>NC_087347.1:83410752-85810752 GCF_030014295.1 Loxodonta africana | reverse complement strand
TATCTGACTGTGTGGATCATAAGAAATTATGGATAACATTGTAAAGAATGGGAATTCTAGAGCATTTAATTGTGCTTATGCAGAACCTGTACATAGACCAAAACCAAAAAACAACAAAAAAACAAACTCATTGCCATTGAGTCAATTCTGACTCAGCAACCCTAGGACAGAGCAGAACTACCCCATAGGATTTCCAAGGAGCAGCTGGTGGATTCAAACTGCCCACCTTTGGAATAGCGGCTGAACGGTTAACTACTCTGCCACCAGGGCTCCGTACACAGACCAAGAGGCAGTAATTTGAACAGAATAAGGGGATACTGCATGGTTTAAAATCAGGAAGGGTGTGCATCCGGGTTGAATCCTTTCACCATACTTATTCAGTCTGTATGCTGAGCAAATGATGCAAGAAACTGGACTACATGAAGAACACGGCATCAGAATTGGAGGAAGACTCATTAACAACCTTTGATATGCAGATGACACAACCTTGCTTGCTGAAAGCAAAGAGGACTTGAAACACTGATGAAGATCAAAGACTACAGCCTGTAGTATGGATTACACTTCAACGTAAAGAAAACAAAAATCGTCACAACTGGCCAATAAGCAACATCATGATAAACAGAGAAAATATTGAAGCTGTCAAAGATTTCATTTTACTTGGATTCATGACCAATGCCTATGGAAGTAGCAGTCAAGAAATCAAAAGACGCATTGCCTTGGGCAAATATGCTGCAAAAGACCTTTTGAAAGTGTTGGAAAAAAAGATGTCAGTTTGAGGACTAAGGTGAGCCTGACTCAAGCCATGATATTTTCAGTCACCTCATATGCATGCAAAAGCTGGACAATAGATGAGGAAGACCGAAGAAGAATTGATACCTTTGAATTATGGTGTTGGTGAAGAATATTGAATATACTGTGGACTGTCAGAAGGACGACAAATCTGTCTTGGAAGTAGTGCAGCCAGAATGGTCTTTAGAAGTGAGGATGGCGAGACTTCATCTCACATATTTTGGACATGTTATCAGGAAGGACCAGTCCCTGGAAAAGGACATCATGCTCAGTAAGTGGAGGGTCAGCAAAAAAGAGGTAGACCCTCAACCAGGTGAATTGACACAGCGGCTGCAACAATGGGCTCAAACATAGCAATGATTGTGAGCATGGTGCAGGACTGGGCATTGTTTCTTTCTGTTGTCCCTAGAATTGCTATGAGTTGGAACCCTGCAAACCTAAGAGATTCATGTCTTGCAGATCACGAGAACAACTTCTACTTGCATCACCACTTATTTAGAAAACTCTTTGCTCTTGGTTTTAAACTGAAAGCTACCCAGCATTTTAGTTTTATTTTCAATTCTTTTTGTTCTACAGTCATCTTTCAAATATATGTGTGTTTGTGAGTTTTTTTTTTTTCTGTGTCTGTGTGTGTAAAACAGCATGATGAATTTGGAAAACAAGAAACTAAAATCAAGAAAAGAAAGTGGGGAATTTTTGGCACTCCCCGCATTGTGCTACCTTAGGTACTATCATGACTGGGACCTTTGAGAACCTCCTATTGGGCCTGAAGAATACTCTTTTACCAGTTTCTTATCTATGAAAATAATTCTCTCCTTCCTAGTAGTAAGATCAAAAGCCTTTAAACTTATTATTACTTAACTTGCACTTAGTATAATTTCCATTTGAGTAAGAAGTTGGTGAAAATGCTACCATATCAAAGAAATGTTTCTATAATATTACTGAGACAAAACCTGTTGCCATCGAGTTGATTCTGACTCATAGCAACCCTATAGGGCAGAGCAGAACTGCCCCATAGGGTTTCCAAGGAGTGGCTGGTGGATTCAAATTGCTGACCCTTTGGTTAGTAGCCATAGCTCTTAACCTCTGCGCCAACAGGGCTCAGATATGGAAGATACCTGCATTAAATTTGTTTTGAAAATATAGGTCTCACTAGAGGAATCCCGGCGGTCATGGTCCCCAAACCTTCTGTTGGCCCAGGACAGGAACCATTCCCAAAGATAACTCATCAGACATGGAAGGGACTGGACAGTGGGTAGGCGAGAGATGCTGATGAAGAGTGAGCTATTTGTATCAGGTGGACACTTGAGACTGTGTTGGCATCTCCTGTCTGGAGAGGGGATGGGACAGTAGAGAGGGTTGGAAGCTGGCAAAATTGTTACGAAATGAGAGACTGGAAGGGCTGACTCATTAGGGGGAGAGAAAGTGGGAGTATGGAGTAAGGTGTATATAAACTTATATGTGACAGACTGACTTGATTTGTAAACGTTCACTTGAAGCTCAATAAAAATTAAAAAAAATATATAGGTCTCAAAGACACCTGCTGTTATAGTAGAAAATATGGTGGACACAAATAAGATACAATATTTCTCTGATTTTCATTATCATTATTTGTAAAATGAAATTATAATTAAATCGTTCAAATACCTTCCAGCTCCAAAGAACTGTGCTTTATATGGGCTTCTGACTTCCTTTTTAGTTTGAAGTAAAATGTTCTGACCTGGGGCAGAACTACTTGTAGAGTAGTGGCTTTCTCATTTTTAAACCCGGAACTCAGTAGTGCACACACACATACAAATAAAAGTTTCACAAAATAATATTTAACTACCATATCCTATAGTGGAAGCCCTGGTGGCGTAGTGGTTAAGTGCTACGGCTGTTAACAGCTATGGCTGTTAACTCCCGAATTCGAATTCGGGAGTTTGAATTCACCAGGTGCGCCTTGGAAACCCTATGGGGTGGTTCTACTCTGTCCTATAGGGTCACTATGAGTTGGAATCAACTCGATGGCAAAGGTTTTGTTTTGTTTTTTTGGTATATTCTATAGTAGTAGTTAGTTGTCATTGAGTTGGCTCTGACTCATGGCGACCCAATCTACAACAGAAGAAAACACTGCCTGGTCCTGTGCCATCTTTGTTGGTATGGGCATGCCCATTGTTGTGGCCACTGTGTATTTGAGTGCCTTCCAGCCTAGAGGGCTCATCTTTTAGCACTATATCTGATAATATTCTATTGTGATCCATAGGGTTTTTTATTGGCTAATTTATATAAATAGATGACCAGGCCTTTCTTCCTAGCCTGTCTTAGTCTAGAAGCTCTGCTGAAACCTGTCCACTGTGTGCGATCCTTCTGATATTTGTAATACTGGTGGCATAACTTCCAGAATCATAGCAACACGCTAGCCATCATAGCATGACAAACAGATGGATGGTGGACGTTGTTCTATACTAGTATGCTTTTATGTTCAATTTTATTGAAAAGAAAATTCTGATTATGACCCAGTAAATTTATTTTATGATTCTCTAATGGACAATGACTCAAAATTTGAAAAACATTTTCATAGAGGTAGTTATCTTGACTATCATGGAAAGTCCTTAGTTTCCTCCTACATCTATGCTTTAGTATTTTTTTTTCTAGAGTGGTAGAACATACATATTAACAAAAGAAAGGGAATTGCTTCTTTAAAAATCATCCTGAGTTTATGGCATTTGGGTGTGAAAATTGAGAGACTGTTTTTTACAGTATTCTTTCCATTATGACCTGCAATTAAAAAAAAAAAATCCTTAAGGTACCTTTCTTTGAAGTGGATATATGTGTGCGTGTATGTGTATATATATATATATAACTTTGTAGGCTTTTGATCTCTCTGATGTACGGACACATACTTACTTCAATCATATTGATTTATTGAAAATCAAGGGCATTCTAGCCTTGGGGATAAGCAGGTTCGTTCTTGCTGGTGTGGCTCTTTGCATGAACTGCTTCCCTCCCTTTCTTGACACTAAGGCACAGCTGGATGGGGAGAAGAGAATAACAGCAATGTCTTCATATTTTCTAGGTCAGTGACTTCACATTAGAATCACCAGGGGAGCTTTTAAAAATTCTTATGTTTGGATTTGCACCCCATACCAATTAAATCAGAATGTCTGACGGTTAGACCAGGCCTCAGTACTTTTTAGAAATTCCCAGGCTATTCTAATATGCACAAAGTCTGGAACCACTCCTCTAGGTTTTTTGTTTGTTTAAATTTTTTATAATGAAAGTAAAGGTAGATTTTTTTTTTTTGTTTTTGATTTTAGCAGGTGTTAAACATGGTGGCAAGCTGAACCTGTCCATTATAATTTCATGTCTAGGGACTCTGGTAATAACAACTTTCTTAAAAATAAAAACAAGTACATAGATTTTAAAAATAGCCATTTTCATATAACTTTCTATTTTTTTTTTTTTAAACATTGTGGCAGCATGGTCCCATTTTAGAACAGGAAGTCTATCCCCTTGACTATACAAGGAGAGCATCCCGAAGAACATTGCCTTCTCACTTTCTGTATATTAGAAGCATTTGTGCTCCTCCTCCAGCTCATCATGATTAAACGTGATGATTAGTGCTGTCTTTGGAAACTCCACAGTCATCCATAAGGTAGCCTTTATCTGGATAGTCTGGAATTGGAAGGTTGTCTGGAAGTATGCATGTTTGACATCTGATGTCATTCTCAAAAGAATAAATGCGAGACTATCCAGAATAGTCCTAATCCGTGGAACAAATAACAGAGTTCTAAAGGTGGGAAGTGAGTATAGCAATGCCAGTGGTATACCTATTTCAATTCGGTTATAGAGGGATTACCTTTAAATACGTGAGATGGAAAATTTTCTTTCCCTCAATATAGGCCAGTTACAAGCAGCTTACTTACTCAGATAGCTTCATAGTCCATGGCAACCTCCCAAGTCATTCATTTTTAAGTGGTTGCATCCATTTGAGTCATAATGTGAACATCACCCAGCAAACTGAGTCATTAATTTACATACTTGAAAAGTTGTATTTAGTATATTGCAAATGAAATGTCATAGGAAATTTGCGTTTTTATTTCATTCAAATTAAAAATCCACTGAAGTGTGAAGGATTATTACTTGCTACTACTATTCCTAGGAATAATAAGTAAATTATTATTAATTGATCTTTATGTCTTACATTATAATTATATGTTGAAGCATTTTAATCATAACTGTAGGGTAGGATGAAATGCATATCTGCTTATTTGCCAAGAAGTACGATTTAGAATATGAAAATTGACCAGCATCCTCAAAATGATGTAAAAGTTTAAAGGAAAAAGTTTGGTTAAATATGTTTTGGGATTTGCTAAACTTAAAATATTTGAAAAGTCAGAGTTTTTGTTACATACAAACAATTCAGTTTGACCTTTAGAAATCTGCAGGTTCAGAGATTTAAAAATAAAAGAACGAATAAGAAGAAAAGTTAAAGTTATTGATTCTGCTTGTTCCTTACACTCCCTACCACCACCTCTCCAAATGCAGCGTTTCATCTGTGCTGGAATTAAGTATTTATTAATGTTCAAGAAACTAGGCAGTCATATGACCATGGCTTATTTTAGCTCACTCCTAAATTTAGAAGTGTTCCCAGATTGAAAAATGGTAAAGGGAATAGAGAACAAATGCACAGTTTTTAGTTTAATTGTTTTAGATTTTATATATTTTTTGATACTAGATTTCATTTTCCTAATCATACTGTATCAAACCTTTTAAGAGGGTAAAGTAAGATTGTGTTAGAATTTTTTTGAGATTCCCAAGTTTTATTAGTATAAATTATACTAATTTTGTTTGTCAGTTAACATACTTTCTAGAAATAATATATGGTCAATTTTTTAGTATTCAGGAGTTTTCCTGTTTCTGAATTATCTGAGTACGTTGCTTCTCACTTGCTTCCATCTGCCACTTTTGATTACTTTTACTCCTTATTTTATTAGATAACAAAAAAGGCAAGTTAATGTTAAAAATGAAATCTGTTTATCAGTGAATGTGATTTGGCAAGAAGGAGAATACAAATATTTCTAAAATGCTATCTTCAGACTAATAGTTTTATTTATCCTTGCTCTTTTTGCAGTCTTAAACTACAATTAAGTTAAAAGGTTTTAGTTTATTTTTATTGCAAACTGAAAGCAACATCGTAATAGTTCATTTCATAGAAATACTAGTTAATATGTACTTACCAAGGTGAACTGTCTAGAATAGTAGTAATACCTAAACCAAACCTCAGGATTTCTCTGCCATTAGTTCAAAAGCTTCCCTGATGGATCTCTAAACTGGTTGTCCTGCCATTCCTTATCCCCTCTGTGCATTTCCAGTTGAGAGAAAAGTAGTAACTGACAGTGGTACACCCCTTTCATGCCTCTGCTTCAGATTGTTGTAGTTTTACATGAACTTCCCTTCTCTCATTCTGCCTCTCTGTTGAGAAATGAAAAGTACCTTCTGTTCACAGAAAGGTTAGGGATCCTTTAAAGTTAACTGATACAACAACAAATTTCAGTATTGATCTGGTTATTTTAATTTTGCTTGTATTTGTTGATTGTTGAGTATGATTGAAGCATTATACAAGGGACCATAGAGATTGTAGGATGAATTCAATATGGATTCTGTCTTCATGATTTGTGAAAAGACCACATACTACTACAAGACACAAAGTGGTGAGTTCTAGAAGAGAAGCACAGGTAAAAATCCTTTGAGAGCATAGGGAGGGTGTGATTATGCCTAGCTGAAAGAATCAAGGAAGGCTTTTTGGAGGTAATAATTGTTGAGCCTGGACTTGGAGAAATGGGGATAAAAAAGGTGTTCTGGATGGAAAAATAATTAACAAAGTCTAGGAGGTAGGGAAGCAAAGGCTTTTTTTTTTTTTGGAAATCAGTAAGTTTATTGCTATGTAGAGGAGCTAATAGGAAGGTAAGCTTAGAAAGACTCAGTGTCATATAATGGAACACCTTGAATATTAGATTAAGACAAATTGTACCTCTATTAAATGGAAATAAATGCATGTAATTAAATTCAATTGACTTTACTGTGAATTTCGTTAGGCAAAATCACTTATCCTGTTGTGCAACTTATATTTTTAATTTAAGAATATGCTTAGGCTATATTTCTAGCTCAGTACATACTGATCTCATTCTTTTTGACATTTTTAATATTATGTTGTATGGATAAACCATACCTAACTTAACTAGTCCCTTACTGATGTACTTTTCATTGTTTCTAGGTTTTTGCTATTGTAAAAAAATGCTACATCGTATATTTATCTTTGTATACTTGTATTAGATATCTATGAGTTCCTAAAAATGGAATTTTTGGGTTAAAGGTGATACTAATTTTGTTATGCCATAAATATTTGAGAGTTTGTTTCCCCGGCATCTCACCAGGTACAACAATGTCAGTGCTGACGTAATTAAATTTTTGATCATATTGGTAAAATTAGAACTTGTCATCTAAAACAGGAAGGTAACCACTAACTAGAGAACATAACTCTGGGGAATGTGTAATCCTAGGGTATGGGATGGTGTGCCAGTAGAAGAGAAACTTTATAGAAACAGTGTGACATAACTTTCTAGATTGTTAATTTGGGAGAAAAAACATACAATTTTTATTTTAAAATAACCTGAAAAATTTGAAGATTGAATGTAGAATTTATATGATTTCTTATCTTATTAATAAAAGTGAACATTCTATTTTATTTTTAAATAATGTGTATAACACTTTGCATATTGAGAGGTACTATGCAAATTTTATTGCTGTATTAGCCAACAACCTATTACAGGACTAAAATAAGTTCATGGATGAGTATGAAAATTACCTCCTCTAACTTCACAAGGGGGAGGGAGAGTGAAGGTCAATAACCCAAGGCTGATTCCTATAAGGCGGAGGTTAGATATGCCTTCTGTCTCCTCTGTCTTTACCAGTTCTGACAGCACTCTCTACTTCTCCGTGGACTCCACTAATTCATGGCAGTGGCTACACAGAACTCACAGGTAATACTCGTGATTATTGATCAGGTTGATTAGGGAAGAAACAGCTCACGATTCAGATTCAGGAACACTCAGGGTACAGTTCTTCATCAGGACAGCCTGTTCTCAGCTGTGCCCACAGGCACACCTCTCTCTGGCCCTTGGCCTCTGCCCTGCTTGGGCAAGTGTTACAAAGCTCTTTTAGCTCTGTGAGGTACCCTACTCCACCAGTAAGCCTTAGCCAGAAGGTGCTCAGCTCTCTAGCTCCGTAGGTTGGCAAACCTAGCCCCACTAAGTGCCTGAAGGCACCCTACTCTGCCAGCAAGCCTCCTGCCTGAAGGCACTTAGCCTTCTCATTCTGTGGGCCAGGAAACCCAACAGACCATCTCCTGCTGGTCTCTTCTGCTACCATTTCTCTGCCACTGCCTCTTGCCGTTCCCAGTGTTACAGCTCTCTCTCTCTCTCTCTTTCTCTCGGCCTCCTGGTGCTCAGCACAGGGACCCCGGGTCCAAATGATGCACTCCGCTCCTGGCTCTTCTTCCTTGGTGGTGATGAAATTTTCTGCCTGCTCAGGGATTGGCTCTCTTTTAAGCCTAGCAGGATGGCAAAACTGGGCCACAATTACCTCATTTGCACACTCCCACCCAATCACTTGGGTAGGAGTTATAAGACCATGGCGAGAAAGGACACACAAAAGCGATCCATTGCACTGCAATGAGAATCAGTATAAAGCTGATTCCCGTAAGGCTGAGATCAAATATAACCTTGCTTTTCCAATTCACCATCATTTCTTTTCAAAAAAATTTTTTTATAATTGTACTTTTTAACTTAAAAAATTATTGTACTTTAAATGAAGGTTTACAGAACAAACTAGCTTCTTGTTAAACAATATACATATTATTTTGTGACATTGGTCACCAACCCCACAGCATGTAAAGACGCTCCCTTCTTAACCTTGGGTTCCCTATTACCAGCTTTCCTGTCCACTCCCGACTTCCGGTCTCGGCCCCTGGGCTGGTGTGCCCCCTTAGTCTCATTTGCATTGTGGGCTTGTCCCGTCCCTGGCTAAAGGGTGAGCTTCAGGAGTGACTTTATTAGTGAGATTAAAGGGTCTCCAGGGGTTGTACTCTCAGGGTTTCTCCAGTCTCTGTCAGGCCGGTAAGTCTGGTCTGTTTTTGTGAGTTAGAATTTTGTTCTACATTTTTCTCTAGCTCTGTCCAGGACCCTCTGTTGTGATCCCTGTCAGAGCAGTTGGTTGTGGTAGCCAGTTACCATCTAGTTGTACTAGACTCAGTCTGGTAGAGGCTGTGGTAGTTGTGGTTCATTAGTCCTTTGGACTAATCTTTCCCTTGTGTCTTTAGCTTTCTTCATTCTCCATTGCTCCCGATGGGCTGAGACCAGTGGAGTATCTTAGATGGTCACTCACAAGATTTTAAGACCCCAGATGCTACTCCCCAAAGTAGAATGTAGAACATTTTCTTTATAAACTATGTTATGCCAATTGAGCTAGATATTCCCTGAGACCATGGTCCCCACAGCCCTCAGTTCAGTGGTTCATTCCCTCAGGGAGCTTGGATGTGTCTATGGAGCTTCCACGACCTTGTCTCGGATAAATTGTGCTGGCTTACCCTGTATTATGTACTGTCTTATCTTTCAGCAAAGTTAGCACTTGTCTATTTTGTGTTTTCCCATCCCCATCCACTTCTCTCACTTGTAACCATCAAAGATTTTTGTATGTAAACCTTTTCATGAGTTTTTATAGTAGTGGTCTCATACAGTATTTGTCCTTTTGTGATTGGCTGATTTCACTCAGCATAATGCCCTCCAGATTCATCCATGTTGAGAGATGCTTTGCAGGTTCATCATTGTTCTTTATTGGCACATACTACTCCATTGTGTTTATGTACCACAGTTCATCCATTATTCTATTGATGGGCATCTAGGCTCTTTCCATCTTTTTGCTATTGTGAACATGCTACAATGAACATGGGTGTGCATATTCACTTCACCATCTTTTCTGACACCAGCTGCCCATATAGCACTCTCCCTCAGCCCTAGCTACGCGGAGCTAGATCCAAGCTCACAAGTTAAAAGGACGCTGTCCTTGGTTTCATTAATTCACTGGAAGCGCTCATAAACCTCACAGAAGATATGCTTACAAGTGCTGGTTTTATTATACTAAATGGATGTAAATCAGAGTCATCATAAGGAAGAGTGTGTGGGCAAGGCAGGTTACCAATGTGGAGCCGACATGTTTCAGAGAGGGCACCTTATCTTCCCTTTGCTGACCAGGAAGCTCTCTGAGCCTTAGGGTTCTAGGATTTTATGGGCTAGACCTGCATGATAGGCCAAATCATGCCTTCTGTGGCTAGTTGATATTGGTCTCCCAGGTGAGCCTTTTCTGGTCTGGCCAGCCCCCATTTGTCAGCACAAATACTCTGGTGTGGCCTGGAAGTAGTAGACCAAGGCACCCCAGTTATACCAGGAGTTATTTCACATAAACTGAAGACAAAGGCCACCCCTCTTTGGGTAATCTAGGTCCTTTACCCCACAAGGACATAAAGTCTCCTTACTGCTCAACCAAACTGTCAATATATAAGAAAAATAAATGCAAATCATTTACTTATTCAAATGTTCTGATAGAATCGTTCCATACACAATCCAAAATGCATCATAGAGTAGAATTTAGTTAACACCCACTTCCCCCCCCCTTTTTTCCTTTTCAGGTTGCAAGCATATTTGCTTCTTATACATTTTGCTTTCAATTTTGAAAAGTAATTTTTTCTAACTTACAGGTATCAAATAATTTTTTTTCTGCTACCACATGATCTATACTGCTCCCTTGACTGGTGGATGAACTGAAGGGAACACAGGCTAATTAATATTTAAGATGGCACATTCAATAGAAAGAACCACTGACAAAAGTTCATGAATTTTTAATCTGTTTAGGGCTCAGACTTTATAAATTTTAGAAGTAGAAGTATTTTCAAAATATACTGATATGCAGACTATAAAGCAGGTAAATGTGGAGCTGCTGTGTTGAAACAGGGTGAGGTACCTGGAATTCTGGTCACAGAGTTTCGCTCCTTCAGTTCCTCCAGTGACCTCTGAGCTTCCTGCAACAATACTAAGGTTGCTGGGAACACAATGCATGAGAATTACTCTCCTATGCGATCTGGTGCTCCTGCTTTTCAGGAGACACTGGGTGAAAAACCCTGGGTTGATCAATGGATTAATTCATATACTACTTTATTCTAGGGAGACAGTAAGTCCTGAATTTGATAACTGAAATTCTAAAGGCCCAAAGTTTTAGGTTCCAAGATTCTTGGCTGAAGCAGACAAGTCTTTGTATTTCATTTTTTCATATTATTTATTGATTTCCATGAGCTGGATAAGCATTATATAATAAATGAAGGTACATTAAAACCCAGATTGTCGGTCCTCAACTTTTCTGTTGTGATTCATTAATTTTTTCTCTATGGATTTCATTTTAAAATATGAGACTTAAAAGCTATTTTATACTTGGGCCAGATTCTTTGGGCTCTGCTTCAGACTTCTTGGAATCTCCTAAGTCAAAATAGTTATTCTCATGGAAAAGCTAAAAAATAACACATTAAATTTTATAATAACATTGTTATAATAGGTGTTTTGGGGGTATGTTAAATAAGTTGATTCATTTTAAAGGTAAATGTATTCTAGAAATTCTGCCTTAAATGTTGTGTTATAATAATACCAATCTTTATGAGCACGCTGCAGATAGATCTGGTCACACAGTAGGAGAGCAATGGCCTGTGGCAGATGACTAAAGCCACAATTGCCAGCACTGTGCTTTAAAATTTATGACTCAATCCAAAGGGAGATTGGAGGTGCCATAAAGTGCTCCTATCCATATAAAAAAAAAAATTGTTCATGTAGTGTGGACCCAGATCTAATTGAAAAGATAGAAACTCTAGAGAGATTTAGTTTTCTTTTAATTTTTTAAACATTCTTTAATAAATACTTTAACTTATTATAGTAGTTGTTGACAGTGATGAGCAGAGGGCCCTATGTAGCTTGGAATGCTCTGAATAATCCCCAGTATAAAAGTGTGCCTGCCTAGCCAAGCAGCTTTATTAATGCCATATTTTGCAAAGCTATTAAGTTTACTGAATGAAATTATGGATTTAATTGAAAAAAAATTTTTTTACTGTTCTTTCCACCTTTGACTAATGAATGTATAAGAGAAAATTTGTTATTCTGTGTTTGCTAATGAGGTTCATGACTTCTTTAATTCTGAGCAGCAGCATGTGAATCCTCTGACCATTTAAATATCATTTTTCTTAAAGAAAATATTTATGAAATGCTAATAAACTATTAAGTGAACAAGTAATACAATATGTGATAATTTTTACACCCTTCCTAGATTGCATAAAATTTTAATACAAACTTGGTGTATACTTGATAATAATTTACATGTTTATTTTACCATCTGGTAAATGTGTAAACGATATTTTGAGAAGCACATTTCAGATTCACTTTAACAACTTATTCTTGACAATATGTGCCCTATGTTATGTATCGACTGGAAGAATCTTGGAAATTTCTGAAAAAGATGAATCCAGGAAAAAAAAAATTCATGTCCTAGTTTGTTTGTTTTAAAAATATTATGGAGATTTAAGACTTAGTTTTTAGTACCAAACTGAGGGATTTCGTTGTTTGCCGACTTTTACCAGACATCCTGCTAATTAGGGTAGAATAATCAGAGCAGCTTCCAAACATTATATCATGTACATCAAATCAGGTTTCCTACTAACACTGTGGGCCACGTAGGTAGCAGTGATCAAATAAATATGGTTCTCTGTGTTGTTGTATAACACTATCACATTTTTTTTCCAGAGGGTTTGGCTTGCTATAGCTTGTGTCTAAATATGGGAAGATTATTTTTTCCAATGTGTTGCAAGGAGCCTCAAGTGGATAGCTTTTATCGAATACTTTAACAGCATTTATGACACTTTGGCCTTCTGCCTTTTTTATTTCATTCTCTCTGCTTATTGGTCTCACTGGAATAAATCTCAGGAACTTACACAAAACAAGCAAACAGGTAATTCCCTATTCAGTTTTGTTTTAATGTATACTTTCTTAGCTGATAATAATCTAAGAGTCTTTGTTAAATTTCATGGACTACCTCTACATACTAATTGCCATCTGCCTCATCTCTCTATCTATAATGAAGAGGTTTGATAAGCAAATTGCAAATGTTGGCTTAAAAAAAAGTTACAACCACGTTTTTATCTAAAAGATTCAGAAATCAAAGTACAGGTGTATCTTGAAAGTATTTTATTATTGTTAAATGGATCATATCATGAATTACATTTTTATTCTTAATAGAAATGAGAAACACCTCAATTAATTCTCTGTATTTGTTTTTCTTATAGAATGCGTATTTCACTGTTTTGACCATATAGCATAATTCTGAGAAATATTGTCTGTGTACATCTTTATCTAAATCTGTGATGTTGAGCTATTATTCCTGCTGCTTAGTATACCTTATAGTCTACTCCCCAGAACAACCCTGCAACTTCGTTTACAGATTGTCTTAGTTATCTAGTGCTGCTATAACAGAAACACCACACGTGGTTGGCTTTAACAAACAGCAATTTATTCTCCCACAGTCTAGGAGGATAGAAGTCCGAATTCAGGGTGTCAGCTCCTGGGCAATGCTTTCTCTCTCTTTTGGTTCTGTGGGAAGGTCCTTGTCATCAATCTTCACCTGGTCTAGGAGTTTCTCACCTCAGGGACCCTGGGCCCAAAGGATGTGCTCCACTCCCAGTGCTCCTTTCTTGGTGGTAGGAGGTCCCTATCTGTCTGCTTGCTTCTCTCTCCTTTTATCTCTTGTAAGATAAAAGGTGATGCGGGCCACACCTCAGGGAAACTTCCCTTACCTTGGATCAGAGCTGTGACCCGAGTAAGGGTGTTGCCTCCCACCCTAATCCTTTTTAACATAACCTAATCCAGCCTCATTAACCACAGGCAGAGATAGGATTTACAACACACAGGAAAATTACATCAAATCACAAAATGGTGGACAACCGCACAATACTGGGAATCATGGCCTAGCCAAGTTGACACACATTTTGGGAGGACACAGTTCAATCCATTACATAGGTAAAGAGGTTGAGGCACAGAAAGTTTAAGTTAACTTTGCCATGGCAGAGGTGTGACCAAGGTATGGCAAGCAGGGTGTGTGCCCTGGTCATTTCTTCAGGAGGGGCACTGATGAGCAGTTTCTGTTGGCCATCACAGTTTCTATCAGCAGCTGTGAGAGATCATTCAGCAATTTAAAACTAATTGCCATAGATGCTATTTTCCGTAGATAGGCCCCTGGCAAATGTTATATAACTAGTAAATGTTAGAGCAATAATTTAACACCAGATTTATTTTGCCTGAAACTATGTTCTCTTCAATACACTAAAAAAAAAAAAAAAAATACACTAGCACCTCAAATTTCTAATCAGGAGAACGTGGAGTCTACTTTTATTGAAGCAATTAAAAGTTCCACGTAGTGTCATTTAGTCTTGGAAGGGTTAAGTTTATAGCCACCTGATATGGATAGAGTGGGGTGCAGACAAGGAAAAACCCAAACCAAACCCACAACCACTGAGTTGATTCTGACTCATAGCAACCCTATAGGACTGAGTAGAACTGCCCCATAGGGTTTCCAAAGCTGTAATCTTTATGGAAGCAGACCGTCACAGCTTTCTTGTGCACAGAGTGGCTGGTGGGGTCAAACTGCCAACCTTTCGGTTAGCAGCCAAATGCTTTAACCACTGTGTCACCAGGGAAGGGAAGGAAAAAATGGAGATGACCTTCTGGAATCACGCTGGCATTTGAATTTATAGTTCTAAAATCTGCCTCTGTTCCAACTATTATGATCATTCACCCAACCCCTACCTCAAAATAATGCACTTGGGTTTAGTTTGTCATAAAGTAGATTAAAAATTCAAACCATGTAAATCAGAATTAATTAATATTCAGATTTAAAAAAAAAAAACAAGCAAAAAATAGTATCTTAGGCACCATGGCAACTCTGGAAGAAAGCTGGTATTTTTTTTTGAATACCAAAACTATTATAGTGATAATAATAAACACTTATCAAATGTTTATTTTATCCACGTTTGAAGGGTTTTTAAAAAACATGTATTAACTAATGTAATTCTTAAAACAATCCTGTGAGATGGATACTACTATTATTCCCATTGTACAAATGAAAGAACTGAAATAGAGAGCGGTTAAGTAATTTGCCTAAGAACTCATAGTACGTAGTAGTTGAAAAGCATTTGAACTCACGGAATCTGGTTTCAGAGTAATGACTCTTAGTAGCAGTAAGATAAATAAAACAGTAAGATAAATGAGATGGTAAATAACCTCTTTTTTAGAGCTACTTAAGAGTTGGAATCGGCTCAACGGCAGTGCTTTTGGTTTTTGGTTTGACTACGAAAGCAGTTTGAAGAAAAAAATTGGATCAAAGAGCAGTTAAGAACTCAAAGAAAATCTGCAATGGATTCTTTAGAACTTTAGTTTAATGATGTGAATATGAGAAAAATAAATGAATAACTTGCTTTGCATTTTCAAAAAAAATTAGACTTTATTTCATATTTATAATATTCATTATTTCTTCCAAATGGAATACGATTGTTGTTTCTGAATCTGCCAAACTTTTCCTCTTTATTGGTCTCTCATAATTCTTTACCGTTTCCAATAAGTGGAACGATTTCAGAATTAAAAACAGTTTAATCCATGCAAGCTTGTTTTATAATGAACTGAAATATTTCAGCATTTGTTCAGAATTATCAATGCCTCAGTAATATTTTTGTCATACAACTCCCTTTGTATAACAGAAATAAAAGATAGTTTGTAAAATAGAGTTATTATTTTCAATTAGAGAAAAGCATTTTTAACAATAAAATTGTACATTTTTGAAAGAAAGGAAAGTATTTGTAGAATTAATCAGAACCTTTGTTAAATGCCTGTGGAATCATCTAGTCCTTCATTTGGCCAATAACAATAGTCAGGATCTCTGAATGTTAATTATATGATTTGAGATTGCTAAAATGAAAATTTTTGTAGTTTTTTGATATTTTTTATTGAAATACAAACCTATTGCTATCAAGTGGATTCTGACTCACAACGATCCTATAAGACAGAGTAGAACTGTCCCATAGGGTTTCCTAGGCTGTAATTTTTTTAATCTTTATGGAAAACCCTGGTGGTGTAGTGGTTAAGAGCTACAGCTTGGAAACTCTATGGGGCAGTTTTACTCCATTCTATGAGTCAGAATTGACTCAATGACAATGGGTTTGGTTTGGTTTTGGTAACCCTTTTTTTAAAAAATTTTTTATTGTGCTTTAAGTGAAAGTTTACAAATCAAGTCAGTCTCTCATACAAAAACTTATATACACCTTGCTATATACTCCTAGTTGCTCTCCCCCTAATGAGACAGCACACTCCTTCCCTCTACTCTCTCTTTTCATGTCCATTCGGCCAGCTTCTGGCCTCCTCTGCCCTCTCATCTCCCCTCCATAAAGGAGATGCCCATATAGTCTCATGTGTTTACTTGATGCAAGAAGCTCACTCTTCACCAGCATCATTCTCTATGCCATAGTCCAGTCCAATCCCTGTCTGAAGAGTTAGCTTTGGGAATGGTTCCTGTCTTGGGCTAACAGAAGGTATGGGGACCATGACCTCTGGGGTCCTTCTAGTCTCAGATCATTAAGTCTGGTCTTTTTACGAGAATTTGAGGTATGCATCCCACTGCTCTCCTGCTCCCTCGGGGTTCTCTGTTGTGTTACCTGTCAGGGCAGTCATTGATTGTAGCTGGGCACCATCTAGTTCTTCTGGTCTCAGGCTGATACAGTCTCTGGCTTATGTGGCCCTTTCTGTCTCTTGGGCTCATAATTAACTTGTGTCTTTGGTATTCTTCATTCTCTTTTGCTCCAGGTGGGTTGAGACCAGTTGATGCATCTTAGATGGCCGCTTGCTAGAGATTAAGACCCCAGACACCACTCTCCAAAGTGGGATGCAGAACATTTTCTTGATAAATTTTATTATGCCAATTGACTTAGATGTCCCCTGAAGCCATGGCCCCCAAACCCCTGCACCTGCTACACTGGTCTTCAAAGGGTTCAGTTTATTCAGGAGGCTTCTGTGCTTTTGGTTTAGTCCAGTTGTGCTGACCTCTTCTGTATTTTGAGTTGTCTTTCCCTTCACCTAAAATAGTTCTTACCTGCTATCTAATTAGTGAAAATCCCTTTCCCTCCTTCCCTCCCCACTCTCATAACCATCAAAGAATATTTTCTTCTCTGTTTAAACTATTTCTTGAGTTCTTAAAATAGTGGTCTCATACAATATTTGTCCTTTTGCAACTGACTAATTTCACTCAGCATCCTGCCTTCCAGATTCCTCCATGTTATGAAATGTTTCACAGATACATCATTGTTCTTTATCAATGCGTAGTATTGTGAATACTACGCATTGTGTGAATATACCATAATTTATTTATCCATTCATCTGTTGATGAGCACCTTGGTTGCTTCCATTTTTTGCTATTGTAGACAGTGTCGCAATGAACATGGGTGTGCATATATCTGTTCATGTAAAGGCTCTTATTTCTCTAGGATATATTCCATGGAATGGGATTGCTGGATCGTATGATAGTTCTGTTTCTAGTTTTTTAAGGAAGTGCCAAATTGATTTCCAAAGTGGTTACATTTCCACCAGCAGTGTAGAAGTGCTCCAGTCTCTCCACAGACTCTCCAACATTTATTATTTTGTATTTTTTGGATTAATGCCAGCCTTCTTGGGGTGAGATGAAATCTCATTGTAGTCTTAATTTACATTTCTCTAATGGCTAATAATCTTGACCATTTCCTCGTGTATCTGTTAGCTACCTGAATGTCTTCTTTAGTGAAGTGCCTGTTTATGTCCTTTGCCCATTTTTTAATTGAGTTATTTGTCTTTTTGTAGTATCATGTAGATTTTAGAGATCAGATATTGATCGGAAATGTCATAGCTAAAAACTTTTCTCTAGTCTGTAGGTAATCTTTTTACTCTTTTGTTAAAGTCTTTGGATGAGCACAGGTGTTTGATTTTTAGGAGCTCCCAGTTATCTAGTTTGTTAGTAATGTTTTATATACTTTTTATGCCATGTATTAGGGCTCCTAGCATTGTCTCTATTATTTCTTCCATGATCTTTATCATTTTAGATTTTATATTTAGGTCTTTGATCCATTTTGAGTTAGTTTTTGTGCATGGTGTGAGGTATGGTGGTTTTGGTAATCTTTATGGAAGCAGATTCCTTCATGTTTCTCTCCGTCAGAAGCTGGTGGGTTCAAACTGCTGATCTTTCTGTTAGCTGCCAAGCACTTAACCACTGTGGTACCAGGGATCCGTATTGACACACAAGGACAACAAAAATACTTATAAAGAACTCGTGATAGGTCTAAACATTAGGTATTTAAGCTTGTTGTTGTTAGGTGGCAACTCATATCGACTCTATGTACAAACAGAGTGAAACTTGGCCTGGTCCTGCACCATTCTCACAGTACTTGCTATGCTTGAGCCCATTGTTAAAGCCACTGTGTCAGTTCATCTTGTTGAGGGTCTTCCTCTTTTTTGCTGACCTTCTACTTTACCAAGAGTGATGTTCTTTTTCAGGGACTAGCCCCCCTGATAACATGTCCAAAGTATGTGAGACAAAGTCTCACCATCCTCGCTTCTAAGGAGCATTCTGGCTGTACCTCTTCCAGGACAGATTTGTTTGTTCTTCTGACAGTCCATGGTATATTCAATATTCCTTTGGTCACTATGAGTCGGAATCGACTTGACGGCACTGGGTGGCTGGGTTGCCAACATAATTCAAAAGCATTAAGCTTAGAGATCAAGTTTGTGTTTTAATAGTTTTTGCTCTAAGGTTGGACATTCTCTAATTTTACATGCTTTATATTGTTGTTTGTATTTCTTTTTCTCAAAAAAAAGGGAGCAATTTCTACAAAAAGGGAAACAAATAGGACGTGTGAAAAAAACAGTAATGATAGTATTTATTTTTTTACATGTATGACTTATTTTAGAGTTTCATTTAAATATGTCTGTGTGAAAGTTGAGAAAAAATTTCCCCATTTTTAAAAATATTTATGTCTTTTTATGAATTGCTTTTTATTTTGTGGTCTAAACTTTTGAATAAGAAGGCTGTAGAGAGAGTGATTACTTCTGCATTAATAGTTATTTTTAAAAGTTAATACCTTATTATGGAAAAACTCATTGAGCTTTGCTTGTGAAGACAAACTCTACAAAACTAATTTCTAAGTCCATGGTGGTACAATGAGATCTGAAACTAGATCTTTACGCATTTCTTCTAGTAGCACTACTCCCTCTTCTCCCACCCAAACAGTGTTCCTCTGAACAAGTTGTAGATTTATGTTGTTGGCCAAAAGCAAAATTGTAACCCTTGATTTTGACTGCCCTAGCATCTCAAATGCGAAAGTTGGAAACAAAGAAGAAGGATCGGTAACTGGAAAATACGGCCTTGATGATAGAAATAATGCCGGAGATCAAGTGATAGAATTTTGCAAGACCAGCAACTTCTTCATTGCAAGCACCTTTTTTACCAACATAGATGGTAACTATACATGTGGACCTTGCCAGATGGAATAGACAGAAATCAAATTGACTACATCTGTGGAAAGAGACGATAGAAAAGCTCAATATCATCAGTCAGAATAAGGCCAGGGGCTGACTGTGGAACAGACCACCAATTTCTCATATGCAAGTTCAAGTTGAAACTGAAGAAAATCAGAGCAAGTCCACGAAAACCAAAGTATAACCTTGAGTATATCCCCACCTGAATTTAGAGACCACCTCCAGAATAGATTTGATGTGTTGAACACTGATGACCTAAGACCAGATGAGTTGTGGAATGACATCAAGGACATCATACATGAAGGAAGCAAGAGGCCATTGAAAAGACAGGGAAGAAACAAAAGACCAAGGTGGATGTCAGAGGAGACTCTGGAACTTGCTCTCGAACGTCAAGCAGCTAAAGCAAACGGAAGACACGATGAAGTGAAAGAACTTAACAGAAGATTTCAAAGGGCAGCTTGAGAAGACAAAGTATTATAATATGTGCAAAGAGTTGGAGATATAAAACAAAGAGAAGAACTCGCTTGGCGTTTCTCAAGCTGAAAGAATTGAAGAAAAATTCAAGTCTCGAGTTGCAATAGTGAAGGATTCTATGGGGAAAATATTAAATGATGCAAGAAGCATCAAAAGAAAATGGAAGGAATACACAGAGTCATTATACCAAAAAGAATTGATCGACGTTCTACCACTTCAAGAGGTAGCATAGGATCAGGAACCAATGGTACTGAAGGGAGTAGTCCAAGCTGCACCAAAGGCATTGGCAAAAAACAAGGCTTCAGGAATCGACGTAATATCAATTGAGATGTTTCAACAAACGGATACAGCGCTGGAAGTGCTCATTTGCCTGTGTCAAGAAATTTGGAAGGCAGCTACCTGGCTTACCAACTGGAAGAGATCCATATTTATGCCTATTCCCAAGAAAGGTGATCCAACCAAATGCAGAAATTATTGAACAATATCATTAATAGCACATGCAAGCAAAACTTTGCTGAAGATCATTCAAAAGTGGCTGCAGCAGTATATTGACAGGGAACTGCCAGAAATTCAGGCCGGATTCAGAATAGGATGTGGAACCAGGGATGTTATTGCTGATGTCAGATGGATCCTGGTTGAAAGCAGAGACTACCAGAAGGATGTTTACCTGTGTATTATTGACTACACAAAGGCATTCGACTGAGTGGATCATAACAAATTATGGATAACATTGTGAAGAATGGGAATTCCAGAATGCTTAATTGTGCTCATGAGGAGCCTGTGCATAGATCAAGAGGCAGTTGTTTGGACAGAACAAGGGGATACAGAGTGGTTTAAAGTCAGGAAAGGTGTGCGTCAGGGTTGTATTCTTTCACCATACCTATTCAATCTATGCTGAGCAAATAATCCGAAAAGCTGGACTATATGAAGAAGAACGGTTTATCAGGATTGGAGGAAGACTCATTAATAACCTGTGTTATGCAGATGACACAGCCTTGCTTGCTGAAAGTGAAGAGGACTTGAGGCACTTACTGATGAAGATCAAAGACCACAGCCTTCAGTATGGATTACACCTCAACATAAAGAAAACAGAAATCCTCACAACTGGACCAATAAGCAACATCATGACAAACGGAGAAAAGATTGAAATTGTCAAGGATTTCAATTTACTTGCATCCACAATCAATACCCATGGAAGCAGCAGTCAAGAAATCAAAAGATGCCTTGCATTGGGTAAATCTGCTGCAAAGGACTCCTTTAAAGTGTTGAAAAGCAAAGATGTCACCTTGAAGAATAAGATGCTCCTGATCCAAGCCATGGTATTTTCAATCGCATTGCATGCATGTGAAAGCTGGATAATGAATAAGGAAGACTGAAGAAGAATTGATGCCTTTTGTTGGCTAAGAATATTGAATATACCATGGACTGTCAAAAGAATGAATAAATCTGTCTTGGAAGAAGTACAACCAGAATGCTCCTTCGAAGCAAGGATGGCGAGACTGTGTCTTACATTCTTTGGATGTGTTGTCAAGAGGGACCAGTCTTGGGACATCATGCTTGGTAAAGTACAGGGTCAGTGGAAAAGAGGAAGACCCTCAAGAAGATGGATTGACACAGTGGCTGCAACAATGGGCTCAAGCATAACAACAATTGTAAGGATAGCGCAGGACCAGGCAACATTTCATTCTGTGGTACATAGGGTTGCTATGAGTCAGAACTGACTCGATGGCACCTAATAACAACACGTGTCTCAAAACTGTGTCTCTCTTTCATATATTGTTTAATCATTTGTCAGTGACCTCATATCCTCTTGCTTTCTCTCTGTACCTATTCAAATTTGCCGGTGCCTACTCCTAACTTATTGGCTATCTTGTTATCCAACATTTCACATTTGTGACAATATTAAAAAAAATACTACCTGACTGTTTTGTGCATTAATGACATATGTGTGGCAGTAATGAATGCTGAAGTGTGAGGCGAGAGTAACCCTGGCTGTGATGGTTAAGGTTATGTGTCAACTTGCCTAGGCCATGGTTCTCAGTGGTTTGGCCATTATGTAATTTGGCAGTTATAAAATGATGTAATCATTCTCCATTTTGTGGTCTGTTGTAGTCACCCTCCATTTTTGCATAATGCTGATTTTTGCATAACGACCTGGTCTTTGGAACCTAACCATGTTGATAATTGAGTTGTGCGTTACCTATGAGTGTTTCTTGACCATATGTGCAGGCTAAAATAAAAACTTTAGGGCTGGATCTAGGGCATCAGTGTTTTTAAGAAGCACCCCAGCTATTCTAATGGTTAGCCATGGTTGAGAATTACTGAGCTAAAAGGATGAATTGCTCACTTCAGGAATCAGTAGACAGGGTGGGAGGATATTTTGGTCTTGGAATCTTTCTGGCATTCCTGAGCTCATGTTGCATAGATTTTGCCTCCTTAGCTTATTCATAAGGCTAGCCATGTTATTGCTCTTAACCAAGTGAGGAGAAACTGAGTAGAAGCCTGTAAGATTTGCTTTTTTTGTGTTTATCATTCCCATATAGGTGGCATTAAGTAAACAAAAGGTCAGATTTATCTGTCCCCCCTCTCAAGAACCTGTGTTGCTAATTCTCTTAATATTTGATATTTTGAATAACATAAGTCATTCTGACTTTGCCTATTCCTACCTAGTATTCAGAAAAATCTCAATAGATTGTATAATGGGAATTGATACTTAGCTTATCCATTATTCAAGCACTTTTGTAAAAGAAAATAAAAACAAACAAAAAAAATTTGAATTGGCCAATAAATAATAGCCAGAACTTGATTAAATCTGGTCAGTAGCTCTAGCATTTAGATGAGGTGTTATCTGAAACTTGCATGGATTAATTGATTCATTTCTTTTAAAGATCTTACACTGAGAAGCACCATAATGGATCAAATACTTTTAATTAACTCAAATAAAAGCAGTATCCAGCACCTACCTATGGTTTCAGAAATTGTTTTGCTGTCTGAACTAAGGTAGTTCAGGCTATTTGACAGGACTTGTTCAAACTGGTTCTGGAGGAATTAAGCTCATTTGAAGAGCCTGTGAAACTTATATTATTTTGTATTAAGTAAGATTTTTGTGGAAGAATTAATTTTCTAGTGGGGGAAGTGGAGTGTGGCACCAGGAGCCACTTTAATTTTGTAAGTCACTATTTCTCCACCAACAATTTGGGTATAATGGTGCTTGCCATGTGCCCACTTTAGAGGGATTTGGAGAAGGAACATTTTGGTGTAAATAAATTAAAATATTGCTGAGTGTTGGTAGAACTTTACTGAAATACTTTGATAAAATGTGTTGTAAAGGTAGTGAATTAGAGCGATAAAATATTGCTAATATGTTAAGGAATCAACAGGCACAAATGGCATAATGTGCCCCCACAGAGCTTTGTGCTTACCTTTTCTGTGTCATGTAGCAGACTTATCTTAATGAGTTGTTTATGTCTATTTCTCCTACTGTACCTGACTGATCTTCTTGAGAACAGGGTCTGTTTTGTCTTTGTAGTGAGTCTGATACAGACTGTCGCACATAATAGGTTGAACAAATGTTTACTAAATGAACGTAATTTATGTAAGTAGGATGAAATTATTAACTTAATTACAAAAATGACATCACCTTTTTTCTTTTTTGTAGGGGATATATTAGCAAAATGTGACTTTACTCTCTCCCTGAAAGTATGCAAACGTAAATTTAAGAGGAGATTCAGTGCCTCTGAAAACTTGCATTGGATTGAGAAGCAAATTATGTTAAGTCAGAGTGACCTAGGAGAAGACTAAGATTGCTGTTTTATAGTAGGTAAGCAGTGAGATGTTGAGGAAAGATCAAGGGCTGTGGAGCTACACAGACCTGGATTTAGTCTGCCACTGTCAAGCTGTGTGATCCCAGGCAAGTTTCTGAGTGTTTTAAGTTTCAATTTCCTTATGTGTGAAATAGGCGTAGTACTACCTATCTCATAGACTAGTTGTACTGATTATGTAGAATTCTTAGTAAAGCATCTGATATAATGTCTGGCACATAGTAGGGGCTATGATAGCTATGATTAGATATGTTAACAAAATAATTCTTTTTGGGTAGAGAATGATTTAAAAATATGCTTTTATGTTCAAAGACAGACGTTTCAATTGAATAGGGATCTCTGCCTTTTCACTTTATCTTTTAATTTGGTGAAAGTTAATTTCCAAATTGTGAAAGACTTCATAGAATATATTTTACTCTTTGCTGATAAGGGATCTTGTGCTGTCAGAGGATTACAAGGTGAAGCTGAGCTGGTGGTTTTCATTCTAGTCCCTGTTAGTCTCTGTCATCAAACTACCACACAATTTGGAGCACTTGCCAGTGTTGGCTCAAGAGAGGCCAATCGAGACACTAATAGATGCATTTTCTCCATGAATACACCCTTGGATCACACATAGAACTCCTATTAACAGCAATGAGAGTTAAACTTGTAAATCCCTTATGTATTGATGGGAGAATAGACCTTTTAGTTTACTTAGCCATCTTCCAGTTATTTGGCACTTTCCCCATCCCTTGTGAGTTCTCCAACATTTTCATTAAAGGCTTTTCCATTTTCTATTCTGCTTCATTCAGTTTGGGTTGTAATTCATGTTGGCCTAATGCCTTGGCAGCAATGCATGATTCTAATTGCCTCACTATCTACCTAGTCTGGCCTAATCATAAAGCCTTTCAACTTTTTATTTAAGCTTCCAGCAGTATCAACTTCATGGGTCACAAACTTCCCACTCATAGCCTTTCACTGCATCTTAGCTGCTTACCTCTTATGTTTTTAAGAAACTCGAGAGAGTTCATCATTATTTCATCCCTTTTCTGTTACACCACCTTACTTTTTTGTAAATTAAAGCAGCACTGCAGAGACCTACGGGTGCAAGGACAACTTTTGTCCAGACATTGTATCAGAAGAGCTAGATACCCTAGTTCTCATATATTTGAGTTAGTTATAGGGAAGGGTTATAAACTGCAAAGAAAGTTTTCTGTATTCTTCTGTATCTACTGTTTTACTTCTTTAACTATAGTCAGCTCTACCTCCTAGCCCACCCATTAAAATACACATTTTTCTTTTTTCATCTTAAAGATGGATGTAGTATGAGAATCGTAATGAACAACTGAAAACAAAGGTCCTGTTTTGAACTCGCGTAATTTTATGGTGGAATTCGGAGGCTGCTCCAGTACAGTACATGCTATGGTGTTCTGTTTTGATTCTGTGTGGCAATACTTATGTTGGAGAACTTGTGGGAACTGTTCTCAGATAATTAAAAAATATATTTTAAACAGCCTCAAAAGGTTTGAAAAGAAGGAAGTCCATATTAATGGATTTGGACTATTTTGCCTTCTTCTCCCTCCTTTTATTTAAAAAAAAAATCTAAAAATTTAAAAAGCTTTTTATTGTAAACATTTTCAAATATTATAGATGTTAATGCTGTAATAGACTCACATTTATCCATCCATTGATAAATTTAGAGGGTTCATTTTTGTGGCAAGACTATAGGTGATGTGGTATACTTCTATAATATCTGATTATGTCTCCTTTTTTTATCAGCCAAGATGATTATTGCCTAGATCCATCAGTTCATTAGGGTTTGCAAAAAGAAATTTTAAAATTCTGATATTCTTTCATACATTACCTAGACTACTTATATAATGTATAGTTGATTCTCCTTATTTATGGCAGATATATTCTAAGATCACCAAGAACAGTCAATTACCAAATACTGAACCACTGCTCCTGGGGGAGATACAGAATTAAGTCCCTATAAGCCTTTGGTCAGAACATTTTCATCAATACATTTTCTTCAACCAGTCAACACATAACTGCTTTATGTGTTTCTGTTTAAAGACACCTTATTTGGTATGTATTGTTGATTCATTAACATTGAACTCAAGGCCAACAGCACTCTGTAACTTATGGCTGAGCAAAGGTTACCTAAACCAAAACCAAACTCATTGCCAGCCAGTCGATTCTGACTCATAGCAACCCTGTAGGACAGAGTAGAACTGCCCCATAGGGTTTCCAAGGAGCAGCTGGTGGATTGAAACTGCTGACCTTTTGTATGTTTCTCTGTAAGGTACATCACAGCCTACTTGTGCTTAGGAATACTAGACAGCAGTTCGGCAGTACAGTTGGAGACCATTTTAAACATCAAAATTGCCAATAAAAAGCATAAAAATGTGGCAGTAAATACAGCATGAAAGCGACACTGTATGAGAGTTGAAACAAGAAGGCAGAGCATCTCCTTGTTTGGCTCATCTGGGAATGTGTATGTCAGGTAGCTCAACTTTTTCATTCCTTTGCATACGTGCATGTCCATGAATGACCACAAAGGCACCACGAGTATTGATTTTGGAGTTGTAATACATTCTAGCGAGTGGGTGAATTAGCAAATACAGAATCCACGAACAAGGAGGATTGGCTGTATTACCCTCCCCTATTTGGTTACAAGAAGGTAAATTAATTCTTTCCCTTTATTTAACAATTTTCAAAATAATGAGTTGGTTCCCAGTATCTTCCAAAAGTGACCCATGAAGTTTTTTATCCTCATGAATTCATGGATTAAACATATTTGATATATTTCAATCCACTGTATATCAAATCGTTCCATTCTGGCCCAGTGTAACTCTTGAGCCCTTTTGATGGGAATCCAGTAGCATCTTTTACTTTCTTATATAGCAAGGTATTTCAGCTTCAACATGAATTCTAAATGGCTCATCTAAATTCCATTTCTCACTCATTACATGGAATTAATCGGTTTTCTAAGGAGCTCTAGTTCATTTTAGTGGGAAATTAGAACCCACAATTTGCATGTTAAGGGTGTTCATTACTACTGGATTGGTCCTTCCAAGGGATTGTGCTAGGAAATTTTACACACATATACACTCACACAATAATTATAAGATAAAATACATCATAGGTTCATCTTAATATTCTAAGTCCAGTGCAGGGGTGTAGTGTTTCATTGAGCCATCGTGAATCTTACATTTGTACCTCCTTTCTGTCATGCTGAAAATCCCTATTTCTTACCTCAGCAATCTAATTAGTTATTTGTCTTACCCCATGATGTACTCACAATGGCCTCAGAATAACCGTATCAGTAATATTACCAACAATATGATCACCGAAACAGTTTATGATTTCTTTACAGTTCTTTTAATCCTTAGGATATATTTCATTAAGTATGTATAGGCAATTCACTTTGTTTTAAAGACATGTAGATTGTTCCTTTCTTTATGATTGTGCCATTCAACTGGTTTGATAAGCAGAATAATGACCTCCCTGAGAGATCCATGTCCTAATTCTTGGAACTTGTGAATATGTCACCCTACATGGCAAAAAAGACTTTGCACATGTGATTAATTTAAGTACTTTGAGATAGGGAAAGTTTCCTGAATTATCCGGTTGGGCCTAATATAATCACAAGGGTCCTTGAAAAGGGAAGAATCAGAGATGGGAGTTCTGCAATGTGAGAAGGACATAACCCCTATTGCTGCCTTTGAAGATGAAGGGGGAAAGTGACAATATATGGTGTTGTTTTTCCATAGCTAGAGTACACAGGTCTGGTAACCAAGGGTTTGAAGGAGAGCCTTGTGTTTGTTTCTGTCAGAGGCATAGTAGGGGGCGGGGCAGAGGGAGGCACTTGTCCCCATGCACAAGTCCGAAGGGGCACCAGATGAGGTGTGGAATGACATCCTGAGGCACCATAAATGTGAAGGATGAGAGAGGGGAGAGTATTTCTGCTGACATGTTGCCCTATCAATGTCTATTCATTTTGAAATTGGGGAGAGGCAGCAGTTAGAGATTGCCCTTGGGTGCTCGAATTGGGGAGGGCACCACTTAGAGATTGCCTCTGGGCACGCATTACCCTCGTTGTGCCCTTGGTTGCACACAATGATCCATTTGTAAAAATTTTACTAACCATGCTTATAATTCCAGGTACCAAGGGAGGATGGTTCATCAGAAACAGCCATCTGACTCTTTCTTCACTAATTTTTTTTTAAATTGTGATTTAGGTGAAAGTTCACAGCTCAAGCCAATTTCCTGTACAAAAATTTATACCCATACTGTTACGTGACCCTAGTTGCAATCCCTACAATGTCATGGCACACTCCCCCTTTCCACCCGGGGTTTTCTTCACTAAATATTTTTTCCCTTTAAAATGTTTTGCTGAAGTCATGCAGGGCCTTGCCCTCTGTGGAGATGTGTTTCCAAGTGATTACTGAAAATAACTTGATTGGGCATCAAGGGTTACTACTTTCCATCCCAGAATGTAGACAGGGAAGTCTCATTGCCTTATATCCTACCTCCATCCTCCAGCCAATGGCAAATACTATACATTTCCTTAGATGATGTGTACGATGATAGCTTTGTAGATGAGAATCGGCATAAATCTAATTCCCAGAAGCTGGAGATCAATCATATCCCCACTTACCCACTCCTCCATCATTTCTGACACCAGCCACCCATGTGGCACTCTTTCTAGCTCTCCTTCCCTAGCCATTCAAGGCTAGGTCAGACCATAGAAATTAAGAGGACCATCTTTGGGTTCGTTAATTCTCTGTAATGACTCACAGAACTCACAGAAGATGTTGTACTTACGATTACCAGTTTTATTATAGTAAAAGGACATAAATCAGGATCATTGTAAGGAAGAGACGCATGGGCAAATTTGGAAAGTTCTCTATTAGGAACTTCCATGTCTCAGAGAGGGCATGTCACCCTTCCTTTTCCGACCAGAAAGCTCTGAGACTCAGTGTTCTGGGCTTTTATTGGCCAGTCCTGCATGATAGGCTCAATCATGCCTCATGAGGCTGGTTGATACTGGCCTCCCAGGTGATACTTGTCTGGCTTGGTCAGCCCCTACTTGCCAGCACAAATTCTCAGGTGTAGCCTAGAAGTCTCAGACCTAGGCACCCCAGTTAATCCATGGGTTATTTCTCTGGAGTTAAGGACAAAGGCCACTTTACTTAGAGTAAAACTAGATCCTTTACCCCACAGTATGTTACTTTGTATCGATTTTCATATTAATTAAAATTTATTAATTTGTTCAACAAATATTTGTTAAGTACACACCATGTGCCAGTTTCTTCTAGTGTCAAGTAATAGAAGCCAATGATAGCTATTAAAAAGAAAAAAAAAAAAAAGACTACCTCTTGAAATGCAAAAAGGAATTGAATAACAAATTCTTAGAAAGGTTAGGAGTCAGGGCATTTTCAAAGACCTCAGCAGAAGGATTCCATGTGTCTTATTCTAGAGATGTGGTTCCCTGACTTTAAATTTCACAGATAATTAAAATTTAAAAACATATTTTGAGTCTCCCTCCATGCAAACTGTGCCAAAAGTGGGGGAGGGGGGACCCAAACTTTTTCAAACAATTTAGATATTAGCATGTGTCAACATTTTGTTTCAGACTTCTTGCAAGGGAAGAAACTCAACATAAACCCATTAAAATATTTCTCTCTTGTTAGTTATATTTATAGGAATAAAAGTTATTAGATAATTGGACTATTCACATGTTACTGGCCAGTTGGATTTACTTTTCTGTGAACTATCTAATCATACGGTTTGCCCATTTTTCTATTGGGCTGTCAGTCTTTCTAGTTAGTCTGTAGAAACCTGTGTGATTACATTAGGTCCCAGGATAATCTTCCCATCTCAAGATCCTTAACTGAATCCTATCTGCGAAGTCCCCTTTATATGTTAGGTAACACTCACAGGTTCTGGGGACTAGGGCATGGACATCTTTCAGGGCCATTATTCAGCCAATGACAGAATTCACGCCAGTGTGGAGCCCTGAGGCTAAGGAAGTTTCTTTAGTTTCACAGCAAATCTGTCTCTGTTATTCAGTAAGATTTTAAAGTTTTCTTCATATAGGCCCTATGTGGTCCCTTGTTATATGTGCTTTTAAATATTTTCTTATTTTGCCACAATTATGAATAGTTTTTTTCCTATTTCCATTTCTAGAAGGTTATGGTGGTATAGAGAAAAGTAACATATTTTTGTATGTTTCTCTTGTGTTAAAAAGCCGTGCCACATATAATTATTAATTCTAGATTTTTTCCACTAGACTCTCTTATTCTAGGTATACAATTATATCATCAGCTAAAAGATGGTTTTATCTTTTCCTTACCAATTATCTTATTCATTTATTCTCTTATTGTACTCACAGTCTGTACCCAATACCTAGGCTTTGCTGAAACATTGTATTATTTTAGCTCCAGATTGTTGTTAGATTTTTCATAGTAGTATATAGCACTATATATTACACATTTTTGTCTGTTGTTTTCTAAATGGATAGTTATAAACTATATCAGTGATTCTTGCCCAGGGGACATTTGGCAATGTCTGGGTGCATTTTTGATTGTCATAACTAGAGAGGGGGATACTGCTGGGCATCTAGTGGATAGAAGCCCGGGATGCTGCTAAACATCCCACAGTTTGCAGGACAGCCTCCCTATAACAAAGAATGAGCTGAGGTTAAGAAACTCTGAGCTACATGCATTATGATTTATTGCTTACTTCTGTGCCTCTTTATTTTCTCATATCTTAGGGTTGTTGTTCTGATGCATGTGTTCTTTTGTTAGAGTACTATCTTGAATATTTCTCAGATGGCTTATGTTGGTGATAGATTCTTTGTATTCTTTTCTATCTGAAAACATTTTTATTATGCACTGGCAAGTGAGTGATACATTTTTCTCCATTGTAAATAACTTATTTTTTGAATGATACCTTGGTTAAGTACAGGATTTTTGAGTTGCAGTCCTGTCAGTATTCTGTCAGTCCTCTACTCTATTTTCCGGTGTTGCTGATGACAAACAATAGATCATAGCCCAGCACTGCTTGTAGTATAATGTTTGAAATTAGTTTTTTCTTTTTTCATTTTGACCTGTTTTATTCTGATAAAATTATATATGACATTTACTGCTTTAACCATTTATAAGTGTACAGGTCAGTGGAATTAAGTATATTACATTCACAATGTTGTGTGTGTTTTCTTATTTAGATATTTTGGGCAGCAAAGGACACTATCAGAAGAACGAAAAGACAACTCACAAAATGGGAAGAAATGTTTGCAAATCACTTACCTGAACTCCAATCTCTGCTTCCTCAACTCAGTGACGTTGCCAGAGTCTGTTTTAGTTCCACCTTCCCGAGCCACAGGGATGCCTCCTGAAGGTGCCTTGTTTGTTTTCCTTCTCTCAGCGATCATAGTCCTGCACTGCTTGTTGTATAGTGTCTAAAATTAGTGTTTTTTTTTTTTTCGTATATTTTGTTCTGTCTTTTATTGTTTATAGTAAGAGGGTAAGTCCCAGAGCAGCTAATCCTTTGTGGATAGAAGCCGAAGTCTATCTCTTTGTGACTTTGCTGTGATTTGAGATATTTCTTTCACTTGGGCTTCTAATTTGATTTTCAGTAGTGATTATTTTCAATTCAGCTAAGGAATTTTGGAATCAGGAAATCATGATTAATTCCAGAAAGCCCTGTTTTTGCTGTAATTGAATCTCACGTATTTATTTTTGAGTTAAAGTTGTAATCTGTCTTTTTTGGCATTTCTATTTTATTAGTAGCTTCTGTTTTATTCTGGGTTATTTTCTGAGTTTTTTTCTTGCTGAGGTGTTTGGGTCCCCATAAATATGTTTAAAAAATTTACTCATATTCATTGTCAGAGTTAGCCAACTTTTGAGATACCTTGGGTAGTAGCAAACCCATGTACAGAAGGAGAAACAACAGTGTTTACTGCTGTAATTGGTGATGTACCAGCTGGTAATCTGTCAGCCTTTTATCCTGCTAACCTAAAGTCCTTAATTTTTAGCATCATATATAATGTCCCTGTCATTTCTCAAACTGCCTTTTCTTGCCACCTTCCCAAATGCATCCTGTGTTCAAGACATTCTATGTGTGATTTCACACGCAACCAACCCATTTTTTTTTTTAAGCATTTGTTCTTTTGTAACTGCTTCTCGTGTCTGGTACACTTCCCTCTACTCCTCTTCTCCTAATGCATTCTTTCTTATTCGTACTTTAATATTCAGTGGGATAGGACTTTCACTTTAAGAGGAGTAGGACATCTTTCTGTGGGCTGATCACATGGATGAAGCATGATCAAAGAGGAAAACGTCCAGTGGCAAGGTAATTCTGAGGTGTAGAGAGCCAATTAATGTCTGTGTTATGTATGCACAGCTCATTAATCATGATCAGAAGAGAAATATGGACCACTGGATGTCAGTTTATTACCATCTTTCCTGATAAATACTGCGGAGAGATAGAGAAAAAGGCAGAGTTTTTTCTCGATACTTCTGAGAGGCCAGAAGTTCCATGAAAGGAAATGGTTCTCCTACAGTTCTGATTCCCTTCATTACATTCACTTCTTGATTTTGAATTTCTTGATTTTCAGAGTCTTTCTCAGTATTTCAAGTCTTGTCATCATCCAGGAAAATTTAGGGTCCATGTCCATCCAAATGTTCTCAGTTTCAATGATGTTCATCTGTCCTGCAGATCCAAAAACTCTTCTCCTGGCCATACATGACACTTGAACTGCCCAGATATGAAGTTTTAAACTTCAAAATTTATTATTATTTTAAAATACTTTCCTATCTTATTAGTTCTTACACATCTCTACTCATTATATTTCTTTTCGTTCTCAATGATACTCAGAGTCCTTGATGCCCCATCTTTTTTCAAAGTGACGGCACCTGCTAGTTGTATTATTATCTAGGTTAGACAGCAGGGTCTGTAAATTCAACTGCTGTCTTGTCACTACTATCAACTTTCCTACCATTTCTAATTTAACTATTTCAGTCTTCACAGTTTCGAATCAGGACCAGTCCCACAACTTGTCTTCTCTATTCCAACGTATGGAATTCTGGAAAAAATAATCACAACCATGAAATTAGTATTAAAATAATAAAAATATACATACTGTTATAATTAATAATAGTAACACATGCTTATTTTTATTCATAATATAAACCCAACCAATTCCTTAGGGGACCCCAAGTCTCCATGATACTAAGACCAGACAAAAATTGCTCCCAAATTTCACATAAAAAGAATAACACATAATGTATTTAACATACTGCAGACAAAATAATGAATATTTTAGAGCTGTGTCACAACATATCAACAATGACATCACATTAAAGTTTACCTCTATGAAGACAATTTTAGTAGATCTGCATGATATGATTTAGGCACATTAGAATAGCCAATTTACTTTATTTCATGGAAAATCTTTGTATAATTCAGGGTCCTTAGTTGTGAACAAGAGAAAAGCAACTGGCTAACTTTGCAACAACAACAAGAAAAGAATTTGTTGGAAGAATATTGGGTAGTTTGCAGAATTCTCAGAAGTCTGGAGGACCAGGCTTGGAAAATGGGTGAGAATCAAGGGAGGCAAGGTCTAGGAAACATCATAGAAATGGTCGGCTAAGGACGCTTTTTGTGCTGCTGCCCCAGATAGACACTTGCCCATTCTACTAATTCTCAGTTCTGCTACTACTGATGTGGCAAGTGATCTCTGATTTTCTCTGAAGTTTTGCTTTTCTCTCATGATACAGAGTTCCAAGATAATAGATCATCCAGTTGATCAAGCCTAGATCACGTTTATATCTCTAGCTTTTAGGGAGTGGGCAGAGGGAATATCTACTCTTTGGTGTTTGTAGGGAGAAGCAGGACGCTACGTCCCACCTATTTTGGGATTTCCCCCAAATAAGAAGGGTCTCTGGGTGTTGAGCTGCCAAAAAAGCAAATGTCCACTCTATCCTTCAAACAGTCCTCCCTAAACGTTGTTTATCTTGGCCAAGATTTTGATCGGTATTGGACAGCATGAGTTCAAGATTGTATTTGCTGACAAGTACCTGGAGTGCTGCTATTCTATGTTGCCAATTAAATAAGGACCCATATGCTTTAACAGACAGTTGAATTGGGAATAGGACTGATATCCTCTTGTGAAAATTGAGTTGCCCAATATAGACACACAGCTGACTAGAAGGCCACCCCCGGTGCTAGGCAAGCTGTGGAAGCACCCATAGGCATGGCCAAGAGTCCACTTTAAAAAAATGGTTATGAATTTATTCTAATGTACAGACAAAGGCAACATTTATGCTCCATCTAGCAAAACCATAAAAATATTAGCCTGGAAAAATTTAAGATTGGTATTATAACTGATGCCTTCTTAAAAAAAAAAAATCAAGGACGCTCCCGTAGAATAGTACACCTAGCTTTGAGAATTGCTACTGAGTATAGCTGCTGTTGTGTGCCATCGAATTGATTCTGACTAATAGCGACTTTTTTTTTTTTTTTTTTTTTTAATAGCGACTTTATAGGACAGAGTAGAACTTCCCCACAGAGTTTCTTAGGCTGTAATCTTTATGGGAGCAGATCTCCAGGTTTTTTCTCTCGTGGCATAGCTGATGGGTTCCAATCCCCGAACTTTCGATTAGAAGCCAAGTACTTAAGCATGCACCACCTGGCTCTTTCTGAGTGGCTCAATGGCAGTATCTGGCATACATATCAATAGAAGGTATTTGAGAAATATACTCCAGGATAACTAAAAGTGGAAACTTTCATGAGATTTATTGTCTTTTAAAAAATTACGTGAATATTTTATTTTGAATAGATAATATGGACACATGGTTCAGAAATGGTACAGAGTGAGAAATATTCTCTATCCTATCTGTCCTATACAATACCATAGTTAGCAGCTTCAATTGGTTTTTGTATTTTCTTCCAGAGGTACATTTATGCAAATACAAACAAATGTGTGTGTGTAGTCTTGTTTATCCTTTGTTAGACCAAAGGGTGTATGCATTTTTAATTTTGAAAAATATTGCTAATTACCTCCTATGAGGTTATATTACTTTACCCTTCCAGTAGTATTATATGAGAGCCCCTATTTCCCCCCAGTCTCTCCAACAGTGTTTTTTTTTTTTTTTTTTTGCAATTTTGATTTTTTTTTTTTCATATCACATGGGTAAAAATGGTATTGGAGTGTTAATTTGTTTAATAAGTTAATCCTGCTTTGAGTGAAAGGTTGGGAATGTTTTCATATATTAAAAGCCATTTGTAATTCCTTTCCTGGAACTAGCCTGTTCTGATCTTTTGCGCATTGATATTGGTCTTTTTCTTTTTGTCTGAGCTCTTTATGCATTTGTGAGATTAACCCTTTGTTTATGATATCAGTTGCAAATATTTTTTCCCAGTTTGTCATTGTCTAATGACTTTGTTTATGGTGTTTTTTACACCACTTGGAAGATTAATTTTTATTTTAATTTTTCTTGTGGCTTCTGGATTTTGAGTCATAATACTGTTGTGGCTTATGGTTTAAAATATTTGTTCAATTTCAGACTTATTCTAGTGTTTGGTGTGAAATGGATCCATTATTTCTATCTTGTCATCAGTTTTCCCAAGTCTACTTAATGAATAGTCTCTTCTAGCTTGAGATGCCACATTTAAAATATAGTAAATTTTTCTGTGTTTTTGGATTTATGTATGGATTTTTTATTCTATTTCATTGATATGTTTGTCTATTTAAGCACTATTGCTAGAAAACCAAACCAAACCCATTGCTGTCAAGTCAATTCTGACTCGTAGCAACCCTATAGGACAGCGTAGAACTGCCCCGTAGAGCTTCCAAGGAGCTGCTGGTGGATTCAAACTGCCAACCTTTGGTCAGCAGCCAAATGCTTAACTGCCGATCTTTTGATTAACAGCCGAGCTAAATTATTGAAGTATTGTAAAAGCTAGCAAGCAGTCACTTAAAAAAAAACAAAAACTTATTCTTGAATAAGGAATAACAATTATTTCATTAAATCTCAACCTTTCAGTACATTTTTCTTACAACTTTGTATGACAGAAGGGGAAGTTTCCGTAAAACACAATACCTGTCTCATACAAGTGGTTGTTTTAGTTGTGAGCTGAACTTGCTGCTTTTGCCATGAAACACCATTTTAACTGACACAAACTGTGGTTATTCAGACTTGGTTATGTGGCAAGCATTTTCTCATAAATGAATAAAGTGAGTCTGTCACTTCAAGGAAAAGAACTGACAATGTTTGTTGCCAATGATATAATTCAAGTTTTCATGTGCAAATTTGAGTTTGGAAAACTTGGATCTTCTACTGTGAGCTTGACAGCTTCCCAATACTTAAAGAGTTTTCCGGTAAAATGGGTGGCGATATTAAAAATATTTCTTAAAAATATTTTTAATGAAATGTGGCAACATGTGGAAAATCCGCATTACTCATTGAACCAATCTATTCCAAATGACCAATGTTTGATATTAAAAAATTATGCGTGGATAAAAGATCCACTGGAAATGAGAGATATTGCCACTTGTTAATTTTTTTCCTCAGTTTATTTTTTTTCCTAAATTTTATTGGTTTTTTTATTGAGAATATACAAAGCAAAAAATACAATTCAACGTTTTCTTCAGGTACCATTTAGTGACATTGATTACATTCTTCGAGTTGTACAAGCATTCTCACCCTCCATTTCTAAGCTGTTCCTCCCTCATCAACATAAACTCTCTACCGCCTAAGGTTCCTATCTAATCTTTTGAGTTGCTGTTGTCAATTTGATCCTATATAGACAGTTCTGAAAAGAGCATAATGCTCAAGGCAGACCTTTTTAACTAGTTACGCAAAACTGCTGTTCGGTTTTAAGATGACTTCAGGGGATATTTTTGTTTAAAGTTTAAAGATTATTACAGAACAATAGTTTCAGGGGTTCATCCACCCTCCATGACTCCAGAAAGTCTAGAGTCCATGAAAATTTGAAATTTGGTTCTGCATCTTTGATCAAAATGTTCAGGTATGGTAGCCAGGCAGCATCCAGTTTTTCTGGTCTCAGGGCAAAGGAGGCAGTTGTTCATGGATACAATTAGCCACACATTCATTATCCCCCTCCTATTCCTGACTCTCCTTCCTCTGTTGTTCCAGGTGAATAGAGATCAATTGTTGTGCCCGGGTGGCCTCTTGCAAGCTTTTAAGGCCCTAGTAACTATGCAAAAAACTATGAGGTATAGCAGAACCACTAAACACGTTATTAGGCCAGTTAACTGGGATGTCCCATGAAATCATGATCCTAAACCTCCAAACCAAGGAACCAAATTCCATGAGGTTTTTGGTTGTACATAAGCAGCCTCACAACTACTCTTTTTTTTTTTTTTGTATATATAACTATTGCACAACTTTTGCCAATTCAGCTTGTTACAGGTGTACAGCTTACTGACAGCAATTACAGTAATAGGCTGTGCAACACTACCCTTAATCAGTGCGATTTTCCCATCACCGTTAACATTCCATTTCCCCCTCCCTCCTGCCTCTGGTAACTACTAATAAGCTTTAGTCTCTATACATTTGCCATTTCTTGTTTTTTTTTTGTATAAGTGAGGTCATACAGTATTTGCCCTTTTACAAATGGCTTATTTTGTTCAGTATAATATCTTAAAGCTCCACCATACATCCATTCAGCATGTATCAAGACTTCGTTTCTCCTACTGGCTGAGTAGTAGTCCATTGTATATATGTACCAAGTTTTATTTATGCATTCGTCTGTTGATGGGCATTTAGGTTGTTTCTACCCTTTTGCTATTGTCAATTGTACTACAATGAACATTGGTGTACAAGTCTCTTTTTGAGTCTCTGCTTTCAATTCTTTTGGTATATACCTAAGAGTGAAGTTGCTGGGTCATATGGTAGTTCTCCACCATTCATATGTCAGTTTGCCATACTGTGGTTGCTTGCATGTTGCTGTGATGCTCGAAGCTATGCCACTGGTGTTTCACATACCAGCAGGATCACTCATGGTGGACAGGTTTCAGTGGAGCATCCAGATGAAGACAAACTAGGAAGAAGGACCTGGCAATCTACTTCTAAAAAAATTGTCAGTGAAAACCTTATGAAGAGCAGTGAAACTTTGTCTGATATAGTGTCAGAAGCTGAGCCCCTCAGGTTGGAAGGCACTCAGAATGTGACTGGGGAAGAGCTGCTTCCTCAAAGTAGAGTTGATCTCAATCAGATGAATGGAGTAAAGCTTTCAGAACGTTCATTTGCTGATAAGACATGATTCAAAATGAGAATAAACAGCTGCAAACATTCATTAATAATTGGAACATGGAATGTAGGAAGTATGAATCTAGGGAAACTGGAAAGCATCAAAAGTGAAATAGAACATTTGAAGATAGATATCCTAGGCATTAGTGAGCTGACATGGATTGGTATTGGCCATTTCGAATTGAGCAATCTTATAGCATACTATGCTGAGAACGACAAATTGAAGAGGAATGGCATTGCATTCATTGTCAAAAAGAACATTTCAAGATGTATCCTGACGTACAACTCTGTTGATGATAGGATAATATACATACACTTACAAGGAAGATCAGTTAATATTACCATTATTCAAATTTATGCACCAACTATTAATGCCAAAGATGAAGATATTGAAGATTTTTACTAAGCTCTGCAGTCTGAAATTGATCAACCATGCAATCAAGATGCATTGAAAATTACTGTTGATTGAAATATGAAAGCTGGAAACAAAGAAGAAGGATCAGTAGTTGGAAAATATGGCCTTAGTCATAGAAACAACACTGGAGATCGCGTGCTAGAATTTTGCAAGACCAATGACCTATTCATTAGAAATATCTTTTTTCAACAACATGAACAGCCATGATACACATGGACCTCATTGGATGGAATACACAGGGATCAAATTGACTACTCTGTGGAAAGAGATGATGGAAAAGCTCAATATCATGAGTCAGAACAAGGCCAGGGGCTAACTGTGGAACAGATCATTAATTGCTCATATGCAAGTTCAAGTCGAAGCTGAAGAAAATTAAAACAAGTCCATGAGAGCCAAAGTACGACCTTGAGTGTATCCCACCTGAATTTAGAGACCAAGAATAGATTTGAGGCATTGAACGCTAATGACCGAAGACTAAACGAGTTGTGAAATGACATCAAGGACATAATGCGTGAGGAAAGCAAAAGTTCCTTAAAAAGACAGTAAATAAGGAAAAGACCAAAGTGGATAACAGAATAGACTCTGAAACTTGCTCTTCAGCGTACAGTAGCTAAAACAAATAGAAGAAATGATGAAGTAAAAGAGCTGAACAGAAGATTTCAAAGGGTGGCTCTAGAAGACAAAGTATTATAATGACATGTGCAAAGACCTGGAGTTAGAAAACCAGAAGGGAAAAACAAGCTCAGCATTTCTCAAGCTGAAAGAACTGAAGAAAAAATTTAAGCCTTGAGTTGCACTATCGAAGAATTCTGTGGGAAAAATATTGAATGATGCAGAAAGCATCAAAAGAAGATGGAAGGAATACACACACTGTACCAAAAAGAATTGGTTGATATTCAAACATTTCAAGAGGTAGCATATGATCAAGAACTGATGGTACTGAAGGAAGAAGTCCAAGGTGTGCTGAAGGCACTGGCAAAAAACAAGGCTCCAGGAATCCAAGGAATACCAGTTGAGATGTTTCAACAAATGAATGCAACGTTGCACGTGCTCACTCTTCTATGCCAAAAAGTTTGGAAGACAGCTACCTGGCCAACTACTGGAAGAGATTCATAATTGTATTCATTCCAAAGAATAATGATCCAAAAGAATGCAGAAATTATCAAACGATGTCATTAATATCACACACAAATAAAATTTTGCTGAAGATAATTCAAAAACGGTTGCAGCAGTACATTAATAGAGAAGTGCCAGAAATTCAAGCTGGATTCAGAAGAGGACGTGGAATGAGGAATATCATTGCTGATGTCAGGTGGATTTTGCTGAAAGCAGAGAATACCAGAAAGATGTTTACCTGTGTTTTATTGATTATGCTAAGACATTTGACTGTGTGGATTGTAACAAATTACAGATAACATTGTGAAGAATGGGAATTCCAGAACACTTAATTGTGTTCATGAGGAACCTGTACATAGACCAAGAGGCAGCCATTTGAACAGAATAAGGTGTTACCGTGTGGTTTAAAGTTGGAAAAGGTGTGTGCCATGTTGTGTCCTTTCACATGGTTATTCAGTCTGTGTGCTGAGCACATAATCTAAGGAGCTGGACTATATGAAGAAGAACAAGGCATTAGGATTGGAGGAAGACTCATTACCACCTGCAACACGCAGGTGACACAACTTTGCTTGCCAAAAGTGAAAAGGACTTCAAACACTTAACTGATGAAGATCAAAGACTATAGTCTTTCACACTTCAGTGTGAATTATACCTCAACATAAGGAAAACAAAAATCCTCACAACTGGACCAGTAAACAACATCAGGATAAATGGAGAAAAGATTGAAGTTGTCAAGGATTTCATTTTACTTTGATCCACAATCAACGCCCATGGAAACAGCAGTTAAGAAATCAAACACTGGGAAAATCTGTTGCAAAGGCCTCTTTAAAGTGTTAAATAAAAAGCAAAGATTCCACTTTGATGACTAAGGTGTGCCTGACCCAAGCCATGGTATTTTCAATCAACTCATATGCATGGGAAAGCTGGACAATGAATAAGGATGATTAAAGAATCAATGCCTTTGAATTATAGTGTTGGCAAAGAATACTGAATATACCATGGACTGCCAGAAGAATGAACAAATGTGCCTTGGAAGAAGTACAGCCAGAATGCTGCTTAGAAGAGAGGATGGGGAGACTTCATCTTATGTACTTTAGACATGTTATTAGTAGGGACCAGTCCTTGGAGATGGACATCATGCTTGGTAAAGTGGAGGGTCAGCAGTAGAAAGGAAGACCTTCAACAAAATGGATTGACACATTGGGTTTAACAATGGGCTCAAATATAGTAACAATTGTGAGGATGGTGCAAGAACAGGCAGTATTTTGTTCTGTTGTTCGTACAGTCACTGTGAATTGGAACTGACTGGACAACACCTAACAACAACATGGTAGTTCTATTTGTAATTTTTTGAGGAACTGCCACAGTCTTTCCTATAATGGCTGTACCTTTTTGCGTTGCCACCAGTAATGGATAATGGGTCCAATTTCCCAAGATCTTTGTCAAAATTTATTATTTTCTTTTTTTTATCTTAGCCACCCTAATGGGAATGAAATGGTATCCCATTGTGGCTTTGATTTGCATCTTTCTGTACCTGTTAATTTTTGGTAATTCATGTCCATCTGGAACCTCAGCATGTGACCTTATTTGGAAATAGCATCTTTGCAGATGTAATTAAATTAGGGTCGGCCCTAATCCAATGACTAGTGTTCTTATAAAAAGAGGAGTGGACACCAAGAGACACAGAGAAGAACATCTTATGAAGACTGAGGCAGAGATTGGAGTGATGCAGCTGTAAGATGCCAAGGATTACTGGGAGATGCCAGAAGTTAGAAGGAGGCAAGGAAAGATCCTCCCCAGAGCCTTCAGAGGGAGCATGGCCCTGCCAACAGCTTGATTTTGACTTCTAGCCTCCTGTACTGTGAGAAAATAAATTTGTATTGTTTTAACCCACCAAGTATGTGGTAATTTGTTTTGGCAGCTCTAGGAAACTAATATAGTCTGTGACCCTAGAGCAGAATTTTGCTTTTTGTTCAGCTAATTGGTCAATAAGGCACTTGAACCCACACCCTTGGTTTAATTGGCATAATGTTTCTATATTGAGTTTAAGTGGCTGAGATATTTGGTCTTTGAAGATAAAAATGCAGTGGAGATATTAAAAAGTCTGTGAATATGAGGACATCAGAATGTTGTATATGTGTTCAATATGTCTAAGAGTCAAAGGAAAATATAGCAATAATTTATTTGGAGTGGCAGAGGTACAGAGTTTATCAGTGTCATCCCATTGATGGCATGAGAAAAAAGGTCTTATACAGTCAGCTGGATGGAATTAAAGGCCACATCACTAGGATGAGAAAAATTGCTGAAAATGACGGTGTGTGAGATGAAATGATCATTTCTTTTTTGACAATTATGAAGTTAGGATAGATAGTGTGGGAGGGGTAAGGGTTACAAAGAGGATTAGGTGTAAGAATAACAAGGCAGAGTGGGAGGATAGCATTTGGTGCAGATGGGAATGTATTGTGGCTATATTATAAAAAAAAACTGGCTAAAAAGATGATTTTAAAGCTGGTGAAGATTAACACTTTAAAAATCTTTATAAAGAACAGATATTACCTTTTAAACTAAATCAGAAATGGTTGATCTAATTATGTAGTAAAATATATTTTGACTAAATTAACATTAAAATGAATAGACATAATGGAGATTGATGAAAGCCTCAGTGAAGTGGTCGAACTTATGTTTTATTTTAAATATGATGGGAAGCCACTGGAGGGTTTTGAACAGGGAGCTGATGTATGATGTCCGCTTTAAAACAATTTCTTGGAGGTCAAAGTTTAATAGTGGTTACAGGGATGCGAGGGAAGGAAAAAGGGCAAGTCACTTTAGGAAGTATTGAGTTTCTGTTTATGGCAATGGAAATTTGGCAACAGGTATTAGTGATGTTTGCACACATGACTGATGTAATTGGTGTTACTGAATTGTATACATGAAAAATGTTGAATTGGCAAAAGTTGTGTTTTATTTATATATATATTTACAAGAATAAAAAAAGGAAAAAAATTCTTGCTGTGTGGAGAACTGCCTGAGGGGGAAAGAGCGGCAGTAGGAAGATGGGTTAGTTAGGAGCGGATTGGAACGCCCTTGGAGAGATGATGTGGGTTGGAATAGGATATTACTGTGGAGGTCATGACAAGTGGTTGGATGCAGGATATATTTTGAACTACTGAGTTAGTTTCCTGCATCATCTTAAAAAAAAAACCCAAACCAAACCCATTGCTGTTGAGTTGACTCCAACTCATAGTGACCCTATAAGACAGAGTAGAACTGCCTCATAAGGTTTCCAAGGAGCAGCTAGTGGATTCAAACTGCCGACTTTTTGGTTAGCAGCCAAGCTTTTAACCACTGTGCTACCAGGGCATCTCTATTCCTGGTAACATGAAAGAGCTTAACCAATCAGTTTTGCTGAGCCCTCTCCAGATTCACATAAATATTACTGATGTTTATAATGCTAAGCCAGTGGCTTGGCAGCATTGTCAAACATAGGTTTTAATCTTATAAAAACTCGTAACTCAGTTTAATCCTAATATTTCAAGTCTTAATAATATTTTTTTCAAAGCTCATTTAAAAGTGTTTAGAATTAAAAAAAAAAAAAGAAAACCTTTAGAGAAGCATGCCATGACCTTTTCTAAAATTTAGTTCTTCTAAAATATATTCAATAGCCTACAACAGGGTAACCTCCTTGGGACAAAAGAACTGTATTTGTTCTCTGCTATTTCAGTAATGCTTTGTCTGGTTCCTGACAGGCAGGAGATGTACAGTAGATTTTATCTTAAGGAATTAATGAACTGATGTATGCTAACACTATAGTTGTACTGTTTAATTATATATAGCTTATGATTTTCTTTCCTGGTTCCCTGACAGGTTTAATGTTTTGGTATAAACTTTACACTCAGTATATTGATTTAAAAAGGAGGTACAACCACAGAGAGTAAATTTTAACTTGCAGAAGTTGAGCCAGAAACTTATCTGGGCTTAAGATGTAGATGTCATTTATGAAAAACAATTTTGTGTTTTTCATAAAAAATAAGCATAATTAGAATAAGAAGGGGTTATTTTTTGTAACATCTGTGTACAAATTATTATTAACACTGCCAATCCATGAGCTTAATCATTGGCATGATACCTGTATCACCAGCAGATGCAAGCTTTCTGAACCTAACAGTAAATAAGCGTTTTTGAATAATTTTAGTATAATCTAAAAAAGAAAAAACAATGTAAACATTTTCTCTCCAAAGCTAGCTCATTGGTCCAAAGCTAGCCCATTTATAAATGAATATTTTAAAAATGTGCCATTGTGTTTCTAAATTAGTTTTCCTTTCATGGAAAACAAAAATAGACATCCATGAATAGTAGTTGTTATGAAAACAAAGTTTTACTGGATGCACCAACATAATTAGAAAAAAAATACAGAAAAATTTTCAAGCAAAGTCGATCCTCAAGACAAGAAACTAACTTTTGTTAAAAATGGAAACCTACCACCAGCCACATCTGTCAATGAAACATTTTATAGACTGACTTGGAATAAAGTAGGTTGTGAGGACTCAGATTGAACCTGTAGAAGTACAGTGAATTAAGAATATAAAAACTGCGTGGAGTTGGTCCACAGTTTTTCTTGCCCAATATTTAATTTCTACCTCTAGAACTAAGCATTATGTTTTAGGAGGGAAGAGTTTGTCTTCCTCATATCAGCCTAAAAGAGGTTTGGTTTAAAATATACTAAAACTTTCTCAATTTCATTATTAAGTCGTTGTGACTATTACATTTCACTTTAAATAATTTTGAAGATATTTATATCATTAGTTTGCACTTTCTTTGGAGTAATGAAATCCACGTATTTACTACCTCTGGTGGTGCAGTGGCTAGTGCTCTGCTGCTAATCAGAAGGTTGGCGATTGGATCGCATCAGCCGTTCCGCTGGAGAAGGATGTGGCAGTCTGCTTCCGTAATTTACAGCCTTGGAAACCCTATGGGGCAGTTCTACTCTGTCCTATAGGGTCACTAAGAGTTGGAATCAACTTGACAGTAGTGGGCTTTTTTGGACTATTGTAATACTCTTTTATTAATTATACATTGTTGTCATGAAAGAAAAGTTGTTGTTAGGCGCCGTCAAGCTGATTCCAACTGATAAGACCCTATGTACAATAGCACAAAATGCTGCCAAGTCCTGTGCCATCCTCGCAGTGGTTGCTATGTTTGAGCCCATTGTTGCAAAAGATTTGTCAGTCCATCTGTTGAGAGCGTTCCTCTTTTTTGCTGACCCTCTACTTTACCAAGCATAATGTCCTTCTCCAGGGACTGGTCCCTCCTGTTAACATGTCCAGACTGCATGAGACGAAGTCTCACCATCCTCGTTTCTAAGGAGCATTCTGGCTCTTCTTCCAAGACAGATTTGTTCGTTCTTCTGGCAGTTCGTGGTATATTCAATATTCTTCCTCAACGCCGTAATTCAAAGGCATCAATTCTTCAGTCTTTCTTATTCATCGTCCAGCTTTTGGATGCGTATGAGGCTATCGACAACACCAGGGCTTGGGTCAGGTACACTTTGGACTTCAAAGTGACATCTTTGCTCTTTAACACTTTAGAGAGATCTTTTGCAGCAGATTTGCCCAATGCAGTATGTCGTTTGATTTTTTGATTGCTGCTTCTATGGGCATTGACTGTGGATCCAAGTAAAAGTGAAATCCTTGACAAGTTCAATATTTTCTTGTACTTTGCAGTCTTGTCAGTAAGTTTAGTACTTTGTAGTAACTCTGAATTCTTTTTTGGATGGATTACCACTTCTCTTATTTCTGGAAATCTGCTTATCATAAGCAAACTTGGCATTACTGACTTATCACTTGAATACGGTCATTGAAAAAAAAATTGTTGTTAGTTGTCATCGAGTTGTCTCCACCTACTGGTGACCCCCTTGTGTAAGAGTACGAAACATTGTCCGGTCCTACATGATCATTAGTATGTTTGAGCCCATTGTTGTAGCTATTGTGTCAATCCATCTCAGTGAGGGTTTCCTTCACCTTCCCTGACCCTCTGTTTTATGAAACATGATGTTTTTCTCCAGTGATAGGTCCGTCCAATCATGTGTCCAAAGTAAGAGTCAAAGTCTTGGACAATATTCTGTGATCCAGAGGGTTTTCATTGGCTTATTTTCAGAAGTAGATCTCCAGGTCTTTCTTCCAAGTCTGGAAGCTCTGCTGGAACCCAGCCACAGTGAGAGCCTGCTGGTATTTGAAATAGTGGTAGCATAGCTTCCAGCATCACAGCCATACATAAACCATCACAGTATAATGTAACATAAAATTTACTACTTTTACTCTTTTAAAGTGTACAATTCAGTGACATCCAGTATGTTCACAATGTTGTGCAACCATCATCACTCTCTAGTTCCAGAATATTTTGATCATCCCAAAAGGAAAACCCATACCTACTAGCTAGTTGTGCTTCACTCCCTCCCCCAGCCCCAGGCAATCACAAATCTGCTTTCTGTCTCTGTGTGTTTGCCTATTCTGGATATTTCGTATAAATGGAGTCATACGATACATGGCCTTTTGTTTTAGATTCTTTTACTTAGCATAATGTTTCAAGGTTCATCCATATTGTAGCATGTATCAGTACTCCATTTCTTTTTTTTTTAAATTAATTTTTATTAAGCTTCAAGTGAACATTTACCATTCCAGTCAGTCTGTCACATGTAAGTTTACATACATCTTACTCCCTTCTCCCACTTGCTCTCCCCCTATTGAGTCAGCCCTTTCAGTCTCTCGTTTTGTGCCAATTCCATTTCTTTTTTATGACTGAATAATATTCCATTGTAAGTATATACCATAATTTGTCTTTATCCATTCATGCATTGATGGACAGTTGGGTTGTTTTCTGCCTTGTGGGTATTGTGAATAGTGCTATCGTGCATGTTCATGTACAAGATTTTGCTTGAACACCTGTTTGTAATTCTTTATGGTGAAGACTGAGGAGTGGTATTGCTGGGTCATATGGTAATTCTGTGTTTAGCTTTTTGAGAACATGTCAAACTGTTTTCCACAGCAGCTGCACCATCATACATCCAACACCCTTGTCAACCCTTATTATTTGTCTTGTTTTTTGATTATAGACATCTTAGTTGGTGTGAAGTGCTATCTCACTGAGGTTTTTATTTGCATTTCCCTAATGTCTAATGGTATTGAGTATCTTTTCATGTGCTTGCTGGCCATTTGAATACAGGCATACTTTGTTTTATTGCTTCTCAGATACTACGTTTTTTACAAATTTAAGGTGTGTGGCAACCCTACAGCCAGCAATTCTATCGGCGCCGTTTTTCCAACAGCATGTGCTCACTTCCTGTCTCTGTGTCACATTTTGGTATTCCTTGCAATATTTCAAACTTTTTCATCATTATCATATCTGTTACGGTGATCTACGATCAGTGATCTTTGATGTTACTGTTATAATCGTTTTGGAGCACCACGAACCGTGCTTATATAAGATGGCAAACAACTGATACACGTATGTGTGTTCTGCCTGCTCCACTGACCAGCTATTTCCCTGTCTTTCTCCCTCTCCTCAGGTCTTCCTATTCCCTGAGACTTAACGATATTGAAATTAGGCCAATTAATAACCCTACAATGGCCTCTAAGTGAAAGGGAGAGTCACATGTCTCTAAATCAAAAGCTAGAAATGATTAAGCTTAGTGAGGAAGGCATGTCGAAAGCTGAGATATGCCAAAAGCTAGGCATTTTGTGCCAAACAGCCAAGTTGTGAATGTAAAGGAAAAGTTCTTGAAGGAAATTAAAAGTGCTACTCCACGAATGATAAGAGAGCAAAACAGCATTATTGCTGATATGAAGAAAGTTTTAGTGGTCTGGATAGAAGATCAAACCAGGCACAAAGTCCCCTTAAGCCAAAGTCTAATCCAGAGCAAGGCCCAAACTCTCTTCGATTCTATGAAGGCTGAGAGAAGTGAGGACGCTGCAGAAGAAAAGTTGGAAGCTAGCAGAGGTTGGTTCATAAGAAAAGAAGCTGTCTCCATAACAAAAGTGCAAGGTGAAGTAGCAGCGCTGGTGTAGCAGCTGCAGCAAGTTGTCTAGAAGATCTAGCTAAGATAATTAATGAAGGTGGCTACACTGACCAATAGATTTTGAATGTAGACAAAACAGCCTTATATTGGAAAAAGATGCCATCTAAGACTCTTCATAGAGGGGAGAAGTCAATGCCTGGCTTCAAAGCTGCAAAGGACAGGCTGACTTCTTGTTAGGGGCTAATGCAGCTGGTGACCTTAAGTTGAAGCCAGTGCTCACTTACCATCCCGAAAATCGTAGTGCCTTTAAGAATTACGCAAAATCTACTCTGCCTGTGCTCTATAAATGGAACAACAAAGCTTGGATGCGAGCATATCTGTTTAGAGCATGGTTTTACTGAATATTTTAAGACCGCTGTTGAGACCTACTGCTCAGAAAAAAAGATTATTTTCAGAATATTACTGCTGCTCACTGACAATGTGTCTGGTCACCCAAGAGCTCTGATGGAGATGTAGAAGGAGGTTAATGTTGTTTTCATGCCTGCTAACACAACATCCATTCTGCAGCCCATGGATAAAGGAGTAATTTTGACTTTTATTTAAGAAATACATTTTGTAAGGCTATAGCTGTCATAGATTGTGATTCCTCTGATGGATCTGGGCGAAGTTAGTTGAAAATCTTTTGGAAATGTTTCACCATTCTGGATGCCATTAAGAACATTTGTGATTCATGACAGGAAGTCAAAATATCAACATTAACAGGAGTTTGGAAGAAGATGATTCTAACCCTCACGGGTGACTTTGAAGGGTTCAAGACTTCTGTGAAGGAATTAACTGCGGATGTGGTAGAAATAGCAAGAGAACTAGAATTAGAAGTGGAACCCGAAGATGTGACTGAATTGCTGCAATCTCATGATTAGATTTTAATGGCTCAGGAGTTGTTTATTATGGGTGAGCAAAGAAAGTGGTTTCTTGAGATGGAATCTACTCCTGGTAAAGATGCTGTGAACATTGTTGAAATGACAACAAAGGATTTAGAGTATTATATAAACTTAGTTGATAAAGCAGTGACAAAGTTTGAGAAGATTGACTCCAATTTTGAAAGACGTTCTACTGTGGGTAAAATGCTATCAAAAAGCATCGCATACTACAGAGAATTCTTTTGTGAAAGGAAGAGTTAATCGAGATGGCAAACTTCATTGTTGCCTTATTTTAAGAAATTGCCACGGTCACCCCAAACTTCAGCAACCACCACCCTGATCAGACAGATTCCATCAACACTGAGGCAGAAAAGATTACATCTCACTGAAGGCTCAGATGATGGTTAACATTTTCTAATAATAAAATACTTTTAAATTAAGGTATGCACATATTTTTTAAAGACAATGCTATTGCACACTTAATAGACTACAGTATAGTGTGAACATAATTTTTATATGTATTGGGAAAGCAAAAAATTTGTCATGTGACTCATTTTATTGTGATATTTGTTTTATTGTGGCGGTCTCTGACCAAACATACAATATCTCCAAGGTATGCCTGTATCTTCTATGGAGAAATGTCTAACCAAATTCTTTGCCTATTTTTTAATTGGGTTATTTGTCTTTTTGTGATTGAGTTTTAAGAGTTCTATATATATTCTAGGTCCTAAATCTTTATCAGGTAAATGATTTAAAATATATTCTCTCATCCTATAGGATGTCTTTTTACTTTCTTGATTATGGTCTTTGACGAACAAAAGATAATAAGTTTCGTGAAGCCCAATTTATGTATTTTTTCTTTTGACTTCTTGTGCTTTTCTTACCATATCTTAAAAATCATTGCCAATTCTAACATCATGAAAATTTACCCTGGGGTTTCTCGGAGACAGGTTCTATTAATTTCTTTCCTGTGAATGGGCAAGCTTTCTTGTTTCATTGCATGCCTCATAATTTTTTGTTGAAATCTGGACGTTTTGACTATTAAAATGTGGTAACTCTGGAGATCAAATTCTCTCCTTCCTCAGGGTTTATTATTGTTGCTTGTTGTGGGTTGTAATTGTTTTTGTGTAGTAATTTTTTAAAATTATTTTTGTAAAGGCTTTATTGTTCATCATGTGTGGTCACTGAAGTCTGTGTTCCATTAGGGTGTGGTCAGTCAGTGTGTGATGGAGATTTCCTTAAATGCCTGGAACAACAACAGCAAAAATCTCTCCCAGTCTTTGTAGATTTGCTCTGTTTTGGGGCACCCCATCAATGCTTAGCCAGGCTGTTTACAACTCTGCTTTGCCTTCACTTCCTGCTTGTGCAGAGCATAAAGGTCACTCAGAGGTGAAAGTTTAGGATGTTCTTTGGTCTTTTCTGAGGATGTGTCTAGCCCTGGGCATATGTATGGCCTCATAGCTTACCTCTTACACGTGGGAGTTTTTCGAAGCCCTTATTACCCCTATGGATTTCTTTTCTCAGCCTCTTCCTTCCCAGGCTTTTCTGTTTGTCTGCTACTTGCCCAGTCTGTTATCCTTTGTCTCAGGCCACGGTAGCCAGAACATTTGCTTTAAATGTTTTCCATCAGTGCTGTCTGAGAGGTACTCCAGCCCTGAGAAAGGTCTGAGGTAGGTGAATCAAAGGCAAACAAGGCCCTGAGCCTATCCTTCAGGCCAGACAAGTCAAAACACACAACCATAATTATTTGAGAACAAGGTCCATACTGCCTCCTTGGCACCAGTGAGATGCACCAGGAATGTGGACAGCTATCTTCACAGCCACCACCAAGCTAGGGAGTCGGGGGTGGTAAGTGGGTAATTTAAAACACCACAATGCTTTTACTGAAATTTAACAGCTTCTCTCTTCATTAAGCATGCACCTTGTTGTAAGTTTTTTATTAGATTCCAGAGCTATGGAAAAGCTGATTTGACAGTTTTGCCAGCTTAATTGTTGCTTTACTGGAGGGATAGTGTTTTGGAGTCCATATACTGCCATTTTTGGTGACATCACTCTGGTCCTTGAACTTTAATCCTAGTAGTGGTGAAAATTTCATCATCCAAAAGTCTTTTTTTTTTTTTTTCTGGTTCCTTTTTATCAACAATGGCATACCTCGCAAACTTTGTTTAAACCAGTGTGGACAGTAGGCCATTGGATTAGTTGGCATGATACTTTATTTAAATAAATTGAATTATTAGCTACTGTCAGAAAGTAAATAAGTAAGTTAGCTGTATCTGGTAGTGTGAGGCAGATACAGGTGAATTAATGTATAATGTGTATAATATCTGATCTATATATGAAACACCATATGTCAGCTTGAAGCGTATGTGTTTTATGATAGATTGTTAAATAGCTTATATTTCTGCTATTGATGGTCATTGTTGTTATCCCTTAATAAAGTATACCTCATTTAATGTAGGAGTCATTGGTTATGTTTATTTAGAAGCTTATCTTGTAAAACTTCTGAGAGGGTGAAGACATTAAATACTGAAGTGTCTCGAAAAAGTGGCTATAATTAAATTTGGCATGGTGACGAGTGGAAGTTGTATGTCTGCATGACTATGGACTTAGTATCACTTAGTTCCAAGGTTTGCTACTTATGAAAAAACTCGTATAACACAGTGTGTTTCCTTTACCCAACCAACAAAACAATATTAGCATTCAGGGTTTTATAACACCTCAGGTGCAGTTTCCAGGCCCTTAGTTGAATGATGTGGATGCTGTTGCAAGAAATGAGGCTGAAGCAGGAACATTTCATTTTACCTTAAGTATGTTACCCCTTCCATTCCTGTCTAATTGTGGTAGGCAGAACCCTAAGATGGTCCCCACGTCCTTTGTCATTGGTATTACTACTGTGACTATGTAACATTACATGGTAAAAGGCATTTTGCAGATGTAATTAAAGTTATTAATCAGTTGACCTTAATACAGGTAGACAATCAGGTGGAACCAACCTAATCACATGAGCTGTTTAAAAACGGAGATTGTTCATAAGCAGAAGAAGAAGTCAGAGAAACTCCAAGTGTGAGAAAGTGTTCAAAGTACCTTTGCTAGCTCTGAGATTGCTGGGGCCACTGAGCAAGGACCTGAGAGTGGCCTCTAGAACCTGAGAGTAGTCCTTGGCCTATACTCAGCAAGAACATGGGGTCTTTAGTTCTGCAGTTGCAATGAACTGACTTTTACTAACATCTGAATGAGCTTGGAAGCAGATTCTTTTCCAGATTTTCCATATAAGAACACAGTTTGGCAGATACCTTAGTTCTGGCCTGTAAGATTCTAAGCAGAGAACCGAGTTGAGCCAAACTGAACTTCTGACTTACCGAGCTGTGAGCTTATACATGGGTGGTGTTTTAAGCTGATAAATTAGGGGTAATTTGTTACGAGGCAGTAGAAAGCCACATTATTATTCTGTACCTGTCACATAGTCTCCCTGGAAATGCCTGCCATGTAGCGTCCATCCTGATGCAGCTGCAACTCATTAATCAGGATTTTAAAATGAATAATTCTGACAACCAGGAACAATCTGACTACTTATATTACACAATTATCTTAATTTACTATATTCCAGATTGCTGTATTCCAAAAAGATAAATCCAGGGTCATAAACTAGACTGAGTCTGGGTCAGAGTTCAGACCAGCTGTTAACCCTTTACGTGCAGAATGAAGTACCTTTGGCAAAAATATTCAGATAAAGAGTCTAAAATATGAGAGAGAGTAAGACTTGAAAGTGTTTATATAACAAAAAATAAATACACTATCTTTGTGTACCAATTAGAAGTTCAACATAATATGTAAGCCCAGAAGCCTTCAGAACAATCTTAATTGTTGAATATGAAACATACTTTCTTGAATATTAAACCATGGTCCCTGCATCGTAGGAGTTATTGGAGAGGGAAAAGAGTAGAAGACTTTTGATATACCTTCCCATGTAGTTTTGATTTTTGAGTAATGTAAACACACACATAACTGGAAACCCTGGTGGCGTAGTGGTTAAGTGCTACAGCTGCTAACCGAAGGGATGGCAGTTCGAATCCACCAGGCGCTCCTTGGAAACTCTATGGGGCAGTTCTACTCTGTCCTATCGGGTCGCTATGAGTCGGAATTGACTCGACGGCACTGGGTTTTTGGAAACACATAACCTACTCAAAAAAAAAAAAAAAACCTTTAAAATGGAGAACAAATGAACAAAAATGTATGTAAAATTAATATCACAACCCCAAAGATAAAGGATTATTTCAAAAGACTTTAAAACACATAACATGGACTGTAATTCCTTAGAGGAAGGCATTGTGAATAAAAAAAGAGCTACAAAGAAATTTTAAAACTTTGAGCAGTTTCATTGTGTACACAATATTTGATTATTATTTTCAAAATAATTTTCTTTATATTTTAAGATCAAGCAAATATATTAATGTTATTAGCAATCAACATTTTTAGTGTAAGAGAAAAGAAAGAAAAGCATACAAGTAGAGAAAGTTTAAGCACTATGATATTGTCAAATAAAAAATATCAATATAATCTTAGTTAAGAAAATATTTCCTAGCGTAGTCCATTCAAATGATCTAGAAGCAGTATGATACAAGTTATAATGAGCAGCTCACATCTTGATCTCTAATACCTTTCCCCTCAAAAAGCAACCAGAGCTACTTGTAGAAATGATTGATTCCTGGTCTGGGAAAGGAATTCTAAAACAGAGCCTGGGACTCTTATGCCAGAGAGGAAGAAAGCTTTTAAAGTTAATGAGGGTGTTTCAAAAGGACACAGGAGCCAGCTTCAAGGGACTCCCATTGATCAAAGTTGTGACAATTTGAGCATCATAAAAAATTATTATTCAATATTAATTGAAGCATATTGAATCTGTGAAAATCTGTGAGTTCTTAATCATAAATGATAAAGCCAAAAAAACTCAGTTGTCACTATTTGAGATGGATGTTAAACCAAATAATTACTTTGAAAATTGTTAAATGAAGGGAAACATTTATCCTGTTTTTTCTAGTAGGGAGTATATTTCCAGGTGACCAAATTAAAAGGAAAGCTCTATTTTACAAACTAACAGCACGCTTAGAAGGAAAATCGTTATTTATTTAACAAAATAATGCCATAAATATAGAAAAATCAAAAATCAGAAAATTGCCACTTTACAACCCTAATGAAATGATCCTTTCAGGTAATGAGTATTAATTGGTGTTAAAACCATTGTTAGATGAATAGTTGAAAGAGAACTGGACACTTGAATGGTGCCCAAGTACTATCACACAGATTCCCCCTTTACAAAAGGGGTCACACTGTTACCATCCTAAAAAAGTGATCAATGGTGGGAAACCAGATATTACGTACCTCCAGCTGTGATACACTACAAACCATACAACATCACTTAGGATGTATTTTAGCCAAAAGCCTTTTGCTTGAATCTTTATGTCTAACTACAATGATACATCATTGAAACCAATGATATATTACTAATAAGATTTAGCATCTTTTACAAATAGCTTATTTTTTCTTATTTCATTATAGAAATTCTTTACATATGGGGAGAACTAACATTATGCCAGTTTCATATCCTGTGACTGTTTTCTTCCAGGACTTGGTTTGTCTTTTCAGTTTCTTTTAATGCTCTTAATTTTAATGTTGTTGTTGTTTTTAGATGCTGTTGACTTGGTTCCAACTCATAGTGACCCTATGTACAACGGAATGAAACACTGCCCGGTCCTGTGCCATTCTCACAAACATTGTTATGCCTGAGCCCGTTGTTGCAGCCGCTGTGTCAATCTATCTCATTGGGGGTCTTCCTCTTTTTCTCTGACCCTCTACCAAGCATGATATCCTTCTCCAAGGATAGAACCCTCCTGATAACATGTCCAAAGTATGTGAGACGTAGTCTTGCCATCCTTGCTTCTAAGGAACATTCTGGCTGTACTTCCTCCGAGACAGGTTTGTTCGTTCTTTTGGCAGTCCATGGTATATTCAATATTCTTCACTAACACCATAATTCAAAGGTATTGTCTCAGTCATATAGTGCTGCTATAACAGAAATACCACAAGTAGATAGCTTTAACAAAGAGAAATTAATTTTCTCACAGTGTAGTAGGCTAGAAGTCCAAATTCAGGGCACCAGCTTCAGGGAAAGGCTTCCTAGTCATCAATCTTCCCTTGGTCTAGGAGCTTCTGCATGCAGGAGCCCCCAGTCTAAAGGATGCACTGTGCCCCTAGCACTGCTTTCTTGGCGGTATGGGTCTCCATGTCTCTTTGCTTCTGTCTTTTATATCTTGGCTTAAGACACTATCTAATCTTGTAGATCTCATCAGCATAGCTGCCTCTAATCCATCTCACTAGTATCATAGTGATAGGATTTATAATACATAGGGAAATCACATCAGATGACAAAATGGTAGACACTCATACAATATGGGGAATCATGATCTAGCCAAGTTGACAGATATTTTTGGGGGACATAATTCAATCCATGACAGGCATCAGTTCTTCGGCCTTCCATATTCGTTGTCCAGCTTTCGCATGCATATGAGGTAATTGAAAACACCATGGCCTGGGTGAGGCGCACCTTAGTCTTCAAGGTGACATCTTTGCTTTTTAACACTTTGAAGAGATCTTTTGCAGCAGATTTGCCCAATGCTGTGTGTCTTTTGATTTCCTGACTGCTGCTTTCATGGGTGTTGATCGTGGATCCAAGTAAAATGAAATCCTTGGCAACTTCAGGTTTTTCTCCATTTATCATGATGTTGCTTATTGGTCCAATTGTAAGGATTTTCATTTTCTTTATGTTGAGGTGTAATCCATACTGAAGCCTGTGGTCTTTGATCTTCATCAGTAAGTGCTTCAAATCCTCTTCATTTTCAGCAAGCAAGGTTGGGTCATCTGTGTAACGCAGGTTGTTAATAATTCTTCCTCCAATACTGATGCCCCATTCTTCTTCATATAGTCCAACTTCTCTTTTTTTTTTTATTTTTAATGTAATGGGGTTTATCAATCTTTTGTTTATTCTTTTAGTGTAATGAAATTAATCTTTTATTCTTTATTTTAATGTAATATAATTTATTAATCTTTCATTTATTCTTTATTTTAATGTAATACTCTTTATTAATATTTTATTTTATTTATGGTTAACATTTTAAAATTAAGTTTCAGAAATCTTTCTCTACCTCAAGACATAAAAATTCTCTTTTATCTTGTTTTAAAAGTGATTTTTATATTTGATGTGAAATAAAGATTCAGTTTCATTTTTCCTTTATAGTTAATCAGTTGTTTCAGGACCATTTATTAAATACACCAATTTTTATCAATGATCTGCAGTGCCATATGAGCCCTATATCAAGTTTCCATTATGCTTCAGTCTGTTTCTGTATTCCCTAGTCTATTACCTCAATTTGTCTATCTCTGTGCTAATACCACGCTGTCTTAATGCAATTTGATTTTTCTATATATAGCCAAGATAACATTTTCTCAAATATAATTGAAATTCCTTAGTATCATTTAGTATTCAGTTCACAAAATTCCCCCTAATTGCTCTCAAAATGTCTTACAGTTGGTTTGTACAAAATGGGATCCAACTCAGGCTCACACATTGCATCAGGTTTTTCAGCTCCTTAAGTTTCTTCAACCATGTCACTTTTTCATGACACCAACTTGTTGAAGTAATTGGGACAGCTGCCCCACAGAATGTCTCACCTTCTTGATTTGTCTGATTGCTTTTTTGTGGCACTATTTAGTTTATTATCTATCCCCTGAATTTCCTGAAAAATCGTTGTAATATTTTACGCAGCAAGAATTAATATAAGACAGCTTCACATAATAATATGGATGGATCTTCGAAACATGATGTTGAGTGAAGAAATCAAGTCCTAGAAGACTACTTAGGGTATGATATCATTTTTATAATGCTTAAAAGAGGGCAAAACTGAAGAATGCATTTTTTAAGGGATCCACATACATGTGGATAAAACTTTTTTTTTTTAAAGCAAGGAAGTGATAGCATTCAGTATAGTGGTTACTCTGAGGGATGTAAAAAAAAAAACCCATTGCTGTTGAGTTGATTCCGACTCATGGCAACCCTATAAGACAGAGTAGTCCCGTCCCATAGAGTTTCCAAGGAGTGCCTGGTAGATTTGAACTGCCAACCTTTTGGTTAGCAGCCGTAGCTCTTAACCACTCCGCCACCAGGGTTTCCCTGAGGGAGGGAGAGGAATAGAATCACAGAGAACACAGAGGCAGGTTCAATGCTGTTGGTTAATATTCTCATTCTTAAAAAGTAGTGGGTTCAGATATTTTTTGTATGCATAAAATATTTCATAATAAAAATTATGATAAAGTCTTTATTAAGGTTTCACTAGATTGCATTCTTCTGGATGAATATTTATTCACTAATGAGAATGAAAAATTACAGTATATTCCTATCACTGAATTGCTTTTCTTTGATGTTGAAAGTAATTTAATTTAATAGCCAACTAAATCTCTGAGATGGCTCTATTTTTAATAGGTCTTGCATTGGGGGGAAAAAAAAGGTGTTAGTTCTGTTTCTCCATCTGGATAGCCTAATGTGCATTTCCTAACTCTTATTCTCTATGCCATCTAAAACGGCACCGTCTCTGAGAGACCAAACCTGGTTTAAATATAATCTTTTAATAGTTATCGAAGTGAGCCTTGATACAGTTTTTATTTCATTTCAAATAGTACTTTAGAATTAATCAGAATAAAATTTTTGTAGGAGGTAACAGGGAAGGTAACTCTATTTTTTGGTCTTTTATTAACTAGTTTCATAAAGACTTGTTTGTAAATTGTAAAAATTTTTACAATTCACTTATATTTTAGAAATGAGTTAGTTTTACAAATTCTGTGAATAAAATCTCCAGATAATAATGTGATAAAGAAGTTTGTATCTTTTTCTTTAATATGCAGACTGGCATCACCACAAATTTTTTTCTTCACTTTTTTACACGTGGAATCAACCCAGGCATTATATAAAAATGTAAGTTCTCTGTTGATTTAATATAAGGCATAGGTCAGAAAATCAACCACCGTATTCTTACATGGTGCCAGTGCTTTTCTTTATAACTAAGTTGTGAGTAATGTGTTACCCTAAAATATGAACCAAGTTTGTTCCTAAGGATCTCTGAAAAAGGTAATTTAGACTTTATATTGGCTCTCAGTTTCTAATTGTGTCAGGGTACTGCAGAATGTAAGATTAGCCAAAAAGAAAAGAGAGTGAGAGAGTGTGCGTGTGTGTGTGTGTGTTTGTGTGCACATATGCATGTGTGTTGGCTCTAGGCAAAATTGTGAAAAGAGCAAAATTTGTCTTTAGTGTTACATGATTCTCACCCCCCATATATCTTTAAAGTTTGTTTACAGTTTGTGCTAGTTCCTGGTTTATCCTCCCAGGGTTTCTTTTGTAAACCAGGTAAATACATAAACACACACACACTTTTTTTTTTTTTTAATAATTTTTATTGTGCTTTAAGTGAAAGTTTACAAATCAAGTCAGTCTCTCACACAAAAACCCATATACACCTTGCTACACACTCCCAATTACTCTCCCCCCCAAAAAAAAAAAAAAATTTTTTTTTTTTTTAATGAGACAGTCTGCTCTCTCCCTCCACTCTCTCTTTTCGCGTCCTTTTCGCCAGCTTCTAACCCCCTCCACCCTCTCATCTCCCTTCCAGGCAGGAGATGCCAACATAGTCTCAAGTGTCCACCTGATCCAAGAAGCTCACTCCTCACCAGCATCCCTCTCCAACCCATTGTCCAGTTCAATCCATGTCTGAAGAGTTGGCTTCGGGAATGGTTCCTGTCCTGGGGCAACAGAAGGTCTGGGGGCCATGACCACCGGGGTTCTTCCAGTCTCAGTCAGACCATTAAGTCTGGTCTTATGAGAATTTGGGGTCTGCATCCCACTGCTGTCCTGCTCCCTCAGGAGTTCTCTGTTGTGTTCCCTGTCAGGGCAGTCATCGGTTGTAGCCAGGCACCATCTAGTTCTTCTGGTCTCAGGAAGATGTAGTCGCTGGTTCATGTGGCCCTTTCTGTCTCTTGGGCTCGTAATCACCTTGTGTCCTTGGTGTTCTTCATTCTCTTTTGATCCAGGTGGGTTGAGACCAATTGATGCATCTTAGATGGCTGCTTGCTAGCGCCTAAGACTCCAGACGCCACTCTTCAAAGTGGGATGCAGAATGTTTTCTTAATAGATTTTATCATGCCAATTGACTTAGATGTCCCCTGAAACCATGGTCCCCAGACCCCTACCCCTGCTACGCTGGCCTTTGAAACATTCAGTTTATTCAGGAAACTTCTTTGCTTTTGGTTTAGTCCAATTGTGCTGACCTCCCCTGTATTGTGTGCTGTCTTCCCTTCACCTAAAGTAGTTCTTATCTACTATCTAATTAGTGGCTACCCCCTCCTACCCTCCCTCCCTCCCCGCATCTCGTAACCACAAAAGAGCGTTTTCGTCTCAGTTTAAACTATTTCTCAAGTTCTTATAATAGTGGTCTTATACAATATTTGTCCTTTTGCAACTGACTAATTTCAGTCAGCATAATGCCTTCCAGGTTCCTCCACGTTGTGTAATGTTTCACAGATTACTGTTCTTTATCGATGCGTAGTATTCCATTGACACACACACTTTTGCATCTTTTCTTTCTTACAAAAAGGATAGCATGTTTTCTGTCCTGTTTTTTTTTTTTTTTTTTTTTATATATAATATATCCTGGAGATCACTCCAGATTAGTACAGTACGCAGAGATGTTCCTTGTTTTTTTCTATGGTTCGATGGTATTTAACCATTTTGTGGATGTCCCATAGTTCAGTCAACCTGTTTCCTTGAAGCATATTTGAGTTGTTTTTATTTGTTTGCTATGATAGATAATGCTGCAGTGAGTAACGTGCATATCATTTTTCATATTTCTTGAAGTGTATCTTCAAAGAAGATTGCTACAAGTGGGATTTCTGGGTCAAGGGTAAATACGTCTGTAATTTTGTTCTATATTGCCAAATTCTTCTCAATAGGATTGATTACACTGTTTTGTACTCCAACCACGTGTGTTTGAGAGTACTTGTTTCTCTACAGCTTTGACAACACAGTGTATTGTCAATCTTTAGGGATTTTTCCAATCTGATAGGTAAAAATAGAGATCTTGGTGCAGTTTAATTTGCATTTCTCTTTTGAGAGAGGTTGAGCATATTTTAATTTGTTTAAAAGTAGTTAGCATTTTTTTTTTTGTGACCTATCTGTTAATTTAGTTATCTATTTTTGTGTTAGATTTTTGGTTATTTTATTCTTCAGTTCTAGGATCTCTTTGTATATATCTCTATATGTGTGTGTATATACATATAAATATAGAGATACACACATACATATGTATGTATTTTGCCATGCAAATTTATTTTGTGTTTATATAGTCAAACTTATCAATCTTTTGTTTTATGGCGTTTAGGTTTTGAGTCATAGTTTAGAAAGGCTTTCCCACTCACAGGTTATAAAGGTTTTTGATTATATTTTTTTCTAGTACTTATATAGTTTCAGTTTTTGTATTTAGACCTCTGATACATTTTGAGTTTATTTTAGCATGTGATGTGAAGTATTGATTCAATTTTATCTTTATCCAAGTGGTTATCTAATTGTCCCAGCATCATTTATTAAAAGTTCTTTTTTTCCCCAATGATTTGAGATACCAATTTTAAGATATACTAAATTTTGTTATGCACATATGTCTATTTCTAGATTTTATATTCTGGTCTGTTGGGGTTGTATTCTGGTCTGTTTATGGGTTGGTAAATTATAGTAGCTTGGTAGCATGTCATAGTATCTGATAAGGCTAGCCACTCCCACCCCCATTACTCTTTTTAATTTACCTGTGGTTTGTTTTCTGGCTATGTTTACATATAAACTTTAGAATCAAAATATCTAGATACAAGAACTTCTTGGTAGTTGAGATTGGGAGAATTGATATCTCAAGAGCATGAAATAGCTTTCCATTGTTCAGTTCCAAACCAAAAAACCAAATCAATTGCTGTCCATTGGATTCCAACGTATGGTGACTCCGTGTGTGCAGAGTAGAACTGTTCCAGAGGGTTTTCAAGGCTAAATATGTACCTTTTGGAAGCAGATAGCCATGCCTTTCTTCCAAGGTGCCTCTGGGAGCATTCAAGCCATCACCTTAGTCAAGTACTTAATCGTTTGTGCCACTCAGGGACTCCTACTTTTATATAGTTAATGATGGTTTTGTAGTTGCCCACGTATAGGTTTGCATATTTCACTTCAGCAGTCTTCTATTTTCTCATCTAATTGATTATCATTTGCATATGAAAGCTATTGTCTGTGGGTTAATTTTCTATGCTGTTGCCTTATTGACTTATTTTATTGTAGTTTTTCTGTTAATTATCCAGGGTTTTTTTTTTTTTTTTTTAATCACCATATCATCTGAATATAGTTTTTCTCTTCCTTTCTAATTTTCATTGTTTTTTTCTTATCTGATTGCATTGGCTAATATTGCCAACACAATTCATGCAGTAGTGGAGCTTTATTCCTGACTTTGGTTAGAATGTATGCATCTTTTATTTTGAGTTTCTCCAAGGGTTCTTTTATGCCCCCCAGACCTGGACAGCCTCTTTGCTTCTACCAGGCCTTTCTTAGCCTTCATTCCAATCAAAATATACTTTTTGGGGGGCACAATTTCATGACCCTGTTTTCCCTTCTGATATGCTATTTCTAAAATGAGTAAAATTCCTTTATTATATTTAGTTTCATTCCCTCATCAGGCAGCTTAAAACCAATTCTTATTGTTAGTTTTTGAGTACAAGTGATAAAGGAAGCCTTTTTAAAAGCATGAAAACTTTCCCCATGTTTTAAGACTACTGGTAAAAATACCACTCTGTTCCTGCCTAACCTTATAGTAAGATAATATATGTTGTTTTTTTTATGAGCAATTAAGATGCAATTAATAAAGCAGGATTACTTTGTCTCAAGGTTCTTGGCTGAGCTTTTCTCACTCTCTTCTGTTTTGTTCTAAGCTGTATGCCAGCTGGCTATGTGCCTTTAATCTCTAAGTGACCACACTGTACCACTGATGTGAACTTCTTTAGGATTTAGAGATCCAAAACTATGGGAAAAATATTACAAAGATGAAGAAAGTGAGAAGATGAGTCTTAATATCAAGGGACTCAAATAATTTAAGATCAAGGTTTAATTTTCTTTTTTAAATGTTTAGCCTCAAGCCTAATGCAACTATCATAACATCTTTATCCCTTACCAAGTTTTATGAACAAAATATATTTCATCACTATTCTAATATATGATTAACTCAAAATGACCCTTTTGATGTATGAAAATAATACGAAATATCAATACCAAGCAACCTAAAGTCTGTACCAGAGATGGCAAATAAGTCTCATCTCATGTTCAACTCTAGCTGACTGGCTGCTTAGGGGATTATGTTAAGGATAATTCTAAGGCTACATCTGGGTTCAGAAGAAAGTGTTGTGATGTCTGCCAAGGGCACGGATAGAAAAATAGTGGCAGAAATGCCTTTTTGAAACATCTCACCTATAATTAAAAACCTTCAATATATGGGAAGGGCATTTATGAGCTATATTTTCTATGTTTTAGAAGCAGCCTTTTTCTTTAAGTTTAAAAATATCTTTATTGTCAGAAAAGAAATTTCAAATGTATTTTCCTGTGTCTAGGTCTGGATTTCTAAGGGCTATCTTTTCTCAGGGTTTAAGCATGAAAATTAATGAACTATTATAGAACACTTTGTTGATGTTCCAGAACTCACGCGTATGGAAGATAATGTAGTTGATCTTTGTCAGGTGGGAATGATGGAGCTGTCACTCAAAGCCTACACAGATTGTGGCGTTCATTACCTCGGGATCAGGCCCTGAGCTAACAGGCTTGGAAACTTAGTTTTGTCATTAAATCTGATCTATGTGTCATGGATGGACTCACAATAACCCATTAAAGCTCATAAGTGTATTTGTTAATACGTACTGAGAACTTTAACTGGAACAGGGACTGAAAAACTCTAGTCAGCCTGATCAGCTCATACTTACTTGTAGTCAGATTACATGGGAAGCCAAATCTTAGTCCAAATGTCAAGTCGTTGATTTATAATAAGGAATATAACTGCCATTGGAGCTAGAAAACTCAAAATTTATATGACTGGCCCATGTTATCCTTGTAGGTATACCTATATGAGAAGTTAAATCATAATGTTCTTTGATGATTCTTAATCAGAACATGAGGAGTTAGATTAATTGAATCTAAGAGTGGTCTTTATAGTAGGTTTGGTTTTGGCCTAAACTGATTTTTCCATGTATAGTGCTTGGAGGAACATTGCCAAATGGCAGCTTTCTGAGGCTCCTTTATCTATATGCAACTGATTGGCCAATTCCCCTTTTTACTGACATATTTAATAAAGCATTTTAATTAATTAATCAATTAAATTAATTGACTACTTAGTTAATCAAATGGTAGCCAAGTCTTTTAGGCCTGAGTTCCATTTTTCTTTTAAGGTGACTTTGCATCTCTGCTCTGGTCCATTAGGCATTTAGAGTTTTACACTCACAAGGCAATCTTATTTACCTTATTTCCAGGTTCTTGGGGGAAGCCTCACTAATGCACACATACTTAGAATACATCTTATTAAAGAATTGTGTTTAGCCTTATTTTTAGTGACTACTCTGAGAAGTATTTAGTTATCTCAATTGTTTAAAATACAGATACCACAGAGTGAGGGAGGGGAGACATTGATAAAGGTTATGAGTTGTGTTCAACACAAAGAAAGTTTTTAATGGATCTTAATATTCAGTAAAATATTTCGGAAGTGCACTGCTTTTCACACCTTTTTTAAAAATTTTTTTGAAATAATTTTTATTGAGCTTTAAGTGAACGTTTACAAATCAAGTCAGTCTGTCACATATAAGCTTATATACACCTTACTCCATACTCACACTTACTCTCCCCCTAATGAGTCAGCCCTTCCAATCTCTCCTTTCACGACAATTTTGCCAGTTTCTAACCCTCTCTACCCTCCTATCTCCCCTCCAGACAGGAGATGCCAACACAGTCTCAAGTGTCCCCCTGATACAGGTAGCTCACTTTTCATCAGCTTCTCTCTTCTACCCATTGTCCAGTCCCTTCCATGTCTGATGAGTTGTCTTCGGGAATGGTTCCTGTCCTGGGCCAACAGAAGGTTTGGGGACCATGACCGCCGGGATTCCTCTAGTCTCAGTCAGACCATTAAGTCTGGTCTTTTTATGAGAATTTGGAGTCTGCATCCCACTGATCTCCTGCTCCCTCAGGGGTTCTCTGTTGTGCTCCCTGTCAGGGCAGTCATCGGTTGTGGCCGGGCACCAGCTAGTTCTTCTGGTCTCAGGATGATGTAAGTCTCTGGTTCATGTGGCCCTTTCTGTCTCTTGGGCTCTTAGTTATCGTGTGACCTTGGTGTTCTTCATTCTCCTTTGATCCAGGTGGGTTGAGACCAATTGATGCATCTTAGATGGCCGCTTGTTAGCATTTAAGACCCCAGACGCCACATTTCAAAGTGGGATGCAGAATGTTTTCATAATAGAATTATTTTGCCAATTGACTTAGAAGTCCCCTTAAGCCATAGTCCCCAAACCCCGCCCTTGCCCCGCTGACGTTTGAAGCATTCATTTTATCCCGGAAACTTCTTTGCTTTTGGTCCAGTCCAGTTGAGCTGACGTTCCGTTTTTTCACACATTTTTGCTGCATGCTCTGTAACTTTAGCCCTCAGACCTCCGATGCATATAGCACATATGTTCCATGGGACTGTGCTGTTAAAATTAGTGTCTAACGATGTGTGCTGTTAGTCTGTGAATTGGGCTCAGGATGTTATCCAAACAGGACTGCGATGCTTACTAAAGATGTTTCCTTTCCCCATTTTACTGGGAACTACACTACCAAGGTTTTTCTTCCTATAAACCTCTACGTTTCTGAAATTCTGTTGTACTCAACCCTGGAAAACAAAAGCTGATTCCATTACTGCAAATTTATAGTAAATGCATACTATTAATTTTCACAGCAATTTTTAGTCGCAACGCTCTAAACATTTCACAAATAATACTTTCTGGTCTTTCATTTGAAAACCCTGGTGGCGTAATGGTTAAGTGCTACAGCTGCTAACCAAAGAGTCAGCAGTTCAAATCCACCAGGTGCTCCTTGGAAACTCTATGGGGCAGTTCTATTATGTCCTATAGGGTCGCTATGAGTCGGAATCGACTTGACGGCACTGGGTTTGATTTTGTTTTGTTTTTGGCCTTTCATTTGATCAGTTTTGGGGAAAGGTAAGGGAAACGCAGCAGGTTTCAAATTCACTTCACTTCTGTGATCCCTATATGAATTATGGGGCACGTCATAGAAGCTATTTAGCATAAAGTGATTATGGTGACAACTTTTCCAAAAGGAAAATAATTATTTTGTATGGCATTTACCATTGGGGCCGAATCCACCGATATGGCTTTGGTGGTTAACGGTCCTTCTATATAGAACTGCGGAGATTTACAAATAGTTTCATTTTGACTAGGAAGATATTTTGTGGTTATGTAGGGAGATAAAACAAAACAAAAACAAAGGTTTTAATTAAAAAATTTGCTATTTCTGAGTTTTGAGGTGGGAGGTGAGCAAAGGAGAACTTTTATTTGAGAAGACTATATTGTACTGGGATTGCATCTGCTGTACATCTGAAGACCCTTGGCAATGTTTCAAGGAGGGGATGAGAAAAAGAGATCCCAACATTTTCCCCTGAGATTTGAAGTAAGGGAAATCTTTAAGGGATGGGCAAGGATTCTCTCTTTTGGGGACTAGGGCAGGCTAGAGAGGAAGAAGACTCAAGCTGCAATTCTGTGTTCCATTTCTGTCCTTCGGGGATAGCTTTTTAACTTCAGGCAACATTTTCTGGGTTTAAGTAGCATTTTGCTTTCTTGAAAATTGTTTCTCAGTTAAGGGACTTCTTACAGCCTTTTTCTTGTAATAGGCCATTGAGTTGAATTTGTCCTGTTGACTAGGACTCAGAGTTGCGGATAAGGAGGCACCAAGTAGCTAAGACCAAAAAAGCAAAAACTAAACCCATTGCTGTTGAGTCAATTCTGACTCATAGTGACCCTATAGGACAGGGTAGAACTGCCCCATAGGGTTTCCAAGGAGTGGCTGGTGGATTTGAACTGCCTACCTTTTGGTTAGCAGCCAGACTCTTAACCACTGAGTCACCAGGGCTCTGGAACAACAGTAGGTGCCCTAATATCTGGCATAAATAGAATATCAATCATAACTAAAAATGCCCAAACTCCAGAAAATAAACTAGATATTTGGGACCTCCTAAAAATTAAATACTTATGCTCATCAAAAGACTTTACCAAGAAAGTAAAAAGAGAACCTACAGACTGGGAAAAAATCTTTGGCAACAACATATATGATATAGTTTTAATCTCTAAAACTTATTGAAAACTTCAACAACTCAACGATAAAAAGATAAGCAACTCAATCACAAAATGGGCAAAGGACATGAACAGACACTTCACCATAGAGGACATTCAGGCAGCCAACAAGTATATGTAAAGATGCTTGCTATCATTAGCCATTAGAGAGACACAAAACAAAACCACAATGAGATGCCATCTTATCCCTGCCTACAAGAATGGAACTGATCAAAAATTCAGAAAACAATAAACGATGACCAGGTTGTGGAGAGAATGGAACTTTCATACACTGACGGTGGGAATGTAAAGTGGTACAACTACTATGGAAAATAATATGGCGTTTCCTTAAAAAGCTTGAAATAGAAATACCATATGATCCAGCAATCCCACTCCTAGAAATATATTGTAGAGAAATAAGACCCAGCACATGAACAGACATATCCACACCCATGTTCATAGTATTCACAATAACAAAAAGATGGAAACAACCTAAGTGCTCATGAACAATGAATGGATGTACAAATTATAGTACGCACACACAATGTAATACTACGAAATGATAAAGAAAAATTATGAATCTGCAAAACATCTCATAACATGGATGAATCTGGAGGGCATTATGCTGAGTGAAATAATCAGTCATAAAAGGATGAATGTAGTATGAGACCATTATGATAAAAACTCAAGAAAACAAGTACACACAGAAAGAAACAATCTTTGATGGTTATACGAGGGAGAGGGATGGGAAGGGGAAATCACTAACTAGGTATTAGACAAGTGTTAACTTTAGTGAAGGGAAAGACAATGCACAATATAGGGGAAGTCAGCACAACTTAAAAATTAAAAAAAAAATATTCCTAACATACTGTATAAATATGAAATTGAAGATTCAAAATACTTTTTCAGTAGGAAATTTTCAATACTATAAAATACACTGAAAACAAACTTAATTTTGATGTAGGCATCATTTCACTATTAACAATAATCACATAAAATTGGTAAGAATTTATTCATGAAATTCCAGAAATACAAAGTGTGCTATCATACCTAATACATCAAACATAAAGGCAAAGTGCAATAAAATATTTAATACTTTAATATTCATCCCAGTTCTAAGCTGAAGAATTTCCATAACATTACATAAAATAAATATTTGATTACAAATATAGATTTAATTCATACAGTTATACAGTTCATTAAGAAAATATCATTGCCATAAACCATAATTACACCAAATTAAAAGAATGTCCTCTAATAATATTTTGTCATTTAGCTATTCCTGTTGCCTCACATGAAAACCCTGGTGGCGTAGTGGTTAAGAGCTATAGCTGCTAACCAAAAAGTCGGCAGTTCAAATCCACCAGGCGCTCCTTGGAAACTCTATGGGGCAGTTGTACTCTGTCCTATAAGGTCGCTATGAGTGGGAATCAACTTGATGGCAATGGGTATTTTTGGGTTGCCTCACAAGATGAATTTCAAACTTGAGAAAGCTCTCTCAGCACTGACTTGAGTAGCTGGTGTACCAAAAACTACCATGGCAATATCATGTAACTGGGGATATTGTGAACAGTTTTCTTCCCAAAATTGAAGAATATTTTTTTCTCTCTCAACTCTCTGTGTACCATCCAAACTTGTTAGTAGAGAGTCAATATTAACAGTACAGTCATTTGAGCTCAATTTATCTTTTTTTTTTCATTTTGAGAAATAATTCCATCTCATCAACATCATTTTAAATGAGTAGTTCCTGAATACTTTTCCTTTATTACACTTTCAGTATTGCTCCTTTTCAGATTTTCTGTTATTTCCCAAATACATTCTAATTGTAACCTGGCCTTCAGTTAAAGTTCAGAACTAATTAGAATTTGTTAACAACAATCTAGAAAAACTGCTCTTAATATGCTATCATTTTCAATGATAACTTTTTCTTTGACATTAAAATTTTGTCAGTGGTTTCCAAATGTATTGTTCTTAATTTTAGCTTAGTTTCCACCATCATACCAAAAACAACACTCATGGTTAACTGTTCACTTTGCAATCTTACTGTAACTTTCTTTAAAGGTTTTAAAGTTTCCAAAATGATTTTGACACATGCGTATTTGTCATTAGAAAAGTAGTATTTCATATTATTCTCAGCAAATACATTGCAGAGATTTTTGCAGCCTAATAAAGTTTCTAACATGGCTTATGTACTGTTACATCTTGTTGGGCAATCCCTTACGTTATTTTCTGAAAATTTGGTAGACAGTGTCACAATATGAAGTATTCAAACGAATTCACAACATTCTCCTTAAAATTCTTCTAGTTCACCATCCTTTATGGCATCTTTAGTAACTAATTAAAGTGCATGGGTGCAGCACACTTTATACAAATTAATCTTTTCTTGTAAACTTTGTTGCTTTCATTACAGTCTGCAATGGTTAAAGTCTGTAGGTCAGAGTGAACTAAGCCAGTCTTCAAAATTCTCATTTTGCCCTGAAATTTACCATTTGATTTCACTATGATTTCTGAGCAAATCAACAAATTTAATCATATTAGAGCCATCATCTGTGGTTACAGAATGAATCTGTTGTGAATCAATATTGTACTTTTCTAAAAACTGATACACAGTGTTTTTTATGTACAGACCTGTGTGTCTTTCTTTTAATTCTTTCATTCCAACTGTCAACAGGTGTATTTTACCATTTTGTGTGAACTGAGCTTAATTCCTAGAATTGACCGACTCAATCTACTGGTAGCATTCACTTCAAATCATTTTTCTAGACTACCACTAATTTTGGAGATAAATTTTAAGGACAAGTGAGGTATCATTTCTCTAATATTTTCTGAATTGACTGAAAAATTGTGACCAATTGAAGCAATAATTGGATTTAAAATTTTATGGGATCCTGAATATTCAGTTAACTCAAATAAACAACTAAACACTTCACAAAACTAATTCAACACATGCACTGGCAATTGTTTATCTAATTTCACTTTAAGGCATTCTGGAACTGCAAACTCGTCTAATTTTTTGTGGCTTATTTGGGACACTTCTGATACTTTCTTCAATCTTCTTTGTCTTCTTGCTTTGGACTGCATTGTATTCATCCATATGGTGACGCTTCAGGTGCCTCTCTAAGTCTGCTGCATGGTTTCCAAGGGTATCTATTTTGCAAATTGTACACATGCTTCTATTTTCAGTCTTTTTGTACTTCAGAAATTCTCAACATGAGTTTTCTCTGGTTTGTCCCATACTAGAATTCAAGAGATAAGAAATAATATTAACATTAGGGCATATTTTATAGTCACTATATTACACTGCCTCTTGATCTATGTAAAGGTTCCTCATGAGCTCAATTAAGTGTTCTAGAATTCCCATTCTTTGCAATGTTATCCATAGTTTGTTATGATCCACACAGTCAAATGCCTTTGCACAGTCAATAAAACACAGGTAAACATCCTTCTGGTATTCTCTGCTTTCAGCCAGGATCCATCTGACATCAGCAATGATATCCCTGGTTCCACATCCTCTTCTGAAACCAGCCTGAGTTTCTGGCAGTTCCCTGTCAATATACTGCTGCAGCTCATGAGGAACCTTTACATAGATCAAGAGCCACTTGTTCAGACAGAACAAGGGGATACTGATTGGTTTAAAGTCAGGAAAGGTGTGCGTCAGGTTTGTATTCTTTCACCATACCTATTCAATCTGTATGCTGAGCAAATAATCCGAGAAGCTGGACTATATGAAGAAGAATGGGGCATCAGGATTGGAGGAAGACTCATTAACAACCTGCGTTATGCAGATCACACAACCTTGCTTGCTGAAAGTGAAGAGGACTTGAAGCACTTACTAATGAAGATCAAAGACGAGAGCCTTCAGTATGGATTGCACTTCAACATAAAGAAAACAAAAATCCTCACAACTGGACCAATGAGCAACATCATGATAAACAGAGAAAAGATTGAAGTTGCCAAGGATTTCATTTTACTTGGATCCACAATCAACAGCCGTGGAAGCAGCAGTCAAGAAATCAAACGACGCATTGCCTTGGGCAAATCTGCTGCAAAGGACCTCTTCAAAGTGTTGAAGAGCAAAGACGTCACCCTGAAGACTAAGGTGCGCCTGACCCAGGCCATGGTATTTTCAATTGCATCATATGCATGGGAAAGCTGGACAATGAATAAAGAAGACCGAAGAAGAGCTGATGCCTTTGAATTGTGGTGTTGGTGAAGAATATTGAATATACCATGGACTGCCAAAAGAACGAACAAATCTGTCTTGGAAGAAGTGCGGCCAGAATGCTCCATAGAAGCAAGGATGGCGAGACTGCGTCTTATATACTTTGGACATGTTGTCAGGAGGGATCAGTCCCTGGAGAAGGACATCATGCTTGGCAGAGTACAGGGTCAGCGGAAAAGAGGAAGACTCTCAACAAGGTGGATTGACACAGTGGCTGCAACAATGAGCTCAAGCATAACAACGATTGTAAGGATGGCTCAGGACCGGGCAGTGTTTCATTCCGTTGTGCATAGGGTTGCTATGAGCTGGAACCGACTTGATGGCACCTAACAACAACAGCATATTACACTGCAGTAAAAACAAGTCTTAGACTTTGATAACATAAAGAGAATACCAAAAACCCGGTGCCTTTGAGTTGATTCCAACTCATAGTGACCCTATAGGACAGAGCAGAACTGCCCCACAGAGTCTCCAAGGAGCGCCTGGCGGATTCAAACTGCCGACCCTTTGGTTAGCAGCTGTAGTACTTAGCCACTACGCCACCAGAGTCTTCATAAAGAGAATGTTGTTGTTGTTAGGTGCCGTTGAGTCTGTCCCAACTCATAGCGACCCTATGCACAACAGAACGAAACACTGCCCGGTCCTGCGCCATCCTCACAATCGTTATGCTTGAGCAGCCACTGTGTCAATCCACCTCGTTGAGGATCTTCCTCTTTTCCGCTGACCCTTTACTCTGCATGATGACCTTCTCCAGGGACTGATCCCTCCTGACAACATGTCCAAAGTGTGTAAGATGCAGTCTCGCCATCCTTGCTTCTAAGGAACGTTCTGGTTGTACTTCTTCTAAGACAGATTTGTTCGTTCTTTTGACAGTCCATGGTTTATTCAATATTCTTCGCCAACACCACAATTCAAAGGCATCAATTCTTCTTCGGTCTTCCTTATTGATTGTCCAGCTTTCACATGCATATGATGCAATTGAAAATACTATTGCTTGGGTCAGGCGCACCTTAGTCTTCAAGGTGACATCTTTGCTTCTCAAAACTTTAAAGAGGTTCTTTGCAGCAGATTTACCCAATGCAACGCGTCTTTTGATTTCTTGACTGCTGCTTCCATGGCTGTTGATTGTGGATCCAAGTAAAATGAAATCCTTGACAACTTCATTCTTTTCTCTGTTTATCATGATGTCGCTCATTGGTCCAGTTGTGAGGATTTTTGTGTTCCTTATGTTGAGGTGCAATCCAAACTGAAGGCTGTGGCCTCTTATCTTCATTAGTAAGTGCTTCAGGTCATCTTCACTTTCAGCAAGCAAAGTTGTGTGATCTGCATAACGCAGGTTGTTAATGAGTCTTCCTCCAATCCTAATGCCCTGTTCTTCTTCGTATAGTCCAGCTTCCTGTATTATTTGCTCAGCATACAGATTGAATAGGTATGGTGAAAGAATACAGCCCTGATGCACACCTTTCCTGACTTTAAACCAATCAGTATCCCTTTATTCTGTCCGAACAAGTGGCTCTTGATCTATGTAAAGGTTCCTCATGAGCACAATCAAGTGTTCTGGAATTCTCATTCTTCGCATGTTATCCATAGTTTGTTATGATCACACAGTCAAATGCTTTTGCATAGTCAATAAAATAAAATAAAGAGAATAGAATGTATAAATACATGTGTAGAAAGGAATTAGAGCCAGTACGTATTAAAATGCTTCTAGTCGTGTATCATCAGTATGTTAGAAAAATGGGAATAACTTCAAATTTACATTTGCAGGGTTTGCCGATTTCTTCCATTCAAAGCCCCACTTTACAGCATTCTAGTACATTTATCCAGCACCTTTTGAAGAAAAATCTCACTTCATAGTGATGCCATCAAGTTGTTTTCACTGAAATAATGTTATATCGCAATTGAAACATTAATTTTTCTTCCCACTAGTTGCTGATGTTTGTTAACATTTTGATTTGTGACATAAATATCAAATTTAAACATGTAAGTACACATAATGTGTGATAGTACATTTAAATGGAGATTGAATACAAGAACGGAATCATCAAAAAATTATATGCCATTTTCTATTTGTTGTACTTACATATCACACTTAAAAATGTGAATATTGTGTGTTTAAAATATTTACATGCACCTGACAAATTCTCTTCACATGAATCTCTTGTTCAGAAGTCGATGCCCTTTAACCTGCTTTTTCAGATTTCTGACTGCAAGTGTGCCCCATCACCAAGCGTTCCTCAGTCTTGGGTAGGTTCAGCTCACGTTACTGTGAGAGAGGAAATGGGAGCTCTGGCCTGTGAACTGTCTCTGTAACAGCTTATCACTTATAGCTGCTGCTGCGACATCCTTTGCCGAAGCAATGAACTGTGCCCTTGCCAGGCATGTGCCAGAGAAGCATTTGGCATACATGGGCGCCAGACGGAAATAAAACATAAGTGGTCCAATGGTCCCGCTTACAACTTAAGAATTATTGTTGAACCGAAAATAGAGGAGCAAAATAAATAAATAAATAAAATAATGGCTTTGATTTCAGTTCAGGTTCAGAAAAACAGTTTTTTGATTCATGTTTCAGTTTCTGGCAAAAATTTCATCTTTTTTTTTTTCAGTTTCAGTGTTCAGCTCTGTTCCTATTCAAAGCCTTGCTCCTAAGCAAATGAGGGGGGTTTACTTGTAAAGATTTTTGAGTTCTCCTGGTTTGGTGTCTGCTTATACTTTAGACTTGCTAATTTGCCTGGTGCCTAATGGAGCAGAAGAGAAGAAAATTGGAGAAAGAATGTGCAGTGGAGTGAGGGACAACGTGGAGCCACTTGCACGCCTTCATTAGGTGTAGAAAGGATGTGTGAGTTTCCCAAGGGTCAAGGGGAAAAGTAGCTGGGCCTTAGCCATCTTGATAGAGCCTACTCCAGAGCTTGTGCCATCAGACAATTGTATCCAGGCAGAAAGACTATGTGAAGTGAAGGATCTCCATGAGCGCAAACTGCAGGGGACTGGAAGAGGACAAGCTGGAAGGCAGATTTTTCCACTTCATGGAACCATGTTTGGCTAATGGAAGACCCTGCATTTGGATGCCTGCCACACAGAGCTCATCAATACCCAGTCTTAGCCAAGAAACAGGGTTGTTGTTGTGTGCCATCAGGTGGATTCTGACTCATAGTGACCCTGTAGGACAGTGTAGAACTGCCCCATAGGGTTTCCAAGGAGCTGCTGGTGGATTTGAACTGCCAGCATTTTGGTTAGCAGCTGAGCTCTTAACTACTATGCCATCAGGGCTCCAAAAAACAATAACAACAGGGATAAGATAAGAAAGAGCCACTTGTCCCTTTCCATCTGCTTTCTCCTCACCATAACAAAGGAGCTGGAGAATGGAGCCCAGAAAAGGGGCTTGGGAGGAAGCTTGAAACCAGACCACACTACTTTCTCTACCTTTAAATCTTTCAGGATAAGGCCTGGCAGCCTGCAGGGAAGAGGAGGAGATGAGCTCTAAGTTGGAGGTTTCATATCAGACTGGGCTTTTGTAGTACTTGAAAATGCTCCGGAAAGTTCTTCAGTTTTTCCGAGGTGTCATTAAAGGTTAGGAAACGGAGACTGTACCTATCACAGCTGATGGCAGTGATTGGAGAACTATGAAACCCTTTAATCTTTGTTCAGACTGTTCTGCACACCTGAGCTGCCTAGCCTTCTTTGTTTTCTAAAAGCCACTGTTCCATAAAAGCTAAAACCTCTTTTGATTCATGCCTACATGTTGATTGTCACCAGAGCCTTTTCCATCTTCACCTGCAGCACTATGTGAAAGTGGCTAAGGGAGGGAATGAAAGGAACTGTAACCTAGTAGGTCTGGCTCAACTTGACTGGGAGCCTTCTTCCTTGACTAGAGCAGTAAGCCTGAGATTCTAGAAGGATTTTTACCACTAGTTCAAGGTGTTGCTTCAGTACCCATGGTTATTACAGGAGCAGGAGCCCTTGCCTCAGTTTTTAACTTCAGTCCATACCCGCCAAGGCCAACTTTTACCCAGCAATACTACTTCCCCGTCACAGTCTACTGAGATGGGGTAACCTCCCTAGACTCTTTCCAAAAAGAGGTAGGACTCTGTGTTCAAAGAGGAAGAGATTTTTCAGCTTGGGATGTGGGGTAGACTGACTTCTCAATTTCCTTATTACTAGCTTGTGGTGGTTTAGACAAATAATCATTGCCCTTTGGGGATTGACTGAAGGATGTTTTTGCACTCCAAACTGGGTTTAAGTGATATCCTGCTTATATATCATCATTTTTTTCCATGTAATTTACATAGTCTTCATAATTATTGAACTACTTAAAATATTTTATCAAGAATATGTGTCACACTTTCCCCAAGTTTGGACATTGAAGTTTTTTTTTTCTTTTTCCTACTGAAAATGTCATTATATTTTTGTATGTACCTATTATTTTCCTTTGTGGATTATTTGTTCAGTAGAAGGAATCACTGGCTATAAAAATTTAGACAGTCTTAAAAATCTTGAAATATATCTGCAGTATATTAGAAAATAATAAAATATATGATTTTACCACCTCAAAATAATCCAACACCTCTCTGTCAGATTAATCATCTGAGTACACTTTTTTTTTCCATGTCATTCTTGTGTTCAAAACTTGTAATGTCTTTCATTATTGCTTAATTTGTTTGAGTTAAAACTTGTTGGTGCCCTGTTACCACTACCAACTGCTCTGCCAGGGATCACAATAGAGGATCCTGGTCAGAGCTGGAGAAAAATGTAGAACAAAAATCAAATTCACCAAAAAAAAAAAAAAAAAAAAGGACCAGGCTTGCTGGTCTGACAGAGACTGAAGAAACCCTGAGAGTATGGTCCCCAGACACGCTTTTAACTCAGTGGTGAAGTCACTCCTGAGGTTCACCCTTCAGCCAAAGATTAGACAGGTCTATAGGGCAAACAACACATGTGAGGAACGTACTTCATAGTTCAGTTGTGTACCCGAGACGAATAGGCATGCCAGCCCAAAAGCAAAGACAGGAGGGCAGGAAGGGACAGGAAAACTGGAGGAATGGAAAAAGGGAACCCAGGGTGGAGAATGGGAAAGCACTCACACATTGTGGGGCTGGCAACCAGTGTCACAAAGCAATTTGTGTATTAACTGTTTAATGAGAAACCAATTTGCTCTGTAAACTTGCACCTAAAGCATACACGCTCACACACAAATAATAAAAGTAAAAAGCTATGTAAGACACTCAATCAACACGGTGAGGTAGTGGTTAATAAACCCAGGTGAGTTAGTTAAAACAAAACCAAAAACAAACAAACATGTTGACCTTAAGTTTTTCATTCCAGTCTGGTTTCAAAAGTTCTGTTAAACCTTATCACCAGTTACTTCCTTATGTGAACCCTTGTTCCAGCCCAATTGCTGTACTCATTGTCTCATGAATACACTGCTTCAACATCTTTGCTCATGCCATTCCATCTACACGGAATGTCCTCTCTCCTCTTCTAGGGCTAAGGAAATTCCATAAGAGCTTTTTAAAAAAATTTTTATTGTGCTTTAAGTGAAAATTTACAAATCAAGTCAGCCTCTCATACTAACATTTATGTACTCCTTGCTGTATACTTCTAATTGCTCTCCCCCTAATGAGACAGTATACTCCTTCCCTCCACTCTCTCTTTTCGTGTCCATTTGGCCAGCTTCTGACCCCCTCTGCCATCCCATTGGCCCTCCAGACAGGAGATTACAACATAGTCTCATGTGTCTACTTGATCTAAGAAGCTCACTCTTCACCAGTACCATTTTCTATCCCATTGTCCAGTCCAATCCCTGTCTGAAGAGTTGTCTTTGGGAATGGTTCCAGTCTTGGGCTAACAGAAAGTCCAGGGACCATGACCACCGGGGTTCTTCTAGTTTCAGTCAGACCATTAAGTCTGGTCTTTTTACGAGAATTTGGGGTCTGCATCCTACTGCTCTCCTGCTCCCTCAGGGGTTCACTGTTGTGTTCCCTGTCAGAGCAGTCATCGGTTGTAGCCGGGCACCATCTAGTTCTTCTGGTCTCAGGCAGATGTAGACTCTGGTTTATGTGGCCCTTTCTGTCTCTTGGGCTCATATTTACCTTGTGTCTTTGGCGTTCTTCATTCTCCTTTGCTCCAGGTGGGTTGAGACCAATTGATGCATCTTAGATGGCCACTCTCCAAAGTGGGATGCAGAATGTTATCTTAGTAGATTTTATCTTGCCACCTTGACTTAGATGTCCCTTGAAACTATGATCCCTGCTATGCTGGCCTTCAAAACGTTCAGTTTATTCAGGAACCTTCTTTGCTTTTGGTTTAGTCCAGTTGTGCTGACCTCTCCTGTATTGTGAGTTGTCTTTCTCTTCACCTAAAATAGTTCTTATCTACTATCTAATTAGTGATAGTCACTCTAACTAGTGATTATCACTATCTAATTATCTATCATTATCTAATTAGTGATAGATAATCACCCTCCCTCCTTCCTCTCTCCCTCCCTCGCCCCTCTTGTAATCATCAAAGAATATTTTCTTCTCTGTATAAACTATTTCTTGAGTTCTCATAATAGTGGTCTTATATAATATTTGTCCTTTTGCAACAGACTAATTTCACTCAGCATTGTGCCTTCCAGATTCTTCCATGTTATGAATGTTTCATGGATTTTTCATTGTTCTTCATTTATGTGTAGCACTCCATTGTGTGAATATACCATAATTTATTTATCCATTCATCTGTTGATGGGGACCTTGTTTGCTTCCATGCTTTTGGTATTGTAAACAGTGCTGCAATGAACATGGGTGTACATATATCTGTTCATGTAAAGGCTCTTATTTCTCTAGGATATATTCCAAGGAGTGGGATTGCTGAATCGTATGGTAGTTCTGTTTCTAGCTTTTTAAAGAAGCGCCAAATCGATTTCTGAAGTGGTTGTACCATTTCATATTCCCACTGGCAGTGTATGTCTTCCAGTCTCTCTACAACCTCTCTAACATTTATTATTTTGTGTTTTTTGGATTAATGCCAGCCTTGTTGGAGTGAGATGGAATCTCATTGTAGTTTTGGTTTGCATTTCTCTAATGGCTAATGATAGTGAACATTTCCTCATGTATCTGTTCACCACCTGAATGTCTTCTTTAGTGAAATGCCTGTTCATATCTTTTGCCCATTTTTTAATTGGGTTATTTGTCTTTTTGTAATTGAGTTTTTGCAGTATCATGTAGATTTTAGAGATCAGACGCCGATCGGAAATGTCATAGCTAAAAACTTTTTCCCAGGCTGTAGGTAGTCTTTTTACCCTTTGGGGAAGTCTTTGGATGAGCATAGGTGTTTGATTTTTAGGAGCTCCCAGTTGTCTAGTTTCTCTTCTACATTGTTAGTAATGTTTTGTATACTGTTTATGCCATGTATTAGGGCTCCTAGTGCTGTCCCTATTTTTTCTTCCATGATCTTTATTGTTTCAGATTTTATATTTAGGTCTTTGGTCCATTTGGAGTTAGTTTTTGTGCATGGTGTGAGGTACGGGTCTTGTTTCATTTTTTTGCAGATGGATATCCAGTTATGCCAGCACCATTTGTTAAAAAGACTGTCTTTTCCCCCATTTAACTGACTTTGAGCCTTTGTCAAATATCAACTGCTCATATGTGGATGGATTTATGTCTGGATTCTCAATTCTGTTCTGTTGGCCTATGTATCTGTTGTTGTACCAGTACCAGGCTGTTTTGACTACTGTGGCAGTATAATAGGTTCTAAAATCAGGTAAAGTAAGGCCTCCCACTTTGTTCTTCTTTTTCAGTAATGCTTTACTTATCCAGGGTCTCTTTCCCTTCCGTATGAAGTTGGTGATTTGTTTCTCCATCTTATTAAAGAATGTCATTGGAATTTGGATCAGAATTGCATTGTCTATAGATCATTTTTGGTAGAATAGACATTTTTACAATGTTAAGTCTTCCTATCCATTAGCAAGGTATGTTTTTCCACTTACGTAGGTCTCTTTTGGTTTCTTGTGGTAGTGTCTTGTAGTTTTCTTTGTATAGGTCTTTTACGTCTCTGGTAATATTTATTCCTAAGTATTTTATCTTCTTGGGGGCTACTGTAAATAGTATTGATTTGGTGACTTCCTCTTCAATGTTCTTTTTGTTGGTGTAGGGGAATCCAAGTCGTTTTTTAATGTTTATCTTTTATCCTGACACTCTGCTGAACTCTTCTATTAGTTTCAGTAGTTTTCTGGAGGATTCCTTAGGGTTTTCTGTGTATAAGATCATGTCATCTGCAAATAGAGATACGTTTACTTCTTTCTTACCAATCTTTGTTGTTGTTGTTAGGTGCCGTTGAGTCGGTTCTGACTTATAGCGACCCTATGCACAACAGAATGAAACAAAATGTTCCGCTATTCATAAGGTTTTCACTGGCTAATACTTTTCAGAAGTAGACTGCCGGGTCCTTCTTCCTAGTCTGTCTTAGTCTGGAAGCTCAGCTGAAACCTGTCCTCCATGGGTGACCATGCTGGTATCTGAATACTGGTGGCATAGTTTCCAGCATCACAGCAACATACAAGCCCCCACAGTACGACAAACTGACAGACACGTGGTTACCAATCTGGATGCCCTTTATTCCTTTATCTAGCCTAATTGCTCTGGCTAGGACCTCCAGCATCCTGTTGAATAAGAGTGATGATAAAGGGCATAGTTGTCTTGTTCCTGATCTCAAGGGGAATGCTTTCAGACTCTCTCCATTTAGAGTGATGTTGGCTGTTGGCTTTGTATAAATGCCCTTTATTATGTTGAGGAATTTTTCTTCTATTCCAATTTTGCTGAGAGTTTTTATCATGAAGGGGTGTTGAACTTTGTCAAATGCCTTTTCTGCATCAATTGATAAAATTGTGTGATTCTTGTCTTTTGTTTTATTTATGTGATGGATTACATTAATTGTTTTTCTAATGTTGAACCATCCCTGCATACCTGATATGAATCCCACTTGGTCATGGTGAATTATTTCTTTGATATGTTGTTGAATTCTACTGGCTAGGATTTTTTGAGGATTTTTGCATCTAAGTTCATGAGGGATGTAGGTTTGTAATTTTATTTTTTTGTGGTGTCTTTACTTGGTTTTGGTATCAGGGATATGGTAGCTTCATAGAATGAGTTTGGAAGTATTCCGTCCTTTTCTATGCTTCAAAATACCTTTAGTAGTAGTGGCGTTAACTATTCTCTGAAAGTATGGTAGAGCTCTGTGGTGAAGCCGTCCAGGACAGGGTTTTTTTTTTTTGGGAGTTTTTTGATTACCTTTTCAATCTCTTCTTTTGTTATGGGTCTATTTAGTTGTTCTACCTCTGTTTGTGCTAGTTTAGGTAGGTAGTATGTTTCTAGGAATTCATCCATTTCTTCTAGGTTGTCAAATTTGTTAGTGTACAATTTTACATAGTAATCTGATATGATTCTTTTAATTTTAATTGGGTCTGTTGTAATATCGCCCATCTCATTTCTTATTCAGGCTGTTTGCTTTAACTCCTGTTTTTCTTTTGTCAGTTTGGCCAATGGTTTATCAATTTTGTTAATTTTTTCAAAGAACCAGATTTTGTTCTTGTTAATTCTTTCAATTGTTTTTCCATTTTTTGTTTTATTTAATTCTGCCCTAAGTTTTTTTATCTGCTTTTTTCTGGGCCTGAGGGTTTCTTTTGTTGCTTTCTTTCTAATTGTTCAAGTTGTAGGGATAATTCTTTGATTTTGGCCCTTCTTTTTGTGTGTGTGCCATTTATTCATATAAATTGGCCTCTAAGCACTGGTCTCACTGTGTCCCAAAGGTTCTGATAGGAAGTGTTTTCACCCTCATTGGATTCTATGAATTTCTTTATTCCCTCCTTAATGCCTTCTATAACCCAGTCTTTTTTGAGCAGGGTAGTGTTCAGTTTCCAAGTGTTTGATTTCTTTTCCCTGATCTTTCTGTTATTGATTTCTAGTTTTACGGCCTTATGGTCAAAGAAGATGCTTTGTAATACTTCGATGTTTTCGATTCTGCTAAGGCTTGCTTTATGACCTAATATGTGGTCTATTCTAGAGAATGTTGCATGTGCATTTGAAAAGAATGTATACTTGGCTGCTGTTGGGTGGAGTATTCTGTATATGCCTATGACATCAGGTTGGTTGATTGTGGCATTTAGATCTTCCATGTCTTTATTGAGCTTCTTTCTGGGTGTCCTGTCCTTCACTGAAAGTGGTGTGTTGAAGTCTCCTACTATAATTGTGGAGCTTTTATCTCATTTTTCAATGCTGTTAGAGTTGGTTTTATGTATCTTGCAGCCCTGTCATTGGGTGCATAAATATTTAATATGGTTATACCTCCTGGTATATTGTCCCTTTCATCATTATATAGTGACCTTCCTTAGCCTTCGTGGTAGATTTAATTTATAAAGTCTATTTTGTCAGGAATTAATATTGCCACTCTTGTTCTTTTTTGATTGTTGTTTGCTTGATACCTTTTTTTCCATCCTTTGAGTTTTAGTTTGTGTCTCTAAGTCTAAGGTGTGCTTCTTGTAGGTGGCATATAGACGGATCATGTTTTTTTTTTTTTTTTTTATCCATTCTGCCACTCTTTATCTTCTTCTTGGTGCCTTTAGTACATTTACATTCAGTGTGACTATGGAGAGGTATGAGTTTAGTGCTGTCGTTTTGATGTTTTTTTGTGTGTTGTTGAGAGTTTCTTTTTTCCATTTCATTTTTTTGTGCTGAGTAGTTTATATATTGTCTTTTCCTCTTATTTGTTGTTATTGATTTTGTTTCTGCTGAGTCTCTATTTTTTTCTTGTGTTTTATTTTGATGAGTAGGATAGTTAGTCTCCTTTGTGGTTACCTTCATATTTACCCCTATTTTTCTAAGTTTAAACCTCACTTTTATTTCTTTATATTGCCTTGTCTTCCTCTCCATTTCAAAGATCTATGACTACATTTTTTAGTCCCTCTTTCTTATTTTAATGTTGTCTTCTTTTACATAATAACATCCCTGTTTTGAGTGTTCTTTTATCTTGATTTATTTTTGTGATTTCCATGTCTGGATTGACCTCTGATTGCTCTGTCCAGTGTTTTAGTCTTGGGTTGATACCTGATAATTATTGATATCCTACCAGCGAGCTCCCTTTAGTATTTCTTGTATTTTTGGTTTGGTTTTTATGAATTCTCTAAACTTCTGTTATTCTGGAAATGTCCTAATTGCACCTTCATATTTGAGAGACAGTTTTGCTGGATACATGATTTTTGGCTGGCAGTTTTTTTCCTTCAGTCCTTTATATAAGTCATCCCACTGCCTTCTTGCCTGCATGGTTTCTACTGAGTAGTCCAAGCTTATTCTTATCGACTGTCCTTTGTAGGTGACTTTTCGTTTATCTCTAGCTGCTCTTAAAATTCTCTCTTTATCTTTGGTTTTGGCAAGTTTGATTATAATATGTCGTGGTGACTTTCTTTTAAGATCTACCGTATGTAGAGTTCTATGAGCAGCTTGGATAGATATCTTCTCATCTTTCGCTATATCAGGCAAGTTTTCTGCCAAGAAATCTTCAACAATTCTCTCTGTATTTCCTATTATCCCTCCCTGTTCTGGTACTCCAATCACTTGTAAGTTATTTCTCTTGATAGAGTCCCACATGATTCTTAAGGTTTCGTCATTTTAAAAAAGTTCTTTCATCTGATTTTTCTTCAAATATATTGGTGCCAAGTGTTCTATCTTCAAGCTCACTAATTCTGCCTTCCACTTCTTCAGTTCTGTTCTTCTGAGTTTCTATTGAGTTGTCTAATTCTGTAATTTTATTGTTGATCTTCTGAATTTCTGATTGCTGTCTCTCTATGGATTCTTGCAGCTTATTAAATTTTTCATTGTGTTATTGAATAACCCTTTTAATTTCTTCAACCGTTTTATATGTGTGTTCCTTGGCTTATTCTGTGTATTGCCTGATCTCCTTCCTGATATCTTGAAGGGTTCTGTACATTAATCTTTTTGTATTCTGCACCTGGTAATTCCAGGAAGGCACTTTCATCTAGACAATCCCTTGATTCTATGTTTTGAGATCTTGTTGAAGTGATCGTGGTCTGTTTCTTCATGTGATTTGATATTGACTCTTGTCTCTGAGCTATCTTGTGTTTATTTTATGTTTGTTTACTGTATCCTAGCTTCTTGCTTAGTTTTGTTTTGATTTGCCCAAACAAGTTGCTTGAGTGAGCTAGCTTGATTATTTTCTCCTTTGAAGCTCTGACATTGTGTCACCAGATGGTTAGAGCTGTTATCAGGTATATCAGTGTAAGAGTCCATTGACTTTTCTTGTATGGATTCAGCTCAGGTGTCCAGATAGCTGGTTATCATGTGTGTGGTACGAGCTCTGTGCTACAGTCTTAGAGGGGTAGGAGTGATTGGTGTAGATGCCAGTATCTGATTGCAGCAGAGGGGTCACGCTCTGAACAAGGCAGTGGGCTGAGAATCATCCCTCAGGTGACTCTGGGGAAAGCATATCCCTCTTTCCTAGAACGTACAGGTGGGTGGGTTCTGCAGATGGCCCATGGGGACCCAATGCTTTTGGTTGTAAGGACTGGGCTGCTGCTTCCATGGCTGTTGACTGTGGATCCAAGTAAAATGAAATCCTTGGCAACTTCAATCTTTTCTCTGTTTATCATGATGTTGCTCATTGGTCCAGTTGTGAGGATTTTTGTTTTCTTTATGTTGAAGTGCAATCCATACTGAAGGCTCTCGTCTTTGATCTTCATTAGTAAGTGCTTCAAGTCCTTTTCACTTTCAGCAAGCAAGGTTGTATCATCTGCATAATGCAAGTTGTTAATGAGTCTTCCTCCAATCCTGATGCCCCATTCTTCTTCATATAGTCCAGTTTCTCGGATTATTTGCTCAGCATACAGATTGAATAGGTATGGTGAAAGAATACAACCCTTACACACACCTTTCCTGACTTTAAACCAATCAGTATCCCCTTATTCTGTCTGAAGAACTGCCTCTTGATCTATGTAAAGGTTCCTTATGAGGACAATTATGTATTCTGGAATTCCCATTCTAATGTTCCGCTGCTATTCATAAGGTTTTCACTGGCTAATGCTTTTCAGAAGTAGACTGCTGGGTCCTTCTTTCTAGTCTGTCTTAGCCTGGAAGCTCAGCTGAATCTTATCCTCCATGGGTGACCCTGCTTGTATCTGAATACCGGTGGCACAGCTTCCAGCATCACAGCAACATGCAAACCCCCACAGTATGACAAACTGACAGACACGTGGGACCAGTTATCCTTGGATCCCTGTCACAGGTGTCTGGGTGACCTGAGTGGAGCCACCAGTCCTTAGGCCCCTGATGTGGGTAGGTGAGGACCGTGTTTAATAGGCAAAGTGGTGTCAGTCATCAAACATCCACCTCTCCACTACACAGTTGAAACAGTTGAAGTCTGGCAACAAGGGCCATTCTTATGAAATAGGCCACAGGTCCATGCAGGGAGGAAAGGTATTCAAAGTCCATGGACCGTTTATGCCTGGACAGGAGCTGCTTCTATCTGGAGCTCCCCAGGCTAGTGGAGCTGGCAAATTATCATTTCCCCCAGTTGCAAATTTATTCCTTCTCCAAGGCCAGAAAAATGGCTCCAGGCACTCAACAGGGCCTATCTCAGGCCCAGGGAAATCAACAGCCTCTGAAGCCGGCCTGGGGGCAAGGAGCACAGTAAAATATATGCAAGTACTTAGCTTTTGCCAAGAGCGCCATTCTTCTTTGTTTCTGGAGGTGTGAGTAGGCTGTGCGGCTTGCTGTTTCTCCCAAGGAAACTGCGGCCGAATGCTACTACTAGCCCACTGCAACTGCCCCCAGGAATGGTGCCTGAAGGATCCCAGTGATTCATGTCCGGCAATTCCTCTCGCCTTCTGAATCGCCTCTCCCTCCCTTGCTGCTCAATTTGTTTTCTTACTTTGCCTTTTATGTTCAGGGCTCCTAGCTTGTCATAAATATAATTGTTTCACTTTTTTTTCAGGTCTTTATTGTAAGAGGGATCGCTGGAAGCATCTGGCTATTCTGCCATCTTGGCCCCACTTCGCCATCAGTACTCTCAAGGTGTACTTTTTATTTTTATTGTGCTTTCAGTGAAGGTTTACAAATCAAGTCAGTCCCTCATACAAAACCTTGTATACTCCTTGCTTTATACTCCCAGTTGCTCTCCCCCTAACGAGACAGCACATTCCTTCCCTCCACCCTGTGTTTCCATGTCCATTCAGCCAGCTTCTGTCCCCCTCTGCCTTCTCATCTCCCCTCCAGACAGGAGCTGCCCACATAGTCTCATGTGTCTATTTGATCCAAGAAGCTCACTCCTCACCAGTATCATTTTCTCTCTTATAGTCTAGTCCAATGCCTGTCTGAAGAGTTGGCTTTTGGAATGGTTCCAGTCTTGGGCTAACAGAATGTCTGGGAACCATGACCTCCAGGGTCCTTCTAGACTCAGTCAGACCATTAAGTCTGGTCTTTTTTTTACAAGAATTTGAGGTCTGCATCCTACTGCTCCCCTGCTCCATCAGGGATTCTCTGTCGTGTTCCCTGTCAGAGCAGTTATCAGTTGTAGCCAGGGACCATCTAGTTCTTCTGTTCTTGGGCTGAAGTAGTCTCTGGTTCATGTGGCCCTTTCTGTCTCTTGGGCTCATATTTACCTCGTGTCTTTGGTGTTCTTCATTCTCCTTTGCTCCAGGAGGGTTGAGACAAATTGATGTACCTTAGATGGCCGCTTGCTAGCATTTAAGACCCCAGACGCTACTCACCAAAGTGGGAGGCAGAATGCTTTCTTAATAGATTTTATTATGCCGATTGACCTAGATGTCCCCTCAAACCATGGTCCCCAGACTCTACCCTTGCTATTCTGGCCTTCGAAGCATTCAGCTGTACTCGGGTAACTTCTTTGCTTTTGGTTTAGTCTAGTTGTGCTGACCTCTCCTGTATTGTGTGTTGTCTTTCCCTTCACCTAAAATAGTTCTTGTCTACTATCTAATTAGTGAATAACCCTCTCCCTCCCTCCCTCCCCACCCTCGTAACCATCAAAGAATATTTTCTTTTGTGTTTAAACTATTTCTTGAGTTCTTATAATAGTGGTCTGATACAATATTTGTCCTTTTGCAGCTGACTAATTTCACTCAGCATAGTGCCTTCAGATTCCTCCATGTTATGAAATGTTTCATGGATTCATCATTGTTCTTTATCGATGCATAATATTCCATTGTGTGAATATACCATAATTTATCTATCTGTTCATCTGTTGATTGGCACCTTGGTTGCTTCCATCTTTTTGTTAATGTAAACAGTGCTGCAATGAACATGGGTGTGCATATATCTGTTTATGTAAAGGCTCTTATTTCTCTAGGATATATTCCAAGGAATGGGATTGCTGGATCATATGATAGTTCTATTTCTAGCATTTTAATGAAGCACCAAATTGATTTCCAAAGTGGTTGTACCATTTTACATTCCCACCAGCAGTGTATAAGTGTTCCAGTCTCTGCACAACCTCTCTGACATTTATTATTTTGTGTTTTTTGGATTAATGCCAACCTTGTTGAAGTGAGATGGTATCTCCTTGAGTTTTGATTTGCATTTCTCTAATGGCTAATGATCGTAAGCATTTCCTCCTGTATCTGTTCACTGCCTGAATATCTTCTTTGTTGAAGTGCCTGTTCATATAATTTGCCCATTTTTTAATTGGGTTTTTTGTCTTTTTGTTGTTGAATTTTTGCCATATCATGTAGATTTTAGAGATCAGATGCTAATTGGAGATGTCATAGCTAAAAACTTTTTCCCAGTGTGTAGGTAATCTTTGTACTCTTTTGGTGAAGTTGTTGGAGGAGCATATGTATCTAATTTTTAGGAGCTTCTGGTGTTTGTGCATTTTTAGTAATGTTTTATATACTGTTTATGCCATATATTAGGGCTCCTAATGTTGTTCCTATCTTTTCTTCCATGATCTTTATCATTTTAGATTTTATATTTAGGTCTTTGATCCATTTTGAGTTAGTTTTTGTGCATGGTGTGAGGTATGGGTCTGTTTATTTTTTTTGCAGATCAAGGTGTATTTTTCAAGGATATACTATTTTAAAATTTTACTTGCCCAATCCTGCCCTGTGCAAATTTATTTCTCTTAGCTTTGAACTTCTAAAGTATTTCTTTTTTTATTTTTAAATTTTCATTTATGTCCTGCCTTGTTTTGTAAGTGTGGTGCAGTGGTTAAGAGCTAAGGCTGCTAACCCAAAGGTCAGCTGTTCAAATGTACCAGCTGCTCCCAGGAAATTCTATGGGGCAGTTCTAGTCTGTCCTATAGGGTTGTTATGAGTTGGAATTGACTTGAAGGCAACCTTTTTTTTTAATTGTAAGTATAAAAGATTGCCCAGGATGAAATGCTGAAGATTGAGGAAACAAAACAAAATAACCCAAAGAAACAAACAACTCCCTCCCCCCACCAACAAACCTTCCTTGATGGGACTAGTAGAAACTAGAAAAACTGTTAGTCCAAAATGGAGGCAGGTCTGTCTAACGAGAAGAGATAGAGATTAGAGCAACTCTGTGTGAAGTACTGTTTTAGGGAAAAAACATTTCAAAGGATTCTTTACTTGCAGTGTATAGTAAGAAAGGTCTGAGGATCTCCTTCTCAAAATCAGCTAATGAAAACCCTATGGATCACAACGGTCTGATCCGAAACCCATCATGGGAATGGTTCAGGAAAAGGCAGTATTTCGTTCCATTTTTCATGAGGTCACCTGAGTTGGCAGCTAACAAAAGGAATTGCAGTGGAACCCCTGCAACAATGAACATTGTTATTCTGTAATGGTGGCATAGCATAACCAGAAGAGTATAGAGTAATGTTGCTTTCATCTGGTAACAAGACTGTTATATATGGTGAGTGGTGTGGCTGAAAATCTTGTTCTTTTAAACTCTAAGTATATACCTCTTGACTTATTTAGAAAGTACCTGTAAGAGGGAGTATGCTGCTGTCTAAAATTTATGCATGTCTAGGAAACTTGTGAGCATTGGAAGGAATTCTAACATTAACCTAAATCTTTATTTACACAGTTGAGGGAAGTTTGCCTTATCTCTTACCTTCAAATGTTCAAACCTGAATGGAACCTCTCTGACAGTGACTTTTCATATGGTGCTGCTCAACCTGAAACAATGCAAGTACCATATCTGATCACAAGAGTTGATCCCCAGACTTGTTTATTGATGACACCATCAAAGAAAACAGCATACTGACATACAATGTAAAGAAACTTGGCAGACTTTATAGTGGCAATTCAGTTTTGGCATTTATATAGGTAAAAGCAGATTATAAGGTTTAGTGTAGCTCAAACCTTATTCAAGCTTGCAAAATGTCTGATTTGATCAGTTGGCATTCCAATGAGAGCAACACCTCTATCTCTAGGAATTCCTCTTATGCAGTGCCTGAGCTGTGCTTTAAGTGTTTGTTATATAATCTAACGTTTTCTTCTGATTGACCCGATTCAAAAGATTCTACTGAGTCACTAGGCCCCATCAGTGCAGTTTTAAAAATTTTAAATGAACAGTGACACTTAGTGGCTAGAAATATTCATTACAGTGATCCTCTGTAAGAATCCCCATTAACACATCCCATGGTAATAAAGTAAATGATACCAAAATTTAGTCTTCTTGGCAAAGTAATATATAGTATTGGAAGTGTTGTTGGTTCTGCAGCAGCTGTCATTTCATACCAATTCATTTAGTTATAAAGCAAACAGGTGGCTCACACATATTGTTTTTACTACATAAAATTTTTAATTTTCTTCAGTCCTGCTGAAATAAACGAGGTTTTGCTGTTGATTTCAGTTTCACTGAAGAATATATAATAATACAGCAAAGATGGTATTAATTAAGAGTACTATTCAAAGTGTCTGCTGTTTTCTAAATGGATATCTATTGACCTGAAATATGAACCAGTATCTTAAGCTAGACAAGTCATTTACACTTATACCTGTGAGAGTATTAAAAAAAAAAGACACAAGATTACTGTGTCCTTAATTAACCCTTTTGTGTTTGTACTATGGCCCTTAAGAAGTTAGATTATAGTGAGATTTTAAAATCTTGACTCCAAGATCAAAAGTTTATTCCTTCAAGGTCTAAGTTAAGTTTTCTCTCAATTTTATTGCATTTGTTGATTTATTTTTGACCTTTATGGAAGGTTTTGGGACAATAATTCGTGTTTTATTTTCCTGCAAAATGAAAACATGCTATCTTGCTTGAGGTTAATATATTTTTAAATCTCTTGAGATGCTCTGATTGGAAAGCAATTTAGAATGTTGTCTTCTGCCAGCTTCATATATGACAGAGAAATGAGTGGAAAATATCTGATTAATGGGTGTGACAAAACATGGCAAGGAAGTCATGGAAATAAATGTAAACCCTGTTGTTTGACTTTCATATTGGTTTCTTAAGTACCAAAACAAATACAATAATTTTTTTTTTAAGGGAACTTAATTAGGAAGTGGGCGGTGGGAAAGGACATAGCAGTCTTTTACAAGTGTAGTAATAATCTCTCTTAAGTAAATCCAGTATGTAAAAAGCTGAATTTCAAACAGATAATCAGAATCCGATCATGAGGTTTATAGAAGGGTTTACCAAAGAATCTTCAGAATAAACCATGTACCTCCCAAAACATCCAAAATAATTGTTTTTTCTAGGTACTTTCCCAATTGAGTAACCAATTTACTTAATTCTCCCCTCTCCAGTTATATTGAACTGTTACCCCTTTTTTCTTCCCTCCCAGTTATACCCCCTTCCCTCCCTGCCCAGCAGGGGGTGGCACCCTTTTTGTGCTCTCAGAGTACTATGGGTGTACTGTTAACCTTTAACATATTGTGTTGTAATTCCCTGTAATTGTCTGTTTTACACTGCCGTTAAACTCCTTGAGATTTGGGATTATGTATCATATTCACTGTCTCTAGTTTATAATACCATGTCACACCAAATCAAACCACGCTGCTGGTGAGTCGATTCCTACTCATGGCGACCTTATATTCCGACTCATAGTGACCCTATAGGGCATAGTAGAACTGCCCATAGCGACCTTATAGGACAGAGTAGAACTGCCCCGTAGGGTTTCCAGGAGCGGCTGGTGAATTTGAACTGACGAACTTTTGGTTAGTAGCCAAATGCTTAACCACTGTGCCAGCAGAGCTCCTTTGTGGAAATTATTGTGCGATATCATTAATATCACACAGGTAAAATTTGGTGAAGATCATTTAAAAGCAGTTGCAGCAGTACATCGACAGGAAATTCAAGACATTCAAGCTGGATTCAGAAGAGGACGTGAAATAAGGGGTATCATTGCTGATGTCAGATGAATCTTGGCTGAAAGCAGAGAATACCAGAAATATGTTTACTTATGTTTTATTGACTATGCAAAGGCATTTGACTGTGTGGATCATAAAAAATTGTGGATAACATTGTGAAGAATGGGAATTCCAGAACACTTGATTGTGCTCATGAGGAATCTGTACATAGACCAAGAGGAAGTTGTTCGAACAGAACAAGGGGATACTGAGTGGTTTAAAGTCAGAAAAGGTGTGAGTCAGAGTTGTGTCCCTTCACCATACTTACTCAATCTGTATGCTGAGCAAAGAATCCAAGAAGCTGGTCTATATGAAGGATCGGAGGAAGATACATTAACAACCTGTGATCTGCAGATGACACAACGTTGCTTGCTGAAAGCGAAGAGGACTTGAAGCACTTATTGATGAAGATCAAAGACCACAGCCCTCAGTCTGGATTACACCTCAACATAAAGAAAACAAACATCCTCACAACTGGACCAATAAGCAACGTTATGATAAATGGTGAAAATATTGAAGTTGTCAAGGATTTCATTTTAGTTGGATCCACAATCAATGCCCATGGAAGCAGCAGTCAAAAAGTCAGATGGCATATTGCTTTGGGAAAATCTGCTGCAAAAAACCTCTTTAAAGTGTTGAAAAACAAGGATGTCACTTTGAGGACTAAGGTGCATCTGACCCAAGCCATGGTGTTTTCGGTTGCCTTATATGCATGTGAAATCTGGACAACTGATGCCTTTGAATTATGGTGTTGATAAAGAATATCGAATATACCATGGACTGCCAGAAGAACGAACAAATCTGTTTCCGTAGAAATACAGCCAGAATGCTCCTTAGGAGCAAGGATGGAGAGACTTCATCTCACGTGCATTGGACATGTTATCAGGAGGGATCAGTCTCTGGAGAAGGACATCATGCTTTTAAAGTGCAGGGTCAGTGAAAAAAAGGAAGATCCTCAATGAGATGGATTGACACAGTGGCTGCAACAATGGGCTCAAGCATAGCAATGATTGTGAGGATGGTGCAGGACTGGGTAGTGTTTCGTTCTGTTGTACATGTTTTGCTATAAATCAGAACTGACTCAATGGCATCTAAGAACAACACGACATTGGCTAATGATGTTGAAACTCTTTTCATGTGCTTGTCCTCTTTGGTGAAATGTCCTTTGCTCATTTTCTAATTAGATTTTTTTTTTTTTTAACTGTTGAGTTTTGAAAGTTCTTTATATATTCTAGATACTAGTCCTTTGTTGAGTATGTGGTTTGCAAATATTTTCTCCTAGTCTGTAACTTGTCTTTTCATCTTTTTACCAAGGTCTTTTGCAGAATAATAGTTTTTAATTTCGATGAAGTCCAGTTTATCAATTTTTTCTCTTATAGATCATGCTTTTGGTGTCAAGTCTAAGAACTCTTTGCCTTGTTGTAGATCCTGAAGATTCTCTTTTTTTTCTATAAGTTTTACAGGTTTATGTTTAAGTTCGTGAGGCATTTTGAGTTAATTTTTGCATAAGACAGGTAGAAGTTCATTTTATTGCCTATGAGTGTCCAATTGGTCCAGCACCATTTGCTGAAAAGGCTATCTTTCCTCCATTAAGTTGCTTTTGCACCTTGTCAAAAATCAGTTGGGTGGATTTATGTGGGTCTCCTTTTTTTTTTTTACTTAGGAGTTCTCTGTTCCATTCCATTGATCTGTGTGTCTGTCCCTCCACCAATATCACAAAATTTTGTTACTGTTGCTATATAGTAAGTCCTGAAATCAGGCAGACTGATTCATCCCATTTCATTCTTCTTTTTTGAAACCGTTTTCAGCTTTTCTAGTCCTTTACCTTTCATGTAAATTTTAGAATAATTTTGTCTGTATGTAAAAAAATCTTGCTGGGATTTTGATAGGAATTACTTTAAATCTATATATCAGTTAGAGGAGAACTGACCACTTTGATATATTTAGTCTTCCTATCCTTAAACATGGTATATCTCTCTACTTATTTATATATTTTTTGATTTTTTCATCACCATTGTGTAGTTTTCAGTGTGCATCCTGTACATGTTTTGGTAGGTTTACATTTAAGTATTCCATTTTTTGAGTGATTATAAATCACATTGTATTTTCGATTTTAGTGTTTATGTGTGTATTGCTACTATATAGAAATATAATTGATTTTTATGTTAATCTTATACCCTGTGGCCTTGTAGAAGCCACTTATTAGTTCCAGGAGGTGTATTTTTTTTTATATTTCTTGAGATTCTTTATGTAGGCTATCATGTCATTTGCAAATAAGGAGAGTTTTATTTCTTTGTTTCCAGTTTGTATGTCTTTTATTTCTCTTTCTGGCACTATGTTGAATAAAAGTGATGACAGAAGATACTTTTGCCTTGTTTCCAAATTTGGGGGAAAAGTCAACATTAAGTATAATGCTAGTTAGCTGTAGGTTTTTTTATAGATGCTTTTTATCAAATTGAGGAAATCCCCTCTCTTCCTATTTTTCTGAGAGTTTTTATCACGAATGGGTGTTGAATTTTGTCAAATGCTTTTTCTGCATAGATTGATATGATCATGTGATTTTCATTTAACTTGTAAATACAGTGGATTGTATTGATTTATATTTTGAATATTGAACTAGCGTTGTATCCTTGGAAGAAACTCCAGTTGGTTGTGGTACATAACTCTTTTTATATATTGCTGAATTTTATTAACTAATATTTTCTTAAGGGTCCTTGTGTCTAATTCATGAGGGAATTGGTCTGTAGTTTTTATTTTTGTTCTGTCTTCGTCTGGTTTTCATATCAGCCTAATACTAACTTCACAAAATGAAATGGGAAATATTTAACCCTCTTCTATTTTCTGGAAAAGCTTGTGTAGTATTGGTGTTAATTCTTTAAATACTCTGTAGAATTCCCTGCTGAAACCATCTGGGACTGGAGATTTAATTTTTAGGAATTTTAAAATTACAAATTCAAGTTATTTTATAGTTAGAGAGCTACTCAAACTATTTACTCCATATTTGGTGTGTTGTGGTAGTTCATGTTTTTTTGAGGAATTGGTTCATTTTATTTTGTCAAATTTATGTGTGTGGAGTTGTTTATAGTATTCCTTTGTTAACATTGTGATGTTTGAGGGTCTGTAGTGATATACCCCCTTTTATTCCTGATACTGGTAATTGAGTCCTCTCTCTCTTTTGTTGTTGGTCATGTTAGAAGTTTGCCAATTTCATTGATGTTTTCAAAGAACCAGCTGTTTTTTTTACATTGATTTTCTTTATTGTTTTTCTGTTTTCAATTTCACTGATTTCAGTTATTATTTCTTCCTTCTCCTTGTTTCAGGTTAAAATGCTCTTCATTTTCTAGGTTCTGAGGTGGGAGCTTATATGATTTATCTGAGACTTTCCCTCTTTTCTAATGTATGTATTTAGTGCTATAAAATTTCCCTTCAGCATTGCTTTAGCTGTGTCCCACAAATTTTGAGCTGTTTTATATTTATTTTTTATTCATTTTTATGTAAAGATATATGGGTTATTTAGAAGTGTGTTGTTTAATTTCCAAGTTTTTGGATCTTTTCCTCTTATCTTTCTGTTTTTGATTTCTAATTTGATTCTATTGTGATCATAGAGCACACTCTGTAATTTCAGTGCATTTACATTTGTTGAGGTTTGTTTTATGGTCCATTATATTGTCTCTCTTGATGTATATTCCTTGGGCATTTAAAAAGGATGTATAATACAGATCACGACCAACAACACACAAGCTCCAGAGAATAAGCTACATAACTGGGATCTTCTAAAAATTAAACAGTTATGCTCATCAAAAGACTTCACCAAAAGAGTGAAAAGAGAGCCTACGGACTGAGAAAAAATTTTTGGCTGTTACAAATCAGACAAAGGTCTAATCTCTAAAATCTACAAGAAAATCCAACACCTCTACAACAAAAAGACAAATAATCCAATTTAAAAATGGGCAAACAATATGAACAGACACTTCACTGAAGAAGACATTCATGTGGCCAACAGACACATGAGGGAATGGTCACAATCTCTAGCCATCAGAGAAATGCAAATCAAAACCACAATGAGATGCCATCTCACCCCAGCATTACTGGCATGAATCAATAAAACTGAAAATAACAAACATTGGAGAAGCTGTGAGGAGATCAAAACTCTTATGCACTGCTGGTAAGAATGCAAAATGATACAACCATTTTGGAAAATAATATGGTGCTTCCATAGAAAACTAGAAATAGAAATACCATATGAGCCAGCAATCCCACTGCTAGGAATATATCCTAGAGTGATAAGACATGAGTAGATATACATACACCCATGTTCATTGCAGCATTATTCACAATAGCAAAAAGATGGGAACAGCCTGGATGCCCATCAACAGAAGAATGGATAAACAAACAGTGGTACATACACACAATGGAGTATTACACAATGCTAAAGAACAATGATGAATCTGTGAAGCATCACATAACATGGATGCATCTGGAAGACATTATACTGAGTGGAATAAGTCATTCACAAAAGGACAAATATTGTATGAGACCACTACTGTAAAAACTCATGAAAAAGTTTACATACAAAAAGAAACAATCTTTGATGGTTACAAGGGTGGGGAGAGATTGGGATGGAAAAAGACAATAGATAAGTGGTAACTTTGGTGAAGGGTAATACAGTACACAATACTAGGGAAGCCAGCACAGCCTGTACAAGGCAAGGTCATTGTAGCTCCATAGACACATCCAAACTCCCTGAGGGACCGAATTGCTGGGCTAAGGGCCGTGGAGACCATGGTTTCAGGGAACATCTAGCTCAACTGGTATAACAGAGTTTATAAAGAAAATGTTCTACATTCTACTTTGGTGAGTAGCATCTGAGGTCTTAAAGGTCTGTGAGTGGCCATCTAAGACACTCCACTTGTCTCACCCCTTTGGGAGCAAGGAAGAGTGAAGAAAACTAAAGACACAAGGGAAAAATTAGTCCAAAGGACTAGTGGACCACATCTACCATGGCCTCCACCAGACTGAGTTCAGTGCAATGAGATGGTGCCCAGCTACCACCACTGACTACTCTGACAGAGATCACAGTAGAGGGTCCTGGACAGAGCTGGAGAAAAATGTAGAACAAAATTCTAACTCAAAAAGAAAGACCAGACTTGCTGGCCTGACAGACTGGAGAAACCCTGGGAGTATGGACCCCAGACACTCTTTCAGCTCAGTAACGAGGTCACTCCTAAGGTTCCCCCTTCAGCCAAAGATTGAACAGGCCCATGGGACAAAACAAGACTAAAGGGGCACACCAGCCCTGGGGTGGGGCCTGGAAAATAGGAGGGAACAGGAAAGCTGGTAATAGGGAACCCAGGGTTGAGAAGGAAGAGTGTTGACATGTTGTGGGGTTGTTAACCAACGTCATACAACAGTATTTGTACTAACTGTTTGATGAGAAACTAGTTTGTTCTGTAAACCTTCAGCTAACATTCAATAAAAAAAAAAGAAGCCATTCCTTAAAAAAAAAAAACAAAAACCAGTGCCGTCGAGTTGATTCCGACTCATAGCGACCCTATAGGACAGAGTAGAACTGCCCCATAGAGTTTCCAAGGAGCACCTGGTGGATTTTAACTGCCAAGCCATTCCATAGCAACCTTAAAAAAAAATAAAAATAAAAAGGAAGTATATTGTGATGGTGTTGTGTGGGATGTTCTACAAATGCTGATTAGATTCTGTTGGTTGGTAGTGTTATTGAGTTCTATAGCCTTTCTGATTTCCTGTGTATTTCTTCTATCATTTGCTGATAGAGGTTGTTGAAGTCTGTAACTCTAATTGTATCTATCTGATCAATTCTATCATGTTTTTCTTCACATATTTTGCAAATCTGTTGCTTGGTGCATACATGTTTAAGACTGCTGTGTCTTCTTGGTGGACTGACCCTTTTATCAGTACATAATGTCTCTGTCTCTGGTAATTTTCTTTGCCTGAAATCTATGTTATGTTAATATAACAACTCCTGCTTTCCTTTGTTTAGTGTTTCTGTAATATACTTTTCTTATCCTTTAACTTTCTCCTTTCCTCTTGTTTTATTTGAAGTGAGTATATTGCAGACAGAATATGTTAGGTCACGTCTTTTATCCCACTCTGCAAAACTCTATCCTTTAATTGGAACATTTAGGCCATTTATATTTAATGTGGTTATTGATATGTTAGGGCTTAAGCCTGCTATTTATTTTTTGTTTTTTATTTTGTCTGTTTTCTTTTCTTGCCTTGTAGTGGATTACTTGAACAATTTTTAGAATTCTATTTTGATTATTTATAGTGTTTTTTAGTGTATCTGTTTGTATAGCACTTTTAGTGGCTCCTCTAAGTGTTACTATACATACATATATATATACATATATATACATCTTATCACAATCTACTGGTGTTGCCATTTTACCAATTTAAGTGAAGTATAGAAACCTAATTTCCCTCTCCATTCCTTTACTCTCCCTAGTTTACAATATAATTGTCATAAATATTTCCTCTCCATACATTTAAAACTTTGTCAGTGTTATAATTTTTGCTAAAACTGTCCAACATAATTTAGAAAACTCAAGAGAAGAAGGAAAGCCTATTGTATTTACTCATATTTTAGCTTACTGTGTTCTTTCTTCCTTTCTCATGATCCAAGGTTACTTATTTTATCATTTCTATTTAGAGAACTTCCTTTAGCTATTCTTTTAGGGTAGTTCTGCTGGTGACAAAGTCTCTGTTTCCCTTCATCTGAGAATGTCCTAATTTTTCTTTTATTCCTGAAGAATATTTTCTCTGGGTATGGGGTTATAGATTACACCTAGAACACCGTATAGAGCAGTTTCGCTCTGCCATGTGGGGCCATTATGAGTAAAAATATCAACTTCACAGCACCTAACAATAACAACAAAAAAAATAGCTTATAAGCTGACAGTTGTTTTTTTTCAGCACTTGAAAAATGTGCCATTTCCTTCTGAAGTCCATGGTTTCTGATAATAAATTCACTGTCATTTGAATTGTTTTCCCCTATGAGTCGGAATCGACTCAACGGCAGTGGGTTTTTTTTTTTTTTTAATGGGTAAGGTGTTATTTTTCTTTGGCTGCTTTCAAGATTTTTTCTTTGTCTTTAGTTTTCATAAGTTTAATTATGATGTGTCTCCATGGGTTTTTTTGGGGGGGGAATTTACTCAGTTTCTTGAATCTGTATGTGTATGTCTCTTCCTAAATTTGTGAATGTTTCAGCCATTATTTCTTCAAGTACTTTTTCAGCTCTCTCATCTTTCTTCTCTCCTTCCAGGAGTCTGATGATGCAAATGTTAGAAATTTTATTATAGTCCCACAGATCCCTGAAGCAGTATTCATTCCCCCCCCCCCCCAGTGTATTTCTCTGTGATGTTCAGATAGGGTAATTTCTTTTGTTCTGTTTTCCAGTTCACTGATTCTTTCCCCTACATTCTGCTGTTAAGCCTATCCATTGAGGTTTTTTATTTTGGTTATTGTATTTTTCAGTTCCAGATTTTCCATTTTGTTCATTTCTTTATTTTCTGTTTCTTTTTTTTTTGCTTAGACATTCTATCTCTTTGTGTAGGCTTTCTTTTTTTTTTCAATTTGTTTCAGCAATTTGATAATATCTGGTTTAAAATCTTTGTCAGATAATTCTTAACGTCTCTGTCATCTTGCTGTTGGCATCTATTAATTGTCTTTTTTTCATTCAGCTTGAGACCTTCCTGGTTCTTAGTATGATGTGTGAGTTTTGATTGAAACTGAGACATTTTCATATTATGTTAAATTTTGAATCTTACTTAAACCTTGTCCTTTAGTTGACTTTTTCTGACACTGCTTTGGCAAGGGAAAGGTGGGGCTTGTTCCCTTGATAATCTCAGGTAAAGTAGAAGTTCAGGATCCCCACTTAACCTTGTTGACACCCAAGGGCAGGGGCTTCTCATTACTGCTTGTTGGTGTCGGGAATTCTGTCTCCCTACATGGTCTCCACTGACATTGCAGTGAAGGTGGCCTCGTTACCACTGCGTGATGATGAAAATCCTGACTCTCTACTAGGACTCCCCTGACATCATCATAGTAAGAAAGAGGGTGCTTCGTTACTGCTAGGTGGGGCAGACGTTCAGGCTCCCATGTGGTCTCTGGTGACACTACAGTTGGGGAGAGATCACATTATTGGTTGGCAGAGATGAAAGCCTAGGCTCCCTCCTTGGCCTTCTTTGACACTTCTCTGGTGAGGGTGTTGAACTGTCTCATGAGGGTGGACATCTAGGCTCCCCAGTTGGCTTTTGCTGACATGAGTGGGAGTGCAGCTATGGTTTTTTCTGTGTTGTTTGACTGGAGTAGAGAAGTTACTGTCTAAAGGCTTTTTGTCTTGTTAGGCTGCTCTTTTCCTGGTTCTTTGGTGAGAGAGAGAGCAAACTTTTTGGGGGCTTTTTTGTCTGTGCCCAGTGGTGTTTCTGGGTTGCTCTGCTCTTCAGCTGCAAGTCTGGGATATATGAGGCCAAAAGAAAACCCAAATGAACTCACCACTGTGCCGTTCCTCAGGTTTTGATGACCCTAGTTGATCTGCCTTCTTCTCTTTGCCTTTCGGCGTCTTATGTTTTTTTTATATATAATATATATATATATTTTTTATTTTTAGTTGTGCTTGATGGGAAGAACAGGGAATGTGTGTCTACTCCATCTTCCTGGAATAATGTGGTTTTTTAATGTTACAAATCAGAAAAGATATTTTATATGTTTCTGAGGCTAGGAGTTGTGGACAAGAATGAGGTAGTTGCAGAGAGGGAGGAAGAGAAAGAGAGGCAAAGTAAACATATTTTGCCACTTCTGAAAAATCTGACTGTTCATTTTTTTCATTTACTCATTCAGCAAACATTTATAGTTCAACACTGTATGCCTGGCAGTGTGATTGGTGTTAGGAATACAAGGGTAAGTAAGCTTATTTTTGCCCATGAGAAGCTAAAAATCCAGCCTAGTGGGGGCTGACACACAAATAAGAAAATAATTATAGCACCTTATGGTAAGTGAATTGCATCCTGAGGAATGAATACAAGTTTTCTAGGTCAACTGGGAGAAGATAATCTAGGCAGAAGAAATGTCTAGATCATGAAGGCACAAAAGCATAAAAGTTATGTGGGCTGAAATGGCAAGCATTGGTGTGAAAAGAGTAAGGGGTTCATAGGAGTGAATGGTGGGAGCCAGGGATGGATTAGCCAATAGGCAAGGTAAGCATGGTGCTTACCTTGCTTATCAGATCATCTGTTGTGAAATTGTCCACTACAGATTAGTAAGTAAGCACAAGTAAGCTCGTGCTTACCTTGCTTACTGGGTCATCTGCCCTTGTCAGGTACTGTAAATTTGAAAAGAGGCTATGATTCTCTAGGAAGATGTTGTAGGGTTGGGAGAGAGACAGGTGCCAGCCATACCTAGAAGCAGAATCTGATGTGAAAAAATGTGAAATTGTTCGCTACAGATGATCTGGTAAGCAAGGTAAGCACTGTGTTTACCTTGTCTATTGGATAATCTGTCCCTGGTGGGAGATTAGGTTGAATATATAGATTGGGGTCAGAATGTGGAAGGCTTTAATATGTTATATTGTGCTAAGGAGGTTTAATATTTTCTGCAATGGAGAGTAATCTTGAAGCTATTTGAGTGAGCATTTAAAAATAATTATTTTTATTATGTTTTATATCTATGGCTATATGTATCATTTAATACCCTTTACATGTACTGACTGGGTATAAGACTTGCCACAGTGGCTCATCTCTTTTTACCTTCTGCGTTTTCCTATATGACCTTCTGTGTCTATAAATGAGGGAGAAAAATGTTCACTTAAACATCTAGAGTTACTAGATAGAAATGTATAAATGTAACAGATGCACAAGTGAAGCTCAGGATGAAGTTATTGTTTCAAATCTGTTCTCACAGACAGTTCCATTTTCACTAGTTGTGAATGTATGTGTGTGTTTAAATATAGTATCACCAAGTTAATCCTAATAGTCACCTTACAGTCCCTTTACCCCCTTACAGTCATTTCAGTCTATTTATCAGAGAAACTTTTCATAGAACCTAATAGAATTGTGCAGTGATGGAGCTATATTAGTTTTAGGAAATGAGAAATCTGTATTTTCCCCAAGGACTGAGAATGTATGATTCTAGCTTATTATGTTAAAATAGATAAAATATTCTTTGTCATGCAGACTGTTACATTAATGTTTCCTTGTTTTCTTCTTCCTCATCTACATCTATGGTCACTATTTCTCCTTGTCTTCAGGCATATTCCATTAATATCTTCAAACTCCTCCCCTTGTCTGTAATAGCATTTATTTAAACCTTATGGTTTCCCTAATGTATTGGTATATTTTTTAAAAGCCCATATACAATAACACTTTATTTTTATGCTGTCTAAATCTTTTATTTAAAGACATCTGGTATGTTTGGCTCAGCGGACAAAATATGACAGTGCTGAAAAGTGGTATTAGCAATTCTTATGACTTTGTACATATTTTAAGATGTTTATGGCAGAAATTACATATTGTGGTGGATAGAGTAGCAGACTAAGAAAAATTTATCGCTGACACGCTATTACTTACTTGTTTGTGACCTTGGGAAAATAAGTAGCATTTTCTATGATCCTGATTTTTTTTAACCTCACTTTTATAGTTATAAAAAGGGAAAAAAAAAGCCCCAAATATCTGCATAATAGGCATAATAGGAATACTGAGATTTGAAGCATAGTTCTTTGGTTTGTTAATATAGCATTATGTTTTGCTACTGTTAATGTTTCTGGAGTGGCTCACTTGAATTCAGTTTCTCATAATGATTATAAACTTGCCCTCTATAAATCCAGAGATAACTTTTTGGTTTGAACTTCTGTGTGAATAGTAAGTGAAATTATAATATTGGACTGAACTTTCACTTGTCATAAAATTCTTTAGATATTAAAATATCTAGGTATTAAAGAATGAGTATTAAACTAAATTAAAAAACTATTATAAAATTTCAAATGCGTTTTGTTACTTACAGTTCTAATTTAGAGATATTAATCTACCAAATACTGTTTCTGTAATGAGTCCATGATAGATAATGCCGTTGTGTTATACACATTTAAGAACCAGTTCATAGTTTGGTATTTCAGCTTGTGTGTACTGTCTTCTGCTGGATGGAAGATGTCATCTTGGTTCGAAGGAGTAGCGCCTCACTACTTTAATAGTGATTTATTTTCTTTAGACTTTGAAAGTCTTTGTATTACATTTGCTCAGGGTAGGGTTAAGCAACTGGTACTTGCAAGGCAGATTCTCTCAAATATGAGTGACTCTGGTAAGCTCCTTGATTTGTGGAATAATTAATTGACACACAATCTTTCACACACAACTTCATCTGGGAAATTGGCTAAAAAAAGAAGGAACTTAATTTACTGTGGTATGTCTGTATTTATGTATATTCATGTACCTCGATCAAGCCAAAGATCAGGATGCAGACAAACCAGGGAACTTAACAGGGCACGATCATTGAAAGTTCTGTGCATGGTAACTAACATTGCAATTTTGGGGCATTTCTCTTTCACACTGAAGTTATTTAAAAATGGTGACTATTTTGTAGAGGTGCATGAGGAGAGAAATGTTAGATTTTGATCTTATTCATAATACACATACCAGATATATTTTGCTTTCCTGAAAAAGTTGTACTATCTTTACTCCTTCTCTAAATCTGTTGCCTTTCTAAGCATGATACCAAAGGCAAAAACCCTGATGAAAAGAGCGATAGATTTTACTATAAAAAGTTGAAACCTTCTATCTGCCAAAACCACAATAAGCAAGACTGAAAGGCAACTGACAACTAGAAACAATGGCTGTAACATCTATGATGAACAAAGAGTAAAAATCCTTATAAAGAGTTCTTAAAATATAAAACAACACGTAGTACATGCCAGGCCACCATTTCCACTGGAAAGCTAGATAATGTTATTATCTTTACTTTACAGGTGAAGAAATAAAGCCTGGAGAGGTTTTAGTATTTGGATTAAGGCTTCAAACATGGTGGTCTGACCCCAGAACCTGTGCTCTTAAGCCCTTTATGTACTATACTGCCCTCCATTTCTGTAGATGGCCAGAGACATGAACAGACAATTCACAAAGGAAGACCTCCAATGGCCAGCAAACCTATGACATTGATTTATCCCCTCTAAAAAAAAAAAAAAATTAATTTTTTTAAAACCCAAATAAAAGCAAACTGAAATAATGAGAAAACATGCTTTTCTATCAAATTGACCCAGATTAAAAAAAGATTGTGATGCTCATTATTTTCAAGGTACAGGAAAACTAGTCAACTGATAAATTTCTTCATTGGGAAATTATTTTCAAAATCCTTAAAAACTCTGCATAGTTTTTAACATTACTGTCAAATTTCTAGTTATTTGTCCTAAGAAAATAATTATGTATATATGAGATTTATTTGCAACGATGTTAACTCAATATTTTAAAAATAATAGCTAAAAACTAGAGACAGCCAAAATGTCTAACAATAGGGGATTGGTTAAATAAATTAGGGTGCATCTATGAAATGGAATTCCAGCAGTCATTTGAAATTATATTTTACAGTACTGTTTAATGACAACTTTATATATATATATATATAGTATTAAGAGAATAAATCAAGTCATACAATCATTAAGATCCTATTTAAAACATGGGAAATTTTACACTGATAAAAGCCTGGAACGGTTTATACCAAAATACAAGCAGGGGTTATGACTAGATTTATTTATTTTTTTTACTTTGAATTTTGCACAATAAAGGCATCTTAATTTTTTAAAAGGAAAAATGTTACTATAACGTGTCCTTTAGATTATCTCTTGTTGCATGCAATATTTTTAAAAAGGATAATCACAGATTTGCAAAAGGCAGATTTTGATCCTTCCATCCCTCTTTGATTTCTAATGAATAGCACATGGTGGATTATTATTTTGGCCTTAAAATACATATTTATAAGCAATGTTACTCCCAGGTAAACTAGAATGATGTTCCATTCATAATTTCAGTGTGAATTTTGCTTTGTCTCATTTTAATATTTTTTAAAACCCTTTTTTTAACCTCTCCGCATTCATACTTGCCTTCTGTTCCTTATTCTTTCTAATGTATTTTCCATATTTTCTTCTTTTTAAAATATCTCTACTGTTTTTATATTCATTCTTTTGTGATATAATATTCCAATGTTAATCTTTTAACTGTCTTCTCCCTTCAGTGAAAATATTGCAGAATTAGCATGAAATTTGTTGTGAGGAATGGAAGATGCTTACTTAGGTATTCAATTTTATATTACTTAGCAGAATAAAGATTATACAACCTAGTCTCAATAATTATGGTTTAATTTCAGCATTTGTTCATAAGCTTCAACCAATGGTTTTGTTTTTTATTAATGTGGGATGACTTAGGTCTTATCCCTGAATGGCTGGAATTTTGTTTCCTCCTAGCAAATGATCTGCTCCTGCCTGATTTCACTATGTCAATTTTTATTTGGAGACATGGAACAGCACTGGATGATCCAAGCAGAGGGAGAATAACAACAAATCACCGGCACTTCTTAGCCACTCTACCCCGATCAAAGATACAACACTGTTTCTAGTATTTGCGGAATTTCCCATCTTACTCATATATCTTAGGTAGAAGTAAAGCAGGCAGGGATCAGAGACCTCCCATTAATGTCTTAAATCCTGAGGAAATATTTGGAGGGCAAAATAGACTATAAAACGATGACAGATTCAGTGGTTAGATTTGCTGCAATTCTATCATTCGAACGCTGAGTGGCACTAAAGCCTAGGTCACAGATAAAATATTGCCGATTCAGAATCGAGGAGATTCAGGGGTCTATTGATGGGTAAGTGGCTTTGGGAAAGTGCAAAAAGGATCAGTAAAGGATATTCTGAGGCAAAAAAAAAAAAAGGAAAGTTAGCTTGATGATCAGTTAATTTTGGGAACTGGGAGTTTAAACAAACTCTTTTTATTTACGAATTATTTGAAAGCAAGAAATAAACTGCTGTTAAAAGGACCAGAGATGATTTACCTTACCGCAATCGAAAGGTAAGCGGTTGGAATCCACCCAGGGGCTCTGCAGGTGAAAAACCTGGCGATCTGCTCTTCTAAAGTTTACAGCCTAGGAAGCCCTATGGGGCAGTTTTACAAGGTTGTGCTGAGTTGAAATCCATTCCACAACAACCTGTTCTTGAGTATCTTCCCTTTCTCTTTGCAGGGAGGGAGGACCTGTACTTAGAAAAAGGTTTGCAGACAGAGCGTACCCAAGCTGATCCTTAAACTCCTGTGCACCCATCGTTGAGAATACACATAGTTAACGTTACTTCCGAACCCAAGCATTATTAGAGATTATTTAGTTATACCTAGAAATACATGTTTATACATCTGACTGAATTTGGAAAGTGTCAGTGTCATTCCAGTTTGAAAACAAATCAAGATTTGGTTATTTTAGAAGGAGGAAGAAAATCTAATATTTTGTTGCTTCTCTGTGCTTTAAATTAAAAAAAAAAAGTTTTTTTCTCTGCTAATGTTCCATTGGTATACTTGTACCTAGGAGCCCTGGTTAAACACTTGGCTGATAACAGAAAGGATGCGGATTTGAACCCACCAGGTGACAGTCTGCTTCTGTAATGATGGGAGCCTTGGAAACCCTATGGGGCAGTTCTACTCTGTCCTATAGGGTCACTGTGAGTCTAACTGACTTGACAGCAATGAATGTTGTTTTATACTCTTCACTGAGGAAAGATATATTATTATATCTCCCAAATTTTTTCTAGCATGTTTCCTCTAAGTACAGAATACCAAATTTATCTCTAGCACTGGGTTCTTTCTTGAGATGAGATGTTGGTAGCTAACTGCCTAGACATCTCAGATTGGGCACTCGAAAACAAAATTATCTCCCCATCTCTCAACTGCTCTTTTTCGTGCATATTCTGTCTTGAGCTAATAGCACCAGATTGATCCATTCACCAAAACAAGGCAATTCAAGTTATGTTTGATTTTTCCGCTCATTTAACTGCCTACCCCTACTACCTTGCACACAATATTTGTCACTTGTCTTATATAGTTTGCCTTTGGAATATTTCCACATCTGGTCTTTCCCCTCTCTGGTCCTCCTCTTAAATGATGCCAAAAATTATATGTCTAAAAATGAAACCAAAGACCATGATACACATCTGATCAAAACAGTTTTTTAAAGACTATTTTAAAACTAAAAATTTTACCCAACTATTTACTATAATTTTCAGGCATATAGTAAAATTGAAAGAATTATGTAGTGAACATCCATATATCCATCACCTAGAGTCTACCATTTACATTTGGCAGCACCTGCGTTGCCACATACCTGTCCACTTATTTACCACTCTATCGGTCCATCTCATGTTTAAATTAAATTGCACACATCAGTACACTTCACCCTAAATAATTCAGCCAGTGTGCACGTTATTAGCTACACTTCAATATTTGCCTACTTATTTTCTTTTGATGTAAAATGTATGTACAAATAAATGTGCAAATTCTCACTGTACATTTGATGTTTTAAAAAATGCGTACAACTGTAACACAAGCATCTATCAAGAAATAACATAGAACATTACCATTACCACAGAAAGTGTTCTTATGGCTCTTCCCAATCATTTTCCACCACAGGCCCTATTTAGAAGCAACCATGGTCCTGATTTAACCACTCCCCCCAATAGATTAGTTTTGCCTGTTATAGAATTCCATATAAATAGAACAGTTCAGTATGTGCTCTTCTGTGCAAGGTTTTTTTCACTCATAATAATGTACTTGAGATTCATCAGTAGTTTTTTTTTTTTTTTTTTAATTCGTGAGTAGTACTCCCTAGTTCGAGTATATGGTAGTTTGTTTATTCATTGTTCTATTGATGGACTCCTGGACGGTTTACAGGTTTTGGCTATTATGGAAAAAGCTTCTATGTACATTCTTCTATGAATGTTTTTGTGAACACTTGTTTTTATTTCTTTAGATAAATACATAGGAGTGGAATTTGCTTGGTCCTGGAGTCAGTGCATATCTGGTTTTATAAGAAACTGCCAGATTTTTTCCACACTGGTGTTATCATATTCCATTCCCACCAACAACGTATGAAAGTTTTGATTGGTCCACATCTTCACCATCATCTGGCATTGCCAATCTTTTTATTTGTAGACATTCTGGTGTGTGTGTGTGTAGTGTTATTGTGATTTTAGTGGCATTTTCTGGGTAACTAATAGCTAACTTTTCTAATATGCTTATTTGCCATTCGTATATCTTCTTTTGTATGGTGTCTGTTTACATCTTTCACTCATTTTTGTAATTGGGCTGTTTGTCTTTTTATTATTGAGTTGTAGGAGCTCTTTCGCAGTCCCTGGGTTGAGTAAATGGTTGTGTGCTGGACTACTAACCAAAAGATTGGCAGTTCAAGCCCACCCAGAGGCACCTCAGAAGACAGGCCTGGCAATCTGCTTCTGAAAGGTCACAGCCTTGAAAACCCTATGGAGCAGGGACCATGGGGTCACCTGAGTGGGAATCGACTTGACAGCAACAACATCGCTACCACCATTACCACCAACTCCTCTTTATGTATCCTAAATATCAGTTTTGTCAATATATGTTTTGCAAATGTTTCCTTACCATCTGTTCATGTTTGCCTGTTCATTTTTAGTGGTGTCTTTTGATGAGCAGAATCTTATTATTTGGGGGAAAGTCTAATTTACCAATTATTTTATATGGTTGCTTTCTGTTAGCTAAGGAACCGTTATCTATCCCCAAGTGCAGTGGATTAATTACTTTTGTGTATGGCCTTTCTAACCATCCCACCCAAGTGAATGGATGATAGGGTAATTGTGGCCTACCAAGGGGATTGGCCAGTTTTGCCTTAAAAGGAAGCCAATTCCAGAGCAGAGAGGAGGAGCCCACCACCACCAAGGACGGAGAGACCCAGCAGCAGAGACCCAACATCAGGAGATGGTGTGGTGGGCTTCCCGGCCCACAGAGAGAGAAAGCTAAGTGCCTTTGGGCAGAGACTGAGAGCCAGGGAGAGGCATGCCTGCGAGCGCAGCTGGATAGAGGCTATCCTGGTGGAATAATTGTATCCTGAATGTTCTTGAGCCTGAATTGTAATTGTTACTTCCCTAATAAACCCCCGTAATTGTGAGTATGGCCTATGAGTTCTGAGTGGCAATTGCAATGGATTATTGAACCCAGAGAGAACTAGAGAATACTGTGGGTGGGAAGGTTGCTGTCAGAATTAGGAAAGACGGCAGAGAGAGGAGGCTTGTATGGCCTCCACTTCATGGGAGTCAACCTTGTGCTGTTGATCTTGGTTCTTCTTCCCCCTTGTGGGGTTGGAGGAGGTCGGACACTGCCCCGGTGCTGTTTTACACCAAGTCCTGAATATATTCCCCTATGTTGCCTCCTAGAAGCCTTATGGTTTTAGCTTTTATGTTTATGTCTTGACTGGATTTTCAGTTTTGATTGTTTGGATATTTTGTAAATTTCCATTTTAATATATCTATTGGATTTTTGGTGATACCCCTTTTCGTTATTTTCAATTTATTTTTCTCTAGAGATTGCTAGATAAATCCTTACCTTTTAACAGTCTATTTAGAGTTAATATTATACTATTTTACGTAAAGTATAAGAATTTTGCAACCATAATGGTCTACGCACTTTTCTCTTATCCTTATTGCTGTAATTGTCATTTATATTTTATAGAAATTAAGAGGAAATAAGAGGCGGAACCAACATAGTGCTATAGACAGAAGCACCATGTTGTCCGTCCACAGCAAAGACCCGAAAAACTAAATAAAACAGAGACAAACATCAATTCTGAAACCCTAAGGGTCAAATGAAGAGATAAAGAACTCAGCCAAGCACCGAATGGAATAAGAAACTGACAGAGAACAGAGAATGACGAGAGATATGTGCATAGGTCCCCTGTGGGCTAACGCAGGGTGGACTCACCATATTGCACTCCTGTTGGAGATGGGTGGAGAGGGAATATGAGAAAGCCGCATCATGGAGCTCCCAGCAGCAGACAGAGCACCCGGTAACCAGTGATATATGCTTCTCTTCCATCTTCTCCCCCTTGCTTGGCCTCTGTCACTTCCTAGCTGGCTGTAGTTGCTCAGCCGGCCAAGAGGTGCAGGCTTCATGCCATTTGGATTCGTCCCACCCACATAGGAGATTGGTGGACAGAGAGGGAAAGCAGCTTCACAGAGTGCCCAGCAGGAGACAGATCATCTGGTAACCAGCCATAGACACTTTCCCATCCCCCACCCTTCTTCCCCTTGCTCAGCCTCTGCTGCTTCCTGCTGGCCACAGTCTCTTCACCAGGAGGCACTGGCTCCAGGTCAGTGCTGGCACCCTCAGTGCCATTTCTTTGTTGTTGGTGTTGTTTTTTCCACTTCTTTTGTTTTTTTTCCCTCCCTCTCACATCCTACCCCTCCTTTTTCTCAAACACCTGGCTCCTTGTGCCATCTTTGCTTCTTTTTGAAAAGCTGTGAAGCTCCAAGGAGAACTGCTTCCCTGGTCGTGCCGCCACGCTGGTGGTATCCCTGGGGCCTTTTTGCTTAGTTTTGTTCTGTTTGTTTTCTTTTCATGGCTTGGGAGCCCCTTCTAGCAGGGCCACTTCTGTGTTCTTCACAGTCATACTGGTGAGATCCCTGGATTTGATTTTTTTTCTAATCTTTACTTATTTTATTGTTTTCTCTTTTCCCTTTTGTTTTTCTCCATTTCTCAGTTTCTTGTCTTTCTACTCCAATGGCAAGCTCCCTTAGCACTCCCTTTTTTTTTTTTTTTTTTGCTCCTATTTCTCTTTCCTTCCTCTTTGAGGAAAAATCAGAAAAAAGAATGAAGAAAAATGAAGAAACCCTGAGAATGATGTGGGATTCAATCAAAAGCAAAAAATTTGTGAGTGATCGGAGTTCTAGAACAGGGGAAGAAAATGGAAAACACAGAGAGGATCACTGAAGAATTGCTGACAGAAAACTTCCCTAATATCATGAAAGGTGGAAAGCTGACAATCCAAGAAGCTCAGTGAACCCTATATAGGATAGCCCCTGAAAGAAAATCACCAAGGCATATCATAATTACACTTGCTAAAACCAAAGACAAAGAATCCTGAGAGCAGCTTGAGAAAGATGAAAAGTCATGTACAGAGGAGAAATAATAAGATGAAGCTCTGATTATTCGGCAGAAACCATGCAGGCAGGAAGGCAATGGGATGACATATATAAAGCTTTGAAAGAAAAAGATTGCCAGTCAAGAGTAATATATCCTGCAAAACTCTTGTTCAGATATGATAGTGAAATAAGGACATTTCCAGATAATCAGAAATAAAGGGAATATGCAAAAACCAAATCAAACTTACAAGAATTATTGAAGGGAGTCCTTCAGTGTGAGAACAAACTACATCAAACCACAGCCTGAATCTAGGATGCAAAATCATACCAGCCAGATACAGACCTAGGAGATGAACTCTCAAGGACTATCCAAAACCAAAAGAATAACAACAGGGAACCAGAGACGTTAATCTGTAAATGACAACATCAGAACACCAAATGGGGGAATAAACGATGTAGGTACAGAATTTTCTAATGGAGAGGAAGGAAGTTGATACCAAGTAATAATAGACAGGTTCAAACCTAGGAAGATAAGGGTAAAATTTAAGGTAACCACAAAGAAATTTAACAAACCTACTCATCAAAACTAAAAAGAAAAACATAAAGTCTCAGTAAAAACAAAATCTACGAAAACAAAAGAAATGAAAAAAAAATCCACAAACAAAAGGAACTCAGCACAGGAGAGTAAGAAGAACAAAGAAAACGTCAACACCACACACACACACACAAGAAAAGCGCTACAAAATGACAGCAGTAAACTCACACCTATCAATAATTACACTGAATGTAAACTGGCCTAAAGCACCCATAAAGAGACACAGAGTGGCCAAATGGATAAAAAACAGGATCCATCAATATGCTGTCTACAAGAGACACACCTTAGAAACAAAGATGTAAATTTATTAAAAATCAAAAGGTGGAAAAAAAATATATCAAGCAAACAGTTACCAAAAAAATGCAGGAGGGACAATACTAATCTCAGATAAAATAGACTTTAAAACAAAACCCACCATAAAAGACAAGGAAGGGCACTATATAATGATTAAAAGGACAATCCATCATAAGACATAACCATAATAAACATCTAAGCACCCAATGACAGGGCTCCAAAATACATAAAACAAACTCTAACTGCACTGAAAAGAGAAATTGACAGTTCCACAATCATAGTAGGCGACTTCAACACATCACTCTTGGTAAAGGACAGAACATCTAGAAAGAAACTCAACAAAGATACAGAAGAGCTAAAGGGAACAATCAGCCAACTTGACCATATAGACGTGTACAGAACACTCTACCCAACAGCTGCAAATTACACATTCTTTTCCAATGCACATGGAACATTTTCCAGATTGGAGCACGTCTTAGGCCACAGAGCAACCCTCAACAAAATCCAAAACATTGAGATAGTACGAAGTATCTTCTCTGGCCACAGTGCCATTAAGATAGAAATTAACAACAGGAAGAGCATGGAAAAAAAAAATTACATGGAAACTGAAGAACACCCTGCTTGAAAAAACCAATAGCCAATAGAAGAAATCAAAGATGGAATAAAAAAAATTCCTAGAATCAAAGAGAATGCAAACCCATCATACCAAAACCTTTGGGACACAGCAAAGGCAGTCCTCAGAAGTCAATTTATAGCAATAGATGCACACATCAAAAAAGAAGAAAGGGACAAAATCAAAACATTAGCTATACAACTCAAACTAATAGAATGAGAACAGCAAAAAAAGCCCACAGCCACCAGAAGAAAGGAAATAATAAAGATCAGAGCAGAGATAAATGAAATAAAAAATAGAAAAACAATAGAAAGAATCAACAAAACCAAAAGTTGTTTCTTTGAAAGGATCAACAAAATTGACAAACCACTGGCCAAGTTGACAAAAGAAAAACAGGAGAGTATGCAAATAAAACAAATAAGAAATGAAATGGGGAACATTATAACAGGCCCAACTGAAATAAATAGGATCATAACCTAGAGGAAATGGACAAATTTCAAGAAACATACTACCTACACCAAACTAATATAAAAAGATGTTGAAAATCTGAACAGACTCATAGCAAGAGATGAGATTGAAAAGGTAATTTTAAAAAACTAACAGAAAAAAGCCCTGGCCCAGATGGCTTCACTGGAGAATTCTACCAAACATATAGAGAAGAGTTTACACCAGTACTACTCAAAAGATTTCAGAATGTAGAAAAGGAAGGGATATTTCTAAATTCATTGTCTGAAGCCAGCATAACCCTGACACCAAAACCGGGCAAAGATACCACAAAAAAAGAAATTTACAGACCAATATCTCTCATGAATACACATACAAAATTCTCAACACAATTCTAGCCGATAGAATTCAGCATCATATCAAAAAAATAATACACCATGACTAAATAGGATTCATACCAGTTATGCAAAGATGGTTCAACATAAGAAAATCAATCAATGTAATCCACCACATAAATAAAAGAATCACATGATCATCTCAATTGATGCAGAAAAGGCATTCAAAAAAGTCCGACACCAATTCCTGATAAAAACTCTCAATAAAATAGGTATAGAAGGGAAATTTGTTAACATAATAAAGGACATCTATGCAAAACCAACAGCCAACATCATTCTTAATGGAGACAGGCTGAAAACATTCCCCTTGACAACAGGAAAAAGACAATGATGCCCTGTATTACCACTCCTGTTTAACATTGTGCTGGAAGTCCTAGCTAGAGCAATAAGGCAAGAAAAATAAAGGGCGTCCAAATTGGTAATGAAAAAGTTAAACTGTCTCTATTTGGGGATACATGATGCTATCCATAGAAAACCCAAAAGATGCCACAAGAAAACTACTGGAACTAATAGAAAGATTCAGCAGAGTAGCAGGGTACAAAATAAATACACAAAAATCAGTTGGATTCCTATACGCTGATAAAGAGAATGATGAAAAGAAAATCAAGAAAACAATACCATTTATAATAGCCCCTAAAAAAAATTTGTTCAAGATGATTAGCTAATGTTATGATTTTGTCCCCCCCCCTTTTTTTTTGATGTGTGCATCTATTGCTATAAATTGACCTCTGAGGACTGCTTTTGCTGTGTCTGTCAGTTTGTCATACTGTGGGAGTTTGCATGTTGCTATGATGCTGGAAGCTATGCCACAAATATACAAATACCAGCAGGGTCACCCATGGTGGGCAGGTTTCAGGTGAGCTTCCAGACTAGCACAGACTAGGAAGAAGGACCCAGCAGTCTACTTCTGAAAAGAAGTAGCCAGGGAAAAACCTTATGAGTAGCAGTGAAACACTGTTTGATATAGTGCCAGAAGCTGAGCCTCTCAGGTTGGAAAGCACTCAGAAGATGACTGGGAAAGAGCTGCCTCCTCAAAAGAGAGTCGACCTTAATGATGTGGATGGAGTCAAGCTTTCGGGACCTTCGTTTGCTGATGTGGCACGACTCAAAATGAGCAGAAACAGCTGCAAACATCCATTAATGATTGGAACGTGGAACGTACAAAATATGAATCTAGGAAAATTGGAAGTTGTCAAAAATGAAATGGAATGCGTATACATTGATATCCTAGTCACTGTTGTTGTTGTTGTTAGGTGCTGTCAAGTTGGTTCTGACTCATAGCGGCCCCTGCACGACAGAACAAAACACTGCCTGGTCCTGAGCCATCCTTATAATGGTTGTTATGCTTGAGCTCATCGTTGCAGCCGCTGTGTCAATCCACCTCGCTGAGGGCCTTCCTCTTTTCCGCTGACCCTGTACTCTGCCAAACATGATGTCCTTCTCCAGGGACTGATCCCTCCTGATAACATGTCCAAAGTATGTAAGACGCAATCTTGCCATCCTTGCCTCTAAGGAGCATTCTGGCTGTACTTCTAAGACAGATTTGTTTGTTCTTTTGGCAGTCCATGGTATATTCAGTATTCTTCGCTAACACCACAATTCGAAGGCATCAGTTCTTCTTCTGTCTTCCTTATTCATTGTCCAGCTTTCATGTGCCTATGATGCGACTGGAAATACCATGGCTTGGGTCAGGCACACCTTAGTCTTCAAGGTGACGTCTTTGCTCGTCAACACTTTAAAGCAGTCCTTTGCAGCAGACTTACCCAATGCAATGCATCTTTTTAATTTCTTGACTGCTGCTTCCATGGCTGTTGATTGTGGATCCAAGTAAAAGGAAATCCTTGACAACTTCAATCTTTTCTCTGTTTATCACGATGTTGCTCATTGGTCCAGTTGTGAGGTTTTTTGTTTTCTTTATGTTGAGGTGCAATCCATACTGAAGGCTGTGGTCTTTGATGTTCATTAGTAAGTGCTTCAAGTCCTCTTCACTTTCACCAAGCAAGATTGTGTCATCTGCATAATGCAGGTTGTTAATGAGTCTTCCTCCAATCCTGATGCCCCGTTCTTCTTCATATAGTCCAGCTCCTCGTATTATTTGCTCAGTATACAGATTGAATAGGCATGATGAAAGAATACAACCCTGATACACACCTTTCCTGACTTTAAACCAACCAGTATCCCCTTGTTCTGTCAGAACAACTGCCTCTTGATCTATGTAAAGGTTCATCATGAGCACAATTAAGTGTTCAGGAATTCCCATTCTTTGCAATGTTATCCATAATTTGTTATGATCCACACAGTCGAATGCCTTTGCATAGTCAATAAAACACAGGTAAACATCCTTCTGGTATTCTCTGCTTTCAGCCAGGTAAACATCCTTCTGGTATTCTCTGCTTCCATCTGACATCAGCAATGATATCCCTGGTTCCATGTCCTCTTCTAAAACCAGCCTGAATTTCTGGCAGTTCCCTGTCGATATACTGCTGCAGCCATTTTTGAATGATCTTCAGCAGAATTTTGCTTGCGTGTGCTATTAATGATATTATTCTATAATTTCCACATTTGGTTGGATCCTCTTTCTTGGGAATAGGCATAAATATGGATCTTTTCCATAAATGGTGACTATAGACATGGACCTCGCCAGATGGAACACACAGAAATCAAATTGACTACATCTGTGGAAGGAGATGATGGAAAAGCTCAATATTGTCAGTCAGAACAAGGCCAGGGGCTGACTGTGTAACAGACCATCAATTGCTCATATGCAAGTTCAAGCTTAAATTGAAGAAAATCAGAGCAAGTCCATGAGAGCCAAAATATGACCCTGAGTATATCTCACCTGAATTTAGAGATCATCTCAAGAATAGATTTGATGCATTGAACACTAGTGACTGAAGACCAGATGAGTTGTGGAATGACATCAAGGACATCATCCATGAAGAAAGCAAGAAGTCATTGAAAAGACAGGAAAGAAAGAAAAGACCAAGATAGATGTCAGAGGAGACTCTGAAACTTGCTCTCCGAAGTCCAACAGCTAAAGCAAAAGGAAGGACTGATGAAGTAAAAGAACTGAACAGAAGATTTCAAAGGGCCTCTTGAGAAGACATAGTAAAGTATTATAATGACATGTGCAAAGAGCTGGAGATGGAATACTAAAAGGGAAGAACACGCTGGCGTTTCTCAAGCTGAAAGAACTGAAGAAAAAATGCAAATCCCAAGTTGCAATAGTGAAGGATTCTTTGGGGAAAATATGCAGGAAGCATTAAAAGAAAATGGAAGGAATACACAGAGTCATTATACCAAAAAGAATTAGCCGATGTTTAAACATTTCAAGAGGTGGCATATAATCAGGAACCAATGGCACTGAAGGAAGAAGTCCAAGCTGCTCGGAAGGCATTGGTAAAAAACAAGGCTCCAGGAATTGATGGAATATCAACTGAGATGTTTCAAGAAACAAATGCAGCGCAGGAGGTGCTCACTCGTCTATTCCAAGAAATATGGAAGACAGCTTCCTGGCCAACTGACTGGAAAAGATCCGAGTCACTAGTGAGCTGAAATTGACTGGTATTGTCCATTTTGAATACAGGACAATCATGTGGTCTACTATGCTGAGAATGACAACTTGAAGAGGAATGGTGTTGCTTTCTTCGTCAAAAAGAGCGTTTCAAGATCTATCCTGAAGTACAATGCCGTCAGTGACAGATAATATCCATACGTCTACAAGGAAGATCAGTTAATACGACTAATTAAATTTATGCACCAAACACTAAGGCCGAAGATGGAGAAATTGAAGATTTTTACCAACTTCTTCAGTCTGGAATTGACCAAACATACAATCAATATGCATTGATAATTACTGGTGAGTGGAACACGAAAGTTGGAAACAAAGAAGGGTTGATAGTTGGAAAATATGGCCGTGGTGATAGAAATGATGCTGGAGATCCCATGATAGAATTTTGCAAAACTAACGATTTCTTCATTGCAAATACCTTCTTTTCACCAACATAAATGGCAACTATACACGTAGAGCTTGCCAAATGGATCACAGGAATCACATGAACTACATCTGTGGGAAGAGACGATGGAAAACCTCAATATTATCAGTCAGAAGGCAGCCAAGGGCTGACTGCGGAACAGACCATTAATTGCTCATATGCAAGTTCAAGTTCAAACTGAAGAAAATTAGAACCAGTTGATGAGAGCCAAAGTACGACTTTGAGTATATCCCACCTGAATTTAGAGACCATCTCAAGAATAAATTTGACGTGTTGAACACTAATGACTGAAGACCAGATGAGTTGTGGAAGGACATCATACGTGAAGAAAGCAAGAGGTCATTAAAAAGATAGAAAAGAAAAAAAGACCAAAATGAATGTCAGAAAAGACTTGCTCTTAAACATCGAGTGGCTAAAGTGAAAGGAAGAAATGATGAAATAAAAGAATTGAACAGAAGATTTAAATGGGTGGCTCGAGAAGACAAAGTATTGTGATGACATGCACAAAGACCTGGAGATGGAAAACCAAAAGGGAAAAACACTCTGTGCACTTCTCAAGCTGAAAGAACTGAAGAAAAAATTCAAGGCATAGTTGCAATATTGAAGGATTCTATGAAGAAAATATTAAATGACTGAGGAAGCATCAAAAGAAGATGAAAAGAATACACAGAGTCACTATACCAAAAAGAGTTGGTTGACATTCAACTGTTTCAGGAGGTACCATATGAGCAGGAACTAATGGTACTGAAGGAAGAAGTCCAAGCTGCACTGAAGGCAGTGGCGAAAAACAAGTCTCCAGGAATTGACGGAAAACCAATTGAGATGTTTCAACAAACAGACGCAGCCCTGGAAGTACTCACTCATCTATGTCAAGAAATTTGGAAGACAGCTACCTGGTCAACCGACTGGAAGAGATCCATATTTATGCCTATTCCCAAGAAAGATGATCCCACCAAATGTGAAAATTAACGAACAGTATCATTAATATCACACAGAAGTAAAATTTTCCTGAAGATCGTTCAAAAGTGGCTGCAGCAGTACTTTGACAGGGGACTGCTAGAAATTCAAGCTGGATTCGGAAGAGGACATGAAACAAGGAATATCATTGCTGATGGCAGATGGATCCTGGCTGAAAGCAGGGAATATACCAGAAAGATGTTTACCTGTGTTTTACTGACTAAGCAAAGGCATTCGACTGTGTGGATCATAACAAATTATGAATAATGCTGTGAAGAATGAGAATTCCAGAACACTTGATTGTCCTTATGAGGAACCTGTGTGTAGATCAAGAGGCAGTCGTTTGAACAGAATGAAGGGATACTGTGTGGTTTAAATTCAGGAAAAGTGTGTGTCAGGGTTGTATCCTTTCATAATATCTATTTAATCTGTACGCTGAACAAATAATCCAAGAAGGTGGACTATATGAAGAAGAATGGGGCATCAGGATTGGAGGAAGACTCATTAACAACCTGCATTATGCAGATGACACAACTTTGCTTGCTGAAAGTGAAAAGAACTTGAAGCACTTACTGATGAAGATCAAAGACGAGAGCCTTCAGTACGGATTGCACCTCAACATAAAGAAAACAAAAATCCTCACAATTGAACCAATAAGGAACATCATGATAAATGGAGAAAAGACTGAAGTTGTCAAGGATTTGATTTTATTTAGATTCACAATCAACACCCATAGAAGCAGCAGTCAAGAAATCAAAAGACGCATTGCATTGGGCAAATCACTTGCAAAGGACCTCTTTTTAAAGTGTCGAAAAGCAAAGATGCCACCTTGAAGACTAAGGTGCGCCTGACCCAAGCCATGGTGTTTTCAATCGCCTCCTATGCATGTGAAAGCTGGACAATGAATAAAGAAGACTAAAGAAGAATTGATGCCTTTGAATTGTGGTGTTGGCGAAGAATGTTGAATATACCATGCACTGCCCAAAGAACAAACAAACGTGTCTTGGAAGAAGTACAACCAGAATGCTCCTTAGAAGCAAGGGTGATGAGACTGCATCTCACATAACTTTGGACATGTTGTCAGGAGGGATCAGTCCCTGGAGAAGGACATCATGCTTGGTTAAGTAGAGGGTCAGAGAAGAAAGGGAAGACCCTCAATGAGATGGATTGATGTAGTGGCTGCAACAATTGGCTTAAGCATAATAATGATTGTGGGAATGGTGCAGGACTGGACAGTGTTTCCTTCTGTTCTATGAGTTGGAACTGACTCAATGGCACCTAACAACAACAATAAAAAAGTAAAATACTTAGGAATAAATCTAACCAGGAATGTAAATGACGTATACAAAGAAAACTACAAAACAGTACTGCAAGAAACCAAAAGATATCTACATAAATGAGAAAACGTACTATGCTCATGGATAGGTAGACTCAACATTGTGAAAATGACAATTCTACCCAAAGCAATTTACAAGTACAGTGCAATCCCAATCCAAATACCAACAACATTGTTTAAAGAGATGGAAACCTAATCATGATCTTCATATGGAAAGGAAAGAAGTCCTGGATAAGTAAAGCACTATTGAAGAAGAAGAATGAAGTAGGAGGCCTTGCACTACGTGACGTCAGAATCTACTCTACAGCTACGGTATTCAAAACAGCCTGGTATTGGTACAATGACAGATACCTTGACCAATGGAATAGAATTGAGAACCCAGATGTAAATCCATCCACCTATGGTCACCTGATCTTCTTTGGTGAAGTATCTGTTCATTTCGTTTCCTAATTTTTAATTGGATTATTTGTCTTTTTATTGCAGAGGTGTTGGATTTTCTTGTAGATTTTAGAGATTAGAAATTTGTCTGATTTATAATAGCCAAATTTTTTTCCCCCAGTATACAGGTTCTCTTTTTGCTCTTTTGATGAGCGTAAGTGCTTAATTTTTAGAGGATCTCAGTTACTTAGCTTATCTTCTAGAGTTTGTGTGTTGTTGGTTATGGTTTGTACCCTGTTAATGTTGTGTAATCGGGTCTCTAGTGTTTATCGTATTTTTTCTTCTATGAACTTTATAGTTTTTGGCTTTATATTTATGTGTTTGATCCCCTTTGAATTAGTTTTTGCATATGGTGTGAGGTATGGGTCCGGTTTCAATTTTTTGCAGATGGACATCCAGTTTTGCAGGTAGCGTTTGGGGTCTTAAATGCCTGTGAGTGGCCATTTAAGATACTCTGCTGGTCTCATTGCTTCAGGAGCAAGGGAGAATGAAGAAAACTAATGATACAAGGGAAAGATTAGTCCAAAGGACTGATAGACCACAACTACCACGGCCTGCACCAGGCCGAGTCCAATACAGCTAGATGGTGCCCGGCTACCACTACCAACTGCTTTTACAGGGATCACAGTAGAGGGTCCAGAACAGAGCTGGAAAAAAATGTAGAACAAAATTCTAACTCACAAAAACAGACCAGACTTACTGGCCTGACAGAGACTGGAGAAACCCTGAGAGCATGACCCCCTGGATACCCTTTTAGCTTAGTAATGAAGTCACTCCTGAGGTTCCCCTTTCAGGCAAAGATTAGACAGGTACATAAAATGAAACGAGACTATAGGGGCACACCAGTCCAGGGGGAAGACCAGAATGCAGGAGGGGACATGAAAGCTGGTAATAGGTTGAGAAGGGAGAGTATTGACGTGTTGTGGAGTTGTTAACCGATGTCATAAAACAATATGTGTACTGTTTAATGAGAAACTAGTTTGTTCTGTAAACCTTCATCTAAAGTACAATTAAAAACAAAAAGAAGAGGAAATAGTATCTTTATATTTTTACAGATTTTTATCATTTTAATGCTCTTAATTTCTTTCCAAATATCTGAATTTCTCCCTGGCATTCTTTTCCTTCAACCTGAAGATCTTCCTTTTACATTTCTTGTAGTGCAGCTATTTTGACAATGAACTTTACTAGTTTTCTTTGATCTGAAAATGTCTTTATTTTGCTTTCATTCTTAAAGAATATTTTCACTGGGTGTGGAAATTTGGGATGACTTTTTTTCTTTCATAACTTTCATATATTTTTACGCTGTCTTTTGATCTCTGTAATCTCTAATGAGAAGGTAGTGTCTGTTTGAGTCCTTGTTCCTCTGCATGTAATTATCTTATCTTATTCATTTATATACTTACCCTCATTTTATAGATAAGGAATCTGAGACAGAGAGGTTAAAAACCTGCCTAAGGCACACAGTTATGGTTGCTGTGTGATGCAAACTGTGCTTGACTACTAACCTAAAAGTTGATGGTTCAAACCTACCCAGGGGTGCTGTGGAAGAAAGGCCTGGTGATCTGCCTCTGTAAAGATTATAGCCAAGAAAACCCTATAGAGAAGTTCTACCCCATAACACATAGGTTTGCCATCAGTCAGAATAGACTTGATGACAATGGATCTTTTTTTTTTTAGAGATTAGAAATTTGTCTGATTTATAATAGCCAATTTTTTCCCCCCAGTATATAGGTTCTCTTTTTCTCTTTTGATGAAGTCTTTTGATGAGCATAAGTGCTTAATTTTAGAGGATCTCAGTCACTTAGCTTATCTCGTAGAGTATGTGTGTTGTTGGTTATGGTTTGTACCCTGTTAATGTTGTGTAATAGGGTCCCTAGTGTTTATGGATGAATCTGGATGGCATTATGCTGAGTGAAATAAGTCAATCACAAAAGGACAAACATTGTACGTGTCCATTACTGTAAAAACTCATGAAAATGTTTACACACAAAAAGAAACGATCTTTGATGGTTACGAGGGAGGGGAGGGATGGGGATGGAAAAGTACTAAATAGACAATAGGTAAGTGGTAACTTTGGTGAAGGGCAAGACAGTACATAATACTGGGGAATCCAGCACAACTTGTCCAAGGCAAGGTCGTGTAAGCTTCATAGACACATGCAAACTCCCTGAGGGGTCGAATTGCAGGGTTGAGGACTGTGGGAACCATGGGCTCAGGGAAAATCTAGCTTAATTGACATAACAGATTTTATAAAGAAAATGTTCTACATTCTACTTTGGGCCCAAAATCCATCAGATGGATTATCGTTGCATAATACTCCATTGTGTGTCTGTACCACAGTTTGTTTATCCATTTATCTGTTGATGGGCATCCAGGTTGTTTCCATTTTTTGTTATTGTGAACAATGCTGCAATGAACATGAGTGTGCCTATGTCTATCCTTTGACGACTCTTATCTCTCTAGGATAAAACCTTAGCAGTGGGATTGCTGGATCATATGGTATTTCTATTTCTAGCTTTCCAAGGAAGGGACATATCGTTTTCCAAAATGGTTGTATCATTTTGCAGTCCCACCAGCAGAGCATAAGAGTTCCAACTTCCCACAGCCTCTCCAAGATTTATTATTTCCTGTTTTTTTTGATTCATGCAAGTAATACTAGGGTAAGATGGTATCTCACTGTGGTTTTAATTCACATTTCTCTAATGGCTAGTGATCGTGAGAAATTTCTCATGTGTCTGTTGGCTGCTTGAATGTCTTCTTTGGTGAAGTATCTGCTCATTTCCTTTCCTAATTTTAAATCGGATTATTTGTCTTTTTATTGCAGAGGTGTTGGATTTTCTTGTAGATTTTTTTTCCCCTCTGTATGTACCTTGTAATTTTTCTATAACTGCTTTCAAGATTTTCTCTTTATTTTTGCTGTTCAGCATTTCGACTGCGATGTGCTTAGGTATAGGTTTTTTTTTGTATTTTATTGTTTGGGATTTTCTGACCTTATTGCAACAACAAATTTATATGTACGTAATAAATACATATATACATTTATATATGTATATGTGTGTATATATAACCAAAAAAAAAAAAAAAACCAAACCCAGTGCCATCGAGTTGATTCCAACTCATGGCGACCCTATAGGACAGAGTAGAACTGCCCCATAGAGTTTCCAAGGAGTGCCTGGTGGAATCGAACTGCCGATCCTTTGGTTAGCAGCCGTAGCACTTAACCACTATGCCACCAGGGTTTCCATGTGTGTATATATATATATATGAACAAAAATACATATCTAGTGATCATCAGGGTTGTGTATCAACTGGGCTGGGCCGTGATTCTCAATAATTTGGCAGTTATTATGTAGTTTGGCAGTTGTATGGTGATCACCTCCTTGATAGGATCTGCTGTGAGTAGCCAATCAGTTGAGAGCTAATTTTCTTGGGGTTGTGGCCTTCATCAATATAGGTGGACTTTCTGGCAAGGTTCGTGGGCCTTTGTTCGCTCTGAATTCTGCAGCTGGCTCCTGTTTGTCTGACCTCCAGTTCTTGGCACTAGAGCTAGCAGCTGTTCTGTCGTCTTGCCTGCTGATCTTGGAATTCATTTATCTCCGCAGCCTGTGAGCCAGAGCCCTGCTATCCGACCTGCCAATCTTGGATTTGCAAGCCCCTGAGGCTACATGGTTCAGAAGAAGCCTCCAGTCTGACCCATGGATTGAGATTTTTCAGCCTCTACAATTGCGTGAGCCATTTCCTTGATATAAATCTCTCTCTCTATATATGTATATGCTTTATGGGTTTTGCTTCTCTAAACTAAGCCTAAGACTTTTGGTACTGAGAGTGGTTCTAGAAAAACACAATTGTAAGTATGAGTTTTCCAAATTGGTTTTCAAGTCTTGTTAGTCTTAAAGATGTTGATGACTCTGCTTCCAGTAATAAACAGGGCATTGCTAATCCATGGCGTGAGGTGGCAATAGAAATACACAAAATCTCACCACCGGTATATCAGGTATTGTTGGGAGGCAAGGCTCTGGGCAATTGCATGTTTGATACCTTTCTACAATTTTGTCATAATGAGAAGTATAAGGAAGCTGATTGGTTGGTCCTACCTTTGCTAGACAAAGTGGTGAAAGAAAGAGATGAGTTCAGAGAGCCAGAGTCAAAGCTCAGGCATCACATAAATTACCTGAAATTTTCTACTTGTCCTTCGAAAGAAAACCTTATTTCTTGTAGTGACAGAGCTGATATTGCAGAAAACCAAACCTAGTGTCATATCATAAGAGTGGCTGAATTACAATGCCAACTGAATTCCCAACTTTGAGTGGCGTCTGAAGTTAAAGTGAGGGCATTGATTGGGAAGAGATGGGATTCTGAAACTTGGGATGGGGACTCATGGGGAGATAATCAGGAAGCTGAGGACACTGAACCCCTAAATTCCGCAGAATCACTCCTGCCAACAGAACCAGCCTGCTTACTCTCATGTGAAGAGATTACTCCATCTTTGTCTACTAAATCACCCTCCCCAGTAAAACTATTAGCTCTCCAACCTCCATCTGGTGAGATTAACCCAGCTGTGTTTGAAGAGCCTTTGTCTGAGTCATTGCCTGGGGCATTGCCTGAGGCAGATGCCTTACAAGACAATGCTGAATATTCTTGAAACACATCCCCACCACGCATTTTGGCTTTTAGGCCTATAACTAGACTTAAGTCCCAGAAAGCCCCAAAAGGTAAAGAACAAAGTATGACCCAGGTGAAGGTATGCTACACTCCAAAGAACTTCTTGACTTTTGGCTATTAAGGGTGTGGGATAATGGTGCAAGGGTGTGGGATGGCTATTAAGGATGTGGGATAATGGTGCGAGGAACACAAAGATCAGTTTGAGTTTATTGATATAGGCTCCCTAAGCACAGATTCTGCATTCAATGTTTCAGCTCTAGAGATTAGGAAATGATCTAATAGTTTATTTGGTGGTGTTGCTGAAGCATGCATTATACTGTGGCCTACACTAAAGTTGAAGTACCAGACTTGCCTTGGTATACTGTAGAAGAAGGTATCCAAAGGCTTAGGGACATTGGCATGTTAGATGGATTTATCAGGTTAGACCCACAGACCCACCCATGGAATGCCCAGAGGACACACCTTTTACCACAGTGGTGAGGAACAAGTTTGTGAAGGGAGCCCCAGCGTTCTTGAAGACTGGTGTGATTGCTATTTTATATGAGTCAGATTTGACAGTAGGAAGTACCCTAACTGAATTAAGACACCTAACCACAATGGGGCTGATTGTAGCCTGTGGTGGTAGGGGCCAAGTGGCGGCATTCAATTGACAAAGACAAGGTGGGTGTAGTTACTGTAATGGACAGTGAAGTCAAAGCAGTAATCAGAATAGTCTGACTCGTATGGACTTACAGTGTTGGCTACTTAATCATGGTGTTCCTAAGAGTGAAATAGACAGGAAATCTACTAAGTATTTACTTGATCTGTACAAGTGGAAGAATTCCAGGTCAAGTAAACTGCAGTCTAACTTGAATCATCAGAGTACAGGGTCATGGCCCCTGAATCAATTCCTAGACTTTGGTGAGCTTACAGACCCACAACCCCTTGAATGAAGGGGAGGCCAGAATGAAGGAGAGGCCAGGTCTCCTGAGGAAGAACTCCACTACACTGCCAAAAACTTATACTCTTAATCTTTCTTCCAGCCTTTCCCAAAGGGCTCTACAGCCTTTTGCTAGAGTGACTGTTCGTTGGGGAAAAGGAAATAATCAGACTTTTCAGGGATTACTGGATACTGGCTCTGAACTGACACTAATTCCAGGAGACCCAAAACATCAGTGTGGCCCACCAGTCAGAATGGGGGCATACAAAGGTCAGGGTATTAATGGAATCTTAGCTCATGTCCACATCAATAGGTTCAGTGGGTCCCCTAACACTTCCTGCAGTGATTTTCCCTGTTCAGGAATGCAAAATTGGAATAGATATACTTAGCAACTGATGGAACCCCCACATTGGATCTCTGAAAAGTGGAGTAAGGGCTATTATGGTAGGAAATCAAGTGGAAGCCATTAGAGCTGCCTTTACCTAGGAAAATAGTAAACAAAAGCAACAAAAACAAAAGTATTCCTGGAGGGATTACAGTGATTACTGCCACGATCAAGGACTTGAAGAATGTGGGGGTGATGATTCCCACCACATCCCCACTCAACTTGCCTATTTGGCCTGTGCAAAAAACTGATGGATCTTGGAGAATGATAGTGGATTATTGAAAACTTAACCAGGTGGTGACTCCAGTTGCAGCTACTATTTCAGATGTAGTTTCATTGCTTGAGCAAATTAATACATTTCCTGGTACCTGTATGCAGCTATTGATCTGACTAATGGCTTTTTCTGCATACCTGTTTTGAAGGACCACCAGAAGCTGTTTGACTTCAGCTGGCAAGGTCAGCAATACACCTTCGGTGTCCTACCTCGAAGCTATATCAACTCTCCAGTTTTATGTTATAATTTAGTCCGAGGGACCTTGATTGCCTTTCCCTTCCACAAAATACCTTAAGATTGATTAGATTATGCTGATTGGACATAGTAGGGAAGAAGTGTCGATGACTCTGGACTTATTGGTAAAATATTCACATGCTAGAGGGTGGGAAATTAGTCTGACAAAAATTTAGGCACCTCCCACCTTAGTGGAATATTAAGGGGTCCAGTGGTATGGTGCATGTCAAGATATTCCTTCTAAAGTGAAGGATAAGTTATTGCATTGGTCCCCTCCCACAGTTAAAAAGGAGGCACAGCACCTAGTGGGCGTCTTTGGATTTTGGAGGCAACATATGTTTCATTTGGGTGTGCTACCCTGGTCTGTTTATCAAGTGACTTGAAAAACTGCTAGTTTTGAGTGGGGCACAGAATAAGAGGAAGCTCTGCAATAGGTTCAGGCTGCCATGCAAGTGGCTCTGTCACTTGGGCCATATTATCTGGCTGACCCTATGGTACTTGAAGTGTCAGTGGCAGATAGAGATGCTGTTTGGAGTCTTTGGCAGGCCCCTATTGGTGAATCACAGCAGCAGCATGACAGCCCCTCTCAGGGACCTCCCTAAAGGATAATGGTGAAGGGAAATCCTCCCAGTGGGCAGAACTGGGAGCAGTTCACGTCCTTATTCACTTTGTGTAGAAGGAGAAATGGACAGATGTGTGATTGTATACTGATTCATGGGTTGTGGCTAATGGTTTGGCTGCATGGTCATGGACTTAGAAGGAACATGATTGGCAAGTTGGAGACAAGGAGGCATGGGGAAGGGGTATGTGGATAGACATCTCTGAATGGGCCAAAGAAGTGAAGACATTTGTGTCTCATGTGAATGCTCACCAAAAGGTGACCTCAGCAGAGGTGGATTTTAACAATTAAGTGGATAGGATGACTTGTTTTGTGGAAACCAGTCATCCTCTTTCCCTAGCCACTCCTGTCATTGCCCAATGGGCTTATGAACAAAGTGGCTGTGGTGGCAGAGTTGGAGGTTATGCATGGGCTCAGCAACATGTACTTCCACTCACCAAGGCCGACTTGGCTATAGCAACTGCTGAGTGCCCAACCTGCAAGTAGCAAAGACCAACATTGAGTCCTCAGTATGGCACCATTCCTCGAGGTGATCAGCCAGCAACTTGGTGACAGGTTGATTACACTGGACCTCTTACATCGTGGAAAGGGCAGCATTTTATTCTTACTGGATTAGACACTCTGTATATGAATTTGCCTTCCCTGCACACAATGCTTCTGCCAAAACTACCATCCGTGGACTTTCAGAATACCTTATCCACCATCACGGTATCCCACACAATATCACCTCGGATTAAGGGACTCACTTCACAGCAAATGAAATGCAGCAATGGGCCTATGCCTAAGGAATTCACTGGTCTTACCATGTTTCCCATCATCCTGAAGCAGCCGCCTTGATAGAATGATGGAGTGGCCTTCTAAAGACACAGTTACAGCACCATTAGGTGGCAATACCTTGCAGGGTTGGGGCAATGTTCTCCAGAAGGCTGTGTATGCTGTAAACCAGTGTCCAGTATATGGTGCTATTTCTCCCTTAGTCAGAATTCACAGAGCCAGGAATTGAGGGGTGGAAATGGGAGTGGCACCATTCACTAGTATCACTAGTGACCCAATCGCAAGATTTTTGCTTCCTGTCTCCACTACCCTATGCTTTGTGAGTCTAGAGGTCTTTTTTCCAAAGGGACCAATGCTCCCACCTGGAGACACAACATGGATTCCATTGAACTGGAAGTTAAGAATGTCACCTGGCCACTTTGAGCTACTCATGCCTCTGGATGAACAAGTTGAGAAGGGAGTTACCATACTGGCTGGTGTGATTGATCCTGATTATCCTGATTATATCTTTCCAGCTATATGATTCTTCTATCTGTACTTAGTCCCATATCCAATTCACGCATGCTATAATTCAGCAACAACAACCCAAAACACTCAAATTGACTGAACCTACCATGCATTTTCTGTTCTTTGTGTCTTTTTTCTCGTTGTTTCAAATGCCTGGAATATATTTTCCCTTTCTGTCTGCCAGTCAAATTCTTACTCATCCTTCAAGGGCCAGCTCACATATCATTTCCTTTCAGTATCGTGTTCCCTCGTCTGTGCTCCCATTGTAATTTGTTTATCGTAACATTTATAGAGTTAGTGGCATATGTCTGTCTGCCCAGCTGGATTTTGTGCTACTGTACTCAGCACCCATCTGATTCACAGTTGTAACAGATACAGTGTCTGGCATATATTAACTAAAAACAAAAACAAACCCATTGCCATTGAGTTGATTCCAACTCATGACGACCCTATAGTACAGAGTAGAACTGCCCGATAGGGTTTCCAAGGAGCAGCTGGTAGATTTGAACTGCCAACCTTTTTGTTAGCAGCCAAACTCTTAAACACTGCACCACCAGGGCTCCCTCACATATATTAAGGGACATATTTAACATTTTGAACTAAATTAAAAAAAGAAAAAAACTAGTGAGATTTCCGTGTATATATTTTCTAATTTTATCTGTCTTACTGTGCTCTGACTTCTAGTTCTAATATTTGTAACATAGCAAAGTGGTATCTTGGTAGAAAAAAACATTAAAAAGTTCATATGTAATTATATAGATAACATTCTTTTTAATGCTTTTGTATAATTTGTACAACATATTGAGTTTTCATAGTATGATTTATCTAGGCAAAGTTTTTCATGCTACAATTGTTTTTAAGAGAGTAAAATTATTGAGAGAGCAGTTGAAGTTACCTTTTATAGTTGATAAAGTTTCATACTTAAAATATTAGGACTTTTTCTTACCTACCTACAGGACATCATTAGTTTTCATTATATTTTTCTATTTTAACATTGTGCTATTTTATTTATAGTATTTATTTATTTTTTTTAGTTAAGTTTTTTTTTTTTTTTTTTTTAGGGTTGACAAACTTTAATTTTAAATATAGTGCTTGAATTTTAAATGTTTTGTGGTCTGGATTTTCTACAGTAGTGTGCAAAATTGTTGTGTATGGTGTTATCATTTGTTGGAATAAACTTAGTGGCAACTGACAACAACAACATATGTTTTCATAGCAACCTGCACCTCTTCTTCTATTATGGCACTTATTCCACCATTTACTTATGTCTATCTCCTATTAGACTTTAAACAGCATGAAGGCATGTATCGCTTTTATTATTATCATTATTTAATCATTGTATCCTCTGTAGTTAATGCAGTGCTTAGTCAGTTCTTATAAATATTTAATTCAATAAATATATAACAGGAAGAAAATATATAATAGTCTTATGATTCTTACAGATCTCTAAGAAACTCAAGAGAAGAAAAAAATTGTATTGCTTCCCTTTTTCTTCTGCAGCTTTAAGAATTTATCTGCTGATAGGGTACAAGATAAACATACGAAAATCAGTTGGACTCCTATACACCAATAAAGAGAATGATGAAAAGGAAATCAGGAAAGTGACAATAGCCCCTAAAAAATCAAAATACTTAGGAATAAGTCTAACCAGGGATGTAAAAGACCAACATAGAGAAAACTGCAAAACACAACTGCAAGAAACCAAAAGAGATCTACGTAAATGGAAAAACATACCATGCTCATGGATAGGTAGACTCAACATTGTGAAAATCTCACTTCTACCCAAAACAACCTACAAATACAATGCAATCCTGACCCAAATACCAACAGCATCCTTTAAAGAGATGGAAAAACGAATCATTAACTTTATATGGAAAGGCAAGAGGCCCTGGATAAGTAAAGTACTACTGAAGGAAAAGAGTAAAGTAGGAGGACTTGTGCTACCTGACCTCAGAACCTACTATACAGCTATGGTAGTCAAAATGGCCTGGTACTGGTACAATGACAGACACATTGACCAAGTGAATAGAATCAAGAACCCAGGTGTAAACCCATCCACCTAAGGTCACCTGACCTTCGACAAAGGCCCAAAGTCCATTAAATGGGGGAAAAGACAGTCTTTTTTAACAAATGGTGCTGGTGAAACTGGATGTCCATCTGCAAAAAAATGAAACAGGACCCATACGTCATACCATACACAAAAACTAATTCAAAGTGGACCAAAGATCTATAAAGATCACAGAAGGAAGAAACAGAGTCAACACTAGAGACCCTAATACATGGCATGAATAGCATTCAAACCATGACTAACAATACACAAAGAACAGAAGATAAACTAGACAACTGGGATCTTCTAAAAGTTAAACATTTATGCTCATTGAAAGACTTCACCAAAAGAGTAAAAAGAGAACCTACAGACTGGGAAAATATTTTTGGCTATGACAAATTCAACAAAGGTCTAATCTCTAAAATCTATAGAAAAATCCGGCATCTCTACAACAAAAAGACAAATAATGCAATTAAAAAATGGGCAAAGGATACCACAGGCACTTCACCAAAGATGACATTCAGACAGCTAACAGACACATGAGGAAATGCTCATGATCACTAGCCATTAGAGAAATGGAAATCAAAACTACGATGAGATACCATCTAACCCTGACATTACTGGCAGGAATCAAAAAACAAAAACAAAAACAAAAACAAAATAACAAATGCTGGTGAGGCTGCTGGGACCTTGGAACTCTTATGCACTGCTGGTGGGAATGTAAAATGATACAAAGAAAATGAATGGTGCTTCCTTAAAAAGCTAGAAATAGGAAATAGAAATACCGTATAATCCAGCAACCCCACTCCTAGGAATATATCCTAGAGAAATAAGAACCCTCACATAAATAGACATGTGCACACCCATTTTCGCTGCAGCATTATTCACGATAGCAAAAAGAAGGAAACAGCCTAACTGCCCATCAATAGATGAATGGATAAACAAACTATGGTACACATGCACAATTGAATACTGTGCAACCATAAAGAACAATGATGAATCTGCTAAATATCTCACAACATGAATGAATCTGGAGGGCATTATGATGAGTGTAATAAGTCAATCACAAAAGAAGAAATACATGAGATCACTATTATAAAAACTCATAAAAAAGTTTACACACAGAAAGAAACAATCTTTGATGGTTATGAGGAAGGGGAGGGGTGGGGAGGGAAAAACACTAGACAATAGATGAGTGGTAACTTTGGTGAAGGGTAAGACAGTACACAATTCTGGGGAAATCAGCACAATTTGACCAAGGGACAGTCATGGAAGCTTCACAGACACATCCAAATTCCCTGAGGGACCGAATTGCTAGGCTGAACACTGGGGACTATGGTATCAGGGGACATCTAGCTCAATTGGCATAACACAGTTTATAAGGAAAATGTTCTACATTCTACTTGGTGAGTAGCGTCTGGAGTCTTAAAAGCTTGTGTGCGGCCATCTAAGATATTCCACTGGTCCCACCCCATCTGAAGCAAGGGAGAATGAAGAAAACCATGGTCATAAAGGAAAGATTATTCCAAAGGGCTTATGGACCACAACTCCCACAGCCTCTACCAAACTGAGTTCAGCACAACTAGATGGTGCTTGGTTACCATCACTGATTGCTCTGACAGGAATCATAGTAGAGGATCCTGGACAGAGCTGGAGAAAAATGTAGAACAAAATTCTAACTCACAAAAAAAGATCGGACTTACGGATCTGACAGAGACTGGAGAAATCCTGAGAGTATGGCCCCCGGACATTTTTAACTGAGTACTGAAGTCACCCCTGAGATGCGCCCTCCAGCCAAAGATTAGACAGGCCCATACAACCAAACAAGACTAAATGGGCACACCAGCTCAGCGGCAGGGATGAGAAGGCAGGAGGGGACAGGAAAGCTGGTAACAGGGAACCCAAGGTTGAGAGGGGAAGAGTGTTGCAATGTCACAAAACAATATGTGTATTAATTGTTTAAGGCAAAACTAATTTGTTCTGTAAACCTTCATCTAAAAAAAAAATCTAAAGCAGAATTAAAAAACATAATTCTTACATAACTAAAAAAAAAAGAATTTATCCGCTTACAGAATAAATCTTCTAACAGATATTATTAACAAGAGAGTCCTGCCTAATAATTAGACCAGGTACAGCGAACAGCATCAGTAACACTAACAACTACGCCAACGTAAGTGTAATGGCAGAGATTTTGCTGGTTCTTTTTGTTGCTTATGATACAGGGTGGATGGCTCTTTTATTAGAAAACTGCTTGACAAGGCTTTCTTTTTTAAACAAGAGTTTTTGACCATTAAAGGCGCAGTCTTTGGACATGGTCTCTGAAGAAAAAGATAAGGGTAAAAAAGAGTTAATTTGTCATTTGAATATAAAAACAGGAATTTTAAAATATATTGTGAACAGAGCAGTGGAGACAGTGGATGAGGGACTCATTTGGGATTTGGATGAGGGAAGAAATGAATTAAGGTCTTGGGAAGGGGGATGAATTTCATAATAATGATAGATCAGGACACGAAGAGGAGGCAGATGGTGAAAAGTTGCCTGCAGTTGGAATGGGTAAGGTGTTTTAAGAATGAAAACCAAAAACCTATTGCTGTGGAGTCAATTAAGACTCACAGTGACCCTATAGGATAGGGTAGAACTGCCCCATAGGGTTTCCAAGTTGCGGCTGGTGGATTTGAACTGCTGACCTTTGGATTACCAGCTGGAGCTCTTAACCACTGCGTCACCAGGGCTCCATAGTAGTATCTAATATTCAAGTTCAAGTTATTCCTTGACAAATACTCTTTATTATACCCAAGACATCAATGTAAGTCTGTTACAATGGCTGGCAATTCTTTTAAGAACAAAGGAATAATTGTTATGTCCATCCTTAGTGCAAATCAGAGGGAAAAGAGAGCAGCTGTAGGAGGTAAGATGGAGAGATGGGATTGAGAATTCAAAAGAAGCAGAAATTCAGAGGAAAATGTGACTAACGATAGGAGGTAGGCTTTCTTATATCTCACCGGAAATCCTGGAGAATATTGCTGCAGGGGTTGTGGGGTATGGTACTGGGACTTTCCGTGGCTATATGAGATGGAAGCTGGAGTCATTTTATCTGGCTATTAAGGGAAAAGCTACAGGAAGTTGGAACACTTAGGGATACTTGCAAAGAGCAGGCAAAGAAGTATTAGTAAAGGCAATTTTTTTTTCTTTTTCTGGAATTGGAACATTTTAAGGTCTTTCATTTCTGGGTTAAGCGCCTCCTCCCAAACTGTTTTGGTGATCTGGAGTCATCTTCATTTTCTGCTTTGCTTCTCCCCACAGCCCTTATATACATGTTAGGAGCCATGTCTTCCTCTCTTCTCCTACCCCGACCAGATCTCCACTTTGTTTAAAGAACTATTATAGCTTTATCACAATCAAAATGGCCCAACCAGCTGCCCTGTGTACGTAAGAGAGGGGAGGAAAGCATATCTTACTCAGCATACTTGAGGCAGTCTTTTAGTTTATTGTTGATAGTCCAGTGGCTCCCAAACTTCGCTGCACTTTGGAATCACGTGGGGTCTTTAAAAAACAAAAACAAAAAACTCATAACTGGTTCCCATTTCTATGTATTCTGATTAAATTATAAGAAGTGTGACCTGTACATGTTGTTGTTAGCGGCTATAAAGTTGGCCACAACTCATGGTGACCCCATGCATAACTGAATGAAACCTGCCCAGTCCCAGCCATCCATATGATTAGTTGCAGATTGGACCTTTGTGATCCATAGGTTTTTGCTGGCTGACTTTTAGAAGTAGATCTCCAGGCCTTTCTTCCTGGTCTGTCTTAGCCTGGAAGCTCTGCTGAAACCCGTCCAGCATCATAGCTACGCGCAAGCCTCCACTGATAGATGGGTAGTGGCTGCGTGTGAGGTTCACTGGCTGAGACTATAACACAGGTCTCTTGTATAAAAGGTGAGAGTTCTACCACTGAACCACCACTGCCCCTGTGACTTGTACATAGGGAGTTTAAGAGGTTCCCCAGCTGATTTTCATGTGCACTGGATTAGTCCTTATAACTTAGAGGGTTACACGTGGTCCAGCAGCTTTAACGTCATCTGGGAGCTTGTTAGACATGCAGGATTTCAGGTGTCCTCCCATAATTTGCATTTTAATAACAACCCAAGGCGATTTGTGTGAATATTAAAGTTTGAGAAGCCTGGTTTGTCCACAGTCAACTTTTGTTCCCTATTATTAACCTTGAGATTGGAAATTCTTTAAGGATATTACTCCCTCATCAGTAGCCCTGAGCTTCACCTGATTTGGTTGTGGTTGCTCTGATTTATCTCTTTATCTGATCCTATTAGCTTTTTAACTTCCAGAAAATTCTCAAAATTTCTCATCCATGATGGTTTCTTTCCTGTTTTCTGGTATCGTTATGGATTCATTCTTTTTCTTATGTATTTTCTCTCATTTTAATGGAATTTTTTTTGGAGGAAGAAAAGGTAAATACAGGTGCTCAGTTAGCCATCTTACTCCAGAAGTCTGAAGTTACTTTTCAAGATGGACAAGTGGTTTAAAGTTCAGTGTGAGTACAGGGAAGAATTCATGGAGATTATTTGAAATTCCTTATCCTCCAAAGTTTGGGTCGGAAAGTGAGATAGTTATTAAATCTACCCACTCGCATGTAGTAAAGTAAATGTTTCATATGCAAAACAAATTGTAAATAATGTTAAAATATAGTTTAATTTCTTACAAAAGCACATTACATACACATGTAGAATTTACACACCATTTCTAGACATTTACAGACTGCTTGAAATTCACCTGTGAATTGCTACTTATAATAACATATAGTTAAAAATTTAGAAAAGTTTTCAAATTAAAAATGTGTATCCATTAAAGAGGGGTCCTTGGGTGGTGCAAACGGTAAGCACTTGACTACTAACCAAAAGGATGGCAGTTTGAACTCACCTAAAGGTGCCTTGAAAGACAGCCCTGGCGATCTACTTCTGAAAGTTCACAGCCTTGAAAACCCTATGGAACAGTTCTCTGCACACATGTGGTCACTAGCTATGAGTTGGAATTGACTTGATAGCAACTAACAACAACAACAACAATCTATTAAAGAAACTTTAGAAAAAATTAAAAAGCACCTCTTATTCCACTGCTAATAGAAGTGGTAACTATTAATATCATTTCTATGTTTTTCTAGCCTTTTATTTTTGCACTTATGTGTTCAAGAAAGTTTGGTGCTACAATAAGTAAAAAATTTAAGCACAGACTTTTCCCCCCAAGTAGTTCAGGAATTATGTTGTACCTTGTCGTGTTTGTTAGTGGATTGCATGTAAGTGTAATAGAAATAAATGTTCATTTTTTGAATATATATGAAATGAAAAGTATAATGTAGAAAATAAAGATAAACCTATGATTCTATCATTGGATATCCATTGTTAGCATGTGAAAATAATTTCTTCCAGTCTTCCCTCCCTTCCGCCTGTGTCTGTTGCTGCTGAGTCGATTCTGACTCATAGCAATCCTATAGGACAGCGTAGAACTGCCCTATAGGGTTTCCAAGGCTGTAAACTCTATGGAAGCAGACTGCCACATATTTCTTCCAAGTAGTGCCTGGTGGGTTCCAACCACCAACCTTTCAGTTAGCAGCTGAGGGCTTAACCACTGCTCCTATCATAGTTACAAAGGAGAAACATACTTTGTATTAAATGTGTCTTCCTGACTTTAGAAACATTTTGAAACAGCCACTGCTGGCATTTTAGTATCTTGTACTACCATGTATGCATGACCAATTTTGACAAATTGTTATTTTTTAAACCTGAAAGGCCAATTGCCAATTTGTAATTGTTAGTTTATTCAGCTTTCTGATAGATTTGTTAGAAGATATGACTGATGTTGGCTGTTTATTGTGAATAATTCATCCACTGAAAAATCTGATTTTTACAACATGTGTCAGAGAGTGAATTAAAAAGGATCAAGAGTTGAGATAAGAATATCTTATTCACCTTAAATGTCTTTCCATCTTATTTTTTCTAAAATAATACATATTTTTAAAAACTAATATTTTATTGTGTTTTTGGTGAAAGCAAATTAGGTTCCCATTTGACAATTTCTACACAAATTGTTCAGCAACATTAGTTAAATTTTTCACAATGTCTCAACATTCTCTTTAATTACGTTCTGGTTGTTCCATTTCCAGTACTCTACTTTCCCTGCCTCTGTATGTTCTCATCTTTGTTTTAGAGTAGTTGTTGACCTTTTGGTCTCATATAGATGGTTTCTTAATGGAGCACCATACTCATGGATAATATCCTTTATTTTGTGTGCCTACCTGTTACTTCACTAGAAGGTGACCTCAGGAGGTAGTTTTGATTCAATGTTTAAAGAGTATCAAGGTGATAGTCTTAGGGATTCCTCTAGTCTCAACCGTTCAAGTAAGTCTGGACTTTTTAAGAATTTGAGTTCTGGTCTGTGTTTTTCTTCCATTCTATCAGGGTCCGTCTATTATGGCCCTGAGCAGAATGGTTGATATTGGTAGCTGGGCACCATCTAATTCTTCTGGACTCAGGGTAGATAAGGCCATGGCTCATGTAGGCTATTAGACCTGTAGACTAATTTCTTCTATGACATGCTGTTTTCATCTGTTTTTTTTTTTTTTTTAAATCTTCTTTCTACAGAAATTTTTGATACTGTGTGCAGATATCAGTTTTGTGTATTTTTATTTGTATATGTGTGAGTTTGTGAATCTATCCTCTTAAGAGTTCTACATAGAAGGGAGGATATATTTCAGCCTCCTTAGGAGATAAGTTCCTTTTTTCCTCCATCAAGTTTGTGAACTTATCCTTCCTCAGTTATGAATCTGAGTTCTGAATTTATGAAATGCTTATAAGTTTTTTTCCTTCAAAATATTTCCTTGACCTTTGCTTATAGCAGAGAATAAACATAATGAATGTTTTCAGATAACTGAAGCTGTTTAACTTTGAGAAATTGGTTGTTATATTTTCATACCAGACAGTAGAGGTAAACACATACAAATCTAATAAATTTTATTATTTGGTATTTGAGGATAGCTTCTGTTTGAGGAAGAATATAGTTTTCATGTAATAAAAATAATGTTAGCTAACATTTATTAAATACTCTCAGGCACTGTTCTAAGTGTTTTATATTTTTAATCTTTTCAAAAGCTATATGAGGTATTTGATAATTAAATTTTTTTCATTTATTTACTTACCCTCATTTTATAAATTAAGGAATATGAGACAGAGAATTTAAATAAACTACCTAAGGCACAAAGTTAGTAATTGGTGGACAAAATTAAATCCCAGATAATCTGACTCCAGAACCCTAAAGGAAAAGTTATAATTCTTCTCTTTTAAATGGTGCAGAATCTCATTGAGGGTCATTGTATAGGAGGTCCAAATACTATTATGGATTTAATTGTGTCACCCAAAGAGATACGTTGAAGTCCAAATCTCCAGTACCTGTGAATATGACATTTTGAATGTAGGATCTTTGAAGATGTTATCAGTTAAATGAACATGAAGTCACAGAGGTATCTAATAACAACAACAAATAAACCAACAAGACCTAACACATTCCATGTAACAATGGCAGAATACATATTCTTCTCAAGCACACCTAAAACATTTTCCAGGATGGATCATATATTAGGCCATAAGTCAAGTCTCAGTAAATAAGATTGAATATACAAAGTATCTTCTCTGACCACAGTGGAACAAAACTAGAAATCAATGATAGAAGGAAAATTAGAAAATTTATGAATATGTGGAAATTAAGCCATGCACTCTTAAAAAAAAAAAATAAGCAACCAATAATTATTACCAATCCTTCACAAATACTTCTAAAAAAATAGAACAGAAGGGAATATTTTCTAATTCATACTATAAGGGCAGCATTGCCCTGGTATCAAAGCCAGACAAAGGAATTACAAGAAAAGAGAACTACAGGCCAATATTGCTTATAAATGTAAATGCAAAAAAAATCCTTGAAAAAAACAAAAAACATAACTAACAAAGGAAATCTAGCAGTATACAAAAAGGATTATATACCATGATCAAGTGGGGTTTATCCGAACAATGCAAGAGTGGGTCACATATTAAAATTAATCAATGAAATGCACCACATTAAGAGGTTGAAGGAAAGAACCATACGATCATCTCAACTAATGCAGAAAAACCATTTGACAGAATCCAACACCATTTCATGATAAAAACACTCAACAAACTAGGAATAGAAGGGAATTCCTTCAACCTAATAAATGGCACTAAAGAAAAATCTATAGTTAGCATCATATTCAATGGTGAAAGAAAGAAAACCTTCCCCCTAAGATCAGGAACAAGGCAAGAATGCTCGCTCTCACCACTACTGTTCAACATTGTGGAGCCCTGGTGGTGCAGTGGTCAAGAGCTTGGCTGCTAACCAAAATGTCGGCAGTTCAAATCCACAATCTACTTCTTGGAAACCCTATGGGGCAGTTCTACTCTGTCCTGTAGGGTTGAAATGAGTCAGAGTCAACTTGGCGGCAATGAGTTTTTATTCAACATTGTACTTGACGTTCTAGCAAAAGAATTAGTCAAGAAAAAGAAATAAAAGGCACCCAAATCGGAAAGGAAGAAGTATAACTATCTCTATTCACAGATGACATGATTTTATATATAAACAATTCTAAATAATCTACAAAAAAACATTTAGCTAATAAATGAATTCAGCAAAGTTGAAAGATACAAGATCAAGACAGAAAAAAATCAATTTTATTTGTATACCCTATCAATGAACAATATGAAAAGGAAATTGAGAAAACTTTTCCATTTACAATAGCATCAAAAAGAATAAAATACTTTGGAATAAATTTGAGCAAGGAGTTACAAGACTTTCACAATTGAAACTACAAAACACTGCCAAAAGCAATTAAAGAAGATTGAAATAAATGGAACAATTACCCGTATTCATGGACTGGGACATTTAATATTATTAAAATGGCAATACTCTCCAAAGTGATCTACAGATTCAATGCAATCTCTATCAAAATCCCAATGGCATTTTTTTTTTTTTTTTTTTGGAGAATTGGAAAAGCTGGTCCTTAAATTCATATGGAATTTCAAGGTACCCTGAAGAGCCAAAACAATCTTGACAAAGAAGAACAAAGTTGGAGGATCCACACTTTCCAATTTCAAAACTTAATACAAAGCTACAGTAAACAAAGGCATCAATTCTTCTTCATTCTTCCTTATTCATTGCATGCATACGAGGTGATTGAAAACACCATGGCTTGGATCAGGCGCACCTTAGTCTTCAAGGTAACATCGTTGCTTTTCAACACTTTAAAGAGGTCCTTTGCAGCAGATTTGCCCAATGCAATGCAATAAAACACAAGATGGTGAAACTGCATCTTATATATACTTTGGACATGTTGTCAGGAGGGACCACTCCCTGGAGAACGACATCATGCTTGGTAAAGTACTGGGTCAGCAGCGGAAAAGAGGAAGACCCTTAAAGAGATAGATTGACACGGTGGCTGCAACAATGGGCTGAAGCATAACAATGAGGTTAGCATGGCGCAGGACCGGGCAGTGTTTTGTTCTGTGGTTCATAGGGTCGCTATGAGTTGGAACCAACTTGACAGCGCCTAACAACAACAGTAATCAATCTGTGTGGTATTGGTATAAGGATAGACATATAGAGCAATTGAATAGAAAAGATGTGCCTAGAAATAAATCCACACATCTATTGTCAATTGATTTCTGGCAAAGGTGCCAAGACCGTTCAGTAGGAAAGCATAGTCTCTCCAACAAATCATGCTAAGACAATTAGCTATCCATATGGAGTAGGACTTTTACCTCACCCATATACAAAAATTAACTCAAAATAGATCAAGGAATATAAGAGATAAACTATGTTGTTGTTAGGTGTTGTTGAATTGGTTCTGACTCATAGCGACCCTACGTATAACAGAACGAAACACTGCTTGGTCTTGTGCCATCCTCACATTCATTGCTATGTTTGAGCCCATTGTTGCAGCCACTGTGTCAATCCATCTCTTTGAGGGTCTTCACTTTTTCAGTCACCCTCTACTTTACCAAGCATGATGTCCTTCTCCAGGGACTGGTCCCTCCTGATAATGTATCCAAAGTAAGTGAGACGAAGTCTTGCCATCCTCGCTTCTAAGGAGCATTCTGGCTATACTTTTCCCAAGACAGATTTGTTCATTCTTCTGGCAGTCCATGGTATATTCAATATTCTTCTCCAGCACCATAATTCAAAGGCATCAATTCTTCAGTGTTCTCTATTCGTTGTCCAGCTTTTACATGCTTATGAGGTGATTGAAAATACCATGGCTTGGGTAAACTATAAACTCTTAGAAGAAAACATAGCGGTAAATCTTCATGACCTTGGATTTTGCTATGGTTTCCTGGATATGTTACCAAAAGCATGACCATCAAAACAAACAAAAAAAATAGATAAATCTGACTTCGTGAAAATTAAAAATTTTGTGTGACAAAGGACACTGTCAAGAAAGTATAAGGAGCTCACAGAATGGGAAAAATTATTTGCAGATCATATATCTGAAAAGTATGTAATATTCAGAATATATTAAAAAACTCCTACAATTCAACAACAAAAAGGTGGATCTCAGAGACATTTCTTTACTCTGACTGGATCTATAATGTACTCAATATTGCCACAGGGGAGCAAATTCAGACCATCGGTATAAGACTTGGTTTTGGACTAGGTGTTTAGAAATAAGGATGAGAAGAGAAGGGGAAAGGTGAACATTGAGGAAAAGAAGAAAACAAAAAATCAGAAATGAAGGGGAAAAAAATCTCACTCGAAATGACCTTACAAATGGAAATTTCAAAACACTTAAAGAAATGGAATGCCGAAAAAAATCTATGAAGTTTACAAATAGATCATGAATTTGCTCCAAATGCATTATTTGTATGCAACAGTATAACAAAAAACTATAATAAATGTGCAATTGATATATTTGAGTATGAGTAAACCATCTTGCTATGTTTTCCTGTTTGTTCTATTTATTCTTTGTTCCTTTTTCCTTCTTTTTCTGTGTTCCTTTGGATAGAGCAATTTTTATAATTCCATTTTTTTCTGTTTTACTGACTTTTAGGATAGACCTTTTGATTTTGTTTTTAGTGTTTGCTTTAGAGTTTACAGAATACATTTTTAAAAACTTATCATCACAGTTTACCTTCAAGTATTATTTTTCTACTTCATGTATAGGATAAAAACCTGACAATAGTGTAGTCCCCGGTTTGCAACGTACTGAAGTTACTATGAGCTGCATTTATGACTATCCCTTTTTTTTGGTACATTTTATTGTTAGTATTATGTACTACAAACAATGTTACCAGCTTGTAATTTGCTGATGTTATCATTCTCAGATGTAATGTTGTCACCCCCAAGACGAATAAAGATCCAATTTTATAAAGATACTGATAATAAAAGGTAATAATAATGAAAACTAAAAAAAGAGAAAAAGATGAGGTATTCAATTTACGTCAGAACTGACTTATGACAGAATAGTTGTCTGAAAGGAACCCCGTTGTAAGTGAAGGACTACCTGTACCTCTATTTCCCTCATAGTCTTTTGTGCTATTGTTGTCCTATTACTGCATATGTCATAAACTCCATAAAAAAATAAACTCCATAGTACACTTATATTATTTTTGCCTTAGAGAGTTAGCTTTTCAAGAGATTTAAAAAATACAAAAAATTTTGCTTTACATTTTCCCACATATTTACTGTTTTCAGCATAGTTCAATCCTTTGTAGCTCCACGTTTGTATCTGTTATTTTTCCTTCTGACTGAGTGTCGTCTTTTGACATTTCTTCTAGTATGTCAAGCAATGCAAGTCAACTGAAGAAATACTTTAGGTTGACTGGTGTTGAATTCTTTCAGCTTTTGTGTTATGTCAGAGCTGTTCTATATTTTGCCTTAAAAAAAATCAAACAGCTTTATTGAGGTATACCTCAAATTTGCATACTGTAAAATTCACCAGTTTTAAGAATACAGTTCAGTGATTTTTTGGTATATTTACAGAGTTGTGCAACCATTACAACGTTCTAATTTTGGAACATTTCTGTTGCTCCCCAAAGAAACCTCAGGTCCATTTGCAGCCACTCTCCATTCCCATCCCCAGCATTAGGCAACCACAATCTACTTACTTTTTTACATGTTGATGGCTTTGGTTTGATAATATTTGGGGGGGGGACTTTTTCCATCTATATTCATGAGGGTTATTAGTCTTGAATTTTCTTTTCTTATGCAGTCTTTGTCCAGCTTTGGTATCAGAGTAATAGTGGCCTTATGTAACGAGTTTGGAAGTGTTCCCAACTCTTCTATGTTCTGGAAGATTTTGTGAAGTATTGGTATTGATTCTTCTTTAAAAGTTTTGTAGAATTCATCAGTAATGGCATCTAGGTCTGGGCTTTATTTTGTAGGATTATTTTAAATTACTAATTTAATATTTTTCCTTGTTATAGCTGTGTATAGATTTTGTTTCTTCTTAAGTCAGTTCTTCTTGAGTTTTTCTAGAAATTTTTCTGTTTTATCTAAGTCACCTAATATGTTGACATATAGTTGTTCATAGTATTCTGTTTTGATTCTTTAAATTTATGGAAGGACAGTAATAGGTTCATGTCTCTAAAATAATTAGGCATTCTTCTATCTTCTTGAACTATGGAATAGATTTATAACACTTGTTTTAATATCTTTGTCTACTAATTTTATTTACCTGTTTTATTTCTAGGTCTGTTTTTTCTTGATTTATTTTTCTTCTCATATGGGTTATAGTATCTTGCTTTTTTGCCTGTGAATTTTACCTTGTTGGGTCCTGGATATTATTTTACTCCTATAAAATTTTTTGAGCTTTTTTTTTTTTCAGCACACAGTTAAGTTGCTTGGAAATAGTTTGATCCTTTGAAACCTTGCTTTTAAGGTTTGTTAGGCAGGGACAGAGCAGTTTTTCAGCTAGCACTAATTTTGCTCCACTTGAGGAGCAATACATTTCTGAGTATTCTATTAAATGCCCTGTGAATTACAAAGTTTTCTACTGTGGCTGATAGGAACATGTAGTACTTCTGGCTCTGTATGAGTTCTGAGGATTGTTCCCTTCAGGTGGTTTTTTTCTCAGCCTCAGGTAGTTTCTTCCCACTAGTGCCAATCACTATTCAGCTAAAGATGAGGGCCTTCTGCACATCTCCAAAGCTCTCTGTGCATCTTGCTCCTCTTTATGTATCTGCCTTCTAACTCTAACCGCCTTGGCCTGTCTGGACTTTCAACTCCATCTCTTCAACTCAAGGAGACCACTGAGCATTGCCTGCTTTTTCCTTCTTGTCCTTCATCCATTCTCTGGGCAGTAAGCTAAGATATTCGGGGGGCTCACTTTGTATCCCTCTCAGGGATCACTGTCCTGCATTGCCTGAGTGAAATGTTTGAAAACCATTGTTTCATATATCTTGTCTAGGTTTTATGTATTTTCAGGCAGGAGGATAAATCTGGTCCTTGTTATTCCATGATAGCTGGAAGTGGAAATAGAGCTTACATTTTGGTATGAGGAAACAGATGATAAATAAATTAGCAAAAAGATATTTAATATAAATTGGATGTGGGTTCTTTAGTAGAAAGATTGTTCAGGGAAGATCTCTCTGGGGATGCAACTTTTAGCTTGAGACCTGAATCATGAGAAGGAGCAAGCCATACAAATATCTGGGGGAAGAGAATTCTGGCATAGGGGAAATCTGGCTAATGCAAATGCCCTAAAACTGGAAAGAATGATTTGACTCAAACCTATCTTTTAACCCCCCTTTTTGTAATTATCCTATTATTAACTTTGTTATTCAGCCAATCTGAGCTCCTGTCAATCTGCTATTTATACTTCTTCGTTTCTGTCTCCCCTCATACCATTCCTCCAACTTAAAATGTCTTTTTCTTCTCTTTCTGCTTCTGGAAATCCAGCCCCATTGTTAGCTATGGCCAGTGGCCATCTCCTTCATGGAGTTGTCCTTGATAACTTCATTCGGAACTGATATCTTTTTTCCCCTAAATTCCTGTAACAGTTTTTTTTTGTGCCCAGGATCCTAAACCCTTAACCATTATTTTGGTACTTACTGTATTTTTTGGTCGTTTTGTTCACTCCTTGTCCTCAGTGCCTAGAATAGTGCCTTGCATAGAGCAGAAAATTAATAAATACTTTTTGAACAAATGTTCTGTATTATACCTATTTGTGTGAATATCTTTCTTTGAAGCAGGACATTTGATATAGACAATTTGAAGTGGGAATTTTGATGATTGTATATTGTAAAAGGATCCTCGTGGCACAGTGGTTTAAGCAATCGACTGCTAACTGAAAAGTCAGCAGTTCGAAGCCACCAGCTGCTCCAAGGGAGAAAGATGTGGTAGTCTACTTCCATAGAGATCTACAACCTTAGAAACCCTATGGGGTCTCTATGAGTCGGATTTGACTCAATGACAGTGGGTGGGTGTCTTAGTTATCTAGTGCTGCTACAACAGAAATACCAGAAGTGATGTCTTTAACAAAGAGAAAGTTTATTTTCTCACAGTCTAGTAGGCTAGAAGTCTAAATTCAGTACATCAGCTCCAGGGGAAATCCTTCTCTTCTCTGTTGGCTCTGGTGGAAGGTCCTTGTCCTCAATCTTCCCCTGGACTAGGAACCCCAGGCCCAAGGCGGACGAACTCTGCTCCTGGTGCTGCTTTCTTGGTGGTATGAGGTCCCCACTCTCTGCTTGCTTCCCTTTCCTTTTATCACTTGTAAGATAAAAGGATGTGCTAACCACACTGCAAGGAAATTCCCTTTACATTGGATCAGGGATGTGATCTTAGTAAGGGTGTTACAATCCCACCCTAATCCTCTTTAACATAAAATTAGAATCACAAAATGGAGGACAACCACACAATAATAAGAATCATGGCCTAACCAAATTGACACATATTTTTGGGGGACATGATTCAATCCGTAACAGTGGGTATATTGTAAAAATACTTTTTAGAATTTAAGTAATGTGAAACCAGTTGGATTTTTGTCATCATTTACTTTGCTTCCATATAATTTCTGACCCATAACCAATCTCTTACTTTAGTATTGAACATTAATTCATAAATAAGTTTTGCTAGGTTCAGAGATAGGATAAAATATGTGTTGCACACATTCTTTGGTTGTTATAAAAATTTTATTTTAGACCACAATGAAACGGGTTCTCTTTTCAATATATCACTTACCAATATTTATTCCATTCTAGATTAAAAGTTCTTCAAGGATAGTTAACACGCATTAATTGTTTTATCTCCTGGAGTATCTAGCGCTTGACTACTAAAAATGTGGCTCACAGACTAGCTGCATCAGCATCACATGGGAGCTTGTGAGAAGTGCAGAATCTCAGGCCCCAGCCAGGATTTACTAACCAGAACTTGATTTTAGCAAGATTCTCAAGTGATCCATATGCACACAGCACTGGTTTAGTGATTTTTCTTTGCAGAGTTTACACACTAAGTAAGTATTGAGTGAATAAAAAGCTTTCAGGCCAAGCATGATGTGTGCCACAAGTCCCTTATTAGCAAATGATATTGAATATAAGCTTAATCAGTTATGCATAATTAACCCATTTTGCTGGGTAAAGTAGTTCTGCAAACTTTTTTTTTTTGAAGTTGTTGATTTTATTTTATTTTTCTCAATAGATGCAAATTTTATTTGTTTTCTTTATCTTTTTATTGTACTTTAGATGAAGGTCTACAGAACAAACTAGTTTCTCATCAAACAGTTAGTACACACAACCCCACGACATGTCAGCAGTCTCCCTTCTGAACCTTGGGTTCCCTATTACCAGCTCTCCTGTCCCCTCCTGCCTTCTAGTCCTTGCGCCTGTGCTATCGTGCCCCTTTAGTCTTGTTTTGTTTTATGGGCCTGTGTAATCTTTGGCTAAAGGGTGAACCTCAGGAGTGACTTCATTACTGAGCCAAAAGGGTATCCAGGGACCATACTCTCGGGGTTTCTCCAGTCTCTGTCAGGCTAATAAGTCTGGTCTTCTTTTTGTGAGTTAGAATTTTGTTCTATATTTTTCTCCAGCTCTGTCTGGAGCGCTTTATTGTGATCCCTGTTAGAGCAGTCAGTAGTGGTGGCTGGGCACCATCTAGTTATACTGGACTCAGTCTGGTGCAGGCCGTGGTAGTAGTGGTCCATTAGGACTAATCTTTCCCTTGTGTCTTTAGTTTTCTTCATTCTTATAGGGAGCATCTTTTGACTTCGTAATATGAGTATTAGAAAACCTGTCCTTTCTTCCTTTTATATCACCCCTCCACAACAACATTCCCACCTTTCAATGTCTCTCAGGTCTCCCTTTATTTTGCCACTGTCAAGGTTGATACCATTTTCATTCTATTCTGAAGCCATAGTTAAGTCTTTTGTGATGTCTTTTTTTTTTTTTCCTGTAGTCCTTTGTCCTCCTAATCTAAATGGACGAGTGCTGCTATTCTTGGCCTTTCCTACACAGCTGTCCTGGTTAGATCGATGTGTTTCTCGGATCTTGTATTTGAAGGCATTGTTTCTTTGTCTTGTAACTTCTGGAGTTTTCGTTGAGAGTTTCAACGATATTTTGATTCTCTTTCTATGGACGACTGTTTTCTATCTTTCTAGTAAGCTTTAGGTTCTTTTCCTTGGTGTTTCAAGGTTTCACAATGAGGTAAGATTTTACAATGAAGTGTCTATTAAGTGAATTTTTTTTGAAACTTTTAGTTTGAAGTTTCAAATCTCCATTCAGCTTTAGGAGATTTTCTTCTACTATTTTTTTGATAATTTTAAAACTTCCTTTTGACTTTTCCTGGAATGCCTAATAATCAGGTGTCGGAACTCCAGGATTATCTTTTATCTGGTTTTTTTTTTTTTTTGAAAATTGTTTTGTGTTTTAGGTGAAAGTTTACAGTGCAAATTAGATTCTCATTCAAAAATTTATGCACAAATTTTTCTGTGACATTGATTGTAATCCCTGCAATGTGTCAGCACTCTCTTTCTTTCCCTTTACACCCCAGATTCCCGGTGTCTATTTGTTGAGGCTTCCTGTCCCTTCCTGCCTTCACATCTTTGCTTTTGGGCAGGTGTTGCCTATTTGGTCTTGTTTACTTGATTGAACTAAGAAGGATGTTTCTCATCTGTGTTATTGTTTGTTTTACAGGACTGCCTAATCTTTGGCTGAAAGGTAGACTTTGGGAGTGACTTCAGTTCTGAGTTAGCAGGGTGTTGGGAGCCATAGGCTCAGGTTCCTCCAGTCTGTGTCAGACCAGTAAATCTGTTCTTTTTTTGTGAATTTGAATTTTGTTTTATGTTTTTCTCCCACTATGTCTGGAACCCTCTATTGTGATCCCTGTTAGAGCGGTCAATGGTGGTAGCTGGGCACCATCTAGGTCTTCTGGGCTCAGGCTACTGGAGGCTGTGGTTTATGTGGTCCATTAGGGCTTTGGACTAGTATTTTCCTTGTATCTTTGGTTTTCTTCATTCTCCTTTGCTCTGAACATGCTGGAGCCAATAAATGCATCTTAGACGGACGACTGTAAGATTTTAGGACCCCAAATGACCTAGGTATCCCCTGAGACCATGGTCCCCAGCCCTCAGTCTCTGTAACTCGGTTCCTCAGGGTGTTTGAATGTGTTTAGGAAGCTTCTATGTCTTTGCTTTAGTCAAGTTGTGCTGACTTCCCCTATATTGTGTGTTGTCTTTTCTTTCACCAAAGTTAATGGTTATCTATTACCTAGTTGGAAATCCTCCCCCATCCCTCACTTGTACCCATCAAAGATTGTTTTTTTTTCTGTGTGTAAACCTTTTCTTGGGTTTTTATAAAAGTGGTCTCATACAACATTTGTCCTTTTGTGATTGACTTATTTCAGTCATCATAATGCCCTCCAGATTCATCATTGTTCTTTATCGTTGGGTAGTATTGCATTGTATGTATGTACCATAATTTGTGTATCCATTCATATGTTGATGGGCACTTAGGTTGTTTCCATCTTTTTGCTATTGTGAATAATGCTGTGGTGAACATGGGTGTCCATATGTTTATTCATGTGATGGCTCTGATTTCTCTAGGGTATATTCCTAGGAGCGGGATTGCTGGATTAGATGGCACTTCTATTTCTAGCTTTTTAAGGATGTGCCATATTGTTCTCCATAGTGGTTGTACAGTTTTACATTCCCACCAGTAGTCCATATGAGTTCCAGTCTCCCTGCAACCTTTCCAATATTTGTTATTATTATTATTATTTTTTTTGAATTTGTGCCAGTAAAGTCAGGGTGAAATGCTATCGTTATAGTTTTGATTTGCTTTTCTCTAATGGCTAACGATCATGAGCATTTCCTCATGTGCCTGTTAGCAGCCCGAATGTCATCTTTGGTGCAGTGTCTATTCATATGCTCTGCTCATTTTTTATTTGGATCATTTGTCTTTTTGTTGCTTAGGTATTGAGACATTCTACAGATTTTATAGATTAGACCCTTGTTGGATATGTCATAGCCGAAAATTTTTTCCCAGTCTGTAGATTTTCTTTTTATTCTTTCAGTGAAGTCTTTTGATAAGCATAAGTGTTTATCTTTTAGGAGCTCCTCATTATCTAGTTTATCTCCTGGTGTTTGTGCATTGTTAGTTATGGTTTGTATTGTATTTATGCCATGTATTAGGGTCCTCTGTGTTGTCCCTCTTATTTCTTCCATGATCTTTATAGTTTTAGGTTTTATATTTAGGCCTTTGATCCATTTTCAGTTAGATTTTGTACATGGTGGATGGTATGTGTCCTGTTTCATTTTTTGTACAAATGGACATCCAGTTTTGCCAGCATCATTTGTTAAAAAGACTACATTTTCTCCCATTTAATGGAATTTGGTCCTTTGTCAAAGATCAGATGACCGTAGGTGGATGGATTTATGTCTGCATTCTTGATTCTGTTCCCATTGTTCTATGCATCTGTTGTACCAGTATCAGGCTGTTTTGACTACCATAGCTGTATAAGTAGGTTCTGAGGTCAGGTAGTGAGAGTCCTCCTACTTTATTATTTTTCTTCTGTAGCACTTTACTTATATGGGGCCTCTTTCCATATAAAGTTGGTGGTTGGTTTTTCCATCTCCTTAAAGAACACTTTTGGTATTTGGATTGGGATTGTATCATATTTGTAGGTTGCTTTGGGTAGAATTGACATTTTCACAATGTTGAGTGTTCCTATCCATGAGCATGGTATGTTTTTCCATTTATGTAGGTCTCCTTTGGTTTCTTGCAATAGTGTTTTGTAGTTTTCTTTGTATAGGTCTTTTAGGTTCCTGGTTAGATTTATTCCTAAGTACTTTAATTGTTTATGGGCTATTGTAGATGGTATTGTTTTCCTGATTGCCCTTTCAAAGTTCTTTTTGTTGGTGTATAGGAATCCAGCTGATTTTTCTGTGTTGACCTTGTATCTTTCTACTGTGCTGAAACTTTCTATTTGTTCCAGTAGTTTTCTTTTGGAATCTTTGAGCTTCTCTATGTATAGAATCATATCATCTGCGAATAGGGATAGTTTTACTTCTTCCTTCCAATGTGGATGGTCTTTATTAACTTTTTCAATTTTGATGAAGTTCAATTTATCCTTTTTTTTTTTTTCTTTTGTTTCTTGTGCTTCTGGTGTCATATCTAATAATTCATGGCTAAATACAAGTTTCTGAAAATTTACCCCTATGGTTTTTATAAGAATTTTATAGTTTTAGATCTTATAATTAGGTTGTTGATCCACTTTGGGTTAATTTTTTTTTTTTAATTTTTTTTTATTAACTTTTATTAAGCTTCAAGTGAACGTTTACAAATCCAATCAGTCTGTCACATATAAGTTTACATACATCTCACTCCCTACTCCCACTTGCTCTCCCCCTCCTGAGTCAGCCCTTTCAGTCTCTCCTTTCGTGACAATTTTGCCAGCTTCCCTCTCTCTCTATCCTCCCATCACCCCTCCAGACAAGAGTTGCCAACACAATCTCAAGCGTCCACCTGATATAATTAGCTCACTCTTCATCAGCGTCTCTCTCCCACCCGCTGACCAGTCCCTTTCATGTCTGATGAGTTGTCTTCGGGGATGGTTCCTGTCCTGTGCCAACAGAAGGTCTGGGGACCATGGCCGCCGGGATTCCTCTAGTCTCAGTCAGACCATTAAGTTTGGTCTTTTTATGAGAATTTGGGGTCTGTATCCCACTGATCTCCTGCTCCCTCAGGAGTTCTCTGTTGTGCTCCCTGACAGGGCAGTCATCGATTGTGGCCGGGCACCAACTAGTTCTTCTGGTCTCAGGATGATGTAGGTCTCTGGTTCATGTGGCCCTTTCTGTCTCTTGGGCTCTTAGTTGTCGTGTGACCTTGGTGTTCTTCATTTTCCTTTGCTCCAGGTGGGTTGAGACCAATTGATGCATCTTAGATGGCCGCTTGTTAGCATTTAAGACCCCAGATGCCACATTTCAAAGTGGGATGCAGAATGATTTCATAATAGAATTATATTGCCAATTGACTTAGAAGTCCCCGCAAACCATGTTCCCCAGACCCCCGCCCTTGCTCCGCTGACCTTTGAAGCATTCATTTTATCCCGGAAACTTCTTTGCTTTTGGTCCAGTCCAGTTGAGCTGACCTTCCATGTATTGAGTGTTGTCTTTCCCTTCACCTAAAGCAGTTCTTATCTACTGATTAATCAATAAAAAACCCTCTCCCACCCTCCCTCCCTCCCTGCCTCGTAACCACAAAAGTATGTGTTCTTCTCAGGTTTACTATTTCTCAAGATCTTATAATAGTGGTCTTATACAATATTTGTCCTTTTGCCTCTGACTCATTTCGCTCAGCATAATGCCTTCCAGGTTCCTCCATGTTATGAAATGTTTCACAGATTCGTCACTGTTCTTCATCGATACGTAGTATTCCATTGTGTGAATATACCACAATTTATTTACCCATTCATCCGTTGTTGGACACCTTGGTTGCTTCCAGCTTTTTGCTATTGTAAACAGAGCTGCAATAAACATGGGTATGCATATATCTGTTTGTATGAAGGCTCTTGTATCTCTAGGGTATATTCCCAGGAGTGGGATTTCTGGGTTGTATGGTAGTTCTATTTCTAACTGTTTAAGATAACGCCAGATAGATTTCCAAAGTGGTTGTACCATTTTACATTCCCACCAGCAGTGTATAAGAGTTCCAATCTCTCCGCAGCCTCTCCGACATTTACTATTTTGTGTTTTTTGTATTAATGCCAGCCTTGCTGGTGTGAGATGGAATCTCATCGTAGTTTTAATTTGCATTTCTCTAATGGCTAATGATCGAGAGCATTTTCTCATGTATCTGTTGGCTGCCTGAATATCTTCTTTAGGGAAATGTGTGTTCATATCCTTTGCCCACTTTTTGATTGGGTTGTTTGTCTTTTTGTGGTTGAGTTTTGACAGAATCATGTAGATTTTAGAGATCAGGCGCTGGTCGGAGATGTCATAGCTGAAAATTCTTTCCCAGTCTGTAGGTGGTCTTTTTACTCTTTTGGTGAAGTCTTTAGATGAGCATAGGTGTTTGATTTTTAGGAGCTCCCAGTTATCTGGTTTCTTTTCATCATTTTTGGTAATGTTTTGTATTCTGTTTATGCCTTGTATTAGGGCTCCTAGGGTTGTCCCAATTTTTTCTTCCATGATCTTTATCGTTTTAGTCTTTATGTTTAGGTCTTTGATCCACTTGGAGTTAGTTTTTGTGCATGGTGTAAGGTATGGGTCCTGTTTCATTTTTTTGCAAATGGATATCCAGTTATGCCAGCACCATTTGTTAAAAAGGCTGTCTTTTCCCCAATTAATTGACACTGGTCCTTTGTCAAATATCGGCTGCTCATACGTGGATGGATCTATGTCTGGGTTCTCAATTCTGTTCCATTGGTCTATGTGCCTGTTGTTTTACCAGTACCAGGCTGTTTTGACTACTGTGGCTGTATAATAGGTTCTGAAATCAGGTAAAATGAGGCCTCCCACTTTCTTCTTCTTTTTCAGTAGTGCTTTGCTTATCTGGGGCTTCTTTCCCTTCCATATGAAATTGGTGATTTGTTTCTCTATCCCCTTAAAATATGACATTGGAATCTGGATTGGAAGTGCGTTAAATGTATAGATGGCTTTTGGTAGAATAGACATTTTTACTATGTTAAGTCTTCCTATCCATGAGCAAGGTATGTTTTTCCACTTAAGTATGTCCTTTTGAATTTCTTGTAGTAGAGCTTTGTAGTTTTCTTTGTATAGGTCTTTTACATCCTTGGTAAGATTTATTCCTAAGTATCTTATCTTCTTGGGGGCTACTGTGAATGGTATTGATTTGGTTATTTCTTCTTTGGTGTTCTTTTTGTTGATGTAGAGGAATCCAAGTGATTTTTGTATGTTTATTTTATAACCTGAGACTCTGCCAAACTCTTCTATTAGTTTCAGTAGTTTTCTGGAGGATTCCTTAGGGTTTTCTGTGTATAAGATCATGTCATCTGCAAATAGTGATAACTTTACTTCTTCCTTGCCAATCCGGATACCTTTAATTTCTTTGTCTAGCCTAATTGCCCTGGCTAGGACTTCCAGCACGATGTTGAATAAGAGCGGTGATAAAGGGCATCCTTGTCTGGTTCCCGTTCTCAAGGGAAATGCTTTCAGGTTCTCTCCATTTAGAGTGATATTGGCTGTTGGCTTTGCATAGATGCCCTTTATTATGTTGAGGAATTTTCCTTCAATTCCTATTTTGGTAAGAGTTTTTATCATAAATGGGTGTTGGACTTTGTCAAATGCCTTTTCTGCATCAATTGATAAGATCATGTGGTTTTTGTCCTTTGTTTTATTTATGTGATGGATTACATTAATGGTTTTTCTGATATTAAACCAGCCTTGCATACCTGGTATAAATCCCACTTGATCAGGGTGAATTATTTTTTTGATGTGTTGTTGAATTCTATTGGCTAGAATTTTGTTGAGGATTTTTGCATCTATGTTCATGAGGGATATAGGTCTATAATTTTCTTTTTTTGTAATGTCTTTACCTGGTTTTGGTATCAGGGAGACGGTGGCTTCATAGAATGAGTTGGGTAGTATTCCGTCATTTTCTATGCTTTGGAATACCTTCAGAAGTAGTGGTGTTAACTCTTCTCTGAAAGTTTGGTAGAACTCTGCAGTGAAGCTGTCCGGGCCAGGGCTTTTTTTTGTTGGGAGTTTTTTGATTACTGTTTCAATCTCTTTTTTTGTTATGGGTCTATTTAGTTGTTCTACTTCTGAATGTGTTAGTTTAGGTAGGTAGTGTTTTTCCAGGAATTCATCCATTTCTTCTAGGTTTTCAAATTTGTTAGAGTACAATTTTTCATAATAATCTGAAATGATTCTTTTAATTTCATTTGGTTCTGTTTTGATGTGGTCCTTCTCGTTTCTTATTCGGGTTATTTGTTTCCTTTCCTGTATTTCTTTAGTCAGTCTAGCCAATGGTTTATCAATTTTGTTAATTTTTTCAAAGAACCAGCTTTTGGCTTTGTTAATTCTTTCAATTGTTTTTCTGTTCTCTAATTCATTTAGTTCAGCTCTAATTTTTATTATTTGTTTTCTTCTGGTGCCTGATGGATTCTTTTGTTGCTCAGTTTCTATTTGTTCAAGTTGTAGGGACAGTTCTCTGATTTTGGCTCTTTCTTCTTTCTGTATGTGTGCATTTATCGATATAACTTGGCCTCTGAGCACTGCTTTTGCTGTGTCCCAGAGGTTTTGATAGGAAGTGTTTTCATTCTCGTTGCTTTCTATGAATTTCCTTATTCCCTCCTTGATGTCTTCTATAACCCAGTCTTTTTTCAGGAGGGTATTGTTCATTTTCCAAATATTTGATTTCTTTTCCCTAGTTTTTCTGTCATTGATCTCTAGTTTTATTGCCTTGTGGTCTGAGAAGATGCTTTGTAATATTTCGATGTTTTGGACTCTGCAAAGGTTTGTTTTATGACCTAATATGTGGTCTATTCTAGAGAATGTTCCATGTGCGCTAGAAAAAAAAGTATATTTTGCAGCAATTGGGTGGAGAGTTCTGTATAAGTCAATGAGGTCAAGTTGGTTGATTGTTGTAAGTAGGTCTTCCGTGTCTCTATTGAGCTTCTTACTGGATGTCCTGTCCTTCTCCGAAAGTGGTGTGTTGAAGTCGCCTAATATAATTGTGGAGGTATCTATCTCACTTTTCAATTCTGTTAAAATTTGATTTATGTATCTTTCAGCCCTGTCATTGGGTGCATAAATATTTAATATGGTTATGTCTTCCTGATCAATTGTCTCTTTTATCATTATATAGTGTCCTTCTTTATCCTTTGTGGTGGATTTAAGTCTAAAGTCTATTTTGTCAGAAATTAATATTGCTGCTCCTGTTCTTTTTTGCTTATTATTTGCTTGATATATTTTTTTCCATCCTTTGAGTTTTAGTTTGTTTGTGTCTGTAAGTCTAAGGTGTGTCTCTTGTAGCCAGCATATAGATGATCGTGTTTCTTTATGCAGTCTGTGACTCTCTGTCTCTTTATTGGTGCATTTAGTCCATTTACATTCAGCGTAATTATAGATAAATAAGTTTTTAGTGCTGTCATTTTGATGCCTTTTTATGTGTGTTGTTGACAATTTCATTTTTCCACATACTTTTTTGTGCTGAGGCGTTTTTCTTAGTAAATTGTGAGATCCTCATTTTCATAGTGTTTGACTTTATGTTAGTTGAGTCGTTACGTTTTTCTTGGCTTTTATCTTGAGGTATAGAGTTGTTATACCTTTTTGTGGTTACCTTATTATTTACCCCTATTTTTCTAAGTAAAAACCTAACTTGTATTGTTCTATATCGCCTTGTATCACTCTCCATATGGCAGTTCAGTGCCTCCTGTATTTAGTCCCTCTTTTTGATTATTGTGATCTTTTACCTATTGACTTCCATGATTCTGTTATGTGTATTTTTTTTTTAATTAATCTTAATTTGTTTGTTTTTGTGCTTTCCCTATTTGAGTTGATATGAGGACGTTCTGTGTTGTGACCTTGTGTTGTGCTGATATCTGATATTATTGGTTCTCTGACCAAACAATATCCTTTAGTGTTTCTTGTAGCTTTGGTTTGGTATTTGCAAATACTCTAAACTTGTGTTTATCTGTAAATATCTTAATTTCACCTTCGTATTTCAGAGATAGTTTTGCTGGATATATGATCCTTGGCTGGCAGTTTTTCTCCTTCAGTGTTCTGTATATGTCGTCCCATTCCCTTCTTGCCTGCATGGTTTCTGCTGAGTAGTCTGAACTTATTCTTATTGATTCTCCCTTGAAGGGGACCTTTCTTTTCTCCCTGGCTGCTTTTAAAATTTTCTGTTTATCTTTGGTTTTGGCGAGTTTGATGATAATATGTCTTGGTGTTTTTCTTTTTGGATCAATCTTAAATGGGGTTCGATGAGCATCTTGGATAGATATCCTTTCGTCTTTCATGATGTCAGGGAAGTTTTGTGTCAGGAGTTCTTCAACTATTTTCTCTGTGTTTTCTGTCCCCCCTCCCTGTTCTGGGACTCCAATCACTCGCAAGTTATCCTTCTTGATAGAGTCCCACATGATTCTTAGGGTTTCTTCATTTTTTTTAATTCTTTTATCTGATTTTTTTTCAGCTATGTTAGTGTTGATTCCCTGGTCCTCCAGATGTCCCAGTCTGCATTCTAATTGCTCGAGTCTGCTCCTCTGACTTCCTATTGCGTTGTCTAATTCTGTAATTTTATTGTTAATCTTTTGGATTTCTACATGCTGTCTCTCTATGGATTCTTGCAACTTATTAATTTTTCCACTATGTTCTTGAATAATCTTTTTGAGTTCTTCAACAGTTTTATCAGTGTGTTCCTTGGCTTTTTCTGCTGTTATCCTAATTTCATTTGTGATATCTTTAAGCATTGTGTAAATTAGTTTTTTATATTCTGTACCTGATAATTCCAGGATTGTATCTTCATTTGGGAAAGATTTTGATTCTTTTGTTTGGGGGGTTGGAGAAGCTGTCATGGTCTGCTTCTTTAAGTGGTTTGATATGGATTGTTGTCTCCGAGCCATCACTGGGAAACTAGTTTTTCCAGAAAATCCACTAAAAAAAAAATGCAGTCAGATCCCTATCAGAGTTCTCCCTCTGGCTCAGGCTATTCAGATGTTAATGAAGCCGCCTGGGGAGGGTGGGGGAGGGAACAGAGAGATAGGAGAGTAGCACCTCAGAATATAGCCAGAGTTGCTTGTCTTGCTTGGAATGACTATTATATCTGAGATTCCCGTGGGGCGCGTCGCCTATGTGTGCTGGCTGTGTGGAGATTGCCCCCGGGGGGTCTGGTCCGCTGGAGTCACGGTCAGATCCTCCGCTTCCAGCCCCACGCCCAGCGTCAAGGCTCCCCTACTGGGACGGTGCACTCTCGACTCCAAAATCAGTCGCTGCCTCCTGGGGACTTCTCGTCCCTCCAGCCGCATGGCCGTGCCGCCTCCGCGAACCAGTTGGGCCCCCTCCCGGGTTTAGTTCAGATGGGTGGAGCAGCTCCCCGTGCTTGTGCCATGACCGAGTGTCCCAGCTGGGATGCTGTTCTCCCCTCTCCAATACCAGTCGCTGCCTCCCGGGTACTTCTCCTACTGGCTGCGTCCCACTCCGCCCACGCGACCCGGCTGGGCCCCTTCCCGGGGTTAGTTCAGGGGGGTGGAGCAGCTCTCTGTGCTTGTGCCGTACCTGACTGGTACGCTGGCTCCAGGCTCTGAAAACAATAGCTGCTTCCCCGTTTTAGTTCGTTCTCCTTCTCTAAATCTGTGTTTGTTTTTCAGGGTTCGTAGATTGTTATGTATGTGATCGATTCATTTGTTTTTCCATGTCTTTGTTGTAAGAGGGATCCGAGGTAGCGTCTGCCTAGTCCGCCATCTTGGCTCCCCCTGGGTTAATTTTTATATATGGTGTGAGGTAGGGAGTACAACTTCATTATTTTGCATATGGAGATCCATTTGTCTCAGCACCATTTGCTGAAGAGATTGTTCTTTCCCTATTGAAGAGACTTGACTCCCTTGTCAAAAATACATTGACAATAGCTGGATGGATTTATTTCTGAACTTTTAAGTCTATTTCATTGCTCTATATGTCTCTTCTTATACTGGTACCATACTGTTTTGTTTACTGAAGCATTGTATTAAGTTTTGAAATCAGAAAGTGTGAGTCTTTCAACTTGTTACTTTTTCAAGTTTTTTTTTTTTTTTTTTTGGCTTTTCAGGGTACCTTGCAATTCCATATGAATTTGTGGACCGGTTTTTCCATTTCTGCAAAAAAGATTATTGGAATTTTGATACTGTGTTGAGTCTGTAGATCACTGTAGTCAGTATTGCTATCTTAACAATATTAAGCTTTTCAATTACTGAGCATGGGATAAAGTCTTAGGCTGGTTTCTCTAAACAAGCAAAAAACTGAAGCATACATACACACACAAACACGTATCTTAAGGAAATGGCACACGTGGCTATAGAGGCTGGCAAGTCTAAAGTCCATTGGTAAAGTGTCAGGCTGGAGGCTTCTTCTGACTCACATAGCTGCAGAGACTGACGAACCCAAGATTGGCAGGTTAGATGGCAGGCTGCTGGCTCCTGGGCTGTGGAGGCTGCTGAATCCAAGATTGGCAAGTGAGATGGCAGATTGCTGGCTCACAGCCTGTGGAGGCTGATGAATCCTAAGATTAGCAGGCAATATGGCAGGTAGCTGGCTTAAGTCAAAGAAACAGAGGCCAGATGAAGATGAACTGGATGCAGAATTAAGAGCAACTGAGTGAGCTTTGCCAGAACATCCATATATGTATTGGATACAGGCCACACCCTTGAGGAAACTACCCTCACAACTGATTGGCTGATGGCATCAAATCACATAATGGAGGGTGACTACATCATTGCATAAGTGCCAAACTACGTCATTACATAACTGCCAAACTACATCATTATATAACTGCCAAACCACTGAGCCTCATGATGCAGCCAAGTTGACAAACAGCTTTAACCATCACAGTCCACCCCTTGTCAACTTGACACCTGTACCCATCTCCTTAAACCATACACAGCCTCTAAATAAAGACAATTAAAGAGTCATACTTGTGCCTAACATTATACAACTAACATGCATACAACTAAAAACACACTAGGGCTGTTTACATCTTACCTTTTATAAGTGAAGAAAAAAATTATTTGACGCACACATACAAGGAAGAAATATTCATGACAATTACAGTCTTCATGTTATGGATTGAATTGTGTCCCCCCAAAATATGTGTCAACTGGGCTAGGCTATCATTCCCAGTATTGTGTTATTGTCCTTGATTTTGTCATCTGCTGTGATTTCCTGTGTGTTGTAAATCCTACCTCTGTGGTATTAGTGAGGGAGGATTATGGCAATTCTGTTAATGAGGCAGAACTGAGTTTACAAGATTAGATCAATCTTTTTTGAAATATAAAAGAGAACAGTGAGGAGAGAAACATGAAGGACCTCATACCACCAAGAAACAAGAGCCAGGAGAATAGTGTGTCCTTTGGATCCAGGGTGCCTGTGCTGAGAATCTCCTTGTCTGGAGAAGAATGATGACAAGGACCTTCTCCCAGAGCCGACAGAGAGAGAAAGACTTTGCCTGGAGCTGGCACCATGAATTCAGACTTCTAGCCTCCTAGACTGTGAGAGAATAAATTTCTTTTTGTTAAAGCCATTCATTTGTGGTATTTCTGCTGTCCAGCACTAGATGACTACAACACTTCATTTCTGTAACTGGTCACGTGGTTGTAACTGGTATTTGGAACTACCTTCTTCCCCCATCCATTCTGTATTCCCTTTACCCTCAGCAAGCAGCACAGCTGGTTGTGGTTCTTTGCCTGGTGGGGTGACTCATACCTTTGTTTTTGATGGGTCTGGGCCATCAGTAGTCATGTCAGATTTGAGTTGCTGTAGTTTTCCATTGACTTTAATCACAGGGCGTGTGTCATGGACTGAATTGTGTCCCCAAAAAATATCTGTTAACTTGTCTAGATCATGATTCTCTTGTATGATTGTCTGCCATTTTATCTTCTGATGTGATTTCCCTGTGTGTTGTAAATCCTATCACTATGATGTAATAAGATGGATTAGTGGCAGTTATATTGATGAGGTCTACGAGATTATATAGTGTCTTAAGTCAATCTCTTTTGAGATATAAAAGACAGAAGCAAGCAGAGAGAAATGGGGACCTCATACCGCCAAGAGAGCAGTGCTGGGAGCAGAACGTGTCCTTTGGACCTGAGTTTCCTGTGCTGAGATGATCCCAGACCAAGGGAAGACTAATGACAAGGACCTTCCTCCAGAGCCAACAGAGACAGAAAGCCTTCTCCTGGAGCGGGTGCCCTGAATTCAGACTTCTAGCCTACTGGACTGTGAGAGAATAAACTTCTCTTTGTTAAAGCCATCCACCTGTGGTATTTCTGTTATAGCAGCACTAGATGACTAAGACAGCATGGTAGTACTAAGAGATGGCCTAAAGGATCTCTTGTATTCCAGACATTATCTTCTTTACCTCCATTATGCCACACCAATCTGATTTTGCCTTGGTAGTCAGGATCAATCACACCAACCGGTATGGTAACTCCCATCTTAGCCTGTTCTTCCAGAGTCATGTGTAGCTCAAAGTGCCTGGGTGGTATCTTCCAGTTTCAATGGAATCTGTGTTATGTTTCCAGGTGGGAGCATTCCTCCTTTGGAACTAAAACCTCTAGACCCACAAAGCACAGGATTGTGGGGACAGCAAACAAAAATTTTGCAAGTGGGTTACTAAGGGTAACAGTGAGAGGTGCCACTCCCTTTCCACCCCTTGATTTCTGGAACCGTGAATCCTGGCTATGGGAGAAGAAACGCCATGTATTAGATGCTGGTTTAGAACATATACAGCCTCCTGGAGAGCACTGCTCCAACCCTACAAAGTATTGTCACCTAGTTGGCACCATAATTGTGTCTTTAGGGGACTGTTCCATCATTCTGTCAAGCCAGCTGCTTCAGGATGATGGGGAACATGGTAAGACCAGTGAATTCCATGAGCATAGGCCCATTGTTGCACATAATTTGCTGTGAAGTGAGTCACTTGATCCAAAGTAATGATGTGTGGGATACCATGATAGTGGATAAGGCATTTCGTGAGTCCATGGATAGTGGTTTTGACAGGAGCATTGTGTGCAGGGAAGGCAAACTCATATCCCGAGTAAGTGCCTATCCTAGTAAGAACAAAATGCTGCCATTTCCATGATGGAAGTAGTCAAATGTAATCAACCTGACACTAGGTTGCTGGCTGATTGCCTCAAGGAATGATGCTATATCGGGAACTCAGTGTTAGTCTCTGCTGTTGGCAGATTGGGCACTCAGCAGTGGCTGTAGCTAAGTTGGCCTGGCAAGTGGAAGTCCATGTTGCTGAGCCCATGCATAACCCCCATCCCTGCCACCATGGCCACTTTGCTCATAAGCCCATCGAGCAATGACAGGAGTAGCTGGGGGAGAGGATGATTGACTTCCACAGAACGTGTAATTCTATCTACTTGATTGTTAAAATCCTTCTCTGCCGAGGTGACTATTTGGTGGGCATTCACAGGAGACACCGATGTCTTCACTTCTTTAGCCATTCAGAGAAGCCAATCCACACACCTCTTCCTCATAACTCCTTGTCACCAATTTTCCAATCATGTTCATTCCAAGTCCCTGACCATTTAGCGAAACCATTAGCTACAGCCCATGAATCAGTGTACAGTCACACATCTGGCCATTTCTCCTTCCAAGCAAAGTGAACAGGTAGGTGCACTGCTCCAAGTTCTGCCTATTAGGAGAATTTCCTCTCACCACTATCCTTCAGGGAGGTCCCAGAAAAGGGCTGCAGTGCTGTCACTGTCCACTTTTTAGTGGTGCCTGCATATCTCGCAGAACCATCTGTAAACCAGACACGAGTTTCTGTTCCTCAGTCAAGTGATCATAAGAAACTCCCTATGAGGCCATAGGTGCAGACTGGGAGAGGGCAAGCAATGTGACAAGAGTGGAGACCATGGGCTTTTGGGCCACTTCCTCATGCAACTTATTTGTGCTTTCGGGTCCTGCTCAGGCTCTAAGTTGTATACACTGTGCATGTCTGACTTAATGACGCTGTGGGTTAGACAACACACAGTTCATGATAGGCAGCTCAGGTTGCATGGTGACTTGGTGGCCCATGGTTAAGTACAGTGGTTAAGATCGTGTGTCAACTTGGCTGGGCCATGATTCTCAGTGGTTTGGTAGTTGTATAATATTGTGATCACCCCCATGATGGGATCTGCTGTGAGTAGCCAATCAGTTGAAAGAGATTTTCCTTGGGTGTGTGGCCTGCATCAAATATAAGTGGACATTCTGGCAAGGCTTGTGGCTTTTGCTCATTTTGGATTCTGCAGCTGGCTCCTGTTTGTCTGGCATCTGGTTCTTGTGACTTGAGTTAGCAACTTACCTGTGGTCTTGCCTGTTGATCTTGGGATTCATCCATCTTTGCAGCCTGTGAACAACAGCCCTGCTCTCTGACCTACCAATCTTGTGTTTGCCAGCCCCTGTGGCTACATGAATCAGGAGAAGCCTACAGCCAGATCCACAGACTTGGGATGTTCCAGTCTGTACAATCACATGAGCCATTCCTTGATATAAATCTCTCTCTCTATATATTTATATGCTTTACTTGTTTTGCTTCTCTAGAGAATCCAGCCTAAGACAGTTAAGCATTCAGTCTGTACTAAGGCCCAGTAACAATGCAAAAGCTGTTTCTCAAAAGGAGAGTAGTTATCTGCAGAGGATGGCAGAGCTCTGCTCCAAAATCCTAAGAGTCTGCACTGTGATTCACCAATAGAGGCCTGCCAAAGACTCTAAACAGCATCTCTGTCACTGAAACCTCAAGTACCATTGGATCAGCTGGATTATATGCCCCAAGCGGCAGAACATCTTGTACAGCAGCCTCAACCTGTTACAGAGCTTTCTCTTGTTCTGGGACACACTCAAAACTAGCAGCTTTTCTATAGTCACTTGATAAATAGGCCAGAGTAGCACAACCAAACGAGGGATATGTTGCCTCCAGAATCCAAAGAGGCCCTTGAGGTGTTGTGCCTCCTTTTTAGTTGTGGGAGTGGTCAGATGTAACAATTTATCCTTTACTTTAAAAAAAAAATTTTTTTATTTTTTTTATTTTTTAGAAGGAGTATCTCAACATGCCCCACACCACTGGACTCCTAGAAATTCCACCGAGAGAAAGGCACCTAAATTTTTGTGGAATTAATTGCTGACCCTGCAGCATTCAAGTGTTTTAACAATAAGTCCAGAGTTACTGACACTTCTTCCTTACTATGTCCAATCAGCATAATGTCATCAATATAACATACCAGTGTGACAGCTTGTGGAAGGAAAGGCGATCAAGATCCCCATATCAAATATGATATGGGGCTGGAGAATTGATATACTCCTGAGGTAGGAATGAGTTGGAATCGACTTGACAGCAATGGATTTTTTGAGGTAGGACAGCGAAGGTGTATTGCTGGCCTTGACAGCTGAAGGCAAACTACTTCTGGTGTTCCTTTGAAACCAAGATCAGGAAAAAGGCATTGGCCAAATCAATAGCTGCATACCAGGTACCAGAAGATGTATTAATTAGCTCAAGCAGCGAAACCATATTATGAACATCAGCTGCAACTGGAGTCACCACCTGGTTAAGTTTACGGTAATTCACTGTCATTCTCCAAGATCCATCTGTTTTGTGCACAGGCCAAATAGGCAAGTTGAATGGGAATGTGGTGGGAATTACCACCCCTACATCTTTTAAGTCCTTGGTAGTGGCAGTAATCTCTGCAATCCCTCCAGGAATGTGGTGTTGCTTTTGGTTTACTATTCTCCTAGGTAAGGGCAGTTCTCATGGCTTCCACCTGGTTTTTCCTACCATAATAGCCACTTGTCAGGTTAAGGATAAAAGTAGATCCACTTGTCAGGGATCCACTTTGGGGCTTTTACCAGTTGCTGAATATACTCCAATTATACATTCTGGAACTGGGGAAATCATTGCAGGATGGATTTGGAGATGAACTTGTGCTAAGATTCCATTAATAACCTTACCATTCTGACTGGTGGGCGATAGTGACATTTCGGGTCTCCTGGAATTAATGTGACTTTAGAGCCGGTATCCAGTAATACCCGAAAGTCTGATTATTTCCTTTTCCCCAATGAACATTCATTGTAAAAAGCCATAGATCTCTTTGGGGAAGGCTGGGAGAAAGGTTAACAGTATAAATTTTTTGGCAGTGTAATGAGGTCCTTACTCAAGGGGACCCAGCCTCCCCTTCATTCAAGGAGTTGTGGGTCTGTAAACTGGCTTAAGTCTGGGAATTGATTGAGGGACCATGATTCTCTATTTTGGCAATTTGAATTAGACTGCCATTTACATGACCTAGAATCCTTCTGCTGTACAGATCAAGGAAATATTTAGTAGACTTCCCATCTATTTCCCTCCTAGGGACACCATGTCTATGTTGCCAATGCTATAAGGCCATCTGAGTCAGACTATTCTGATTACTGCTTTGACTCTGCTGTCCATTGCAGTAATCATGCCCACATGGTTTTTGTTAAGTGCTGCCACTTGGCCCCTATCACCACGGGTTATAATCAGCCCCTCTGTAGTTAGGTGTCTTAATTCAGTTAGGATAGTTCCCACTGTTAAGTCTGAGTTACATAAAATAGCAATCACTGTAGTCTTTAAGGATGCTGGGGCTCCTTTCACAAATTCGTTCCTCACCATTGTGGTAAAAGGTGTCCTCTGGGCACTCCACGCGTGGATCTGTGGGTCTAAATCCATCTAACATGTCAATTTCCCTAAGCATTTGGAATCCTTCTATAGCATACCAAGGCAGATCTGGTATTTCAATTTGATTTAGTGTAGGCCACCGCGTAATCCATGCTTCCGCAGACCAATCAAGTAAACTATTAGTTCCTCTCTTAACCTCTAGAACTGAAACATTGAATGAAGAATCTGTGCTTAGTGGGCCCATGTCAATAATCTCAGACTGACCCAACTTTATGTTTCTTGCACCATTATCTACACCCTTAATAGCCATTCCCACACATATTCTCCACGTTCCTGTTTGTATATATTAGAAAAGTCAAGCAGTTCTTTTGGAGTGTAATGTACCTCCTCCTGAGTCATACTTTGTACTTTATCTTTTGGGGCTTTCTGGGACTTAAGTCTAGTTATTGGTCTAGAAGCAAAAGTGGGTGGTGGGATTGGATCCTGGGAACATTCAGCAATGTCTTATAAGGCATCTACCTCAGGTGATACCCCAGGCAATGACTTAGATGCTGGCCCAGGTGATATCTCAGACAAAGGCTCTTCAGGCACATCTGGGTTAATCTCACGAGATGAGGGTGGAGGGATGAGCAGTTTTACTAGGGAGGGTGGCTTAGCAGACAAAGATGGAGTGTCTCTCTAGATGGGAGTAAGAGGACTGGTTCTGTTGGCAGGAGTGATTCAACAGAATTAAGGAGCTCAGTGTCCCTAGCTTCATGATTATCTGCCCATTTGTTACCATGCAAAATTCTGGGATCCCATTTTATCCCAATCAATTCCCTCACTTTAACTTCAGACACCATTCAAGGTTGAGAATTTAGTTGGCATTGTAATTCGGCTATTCTAAAGACTCCAGATTTTGTTTTTGACAATATCAGCTTTGTTACTACAAGAAATAAGGCTTTCTTTCAAGGCAAAAGTGACAATTTGAGCTCTTTTATGCAGTGCTTGAGCTGTAACTCTAAAGCCCTGAACTCATCTCTTTCTTTTATCGTTTTGTCTAGTGAAAGCACGACCAACCAACCAACTTCCCTGTACTTCTCATTCTGACAAAACTGTAGAAAAGTATCAAAATTGTGATCATCCAGAGCATCACTTCTCAACAATACTTGATCTATTGGTGGTGATATTTTGAGTATTAATATTGCCACTTCATGCCATGGATTAGCAGTGCCCTTTTTACTACTGGACACAGAGTAATCAGTGCCTTAAGACTAGTCAGACTTGAGAACCAATTTAGAAAACTTGTCCTTGCGATTTTGTTTCTCTAGAACCACTACTGGTACCAAATGCCTTAGTCTTGGTTCTCTAGATAAGCAAAACCAGTGAAGCATATATATATACACACACACACACACACACACACACATACACATATATGTCTATATATATATAGCATGTGTATATACAAACAAGCCATTTCCTTCAGATGAGATATATATATCTCAAGGAAATGGCTCATGTGGTTGTGGAAGCTGGGAAGTCACAAGTCCTTGTGTCAGGTGTTAGGCTAGAGTTCTTCTCCTGACTTATGTAGCTGTGGAGGTTGATGAATCCAAGACTGGCAGAAAAGATGCCAGGCTACTGGCTCACAAGCTGTGGAGAAAAATTCCCAAGACTGACAAGCAATACTGCAGGTTGCTGGCTCAAGTTTCAAGAACTGGAGGTCAGATGGTGATGAGCCAGACGCAGGGTCCAGAGAAAGTGAGTGAGCTTAAGATGCAGGCCACACCCCTGAGGAAACGCCCCTTACAAGTTATAAACTGATCATATCAGATTCCATCATGGAGGATGACTACATCTACAAAGCTGCCAAATTACATCATCATATGACTGCCAAATTACATCATTACATAATTGCCAAACTACATCATTTTATAACTGCCAAACCACTGAGAATCATGGCCCAGCCAAGTTGACAAATAACCTTAACCATCACAAATGTCTTCCCATTTATTTATGTGTCCTTTAGCTTATTTCAGCAATGTTTTATAGTTCTTAGTGTCAACAGCCATGGAAGCAGCAGTCAAGAAGTCAAAAGATGCATTGCATTGGGTAAATCTGCTGCAAAGGACCTCTTTTTAGTGTTGAAGAGCAAAGATGTCATCTTGAAGACTAAGGTGTGCCTGACCCAAGCCATGGTATTTTCAATCACATCATATGCATGTGAACGCTGGACAATGAATAAGGAGGACGGAAGAAGAATTGATGCCTTTGAATTGTGGTGTTGGTGAAGAATATTGAATATACCATGGACTGCCAGAAGAACAAACAAACCTGAAGAAGTCCAGCCAGAAGGCTCATTGAAGGAAGGACGGCGAGACTGTGTCTTACATACTTTGGACATGTTGTCAGGAGGGATCAGTCTCTGGAGAAGGGTATCATGCTTGGAAAAGTGCAGGGTCAGTGGAAAAGAGGAAGACCCTCAATGAGGTGGATTGACACAGTGGCTGCAACAATGAGCTCAAGCATAACAACGATTGTAAGGATGGTGCAGGATCGGACAGCATTTTGTTCTGTTGTGCATAGGTCCTCTATGAGTCAGAACCGACTCAATGGCACCTGACAACAACAACAGTGTACAAGTCTTCTACCTTCCTGTTCAATTTATTCATAGATATTTTATTCTTTTAGATGTTATTATAAATGGGATTGTTTTCTTGATTTCCTTTTCGCATTGTTCATTACTGGTGTATAGAAACACAACTGATTTCTATGTGTTGACCTACCCTGTCACTTTGCTGAATTCATTATTAGCTTCAGTGGCTTCTTGTGCATTTTTATTCATTTTCTATATATAAACCAAAATCCCATTGCCATCAAGTGAATTCCGACTCATAGCGGCCCTATAGGACAGAGTAGAACTGCCCCATAGGGTTTCCAAGGAACACCTGGTGAATTTGAACTGCTGACCTTTTGGTTAGCAGCCCTATCTCTTAACGACTATGCCACCAGGATTGACATATAGGATCATGTAATTTGCGAATAAAGATGTTTTTACTTCTTCCTTTCCAATTTGAAGTCCTTTGATTACTTTTTCCCCGCTCTTGCTAGATCTTCCAGTATAATGGTGAATGAGTGTTGGGAGTTGGCATCCTTGTCTTGTTTCTGACCTTAGGGAAAAAGCTTTCTGCCTCTCACCATTGAGTAGCATTTATCATAATGCCTTTTATCATGCTGAGGAATTTCCCTTCTATTCCTACTTTCCTGAGTGTTTTTGCTGTGAAAGGATGTTGAATTTTGTCAAATGCCTTTGTGTATCAAATGTGATGTACATGTGTTTTTTTCCCCTTTGTTCTTTTAATATGTTGTACTAACTTGATTGATCTTCACATGTGAACCACTCTGGCATTCCTGGGATAAATGCCACTTAATATGCTGAGTGATTAGAATGGACATTTTCCATAAGAAGGAGAGCAGTGCTTGTTGTGACAACAAAACAAGTGATTCCTAAGATAATATCCAAAACACCATGACTATGAACTTTCATCCTACAGGTAGGGTAGTTACATTTTTCTATTAGTTTCCTCTACCCAATAAACATCTGAGACTATAATTTTTATATATTCCACTAATCTATCTTATTGGTTTTTTATATCCTTTAGCAATTTTTCACTCTGAACCATTTTTATTTCAGAGATGTACTGATGATCCTGTTCAGTTCTTTTACTTCATCAATTCTTCCTTTTCCTTTAGCTGCTCGACGCTCAAGAGCAAGTTTCAGAGTCTCTGCTGACATCCATCTTGGTCTTTTCTTTCTTTCCTGTCTTTTCAGTGACATCTTGCTTTCTTCATGGATGATGTCCTTGATGTCATTCCATAACTTGTCTGGTCTTCCGTCACTAGTGTTCAATACATCAAATCTATTCTTGAAATGGTCTCTAAATTCAGGTGGGATATACTCAAGGTCATATTTTGGCTCTCGTGGACTTGCCCTGATTTTCTTCAGTTTCAGCTTGAACTTGCATATGAGCAAAGGGCCTCTCGAGAAGACAAAGTGAAGTATTATAATGACATGTGCAAAGAGCTGGAGATGGAAAACCAAAAGGGAAGAACACGCTCAGCATTTCTCAGGCTGAAAGAACTGAAGAAAAAATTCAAGCCTTGAGTTGCAATAGTGGAGGATTCCATGGGGGAAAATATTAAATGATGCAGGAAGCATCAAAAGAAGATGGAAGGAATACACAGAGTCATCATACCAAAAAGAATTAGTCGATATTCAACCATTTCAAGAGATGGCTTATGATCAGGAACTGATGGTACTGAAGGAAGAAGTTCAAGCTGCTCTGAAGGCATTGGTGAAAAACAAGGCTCCAGGAATTGATGGAATATCAATTGAGATGTTTCAAGAAACAGATGCAGTGCTGGAGGTGCTCACTCGTCTATGCCAAGAAATATGGAAGACAGCTTCCTGGCCAACTGATTGGAAGAGATCCATATTTATGCCTATTCCCAAGAAAGGTGATCCAACTGAATGTGGAAATTATGGAACAATATCATTAATATGACATGGAAGCAAAATTTTGCTGAAGATCATTCAAAAATGGCTGCAGCAGTATATCAACAGGGAACTGCCAGAAATTCAGGCCGGTTTCAGAAGAAGACGTGGAACCAGGGATGTTATTGCTGATGTCAGATGGATCCTGGCTGAAAGCAGAGAATACCAGAAGGATGTTTACCTGTGTTTTATTGACTATGCAAAGGCATTTGACTGCGTGGATCATAACAAACTATGGATAACACTGTGAAGAATGGGAATTCCAGAACACTTAATTGTGCTCATGAGGAACCTTTACATAGATCAAGAGGCAGTTGTTCGGACAGAACAAGGGGATACTGATTGGTTTAAAGTCAGTAAAGGTGTGCATCAGGGTTGTATTCTTTCACCATACCTGCTTAACCTGTATGCTGAAAAAATAATCTGAGAAGCTAGACTATATGAAGAATGGGCATCAGGATTGGAGGAAGACTCATGAACAACCTGCGCTATACAGATGACACAACCTTGCTTGCTGAAAGTGAAGAGGACTTGAAGCACTTACTAATGAAGATCAAAAACCACAGCCTTCAGTATGGGTTACACCTCAGTCTAAAGATAACAAAAATCCTCACAACTGGACCAATGAGCAACATCATGGTAAATGGAGAAAAGAATGAAGGTGTCAAGGATTTCATTTTACTGGGATCCACAATGAACAGCCATGGAAGCAGCAGTCAAGAAATCAAAAGACGCATTCCATTGGGCAAATCTGCTGCAAAGGACCTCATCAAAGTGTTGAAGAGCAAAGATGTCACCCTGAAGACTAAGGTGCGCCTGACCCAAGCCATGGTATTTTCAATCACATCATATGCATGTGAAAGCTGGACAATGAATAAAGAAGACCGAAGAAGAGTTGACGCCTTTGAATTGTAGTGTTGGTGAAGAATGTTGAATGTACCATGGACTGCCAAAAGAACAAACAAATCTGTCTTGGAAGAAGTGCAGCCAGAATGCTCCTTAGAGGCAAGGATGGCGAGACTGTGTCTTACATACTTTGGACATGTTATTAGGAGGGATCAGTCCCTGGAGAAGGACATCATGCTTGGCAGAGTACAGGGTCAGCAGAAAAGAGGAAGACCCTCAATGACATGGATTGACACAGTGGCTGCAACAATGAGCTCAAGCATAACAACGACCGTAAGGATGGCTCAGGACCGGGCAGTGTTTGGCTCTATTGTGCATAGGGTCGCTAAGAGTCAGAACCAACTCGATGGCACCTAACAACAACAACAAACACTGATGATCCTAGCTATTTTTTCCCCGGCACCATGTGTGTGTGAGATTGTCATACTGTGGTTGCTTGTGTGTTGCTGTGATACTGGAAACCCTACCACTGGTATTTCAAATACCAGCAGGGTAACCCTTGATGGACAGGTTTCAGTGGCACTTTCAGACTAAGACAGACTAAGAAGAACCTGGAGTCTACTTCTGAAAAAAATCAGCCACTGGAAACCTTATGAATAGCAACAGAACTTTGATATAGTGCTGGAAGATGAACCCCCCGGGTTGGAAGGCACTCAAAACATGACTGGAGAAGAGCTGCCTCCTCAAAGTAGGGTCAACTTTTATGACATGGGTGGAGTTAAGTTTTTGGGGCCTTCATTTGCTGATGTGGCATGACTCAAAATGAGAGTAAACAGCTGTAAACATCCATTAATAATTGGAACATGGAATGTATGAAATATGAATCTAGGAAAATTGGAAGTCATCAAAATTGGAATGCATAAATATCAATATCCTAGGCATTAGTGAGCTGAAATGGACTGGGATTGACCATTTTGAATTGGATAGTCATATGGTCTACTATGCTGGCAATTACAAATTGAAGAGGAATGGCATCGTTTTTGTCATCAAAAAGAACATTTCAACATCTATCCTGAAGAACACTACTGTCAGTGATAGGATAATATCCATAGGGCTACAAGGAAGACCAATTAATATGACTGTTATTCAAATTTATGCACCAACCACCAATGCCAAAGATAAGAAAATTGAAGATTTTTACCAACTTCTGCAGTCCGAAATTGATCGAACATCCAATCAATATGCATTGGTAATTACTGGTGTTGGAATGTGAAAGTTGGAAAAAAGAAGAAGGATGGGTAGTTGGAAAATATGGCCTCAGTGATGGAAACAATGCTGGAGATTGCATGATAGAATTTTGCAAGACCAAAGACTTCTTCATTGCAAAAACCTTTTTTTTTTAGAATTTAGATTTTTACTAGTACCATGACAATGTCCAAAAAATTTATATTATATTATTACAACCAAGATATAAGTGATCATTTCCTAATTTTACATATAGTTTTTTCAGAATATCTAGGAGCACATAAATTAAAAAAAAAAATATTTATTTTAGTGATTTACTACCAAAAGAAAAGGAAAATGGCACTAGTGAAAGTAAATTTTACTTTTCTTGTGGTATGAGAAATGAGTTTTACCTTTTTATCAATATATAAATATGTGTTGCAATATATAAATACATGTTTTGCAAATATCTTTTTCAACAACATAAATGGGGGTCATACATGTGGCCCTCACAGGATGGAAAACACAGGAATCAAATTGACTATATCTGTGTAAAGAAACATTAGGAAAGGTCAGTATCATCAGTCAGAACAAGGCCAGGGGCCAACTGTGGAACAGACCATCATTTGCTCATATGCAAATTCAAGTTGAAGCTGAAGAGAATTAAAACAAATGCACAAAAAGCAAAGTACAACCTTGAATGTGGAGACCATCTCAAGAATAGATTTGGCGCATTGAACACAAATGACCAAAGACCAGACAAGTTGTAGGAAGACATCAAGGATATCAGACATGAAGAAAACAAGAGATCACTCAAAAGAGAGGAAAGAAAGAAGTGACCAAAATGGATGTCAGAAGAGACTCTGAAACTTGTTCTTGAACATAGAGTAGGTAAAGTGAATGGAAGAAATAATGAAGTAAAAGAGCTGAACAAAAGATTTCAAAGGGTAGCTTGAGAAGACAAAGTGTTATAATGAAATGTGCAAAGACCTGAAATTAGAAAACCAAAAGGGAAGAACATGCTCAGCATTTCTCAAGCTGAAAGAACTGAAGAGAAAATTCAAGCCTCAGTTGCAGTTTTGAAGGATTCTGTGGGTTATAAGTTGGAATTGACTTGACGGCACTGGGTTTTTTTATTGGGCAAAATATTGAATGATGCAGAAAGCATCAAAAGAAGATGGAAGGAATTCACAGAGTCACCATACCAAAAAGAATTGGTTAATGTTCACCCATTTCAGGGGGTAGCATGTGATCAAGAACGGATGATACTGAAGGAAGAAGTCCAGGCTACACTGAAGGCACCATTGAAAAACAAAGCTCCAGGAATTCAAGGAATACCGACTGAGATGTTTCCACAATCAGATGCAGTGCTCTAGGTGCTCACTTGTCTATGCCAAGAAATTTGAAAGACAGCTACCTGGCCAACTGACTGGATTAGATCCATATTTGTGCCCATTCCAAAGAAAGGTGATCTAACAGAATGTGAAATTATTGAACAATATCATTAATATCGCAAGCAAGTAAAATTTTACTTTAGATTGTTCAAAAGCAGTTGCAGCAGTATATCAACAGGGAACTGCCAGAAATTCAAACCTGATTCAGAAGAGGACACGGAACAAGGCTACGTATATATCATTGCTCATGTCAGACAGATCTTAACTGAAAAGAGATAATACCAGAAAGTTGTTTACCTGTTTTATTGACTATGCAAAGGCATTCTACTGTGTGGATCATAACAAATTATGGATAACATTGCGAAGAATGAGAATTCTGGAACACTTAGTTGTGCTCATGTGGAACCTGTTCATAGACCAAGAAGCAGCTGTTTGAGCAGAAGGAGATACTGCATGGCTTAAAATCAAGAAAGGTGTGCATCAGGGTTGTATCTTTTACCATACTTACTCAATCTGTACACTGAACAAATAATCTGAGAAGCGGGTTATATGAAGAAGAACCAGGCATCAGGATTGGTGGAAGACTAATTAACAATCTGTGATATGCAGATGAGCCAACCTTGCTTTCTGAATGTGAAGAGGACTTGAAGCACTTATTGATGAAGATCAAAGACTATAGCCTTCAGCCTGGATTACGCCTCAACATAAAGAAAACAAAAATCTTCACAACTGGACCAATAATCAACATCATGATAGAGAGAAGATTGAAGTAGTCAAGATTTCATTTTACTTGGACCCACAATCAATACCCACGGAAGCAGCAGTCAGAAAATCAGACAATGTATTTCATTGGGCAAAATACCTCTTTAAAGTGTTCAAAAGCAAAGTTGTCACTTTGAGGACTAAGGTGTACCTGTCCCAAGCCTCAATATTTTCAGTCACCTCATATGCATGCAAAAGCCTGACAATGAATAAAAAACACTGAAGAAGAATTGATGGCTTCGAATTGTAGTGTTGGCAAAGAATACCGAATATACCATGAACTGCCAGAAGAACAAGTCTGTCTTGGAAGACATATAGCAAGAGTGCTCCTTGGAAGCCAGGATGGCGAGACTTCGTCTTACATACTTTGGACATGTTATCAGGAGGGATCAGTCACTGGAGAAGGACATCATACTTGGTAAAGTAGAGGGTCAGCGAAAAAGAGGAAGACCCATGATGTGGTGGATTAACACAGTGACTGCAACAGTGGGTTCAAGTATAATGATTGTGAGGATGGTGCAGGACCAGGCAGTGTTTTGTTCTGTTGTATGTAGGGTTGCTATGAGTCGGAACCAACTTGATGGTACCTATCAACCACAACACCTTTTTTTCCCCTGTCAATTTGTTCTCACGTGACATCATATGGTTGGGAAAGCTCAACCTCCACAAAGAGAAATCTACAGGAATCCTGCACGTAGGGTCCTAAATCATCAACTCCTAGTTCAGAGAAGCTCCTTTTCATGCTCTGTGTAAGGCCTTGCCCAGGATAATTGACAGAAGGAATCATCTGTTTCCTGTAAGGGAATTCTCACCCCCACCCACAGGTGTGGTCTAATTTCCATACACAGACAAGAAAATCAAAATATTGAACAGTATAATTCTAAAAGTCTGTGTTATCTTGTCTTAAATAACACCATGTGGGAGGATTAAAGTATATGCAGGAAATCTCTCTCTTGTTTTAGAAAGGCACAGTCAGGCTAAAGATTAATCCAATTTACATTGTTTAAACAGTATGTATCTGAATCTTTAACACCAGGATTCATATTTATGGTGACTTCACTGTTTTCTTCATGGCTTATTGTGATGCTTCTCTTAAAATAAAGGTAGATTTAACAGCCACTGCTAGAAACTCCCTAACGTTAGCTTTGCTAAAACAAAGCCAAATTAAGTTTTTCTTCACTGGACACCCAAGTGAGGTTAGTAATAATACCTTGTGTGAATAATGAAAATAGATAACTTATGGATAGGAAACTTGTAGGCTTTAAAATGTTCTATAGATGTGGTACAAGTAGAGTTAGTTGTGGTGGTTATTTATTGTAGGAGCATTTCATCCCATGAGCGTATTCTTGTGATTCATTGTCTAATATAATTTTATAGGGTTATGGCACTGTTCATTCATTTATTCACTAAAGTAATTCTTGCATGGTTTCATCCATTCCTTCATTTATTTAAAAAAAAATTATTGAATTCCTTTCATGCATTTACCAGCATGATTAAAAAAAAAACCAAACCAAACCCAGTGCCGTCGAGTTGATTCTGACTCATAGTGACCCTATATAGGCCCTGGGAAAACAACAGGAAACAAGATGGACTTAGTCCATACTCTCGTGGAACGTACTCTAATGGAATCTTTTGCATGAAGCCCCAAATCAGTATCTTTTTTCACTCTTGGTGATAAAAAAAAACTTCCATGCTCTTATGAAGAGAGCCGCATTGTTGTTATCCCAGATGTCCTGAGCTGACTCTGGAAATTATATTTGGTTTAACTTAATGATTCATTCATTCATTTAGCTGAATGGCATTCTTTGCTTCCTGCCTCCAGCAGATGCATGTCTACTAGACCACAGGAATTAGTTTCATGGTGAGAAAACTGATACCATGATACAGTTTAAAAATATTTGTGCCCTTTTCTTATGTAATCAGGGATTTTAATAAAGGAAATAACTCTTGTTTATTGTTGATCAAAGCATGAAGCTCTTTTCCCAGTGAATGTTTCACCCCACCCCCAATAAAAAGATTTACTGTTTATTTTATACATGTTCCTGAAAATACTTTGTTTGTGGCATTATTGTTACCCTGTAGTAATTTTTTTTTTTTAGATTGTGCTTTAGGTGAAAGTTTACAGAGCAAATTAGTTTCCTATTCAATAATTTATACATAAAGTGTTCTGAGACATTTGCTGCAGTCCCCACAATGTGTTAGCCCGTTCCTCGTTTCTACCCTGAGTTCCCGTTCCCATTTATGGGGTTTTCCTGCCTCTTTCTACCTTCTTAGCTTTGCTTTTGGGCAAATGTTGCCCTTTTGGTCTCGTATAGTTGATTGTTCTAAGGAGCACTTTCCTCATGGGTGTTATTGTTTATTTTATAGGCCTATTATTTGGCTGAAAGATGATCTCCAGGAGTGGCTTCAGATCCAAGATAGAAGGGTGACTAAGGGCCATAGTCTTGGGAGTTCCTGTAGTTTCTATCAGACTAGTAAGTTTGGTCTTTTTTATGAGTTTAGATTTTGTTCAACATTTTTCTCTTGTTCGCCTGGTCCAAGCCACTATTGTTTCTTGCTTGGCTTATTGCAATAGCCTCTTACTTGGTTTCCCTGTTTCCTTCCTTACTCACTTTCCTTCTGTTCTTTATACTTTGCTGGAAAACTGATTCATCCAAATAGCTTTGTGGTCCGCTACCTCACTTCCTTCAAGACTCAGTGAGATCTTCTCTTGTTGTTGTTGTCAGGTGCTGTCGAGTTGATTCTGATTCATAGCAACCCTATTACAACAGAATTAAACACTGCCCAGTCCTGCACCATCCTTACAATTGATGCTGTGTTTGATCCTATTGTTGCAGCCAGTGTGTCAATCCATCTTGTCAAGGGTCTTCCTCTTTTTTTCCATCCCTCTACCTTACCAAGTATGATGTCCTTTTCCAGGGACTGGTCCCTCTTAATAACATGTCCAGAGTACGTGAGGTGAGGTCTTCTTTAGCCACTCTATTTAAGATACGAAATCCCAGTGTTCCTTAGTTTCCTTTCCTGCTTTTTATTTCTTCATTGCATTTATCATCTCACATACTATATGGTTTACTCATATACCTATTTATTCTTTGTCTTCGTCATTCACTTTCCATTAACTGGTATGTTAAGTTTCATGAAAACAGACATATTTGAATGTTTTATTTCCCTGATATCCTGATATATTTCCAGCTTCTAAAACAGTGAGTAATATGTACCTGGCAGATAAAAAATGCTCAAATACTAATTTGTTGAAAAGGAATAAGTTTTGTCTGTAATTAGGATAATTTTCTATTGGAACAGTGATGTGGGTTTATAGTCTGAATAGGTTTGTTTTCTGTAGGTGTGGTTAACTGATAGGGAGACTATCATGCTGTTATACTCAGCTGTGTTTTTAAAATAAAAACTACGTATTCAAACAATAAATGATTAATCTTAAAAGTACTCTTTCTTACTTTGTGTGGTTTTAATTTAGTTGGATTTGGAATAGCACAAGTTCAATTTTTAGATCTTTCTTTTATTAATGTGAGAATTATTTCGGAATGACACAGCGCAAATCAAGCTCCTGATCTCACAAACCTTCAGCAGTAATCAGAGTTGACTGGAGAAGTGACATTTTGGGATATAACTACTCACTTGTTTAACCCAGCTGTTCCTCAGTCTTTTTTCACCATTCTCATTGTTTCACTTGTTGAATGTAGCATTATTTTTTTAAGATGGCAATCAATCCGGTCTTTGTGATTGCCTTTGTTTCAGGCCCAAAATGAATCATATTTCCCAAGGAAGCTCTGATATCTTCTTTTATTCTTTCTAAGGTTGTCTACTGGATCCAGCTAGTTAGTAATATCTATTTTTCTCCTCTATATCTCTTGGAACTGTTTCCCCATCATTACTGCAGCTAATGGGTAAGGCTCTTATAATCTCTTGTCAGTTTACTAATTGGTTTCTCTGCCGCCAGTCTTGCCCTAACATCTTCCATGCTCTAGTGTAAGCGATCTTTCTAATTACTGTATTGTGCTATCACTCTTCTGCTTAAGATCCTTAAAGTACTTCTTATCACCTATAGGATAAAGTCCAATCTCCTTAGTATGGCAAACAAAGCCTTTCATAATCTGGTCCTTGCCTTTATTTTCATCCTTGTTTCCTGCCACTTTTTTTTTTTTTATTTCCCACGTTTTACCCATAATGAATTTCTTTGCACTTTTGAATACATGCTGTTACTCCTGTCTGGAATACTTTTCCTCTATTCTCCTCTAAAAAAAATTCTCCTCTAGAACCTGTTATATAAAAAAAATATAGTACCCCTTTATTATAGTTTCAGAAACCCTGGTGGCATAGTGGTTAAGAGTTTGACTGCTAACTAAAAGGTCAGCAGTTCGAATCCACCAGGCGCTCCTTGGAAATCCTATGGAGCAGTTTTGCTCTGTCCTATAGCATTGCTATGAGTCGGAATCAACTCTATGGCAATGTTTTTTTTTTTTTTATTATAGTATTTATCATGCTGAATTAAATGAATGTTTGTCTTTCCCCACTTAATACAAGTACACCATAAGTTCCCTGAGGGTTTGATTTGTCTTATTTATCTTTATATTGTCAGTGCCTAGCACATAATGTACCTACTGATTCATAAGCCCTGAATCAATGGATGGATGGATTGAATCCACATCTGTAGGCTCATAGTTGGTTTTGCCAATAAGGGACACTCTTCAAAGACAGAATAGTTGAGGAAACTAGGAGAGACAGCTAGCTGTTTGATTGAATTGGTTAACACAGAGGCATGGAGTAGGAAGACTTTCCTTCTTGATGTTGTTTGCTGATTTATGGGTGTATGTCATATTTAAGAACCCTAGACATTTGTTTAATGATAACACGCAGAATGGTTTGGATACTGAGGCTTGGAGTGGTTGACTGACTTGTTCAAGATTTTTCAGTCAATTAGTTACAGGGATTGAGTCTCAGCCAGAGCCCCCAATTTTACCCATTTTAGTGTTCTGTGGGTACAGAATATTTCACTTAGTCTACTCTCTTACTTAACCAATAAATGAAGACCTTGAGTGATTAATCTGTCCATGATCCAAGAGCTACTTAGTGACAGAGACTTCAAATCCCCACTGTGAAAAGCAGTATAACATAGTGGTCAAGAAGCCAGCATGAAGTCAGCTTGTCTGGACTTGAATCCTAGCCCTGCCATTAATTAGCTCTGTGATTTGGGGATATTCAGTTTTCTTATTTGTAAAATGGGAAAAAGGTTAGCAGTTTGAACCCATCCAGTAGTGCTGTGGAAGAAAAGGCCTGGCAATCTGCTTCTGTTAAGATTATAGCCAAGAACCCAATGGAGTAGTACTACTGTGTAACACATGGGGTCACCCTGAGCCAGAATTGACTCAACAGCAACTAACAGCAACATCTGCATCATAGGGCTAATGTGAAGGTTAAATAATTTTAACGTAATAGGCTGTCACAGGAAACCCTGGTGGCGTAGTGGTTAAGTGCTATGGCTCCTAACCAAAAGGTCGGCAGTTCAAATCCACCAGGCGCTCCTAGGAAACTCTATGGGGGCAGTTCTACTCTGTCCTATAGGGTCGCTATGAGTTGGAATTGACTCGACGGCAATGGGTATGGGTAGGCTGTCACATAGTAAGCATTATGTTGTTGTTGTTATTAGTGCCATTGAGTTGCTTTCAACTCATAGTGACCCTATGTACAACAGAACAAAACACTGCCCAGTCCTGTACCATCCTCATGATTGTTGTTATGCTTGAGTCCATTGTTGTAGTCACAGTGTTGATCCATCTCGTGGAGGGTTTTCCTCTTTTTTGTTGACGCTCTACTTTACCAAGCATTATGTCCTTTTCCAGGGACTGGTCTCTCCTAATAACATGCCCAAAGTACATGAGACAAAGTCTTGACATCCTTGCTTTTAGGGAGCGTTCTGGCAGTACTTCTTCCAAGACGGATTTGTTTGTTCTTTTGGCAGTCCATGATATATTGAATATTCTTCGCCAACACCATAATTCAAAGGCATCGATTCTTCCGTGGTCTTCCTTATTCATTGTCCAACTTTTGCAAACATATGAGGTGATTGAAAAACACCATGGCTTGGGCCAGGCATAGCATTATGTAGATACAGCAAAACCTGTGAAAGCTGGAAACTGTGTAAGGCAGAAACCTACCAGAGAAGGAAAACTCAAATATTTCACACTAATAGAGAGTGATAGAAAAGTGATAAGACTGTACCTTGTCAAAGGTGGAAAACTTGGGCGATCCAGAAAAACAAGACAGTCTTGTTGAGTTTTGGCTCTCACAGGTTTCACTGTGTTATCCATCATTTTTTGATTAAAAATGCAATAGTAGTGTTTCTCTACTCTGTTCCCACTGTGTATTGTCCCAGCCTACACTATAAGACCTGCATACTGTGATGCCATTATTCTCATGTCTGTATCCCCCTCTAGGCTGTGAGCTTTTTCAGGATACAGATCACGCCCTAGTCAAGGACCTAGCATAGTATCTGGCACATAAGAGGCATTTAATATGTATTTAAAAAAATTAATGAATCTTTAGAAAAAGTAACAATTGGATAAATATTTCACTCTTTGAAACTAAACCAGAATTCACTGGAAATTTGTGAATTACCACGTGCTAAATTTTTTTTTAAAGAAGAAACAGGGTAGAAGGCATGGAGAAAGCATGCTCATGTGTTATTTGACCAATGAAAATCTTAGGCCACCTGGCTCAGGGCATTGCGACTGCAGGATTTCTCACCCTGACACAGGAGTTATCACCCTAATTATTTTCCCTCAAGATATAGGATCATATGCTTCCTACGTATTCTTTTCTGAACGAACTTGAAGAAGCCTAAATATGAAGCAGCATTTGCCATGTATCATTAGTGATAAGAATAGAAGTACTTTGTTTTTAGCTTGACCAGTTTTATTCTTTTAAAACTTTCTGACCATAGTACCAAATCTGAGTTTGGATCTGGTGCTACTATATTTCTCTGTGGTAATTAGAATTGGGGCAAACATTTCATCTGGCAACCTGAACAAATTAGACATCAGTTATAGCATAATGCGAAGTAAGTGCTCTAGAGGCAGAGATCCTGGGTTGGAATTCTGCCCCTGCCACTTTAGAGCTGTGTGAATTTTAGCAAGTTATTTAACCTCTCTCAACTTCCATTTTCTCACATGAAAAACATACATCGCAGAGCTGATGTGAGGAGTAAATTCAATAATCATATAAAATACTTGGCTTAGTACCTGACGTAAAGTAAGCAGTAAATAAATGGTAGGTTTTATTTTTTTAAAACAACGATGGCATGTTAGTTCAAGATATAGCCTGATAAAGTGTTATGCTCTAGCTACTGAATAATTGTAGATATTTAAGCTAAGAAGCCTTCTTTTAAGAAAAATAGGGCTATGAGTAGACTAACAGAAAGTATGGAAATCAAATTTGGAATAGATGATGCACAGACCATATGCATCAGAATCTTGTTAAAAATACAGATTCCTTGTCTTCACTGTAATTTACTGGTTAGCATCTTTGGAGATGGGACAAAGGAATCAAAAGTTTTTAGATGCACTTTGAAGTTATTTTGATGTAAATTTCTACTTGGGTAATCTTTGAGAAATACTTTTATCTCCAAAGTACTTGTTGAAAATTGTTAACTGATTTAAATATTTTATTTCTGTATGAAGTTATTTCTAATGAATTTTACTTAGCCCCTGTCATGGATTAAATTGTGTACTCCAAAAATATGTGTATCAATTTGGCTAGGCCATGATTCCCAGTATTGTGTGATTGTCTGCCATTTTGTCATCTGATGTGATTTTCCTGTGTGTTGTAAATCCTATGGCTGTGACATTAATGAGGTGGGATAGGCTGCAGTTGTGTTAGTGAGGCAGGAATCAATCTACAAGACTGGATTGTGTCTTGAGGCAGTCTCTTTTAAGATATAAGACAGAGAAGTAAGCAGAGAGACGGGGAACCTTATACCACCAAGAAAGCAGCGCTGGAAGCAGAGTGAGTCCTTTGGACCCGGGGTTCCTGTGCAGAGAATCTCCTAGTCCAGGGGAAGATAGAATAAATTTCCATTAAAGCCATCCACTTATGGTATTACTGTTACATCAGCACTAGATGACTAAGACAGCCCCTAACCACTGATGACGTATTAAATGAAAAACTTCTTAATTTGTGAGTATCTTCAAGATCATGTGTTTGCGTCAATTCTTCTATTAACTCTGTTTTCAATCTTATTTGTAAAAAACATCCTTCTCATTATAGGTTAATTTTCAATTTAAAATAAAATTTGTAACAAATTCAAATCAAATATTCATTTTCTTTGACTGTGTTAATGATTTAATCTTGGGTTGGAGACTATCCTATCTGAATACCAAACAAAAACAAAAGCAAAACAAACAAACATCAACTAGCAACAGTATTTACATCCATACAAGGCGAATATAGTAATACTTTCTATGTTTTTGTACATGCTGCCCTAGTACTGTTCTCTAAAAGAACTAGTAATGTCCTCTTTACTCCTTTTTTATATGGCACACCCTTTTGTATGCTTCAGAATTTTTTTTCTGGGGAAAGTCTTCCCTAATTCCCTTCCTCCTACCTGTGTTTGGATTAAGTGCCCTTTCTTTTTCTTTCATGCACCTATCACACTGTCTTTGGAAATGTCTGATTGCACATCTGTTTCCCTTCCAGACTGTGAACTCTTCCTGGGTAGAATCTTTGCATTTCCAGTGCCTAGCACAATATTGTGGCACAGTGGTTAAGAGCTACGGTTGCTAACCAAAAGGTCGGCAGTTTTAATCCACCAGCCGTTCCTTGAGAACCCTATGAGGCAGTTCTACTCTGTCCTGTAGGGTTGCTATGAGTTGGAATCAACAGCAACGGGTTTGTTTGTTTTGATTCAGTGCAGTATTAGACACATAGGAAGGCATCCAGTAAATGTATATTAAATGAACAAGTCAATATATATACATACATATATATTGATTTATGAGATGATTGTGTTCCTGAGAACTGGCACTAAATTCAAACACTTACTTTTCTCACTAGAAATAAAAGATCAATTTTCAGTTCTGTTTTGTCATATTTTATAAAAATTGAAGTGAGATAATATTTTTCTATATTAACCTGGTTTTCCTCCCACATTTACTTAAGTGCATTGCTTTATTTAGTCACTGGTCTTTAATGACTCAGGAATGGATGATGCAGTAGAAAAACATGCTGTAAGCTTCATAAGCCTAAAACCACATAAACACAAGTTCCAAATCAAAGCATTGTAAGAAAAGATGAAGAACCAGGCTGTCCACAGCAAGTCTCTGGAATGGAGGCTGGGAAGAGTTGGAGGGAAGCAAGAACTTTAATTGCCTGTCTGTAGCCTTGAGAAAAAGCCTTGTGTTCTTCCCCCATTAGTTGAGCCCTAGTTTGGGGTTGGGGAAGGAGAGAAATGATAGATAATTCATATAAGTTTGTGGAATTTCAGAGTAGAACTTGTGTCTCATTTCCAAGTAGTGATGAGAACCCAAAGTTCCCCTCATTCCTAATGCAGCATGGAAAAAGTAGGATACATTTTTGTAGTGATAAAGGGTCAAATTTAAAATAGTAATTTGGATATTGTGTTTTTCTAATCAATACTTCCATTTAATATTTATAACAGATAATTCCATCTTTTAATGTGATGAAAATAATAATAACAAAAAATTGCAAAACCCCCTTCACAGGAGTTTTCAAAGGGAACTTATAAATAAAACATGCCGAAATGTTAAAATGATTATCTCTAGGTAGTGGGATTATGAATGACTATCATTTTCTTCTTTATACTCCTCCAACTTTTGAAAATTTTTATAATGGAATGGCTTTTTCACCTTATTTTGCCTGGCTAAACATTGCTCATCCTTTAGTTCAGGTCTCATCTGCTCCTTTTGACACTCCGTAGTTGTGCAGATTATCCTCACTCCCTGCTCCTTTAAGAAACCCTGGTGGCTTAGTGGTCAAATGCTACAGCTGCTAACCAAAAGGTCTGCAGTTTGAATCCACTAGGGGACCCTTGGAAACTCTATGGGGGCAGTTCTACTCTTCCCTTTAGTGTCCCTACCAGTTGGGATCAGTTTGACTACGTCAGGTTTTTTTTTTTGTTTGTTTTAATGCTCCTTTAGTATTCTGGAAACCCTGGTGGCATAGTGGTTAAGAACTATGGCTACTAACCAAAAGGTCAGCAGTTTGAATTCACCAGGCACTCCTTGGAAATCCTAGGGGGCAGTTCTACTCTGTCCTATAGTGTCGCTATGAGTTGGAATCGACCCGTCGGCAACGGGCTTTTGGTTTAGCATTCTAGACATCCTGCTCTCTTGTTACCGCGGTATATGGAAATGATCACTAGTTTCCTCCTCTGGAGAAGCAGTTCATAGATTATTTACACCCACACATAACACAAAATAGACACTTAGGAAATCTCAGTTCAATTGAACTAAAAAAAAAAAAAGGGCAACATAAATTGTTCTGTGGCTTGCCCAAATTACAGCTTCCTTAAGGTTTTATTTTCATTACAAAAAAAGTGTTTATAAATAAGTAATATGGAAAGATATACAAACTGTGGAACTCTCTGAAAGTTACAGTAAAACTTAGAACAAAAGTTGAGGTTCTTGGGTAATGTAATTACGACCATGGTGATGCTTTTCAGTCATATATAAAGTGTACCAAATACTCTTTGTTCACTAATACTTTGGGTGCTTGTGATGAAGCTGAGAAATTACTGTAAGAAATAATTTTTTCTTCCTTTTCCACTTAATGATATTTGTCATCTTTCTTTGACAGAGTGTAAACTTGGTAGTAAACGCTGAGAGATTTTTCTTATTTGTCATCATTTTACAATGTATAGCAAAATTCATACATGGGATACTGAATAATGATAATTTTGGTATAATTCTTCATAATTTGGTATAGAAAAAGAGCAGGTTAAGGATTATTTAGCTACAAGATTAACTGTAATAAGTGTGATATTGATTATTTTCAAGTTAGGAATAGAAATGATACATTCAGGACAATTTAACAAAGACAGTGATAATTAGGCTTAAAGGCTGATAATGGGAGAAGTAAGTTAAGGCACGCATATACTTCTTGTTTACATAACAAGTAAAGGAAAATTAGATTTTTCTTTCCAAAAATAAGTGCCCTAAGGATTTTAAATCTCTACAGTAAGAGTGAGAAGAATTCTATTAAAAGTTAACCATTTCACAATACTGGGGAAGCCAGCACAACTTGTAAAAGGCAAGGTCATGAAAGCTCCATAGATACAACCGAACTCCCTGAGGGACAGAATTGCTGGGCTGAGGGTTGTGGGGAACATGGTCTTGGGCAATATCTAGCTCAATTGGCATAAAATAGTTTATAAAGAAAATGTTCTACATTCTACTTTGATGAGTAGCATCTGGAGTCTTAAAAGCCTGTGAGCAGCCATCTAAGAGACCCCACTGGTCTCACTCCTTTGGGAGCAAGGGAGAATGAAGAAAACTAAAGATACAAAGGAAATATTAGCCCAAAGGACTAAAGGGCCACATCTACCATGGACTCCACCAGACTAAGTCCAGTACAACTAGATGGTGCTGGGCTACCGCCACTGACTGCTCTGACAGGAATCACAATGGAGGGTCCCAGACAGAGCTGGAGAAAAATGTAGAACAAAATTCTAACTCACACAAAAAGACCAAACTTACTGGCCTGTCAGAGACTGGAGGAACCCTGAGAGAATGTCCCTGGGGCGCCCTTTTAGCTCAGTAATGAATTCACTCCTGAGGTTCACCCTTCATCCAAAGATTAGACAGGCACATAAAGCAAATTGAGACTAAAGAAGCACAGCAGCCCAGGGGCCTGGACTAGAAGGCAGGAGGGGACAGGAAAGCTAGTAATAGGGAACCCAAAGTCTAGAAGGGAGAGTATTGACATGTCGTGGGGTTGTTAGCCAACGTCATAAAACAATATGTGTACTGTTTAATGAGAAAGCAGTTTGTTCTGTAAACCTTTATCTAAAGTACAATTAAAAAAAAATTAACCATTTTGTTGTCTGGTCAGCCTCTGTTCTTTGTACATACTTTTACTTAATACTTGTCAAATATAATATGACTCTTCTAGATGCCTACCCTTCTAAGCTATGACCTCTTTGAGTACAGGGTTCATGGCTTGTTTGTTTCTGTGTAGTTGCTAGCACATGGTAGGTATCAAGTATTTATTGAATTGAGTTGAATTGGATTAAGATGGTGACCTCTAGAACTCAAGTTAGTAAGTAGGCCTTGCATGGATTTTCTTGTATGGTAATTTGGGGCAAAGAGTGAAAACCAAATCTTTTTCTCAATTTTCAGGATTGGATAATCAGTTGTGAACTGAGAGAAGTGAGACTTGGAGGGTCTCTTAAACTTGAATATTAGCCCAGCTTTGTAATAGGCACTCTAATTATTTCTTCTTTTGTATATTTCTTTTTTGAATCACTGCCTATTGAATTGGGGCCCAAGAACATCTGTTAAAAGGAATCATATTTGTCACCTTTAAACTCTAGTACACAACAGGCATTTTTATTGTATGCTAGGTTTTGTAGTGGGCATTCTTACCCTTTTACTTAGCGGTGAAATGTCATTTTTTTAATCTGTCAAAATAGAGCATTTTTGGTATCTCTTCAGTTGCCCAATTTCAGCTAAACACTTTTGGACTTATATAGCTTGCCAAATCTATACAATATGCTTTAATGTGTTCAGAACATTTGGATAAATCCCAAAGGATAGAGATACAAAGGGATAAAACATAAGTAAATGATACAAACAGTGCTAGGATATTTTTTCATGAGTGAAAAGTAATATTTTGAAATATTAATATTGAAATAATAACATTATTACTAACATTGTATTAATGTTCAGAATATGTTTCTGAACTCATTGCTTACCTACAATTTAATTATTTTGTATTAAAAAGAGTAAAAGCTAAGGTCTTTGAGACCTAAACCAGAAATCCAATACTACCAGGACTGAAAAGTGTTTTCTTGAAATACCAATGTTGGCAATAAACTTTAGAGTGCAGTGTCTTCTTCAAATACAATCAATATTAGATGGCCTCTTCTCTAAGATAAACATTGTATTAATGTGCATATCTTAACCCCCAGGGCTTAAAACAGCAAAAGGAGGTAGAAACTGAAAGTACGTTGGATTCATGCTGACTAGTATACTTGGGGGATTAGTAAAAATTGAGGTCAGCAATAGTCCCAGGATGCAGGACGAATGGAGGAAGGAAGCACACCGTGGTGGCCATATGCCTTTCCTACTGGCCACGGCATTGGCAGCTGGAGAGGAAGGTGACTCTTCTGTTTAGTTGTGTTTTCTGTAATTCTTCTCCAGCTGTATGTTTGGCTTGCAGCCGATCCCTACTTTTATATCATTCTACTTGAACATTGGAAAATTCCACTTTAATATTGCTTGATATGACAGGAAATACCATCAGTAGCACAGTGCCTCACACACAGTAGGACTGAGTGAATGAAAATTAGGTGATTGTCTCGTTCCAGTAGGGTGTCTGGAACATTCAGTTCCTTGGACAAATTCAGCCTTGCAAAACTTAATATGATGTTTGAAATTATGGCTGTCAAATTGTACTAATGAAACCTCATTGGATTTCTAGATAAGAACAGGCTAAACAGAAGCCCGTTGTTAATCATCTAGGACCCAAGGCAACTTTACTGTAGTGGAAAGAGCTCTGAACTGATAGAAATATAAAGATTACCTGGGAGTATTTTTCAAAAAGTATATTCCCAACTACTTACTCTACTAGTCCCTACACAGGACATATCAGAATCTCCAAGACAGAGAATACGTAGATGAAAAAAAGCTGCTCATGCAATTTGTGCCTTTCACTTCCCCAGCTCCTATTTCCCTTCACCTCCTGAGTTTGAAAATCACTGGAGAATTTGATCTCCAAGGGTCTAACTGTAAAATTCTATGATTTTGCTACTGAAAATTCCACTACCTAGTGATAAAGGTTTTCTCCCAAGAAGCTATTAACTGTATAATTTCTTCTTCCTTGGGACTTGTTCAGTACGTGGATGTATTCTCTCAGATTATAGGCCTTAATTCTAAAGGCTCTAGAGGTATACAATAGCAAAAAACAAAACAAAACAAAAACCATTGCTGTTGAGTCGATTCCGACTCATAGCAACCCTATAGGACAGAGTAGAACTGCCCGATAGTGTTTCCAAGGAGCTCCTGGTAGATTTAAACTGCCCACTTTTTGGTTAGCAGTCATAGCTCTTTACTACACTACCAGGGTTTCCAGAGGTATACAAAAAAAAAAAAAAAAATACAATAGAGGTAGTTTATTACATGAGGAACACTTTCTCTTTCTGCACTTTCTCTTTGCTAGGCTAGCATTCAACATCTTGAATCAGAGAACTTTGGAGATACGGACTTTCTTTGATCTTAGAAGTAGAATATCTGCCATTGAAACTCTGACCAAGTCTTACTACATACTGATAGAAATAATAACTCTGGCATATAGTAAACACTCAAGAAATGGTTGTTCCAGCAAAGTACCTGCATGATTTAATAATATGCATTGCAGGAAAATATTGATTAAAAGTAATTTAAAATAAAATCTTATTTTTATTTGACTCTTGGAACAAAGAGACTTTTTCCTAGCTATATTTAAATTCATTTTGAAGAAGTAAAGACTGAATGATTTAGGGTTTCATAATGGGATAGAAATAATCTTTCTAAAGAGAAACTGTAATTATTATTCTAATAAATTATTTGTGATTACCCACCACCGTTATTTAAATGGGAAAAGAGCTTTTATTCATCAGTCTGTGGTGGAAAATCAAGTTTAGCCTAAAATTAATAAATTCCTAGTCAGGCATCTTTGTACTTAAGTCCTTAGTATCCTCTCAATATGCTGTCCACAAAGTTGCCACTTAAATATGTTAACCGTTATGGTTTAAAAACAAATGTTTCATATTATAAAACTAGTAGAAGTTTATTGTAGAGAATTGTATTGAGGAGGTAAACAGATAAAAGTTATCTATAATTCCACCTGAGATGAGCATTATGGAAAATTTTGATATATTGCTGAAAATAATTTAATGTTCATTATTGATAACTAAAGGATTTTAAAATCTGCTGAAAGTTTTATTATTTAAAATAAAAAACTTTAATAATTTTCCATTATCCTTGTTTAAACCCTGAAAGCTTTTTCTTCTCTTCATTTACAACCTTCATACTTAGTCTGGAGTCCAATGATGTATGGGTTTTATTAGCTAAAATACTCTAGATTCATAATCAGTTTTAGGAAAACATATGTAGCCACTTAGCAAGCATCATCAACTTTTCTTCAGAAGAGCTTATCTAACTAACCCCTTTTGTTCTGTGGATTATTTGGAGAACCCCTACTTCTCTTTTGTTGAGAGTTTTAAGCAGGACTTTGAACATGCTCTGCTTGGTTCAGCCATGGCTGTCAAAGTGAAACCTGAAAGGACCTGAATTTTTAAGATGTGAGCAAACCAGAACAGGAAAAATTTAATCTCCTTCTTAGGAAACAAGAGCAGCTTGCATGTTGCACAGCAACCAAATCTCTTGACCAGCAGAGTCAGAAACAGTGGTGCCCTGCTCAAAGATGGCAGCCAATTGTGCCACTTTGAATGTGTGTTGCGCTCCACAGTCCTGGCAAATAACTCAAAATCCCAAATCAGGGTCATGAAAGGGCTCACTAGCCCTCTTCAGAGTCTCCCATTTTTTCCCGTTTGATTACTGTTCCACTTCACCCAAATTAAAAAAATTTAGGTCTGTTCCAATTTCACTTTGTTGGCCACGACTGAACTAATTCAAACAGGTTTGAAGCACTAGTTTTAAGGCAAAGCGGTAGATGCTTGGGCTACTCTTGTCAGATTTGTTGTTTTTCAAAGTGCTCCAGTGTCTTGATGATAACTCCTAGGAAAATATTTTATTTCCTTGTCATTTTTGTTGAAGAATTGTAGGGAAAAATGCACTTTATTTTTAATAGTGTGTAACTTACCTAAGTTTCTCAAAATTCAAATATTGCATGTACCTATCTGCTCAATTCTTATTTGAATGATAAGTCAGCAATGACTTAGAAGGCTGATTTTTCTGTTAGTGAATAGTTCAATCTCATTAAGACATACCAATCTCAAGGTCATCTTATATATTTTTAAAAACCCCAAGTATTAAGAGCAGGACACCTAATAATCCATTTTATTAATATTATCTTGTTTGAATTATGTCTCCTATTGGAAACCCTGGTGGCGTAGTGGTTAAGAGCTACGGCTGCTAAACAAAAGGTCAGCAGTTCAAATCCACCAGGCACTCTTTGGAAACCCTCTGGGGCAGTTCTACTCTGTCCTATAGGGTTGCTATGAGTCGGAATCGACTGGATGGCAACGGGAGTTCAATGGGGTGGGTGGGGGGATTGAGTTCTGGGACTGCAGTCTGTTGTCTCAAAGTGCCGGAATCCAGGCTGGGCTGGTTGGAAGCCGGCTTGAACTAGTCTGTATAAGAAGTTTGCATCTTATGTTAGGTGTCTGGTGCCCATTTGATTTCCAGCACTGCAGGCTGTATTTTATACCAGTAGCCAGGTGTGGGTAGTGATAAAGGGCTTGGGGGATTTCTCTTACTGGCCCAGGGATCCGAGGGATTCAGTGCAAAACCTGGCCAGCAGCCCGAGTGAGTAGGAGCCATGTGACTCTGGTGAGTTGGAGTGTGCAATTGCCTCCTGCTTCAGAGCTACCTGATCCGAATACTAAGCAGAGCGAGTGCTGGGCTGAGTGTAAGACACTGAAGACACTGCAGAGAAAGGTGCTTATTCCCGAGGCATTACAAAACATGGAGATTAAAGACCAGGGAGCCCAAATGGAGCCGCTGCTGCCTACGGTAAGAGACAACCTGCTGTCACATAGATTAACCTCAATCGCTGCAAAACCTGTCAGGCAAGCAGGCTGCTAGCTAGGTGCAGCGAGTGTACTTTTGGGGTGGTGGATAGCTCCCATGACATATGGACAGGGGTCTCCTCCCATCTCGGGTGACTGAAATGGATAAAGCAAAGCATATGATTTTTTCCCCACCTTCTCAATATGGATGCAATACGGTGATGAAATGTCTCATGTTTGCTGCTGTTTGAAGAAATGGCTAGGTTTTAGCAGCAGGGGCAGCTGTGTGTCTCTCCCTGCCTGTTACTGCCGATCTCTCTGTTTGTCAGGCTGGGCAGTGGTGGCTCAAGCCCCTGCAAAGAAGAAGCTGCCTTTTATCATATTCCACCCCTAATAAATTTCCTCCCACTGCTTCATCTCGGGGGCAGTGAGGTGAGGGAATCTGCTGCTGCTGCTGTTGGAGAGATTCAGTCTCCGCGGACACCAGGGGAAGGAGAACAGAAGGATGGCGTGTGTGTGTGTGTGTGTGTGTGTGCTGTGTGTGCTGTGTGTCATGGTTTACATACTAAGAAGGTGTGGATTTTTTTTGGGGGGGGGAAATAGGCACATAATTCAGATTTGAATATCTGAAATGTTTCTGAATTGTCATCTGGAAATAGCTCATCCGTTTATTCCTGGGTCCTTAAGCTGCCTCCCTGGATTTAATTCTTGAATAAACTGTATTTGCCCATCCTCTCCGTCATCTCTCTGGCTGATTTACAGACTTTGGAGATCTTTAGGCGAGATCTTCTTTCTCATACAGGGGCAGCTGATGTTGCTGTGTTCCGGGTGTGGGGGGGGTGGGGGACGGAGCCAGCATTTTCTTGACGCAACGGAGCTGCCAAAAGCTAGCTTCCAGCCATCCATCAGCGTTATCACAGATCAGAACAGCAGAAATCTCGTCCTTGCACCAAACCAGACCCAGGTGCTGTTTGTCAGCTCTCTGGTACTCAGGTTGGTGACCTACCTTGCAGACTAGAGACTAGTGGCAAGCGCTGCATTTTTGAGTCCATTTCTAGGCTTTGAACACACCTTTACACCAAAAGTACCTCAGGAGGATTGGGCAAATTCTGGGCCACTGTATTTTCAGGACCGTAGTTCTCCTGTAGGGCTCAAAATCTGTAAAAGATTCCAGTTCGGATCCTGGAATCTGCTGTGGCTACTGAGCATGCCCCATTCTCCTTAGGGTGCCGGGTTTGGGCAGGGAGGGAGTAAAGAGATGGGAAGAATGCAGGAGTCACCACCAAGAATGGAGCCTAAGTAAAGTGCAGGGACAGCGTTACAACACACACAACGTTAGAGAGGGAAAAAGGACGCATGGAAAGTGGCCTGCTTGATTAAGAGTAGGGACTTTTTTTTTTTTTTTTGTGGAATTAAAGTGGAGTTATTTTACTTAAATGAGAATATAAGATTTGTCCACCTTCTCAAACTTAAATAGATCCGTAAATTAGGATTCTGTGGTTGCTTGGGATAAATAAAGAGTATCAAGGCTGTCGCAGAGCTATTGTTCCTTGGAGGAGAGGTAAGAACTATACACAGAGATTAAGAAATGGAGATTTAGGGAGATTAAGGTTTGGGGCAATAAAACACCTTTTTTTCCAGAGGTGAAAAGTGGTTGAAACCTATCGTAGGGGAGCAGGCTAAAGTCAGTTAGATGTGGTGTATGAATTGTCACTTGTGGGGAACAATTAAAGGGTTTAGGACCAAATGAAGATTAACTGGAGGAATTTAGAAGAGGATGACATTACTGGGCTAGATGAATGATCAATTCATGGCTTAAAAAAGTATGGGAAATATAAGTTTGGCTAGAAAAGAAGGTCTACAATAAGTTTGATGGAAATGTTCAAAGACCAGAGTCTAAAGTTTGCATTTCATGTGGATGATGCCCAGTACAAAATAGTTACATACCTTGATGGCAAGGGAAGGTCATGTCATCAGTTCATTATAAAAAAAAAAAAAAAAAAAAAACAACAAGCCTGAGAGGCTAAAAAGGGTGCTGAATTACTGGCCCAGTTTTACACTTGTATAGTGTTTTCAACTTCCCTGATTGCTTTAATGGCTATTTTTTTTTTGTTTTAGTTCTTATAAAAACATGTTAGGTAAAGCAGATTTTTTATCTTCTTATTTTAAAGATGAGAAGTTGAGGCACAGAGGGTCTGAATAACATGTTTAAGGTCACATAGTGATGAAGCCAGGACAAGAATATAGGTCTCCTAAAAACTAGTTCAGAACTAAAAAAAAAAATTCAGTATTTTTTACATGACACTATTAACCTGGCTTCACATGATCAAATCTTGGACTGAAGTTTTTATGCCTGGAAGACAGAGGGTTGTATAGAGTTGGGCTCTGTTTTAAAAAATTAATCAGATGGCTTCACAAATAATTATGTGGGAGGCACTGTAGAATGTTTAAGAACACGGTGTAGTGGGTCCCAGCACCAGTGTTTACTTGCTGTGTGATCTTGGAAAAATTATAAGACTTAGTTTCTTCAACTGAAAAATGGGAAAGGACTGGTATATATCTCTTGGATTGTTGTGAAGAATAAATGACATAATCAATATGAAGTACCTGGCATTTAGTAAGTACTCAATAAAAGTTAGCTGCTATTATCAGAATCTGGCTTTGAGAGCACTGGCTGTTATGTTTGAAGCTATAACACAAGGTATGTGCAGAAAGTTCATTGACTTATTAGTAGTCTACTATTGGCTTTTGATTCTTTGTGTTGGGATACAACAAGAGAAATAAAACTTCTGTCTACATGGAATTCAGAATCTAGCTAGTCTACAAATAGGGCTCAATTTGACCTTTTAAAAGAGACTGCTACTTTCTCTTCAAATATTTAATTATTGTTATAAATTCTTTGAGATGATATATATTGAAATATATGTAACAGTAATGATGGTGATATCACTGCAGTAAGGATGGAATCAATCTTTTCAAAGTATGAAGCTGGAAAGTTAGGATATTACATTATGACTTAAAATTTTCTACTGACATTTCTACTATTGAATTTGTTTCTAGAAGTAATCTGATAATTTTAAAGTTGCTGTGTAATGGAAAAGGCTTCTAGGAGACTATCTTTATAATGAATATTTCTATCCTGTTCTATTTAATATTGAATGATATGTAATGAGTTCACATTGGATTCCTTCCAAGATTCTTATATCCTAAACACACACGCACACACATACACACGCACACACAACCAACCAAACCTTTGGCACCGAGTTGATTCTGACTCATACCGACCCTATAGGACAGAGTAGGACTGTCCCATAGGGTTTCCAAGGAGCGGCTGGTGGATTTGAACTGCCAACATTTTGGTTAGCAGCCAAGCTCTTAACCACTGTGAAGAAACTTATTAAGTTGAGCTTACTCATAAAACTCCCCTAGGGCATGGAACCAGAATAAAGAAAGGTCACTTTTGAAGGCAATTTGATGGTACAGAGTAGATGGTGGAATTTATGGCCTGTTATGTTAATTCCAGATTTCCAAATTGTCCAGTTTATTGAATTGTTTTTGTTTGTAGAAAAAAAGTTTCAAAAAATCTTCTATATTGTTAGTTAGGGAAAGGAAAATGGGACTAAAATGTCAAAATAAGAAGAACAACAACAAAAAACACATAAGGTGACTAAATAATATTGACATTTCTGTTTCATTTGAATTGTCATTTAAATTATAATCTGTATTTAAAGAAAACATACTCACTACACATAATAGTACATAGGAAGTGAGATGTAGTATATCAATTCTCATTTCCACTTTCATGATTTGAGCTGTTACTTTAGAATGATGAGTGACCCTATAAACAAAATATATGTATAGGATACTAAGTTTGGGAATGGGTGGTAGAATCTAAAGGCTATAAGCATGAAGTTTATAATAAAAAATATTGAGGTCAGATTAGGAAGTGATGGAGAGTTAGCAAATATCTGAGCTGAGGGCCAGAGCTCAAATAGAGTCAGAGAACACGGAGAGAAAATATAATCCCACTTCTGATGAATCACTTCTTCCTAACCTTGGAATAATGGTTTTAGAAGTGTATAGCATATATCCAGAAACTGCGATGCACGCAACATGCTACAAGTCAATGGAGAAATGTGGGTGCCACTCTTAACCCTTTTGTGTAGAGAAATTTCCACGTCTCCCTTTCGTATCTCATAGAATACATGACACTTGATCTTTTGGCTTTCTGGGAGGATTCCACTGCCAATCTATGTAGTAAATATCAGTTAAGATTTATTTTTAATTTTTAGTTAAAATAATGTAAGTTGAAGTTCTAGTATATTCTTCTCTCATCCCAAAGGATTGTCGTATGTACAATTCAATAAGACCAATTACATCAGTCCTGTTGTGCAATCATCACCAATATCCAAAGCAACTAAATTTTTTTTTTTTTGCCTTCAAAAAAGAGAAATTTATTTTCTCACAGTTTACAAGGCTAAAAGTTCGAATTCAGAGCTCTGGCTCTAGGGAAAAACTCTTTCTCTGTCGGCTCTGAGGTAAGATCTGTGTCTCTTCCAGCATTCCTTGGAAGGTTCCTTGGTGATCTTTATGTGGTATGGCATCTAACTTGCCCCGTTTGTGCTTGCTTGTCTCTGGATCTAGTGTTCCTTATAACTCAGAAGTGATTAGGTTTAAGACACGCCCTATACTGGATGGCAAAGAACAACACCACCACTGATATGGCCTCATTAACATAACAAATAAAATCCTATTCCCAATTGGGATTACATCCATATGTACTGAAAAAAAATTCTCTGCAATTTCCAACTCATGGTGACCCCATGTGTGTCAGAGTAGAACTGTGCTCCATAGCGCTTTTTTTTTTTAAATAATATTTTATTGTGTTTTCAGTGAAAGTTTACACAGTAAATTAGGTTCCCTTTTGGCAATTTCTATACGAACTGTTTAGTGACATTACTTACATTTTCCACAATGTGTCAATATTCTCTTTGATTGTGTTTTGGTTATTCCATTTCCAGTACTCCAGTTTCCCTGCCCACTTATCTTCTCATCTTCGCTTTAGAGTAATTGTTGACTTTTTGGTCTCATGTTGTTGTTGTTGTTAGGTGCCATCAAGTGGGTTCCGACTCATAGTGACCCTATGTACAACAGAATGAAGCACTGCCAGGTCCTGCACCATCCTCACAATCATTGCTATGTTTCAGCCCATCGTGGCAGCCACTGTGTCAATCCATCTCATCGAGTGTCTTCCTCATTTTCACTGACTGTCTACTTTACCAAGCATGATGTCCTTCTCCAGGGACTGGTCCCTCCTGATAACATGTCCAAGGTACTTGAGATGAAGTCTCACCATTCTCGATTCCAAGGAGCATTCTCACTGTACTTCTTCCAGGACAGACTTGTTCTTCCTTTTAGCAGTCCTTGATGTATTTAGTATTCTTCACCAACACCATAATTCAAAGGCATCAATTCTTCTTCAGTCTTCCTTATTCATCGTCCAGCTTTTACATGCATAAGAGGGGATTGAAAACACCATGGCTTGAGTCAGGTGCACCTTAGTCCTCAAAGTGACATCTTCAAAGCAACTAAATATTTAATTTTTTTGTTTGTTTTATTGTTGCCTTTATTAGCCTTGATTTTTGTTACCAGCATTTAAAATAAGATCATTATTAGCCTAGTCTTTTAAAGTATTATCTTACTGTAGGGTATAGTAAATCAAACTCCAAAAAAGACATCAATTAATTATTAACCATTTTATATTGATTTTAATTTATGTTTCTTCCAAGATTTTATGATGCTTAAAGAGAATCTTTATGTTATATAACATAGTATCTCCTTCAAATACTTTACAGGGGAAAAACAAAAAAGAAAGATAACCACAAATCAGCAGAAAACAGTAGTGTCCTAGGGCTGTGGGTTGATGTTAACTACAAAAGGGCATGACAGAACTTTTTTAGGCAATGGAAATGTTTTAAACTACGTTGAAGCCAAGATAGTATTACTGGTAATATTTCATGTCAGCCTGTTAAAGAATAAGTTATAGATATTCTGAACTGTATTGTAAATAGAAATTATTTTTTAAAATGATTTGATCCACAGAAGATTGTTGGAAATCCATCAATTCATTCATTAATTCAGCAAATACTTTATTGAATACCTACTAAATAGAAGTCGCTGTTCCATGTGCTGTCACAAAACAAAGTGAAAATGAAAATATACGGAAAAGCTCACTTCATTTAGTTTATTAAATATATGAAGATTGCTCCTCCTTCCAAAAAAATAAACAAATAAATAAAAAGGTTTAACTCTGCAGGGAATATTATTTTAGATACTTGAGGTAATCAGCAATCATTTCATCCTGGGGTCATTTCTAACACTTTAATAGTTCCAAGGGCACCAGTGAAGGTTTTAGTAAGTTGTTTGGTCATGATAAATTGATTTATTATTTCTCATTGCCTATTGGAATTGGGATACTTATTCATTTGTGTTCCTGTTTTAGATGTTGGGAATGGGGTGTCATTGATCTATTTTCTGTTGATTTGCTTTCTTCTTCTATAATTTTGCATTTTCTGGATATTTCATATAAATGGAATTATACAGTAGTCTTTTGCATTTGGTATCTTTCAATTAAGTAAAATGTTTTTGAGGTCTATCCATATTGTAGCATGTATCAGAAGTTCCTTTTTATTGCTGAAAGTATCATGTGGATGTACAATATTTTGTTTGTCCATTCACTAATTGATGGACATTTAGATTATGTTTGGTTTTTAGCTATTATAAATAATGCTGCTGTGAATTTTCATATCTATTTTATGTCTCCATGTGGATATATGTTTACATTTCTCTTGAGTGGAGTCCTATGAATGAGATTGCTGGATTTATAGTAAGTTTATACTTCACGTTAGAAGAAATTGTCAAACTTGTTTCCAGTGAGGTTGTGCCATTTTACATGGAACAGCTTGTACCAGAAATTTATGAGGGTTTCAGTTTCTCCACATTTTTGCCAATGCTTGCTATTGTCTTTTTTATTATACCTATCTTAGTGTGTGACGCAATATGCCATTTTGGTTTTGATTTGCATTTTCCTAATGACTAGTGCAGAGCCCTGGTGGCACAATGATTAAGCACTCAACTGCTAACCAGAAAGTTGGCAGTTCAAACCCACCAGCTGCTCTTTGGGAGAAAAGACCTGGTGATCTGCTATCTTCAAGAATTATAGCCTAGAAACTCTATGAGGCATTTCTGCTAGTCCCATAGGATCACCATGAGGAAGAATCGACTCAACAGCGTACAACAATAACTAATGATATTGAGCATTTTCCATGTGCTTATTGGCCGTTTGTATATCTTCTCTGATGAAATGTCTCTTCAAATCTTTCGCCCATTTATCAAATGGGTTATTTGTCTTCTTATTGACGTATACATATTGGATATGAGTCCCTTATAAGATATACGATGCAAATATTTTCTCCCTGTCTGGGCTTTTTTTTTTTTCACTTTTTTGATGGTGACTTTTGAAGCACAAAAGTTTTTAATTTAATAAGTTCAATTTATCTTTTTTTTTCTTTTATGGATTGTGCTGTTAGTGTCAAATCTAAGAATTCTGCCTAAACCAAAGCCATAAAAATTTTGTTCCAGAAGTTTTTATAATTTCACCTCTTATGTTTAGATCTATGATCCATTTTCAGGAAATTTTTGTGTGCGTTGTGAGGTAAGGGTCTAGGTTTATTTATTTTTTCTTCATGTAGATATCTAGTTGTTCCAGCATGATTGGATTTTGTTGTTAGCTTTGTTGAAAATCAATTGTTTATAAATATATAAAAGTTTATTTCTGGACTCTCCATTCTCTTCTGTTGATCTATATGCCTAACCTCACTCCAGTTACCCCACTATCCCAATTACTGTGGCTTTATAGTAAATTTTGAAATCAAGTAGTGTGAGTCTTTCAATTTTGTTCATCTTTCTCAAGATTATTTTGGCTATTCTAGGTCCTTTTTATTTCCATATCGATTTTGAAAACACTTTGTCAATTTCTACAAAAAGCCTTCAGGGATTGTGATAGGAATTGCTTTGAATTTGTAGGTCAATTTTGGGAGAATTGCCACCTTGACAACACTGGGTCTTCCAAAACATGAATGTGCAATGTGTCTCCATTTATTTAAATTTTCTTTAATTTCTCTGGATGATGTTTTCTAGTTTTATTTGTTTTAACAAGGACTTCTTTGCAATATTTAGAGAGAACACAAAAATTTCTGGATGCCGTTTGTATAGTAGTTCCTACATTAAGCTTAGGTGTGTCCAAACAGTTCAGAACTCCAAAGGTCATCTCAGAGGATGAAAATTGAGATTAACCTAAAGATTCAGTGGCATAGAATGAGCATGTATAGTAACCAAAGACCTTGTTGTATGGTTTTGATTTACTGATAAAGTCCCTGTACTAGTGTCAGCAAGAGCTGCTCATTTATCATGAAAATTATGCTCTAAGGATCTCATAAGCAAGTTTTTTAAGGAGAATTTTCCCATTGCATATTTAATGTGTTAGGTTGTTGGCTTGCCCCCAACATTTAATTGTTCTTGCTAATTCTGAGAATCCAAAAGTATTTAGAGAAGGTTATTTCTTTTTCAATGACTTTTTTTTTTTTTTTTTGACGAATGAGGCATTGGTATTAAAGATGTTGACCTAGTCAAATTCCAGAAAGCAAATGTCACAAAAAGTAGTTAGGTACATAAAAACTACTGGATGGGTTTGAAATATAGCTCTGCTAATGAAGCATATTTCCTTATCATTGTTAGATCAATGCTGCTTTTTTCCTGGATAAAATGTTTAATGTCTGTTGATATTTAAGCTGCTCTGGGAATAAGCTAATTCAGACTCTTCTGAGTTGCTCATAAACAAAAATATGATTATAAAATGGGGAAATACATGTTATTTGACTGTGTATCATGTACTTCAGAGCCCTGGTGTTGTGGTAGTTAAAAGCTAAGGCTGCTAACCAAAAGGTCTGCAGTCTGAATCTACTTGGAAACCCCACGGGGCAGTTCTATTCTGTTCTGCAGGGTCGCTATGAATTGGAGCCGACTTGACAGCAATGGGTTTGGTTTTACCATGTACTTTATGTTTTATTAACACATAACTTTATAATATAAGTGTTTGTCTAAAGCATCTGATATTATATAATTGACAGACCACTTCTTGTTGTTAGGTGCTGTTGAGTCGGTTCCGACTCATAGCGACCCTATGCACAACAGGACGAAACACTGCCCGGTCCCAAGCCATCCTTACAATCATTGTTATGCTTGAGCTCATTGTTGCAGCCACTGTGTCAATCCACCTCGCTGAGGGTTTTCCTCTTTTCCTCTGACCCTGTACTCTGTCAAGCATGATGTCCTTCTCCAGGGACTGATCCCTCCTGACAACATGTCCAAAGTATGTAAGATGCAGTCTCGCCATCCTTGCTTCTAAGGAGCATTCTGATTGCCCTCCTTCTAAGACAGATTTGTTCATTCTACCAAAAAAGAAAAAAAAAAAAAGTCTTTTTTTCTTTTTTTGGCAGTCTATTTTTTTTTTTTTTATGGTATATTCAATATTCTTCGCCAACACCACAATTCAAAGCCGTCAGTTCTTCTTCAGTCTTCCTTATTCATTGTCCAGCTTTCACATGCATATAATGTGATTGAAAATACCATGGCTTGGGTCAGGCGCACCTTAGTCTTCAAGGTTACATCTTTGCTCTTCAACACTTTAAAAAAGTCCTTTGCAGCAGATTTACCCAGTGCAACACGTCTTTTGATTTCTTGACTGCTGCTTCCGTGGCTGTTGATTGTGGATCCAAGTAAAATGAAATCCTTGACAACTTCAATCTTTTCTCTGTTTATTATGATGTTGCTTATTGGTGCAGTTGTGAGGATTTTTGTTTTCTTTATGTTGCTGTGCAACCCGTACCAAAGGCTGTGGTCTTTGATCTTCATTAGTAAGTGCTTCAAGTCCTCTTCACTTTCAGCAAGCAAGGTTGTGTCATCTGCATAACGCAGGTTGTTAATGAGCGTTCCTCTAAACCCGATGCCCTGTTCTTCTTCATATAGTCCAGCTTCTCGTATTATTTGCTCAGCATGCAGATTAAATAGGTATGGTGAAAGAATACAGCCCTGACACACACCTTTCCTGACTTTAAACCAATGGTTTGGTTTTAAGAATACTTCTAGAGTGCACAAAAATAGTATTGTCTTACTCCTAAACAAAGGAATTATTAAAAATATTAAACTCAAGGACCGTCTATATCAGAACCATCAGGATGGTTCAGGTTCTGGGCCTTACGCCAGGCTCTAGGCTTAGAATATCTAGAGGTGGTGGTCATTCTTTTTAAGCGTTTCCTTTTTTTTTTTTTTTTTCTTGCACCACACTATTTTCCAGGCTCATCTTGTGTTTTCCCTGCTGCAGCCTTGGAATTAACCACTTCTTCAAGGAGCTACTAGACTAATTCTTTAGGCTACTTATAATTGTTGCCAACATTTCTTCCAGAAATATCGCATGCTAGTTTTCACTTGCACTGATATTTTAAAAACTTTGCCAATTGTCCTGGCAAATATTTTTTACTAACCCTTTGTTTTGTATTTCATTTCCAGCTTTGCTATCAAATAGTCTTTCACTATGAAATAGGTTTTATTTTTTTTTAAATCACAGTTCAGAAAAAACTTTGAACTATAGTACCTCTTTGAAAAATTTCTTAGTTTAGTTCACCTTATCAGAAGTTTTACAAAAATGCAGCATGAGATGATTACTAACTTATTCCTTTTTTGATGTGAAAGGTATGAACCTCCAACCCTATCATTACAGGCTCTCACTAGATACCATTATGTCATTTTGGTCATGAAAATTATCCGTTGTTTTGAATGATGAAATTTCCTCCACTTTGTCAAAAGTCACATTTTATTTATCCATTTATTTTTTTTTAAATGAGACTGAGAGAGGTCCAATTAACAGGGTGTTTCAGTGTCTTATTCTTTTCCTCAGCCTTATTGCTTATTAGTCTGTGATAGACCAGATATAGACAGTCAGATTTAATTTGTTTATAATATTCATTTTGGGCTAAGATGATTTGTATATATAGTACTTTAATAAAAATCACTTCTTATTAAGACTGTCATTTTTACTTGAACTACCCAGTAACTTCCATGTCATCATACCATGTTGAAGACCTACCTGACAAACTTGAGGAAAGTAAAATCGCTAGGCTTCCCTGTAGTTGTTACTTAAATAAAACATGATTTATACTCTGCTCATAATTCTCTGATTTAATAATTCTGATTTTTATCTTTATCTGGTTTGAAAAAAGTAATTAGTTCTTAATTCATGGAATTAGGAGTAATTTATTTTAAGTAATTTGGTAACAGTAATACCACAATTGTTTCATATTCTTCTTGGTTTTGCAAATATGATAATATTTTCTATTTAGGTCTTAACATAAATATTCTTTATAAATGGCTACTATAAAAACTAAATAAATCTCCAACATCAATCCTCTTAACCTGACATTAAAGGCTGCTTAGATAGTAGTGCCAGTTTAATAAAGGAGTCAGAATCTCAAGTACAGGCCATTTATGCAATGTAAGATAATATATTTGCAAAATTTTTATGAGAGCAAAAATACAGAAATGGTGAAGGTAATGTTCACTTTGTCCGTTAAAAAATCCATGAAGCTGCCTCATAATTCAGAAAATTCTAACTATAGTATATTCATTTAAAACATATTCACCCAGCCTTGAACCCAGTTTCAAAAAGATCAACCTTTCACAAAATTGCTTTTAGCAGCTCGTATTTTTTATCTGTTCCCTTTTATGATTTAAAAACATTATTCCACCTCCTTCCATGTACTCAATCCTCACCATCTCTCGTAGCAATTAAATTCAGCATTCCTGTTCTTTCTTATCTAAACAGGTTTCTCCCCATCTTTGCAGATGGCTGCATGATGTTTGGTTTCAGACAAAGAAGAGATACTTACATCTTTGGTTCCCTAGGATAGTGATGTATCTCAATGCTAACTAGTGAGGTCAATTTTGTTGCTGTTAGGTGCCATCAAGTTGGTTCCAACTCAGAGCGACACTATGTAAAACAGAATGAAACGCTGCCCAGTCCTGCGCTATCCTCACAATTGTGCTTAAGCCCATTGTTGCAGCCACTGTTAGCAGTCCATCTCATTGAGGATCTTCCTCTTTTTCTTTGACCCTCTACTTTACCAAGCATGATGTCCTTCTCCAGGGACTGTTCCTTCCAGATAACATGTCCAAAATATGTGAGACAAAGTTTCACCATCCTTGTTTCCGAGGGGCATCCTGCTGTACCTCTTCCAAGACAGATTTATTCATTCCTCTGGCAGTCCATGGTATATTCAATATTCTTCACCAACACCGTAATTCAAAGGGGTCAGTTCTTCTTTGGTCTTCCTTATTCATTGCCCAGCTTTTGTATGCATATGAAGCAATTGAAAACACCGTGACTTGGGTCAGGTGCACCTTAGTTTTCAAGGGGACATCTTTGCTTTTTAACACTTTAAAGAAGTCTTTCATAGCAAATTTGTCCAAATGCAATGCGTCTTTTGATTTCTGGACTGCTGCTCCCATGGATGTTGATTGTGGATAGACCAAATATTTCAGAATGAATTCTACCACCTACCTTTCCAGGTTACATTGAAACTTTTGACATTAAAATCAGTTTTTCTTGGAAGAATACACTTTCCTGATATTTTCTTGGCCCAGAAAATACCTTGATAAGAGAGTGAAGAGGTTTTAAAAGTTAAGTGAACCTCTGATCCATAAAACAAGGAGTTGATGATTATGTGTCAAAAATTTATAAACCCACATTTACTTTTCTCCTAAAAAGTAACTCTATATTTAGAAAACAAGCTAGAGTATTCAGCAAAATTAAGTTGGAATTTAAAACAAACATTAATATATGAATGGCTCATATAATTTAGTAAATCTGAAATACTAATTAATTTCTTTATGCTAATTACCTGTTTGCCTGTCTATTGAGTAAGAATGGAAGAGAGATAAAGAAGTGGCTTTCTTGTTTTATGTGATATGGAGCAGGAATTCAACTTTCTTAGGGAAGTACAGTGAAGCGTTCCAATGATGCGCGTGAGAAACACTTTACACTGCATTGAGCATAATATCTTTGTGCAGATGATCCGTGACAAAGGGTGAATAAGGTCAGTACCTTTTTCAGTAAGACTCAAAGATAATCAAGATTTTCTTGTTAAATCAATAATAATTTAGCCTCTTGTTTTTTAAACCTTTAACTAGGATTATTACAGAGAAGGCAAAATCCTTTGGTTCAAGTTTTGTTTCCTTTCTCCAGCCCACATTAGATTATAGCTGCTCTTGAGTTGTGACATTTTCTTATAAAAATTTGGTGTCAATTCTCATCCAGTTTTGTGAATCTGTATTTTACAGCAAACTCCCTTTAATATTTGTAAGTATTCTAACTATGAATGGGAGAAAGGAAACAGCCTGAGAAAAAGGTGATAATGTAATTCAACATAGATAAATTTTATTAATGCACCTGAATATTCTACGAATTAAATCATATTTCCTTGAAAGTTTGATGTTGTTGTTGTTAGGTGCCATTCAGTCAGTTCTGACTTATAGCGACCTTATGTACAACAGAATGAAACACTGCCCAGTCCTGAGCCCATTGTTGCAGCCGCTGTGTCAATCCATCTCATTGAGAGTCTTCCTCTTTTTTGCTGACCCTCTAGTTGGTTTGATAGAAGCTTAAATTTCCACTGAATTTAATAGTAAAGTATATGCTGTTGAGCTATGAAATGACTAGAGATAACCAGCTTGAGGAAGGCAAAGAGCAAAAGGCCTTCATTTCTTGCTGTAGTTTGAATGGTTAGCATTTGAAAAATCAATAGTTTATTGAACATTGATTCTGAATGAGCATAAATTTCTTCTGAATAATTTGAAAATAAGTTAACTTTGATTTGGATCATTCATACCACCTAAATACTGCCTTTGGCCCATTTTTAGTTCAATTAGACTTTGAAGAAAAGCTGCATCCTCATATAAGTTGTTTAAAAACTACTTCTTACAAAGAAATGTTATACATCCCATATATGGTAGAAGAGCTAGCTGTTTCATATGAAAGAAAACAGTTTATCAGGCTGAGGCTACTAAGAGACCAGGTGGTAACTATATTTGGTTCTTATATTTGTGACTGATATGGTCTGCATGAGGCAAGACATTTGAGTATTTTTTCATCATTTCTCCATTTTATATATTTTTCATATGTTTACTATCTGTACTCTATCCTGTAATAAAATCATTAAAAAAATCATTGAAGGAACAATTTGATTCATTGCTAAGATAAAGTGAATTGATTCAAGTAGAACATCTGTGTTTGGACCTAATGTATTGGAGGACTTAAGGTAGTATAATTCATGTTTGTGATGGCATCATAAGTTGCTTTGCCTGTCTGCTTGCCTTTCTTTTATGTCCTGGTTTATGTATGCTATACAAAGACAGTCGTTCCTTTCCTTTTGATCTCTAATCTTTTCCTTTTTACTATCAGCAATTATTAGACCCTGACTTGTGATGTACACAGTGAGTTAAAGATCTCAAGAGTTTTTAGAATTATGGGAACACAGAATGCATCGAAGACTGAATAGAGGATTATGAACCACAGAGAATGATAACAAGTAAATTAATGAATTAAAATGATTTCACATCTCTTATGAAATCTCTCATTTAAAAAAAATTAACCCCATTAATGGAGTTGAATAAATAAAAACATTTGATTTTATACAATTTTTGTTTTGTAGCAAGATCTTAAAAGGAGCCCTAGTGGTGCAGTGGTTAAGCACTTGGCTACTAACCAAAAGGTTGGTGGTTCAAACCCACCAGCTGCTGCACATGAGAAAGATGTGACAGTCTGCTTCCATAAAATTACAGCCTTGAGAACCCTACCAGTAATTAATTTATGCCTTACTAGAACTGAGATACTAAAAACCTTTACCAATATTATTGATAACCTTACTGTTTCTTCTGGGGACATCTGGTAGACACCCAGAACTTTTTGCTTTAAGTCAGAAGTTTTCATTGAAATTTCTATTCCTATCTACTATTCTTCAAAGAAAAAGTAAACACACACACACACAAATGAAACAAAACAAAAGTTATTAACATATTTTGAGTACTTTATCAAGTACAATCTGAAATGATAATAAAATTAAAATAAGACAGGAAAGAATGGATCTTAACCCATCTTTACATGATAAGGGATGAGGGATGCAAGACTTAGAGATCATCTAATTATCAGAAGCAATAATTTAATAATCAGAAGTAATTGAGAATTGGAGGGAACTACCTCTGATCTGTAAAAATAGAGTGGATATCCTGTGTCAATTCATAAATTATCCTTAAAATGAACTCATAATGAAAAATACCTGTCAGGCCAGGTGTGAACAACATTTCATTTTATCTATTGACATTGTGTGGGAATGATTCTGAGAAATCCCAGTTTTTTTTTTCTTGATTTTATATGCTTCTATAAAACTGTGGGCTTTGATGGATTTTTATTTAAAAATTTCACACACACAAGTAATATTTCTCACACTACACAAACTGTTATGATAATATTTTCCCATAATTAATATAGTCAGGTTATACTTACATAGAGGAACCCTGGTGGTGCAGTGGTTAAAGCTGCTAACTAAAAGTTTCTTGGTTCGAACCCAGTAGCCACTTTGAGGGAGAAAGATGTGGCAGTCTGCTTCCATAAAGATTTACAGCCTTGGAAACCTTATGGGGCAGTTCTACTCTGTCCTATAGGGTCGCTGTGAGTCAGAATCAACACGATGGCAATGGATTTGGTTTTGGTTTTTTGGTAGACTTACATATACAGGTTATAACAAAGAAACTCAATAAATAGAAATGCACAGGAAAGATAACATATTATTCTCACTAGTCTCACCCTGATTTTCTTTTTAGCTTTCCTCATATGAATTAGTGATTATTTCATGTTGTTCTGACTTTCTTACTACACATTTCTTCCATAATCCATTACAGTGGTTTTATATTATGTGAATAAAGATACAAGAGTTCATCTTTGGTTATCTTGGATAAAGCCTGCACAAGAAAACACACTATACTGTTTGGATTTTGTTGTATTTTTAAGAAACTATGCTTTTTTAAAAATACAGTATTCCCAAAGAATTTAGCGTTGGCTGAATATTTGAATTGAAAACCAAGTGAAGTAATTTTACATAAATATGAGAGCCAGTCAAAATATAGAGCAATAAATGTTTATCAAATGCTAAGGGTGTGTTTGGAAACTTCATCTAAATCTTGTTTATTTTTTTGAACTGTAGTATATATAAAACTCCTTTTAATATTAGTAAGTATTCTAACCATGGATGGGAGAAAGGAAACAGCTTGAGTTGTTGTTAGGTGCCATCAAGTCAGTTCTGACTCCTAGTGACCTTATGTACAACAGAATGAAATACTGCCTGGTTATTAGCCATCCTCACAATTGTTGCTGTACTTGAGCCCATTGTTGCAGCCAATTTGTCAATCCATTTCCTTGAGGGTCTTCTTTTTCACTGACCCTTGACATTACCAAGCATGATGTCCTTCTCCAGGGACTAATGCCTCCTGATAACATGTCTGAAGTATGTGAAATCATCCTCACTTCTAAGGCGCATTCTGGCTGTACGTCTTCAAAGACTTCCAAGATTTGTTTGTTCTTCTGGCAGTCCATGGTATTCTTCAACATTTTTCACCAACACGGTAATTCAAAGGCATGAAGTCTTCTTTGGTCTTCCTTATTCATTGTCCAGCTTTCATGTGCATATGAGGCAATTGAAAATATCATGGCTTGGGTTAGGTGTACCTTAGTCCTCAAGGTGACATCTTTGCTTTTTAATATTTTAAAGAGGTCTTTTGTAGCAGATTTGTCCAACGCAATACGTCGTTTGATTTCATGACGGCTGCGTCCATGGGCGTTGATTATGGATCCAAGTAAAATGAATCCTTGACAACTTCAATCTTTTCTCCATTTATCATGATGTTGCTCATTGGTTGGCTCACTTGTGAGGATTTATGTTTTCTTTATATTGAGGTATAATCCATACCGAAGGATATTGGTAAGTTCTTCAAGTCTCCTTAACTTTCATAAGCAAGGTTGAGTCATCTGTGCATTGCAGGTTGTTACTGAGTCTTCCTCCATTCTTGATGCTGTATCCTTCTTCATGTAGTCGAGCTTCTCAGATTATTTGCTGAGCATACAGATTAAATAAATATGGTGAGAGGCCACAACTCTGACACACACCTTTCCTGACTTTAAACCATGCAGTATCCTCTCGTTCTGTTTGAACATCTGGCTATTGGTCTGTGTACAGGTTCTGCCTGAGCACAACTGAATGGTCAAGAATTCCCATTCTTTGCAATGTCGTCCAAAATTTGCTAGGATTCATGGAGTTGAATACCTTTGCGTAGTCAATAAAACACAGGTAAACACCTTTCTGGTATTCTCTGCTTTCAGACAAGATCCCTATGACATCAGCAATGATATTCCTTGTTCCACATCTGCTTCTGAATCAGGCTTGAATTCCTTGCAGTTCCTTGTTGATGTACTGCTACAACCATTTTTGAATTATCTTCAGCAAAATTTTACTTGTGTGCAGTATTAATGATATTGTTTGATAGTTTCTGCATTCCATTGGATCACCTTTCTTTGGAATGGGCAGGAATATGGATCTCTTCCAGTTGCTTGGCAATGCAGCTGTCTTCCAAATTTCTTGGCATAGGCGAGTGAGTGCTTCCAGCATTGCATCTGTTTGTTGAAACATCCCAGTTGGTATTCTGTCAATTCCTGGAGCCTTCTTTTTCAGCAATGCCTTCAATGCAGCCTGAATAAAAGGTGATAATTCAATAATTTAATATAGATAAATTCTGTTCATCCACATGACTTTCCCATGAAATAAATCATGGTTTTAAAAAGTGTGACAGAGCTTAAATTTCCGCTGAATTTAATAGTGAACTACGTGCAAAATTTATCTATTGCAACAGAAGTTTATAGCTTCCAGTGCAAATGGCTTTTTTGGAAAGTCTGATATTTTGTGATCTATTTATTTAAAATACAACTAAGCAGATAAACTGGTTATATTTCTATAAAGGTCAAGTTAGAATCAAGCTAGAATTAAGCTAGAGATACATAAAAGTATAGTTGTGGCTCATAATGAAAATTTAGAGTGCGCGCCTATTTAGGCCCCTTGGCTGAAGCCTGTGAAAGATCAGCTAGGTTTCTTCGTGATGTTCTTCAGTTTTAACAGCTCAAATTTGTTAGACCATCCCTTTAAATTAAATTGACTCGTATTGTTAGTTGCCGTTGAGTTGGTTCCAACTCATAGAGACCCTATGTACCACAGAAGGAAACACTGCCTGGTCCTGTGCCATCCTTACCATCATTGTTATGCTTGAGCCCATTGTTGCAGCCACTGTGTCAGTCCATCACTTTGAGGGTCTTCCTCTTTTCCACTGACCCTGTACTTTACCAAGCATGATGTCCTTCTCCAGGGACTGATCCCTCCTGACAACATGTCCAAAGTATGTAAGATGCAGTCTCGCCATCCTTGCTTCTAAGGAGCATCCTGGTTGTACTTCTTCCAAGACAGATTTGTTCGTTCTTTTGGCAGTCCATTGTGTATTTAACATTCTTCACCAACACCACAATTCAAAGGCATCAGTTCTTCTTCAGTCTTCCTTATTCATTGTCCAGCTTTCACATGCATATGATGTGATTGAAAATACCATGGCTTGGGTCAGGCGCACCTTAGTCTTCAAGGCAACATCTCTGCTTTTCAACACTTTAAAGAGGCCTTTTGCAGCAGATTTGCCCAATGCAATGTGTCTTTTGATTTCTTGATTGCTGCTTCCATGGGTGTGATTGTGAATCCAGGTAAATTGAAATCCTTGACAACTTCAATCTTTTCTACATTTATCATGATGTGGCTTATTGGTCCAGTTGTAAGGATTTTTGTTTTCTTTATGTTGAGGTGTAATCCATACTGAAGGCTGTGGTCTTTGATCTTCATAAGTAAGTTCTTCAATTTCTCTTCACTTTCAGCAAGCCAGGTTGTGTCATCTGCATAATGCAGATTGTTAATGAGTCTCCATCCAAACCTGATGCCCCATTCTTCTTCTATAATCCAGCTTCTTGGATTATTTGCTCAGCGTACAGATCAAATAGGTATGGTGAAAGATACATCCCTGACACACACCTTTCCTGACTTTAAACCAGGCAGTATCCTCTTGTTCTGTACGAGCAACTGCCTCTTGATCTATATGCGGGTACCTCCTGAGCACAATTAAGTGTTCTGGAATTCCCATTCTTCACAACATTATCCATAATTTGTTATGATCCACAGAGTGGAATGCCTTTGCATAGTCAATAAAACACAGGTAAACATCCTTCTGGTATTCTCTGCTTTCAGCCAAGATCCATCTGACATCAGCAATGATATCCCTAGTTCCACATCCTCTTCTGAATCCATCCTGAATTTCTGGCAGCTCCCTGCCGAAATGCTGCTTCAGCTGCTTTTTTGAATGATCTTCAGCAAGATTTTGCTTGCATGTCATATTAATGATATTGTTCAATAATTTCCTCATTTGGTTCGATAACCTTCCTTGGGAATAGGCATATATGTGGATCTCTTCCAGTTGTTTGGCCAGGTAGCTATCTTCTAAATTTCTTGGCATAGGTGAGTGAGCATTTCCAGCACTGCCTCCATTTGTTGAAACATCTCAATTGATATTCCGTCAATTCCTGGAGCCTTGTTTTTTTTGCCAGTGCCTTCAGTGCAGCTTGGAGTTTCTTCTTCAGTGCCATTGGTTCCTGATCATATGCTACCTCTTGAAAATTCTTTTTGGTATAATGACTCCGGGTATTCCTTCCATCTTCTTTTGATGCTTCCTGTGTCGTTTAATATTTTCCTTATAGAATCCTTCACTGTTGCAACTTGAGGCTTGAATTTTTTCTTCAATTCTTTCAGCTTCAGAAGCACCCAGTGTGTTCTTCCCTTTTGGTTTTCTATCTCTAGCTCTTTGCACATGTCATTATAATACTTTGTCTTCTTGAGCTGTACTTTGAAATCTTCTGTTCAGCTCTTTTACTTCATCATTTCTTCCTTTTGCTTTAGCTGCTTGAAATTTGAGAACAAGTTTCAGAGTTTCCTCTGACATCCATCTTGGTCTTTTCTTTCTTTCCTGTTTTTTAATGACCTCTTGGTTTCTTCATGTATGATGTCATTGCACAACTTGTCTGGCGTTTGGTCATTACTGTTCAACGAATCAAATCTATTCCTGAGATGGTCTCTAAATTCAGGTGGGATATACTCAAGGTTGTATTTTGCCTCTAGTGGACTTGCTCTAGTTTTCTTCAGTTTCCACTTGAACTTGCATAGGATGCTAAAAACAAAACATTGCAAAAATTTCTGTCCAACTTGTTTTTACCAGTTTGAATTATGCATCACAAATATATGAAAAATATTTTGATGCTGCGAAACAGAAAGCATTAGACTAAGTGAATAATTTTCACACTATTATTTCCAGGTAGTGTTGAAGCCTTTATAGCTATGTATTGGACCTCGAATTCAGCCTTGCATAGGGAATAGTCCATTAACTGATTTAGAACTCTTACGTGTGAATTTGAGAGACTTGAGGTCGTGTTTTCGAAAGTCTAAATAAACATAAAAAATATATATACTTATAGTCAGCACTGCTGATAGTGTTCCACAATTTTAACTAGCAGGAGAGTTCTCAACTTAAAGTTGTTGCTTCAAAATTAGACATAACCAATTTCATGTATGTTTTTATACTTGATATATTTCCAAAAGCTTATGGAAATCCTAGCTAATACTTTACTATAAAAGCATCCCACCTTTGTTGAAGTCCTCCTTTTTACCTACTTTTGGTATGTATTGTTACTGGAATTTTCATTATCTTGGGTAGCAAGGGTATGACAGCATAATTTCTAACCTTTCCTTCATTTGTTCACAATTCTAAAATAGGTGCTATTCCTGTAGCAGAGAAGATAGGGAGGGACCATTCATACCTGAAATATTCTTGCTATTATAATTTTTTCTTTTTTTTCTCGTATCTTTCATGCTCGGAGATTTTAGAGCAGGCTGCTTAAAAATCGGTGTTTTCTTTTTCTGGAATAATTTTAGAGGATCTTCTTTACTGAAGACTGTTACCAGAATTGATTGTGGTTAGTGCATGATTTAAAGACATCAGATTACCCTGATTTAGCTTTGATACCAGGTGGTTCCTTGAATGTCCCTGAAGAGTCACACCACGGAGTCAGCAACATTTACATGCCTATCATGTTTAATACTGTAATTTGTCAAATAATTAAGCAGGCAAATTTCAGGTATTTCAACATTTGTCAGCGTTATTGTCAAGGAACATGTTTATTTTCATGTCCAAATTAGAGGCAGTGATTAAATCATGTAAAATTTGAAATATTAATTGATAATCAAAATGATATGTCCTAATCGATGTACAAGCTTCAATATTTAGGCATCTAACTGTAGTGAAAGAAGTAATTTTTTGATATTACATTTGATCAATGTTTTAGAATATCTAATATAAAATAACTTGTATTTTTAAACTAATATAGACAGTAACCAAAATGTGAAATTAACTTCAAAGCTAACTTACACGAAAAGTACAAATTACTTTGCCTAAGATAAGAGCTCCAGGAAAAAGATGCAAGCACAACACAGGTATGAAGTGATTAGTTATCTTTTGTGTTCTTTTAAGAGAAACAAGGGAAATCTAGATTGATGGAGAAAATAAAAGTATTAGCACGACATTATTGACGTGTATAGCAATTCTCTTTCAAATTGTTCTCTCTCTAGAATCAGTTTCCTTAAAATTTGAATCTGAGTGATTTTTATTTCTTTATTTTATACATTATAAAACTTCTTTTCATCATCCAGATGTCACACGTTGTTGTTAGGTACCCTTGAGTCATTTCTGACTCATAGAGATCCTATATGACAGAGTAGAACTTCCCCACAGGGAAGTAACCTTTACGGGAGCAGATTGCCAGGTCCTTCCTCCTACAGAGCAGCTGATAGGTTTGAATTGCCCAACCTTTTGGTTAACAGCTGAGTGCTTAACCATTGTGCCACCAGGGCTCCTTAGATGTCACGTAAACAAGATAAAATCAGGTTAGAAGGGTGGGTCCAGCATCACTGACCCTTTCTTCACGACTTGTACTTGGGGCAGAGCAAATAAACAGCACATGGCTGGTTTTTAAAAGCTCTTCAAAAGTTCTTTTATTGATATAGTATCCATACATTTTTCAAAATATTATACTACCTATTATCTTATTTCTTCCTCCTCCCCCCATATCTCCATGAAGCAGGCAGGGCAAACTGTATTCTTTTGAGAAAAAAGTGATGACTTCAGGCTCAGTTGGGCTAAGTGATTTGACCATTGTGCAATAAGTTAGTGGCAAAACTTGGAGTAGAACTCAGGTATCTTCCATCTTAATTTGGTCACCTTTTTTTCTGTAACTTTGTGAAATGGCAGAGTTTCCTTATAATTTTCTCAGTTGAGAAGATTAATATGTAATTAATATTCCAAAATAAATATGTAATTACTTCCTCACTCATTCACTCACTCATGTACTCATCCATTTAAATATTTATCAAAGATATACAGTATGTAGCATCGAGTGTTATGGTTTTGCCTAAAAATTAGTTTAGAAAATTTTTTTGTTAGAATTTTTTAAAAATGTGTTTTAATTTATAAAAATGTAGCTATATTGTGAAATGAATATGTGTTCTCTGTTAATATAGGTGTTAACGTAGGTGTTTATTTTATTTAGTTTCACATCATGAAAACCATGGAAACCCTGGTGGTGTAGTGGTTGACAGCTACATCTGCTAACCAAAAGGTTGGCAGTTCAAATCACCAGGAGCTCCTTGGAAACCCTATAGGGCAGTTCTACACTGTTCTTTAGGGTTGCTATGAGTCAGAATTAACTCGACGGCAGTGGATTTCGTTTGTCATGAAAACCAAGACTCATTTAGATTTCAAAAAAGATGGTGGGCTGAACATGAAAAATAAATACGATATGGTCACGTTTGCAAAGATTTATAATTTGATAGATTCTAAGGTGTGATATTTCAGATGATATTTGAAGGATATTTAATGATTTCTTGTTCTACTTCAAACAGTAAATCTATCATCATTAAACGTTGCTTAATAAGTGTAGCAAGCTATTATAATAACAACAAATTTGCAGCATTATATAGTAAATGATATTCCTCTCTGCATGTATGTATATGTATGTATTTCACTATTAGCATCAAGTTAATCTATATGGATGCAGGGTGGAAGATGAAGGGACCTGGGTGTTAATCATAAAACTACGGGATCATTTACTAGCTTATTCCCTAGTAAAAGAACCTCTGTTTCTGTCTGAAAAATAGTTATAATAATACCTATCTTGCGTGTTTTTTGTGGAGATTAATTGAGATAATGTATGAGGCATCTAGCCTAAAGCCTAGCTCGTAAAAATGGATCCACAAATGTTAATTTCCTCCTTTTCTGCTATATCCAGATACATTTTGTAAGAAAAAAAAAGTGCTTCATTGTTTAATTAGTTTTTTTTTTCTATAGTTAAGCTATTTTGAGCAAAGTTATAACCTAATCCTCATCTTTGATCCACTTAGATCACTATGAATCGCTATGAAGAATGAGTAGAAACACAAAAACTCCATCAGCTATTTTTCACAATGGGGCACATGTTCATAATTGGCTGGGAACATGTTTTATCAAGAAATTATAACAACACCAGCTTTTATCATATGTGATATGAATATAGATATTGATGATAGATTTGATACCTTTGTTAAACCAGTTTCTATTATTTGGAGACTATGAGGGAAGCAAATAAGATCTTTCTATGAAATTAAAGAGATGGTCTTAAAAATTAAAATGGAAAATTAGACGTGGGAGCCAAGATGTGATCTTTAGGGCAATGGTAGTAAATGACAGACTTTTACTTGTTAAAAACATGGCGTTTTTTTCTATTTCTAGCGAGCACATGCCATAATTCTTATTTATTTATTTTCTTCCCCTGTAAGTAATGTCTGGCTGTTAGAAGTTAACTGAGTTGTTAATTTAGGAGAGAGTCATTCTCCTCAACATATTTTTCCAGATTTTTTTTTGTCTCGGCAAAGATTTGATGTTCTTATTTTTTGATCTTTTTTTCTTACTCATTATCTCTTTGGGCTTCTTTAATCTGTTGCTCAATGCTTTTTATTAGTTTTGGAAATTCTCAGCTATCTTATCTTTACAAATATGGCTTTTTAAAATGTCTATGAGTCCCAGTGGACTCGACGGCACTGGGTTTGCTTTTTGGTTGGTTCTATTTCTTATCCACCACTCATCTGTCAGTTTGTTGTGCTGTGGTGGTTTGTGTATTGCTGTGATGCTGGAAGCCAGTCCACTGGTATTTCAAATATCAGCAGGGTCACCCATGGTGGACAGGTTTCAGCAGAGCTTCCAGACTAAGACAGACCAGGAAGAAGGATTTGGAGATTTACTTCTAAAAAAAATTTATAGCAAAAACCTTATGAATAGCAGCTGAACATTGCCTAATATAGTGCCAGAAGCTGAGACCCTTGTTTTGGAAGGCATTCAAAATATGACTGGGGAAGAGCTGCTTTCTCAAAGTACAGTTGAGCTATGATGTGGATGGAGTCAAGCTTTTGGGACCTTCATTTGCCGATGTGGCATGACTCAAAATGAGAAGATATAGCTGCAGACATCCATTAATAATCGAAACATGGAATGTATGAAGTGTGAATCCAGGAAAATTGGAAGTTGTCAGAAATGAAATGGAATACTTGAAGATTGATATCCTAGGCATTAGTGAGCTGAAATGGACTGATGTTGGCCATCTTGAATTGGACAATCATATGGTTTACTGTGCCCAGAATGACACCTGAAGAGGAACTGCATCACATTCATTGTCAAAAAGAGTATTTCAAGATCTACCCTGAAATACATCACTGTCAGTGATAGGATAATATCCATATGCCTATAAGGGAGACCAGCTAATACGATGATTATTTAAATTTATGCACCAACCACTAATGCCAAAGATGAGGAAACTCAAGATTTTTACCAACTTTTGCAATCTGAAATTGGTCAACATACAGTAAAGATGCATTGATAATTACTGGTGATTGGAATGTGAAAGTTGGAAACTAACACTTCCTGATTTCAAAACATACTATAAAGCTACAGTAATCAAAACAGTCTTGTACTGCTATAACGGTAGACATATAGACCAATAGAATAGAATTGAGAGTCCAGAAATAAACCCAAACATCCCTGGTCAATTTATTGTCAACTAGGTTGATAAGTCTATTTAATGGGTAAAGAATAACCTCTTTAATAAATGGCGATGGGACAACTGGATTTTCACAGGCAAAGAATGAAGCGAGACCCATACCTCACACCACATATGAAAATTAACTTAAAGTCGATCAAGGACCTAGGGTATTTCTACACAAATTGTTGTTGTTGTTAGGTGTTGTCAAGCCGATTCCGACTCATATTGACCCTATGTACAACAAAATGAAACAACGCTTGGTCCTGCCTCATCCTCACAATCATTGTTATACTTAAAACTAATGTTGCAGCCACTGTGTCAATCCTTTTTCACAAATAACATGCACCTTCTGCATTTGTTCTCTGGCCATGCCCTTCCCCCGCAAGGTCCTTTTGTAAGCACGTAATGCTAATTTTTTTTTTACAGAAACATGTGGAAGAGAATTGGCAAGGCAGTGCTTGTGAGGGTGTCTCCTGGTGGGAGAGCACGGCTGGCAAACAAATGCAGAGGGCATGCATTATTAGTGTAAAAATATGGTAAATATAAGAAATAAAATCATAAAACTTTTAGAAGAAAGCAGGAGTTATGCTTCAGGACCTAGTTTTTAATAATGGATTTTTAGATAGGACACCAAAACCACCAGCAATAAAAGACAAAATAGATGAACTGGACTTCATAAAAATTAAAAACTTTTGTTCATCAAAGAACTTTATTAACAAGAGACAACCTACAGATGGGGCGAAAATTTTTGGGAACCATATATCTGATAAGGGTTAATATTTACAAAATGCAAAGAATTCCTACAACTTAAAAAGACAAACAACCCAATCAAAAAAATGGGCAAAGGACATGAATAGACGTTCACCAAAGGAGAAATACTAATGGCCAGTAAGCTCATGCTCAATGTCATTAGTCACTGTGTTGTTGTTAGGTGCCATTGAGTTGACTCTGACTCTGACTCATAGCGACCCCCTGTACAACAGAACAAAACACTACCCAGTTCTGCTCCATCCTTACAACAATTGTTACAGACACTGTGTCAATCCATCTCATCAAGGTCTTCCTCCTTTTGGCTGACCGTCTACCTTACCAAGCATGATGTCCTTCTCCAGGGACTGGTACCTCTTGATAACATGTACAGAAGACGTGAGACAAAGTCTTGCCATCCTCGCTTCCAAGGCCACGCTTCTTCCAAGACAGACTTGTTCATTCTTCTGGCAATCCATGGTATATTCAATATTCTTCACCAGCACCGTAATTCAAAGGCATCAATTCTTTGGTCTTCCTCATTTATTGTCCAGCTTTCGCATGCATATGAGACAATTGGGAATATCATGGGTTGGGTCAGGCACACCTTAATCCTCAAAGTGACGTCCTTTCTTAAAGTGTTAACTTTAAAGAGGTCTTTTGCAGCAGATTCGCCCAATGCAATAGGTTGTTTGATTTAGTCATTAAAAAAATTGATTTAGTCACTAGGGATTTTGATTTGCATTTCCCTAATGACTAAATCAATTAAAAAATTGATTTAGTCATTAGGGAAATGCAAATCAAAATCATAATAAGTTATTACTTAACCCTCACTTTAAGATGACTGTGATTAAAAAAAAAAAGAAAATAACAAAAGTTAGGATGTGAAATCAAACTGTCATCCATTGCTTGGAGGGATTATAAAATGTATGCTGTTTTATGTCTCTTGTAGCTTATATGCCGTGTACTATAGCTATCTGTGTATTTCTGTCTCTGTCAATAAGTGCCACACTGCTGAAGGCTGGGAACCCATCTTGTTCATTTTATAGTCTTCACCATGACTAAACAGGCAGCTTGTCAATAATTGTTCACAATATTAGAAGAGTCACCAATTACTTTCTGAATGAAGCTTCTCTGCCTGGCAGTGACTTCAGTTTGATTCTAAAGAATGATTAACGTCCATATTGTATAATGGATGGTCATGGGGGACAATGGTGGTTCAGTGGTAGAATTCTTGCCTTCTACACAGGAAACCTGAGTTCAGTTCCCAGCCAATACACCTCACGCACAGCTACCACCCATCTGTCAGTGCAGGCTTGTATATTTCCATGATGCTGAACAGGTTTCAGTGGAGCTTCCAGACTAAGACAGACTAGGAAGAAAGGCTTGGTAATCTACTATAAAAAATCAATTAGTGAAAACCCTATGGATCACAATGGCCTGATTCCATTGTTAATGGGGTCACCATGAGTTGTGACGACTTGATGGCAGATAACAGCATAATAGATAGTAATTTAAAGAAATTTATTTATTTATCTATTGCCCGATTTTGTCCCCATGCAGATGTATGTAAGCAATATATTCTACAGGCACTCAGGTAGGTGCTGGGTGTCTTTTTAATGTTACTCTTATCAGTCCTTCTTAAAAAAAGCTACTTTTTGGTATGTGCATGGTACTGAGACTTGTGCAGGCAGGGCAGAGATAATTTTGCTTTTATTCATTCATATACTGTTAACTGATCCAATAAATTCTTTTTTAAAATTTATTTTTTGTTATTGAAAATATATGCAGCAAGGACATATACCCATTTAACAATTTCTACATGTAGAATTCAGTGACACTGATTACATTCTTCAAGTTATATAACCATTCTCATACTCCTTTACCAAATTGTTCCTCCTCCGTTGACATAAACTCACTGCCCCCTAATCTTCCTATCTAATCTTTAAGTGGCTCTTTTGCCATGAGAACAGAAGAACTGGATGGTGCCTGGCTACCATTACTCAACATTTTGAATTAAGAGCCTATAGAAGAATCCTGATCAAGAGGGGAAAATGCAGAACAGAATTTCTAATTCAACAAATTCTTATTGAAGGCTAAATAAATAAAATGTAGCATATCCATACAATTGAGTATTATTTGGCAATAAAAAGGAATGAAGAACGGATACAGGGGACATCATGGATGAACCTTGAAAACATTATGCTGAGTAAAAGAAGCCAGACACGAAAAGCCAAGTATTGTGTGATTACATTTATATGAGGGCAAAATTGATGAGACAAATCCATAGAGACAGAAGATAGTGGTTACCTAGGACTGATGAGGGGAGGAAGTTTGGAGGAAGGGGGAGTGACTGCTAAAGAGCATAGTGTTTCCCTTTGAGGTGATCAAAATGTTCCAAAATTGATTGTGGTGATAGTTGCACAACTTTGTGAACATACTAAAGACCTTTGGATTGTATACTTTAAAATGGTGAATTGTATGGTATATGAATTTATATATCAATATGCCTCTAGAAAAAAAAAAAAGAAATTGCATGACACCTAGCATTTTTTTCCTTTTCTATTGTACTTTAGATGAAGGTTTACAGGACAAACTAGCTTCTCATTAAGCAGTTAGTACAGATATTGTTTTATGACATTGGTTAACAACTCCAGGACATGTCAACACTCTCCCTTCTCAGCTTTGGTTCCCTATTACCAGCTTTCCTGTCCCCTCCTGCCTTCTAGTCATTGTCCTTCGGCTATTGTGCCCCTTTAGTCTCGTCTTGTTTTATGGGCCTGTCTAATCTTTGGCTGAGGGCTGAACCTCAGGAGTGACTTCATTACTGATCTAAAAGGATGTTTAGGGGCCATACTCTCGGGGTTTCTCCAGTCTCTGTCAGGCCAGCAAGTCTGTTTTGTGTATGTGTGTGTGTGAGTTAGAGTTTTGTTCTACATTTTTTTCTAGCTCTGTCCAGGGCCCTCTATGGTGATCCCTGTCAGAATAGCCAGTAGTGGTGGCCGGGCACCATCTTGTTATACTGGACTCAGTCTGGTGAATGCCATGGTAGTTGTGGTCCATTAGTCCTTTGGACTAATCTTTGCCCTGTGTATTCATTTTTCTTCATTCTCCTTTGCTCCTGAAGGGGTGAGACCAGGGGAATATCTTAGATGTCTGCACACAGGCTTTTAAGCCCCAGACACTACTCCCCAATGTAGAATGTAGAACATTTTCTTTATAAACTATGTTATGGCAATTGAGCTAGATGTTCCCTGAGACCATGGTCCCCACAGCCCTCAGCCCAGTAATTTTGTCCCTCAGGGAGTTTGGATGTGTCTGTAGAACTTCCATGACCTTGCCTTGTACAAGTTGTTCGGTTTTCCCAGAATTGTGTACTGTCTTACCCTTCACCAAAGTTACCACTTATCTATTGTCTTATTTAGTGTTTTCCCATCCCTACCCCTCCCTTCCCTCATAACCATCAAAGATTGTTTCTTTTTGTGTGTAAACCTTTTCATGAGTTTTTACAGTAAGGGTCTCATACAACATTTGTCCTTTTGTGATTGACTTATCTCACTTAGAATAATGCCCTCCAGATTCATCCATGAGATGTTTTGCTGATTCATCATGGTTCTTTATTGTTGCATAATACTCCATTTTGTGTATGTACCATGGTTTGTTTATCCATTCACCCGTTGATGGGCATCTAGGTTGTTTCCATCTTTTTGCTATTGTGAACAATGCAGCAATGAATATGGGTGTGCACATATCTATTCATGTGATGACACTTATTTCTCCAGGATATATTCCTAGGAGTGGGATTGCTGGATCATATGGTATTTCTTTTTGTAGCTTTCTAAGGAAGTGCCATATCATTTTCCAGAATGGTTGTATCATTTTGCATTTCCACCAGCAGTGCATAAGAGTTCTGATCTCCCCACATCCTCTCCAGCATTTGTTATTTTCTGTTTTTTTCATTCGTGTCAGTAATGCCAGGTGAGATGGTATCTCATTGTGGTTTTGATTTGCATTTTTCTAATTGCTAGTGATCTCAAGCATTTCCTCATGTGTCTGTTAGCCTATTCTATTTGTTCATTTCCTTTGCCCATTTTTAAATTGGATTATTTGTCTTTTTATTATAAAAGTGCTAGATTTTCCTGTAGATTTTAGAGATTAGACCTTTGTCTGATTTGTAGTAGCCAATTTTTTTTTTTTTTTTCCCAGTCTATAGGTTTTCTTTTTACTCTTTTGGTGAAGTCTTTTGATGAACTTAAGAGTTTAATTTTTAGAAGATCCCAGTTATTCAGTTTATCTTCTGGAGGTTGTGCTTTCTTGGTTATGGTTTGTATCCTATTAATGCCATGTTTCAGCGTCTCTAGTGTTGATCCTATTTTTCTTCTATGAATTTTATAGTTTTGGATTTATATTTAGGTCTTTGATCTATTTTGAATTAATTTTTGTGTATGGTGTGAGGTATGGGTCTGTTTCATTTTTTGCAGATGGACATCCAATTTTGCCAACACCATTTGTTAAAAAGACTGTCTTTTCCTCATTTGATGGACTTTGGGTGCTTGTTGAAGATCAGGTGACCGTAGGTGGATGGGTTTACTTCTCGGTTCTCAATTCTGTTCCATTGGTCAATGTACCTCTCCTTGTACCAGTACCAGGCTGTTTTGACTACTGTAGTTGTATAGTAGGTTCTGGGGTCAGGTAGTGTGAGTCCTCGCTTTACTTATCTGGGGTCTCTTCCCTTTCCATATAAAGTTATTGATTAGTTTTTGCATCTTTTTAAAGAATGTTGTTGGTATTTGGATTGGGATTGCATTGTATTTGTAAATCGCTTTGGGTAGAATTGTTGTTTTCACAATGTTGAGTCTGCCTATCCATGAGCACGGTATGTGTTTCCATTTATATAAATCTGTTTTGGTTTCTTGCAGTAGTGTTTTGAAGTTTTCTTTGTATAGGTCTCTTACATCCCTGGTTAGATTTATTCCTGAGTATTTTATTTTTTAAGGGGCTATTATAAATGATATTGTTTTCCTGATTTCCTTTCATCTTTTTTTTAATTGGTGCATAGGAATCCAACTGATTTTTGTATGTTTATCTTTTATCCTGCTAATCTGCTTAATCTTTCTATTAGTTCCAATAATTTTCTTGTGGAGTCTTTGGGGTTTTCTATGTATAGTATCATATCATCCACAAATGGGGAAAGTTTTACTTCTTCATTACCAGTTTGGATGCCTTTTATTTCTTCTTCTTGCCTTAATGCTCTATCTAGGATTTCCAACACGATGTTAAATAGGAGTGGTCATAAAGGGCATCCTTGTCTTATTCCTGTTCTCAAGGGGAATGTTTTCAGCCTCTCTTCATTAAGAATGATGCTGGCTATTGGTTTTGCATAGATGCCCTTTATTATGTTGAGAAATTTTCCTTCTGTACCTATTTTATTGAGAGTTTTTATCAGGAATGGGTGTTGGACTTTGTTGAATGCCTTTTCTGTGTTGATTGAGATGATCGTGTGATTCTTTTATTTCCTTTTATTTATGTGGTTTATTACATTGATTGATTTTCTAATGTTGAAGCATCCTTGCATACCTGTTATGAATCCTCTTTGGTCGTGATGTATTTTTTCTTTTTGATATGATGCTAAATTTTATTGGCTAGAATTTTGTTGAGAATTTTTGCATCTATATTCAGAAGAGATATTGGTCTGTAATTTTCTTTTTTTGTGGTGTCTTTGCCTGGTTTTGGTATCAGGGTTATGCTGGCTTCATGAAATGAATTTGGAAGTATCATTTCCTTTTCCATGTTCTGAAATAGTTTGAGTAGTACTGGTGTAAGCTCTTCTCTAAATGTTTGGTAGAATTCTCCAGTGATGCCATTTTGGCTACAGCTTTTTTTCTTTTTTTTAATTACCTTTTCAATCTCTTCTCTTGTTATGAGCCTGTTTAGATTTTCAACATCGTTTTGCATTAGTTTGGGTTGGTAGTGTATTTTTAGAAATTTGTCCATTTCCTCTAGGTTTTCAAATTTGTTGGGAGTACAGTTTTTCATAATACTCTCTTATGATCCTTTTTAATTCAGTTGAGTCTGTTGTAACATCCCCCATTTCATTTCTTATTTGGGTTATTGTGTCCTCTCCAATTTTTTTTTTTTTTGAAAATTTAGCCAGTGGTTTGTCAATTTTGTTGATCCTTTCAAAGAAAGAACTGTTGGTTTTGTTGGTTCTTTCTAATGTTTTTCTATCTCTATTTCATTTATTTCTGCTCTGATCTTTATTATTTCCTTTCTTCTGGTGGCTGTGGGCTTTTTTTTTTTTTTTTTTGCTGTTCTCTTTCTATTTGTTTGAGTTGTATAGCTAATGGTTTGATTTTATCCCTTTCTTCTTTTTTGATGGGTGAATCTATTGCTATAAATTGACCCCTGAGGACTGCGTTTGCTATGCATTTGGTATGACATGTTTTCCTTCTTGTTTGATTTTAGGAATTTTTTTTTTTTTTGTTACACTTTGGATGAAGATTTACAGAACAAACTAGTTTCTCCTTAAACAGTTAATACACACATTGTTTTATGATATTGGTTAACTACCCCACGACCTGTTAGCACTCTCCCTTCTAAACCTTGGGTTCCCTATTACCAGCTTTCCTGTTCCCTCGTGCCTTCTAGTCCTTGACCCTGGGCTGTTGTGCCCCTTTAGTCTCTTTTTGTTTTATGGGCCTGTCCAATCTTTGGCTGAAGGCTGAACCTCAGGAGTGACTTCATCACTGAGCTGAAAGGGTGTCCGGAGGCCATACTCTCAGCATTTCTCCAGTCTCTGTCAGGCCAGCAAATCTGGTCTTTCTTTTTGAGTTATAATTTTGTTCTACATTTTTCTCCAGCTCTGTCCAGTACTCTCTGTTGTGATCCATGTCAGAGCAGTCAGTCGTGGTAGCCAGGCACCATCTAGTTGTTCTGGACTCACTCTGGTGGAGGCTGTGTTAGATGTGGTCCGTTAGTCCTTTGGACTAATCTTTGCCTTGTATCTTTAGTTTTCTTCATTCCCCCTTGCTTCCAAAGTGGTGAGACCAGTGGAGTATCCTAGATGGCCACTCACAGGCTTTTAAGATCCCAGACGCTACTCATCAAAGTAGAATGCATAACATTTTCTTTATAAACTATGTTATGACAGTTTAGCTAGGTGTTCCCTGAGACCATGGTCTCCACAGCCCTCGGCCCAGCAATTCGGTCCCTCAGGGAGTTTGGATGTGTCTACGGAGCTTCCAGACCTTACCTTGTACAAGTTGTACTGGCTTCCCCACTATTGTGTACTGTCTTACCCTTCACCAAAGTTACCATTTATCTATTGTCTATTTAGTGTTTTGATTTTAGGAATTTTTTGATTCCATCTCTGGACACCTAGCATCTTGATTCAGCCAAATTATTTACTGTGCTCCTTACCTCTCCTGACTTTGTTTTAAGCATTTTTGTTACATGGCATGTTCAGTCTGCTAAGGTATGAATGTCCAAAATTGAAAACTGTGATTTTGTATTGATGAGTTTTCAATAAACGCCAATAGAAGTATGTGAGAGCATTATTGTTGTCCAGAACTTCTACCACATTTAGCCAAAATAAGCATACAATCCTTTTGGATGACACTAAAGGACAAAAGTACAGTTTGTGTATTCACTAAATACTTCAGTCCCTATTTCTATTAAATTAAATTTAGATATAAACTCTGATTATATGAATAAGATTTCAGGAACACCCCAGATTACATGTGGTCAATTAAAAAAATTTTTTTAAATTTCTATTGTGTATACTTTTTTCACTGGTATTTGCTGGAGTCTTTTAATTCAATTTGTTTCCCTTCCAGTGTTATGTTCACATTACAGGAAGGCCAGTTAGAGTATTTATGACAATTTTGATAAAACAGAATGGGTGGAAGTCTTCTTTCTGACTAGGTTCAGAGTAGAAGTGTCCTCAGCAGTCTGGTACTTAGCTTCTGTTTGAAAATAGAATGAAATTTTACCTTGAGATTTTCTTAGAATGCTTCTGGAAATGTACTGCTTTGCCTTTTATCACTGCTTATTTGTAGATTGGAAACCCTGGTGGGTGGTGTAGTGGTTAAGTGCTATGGCTGCTAACCAAAAGGTCAGCAGTTCGAATCCACCAGGTGCTCCTTGGCAAATCTATGGGGCAGTTCTACTCTATCCTACAGGACTGCTATGAGTTGGAATTGATCCGACGGCAGTAGGCTTGGTTTTGGTTTTTGGTGTTTATAGATTTTTGACAAATTAATACTTTTTAGGCTATTTTCTGGTTTCCTTCCAATTTTGTAGATTTAATAACTTTAACTGCATAGCTAGCATGTTTTGTCCAAATCAGGTAGGCAGTCGAAGTGTTGAAAGTTATGCTTTCAGCAACAAATTATGGTTTTTCACTATAAGTGATTTTTTTTTTAGTACATTAAGATACTTCAGGCAATGTAATTATAGTTAAAAAAGTGATATTCATAAGCTAAACATGGGATTTCATATCTGGTACTTCTTAAAGGTAAAAATAGTTTTAAGAAAAATGCTTTGTGGAGAAATTCTACTGCTAAATAATTATTTTTAGTGAATAATATCCTGACTCTACAGAATTTTAAATTTCTTTCTAAAGCTATGACCTAATATGAGTGGTATAAGTGGTATATACATTCTTGATATCATAAGCAATTGCTAAAGAGACACTAAGAGGTCATCTAGGCTCTTACTCCAAGTTAGATTTTATCTTGTTCTTTCTGTAGTAAAAAACACATTGCTTAAGTGTTTAATTAAAAAACAAAGCAACTGTATCCAAAGTAATCTCCTTGTTCATTGTTCTGAGAGACAAATACAGAGTGGCTCTCTCTTCCTTAAAATTATAATTTATTATAATTAATTCATATTTAAAAGACCTTCTCTCTAAGGGTGGAACCCTGGTAGTGCAGTGGTTAAAACACTCTGCTGCTAACCAAAAGTCAGGAGTTAGAACCTACCAGCCACTCTGCTTTGGCAATCTGCTTCCATAAAGATTGCAATCTTGGAAACACTGTGAGGCAGTTGTACTCTGTCCTATAGGGTCACTGTGAGTTGGAATCAACTCAATGACAGTGGGTTTGATTTTTTTGGTTTTCTCTCTAGGGAGATGCAGATTTTTACAATACGTGCAATAATCCCTGTGACTAGAAATTTTTCTAGCCTGACAAAATAGGTAGGCTGTATTACAAACATAATATAACAATGTAAGTAATAAAAACCAATTCTTTTCCACTTGTTTCTAACCTCCTTGTTGACTACATGTGTTGTGATGTCCCCCTCATACATCTTGACTCATGGGACATCAAATTTCCATTTGATTTGCTAGTCAGGTGCATGCTTTTAGAGTATATTTCAGCCCTGGCCACAGCAGGGTCTTTCAAAGCCAAATGCGTACTTCAAAATTTAGCTCTAGGCCTTAGTAGATCCATATTTCAGAGTTGCTTTGCCCAAGAATTAAACCAGCAAATATACCCTCAAAAATTGAACTAACAACTGTTACCTGTTAAGCTGACAAACCATTACTATCTCTAAGTCTTAAATAAAGCCTCTTAGAAGTGTCTATTGTATTTTGAAGTGGCTATTTGGTGGGTAGTGGTTCAGTGGTACTGCTGCTAACCAAAGGGCTGGCAGTTCAAATCCGCCAGGCGCTCCTTGGAAACTGTATGGGGGGCAGTTCTACTCTGTCGTATAGGGTCGCAATGAGTTGGAATCGACTCCACGGCACTGGGTTTTTTTTTTTGTTGTTGTTTGTTAATGAAAGGGAGCCCTGGGGGTACAGTGGTTAACAGCTGGGCTGCTAACCAAAAGGTTGGCCATTTGAATCCACCAGCCACTTGCTCCTTGGAAACACTATAGGGCAGCTCTACTCTGTCCTGTAAGGTCACTATGTTTTTTAAATTTATTTTTATTAATGAAAGAGTAGCTGGTTGAAGAGATTGATTGTTAGGTTGTCAACACCTTTGACTTTAACTTCCAGTTGAGTGGAAAGATAGGTGTGAACCTGGCAGTTTTGGTAGTGAATGTGTTCCTCCTGCTCAGCTAAGTGCCCGTTTGGGGTACCCCTAAGCTAATGTGGTAATTTGCTATGTCATATTAGATAGGGCCTACAAAACGATGCCACCGCTCACAGTATCTCACTTGCCTTTTAGACGATTTCTAAGGAATCTGTAACAGTTAGTTTTAACTATTCAGATCCAGGTTCGTTTCCGAAGGGACAGCGAAAATTCTTAAAATGCCAGAACTAAGTTTTCCAGAGGAAAGCAGCCTCTTAGCAAATCAGTTTCATAGAAATACGAATCCATCAGAAACAAAAACAAAAACAAAAACAGACCAAAAAAAAACTGAGGTAGTGAACGAGAAGTTTCTCTAATTTTTTGCTTATCTTCGCTCATCTTTTTCTCTGACGGCTTGGTGTTAGATATATATATATTCCCTACATAATTGTTTTAGGTGACTATATCCCACTGGAAACCCTGGTGGCATAGTGGTTAAGAGCTACGGCTGCTAGCCAAAAGGTTGGCAGTTCGAATCCAGCAGTACTACTCTGCCCTGTAGTGTCGCTGTGAGTCTGAGTTGACTCTGTGGCAATGGGGTATGGTTTTTTATATCCCGCTATCTTTATCCTTTCTAGGTTCTTGCTTTATCTCTTAAAGACCATGTGTTAAGTTGTGATTATTATACCCCATTATAATGTAATAATAGCTAACACTCCCATTTAATGTATTTGAATCTAGACTTATTTATAATTGACTAAAGAAAAAAAGATATAAAGTGGAGGAAAATATAAGTTAAAAAACTACATAAAGGTGGTAGAGACCAAGAAACTGAGGTAGGGGTACAGATACGGGAAAGGAAGCAGAAAACTCTGTGTTAATAGTTGCATTATTCATGTTGCAGCATTTTATGAAGTTGGAGCAGTAATAAAAAATATGTTTTATCTCTACTTTTTCTTGTTTATTTTGTTTCCAGAGATGTTGATAACACAATAAGATCTTGGCAAATTAATGCTATACTGTAACATGAATTTTTTAAAAACAGCTTCTGGTCTACCTTGATATTTATGTAGAAATGCAGAGTCTGTATATTTCGTTTTGAATATATATATATAATTTGTTTATAGATATTCATAGCATTTGTTTCCTACCTGCCAAGAAATTTTCTGGGGTAATGGAACATTATCTCAAGGAGTACTTCTCAGTGAGAATTGCTTTATTGCACTGGTGAAATATTAGGCTTCATTTAGGAAATATTTTTAATAGCAACTGTGGTCTTTTGGACATATAAAAACTAGATACAAGAAGCTTTGGGATTCCAACTCTGATTCTTTCTTTTTGATCTTGCATGTAACACTGTTTTCTTAAAAAGATGGATGGGAAACTCAGCTATCTCTGTGAGCATGAGTTAACTTATTATCACATAAGTTAGTATGAAGCAGTGGACAAATTGGGTGTTCTTGTTCAGCGCTATCATTGAAATAATATCTAAAAGCCACTCTGATTAACAAATACACACAGCAGCATTTGTGTTTAAACTTGGTAAATTGTAGAATTTTCATAGATATAAAATTGAATATTTGAGACCTAACAAATGGATCAATGAGAAAGAATTTTTAGAATTTGTAACCAGAGATAGTGACCCATATAGTAGCTATTATGGATTCCATTACTGTGGCTTCTTGTAAATAACTGCCCCCCCACCCCCCACAACTGGACCAATAAGAAACATCATGACAAATGGAGAAAATATTGAAGTTGTCAAGGATTCCATTTTACTTGCATCCACAATCAACACCCACTGCAGGAGCAGTCAAAAATCAAACAACGTATTGCATTGGGCAAATCTGCTGCAAAAGATCTCTTTGAAGTGTTAAAAAGCAAAGATGTCACTCTGAGGACTAAAGTGTGCCTGACCCAAGCCATGGTATTTTCAATCGCCTCATACGCATGTGAAAGCTGGACAATGAATAAGGAAGACCAAATAAAAATTGATACTTTTGAATTATGGTGTTGGTGAAAAATATTGAATATACCATGGGCTGCCAGAAGAACAATCAAATCTGTCTTGGAAGAAGTACAACTACAATATTCCTTGGAAGGGAGGATGGCAAGACTATGTCTCACGTACTTTGGACGTGTTATAAGGAGAGAATAGTCCCTACAGAAGGACATCATGCTTGGTAAAGTAGAGGGTCAGCGAAAGAGAGGAAGGCCCTCAGCAAGATGGATTGACACAGTGGCTGCAATGATGGGCTCAAGCATAGCAACCCATTAAGAGGATGGTGCTAGACTGGGCAGTGTTTCATTCTGTTGTACATAGGGTGGCTATGAGTCGGAACTGACTTGATGGCATCTAAGAACAACAACAACAGTATATTTAGAGGCAATGATATTCATTGCTAGACCAAATTAGATCACTTAGATGATTAGTTTGTATTTGAAAACAGTCTTTGTCTATAATATCGCTCTTTTTAAAAAATGCTGTGAGTAGAACATTAAGAATTTAAAAAGAGGTTGAAAATATAAATGGAAAATATTGATTTCTTATTTTTTAAATTTAGGAATATTTATTCTTTGGTCTTTGTTAGGGGTTTGAGTTGCTTGAGAAGTATAGAGTACTATAGTTACTTTTATGGGCAAAGTTAGCTCCTTTAGCTTGCCGGCATTTTATGTACTGTATTTCCATATATACATGGCTTTCTTAGTGAACACATTTTTGTGCGAGTTTTTGAAACTTTGACAAAAAGCCTAAGAAACAGAGGCAACACCAAAATATTCTATTTAATATTTTGACTTTTATTTCACTTTAATGAAAAAGGTACAATTAAAATTTGAAATATATTCCTAGAAAAATCTTGTATGACATTTAATATAAGAATTTATTCTACAAATCGAAAAAAATGTGTTTCTGTTGGGAGAATTGCAGGAGTCTGTTTGAAATAACCCTTTGTTGAACAGGTTCAATCCAAAAATAGTAGCAGTTTTTGATAAATCCTGTTGTTGCTCGGTTGTTAGCGTGAGTACATTTTCCCCTTGGGGTTGATGATTAATGAAATAATGATGCACTTTAACTTTTCAAAAGAGGTTATTTGATTTGAGTTTTCAAGACTGTACATCTGAGAAGCCGTGTAGCGTAATGGTGAGAAGGGTGGGTGATGAATATTTTAGCCTGGACTGTGGCATGGATGGAGTCATGTTTTGAATGGAGCCCACCGTTCTGTATTACTAATTAAATATGACATGTATGATCTAATCTTGGTTGAATCATTTTGTTTATGTAGTTAAATTTTACATGTAAAGGTGGCAATTGTTTTCACAGGAAGAAGAAATAAAAGAAAACAAGACAGGTGAAGTCCTATGAAAAAGAAAGCATGTTTGAATATTGTTTTTACCATTTATGTTGGACTTTGGGGTTTTCAACTAAAGACTGAAGATATAGCAGTGGATACTTTGGACCACTTAACTCTCAAAAAAGCAGCAAATGTTAAGGTATTTGACAGAGGGAAAGAAACATTTATTTTTATTCTTAAGAATGAATTCCATTTTATATAAAAATTAAAGATTTTGCATAAGCAAGCCTTCGCAAATAACAGTGAGTCATAGAAAATTCGTGTGTGTAATTTAAGAGCTCAGGCTGCTAACCAGAATGTTGGCAGTTCGAACCCACCAGCCATTCCTTGGAAACCCTGTGGAGCAGTTCCCCCTTACTCTGCTGCAGAGTCGCTATGAGGCAGAATTGACTCTATGGCAAGGGGCTTATTTGAGGCAGCTAGATGAAACGAGAAAGAGCCTAGAGTCCATCTCTTCAGTGCGGTTTGTGTGTTGGCGTATCATAAGCATCCGAATGTTTGTTCTTTCTATGATCAAATTCAAATCTTTCTGTGGAAAATTCTTAATATAGCTTTTGAAAAACTGTCATTTAAAAGAAAATCATTTTATTGGAATGAGACTATTTGTGATTTATTTTGCCTCACCTACAAATGAACATCAAAGCTCTCAAGTATGTAAAATTTTAGTGCAAAAAAAAAAAAGAAACAAAATAATAAAATGACAATTATCATATACGGGTGATTTAGGCAGATCTGAATTGAGATTAAAAAAAGCTATATTAGTCATAGAGTAATTACTAACAATGAAATATTTTTGATAATATCAAAATTAACATGTAGTTTTCTCATGACAGAATATTGTTCCAAAGAAATTTTAGAAGCTTTGAAATGATACTCTCTTTGTTAGAGTGCCAGTTCCTTTGGTATGTGTTTCCTTTTGTCACCTGGGGCAATTTTTCCAACACGTAACACATGTGATGTATTTTTTTTTTTTTCCTGCGTTTGGAATAATCAGCTTTTCCCTGTGCTCATTAAGGGGGAAAAAAACTGCAGCCAAGGTATTAGCACAAAGCAAGGTATTAACAGTGCCCAATCTCTACCAAATACCAAGTTCCTTTGTCTATTACCTAATTAACATACTTTAATGAGATCACCAAGTTTAATGAATACTTCATGTAAAACTCAGCACTTTCTATCTCCTAGATTAATCTGACACCTGATGTAACAGATCTATGAATTATGAATAATTCATGAGCTAGTATTTCTCATATAACAAATAATAAAGGGTATGAAAATTTAATATGGAAGTTCTTAAAGATTTGTTACACTTACTTGAACATAGTATAATTCTTTCCAGCAACCTATTGAAATACATTTTCTAGTTAATAATAGTTTGAAAGAAACAATGTAATTTATGTAAATATATATTTCTATTCATGCTAATGATTTTTAAGTGCAGTGATCCATGTAATAGTAAAACCCACTGCTTATAAGTTATATTCTATAAATAGGCCTTGTTACTTTGGCACTATGTTATATTGGGTTGGGGTACAAAGTCTTTTTTTAGGTCTCTGATGTAGATAGTAAATATTTCTTTCATGGGGAAAAATCGACTTTTTGAAGTTTTGAAATTTGAATTCATAATGCTGTTAATTGCTGTGTGATATTCTATGGTGCGTGTGTACATATATAGCTGTGCAGTTTGTGTGTTCACATTTGTGTGCAGCATTGCATTTACCATTATCCTGGGGGTATAATAGATCTATCTGAGTTGGAATCGACTTGATGGCAATAGGTTTTTTTTTTTTTAAATAATAGATCTGAGAAATTCGAGTGTCCTGTCTTAAAGCAATGTCTGAGTGTTAGGGTCTATTTTTCCCCCATTGTCTTTATCCTTCTGAAATAAGGCAGGGGGAGGAAAATGGATAAATTTTCTTAATTTTATTATGTTATTTCAGCAAATATTAATCACTGTGTTCCAGGTTCTGTGCTAGGAGCTGATGAATCAGAGATGAGATCCAACATCTCTGCCCTCAGAGTGTTTAGACTTTAATAGGGAAGACAAATTAACTAATAATTGCAGTACGGTGTGCCAAGACTTGTGAAAGAGGTTATCAAGCGTGTTTAATCATTTGTGACTCAGCAACGAGAAAAAAAAAAAAAAAAAAACGAGAAGGCGGCTTTAATTTGACATTGAGAAAGATGGAGTAAGGAGACATTGTGACATCCCTACTTACTGTTTCAGCCTAATGTTTAGCATGACCTATAACCATAAGCTAATGTTATAGATTTGTAACATAGCACAATGAGTTGTATCAATTAGTTTGAGAAAATATATATATTGAATGTATATGTGCATATACATATATATTCAAGTAATACTGCCATAGTTCATACTATTTTTGCTCTTCTTCTCTTGGATTTATTAAGGGCCTATGACATACTATTTGACTTGGCTTTTCATGCTTTGGGGGGTGGATTTAGTTTTTAAAAGAAACCAGAAATTATCTCGAACCAAATATGGCAAACAAGGTAGCTGAATAACGGCAAAACTATTTCTGTTGTTCAAAAATAGTAATAGAACAACAGATACAATAATCACACAAGAATGTGGCTATAAGGCAATGAAACAAATTTTCTTCTATACCCATGAACTGATTCTAAAGGCAGTTTCAAAAAACAAAATCAAAATATTTTGCACAGTAGCAGCAATGTTGGTATATGTGGTTTCAGGAACTTTACAGTCGCAGCATATATATGTTAGCTGACGAATACATAACCCTGACTATAAAACTTTAAAATACCTGCACTGGGTAGAGGAAGGAATGTCAGAATTACATGAACCCTGACCTGGGTCTGATTATACACCTAGAGGTTTGCACTGTAGGGCAGTGCAGCTGCGTGTGGTGGGGGAGGGATTGGGAAAGAAACTTGAACGTGTCACTAAGGAATGGGTGAAGGAATCAAGAAAATTTGGCCTGGAGAAGAGAGAGTCTACGAAGGATGTGATCGCCGTTTGAAATTATCTGAAGGGCTTTCATGCAGAGAATTAGGCTGTGTCACAAGAGGGCAAAACTAAAGGCAGTGAATGGATGACACAGAGGAACAGTTTATTCTAAAATGAAACAGGCAGCTTCAGAAGCAGCTGAGTTCTTCACCACCGCCACTGCCACCGCCGCCACCGCCATCACCACCACCGCCACCACCACCGCCACCGCCACCGCCACCACCACCACCACCGCCACCGCCACCACCACCGCCACCGCCATCACCACCACCGCCACCATCACCACCACCACCGCCATCACCACTACCGCCGCCACCGCCATCACTGCCACCACCGCCATCACCACCACCGCCACCGCCATCACCACCACCGCCACCGCCATCACTGCCACCGCCGCCATCACCGCCACCGCCACCACCACCACCGCCACCGCCACCGCCGCCACCGCCACCGCCGCCACCGCCACCGCCGCCGCCACCGCCGCCGCCGCCGCCGCCACCGCCGCCACCACCATCACGACCACCGCCACCACCACCACCACCACCGCCACCGCCATCACCACTACCACCGCCACCGCCATCACTGCCACCACCGCCATCACCACCACCGCCACCGCCATCACCACCACCGCCACCGCCACCATCACCACCACCACCGCCACCGCCATCACCACCACCACCGCCATCACTGCCACCACTGCCATCACCACCACCGCCACCGCCACCATCAGTTTCCCTCAAGTCGATTCTGTAGAGAACACGTGCTCACTTGCTGATTATAGGAGGGAATTAAAATACCAGATGACAGTGTTCCATCAACCCTATGACTCTGACAGGTGAAGATTTTTCTTCCCAAAATAGGTTTTACTGGGGCAGGGAATCATAACTCTCTCTACCTACAGTTCAGTTCTCATATCTCAGAATATATTCAGGTTATAATGTTTGGGAATACATTACTTGATTTCTTTTTTTATTCGCAGAGAATGTGGATATGTACAGTTTTTCTTTTTTTAGAGGAGTCTTTTAAAAGAGACTTCCAAATGAATTAATTTACTTATTCCTGGTTCTATTGTGTTCAACAAAAGGCTACATTTCTTTTTTGCTCAGAACTGAGGCTGCATTTTCATCTTTCAATTTATTTCACTTTGAGTAATCTACAAGATGCCATCTTTCCTTATTAAGTAAGCATTGTGTCATGTCTATCAAGTTCGAGCTTTTCATGCTCTATGCTAAGAATTTAGTATAGAAGGTCTTTCCCCCTTTTTAAATGAATTAGTTTGCATCTGCCTCATGTTATAGCTTGCCTTCTGTCAGTATTTGTGATAAACTAGCTTCTGGATATTCTTTGAAATGCTGGAAATAAACTATATGACTATGAAACAATTTCCATTATATCAGATGAAACAATTTGCTTTAGCTCACTAAAAGCCCCAGGTTGACTGTCTTTTATTTTTGTGAAGAAGCAAGCTAAATTAAATATCTTTGCTATGAAGTTGAGATTATGGGCCCTGTAGGATTTGTGGCCTTTGTGGACAAACATTTCTTATTCAGGAGCACTGAAGGATGTATCTAGGTGTAAAGTCACTTGGTCTGTTTCGTTTATTTAAGGTTAAATATTAAAAAAAAAACCAAAACAGATTAGTCTTTTTCTTGGATTGCGTCTTATCAAGTCTAAGCAGATTAATTTGGTAATTAAATGTACCATGGTTACTTTTGGGGCAATTAATTTGGCATAGAGATATTGTTATATGTGATGCTAACATGAGTAATGTGAATAACACTTGGATGTAAGATCATTTTATAGTTAAAAGCAACCTGTTGTAGTATTAACTTAGTAATAAGAATGTCATCAGTATATAAACATAGGGCACAGTTGATATTTTAAAATATGATTAACCCTGACTATTCATAATTTTTTTTTTATTCATTTAGCACAGAGGAAAGTATGTTATTTTTATTTTAGAGATGAGACAAAAGAGGCTCATTGGTGCTGTCACTCTGTAAAATAGTACTGTAAAATGGTCATAATTTAAATTACTTATCCAGAGCTCCAAAAAGTTGACTCGGTGCAATGGACTGCACTCATTCTGAGGTCCTAGTTTGATATATTCAGCCATGGTTTGATTTATTCTCCAAAGGCAAAGGAAAAATATGACTTCCTTTTTAGGACTATGAGTGCAGAGTCTGGAGTCAAATGGGTCTTCATTTACTGTCTGTGTGACCTTGCTGTCTCTCTGAGCCTCAGTTTTCATTTCTATAAATTTGTGGTAATAATTGTACCTACTCCTAGTACATAGTACATGTATTAAATAAATTAATACATGTAAAGTGCTTTGAAGAGTGCCTGGCACACAGTAATAAATAATATTATCATTATTATTTCAGTCTTTAGGGTCTTTCCTGGCACCTAGGTGTCTGCGAAGGGACCTTTTAACTTGTTACTATTCACAAAGTTTTCCTCCCTCCCTCCCTCCCTCTCTCCCTCCCTCCCTCCCTCCCTCTCTTCCTTCTTTCCTTCTGCAAGCATTTATTGAACACTTACTATGCTGTAGGATTTGGATATGAGGGGAGAATATTTTTATTTTCCTTTTCTGTAGGTATGAATTATCTGCTGGCCTAAAAAGCAACTTGCTTTGAGTTATTTAGCCATTTCAGATATAGGTGGGGGTTAGTGGTTAGAAGGCGTGAAGAGAAGCTAATTTCCTGAGTGTGTGTTTCTATGTACAGGGCCTTCAGCTAGAGCCATTGAGTCGATTCTGACTCACGCGCATAGTAGAAGTGTGCGGAACTGGGTTTTCAGACTGTGATGTTTCTGAAGCAGATCACCAGGCCTGTCTCTCAAGGCACCTCTAGGTGGGATTGAATCACCAGCCGTTCAGCTAGTAGTCAAGCAATTAACCGTTTGAGTCACCCAGGGTCTCTGTTTAGCCATTTCAGAATGAATGAGGCAAAGGTATTGAAATCCTTGATCCTCCAACTTTCTATCTCTCCTTTTGAATCCTTTATGCTCTTGCCTAGGTTTTATGTCCACATAATTTACTTCCTTGTTAACCTTGGTTTCAGATAATAACCAAGATCGGAAGATTAACTCTGTCTGCAAGGGTTTTTACACTCTGGTTCAATGTCGTTTTCTCTTCTACAGTTTTGAAAAAATTTATTTCTCTCGAGCCTATCTGCATCCACATGCATAGTTCCTTCTCTTGGGATATACCATTTCCTACAGGCAGAAAATTAAATTCGCCAGAGTCCAGATCAAACCTCACTCCTCTATGAAGATTCTCAGATCATTCTATGCGTGAGATGTCTTTTCCTCCTCTGAGAGCCTATTTGTCTGAGGCCGTATTTCTATGACCCTTTCTGAGTGTCTTGTAAACGCAGGGATCATTTTAATCACTTCTTTGTATCCTTCCTACCAATTTATGGTTCTGAAAAGGTACAATAATTTTAATAATAGATCGTCAGTCAATATTGGTTGATTTGATTTGATGATACAAGGGGCATAATTTTTTTTTGTATTACATATCTTAGTGTTAAATATGATGTATATTAAAAAGTTGTTTGAAAATAATTCCACTTTGTTAAATCTTTTCATAAGCATTTCAGAGTTTAGGTAATTTATGGTTTTTAAGTTATAGTCAGAGTGCTAGGTATTCAGGGGAGGGGGACATGTAAAAAAAAAAAAAACCAAACCCTTTGCTGTAGAGCTGATTCCAACTCATAGAGATTGTCTCTGACCTCAAGGAACTTGCAATTCAGAAAGCGGAGAAAAGTGTAAATCAAGGCGGAAGGAAACAAGTTGTTAAGGAATGGCAGGTAATGTGTTTTGGGGTGTAGGAAAAAGACTATTTAATTTAGATTGTGTAAATATGAGAATGCTTTACTAAGAAAGTGGTATTTGAGCTGAGTTTTGACTCCTGAGAAGCAATTTGGTAGAAAGAGAAGAGGGGTATGGGCAAGCTGGCACCGTAGGAAGGTAGGGTACATGGTGAGATGTACTGAGAAATGAGGCTGATGAATGAGTTTGGGAGCAGTTCATTAAAGACCTGGTGGCTTCTGAGAAGTGAAGTGTCATGGATTGAATTGTGTCCCCCCAAAATATCTGTCAACTTGGCTAGGTCTTGATTCCCAGTATTGTATGATTGTTTACCATTTAGTCATCTGATGTGGTTTCCCTCTGTGTTGTAAATCCTATCACTGTGATGTAATGAGATGGATTAGTGGCAGTTACATTGACGAGGTCTACAAGATTAGATAGCGTCTTAAGCCTGTCTCTTTTGAGACATAAAGGAGAGAAGTGAGCAGAGAAACATGGGGACCTCATACCACCAAGAAAGCAGTGCCAGCAGCAGAGTGGGTCCTTTGGACCTGAGATTCCTGCACTGAGATGTTCCCAGACCAAGGGAAAACTGATGACAAGGATCTTCTGCTTTATGCATTTTTGAAAACTTGAGAAATAGCTGAAAAATGCCTTTCAAAATTTAATGGTGTTAAAAAAAAAGCAAAATTTCTGATAAGAAATGAAGTGACACACAATGGAATACTACGCATCGATAAAGAACAGTGACGAATCTCTGAAACATTTCATAACATGGAGGAACCTGGAAGGCATTATGCTGAGCGAAATTAGTCAGAGGCAAAAGGACAAATATTGTATAAGACCACTATTATAAGATCTTGAGAAATAGTAAACCTGAGAAGAACACATACTTTTGTGGTTACGAGGGGGGGAGGGAGGGAGAGTGGGAGAGGGTTTTTTTTTATTGATTAATCAGTAGATAAGAACTGCTTTGGGTGAAGGGAAAGACAACACTCAATACATAGAAGGTCAGCTCAATTGGACTGGACCAAAAGCAAAGAAGTTTCCGGGATAAAATGAATGCTTCAAAGGTCAGTGGAGCAAGGGCGGGGGTCTGGGGAACATGGTTTGCAGGGACTTCTAAGTCAATTGGCAAAATAATTCTATTATGAAATCATTCTGCACCCCACTTTGAAATGTGGTGTCTGGGGTCTTAAATGCTAACAAGTAGCCATCTAAGATGCAGCAATTGGTCTCAACCCACCTGGAGCAAAGGAAAATGAAGAACACCAAGCCCACATGACAACTAAGAGCCCAAGAGACAGAAAGGGCCACATGAACCAGAGACCTACATCATCCTGAGACCAGAAGAACTAGTTGGTGCCCAGCCACAATCGATGACTGCCCTGACAGGGAGCTCAGCAGAGGACCCCTGAGGGAGCAGGAGATCAGTGGGATGCAGACCCCAAATTCTCATAAGAAGACCAAACTTAATGGTCTGACTGAGACTGGAGGAATCCCGGCGGCCATGCTCCCCAGACCTTCAGTTGACACAGGACAGGAACCATCCCCGAAGACAACTCATCAGAAATGAAAGGGACTGGTCAGCGGGTGGGAGAGAGATGCTGATGAAGAGTGAGCTAATTATATCAGGTGGACACTTGAGATTGTGTTGGCAACTCTTGTCTGGAGGGGGGATGGGAGGATAGAGAGAGAGGGAACCCGGCAAAATTGTCAAGAAAGGAGAGACTGAAAGGGCTGACTCAAGACGGGGAGAGTAAGTGGGAGTAGGGAGTGAGATGTATGTAAACTTATATGTGACAGACTGATTGGATTTGTAAACGTTCACTTGAAGCTTAATAAAAGTTATTATAAAAAAAAAAAAAAAGAAATGAAGTGACAAAATATCTTTTTTTTTTCCAAATTAGAATGAGCAGTCTAACTGATAGACATTGCGTTCACTCTGTCTTCCCGATTTTCTGCATTGTCTTTTACTTTGAGGGGTGTTACAAACACGGAAACATATTATGCAGCATTATTTACCTTTTTTGCATATAGAGGTTCGTTCTTTCAAGTTTATCTATAAACAAGCAATTCACAATTCAACAACTTGTGTCTCACACGTTAACCTCATGGTCCGAATTATTGATATAATTCTCAGTATTAAATCCCAATGCTAAATTATACCAAACTGTGTATATAATTTTATATTTCTTTCACTTATCCTATATACCTATTTTTGATAGTTTTTCACTTTATTGTAGTTATTTTGGCTATTTTTTAATATATGTGTTTAGAGGTACAAGATAAAGGAAAAGTATCTTGAGATAGCGCAGATCTGGAAATGAGGACAGTTATTTTAAGTTATTGAATAAAGGTCAAACCATGCTGGAGCTTTCAGAGTCTCAGATCAGTGCTGATAAGTATGTGAAGGCAGTGTTACTAGACTGGGAAACTGTCTTGGGCCGGGAGCTGAGGAACAAACAGTATACTAAATGACATACAAAACAGCCCATCTAACACTTTTGATGAATTAGTGGCATAAGTAAGAATGAAATTGGTAGCATGGAATTAGCTATAACATTTTTGGATGGATGTTTAAAGAGTCTGAGAATGTATCTGGGCTCTTCCTCTAACTCACTATGTTGTTGTTAGGTGCCATTGAGTCAATTTTCAACCCAGAGCGATACTTACTATGTAACCCTGAAATTTTAGTTTCTCTGACTTTAAAATCATTTAAAAAACGGTTCCAGTTTATGATGGATTTGTTATGAGGGTCTGTTTCATTAGGTCAAGGTGTACTTTGAAATATTTGTTAGAAATACCTTGGTGAAATTTTAATTTCTGTTCTCAATATTGGTAGTACTTTAAAAAGGAGAAATTAGTGTTAATATTTAATAAATGGCTGGAGTGGGGCAACGGAGGGAAAAGTGAAATGGTTTTCAAAATGCCATAAAAGTGTATCCTGGTAAGATCTGGTAAGATTTTCTTAGTAGTTATGAATGTGATATAGTTTGACAGATTAAACAAACAGCCCACTTTTTCTTCTCTATTTCACTGAAATGGCACATAAAAATTAAAAAGTTTGTCTTGAAATATGAGAATCTTGGGTATGAAGCATTCAGGTAGCAATGGGTTTTCAAATAAAGGTTAGAAGTTCATTGTTTATCCTATATGCTTGAAAAAATAAAATCTATATTTAAAATATATTTCAACAAAATTATATTATCAGCTGAAATGGTTAAAAACATGCTTGTAAGAATCATTAACTGGATAAATACTAATAAAGTCTTAAGGAGGGAGTGTTGTATACTGAAATGGTGTGGAATCACTTCATTTAATTTTATTTAATTACTTTAAGCAGATCAGAATCCCAGATCTACTTCTCCCGGATGCATGACTTTAGAAAAATAGCTTAATCTTCTTGAGTGTTAGTGTCTTTTTCCATAACATGAGGTCAAAATTCCTACTTTACAGAATTGTGAAGATTTTTGATAGTGCATTTAAAGTGCCTACCTGGTAGGTACTAAATGAGTGGCGTATTATAGCAGGTATTTAATAGATGGTCTATGAGTCAGAATCGACTTGATGGCACAGGGTTTTGGTTAGCTATTATAACCATTTCTACTACTGTTATTGCTACTGCTGCTGCTGCTAAGCACTGGGTTAGCAGCTGAGAATAAAAATCGTTCCACAGCAAAAGAAAAGGGTTTTCTTTCCTTTTTGATAGCATTGTTCTAATGAAAAGGGAGATATCTGATTGGCAACCTAAAATTATATCACAAAGTGTTTTTTTTTCATGATATGGTTAGAAATAGATAGCATTGTGGTCAAGAGAAGAAATAAGTACATAGCCTGTTGATATATACCTCGATTTGGAAAGAAAATAAATTTTCTTTCTCCCTCACTCTCTTCCTCTGTTCCACAAATATGCGAATACTTTTATTGAGCACTTACTTGCTACAAGTCACTGTGTTATGTCCTGGGGATACAACTGTGAATAAGACAGAAATAATGCCTGCTATTAAAGAGCTTACTTTTAGCGAGAAAGACAGACATAAAGAACTAAGGGAACTAACTTTGTTAAGTTCTTCCAAGCATAAAAAACCAAAACAATCCCCAACATTCTTAAGCGTGACTTTTCTCAAAATGGGCAAGCATCTAGTACTTGTTTCTCCTTCCAAGTTATAGCAGCTTAATGGGACTTTTAATAAAAACTTCTTAACACAGCTGACCTATCCCATTTTACTGATCTTAAGAAAATGAAATCCATTCAAGATTAGAATTGTGAAGTTGCATTGGGCCAGCTCACAGTAGCTATAATTAATTTTCTGTGACGGTGGCCTGTACGGCCAGATTTTACATGATGAGGGGGCAACTCATAGCAATCACTTAACTGTGCCCTTGAGGCCCTCTTAAAACCTCATGAATTTCATCTTTTTCTATTTTTGTAGTATTTCATTTCCTTTTCCATATACCACAGATGACCTTCATCTTGGTGAGTATGTTTCTGATGGAGGGAGGATGGACCTGAAGCCCGCTCACACAGTGCCTACACAGTTTGGAGGGCTCTGAATATCAAACAGTACAGAAATGACACCCAAGGGTTCCCAGGACCCATGTCTTCACCCTGCTGGTGGTGCTCTTGTTAAGTGCCATCAAGTTGCTTCTAACTCTGCAACCCTATGTACCACAGAATGAAACACAGTCCAATCCTATGCCATCCTCACAATCATTGCTATGTTTGAGTCCATTGTCGCAGCTACTGTGTCGGTTCATCTAGTTAAGGGTCTTCCTCTTTTTGTTGACCCTCTACTTTACCAAGCATGATGTCCTTCTCTAGCTACTGGTTCCTCCTGATAACATGTCCAAAGTATGTGTGATGAAGTCTCGCCATCCTTGCTTCTAAGGGGCATTGTGGCTGTACTTCTTCCAAGACAGATTTGTTCATTCTTCTGGCAATCAGTGGTATATTCAGTATTCTTTACCAGCATCATAATTCAAAGGCATCATTTCTCCTTCAGGCTTCCTTATTCATTGCCCAGATTTCGCATGCACGTGAGGCATTTGAAAATACCGTGGCTTGGGTCAGTTGTACCTTAGTCTTCAAAGTAACATTTTTACCCCTTGTTCCACGTTCTCTACTGAATCTGGCTTGAATTTCTGGCAGTTCCCTGTTCATGTACTGATGCAACCATTTTTGAAATATCTTCAGCAAAATTTTACTTGCATGTGATATTAATGATATTTTTCGATAAAGTCTGCGTCCAGTTGAATCACCTTTCTTTGGAATGGGGACAAATTTGGATCTTTTCCAGTTGGTTGGCCAGGTAGCTGCCTTCCAAATTTCTTGGCATAGACGAGTGCTCCCAGGGTTACATACATTTGTTAAAACATCTGCTATTCTGTCGATTCCTGGACGCTTGTTTTTCTTCAACACCTTCAGTGCAGAGTGGACTTCTTTCAATACCATTGGCTCTTGATCATATGATACCCCCTGAAATGGTTGAATGTCAACCAATTGTTTTTGGTACATTGACTTTGTGTATTCCTTCCATCTTCTTTTGATGCTTCCTGTGTTGTTTAATATTTTGCTCACAGAATTCTTCAATGATGCAACTCTAGTAGTTTTTTCAAAGAATAATTTTGTTTTTATTTTGGAATACAACTATAGAATTCTTTAACCTAAGACTATAAAGTAAAGAAGCCATAATATATGCTCCACTTATTAGCTATATGACTTTAGATAAGGCTTATAACCTTTTGGAGTTTCCTTTTTCCTCATTTCTTAGTGCTTCTCTAACTGCCCATCCAAATTCTACAATTCTGTAATTACATGAACTTTTTTTCTCATATTTCTTTTACATAACTTTATATTTTGCTTATTTAATATAAAATAGTATTTTTCTGCTCCAATTCAATTTTACCAAAAAAACCCATGAAAAATACGTAAACCATATGCTGTTCACTTAAAATTATTTCGAAATAAACACTATATTTCTTGCTCTTTCACACCTATCTTTTTATTTGTGTCACAGGCATTTGAATTCTTAGGTGAAACAATGTTTCTTATTTTCTTTTGGATTTTTATTCAAAATTAAAATTCTGTTTTTTATTTAGGTAGGCCGGGAAAGCCCTAAGCTAAACCTTGAGACTAGAACCTGAGAACCACCAGCCACAGATAGGTGTCAAGGGTCCCATGAATTACTTGAAATTGTAGGCACAACTCTTTATGAATATTCCTCATATACTTATATAGGTAGAGAGTTGTTACAGATTATCAAAGGAGCCTGTAATCCCCTCAGAAGTTATGAACTTCTGCATCAGTTAGGTCAGCAGAAAGGTATGACTTTAAGGGATTCTTTAGAATATAACCAAGGGATCGGGGTGGATGGGAATGACCAGCCGATGTCCCTCTGTGCGTGTGTCCTCTGCCATGGGTCATGGAGGCAAATGCTGAAATGCCATTAAAATAATTGATTATTCCCTGCCTTTGTTGTGGCTGTTTTGTTGGTGTTTGTGTGTAAAATTTCTCGTCCCCCTGCTCACCCTTACCTTCTGCCTTTGACAGTATTTGGTTACCTAGCTAAGAAACTTGACTTTGTGACCAGTGCAGATTTTTAAAATCATATTATAAATTAAATTCCGTTGTTTATTCCAGAGACTAAGGCATTTAAGTTTTAAAAAGAACTATATTGAAATAAATCAAGTGCAATCGTATATCGAAAAATGGAATGGGCTGCGCTTGTACTTTGGATAGTTTTATATTTTACATATTTAAGTGTTGATAAATATTAATATCAGAAATTGACTTTAATTCAGAATTTCTGAGGTTGACTTATACCTTGAGTTGCTTCAGAGAACAAGATTTAGCTATGGCTGGTAAATACAGGGCTTCCATGTACTGCCATATGTGTTCTGCACCCATGTTTGTAGGTCTAGGTAAATGGTGTCCTCTGGGGTTGTGTTGTATGGTGACCCTGAGTAAAAAAGGCTCTGAGAAACCCTACACTGACGGTGTTAATTTTGTTTATTTGACCACATAACTTTTTTCTTTTTTAATATGACATCTATTAAGATTTGGAAATAATTACATGTAACAAGTTAATACTCTGCAAAACTCTGGGAAATGATTACAACTGGATTTGATGAGATATTCTTGAGATACAGAATTTTCCACACCTTAAAAGTATAATTGTTGGGTCATGGATTCAGCATTTGATGAGATATTCTTGAGATACAGAATTTTCCACACCTTAAAAGTATAATTGTTGGGTCATGGATTCAGCAGGTACTAATATAATTTCCCCCAGAATCACTACTGTAAAATTTTGGTCAAGTACTGGCAGGTAAATTTCATCCAATACTTGTTATTTACAAGTCACTCTCCTAGTGCTTTGTGTCAGTTTTCGCATTTGATCTTCACATAATTTCTATTATAGGAGCTATTACTATCTTTGTTTTATATATGAGAAAGCAGACACATAGAGCAATCAAGTGGCTTGCTAAGATTTGAAACAGCTAAGCAAAGGTAGAGCCAGACATTGAACCTGGACAGTTTCATTATTGTCTATGGGGCATAATCCATTTGTCTTGCCTCCAAATCTTTTATTCTTATCATGGCAATACAATGCTTCTTTTACAAGAGGTCATGGATGCAGGGTGGGCAAGGAGCATGTCTTGAAATCCCATGGTCTTCCTTTTCACCACTTGTCCTGCTCCTGGGGTCTCTCAGCTTTCAAAGATTTAGATGGGAAGACTTTCTGTCCATTATTTCATCCATCACATTTTCTTGATTTTCCCTTTTTCACTGTGCACTTTAAAATGTTAACTTTACATAGATGAAGCTTTCATCTGACTTCCTATAGACCCAGCTGAATTCCTTGGAGGACCCAAATTTGTTCCAATTTGGATGAATGTTTCAGATAATGAGTTTGAGGGAGTTGGCCAGTGACTAAGTACAAAAGGGGAATAGGGCATTGCATTAAACCTCCGAAGACCTCTGAATATTCCCTAAGAGATAGAGAAAGCAGTAACCCAAAACTCGTTGCCGTTGAGTTGGTTCCGATTCATAGCGAGCCTATAGGACAGAGTAGAACTGCCCTATAGAGTTTCCACAGAGCACTTGGTAGATTCAAACTGTCAACCTTTTGGTTAGCAGCTGTAGCTCTGAACCCCTGTGCTGCTTATTGTTGTCATTTATAGACAGGAAATACAGTACACATGAAGCCAGGCACTCATGAGTTCCCCTCAAAAATGACTTTAAGTCAATATAGAAAAAAGTGTTTCTTATTAATGCTGAAATGAGGAATGGCACAGATATTTAAAAACTTTTATTGTGGTATAATAAACATAGAATAACGTACATTTATTTAGGTGTACAATAGGGAATTTTTACATGTACATATGCCTATGAAACCACCGCTCTAATCAAGATATAGAACGTTTCCAACATCCCCAAAAGCTCCCATATGCTCCTTTTCAATCAGTGCCATCTCCCATCCAGACACAGCCATCATTCCAACATTTATCACGATAGATTAGTTTTAGACTTTCTTGAGTTTCATTTAAATAGAATCATGGAGCATGAACTCATTAGTGTCCGACTTCTTTTGCTTTTATTATGTCTATGAGATTCATCCATGTTCTTGCATATAGCAGTAGTTCATTCTTTTTTTTTTTTTTTGTAGTTTTCATTATATGAATATACCACAGTTTATTTATTTATCCATTTTACTATTGATGGACTTTGGATTATTTTCATTTTTGGCTATTATGAATTGAACTGATATGAACATTCCTATACTTGTCTTTTTTATAGATATATGAGCTCCTTTCTTTTGGGTAAATACCTAGGAGTAGAATTGTTGGGTCATAGGGTAGACATACATTTAGCTTTAGTACCTATTGCTAAATATTTTCCAATGTGGTTTTATCAATTTATGTTTTCACCAGTAATATATGAGAGTTCTAGTTGCTCTACATCTTTGCTAACCCCTGGTATTGTCAGTCTTAAATTTTAGCCATTCTGGTTATTTTTGAGTGATAGATATTTTCGGCACAGGAAGAGATTCAAGACTTGTGTATCTTTAGTTTGTTTTTCAGTTGAACAAATATTTATTTCGAGCTCATAGTGTTCAAGGTGCTCAAGTGTACTTAGTTTAGGCTTATAGTCTAAAGTAAATCATATTTTGCTTAACAGAGCATAAAATTGTATATTCAGTAAATATTTACTGACACTTGCTAAGTACTCAGCAATGTGCTCAGTGCTGGGAAGCATACAAAAAGTTAAAGTAGAAGTTCTTGCTCTCAGTGATTGTATAGTCTGTGTTTGTTGTTGTTAGGTGCCTTCGAATTGTTTCCGACTCATAGTGACCCTGCATACAACAGAAGGAAACACTGCTCGGTCCTGCACCATTCTCACAATTGTTGCTACGTTTGAGCCTGTTGTTACAGCCACTGTGTCAATCCATGTCATTGAGTGTTCCTCCTTTTCCCTGACCCTCTAGTTTACTAAGCGTAATGTCCTTCTCCTGAGACTGGTCCCTCCTGATACAAGTGAGTACGTGAGATGAAGGCTCATCATTCTTGCTTCCAAGGAGCAGTCTGGCTACTTTTTCCAAGACAGATTTGTTCATTCTTCTGGCAATCCATGGCATATTCAATATTCTTCACCAACACCATAATTTCAAAGGCATCATTTCTTCTCCAGGCTTCCTTATTCATTGTCCAGCTATCGCATGCACATGAGGCATTTGAAAAATACCATGGCTTGGATCAGGTGCACTTTAGTTCTCAAAGTGACTCAGCAATGTGCTCAGTGCTGGGAAGTATACAAAAAGTTAAAGTAGAAGTTCTTGCCTTCTCTTAAACTGAATTAAACTGATCTCTTGCTGTTTAACACTTTAAAGAGGTCTTTTGCAGCAGTTTTGCCCAATGCAATATGTTGTTTGATTTCTTGACTGCTGCTTCAATAGGCGTTGATTGTGGTTTCAAGCTAAATGAAGTCCTTGACAACTTCAGTATTTTCTCCATTTATCATAATGTTCCTTATTGGTTCAGTTGTGAGGATTTTTGCTTTCTTTATGTTAAGGTGTAATCCATATTGCAAGCTGTAGCGTTTGATCTTCATCAGTAAGTGCTTCAAGTTCTCTTCACTTTAAGCAAGCAAATTTGTGTCATCTGCATATCACAGGTTGTTAATGAGCCTTCAGTCCTGATGCTGGGTATTTCTTCGCGTAGCCTGGCTTCTCGTATTATCTGCTAAACATACAGATTGAATAAGTATGATGAAAGAATACTACCTTGATGCATAACTTTTCTGATTTTAAACCACTCAGTGTCCCCTATCTAGGAAGGTAAAATCAATTGTACATAAAACAAACAACTCAAAGTAGCATGGTGGCATGTAAGTTTTGAATTGCATGTGGTAGACTGTAAGTAGCACTGGAAGAAGGAATTGATATTGGTGTTCCTCAGGTTACCTTTAGAAGCTCTCTTCTTCCTCATTTTCCCATATTGAATCAATCACTAAGTGCTGTCAGTTATGCTTTCTAAGTATCTCTGGAATCTTTTCACTTCTCCTACTACCACTGCCTTAGTTTAGGTCAACATTTTCTGTGTGTGTATATGTGTAGTGCATTAAAATTGCCTGTAAGTGGTCTTTTCCTTCATTTTGAGTACCCTTTTATCTTACCAAAATGTGTCTCCTAAAAGCTAAGTCTCATCACGTGTAGTGTCTTTCCTACTTAAATTTCTTCATTCGTTTCCCATTGTCTTTGGGGCAAAATCAGAACTTCAGCATGTGACATAATGTTTCATCGTATTCTAGTCTGGCCTTTCTCTCTAGCCTCTTCCCTTTCTACCTGTCACAGGCATATAATGTTCCATATATCATGAATTATTTCCGTTTTCCTGAACCCTCTAGGATGTCTCATGCCTTTGCATATGGTATTTCCCTTTCTGTTTCTCTTCCTTAAAGGCTTGTATGAAGGTTTATTTCCTCTAGGTAGACTTTTCTGACTCATCATCTATGTCTGGTTTAAATGCCCCTTTTCTGTGCTCTCAGAGAACTTTGCATTCTGCTCATAGAGTATTGTGATTGTGGTTCATTTACTCATTTTTTCTAGTATAGTATTGCCTTTTTGAGGGCAAGGGTGTTGTCATTAATATATAACACCAACCCCCCCAAAAAACCAAACCTGTTGCCTTTGAATTGATTCTGACTCATAGCTACCGTATAGGACAGAGTAGAATTGCCCCATAGAGTTTCCAAGGTGTGCCTGGCGGATTCAAACTGCCAACATTTTGGTTAGAAGCTGTAGCACCTAAAAAATAAGCCACAAGGGTTTCCCAGTGTCATTAAATATGTAGCTAAGCTGAATTCTAGCCATGTGTAGGATTTTTACAGATGAATGAGATTGGATAAAATAGTCCTAAGAGGTAGGGTAGTACATATAGCAAAAGCATGGAGGTGGGAATTAGCATTGGGTTTAGGAGGAATAGGAGAGAGAAATGGAGGAGAGAATGAGAGGTGTGGCTTGTTTTGGAGGTACTTTACTAGAGTGAATAAATTATGTTGAAGGTATGGGAGTAAAGGCTGAAAAGATTGAATAAGGTCAGATTATGGTGGGTCTTCAAAGTTAGAAAGGTTTAGGCTTGATGTGGATGGCAAGAAGGAGTCACTATAGGTTTTTGAGCAGGGGAGTAATGTGATGAAACAAGTTTTAAAGCATGTTATTTTAATAGCAGTGTGTAGAATGAATTTTAGTAGAGAGATTGTTGTGTGCCATTGAGTCCATTCTGATTCATAGCTACCCTATGTGACAGAGTAGAACTGCCCCATAGAGTTTCTAGGCTGTAATCGTCATGGGAACAGATCGCCAGGTCTTTTCTTCTGCGGATTGGCTGTTGGGTTCGAACCACCAGCATTTTAGTTAGCAGCTGAGTGCTTAACCATTGCACCACCAAAGATTCCAAACCAAACATGAGAACTGAGACAAGAGTAAGAGAAGAAGAGAGATACAAGCAATATATTAAAGGACAAATTTACATTTTTTAGGAGTAGAATGGGATATATCCTTATTTTTTCATCTCCTCAGTTTAGTAAGAAGCCAGAAGGTATTGATTTGCCCAATTTTACCTAGAGAATGTCACATTGCAGCCTTTTCTCTTCTTCATATTGTTTGAAGTAGATTCCACTATTATTTGATATGTACCCGAATCCATTTATAACTGTCATAGAGAACATAATGGACTCACAATATTCCTTTCTGTGCAGCTGGCTGCCGACGTTCATGCTTATGACTCATAGAACTCCCTACTGTAACAATTTCGCATCAGCCATGCACTGTTAAAGACATAATATCATAACATGCATTGATCCAGCTAGAATTAGAGGCTCACCGAATTCTGGAACCAGAAAGGATCATACAGATCATACCAATTTTGGAGATGAGCATCTGAGACCGGAAAAATTAAATGACTTACCTAAAGTAACACAGCTAGTTAGTTCTAAGTGTCCTGGAGTCTTCTCCAGTATGGTTTTTATTAATTATAATATCATCCTGTATTTTCTAATCTTAAAATTATATGTTCCAAAATGTGGCTAGCTTTTTCTTACAAAAAACTTAGTGACTTTGCTCCTTGTATTTGCATGCTTGCTGAATAAGCACCTCATCCTTACCAGGACTCCTATCTTTAGGAGCTTACTTTACTCCATTAAATACCTTCTGATCACATATGACTCTTTGTCTACTGTAGAACATTTATAGTCATTTTAATACTCACCTTGCTAATATACTGAGTTTTCTCATATTTTAAATCTTATACTGTGATCACTATGGCTCTTTATTTCCTTTTCAGTTTCTATATTCCTGCATATTATGGGTTGGCTTACGTCTCCCCAAAAGATATGTTCAAGCCCTAGTCCCTAGTACCTATGAATGGGACCTTATTTAGAAATAGTCTTTGCAGATGTAATTAGTTAAGTTGAAATGATGTCATACTGGAGTAAAGTAGGCCCTAATCCAATATAACTGTTGTCCTTATTAAAAAAAAAAGGAGAGAGACAGAGAGACAAACACAGGGAAGACAACCACCTGAAGACAGAGGTAGGGATTGGAGATATCCTGTCACAAGCCAAGGAATACTTGGGGCTACCAGAAGCTAAAATAGACAAGGAAGCATCCTCCCCTTAAGCCTTCAGAGACAGCAGGCCTTGCTGAGACCCTGAATTCAGACTGCCAGAACTTTGAGAAAATAAATTTCTCTTGTTTTGTGCCATCCACTTTGTGGTAATTTATTCTAGCAGACCTAGGAAACTGAAACACTGCTCCAAAAATGCGGACCCTGATTGAGAAAAAAAATCATGAAATTATGCTGACATGAAGTATGATGGTTTCATGCTATTTGTCTTACACATGGTTCTTGATATTGTCTTGTCTATCACTATCACGGCGTAGTGGTTAAGTGCTACGGCTGCTAGCCAAAGGGTCGGCAGTTTGAATCTGCCAGGCGCTCCTTCGAAACTCTGGGGCAGTTCTACTCTGTCCTATAGGGTTGCTATGAGTCAGAATCGGCTTGACGGCACTGGGTTTGGGTGTTTTTTTTTTGATTATCCCTATCACTACTTTGAGCCGATGTTTCTCTTTTTCCCTACTTTTTATTTAAAAAATATTTTATTAGTATACATACAGAAAAAGGCTTTTATAAGTAATCAAACTTTTCCTCTTTTTTTTTTTTTTGACCTTAATGTATCACTCTATCCATTTTCCCAGCATGTGTTTTGTAAAAATCAAGTCCCACCAAATACTTTGTGGAAAACAGAATTCCATGTCAGATGTTTGGGAATTGTTTGTTTTATATCCCCCTCTTAGGTTTAACAAGTTCAGTAGCGAAGTCCCCAAGAAATCTAATAATAAAGAAGTTTTTATAAGTTTATTTAATCCAGTGTTTTATAAACCAACTTGTCTGTGGGACCATTTTTGTACCTAAAGTCCATTAGTATCTTTCAGTACAAGTGTCATGTATTTTCTGAAACGCTGGTCTATTTTTTTTTTTAATTCCAAGGAAAAGTTATTCTTCCTTCTTCAAACCCCATCTATCTTTGGTCTTGACCCTTTATCATTTTCTTTCTCTTATGGGTTTTTGTTAAACTTAATTATTCCTTCCTTCTTTGACATCTTCATTTCCTACCTCTCCTTTCTATATTGTCAAATTATCTTGAAAATGGCAATGCTTGTTCTTGCTCTCTCTAACTTGCATGTAATTTCTCACTGTTTTCTAGCAACAGATTTCTCAAACAGGAAAAGTATACCTGTTACCTCTGCTTTCTTAATTGTCATGCTGGTATTGTTTTTCTGTAATTTGATTTCTTCCAAACAATCCAATGAGGAATCAAGCTGAAAGAGGAAAACTAATATAAATATAGTAAACTAAGTTTGTGCTTTGCTTAGGTACCATGCTAGGTGATTCCACATATATCATCTTATGTAATTTTCACAATAACCGTTAAAAGTAGGTATTACAATTGCCCTTTTTTTTTGGAAATGAGGAAATAGGAACACATAACAGACAGCTTTCCCAAATACACAGAGCTAGTGAGTGGCAGTGCCAGGATCTTAGCACAGATTTGATGGGCACGGAAGTGTGATTTTCAATATGCCTTACTTTTACAACATTGAATTCTTATTAGCCAAATTTAGTGGCTGTCCATCTAGTTTACCTGAAACACCTCTTTACCATGCTGCTCTCCTGGCCAAAACTCTACAAAATAAAATCCAATCTCCCAGGCTGGCCTTCAATATCTACTACAGTATAGTCCTCTAACTACCATCAAGTCTTATTCTTTAGTATATAAATCTTTGCTTTGGTAAAATTGATCTGTAAGTTGCTGCCAAAGATGCATTATATTTTACTATCTCTTTGGTTTTTCTCATTATTTTTCACTCTTGGAACGATCAGCCTTCCCTTATTCTGATTTTCATCTTTTGAAACCTAAAGATCTTTCAGAGTGCTCTTCAAATGCTTTCACTCCATGAAGTTTTCTGGATCACTGCGGTCAGAATTGTTTCTCACCTTTGATATAATATAGCACGTATTTTCTGTTCCACTCATATAGCAGTGGTTTAGCCGATTATATACTACCTTATAATTATTATGTACAGATCTTTCTCATTAATTATGAACTCCTTGATGATGGTGAACACATCTTATAGCTTTGTATGCATAATCCCTGATAAAATAGTTATTGAGTGCTTATTAAGCTGCAGACACCGACACCACACTACATATTTTATATATGTCATTTCGGTTTTACAATAATCCTATGAGAAAAGTATTGCTATGTCTATCTTGTAGATAAGGAAGCTAAGCCTTAGAAAGGTTAAACAACTTGCTCAGGATCACACTGCTAGAAAGCAGCAAAGCTGAAGTTAAAACATTGATCTATCTAATTTCAAAGTTTATAGATCCTTCTCCTGTTCTACAATTTCTCTATTTCTAAATGAATATTTGTAAAATGTGTGAGTGAGTACAGATGATTGATTCCTGTATGTTTTTAGAGCTCTATGCTTGTGAGAATGGTTGTTGTTAGGTGCCGTCGATTACAACTTATGGTGACCCCATGTGTTGCAGAGTACAAGAGTGCTCCATAGGGTTTTCAACACTGTGACCTTCCAGAAGCAGATGGCCAAGCCCGTCTTCTGAGGTGCTTCTGAGTGGGTTTGAACTGCCAGCCTTTCTACTAGTAGTCAAGTGCTCAACTATGTGAGGATGGTACTACAAGGAAAAGTAAGTTGGTTAGATGGTACTTGGATGGGGGGAAAAAAACAAATGATTTCAGTTTTTAGGTGTTAAGATTGAAGTGGTGATATATAGGTAGAAGTTATGATGTTTAGGTTCAGCGAAATGTTTTGTTTCTCTATTGCTGAATAACAAACTACCTCAAGAGTACTGGCTCAAAACAACAATCATTATATTTGCTCATTATTCTGCAATCTGTGCTGAGCTCATCTGGATGTTTCTGTGGTTGTTCTTGAGAGTTGTCACTCGTATGGCTGCAGTCATCTTGAACTTGGCTGAGGGCTAGGCTTAGCTAAAATACTAGATGGCTGGGTTTTTTCTTTCTCTTTTTATGTAGTCTCAGAACCTCTCCTCCTCCATGTAGTCTCTCCACATGTTCTCTCTCATAGGGTAGACAGACTTGTACATGGCAGCTCATAGTTCCCAACAGAGAAAAAAATTTCCAAAAGCTTCCAGGCCTCCTAAAGACTTAGGCTCAGAATTGGCGCAGCATAATTTCAGCTACATTTCATCGTTTTAAAATAAGTCATAGGCCTAGCTCAAATGCCAGGGGAGGTAACTGCAAAATGGTGTGAATTGCAGGATGGAATGATTCATTGGGGCCACCATTCAGCAGATTACCACAGATGCCATATAGCAAATGAGAATAGATCAGCTTGAAGAAGAGGTTTTTAAATTTCCTATTTAGTTGTCTGTTTCCCACATTACGGCATTGAGGCAGGGACTGTATTTGCTCTACTATTGTATTTCTAACCCTTAGGACGGTACGAGGTCCTTAGGAGGGATTCAGTAAACTTTTGTTTAATAAATGAGTGTATGTAAAGAGAAGAGCAGAGGTTAAGGACTCAATCTTCAGAAATGATTCGCAGGAGGGGGTGTTTAGACAATAGTCAGAGAAACAGGACTGAGTAATCATAACAGTCAAAGGAAGAGTTCCATGAGAAAGGATGGTGGATGATGATAGTATTAATTGTAGCAGAAAAATCAAGGAGAATAGGGTAGAGAAAATCCCACTGGCTTTTATTAGCATTTCATGAAGTTGCAAATGTCATTCTTTATTCTATATCCCTTTACTATTTGGTCGAAACTGTTTTTAGAGATTTCTCAGTTTTTAAAATCCCCTTTTTTTCTAACCTAATTTTTTGATGTAAGCACTTTAAAATGTAATGGCCTCAGTGAATCTGTATTATGGTCATTGAATTGGAAGAGGAATAATGCTTGGCATGTAACTTTTGAACATTTTGTTTAAAAACTAGTAAGATCAGAAAAGACAATGAATTCTAGAGTTACAATCAGAAGTAGAAACCACATTCAATTTTATTTTCTTTGGCTGCATGGGATGGTAATTCTGTGTTTTTTTTATTTTTATTTTTTACCTCCTTATAGTCTATTCAAATTCTCTGTATTTCTTTTTCTAGTCACACTCATTCAGAAGAGCACCATAAAAAAAAAAAAATAGTGAGATCAATTAAAGATATATTCCCAGCTGTAAGTAAAAAGCAGGGCCATGCTTCTCTCATGGTTGGAGAAAGACTTGACTAGGATTTGAAAGAAGAGGTATTTGTCTGGGGACGGTTTTAATAAAAGAAAAGGGAAAGAATTTTGCCAGTAAGGTGGCAGTGCAACCTTGGGCAACACGCTTGATCTATCTGAGCCTCAGTTTCCTCGACGGTTAGTACATAAATAATATCCATCTCACAGGCTTGTTGCAGGGATTAAATGAAAGCACTTGGTTCATAGGTGGTTAATAAATAAAATGAAGTTGCTGTGTGTGTCTTTTTGTTCTTGCATCATAGAAAAATGGCTAGGTGGATTTTCACAAATTTAGGGTGAATGCTTGTGATGACGTAACTTAAAATATAGTTTTATGGTGTACCAGGCTGGGGAAAGTATAACTGGAAACATGCAGCCATCTTCCAGAATTGCTGGTTCTGAGGCACAAAAATCAGCCCTCAGGGTCTCACATGCTGTGCATGTTAAGATGTTGTAGGATGAGAAGACAAGCAACAGGTTCTCATATGGACCCCGTAGAGAAGCATAAGACTAGACAGCCTAACTGTAGGCATTGACTTGCAGTTGAACTGCTTATCACCTGGACAACTCTATTTTGCTAGATCCGGGATGATTTAAAAAAAAAAAAAAAAAAGCAGCAGGGACTTATTTATTCAGTTATGGTTGATGATTCTTCCAAGTATCACAGACTTGGTAGGTCAGTTAAAAACTAATAATAGCTACCATTTCTTGAGGGTTTACTATTTCCAGACTGTTGCAACATGCATTGCATATGTCATTTCATGTAATGCTCACAATCAGTCTGTGCGGTATGTGCCATTACCAATCTCACTTTACCGATGAGGAAATTCAAGTTTAGAGAGACTAAGTAACGTGCCACAGATTACACAGTCAGTAAGTGGTGAAGTGGTATTTGAGCCTAAACATTTTGATTTAACTGTGCAAAAATGAATTTCTCCTTTCTTTTCATATCCTGATCACTATCATTCAAAGTGATTTGACTTAATTCCAATTATGTTCAGACAGGTTTTACCATGAAGTTTCCCAATAAAAAGTGTAATTGGGAAGGTTAAAATGAAGAGAGAACTTTTATTTTCGTTAATATTAATTTTCTCCGTGATTAGGAAAACTAATATGTAGAATTCCACAAATTGCTGTAAAGATGAGTACTACTACACATCAAAATAATTCAAGGTCAAAATACAGTTCTGCGTAACATATCTAATGATGATGATATGATTTCAGGATAGGAAAGGTCTTTCTAAGCATAATAATAAAGACAAAAACCATACAGAAAATGACTGATAGATGTGATTTAAAAAAAAAAAAGGAAATATCTGCCTATTGAAAAAAGAATAAATAAAATTAAAAACAAAATGAAAAACTTGGAAAAAGATTTGCAGCACATATGATACTCAAGAGGTTGATATTTTTTGTACATAAACCACTTTTGTAAACAAATAATCTTAAAATCAAGTGCCTTGGGCTGGGATTTGAGAGAGGAAGCTCTCAAAGCACCTGGTCAATGACCTTGTGAAAGAGGACAACAAGCAATTCTTGAAAGAATTACAGGGGGCCTCAGTAGTAATAACATTGAGGTTTATTTTTTCAAATATCAATTTGCTAAAGATTAAAAGATTGATAACACCCAGCACCAATAAGGCAAGAATAAAGGAAAGGGACATGAGTATTCACTACAGGTACAGATTAGCTTTATCTTTCTTAGAGGACAGTTTGATAATATGTATCAGGAGCTTTAATTTCTTCTGCCAGAGCGATTTTACTTGCAGTAATGCATTAAAATGAAAGAAATCAAAATTTTGGGCAAAACTCTATGTAGGAGCAGTATCACTGATTACAGTAGCAAAATACTGGAAATCATGTTGGTTAAGTAATTATATATGTTCTTATGATAGATTGATGTCCTGCTGTTAGACGATAAATTGTAGAAGACTTTTAAGATATCAGAAAACGTGCACGATAATTTTCTAAGTGCAAAAAGATTATAAAAATATATAAATTATGATTCTGTGTGTGTTTCTGAATATTGGAAGAGCATACATCAAAATGTTTGCAGTGGCTTTCTCAGTGTGTTAAAACTGCAGGTGAGTTTTTTTCTTCTTTGTGCTCTTGTGCATTCCAATTTTCTGTATTAACAAGTATTATTTTAGTAGTTAGAAATCAGAAATAAATGTTATTTTAAAGTAATATTTTGGATTTACACATTGGGATAATCATATGAGCCCATTCAGCAAGGGTCCTTCATTTTAATTCATGTAATTAAGTTAGCTATCATAATTTAAAACTTTATTATTACCTTCCCTGATTTCACTGATTTTTCTTTCTACTTTATACTTTTATCAAAGAAAATGTCTTGTAGACATTCGTTAAGAAAAGTCTGCATGTTAAGACACATGGTAATAATGTTTGTCTTTCAATGGTGACTCCTTTTTATTCCTCATTAAAAATAAATGTATTTATTTTTTATTCAGTGATCAGAATAAAAAGAAATGGGTTTAATTTATAGTAAGAGAATTATTTAGAAAGAAAGAAGCTTTTTTTCCTTTTTTAATTTTCAAAATAAATAAACACTAGTGTTACCAAGGAAAAGCTGTTCTCTAGCTTGTCTAAAAATAGGACAGAAAATCATCTGTTTTAGGAGGTTTAGCTGTTAATATTCACTGAGGTAGAATTATTTGATTTAACGACCTCTAGTTATCTCTTATAATTTTGCGATTTTATAGCTTGAAAAAGGAATGTTTTATTTATCTTTTTGGTATCTAGAATAAAGACAAATATTTCATGGTATAATGTGTATAAAGTTATTGACTCAAATGGAATCTCTAATTACATCTTTTGTGTAATGTCTGAAATGTATTAGCACCCACTGAGGTTTGACAGTTGGGAACACAACTATTACATTATTTCAGTAAATTTATTAGATAAAAGTTTCATAATCATTTCTGTATTTCAAATGATTATGTTTTAGAACTTTTTGTTTTAATGTTAATGAAAATAATTTATCTGTTGGGTAGGAACTGACTATAGTATCTCTTTTTGTGCTTTTATGCCTTTTCTTAATCTCCCATTCCCAATTAATGAGTAATTTGTTATCACGGTTTTATTAATGTAATTTAGTGGTTATCTTCATTAATTGGAAAAAATGAAGGAAAAGCTATAAAAATAAGTAAAAAGGACTATTGTGATTGTTAAGATTGTGTGTCAATTTGGCTCGGCCGTGATTCTTAGTGTTTTGGCAGTGGTATAATGTTGTGATCACTTCCCTGGTGAGATCTGATATGTGATCACGTCCATGATGGGATTTGCTGTGAATAGCTAATTAGTTGGAAGGGAGTGTCCTTGGCATGTGGCCTGCATCGAATATAAGTGGACACTCAGTCAAGGCTTGAGGGCTTTTTGTTTGTGCTGGATCCTGCAGCTGGCTCCTATTCATCTGACCTCTGGTTCTTGGGACTTGAGCTAGCAGTTTACCTGTGGTCTTGCCTGCCGATCTTGGGATTCATCCATCTTCACAGCCTGTGAACAAGAGCCCTGCTTTTTGACTTGTCGATCTTGGGTTCTCCAGCCCCTGTGGCTACGTGAATCAGGAGAAGCCTCTATCCTGACCAATGGACTTAGGACATTTTGGCCTCTAATACCATGTGAGCCATTTCCTTGATATAAACCTTTCTCTATTAGTTTTTTTTTTTTTTTCTATATATTTATACGCTTACTGATTTTGCTTCTCTAGAGAACCCAGCCTAAGACAACTTTTTTTTTTCTGTTTTTGTTTTTTAGAGAACCCTGCCTAAGACAACTATCCTACACTAATTATCGATTTTTTTCAGTGATTAAAATTTACAGGTCATTGCTGGTGGATTTGAACTGCCAATCTTTTGGTTAGCAGCTGAGATCTTAACCACTACGCCATCAGGGCTCCTTACAAATCATGTTGTTGTTAGGTGCTGTCAAGTCAATTTCCCTTTGCGCAACAGAATGAAACACTGCCTGACCCTGTGCCAGCCTCACAATTGTTGCTACGCTTGAGCCCATTGTTACAGCCACTGTGTCAGTCCATCTTGTTGAGGGTCTTCCTCTTTTTCGCTGACCCTCTACTTTACCAAACATGATGTCCCTCTCTGGGGACTGATGCCTCCTGATAACATGTCCAAAGTATGTGAGACATAGCCTTGCCATCCTTGCTTTTAAGGGGCATTCTGGCTGTAATTCTTCCAAGACATACAAATCATAGTGCCTTAAAAATAAGATCTTTCCATTTTTTCAGTCCATCTCTTAGTAATGCTTTTGGCCACACTTCAATAAGCAAGGTAACTGTGTGGCAAGTATGGCAGGCCCTGGGCAAAATTATGAAGCAAACCAAATATATCTTTGGACCTTTCACCTTTTCTTTTGGTACATTTTTATTCAGATTTTTTTTTGACATGCTTTACCCCGAGTGTCCCATGTTCCCACAGAATTTTAAAAACTTTCTTTTTCTTTAAAGAATGTACATGGCATATACTAATCTTCAAAATCAATTAAAATTCCATCTATGGGACATACTTTCTTAATCCAGTAAAATCATTTAAGGCCTGTGAGGAATGACAGCTGATACTGAGGATTTCAGGCATTGGTGGCATCTGTCCTGCATGCATCTTTTCAAATCACAGCATGTGAGCCTGCCCGATCCATCTGCCCTGTTCCCAAAGTCCACTTATACAGAACCTTGTTTATTTGGTGTCCTTTTGTGATATGGCAGGTACCATTTGTATACTATAATAGCTCTGGAATCAACACATAGTTCTTAGATTGAAATTTGAAAGAGGTGATGACCACATTATGGTCTGTAATATAGATATTAATTTGATTTTCATTATAAATATATGTCATTGTTCAATGCCATCGAGTTGATTTTAACTCATAGCAACCCCATGTGACAGAGTAGAACTGCCCTATAGTGTTTTCTAAGCCGTAATCTTTATGGGAGCAGAGTGTCAGGTCCTACGCCTGTGGAGTCACTGGACAGGACTGAACCACCAACCTTTCAGCTAGCTGCCAAGCTCTTAACCATTGCACCACCAGGGCTCCGTATATATATATATTCCTTTCAAATGGTGCTTTAATTTCTGCAGTCAGATATGATGCATTGAGATACAAAATAAACTTTCATTTTACATCCAGAAAATAAAAATACATTTATACAAATTTAGCCAACAGTTTATTACCTTAAAAAGCAGAGAAGTTTTGAATTGAATTAAAAAAAAAAATAAAGACTGCATTCATATGGATAAAATTAATACTATAATTATTAAAAAAAGTTACTCAGCACTTATTATGTGTTCAATCTTATGATTTTTAAAGAATCACAAAATATGCTTCCTGCTTCAAGGAGGTTTAAAATTTCATTGAGGAGATAGACCTTCCATTCTTTTGTTCAGCAAACATTTATTGAATATTTATATATGCAAATTAAAATGACTGCTCTTGAGGAGTTTACAGAATAAGGAGGAGCTAAAACATGTAGATAAATATTATAATGTAAGTTTGAAAATGGTAAAATGGTATACTGGAAGTTCAGATAAAATGTTGCCCATCTGGGGGCTACATGCATAAAAACAAAGATGTCAGTGCACAGTGTAAAAGAAAACAGGATAAATGCCAAACAAGTGAGGTTGATAATACAGAGCTTTAGAGGAAGGAGTGATTACCTAGGTCAAGGGCAGTTAGAGAAAATTTCATTTAGGAGATAAGATTTAAATTTTCCATTTAAGAAAAAGAAAAAAAAAAAAAAGAAAAGAAGGCTAAGTAGAGCCCATGGAGAGGCCACAGGCCTACATTTCCTAGGTACTTCTAATCATGCGTTTCCACACATTTGAAACACTGTATGATCCTTGTGCCTTTTCATAATTAGCATTTTTCAGAGACTTTTGAAATTTTTATGTAGATATATACAAATAAAAAATTAGATAATACTCAAAGAAAAATATATAGGAATAATGTACCATTTTCCCATGGGATGAAATCTGGAATGTGGAACATATTTGATTTATTTCATTGTGAGAAAAAGATTCCTTGTTCTGCATTATAATATAGTTTTGTTGCAGTGAGTCGTACCCCAAGTATTCGAAAATGAGGTAGTAAGAGTATCTTATGAGAATTAAACTTTAAAACCAACATTTGACACTTAAAGGCATGAAATATTCTTCAAAGACTCCCAAGCCTGCAACAGTTTATTAAAACCATTTTTAGTATTCACAGTTTTTGTTGCTGAAGAAAGTCTGTTCACCTGGCAGGGCAGAATTGTTGGTAGCCAGGAGAGCATGGGCAAAGGAAGGTCACCAGGCAAATACAGACACATGATTCCCATCAAGTCCTGTGTAGGGAACTGAGTATTGCAGCCTTCTATGACCTATCTTGATATAGATGGGATACTCAATACAGTTAAATATTTTGAAAAATTTGAATCTTAAAACTTATCCAAGTTTGATGCTACACTTGCTAAACAAAATTCTGATTAAAATTTGACTGTCCATGGTGTGGTGTACTGGAGACAAGTTAGTAGCCTCAGAAGTCATGTATTATAAATTAATAAATCTTGGTGAATTAACAAGATTATATTTTCTTTTATATTTTCTAGTGTGCAAGTTTAGGAGAATACTCAAATGTGGCACAGTCACTAAGGTAATGCAGATCTTTGAGGACTCTTGAGACACAGCTGGCTCTTCTGGGTGGCAGCCCCTTTTCTTTTATGAGTCACTTTACCTACAATCTCCAATAATTTTGTTTAAGGCACGTGTGACTTTGAGACATATCATTTATTACATATTACCTGGTATCATAGTTGGTAAGTATAAATAAACAAATCCAGGTTGTGAGTTCAGAGGAACAAATTATTCAGACTTCAGAATTAACCATGGAAGACCTCCACAAGGTTCAGACCCCTAAGCTCCCATTGTACTTGTATGTACAACTCATATGTGGTTTGTGCTATTCTTATTTTTGTGCACTGGTCTTATTTTCCCAAATACAATTCAAGTTTCCTGAGGCCAGGGACTGTATTTTACTTTATTTAGACTTCATAATGATAAAGTAGAACAACATAAAATTGTTTAGTGAATGAAATCCAGAAATTACAGCAGGTTGTTAAAAAAAAAAAAAAAAAAGGAATAGAGCCCTTCTGTTTCTACGTCTAATTTTTTTTTTAACTGTCATTTGTTTTTATTATTGAAAAAAAAAACTACAATAGAACAGGCTTAAAAAGGTGTCATTCTTAAATGGTGGTGCATATATCTGAAGATTGACAATGATGCTCAAAAAAATGCATGTTTACAAAAAATGTTTAAAATAACACTAACAAATTCTTACCATTTTGAATAGATTTAAATTACATCCATTGAGGAACTAGTAATAGCATGATTTGATGATGGCTTAGTGGGTTTTTTTTTTTTTTTTTTGGCTTAGTGTAAAATATTTAAGAATATCAAGCAACTGTTTCTTATGGTATGCATTATTTTCCTGGTTGGTTTGTTCATCCAGTGATTTTCTTAAACAGTTCTTTAATTCTTCAATTCCTTCTCCACTAATTGAAGAGATGGGAATGATAAGGTGTAACTCCATAGTCCTCTCTGGAATCATGTTTTTTTTTCAAACAAGTGCAAAAAATCTTTAGGATTCTGGAGTTGGTTCATCAGTTCATGGAATTTACCTTGGGCTCTGGCAAATCCATTTTATTAACTGCCAGAGGTGCAGGTTTTGTTTGAAATTTCTCTTTGTACAAACCCAACTCTTTTGTAAGCAGTATATGGGTTCAAAGGCAGTTCTGTATTGTTTGGGAAAAAAGCTGAAATCCAGGAATATCAACATCAAAAAGTAGTTGTTTAGTTCTTTCTATATGCTTCAGGAATTTTTGACCCATTCCTTAGTTTATATGTGTTCCTTCTATTAAGCCTGGAAGATCGTCTACTGAATCTGTTTGAAATCATTGTACATAATCTTTCCCAGTTCAGGCTTTAATATTGAAAATGCATAATCTGCAATCACAGGTTTTGCATAAGAAACCTGACTTAGTAAAGAGGATTTTCCAGCATTTGAGAATCTATAATTTTATCATTTTCATTAGTTACTGAAATGCTCACAGGTACAGGAATTTCACAGTCTTTTCCTTTGGAGCCTTTTAGTGCACTAACCCGACTGTTTGCTCCTCCTCCAGCCACGAATCATTTCTGAGGATATTTGTCTTTAAGTTTTTTAAAAGTCATCTTGTTTTCAGCTACAATCCACACATCATCACCTTTTCCACCTTCTCCACCTAATTGAGGACAACACATTTCACTACTTCCTCCCTTGCCGAAGAGTCTTAGGTTATCAATGAAGTTTCCATACTTTCCGAATAACACACGGCTGCAGTGCACCATCGCAGTGCTAGGCCATCTCTGTGTATACTTCTTTTAAGAAAGGGCTTTGTATTAGAAAGAAAAGAAAAACAAAACAAAACAACAAAATCCAACAACGTGGGGAGGACCAAGGCTTTCATGGAGAAATGTGGAGGTATAACAGACTATTCTGTCAGTGGCTAATGGCCGGACTAATTCCGATTCTTATTTAATATATGTAAAGTGAAAGAGCGTATCTGATATGTTTGCTAGTTGACCTAATTAATTTAAAACAAATTTTTAAATTTTCATAACCCAATTAAAAACCTGAAAGATGATCATCAGTCAATAGAAAAAAACAACGTATAATTTATCTTTGGAAAGAATATTAACACATCCCATTCTGTCAGTATTCTATGCTTCTGATACAGATAATTATTTTAGCTTCAAATTTCTGCTGGATGTAATTGATATTGAGATAGATTATTGAAAAAATTTTAGTGTGTCAGCATCAAGTAATTTCTTTTATCACCATGTTCTGTCATCAAAGGAATTAAGATCTTTAGGGAAAAATTCAATAATCCATTTAATTCTCCATGTATCTATACACAAAAGAGACTGAATATGAAACTGTAACTAAGCAAATATATTTGTGTAACTGCATATGACGTAAGAGTTATTTTTTGCCCTCAAAGTAATAATAGTGTGATATCTGGAGTTCAATAAAATAAATAAATATTATAACTTTCAGTTACAGAGAAACTAATAATACTAAGGTCAACTGAATAGGGAAGAGGTTATTCTTCCTTCCCTTATTTCTGTTTTTGAAGTCTTTGTCTTGTGACACTGACTGAAACTGATATTTAGCACATCTGTAATCGGCATTTATTTTGATTATTATTTACAAATCAACTCTTGTTGCTGATTTCACTTATATCACTTAATGTGTGCTTACATACCCAAAAATGAGCCCTCTTGTAAAAGAGAGAAGAGTAGTGTTGGTGATTTTTAAGCTTTGTTTTCTTCATGTCTTCCTTCACAAGGTAGGATTTTGGAAATAAATCTTCCCTGATCATTCCCCTCAATCTAAAATTCCAGTGATAACAACTGTTAGCAATTTAATGTGGATACTTTAAGATTTCTATCTACTTATATAATAAAACATTTATTGATTGTCATTTAAGATTTTCTTAATATTTTATATTTAAATATATTTGCCATAAATATCATTGTACTTACATGTTTGTGCTCTTGCTTATTAGAATATTTTTATATAATACAGTCCCAAGAGTTAAAAAAATTTAAATGCTGTAGCTCTACTTACGATCAGCCTTAAGAAACTCTCTATCCATAAATTTAAGAGCGTCTTGATAGACTAATTCCTTGTTCTACACCATAAGCACTAAAAGAGAACAAGTATTAAATACAGCACATATTTGGTGAAAACAAATTACATGACTAGCTGACATTTGCCATATTACCCTTGTTTGAGTCACCTTTGAGACTGACCTATTAACCAGAAGAGTACCAGTTTCAAAATAACCATCCCACCATAGAAAAATGTATTTTAGTAACCTGGAAAAAGGTAATTAAACTTTATTATTTTACTGATTCAATTAATATTTTCAAGTACATATGAAGTTCAGGGAGCTGTATTAGATGGTATGTGGGATATGAAAATGAATCATACATGGATTTTGCCTTAAGGAGCTTAATCATTGAGAATGAGAGATAAGATAAGACCACATGTAACTCTAAAATAAAGCACAAATGTTTCAGAGAAGTCAAGGAGGAAAGCTGAGTATTAACTAAAGAGCTGTGAGTTAGAGGCAAGCGAGACCAAAAGCTTTTGATCAGGGAACGTTTCACAGAAGGTATGTTTTGTTAGGCTTTCGTGGATAGTGAGGATTTAGGCCTACACAAATGAGGGAGAAAGGTACCCAATTCTAACAACAGCAATAATGACATTTGTTAAGTTCTTACTATGTTTTAGGGAGACATTGTGTGAATTAAGTACTTTATATATTTTTTTGTTTGTTTTTTTTATTGTACTTAGATGAAATTTTGCAGAGCGAATTAGTTTCTCATTAAACAATACACATTATTTTGTGACATTGGTTGCCAACCCCATGACATGTCAACACTCTTCTCTTCTCGACCTTGGGTTCCCTGGTACCAGCTTTCTGTCCCCTCCTGCCTTCTTATCCTTGCTCCTGAGCTGGTGTGCCCATTTAGTCTCATCTTATTTTATTTTTTTAGGCCTGCCTAATCTTTGGCTAAAGGGTGAACCTCAGGAGTGGCCTCATTGCTGAGCTGAAAGAGTGTCTGGGGGTCATACTCTTGGGGTTTCTTCAGTCTCTGTCAGACCTGTAAGTCTGGTCTGTTTTGTGAGTTAGAATTTTGTCCTCCATTTTTCTCCAGCTCTGTCCAGGACCCTCTATTGTGGTCCCTGTCAGAGCAGTTGATAGTAGTAGCTGGGCACCATCTAGTTGTGCTGGATTTAGTCTGGTGCAGGCTGTGGTAGCTGTGGTCCATTAGTCCTTTGGACTAATCTTTTCCTTGTGTCTTTGGTTTTCTTCATTCTCCCTTGCTTCAGATGGGGTGGGCCCAATGGAGTAATCTTAGATGGCCTCTCACAAACTTAAAAAAACCCAGAAGCTACTCACCATAGGAGGACGTAGAACATTTTCTTTATAAAATATACCAATTGAGCTAGCTGTCCCCCGAGACCATGGTTCCCAGCCCTCCACCCAGTAATTTGGTCCCTCAGGGAGTTTGGATGTAACTATGAAGCTTCCATGACCTTGCCTTTGTCAAGTTGTGCAGACTTTCCCAGTATGCAATTTATATTTTTATTCCATCTAATTCTCAAGGAACACTATGTAGATAAAAGGTACTGTTATTATCTCTACTTTATGGATAGGGAAACTGAAGTCCATAGAAGTCTGGTAATTTGTGAAATGTCCCATGGTTAATAAATGGATCTGAATTAAGATCCAGATGTAATACCATGAACAAAATGAGAGCCCTAAAGTACATAATGATTATGGGGAATGGTGAGCTATTGGGTTAGGTGGAGTATCAGAAAAATAAAGAATGTGGTTACAAAGATTGAAAAGGTCTGATGGGGTCAGACCATGGAGGTCATCAAATGATAGGACAGGACATTTGTAGAGTGTTTTGGACTAGGTAGTGACATGGTAGTTTCAGACAAACTGGAAAGAATATAGACTAGAAAAGGATTGCTGAATTTGGCCATCAATGTAGCAACCTTGTTCATTCAGTAATTATTCTGTGCCAAGATTATGAGTCAAGGCTGACAAGGTTGAGAATAATGAGGACAGAGAAATGACCACTGGATGTGGTAAGGGGAAAGAATGAATAATCTTCCATTCCATACTTTCCCACCTACTTTTAGCTTATCAATTTTTTAAAATAATTTTTATTGTGCTTGAAGTGAAAGTTTAAAAATCAAGTCAGTCTCTCACACAAAAACCCCTATACACACCTTGCTACACACTCCCAATTACTCTCCCCCTAAGGAGACAGCCCGCTTTCTCCCTCCACTCTCTCTCTTCGTGTCCGTTTCACCAGCTTCTAACCCCCTCCACCCTCTCATCTCCCCTTCACGCAGGAGATGTCAACATAGTCTCAAGTGTCCACCTGATCCAAGAACCTTGCTCCTCACCAGCATCCCTCTCCAACCCATTGTCCAGTCCAATCCATGTCTAAAGAGTTGGCTTCGGGAATGGTTCCTGTCCTGGGCCAACAGAAGGTCTGGGGGCCATGACCACCAGGATCCTTCTAGTCTCAGTCAGACCATTAAGTCTGGTCTTATGAGAATTTGGGGTCTGCATCCCACTGCTGTCCTGCTTCCTCAGGGGTTCTCTGTTGTGTTCCCTCTCAGGGCAGTCATCGGTTGTAGCCAGGCACCATCTAGTTCTTCTGGTTTCAGGATGATGTAGTCTTTGATTCATGTGGCCCTTTCTGTCTCTTGGGCTTGTAATTGCCTTGTGTCCTTGGTTTTCTTCATTCTCCTTTGATCCAGGTGGGTTGAGACCAATTGATGCATCTTAGATGGCTGCTTGCTAGCATTTAAGACCTCAGATGCCACTCTTCAAAGTGGGATGCAGAATGTTTTCTTAATAGATTTTATTATGCCAATTGACTTAGATGTCCCCTGAAACCGTGGTCCCCAGACCCCTGCCCCTACTATGCTGACCTTCAAAGCATTCGGTTTATTCAGGAAACTTCTTTGCTTTTGGTTTAGTCCAATTGTGCTTACCTCCCCTGTATTGTGCGCTGTCTTTCCCTTCACCTAAAGTAGTTCTTATCTACTATCCAATTAGTGAATGCCCCTCTCCCACCCTTCCTTCCTCCCCGCTCTGGCAACCACAAAAGAATGTTTTCTTCTCAGTTTAAACTGTTTCTCAAGTTCTTATAATAGCGGTCTTATACAATATTCGTCCTTTTGCAACGGACTAATTTCACTCAGCATAATGCCTTCCAGGTTCCTCCATGTTATAAAATGTTTCACAGATTCCTTACCGTTCTTTATTGATGCATAATATTCCGTTGTGTGAATATACCATAATTTATTTATCCATTCATCCGTTGATGGGCACCTTGGTTGTTTCCATCTTTTTTCAATTGTAAACAGTGCTGCAATAAACATAGGTGTGCATATATCTGTTTGTGTAAAGGCTCTTGTTTCTCTAGGGTATATTCCAAGGAGTGGGATTGCTGGATCATATGGTAGTTCTATTTCTAGCTTTTTGAGGAAGTGCCAAATTGATTTCCAAAGTGGTTGTACCATTTGACATTCCCACCAACAGTGTATAAGTGTTCCAATCTCTCCACAGCCTCTCCAACATTTATTATTTTGTGTTTTGGGATTAATGCCAGCCTTGTTGGAGTGAGACGAAATCTCATTGTAGTTTTGATCTGCATTTCTCTAATGACTAATGATCGTGAGCATTTCCTCATATATCTGTTTGCTACCTGAATGTCTTCTTTAGTGAAGTGTCTATTCATATCTTTTGCCCATTTTTTAATTGGGTTATTTGTCTTTTTGCAGTTGAGTTTTTGCAGTATCATGTAGATTTTAGAAATCAGGCGCTGATCAGAAATGACATAGCTAAAAACTTTTTCCCAGACTTGTTTTTTGTAGGTAGTCTTTTTACTCTTTTGGGGAAGTCTTTGGATGAGAATAGGTGTTTGATTTTTAGGAGCTCCCAGTTATCTAGTTTTTCTTCTCCATTCTTTATAATGTTTGTATACTGTTTATGCCATATATTAGGGCTCCTAACATTGTCCCTATTTTTTCTTCCATGGTCTTTATTGTTTTAGATTTTATGTTTAGGTCTTCGGTCCATTTGGAGTTAGTTTTTGTGCATGGTGTGAGGTATGGGTCTTGTTTCATTATTTTGCAGATGGATATCCAGTTATGCCAGCATGATTTGTTAAAAAGACTGTCTTTTCCCCCATTTAACTGACTTTGAGCCTTTGTCAAATATCAACTGCTCATATGTGGATGGATTTATGTTTGGATTCTCAGTTCTGTTCCATTGGTCCATGTATCTGTTGTTGTACCAGTACCAGGCTGTTTTGACTACTGTGGCAGTATAATATGTTCCAAAATCAGGTAAAGTAAGGCCTCCCACTTTATTCTTCTTTTTCAGTAATGCCTTATTTATCCGTGTCCTCTTTCCCTTCCGTATGAAATTGGTGATTTCTTTCTCCATCTCATTAAAGAATGTCCTTGGGATTTGGATCGGAAATTGCATTAAATGTGTAGATCGTTTTTGGTAGAATAGACATTTTTATAATGTTAAGTCTTCCTACCCACGAGCAAGGTATGTTCTTCCACTTGTGTAAGTCTCTTTTGGTTTCTTGCAGAAGTGTACTGTAGTTTTCTTTGTATAAGTCTTTTACATGTCTGGTAAGATTTATTCCTAAGTATTTTATCCTCTTGGGGGCTACTGTAAATGGCACTGATTTGGTGATTTCCTCTTCGATGTTCTTTTTGTTGGTGTAGAGGAATCCAACCGATTTTTTTATGTTTATCTTTTATCCTGACAATCTGCTGAACTCTTCTATTAGTTTCATTAGTTTTCTGGAAGATTCCTTAGGGATTTCTGTGTATAAGATCATGTCATCTTCAAATAGAGAAACTTTTACTTCTTCCTTGCCAATCTGGATGCCCTTTATTTCTTTATCTAGCCTGATTGCTCTGGCTAGGACTTCCAGCACAATGTTGAATACAAGTGGTGATAAAGGGCATCCTTGTCTGGTTCCCGATCTCAGTGGGAATGTTATCAGGCTCTCTCCATTTAGGATGATGTTGGCTGTTGGCTTTGTTTAAATGCCCTTTATTATGTTGAGGAATTTTCCTTCTATTCCTATTTTGCTGAGAGTTTTTTATCATGAATGAGTGTTGAACTTTGTCAAATGCTTTTTCTGCATCAATTGATAAAATCATGTGATTCTTGTCTTTTGTTTTATTTATGTGGTGGGTTACATTAACTGTTTTTCTAATGTTGAACCATCCCTGCATCCCCAAACCCAACCCCATGAATCCCACTTGGTCATGGTGAATTATTTTTTTGATATGTTGTTGAATTCTATTGGCTAGAATTTTGTTAAGGATTTTTGCATCTACATTCATGAGGGATATAGGTCTATACTTTTCTTTTCTTGTGGTGTCTTTACCTGGTTTTGGTATCAGGGATATGGTGGTTTCATAGAATGAGTTTGGTAGTACTCCGTTCTTTTCTATGCTCTGAAATACCTTTAGTAGTAGTGGTGTTAACTCTTCTCTGAAAGTTTGGTAGAACTCTGCAGTGAAGCCGTCCAGACCAGTGCTTTTTTTAATTGGGAGTTTTTTGATTAACTTTTAAATCTCTCTTTTTTTTTTATGGGTCTGTTTACTTGTTCTACCTCTGTTTGTATTAGCTTAGGTAGGTAGTGTGTTTCTAGGAATTCATCCATTTCTTCTAGGTTTTCAAATTTGTTTGAGTATAGTTTTTCATAGTAATCTGATATGATTCTTTTAATTTCAGTTGGGTCTGTTGTAATTTTTTTCTGTTGTAATATCGCCCATCTCGTTTCTTATTCGGGTTATTTGCTTCCTCTCCTGTGTTTCTTTTGTCAGTTTGGCCAGTGGTTTATCAATTTTGTTGAGTTTTTCAAAAAACCAACTTTTGGTCTGGTTAATTCTTTCAATTGATTTTCTGTTTTCTATTTCATTTAGTTCAGCTCTAATTTTTATTATTTGTTTTCTTCTGGTGCCTGTGGGTTTCTTTTGTTGCTCTCTTTCTATTTGTTCAAGTTGTAGGGATAATTCTTTGATTTTGGCCCCTTCTTCTTTTTGTGTGTGTGCATTTATTGATATAAATTGGCCTCTGAGCACCACTTTTGCTGTGTCCCAAAGGTTCTGCTAGGAAGTGTTTTCATTTTCATTGGATTCTCTGAATTTCTTTATTCCATCCTTAATGTCTTCTATAATCCAGTCTTTTTTGAGCAGGGTATTGTTCAGTTTCCAAGTGTTTGATTTCTTTTCCCTGCTTTTCCTGTTATTGATTTCCACTTTTATGGTCTTATGGTCAGAGAAGATGCTTTGTCATATTTCAACATTTTGGACTCTGCTAAGGCTTGCTTTATGACCTAATATATGCTGTATTTTAGAGAATGTTCCATGTGCACTAGAAAAGAAAGTATATCTGGCTACTGTTGGGTGGAGTGTTCTGTATATGTCTATGAGGTCAAGTTGGATGATTGTGGCATTTAGATCTTCCTTGTCTTTATTGAGCTTCTTTCTGGATGTCCTGTCCTTCACCGAAAGTGGTGTGTTGAAGTCTTCTACTATTATTGTGGAGCTGTCTATCTCACTTTTCAATGCTGATAGAGTTTATGTATCTTGCAGCCCTGTCATTGGGTGTATAAATATTTAATATGGTTATATCTTCATGGTGTATTGTCCCTTTAATCAGTATATAGTGTCCTTCCTTATGCTTCCTGATGGATTTAGCTTTAAAATCTATTTTGTCAGAAATTGATATTGGCACTCCTGCTCTGTTTTGATTATTTTTTGCTTGATTTATTTTTTTCCGTCCTTTGAGTTTTAGTTTGTTTGTGTCTCTAAGTCTAAGGTGTGTCTCTTGTAGGCAGCATATAGATGGATCTTGTTTTTTAATCCATTCTGCCACTCTCTGTCTGTTTATTGGTGCATTTAGTCCATTTACACTCAGGGTAATTACAGATAGGTATGAATTTAGTGCTATCATGTTGATGTCTTTTTTCGTATGTTGACAGTTTCTTTTTCCCACTTGATTTTATGTACTGAGTAGATTTTCTTTATATATTGTCCTTTCCTCATATTCATTGTTGTTGATTTTGTTTCTGCTGAGTCTGTATTTTTTCTTATATTTTATTTTAATGAGTAGGTTAGTTTGTCTCCTTTGTGGTTACCTTATTATTTACCCCTATTTTTCTAAATTTAAAACTAACTTTTATTTCTTTGTATTTCCATATCTTTCTCTCCATCTGGAAGGTGTATGATTACATTTCTTAGTCCCTCTTTATTACTTTAATGTTGTCTTCTTTTATATAATAACATCGCTGTTACCCTGTGTTGGGCTTTTTTTTTTTTTTTAATAATCTTGCTTTGTTTTTTTGGATTTCCCTATCTGGGTTGACTTCTGGTTGCTCTGCCCAGTGTTCTAGTCTTGGGTTGATACCTGATATTATTGATTTTCTAACCAAAGAACTCCCTTTAGTATTTCTTGTAGTTTTGGTTTGGTTTTTATGAATTCCCTCAACTGGTGTTTATCTGGAAATGTCTTAATTTCACCTTCATATTTAAGAGACAGTTTTGATGGATATATGATTCTTGGAAGGCAATTTTTTTCCTTTCAATTTTTTAAATATGTTGTCCCATTGCCTTCTTGTCTGCATGGTTTCTGCCGAGCAGTCCGAGCTTATTCTTATTGGCTCTCCTTTGTAGGTGACTTTTCTTTTATCCTTCACTGCTCTTATAATTCTCCCTTTATCTTTGGTTTTGGCAAGTTTGATTATAATACGTCTTGGTGACTTTCTTTTAAGGTCTACCTTATGTATAGTTCGATGAGCATCTTGGATAGATATCTTCTCACCTTTCACAATATCAGGGAAGTTTTCTGCCAACAAATCTTCAACAATTTCCTCTGTATTTTCTGTTATCCCTCCCTGTTCTGGTTCTCCAATCACTCATAGGTTATTTCTGTTAATAAAGTCCCACATGATTCTTAAGGTTTCTTCATTTTTTAAAATTATTTTTTCTGATTTTTATTCAAATATATTAGTGCCAAGTGATTTATCTTCGAATTCAGAAATTCTAGCTTCTACTTGCTCAATTCTGCTCCTCTGACTTTCTATTGAGTTAACTAATTTTTTAATTTTATTGTTAATCTTCTGAATTTCTGATTGCTGTCTGTCTATGGATTTTTCCAACTTTTTGAACTTTTAATTATGTTCCTGAATAATCTTTCTAATTTCTTCCATTGCTTTATCTGTGTGTTCTTTGGCTTATTCTGCGTATTGCCTCATTTCCTTCCTGATGTCTCGAAGGGTTCTGTATATTAAACTTTTGTATTTTGCATCTGGTAATTCCAGGAATGCAGTTTCATCTAGAAGATCCCTGGATTCTTTGTTTTGAGAGCCTGTTGAGGTGATCATGGTCTGTTTCTTTATGTGACTTGATATTGACTGTTGTCTCCGAGCCATCTATAAGTTATTGTATTTAGTTTATGCTTTCTTACTGTGTCGTACCTGCTTGCTTTGTTTTGTTTTGACATACCCCTATGGGTTGCTTGAGTGAGCTAGCTTGATTATTTTCACCTTTGGAGTTTTGGTGTCCTGTCCCCAGCTGGCTAGAGCTGTTATCAGGTATATCAGTCTAGGACTCCGTTCAGTTTTCTTATATGAATTCAGCTCAGGTTTCCAGGTAGCTGATATCAAGTGTGTGTACAAGCTCTGTTGTACAGTCTTAGAGGGGCAGGGGTAATTGGCATATATACTGGTATCTGATTGCAGCAGGGGGTCATGCTCTGAACAAGGCAGGGGGTTGAAAACCTACCCCCAAGTGTCTCTGAGGAAAACACGTCTCTGTTCCCTAGAGCGTGCAGGTGGGTGGGTTCTGCAGAGGGATCATGGGCACCCAAAGTTTTCAGTTGTATGGACTGGGAGGTACCAGTTATCTTTGGAACTGTGTTGTGGGTGGCTGGGTGACCTGAGTGGAGCTACCAGTCCTTAGGTCCCTCATGTGTGTAGGTGAGGACCTTGTTTAATAGGCAAAGCAATGTCAGACGTCAAACACCCACCTCTCCACTGCACAGCTGAAATGGTTGGAGTTTGCCAACAAGGGCCTGTTTTCCCGAAATAGGCCCAGACAGGTCCATGCAGAAGGGAAAGGTGCTCAAGGTCCACAGACGGTTTATGTCTGGACAGGAGCTGCTTCTGTCCTGAGCTCCCCCAGTTGATGGAGCTAGCAAATTATCTTTTCCCCCAGTTGCAAATTTTTTCCTTCTCCGAGACCGGGAGAATGGCTCTAGGTGCTCATCAGGGTCTATCTCAGGCCCAGGGATTCAGCTGCTGAAGCCGGCTTGGGGGTGCGGGGGGCTCGGTAAAATATACGCAAGTACTTAGCTTTTGCCGAGAGTACCTTTCTCCTCAGGTTCCGGAGGTGTGAGTAGGCTGTGCGGCTGGCTGCTTCTCCCTGAGAAAACTGCTGCGGAACGCTAGTACCAGCCTGCCGCTGCCACTGCTGCAGCCGCTCCAGGAATGGTGCCTGAGGGCTCCGCAGGATTCAGGTCCGGTAGCTCCTCTCCACTTCTGAACGATCTTTTCCTCCCCCTGCCCCTCAGTTCATTGTCTAAGCTTGCCTTTGATGCTCAGGGCTCCCACCTTGTCACAAATATACTTGTTTCACTTGTTTTTCGGGTCTTTGTTGTAAAGAGGGCTCGACGGAAGCGTCTTTCTATTCCGCCACCTTGGCTCCCTAGCTTATCAATTTTTAAATGATCCATTGATTCTTCTCTTAATACTGGAGTTAATACTGATAATAATTTATTGAGCTTATATGAGCTAGACTGTGTGGATTGCCTCATATATTTCATCTTATTTAACCTTCAAAACAACTTTATAAGGTAGATAACATAATTTTATTTTACAAATGAGGAAACTGAGGTTAGGATTTTAAGCAACTTGCTTGTGGTTACTAATTGGTAAATCCAAGATTTAATCTAAGTTTGTTTGGCTCCAAAGCCACTATAGTATGAAAGTTGTGCCACATCCTTCAATTTTTTTTTTTTTTTGACATATTCTGCTCAACTAGGTGTGGAGTGTCTACATTACCATTCTCAGATATCAGAAACTGCCACTCAAAATGTATGTACTTAGATTATTTCATAATCTTATTTTATTCAGTGGTTTTTTTTCTTTCATTTTTTTTTTTTTTTTCTCTTCTTTGTTTTTAATGGAAACCCTGGTGGTATAGTGGTTAAGAGCTACGGTTGCTAACCAAAAGGTTGGCAGTTCGAATCCACTAGGTGCTCCTTGGAAGCCCTATGGGGCAGTTCTACTCTGCCTATAGGGTCACTGTGAGTCGAAATCAACTCAATGGCAATGGGTTTGGTTTGTTTTTTTGAACAAACCGAAGTTTTTGAGATAATGGCAAACATCCACCAACTACTCTGTGTGAGGCACAGCTTTAACTGCTTCACATGTATTAATTGCATTTAATCCTTGCAACAACTCTACTGGAATTATCATGATTTTATGTTTGAGGAAAGGAGGCAGAGAGAATCCATAGCCATCCCAAGGTAACAGAGCCAGGATTTGAACTCAGTAATCTGTTTCCTTATGCTTTTAACTGCAGACCTATGAGTTGTTTTGAGTAATTGATACTGGGCAGGTTGTGAGGTGTTTTAATGTTTTTAGTGATTTTTTTCCTTAGAAATTATATTTATTTATTATCTGTAGCCGAGTCTACATTAAAATTAAAAAGGACAAACCTGCCTTCAATTTTCTATAACTGTTTTATCACTGTAAATACGATTTTAGTATTGTCAAGATTGGGTTTTAATGATAGCTAAATATAACAGAAAAATTCAGTCAAAAGAGCATTGTTTTATTGATTTTTTTTTAACAATGAAAATTTTAAAGATTAAAGACATTCTGAATTTTTATTTTTGGATTCATCCCTTCCCCAATTTGCTTAGCTCTGGAATGGTGTTCAGGATAAGAATAAACAAAAAATATTTTCTTTACACATGGTATTTTGGAGGCTTGGTGGTTCTCCTGAGGGATTCATTGGTAGAAGGTATATTTGATAGCCATTTGAAGTACATAATGATTATGGGGAACGGTGAGCTATTGGTTGTGTGGAGTATCAGACGAATAAAGGACGTGGTTACAAAGACTGGAAAGGTCTGATGCGGTGTGAAAAGTTTCCCAAGGCTACAAAAATCTTTCTTTTCATATGAGTAAAATAGGCTAACGAATGACCTCCACTTTAGTTGCATTCATTCCACAGATGTCACAGAAGAAAAATGAAGATTAGATTCACATTTACAATCACATTCATTTTTGACTTGTCTTCTTTGCCATCTTTTAGTAAGTACTATTCAAAAGGTTGTTGTTTTGGTTTATGTTTCTTAGGAAGCAGCATTATATCTTTGTCTATAAGCATAGAAACAAGGAATGTTTATTTATTCTAGGTTTTTAAAATTGTGGTTAGAAACTTATAAAGTAACTATTTGGTTAAATTGCACTTAATTATGCTGTTGTCTTAATGTATGTATCATTTCTTTTTTGTTTTCATATTAACTTAAATAAAAACATAAAATCTAAGTGATGATAACCAGTGTTATGGATTGAATTGTGTACCCCAAAAATGTGTACTAACTTGGCTAGACCATGATTCCCAGTATTGTGTGGTCATCATCCATTTTGTGAGCTAATGTGATTATCCTATCTGTTGTAAATCCTAACCTCTATGATGTTAATAAGGCAGGATTAGAGGCAGTTCTGTTAAGAAGGTAGGACTCATTCTACAGGATTAGGTTGTATTTTGAGTCAGTCTCTTAAGATATAAAAGAAAGAATCGAGCAGAAAAGAGAGGAACCTCCTACCACCAAGAATGAAAAGTGGATGGCTTTAACAAACAGGAATTTGTTCTTTTATGGTTTAGGAACCCCTGGTGGTGCAGTGGTTAAGTGCTACACTGCTAACCAAAAGGTCGGTAGTTCAAATCCTCCAGGCGCTCCTTGGAAACTCTACAGGGCAGTTCTACTCTGTCTATAGGGTCGCTATGAGTCAGAATCAACTGTTCGGCAGTGGGTTTGGTTTTTTTGGTTTATGGTTTAGGAGGCTAGAAGTCCTAATTCAGGGCACCAGCTCCAAGGAAAGGCTTTCTCTCTCTGTTAGTTCTAGGGGAAGGTCCTTGTCATCAATCTTCCCCTGAGTCTGCAAGTTTCTCAGCACAAGGACTCCTGGTCCAAAGGCCGTGCTCTGCTTCTGGCTGTTCTTAGTGGTAGAAGGTCCCTCTCTGTCTGCTCCCGTTTCTCTCCTTTTATCTCTCATATGATAAAAGGTAATGTAGGCCACACCCCAAGGAAACTCCCCTTACAACAGATCAAGGCTGTGACCTGACTAAGGGGGTTGCTTCCCAACCTAATCCTCATTAACATGACCTAATCCTGCCTCATTGACATAAGGGACAGCTCACTGCCAAATGGTACCACAACCACAGGCATAGAATCTAGGATTTATAACACATCACAAAATGGAGACTAATCAGATAACAAAATGGGGGACAAGCACACAATATTGGGAATTATGGCCTTGCCAAGTTGACACATTTTTGTGGGACACAATTCAATCCATGACAGTGTATATTTTACGTAGCTGAGATTGTGCTGCATAAATAAATAATCTTTTTTTCATTTCATTTCATTTTTTCATATTTCACATAATATTCTATCATGATAACACATTTTCCTTTGTCCTTAATACCTTTAATTCACAATATTAGGAGGTTATGTGGCATTCCATTTTTGGCATACCATAATTTAATTAATCTTTCTCTAATCGTTGCTTCTATTTTTCCTCTTGTAAATAATATAGCATTGAACATCTTTGTGCATAAACTTTAATCTGCACTTTAGATGATTTCCTTTGGACAGATTCTCCAAACTGGAAATACTGAGGCAAAGGATGAAACATTTTTAGGATCTTAATACATATTACAAACTGCTTTGAAAATTGAACTAACTTGCATTTCTATAAGTAGTATATAAAATAAAATGAATTACTTAGGTTTTCAGAGGAGTTCTCTGAAATGTCACCTTTAAATAAAAATAACTATTTATGATAAACATAAACTTTAATATAAAAAACTAGTAATTCTTATAGTATTATTTTTGTGAAGTATTTACAATGTTTCTCAACCTAACAAAAATATAGGAAACAATATTAAAAAGGAAGTTATTTTAATTACTGAAGATAAAGCATATTACAAAGATAAAATTGAAAGACCCAGTGATTTGTATTGGGGGAAACTTTGAAACTAGGAGACAGGAATTTTGAATTCTGGCCTTGGCTTTGCAACTAACTAACCCTGGACAAGTCACTTAACTTCTTTAAACTTCAGTGACCTATCTATAAAATGAGGGTATTGGATCACATACTCCCTAAGAGATGAAAAACAAAAGTTAAAGATGTGGTTTAAAAAAAAAAAAAAGATGTTGCCGTGGAGTCAACTCTGACTCAAGGCAACCCCATGTGTTACAGAGTAGAACTGCTTCTTAGGGTTTTCTTGGCTGTACTCTTCATGGAAGCAGATTGCCAGGCCTTTCTTCTGTGGTACCACTCATTGGGTTCAAACCACTAACCTTTCAGTTAGGGTTTTTGTTGTTGTTGTTAGGTGCTGTCAAGCTGATTCTGACTCATAGTGACTCCATGTACAACAGAGCAAAACACTGCCTAGTCTTGCACCATCCTCACAATCACTGCCATGCCTGAGCCCACTGTTGCAACCACTCTGTCAGTCCATCTTGTTACGGGTCTTTGTTTTTTTTGCTGACCCTCTACTTTACGTAACTTGATGTTCTTCTCCAGGGACTGGTCCCTCCTGATGACGTGTCCAAAGTACGAGAGAAGAAGTCTTCCCATCCTCGATTCTAAGGAACATTCTGGCAGTACTTCTTCCAAGACAGATTTGTTTGTTCTTCTAGCAGTCCATGGTTTAGTCACTATTCTTCACCAACACCATAATTCAAATGCATTGATTCCTCTTTGGTCTTCCTTATTTATTGGCCAGCCATCGCAGGCATAGGAGGTGATTGAAAATACCATGGCTTGGGTCAGGCGCACCTTTGTCCTCCAAGTGACATGATAGTTGAGCGCAAACCATCTGCACCACCCAGAGACCTTAAACATGTGATAATTATTGTAAAGCTCTTGTTGTTTTTAAGATACTAATTCTTTATTATTTGGAATGTTCTGATGTTCAGCAAATAATTAAATAGATGAAGTTACTTTAAATTTGTGCTCCTTTTGCTATTTTGGCTGCTTTTCAACGCTCTCTACAAAACTTTTGTTATATAGACTTGTTAGGGGAATTGTAGAGGCATCTTGCTTTACTATTAGGGGCACATCTTAATAACACTGCTGTGAGTAGTATTTTTAAGAATAAATACTTTACAGAGCAATAGTTATCTAAAATTGGTTTTAATTGGTAGTTTTAATTGGTTAGTCCATGCTAAATTACTATGAAATAGGCCACCCAGCAAAGAAATAGATTATAAATGTGTAATTTTATGGTTTAAGTTGATTTTGTCACCTTGATGGTAGAGAGATTAAGAACTTCTTTTCATTCCATGTTTGGTACTTTTATTGTGAAAACCAAAAAAAAAGGGACCCAGTACCATTGAGTCGATTCCGGCTCATAACAATTAATTATGCTGCAAGAAAACACTGAGAAAATTTAGAAAATATATGTATGTTTATATATCTATAGAGCCTGTACAGTCTGCACTTTGTATCTGTGGGTTCGCATTGGGCGATTCAACCAACCACAGATCGAAAAATATTCACAGAAAAGAAAAGATCTTTTTTTTCTGTGCCATTATTTCCTAAACAATACAGTATAACAACTATTTACATAGCATTTGTATTACATTAGGTATTATAAGTAATCTAACCATGATTTAAAGTATATGGGAGAATGTGTGTAGGTTATATGCAGATACTATGCCATTTTATATAAGGGACTCAGACAGCCTTGGATTTTAGTATCAGTGGGGGTTGTGGAACCAATCACTTGTGGATACTGAGGACAACTGTACTTATTAATGTCCAGAGACTGATGAACACAAGGTTTTAACCATGTTATGACAAAATATCTGAAATAGAAGTTCAATTTTCTCTTTATTTCACATTTATTGATTTAACAAGTTTGATTATTTAAGATACGCATATTATGAAAGGACACAGAATGTAAGATGTGAGTCTTCTCAGAATTTTCTGACTCATTTATAAAAACTAAACATATGCACATGAAATGGATAAATAATACATCAGACATGCAATGAAAGTGTACTGATAGCCAAAATGAAGCCTGTAATAATATAGGAGAGTAGGAATCAACCTTGACTTTTCTCTTGCCCTCATCTTTCACTTTCAATCTCCAAATCCTCTCACTTTTAACTAAGAAGTATATCTGGTATACATATATATTTGTATATATATGTATGTACATATCTGGTATGTGTATATAGTTCTCTTCATTCCTACCACTACCACTTTGGTTCAGGCCATCATCAGCTCTGTATTTATATATAACAGCTTCCTGTTTCTCTTCCTCTAGTTTTGTTTCACTCAATTGATTCTTCACAATGTAGCCAGGATAATCTAAAACTACAAAACTGGTTATATTGGTCACTTCTTATTCACCTCAGGATAAAGCTCAAACTCTTTAAATGGCTCCTGAGTGTTCCCATTATTGGGCCGTAGTCTACCTTTTCAGCTCATTTCTCCCCACTGTCTTTCTTGCACTTTATGGTCTAACCATGCTGTATTTACTATTCTTTGAATATGATTTGTTCAGGATCTTCTTAATTTTTAACAGTACTTCCTTAGGAATAGCCTTTCTGATCCCTAGATTAGGATAAGTGTCTTAGTCGTCTAGTGCTGCTGTAGCAGAAATACCACAAGTGGAATGCTTTAACGAAGAGAAATTTATTCTCTCACAGTCTAGTAGGCTACAAGTCCAAATTCAGGGCACAAGCTCCAGGGGAAGTCTTTCTCTCTCTCTTGGCTCTGGAGGAAGGTCCTTGTCATCAGTCTTCCCTTGATCTGGGAGCATCTTAGCACAGGAACCTCAGGTCCAAAGATACACTGTGCTCCCGGCACTGCTTTCTTGGTGGTATGAGGTCCCCCACTCTCTCCTTGCTTCCCTTTCCTTTGATCTCTTGTAAGATGAAAGGCGGTAGAGGCTACACCCCAGGGAAACTCAATTTACAGTGGATCAGGGATGTGACCTGTGCGAGGGTGTTTTATCCCACCCTAATCCTCTTTAACCACAGGCAGAGATTATGATTTATAACACATAGGAAAATCACAAAATGGAGGACAACCACACAGTACTGGGAATCATGGCCTAATCAAGTTGACACATGGTTTTGGGGGACACAATTCAATCCATTACACTAGGATACCCTGTGATCATTTTCATATCTCTTTAAAAATTCTCTGTCGTAACAAAACGTACTTGTTAAATTACTCTGCTTTCTGTGATAGCAAGTTCTGTGTTGTTTGTCACAGAATTCCTAGCACCTATGTAGTACCTGGCACATTGAGGGTGCTGAATACTTTCTATATGAAAGAATGGATGAATGTAGAGAAAGACAGCTGCTGTAGCTTAGGAAGACCTTATTGCGAAGATAAATCTTAAAGGATGAACACCTGTTTTGATTACAATAAGAGGATAAATACTGCATAGATAAACCGTATTTGTCTACGTATGGTTCTTCATCCAGGCGTATGTCATTGTATAAAACAAAAACGAACAAAACAAAAAAAACAAACCATTGCCTCTGAGCCAATTCCAACTCACAGTGACCCTGTAGGACAGAGTAGAACTATCCTGTAGGATTTCCAAGGAGCAGCAGGTAGATTCAACTGCCAACCTTTTGGTTAGCAGCCAAACTCTTGACCACTACACCACCAAGACTTGTATACATATAGCCAAAATACTAAGGTCTATGTCTGAACTTGTGGAATTAGGGGTAGTGACTTCTCTAAGAGGATAGTGTGGATTAGGTTATTAAAAATGCTAATTTCTTAACACTAATTTTGACTAGTTTCCATGATAATACATATTATGCTTATCAGATTTTGTGAGGGAAAAAAAATTGTGAGTAGGAGAAGGGAAATTATACTGATTTATTATTAGTCTACATTTATCTAAAACATTTTCTATACAGCACATTAAAAAAATAAAATATTTATTTATTTATTTATACAGCACATTAAAAAAAAGCTGTCATTAAGTCTCAGTGTATTTCACAGGTATATAAATAAAGTGTTCATAAAAAATATAGCATCATTAATTTAAGATGTACATAATATGATAGCTGTTTAGGGTGATATGTTGTACTTCCCTGTCCTAATTTTGAATTGAATTAAATTGACTAAAATTTTGGCCATTTTTTGGTTTTTGTTTTATTTCTAAAGTACAACCTTTTGTCACATTGTAAAGAGAAAGCATTTCCAATTATAATTTTAGAGGATATTGGTTCTCTATCAGCAGACTACTTTATTAATTGAAAAATTCCTGATTGTGCTATGTTGTGGTAAAAGAAAGCATTATAAGAAACTTGATGAGCATGAGTCAAAGACACAATGAAATTTCACAATAAAAATGCCAATTACTTACATAGGTCTCATTCTTAGGTTTAACCAGGCAGCATTTGAATCTGATAATTGCATGTTGTCTCTTTTGCATGTTAAGCTCTTTAAAGAAGATATTAACTAAAAATTTAAAGGGTTATTTTGATTTGGATCATGTTGATCTGATATGAAATAAAAATGGAGCCCCTGAAAATTCAAAAGTAAATATGTGGCTTACCAAACTATTTATCTACCTATATATTATAGACAATTATCAAAGGTAGCCAGAATAAAAATTCCTTATTTTTAGGCACTTCTAATTTAATGGGTTGGATGAGTAATGATACACGTGGTTTGGAGGAGAGATTCCTTTAAATCAGAGTACAGTTTTGCTTGAAAATCATTGTACTAAAGCTTAGTCATATATGGAGAAAACTGCCTAATAATTAAGAATTGACCTTTTAACATGGACTTTGTAACAGATATGTTAGATACTTAATTAAATAGAACATTGCTTACTTTTAAAGAACCTCTCCCTCCCCTTCACACACACAAACCAACCTGTTCTTGGCAAGTGGAATCTTTATAGTAACAGAAGTGGGAAACCTAAAGGATGTGGTTCCCTCTTTGCCTGGATGATGCAGAATTGCTCGGAGCAGTAAGCTTACTGTTTTCAGACAGCGTTAGCAGCATCAGCAAATACAACTGTGTCAGCCTCCCTTACTACAGGGCGTTAGTAACTGCACAGGGGAAACGATAAACAGTATATAAGATCTGATATCTTGATGATGGCTTAAACAGATACTGATGGACAGATCTGCTGTTTGATGTTTTCTTCACTAGTCCTGAAGATGCTGAGAGAGATGGCTGTGACAATCTTTTGTAAGACAGGAAATGCAATCTTTGGGGGTTTCTGGAAATAGAGAGGTCATGCAGTCTGGAACCTGTGAGCCTTTTCAATCTCTAAGTCATCAGGTATGACCTCATGCATTATGATAATAATTTTAGAATGTAGGGTTGTTGATTTTTTCTGGTTATTAGTCATTTAGAATATATTAATCAATGTACTTGTTTATTGTCAGATTTTCCTTAGGATATTTGAACAAGTAATATTTATAGTAATCGTCACTAGCTAAACAATATGAATTTTAGAAGTGTGTGTGTGTATGTGTGTGTTTAGCTTTTTTTGGGACATGGAGAGTAAGGGAAGAGAGTCTTTGTGTATGATTAAAAGCAAGGCTTTGGATGTTGCAGGTTTTCCCAGAGTAAGCCTGACTAAACTCGAACTGCATCTTTTATTTTATCTTTTATTTAGAATGATGAAAGTGGAATACATTGATCAAACTGATAAGGATATATCATAACTAGCTGCTTATAGATTGTGACATATTGCAATTTTTTTTTTTTACCTGGAATTTCTTCTGCCTGGAAATAGATGTTGCTTCCTTCGCAACGTGCAGTAACATAGCTATAAAAGTTTGATAAGTAGAATTATGTCTATCAGTACCGAGGATATAAGCTAATTTACTGAAATTTATATCGCAGTATCTGAGTCGTTTTAAAAGGCACTGGTTTAAATCCTTTCTCCAATACATTGAAATATTAATGTCTTGGTGCTCTTAATATAGATAGCTGCTAAGTCATTGCTTATAAATGAAAGCAGACTATAAATCTGTTTCGCACAAAGAAAGTGTGTGACATTTAGGCTTGTTTAAGATTTTTTGACCCAGAGAGATTTGGTATTTGCTTACTTTCATTTTCAGAGTGAAAAGACCTGACCACATTAAACAGGCTAACTACAAAGAGTAGAGAATCATCACAGCAAAGGATTTGAATGTATATATCCATTTTCTCCTGAAACTCTGCCGTTTATTTTAAAATATGTTTACCTGTCATGTTATAATGCACTTAACTTCAGTTTGTTATAGCATGTCCTCAGAATTACGTACTTGAACAGGAAACTGTACCTGTGTTTGCCATTCAGATTTTGAAGGAAATATATATATTTTTTATACTGCACATACCATTGCCCCAATTTTAGAGAACTTGCCAGATACTTGGCCAGATACTCTCTATTAAATGAGCAAAAAGAGATAAAATGTTTCTGCATTTCTCGACAGAAAGATCGTTTTGTCTTCATGATTATGTAGCATGATTAGAATTTAATGCCTCATCAGGGTGAAATGATGTGGTAGTAAAAATGAATATACTAACAAAGAACTGAAGTAAAAGTCTGCAACAGTAAATTGATTCAGTTAAGGGGTCAGTTCTCCTTTTTAATTAAAAACACATTGAAAGAATTCTACCTACTGATATTGGCTTCAATTTATATGTTGTTCAGGCTACTTAGCCAGCTTATATTCTTATTAGTAGGGAAGATTGCCATATTATTAAGCTTGATTAGCTTTGGAATGATTTGAATATACCTTTCAGTTCCTACAAAACCTGTTTAATCTGTTAGAATTTATTTCCAGTATTTGCATGTATTAGTCACCATGAGTACATTCTGTTTCTTGGCATTGCTTTGGGATTCCTCTAGATATTGGTTTCACAGCATTTTGTTATTTTTCACTGTATTTATGACCTTTTCAAAAGAAAAAAATAAACCATAAGGATTTTTGATTAATTTCTTTTAGTGTCAATTAAATGAAGATAATTTTTGTAAGGTGAAAAAAACTACTGTCTTAGACTTGTCATTTCAGTTACAAATTGGAGAGAAATTTCTCTTGTTTCCATATCAAAATACATTACATTAAAAAGTAAAGACTGGTTGATTGTAGCAGACATTTAAATGTAATGTGAACATTTGTTCCTGTGCTGCAAGCTGATCTTGACCTTGTGAGTGGTGAAACTGGTTGTAAACCTTTCCAGTAACGGCTGGTCACCTTTTTACAATGGTTGCCTCAGTTGTACTATTTTATACCTGCGTTTCGTTACACATCATAAAGGTTTCTAAAGATAAGCTATCCATAAGAAAGTGTTTGAGTAATTCTTCAATTTGATAAACATTATATGAAAGGTGACCATTTGCAAGATACAGTATTTGATGTTGTGAGAATACAGAAAAATGAAAAGATATTTCCTGCTCTCAGTAAGCTTATGAGCAAATGTGCACAGTGAGGTATGCTTACATTTTGAACTGATTTTTCTAAGATGATGTGCTACAACCATCTATAAACTGATGTTCAAGCCTGGAATGAGTTACATACAACTCTTTTTTTCTTATGTAAGTTTCTTAGTATTACAGAAATAAGAGGCCGGAGCAAATTATATGATAAACCATTTCATACTTTTATTACAACTGCATTAAATTCTCCTAGTATACCCAATTTGTTGTGCCAAGGCATTATAAACTATGAATCAAGAAAATAGCTTTGGATGTTTTATAAGACAGAGTTGTCAGTTTATTTTGAGAGTGAAGGAGGACCTACTCCACTGTCAGGAGGCAAAAACAGGGACCACAAAAATCAGCTCGAAATAGGGACAGCCAAGCTACTCTAATTCTAGGCTTCTTCTTGTTAGCTGCAGTCCAATCAATTCCCACTCATGGTGACCTGGATAAATATTGGGGAAGGGGGTTTTGATCTCATAGGGATTACATTTGGAAATAAAGAGTAGCGAGTGTGGGATTGTCTGATGCTAACTAGGTTATTTAGGAGAGTCTTTTGAATAAAATGAGGGAAATAGGATTCACCTCAGGCTCTGAAAAAAGGGACTGGGAGGAGTTATGGAAGTAGCCTTAGCTAGCTGGCTGCTTAAGAGCCAGGCACTATTATCTACTCTTTTCGCACCAGTATGCTGGTTGAAGCCACAGGGGGATGGGTCGAGCAGATACAAAGTCCTTGTTTTCCCAGAATCCCAACCTGGGGGATGTTGCCCAATAGTGCCTCCAACATACCTGGTATCTCATTAGAGCAATAGAAAGTTGATTTGCAATTTCTTCAGGTTTGTAACAGCTGGCTGAACTAAGAGGCTTATAGTATGGTCTTTAAGCATATGGAGTTTAGAGCCCTAGTGACTGGGTTCAAACCTTGGCTATACCACTTACTAGCCTTATGATCTTGGGCAAGTTACTTAACCATTCTGGGGTTCAGTTTCCTCATTAATATAGGGATAACAATATTATCTACCTCAAAGAGTTGTAAAAATTAAATGAGTTAATGTCTATAAAACATTTACAAGAGTCCCTAGCATATAGCAAGCACCGTATTTATGGACGGAAACTCTGGTGGCATAGTGGTTAAGAGCTACAGCTGCTAACCAAAAGGTCAGCAGTTCAGATTCACTGGGCACTCCTTAGAAACCCTATGGGGCAGTTCTACTGTGTCCCATAGGTTCACCATGAGTCGGAATCAACTCAATGGCAGAAGGTTTCGTTTGGTTGGTATTTATTGACAGACATTATTATATACATTCTAAGAGCTAGAATGGGCTATGTTATGCAGGCTTTGATATGGGTTGTCATGCAGTTTAGTTTTGTTCCTCTTCCTCACTCCTCTTATTAAATAAGAAATGGAACCAAAAGCATGTGCTATACTTAAATAAAGCTGGTGACAAAAATACAAAGAAAAATGTGTTACCTCTGATTAAATTTTTAAATTTGCTGACAATAAGAATTGGGACTTGATGAAAACATTTTACGTTGAAAGTTTTTTTTGCATCTGCTTACTTGCCTGATTTAAAGGTCTACTGTATTCGGATTCTATGTGTATAGGTCCTTTGCTTTTCTATATTATACAAACAACTTCATTCATGACAGAAAGATTATTATAAGTTTGGACAAATTTTATTAGCAGTGTCAAGCCTTTCTTGGTTATGGTTTAAGATTAAAGTTAAGGGGTAAAAATCAAGATATAAAGAAAATAATAGGGGCAGGTCACATAGTTTAGATTTAATGGTCTGATCTATTTTATTAAGCGTCAGAAATGTCCAGGACAAAAAATTTCACTGACACAAATTCTGTTTTAATTAGTATTTTTATTCTAGATGAAGGACTAAAATGAAATAGGTTATGAATGCAATACTGTATATATGACTAGAACAATTCAAGTCCCTATTTGATAGGATATAAAATTTTGAATCCCTGGTGATTATAAATGTAAAAAAATCTGTCTGCTTAAAAATTGTCAGTAAATTCTAAGTGCAAATGAGTAATTTGATATTTGGATGAAATGTAAATGCTTAAGTGTTACATTTTGTGACATCTCTGAAATTCAATTCTCTTCTCTTGAGCAATTTTCTCAACCTGGAGCTCTTTCCCAGACATTAGTACAGGGCCAGCTGAACTTCCGGATGATGAAATTTGCTAAAACAAACAAACTACACAACTACCTACAACGTGGTAGTAAGTACAGTACGGACCAAGGGTACGAAAGCCAATGTAGATCCCTGCCTGTAGAACGTTGCAGATAGTGGATCACGAACATTAAATACAAGTAAGCATCGCAGAGCTTTAAAAAAGAAATGAAAGAGGTACAAATTATTTTGTTGAGGTTTAGTGGACAGAATACTTCAAGCTGAGTGGGGAGATGAGAGGGCAGGCTAGTTGGGAAATCAGGGAAGCATGAAAAAGTTAACATATGAGGTAGGCCTTGAAGACTGACAAGATGGGGAAAGGCCGTTTCAGGAGAGGAAACAACATGAGTAAAGGTAGGGAGACAAAAAGCAAATAGTATAGCCTAGCGGAAAGATTTGTGGGGACCACACAGTGTAGAGTCTTAAATGTTAGATTACGATTTCTAAACTGTGAATATTTCTACTTATTCCTGGGGAAAGTTAAAAGAAAAAACAAAAGAGCAGTACCTATATTTTGAAGTCATTTTCAGAGCTCTAACCCTCTTGAGACTTTGAAAATGAAATTAAATTCCTGAGTAGATTTAGTAGTTAGTAGACAAGTAGGGGGTAGAAACAAATGAAAGATTTTAATAAAATTCCCTATCAAAATTGCATGTGAGAGCATTTCTCAGCCTATCCCCAACCACTTGAAAGTCCTAGATTTCAGATCCTAAGAGACCTCCTGCTTGTCCCTGATGTAAACTCTATTTTATTGGTTGGTAATCTGATTTAGCTTTGGCTTTGCTTTTGACATTTCCTAGACCAAGGACAATCTAGTGGGTCATTTTAAGACAATGAATACTCCTGTCACTATGGTGAAGTTTTGGATGAAAAGGATTTTACCTTAGAGAAAATTGGAAATAGAAATTGTTATTTCTAATCATGGAAGTCACTTGGATGTTTTAGCTTGCTCTTTGTTCATTTAGAAATGATAAAGTAGCTGTCATTGCTTAATACCTTTAACACCACTTTTAAATCTTCTATCCATACACTAGAGGCATTTCAGTATTGCCTGGGGTTAGTAAAAAAGCTGGGTAACATCCAAGAGCAGATTTCCTTTAGATATGACAGCTGGGATGTGACTTTTGGCATCAGACCCAGGAAGATGTCATTCGTGCATGGGAATTGTGAAAACATTGGAGCCTAGTACTCTCATTTAGTACATGATCCCTATAAAGTGTGTCACAAGTAAAACTCTTAGAATTCCACAAGGGAAAGTTAAAATGAAACCAGACACAGGTGCACTTCTGACTCTACTTTTGGACCAATAGAAGGCTCATATAATTGAAAATGATTTGCTTCTTCCTGTAGAAGTCTGCAATTATTTGAAAGCCCTATTTTCCAAAAATGCTTGTGAGATTGTTCTTATTAGTAATTGTGATGTCACAATGCCTGGGAAAGAGTCATGCCTGTGGTAGGGGTTTAACATATTTTCAGAACTTATTTTAGAATCAAAGATCCATTTCTGGGAGAAAACTTGGAGAGCATTGAGCCTTGAGTTGCTTTAAAACTTTTAAACATTTCCTTTCTTTTTATTGTTTTATTTCTCAAAAAAGCAGATAAAAGATGTTTAGGGAAAAGTGATTCTTTCTTCACTTGCAGCCTTTTAAAAATGATGGTCCAGGACTATAAGAGGAATATGTTAAAAAGATAACTGAATATTCCTTCACCAAACTCTTCTTTCTAAAAAGCAATATAGAACCTGGCTCCAGTGAAGTATCCCTACTTCTCACTTATTTACCATCTCTTTATCTGACGTTTTGCATTTATGACAACAGTAAAAAATCTACTCCCGTTACTGCTAGACATATGTCATTAATGTGCGAAATAGCCATTTTACGCATTAACTACTTACATCTGGCAGTAATGAACACTGAGGTGTGAGGCAAGAGTAACAGTGGCTATGAAGGTTAAGGTTATGTGTCAACTTGGCTGGGCTGTGATTCTCAGTGGTTTGGAAGTTATATAATGATGTAATTTGGCATTTATGTAATGATGTAATTTGGCAGTTTTGTGATGATGTAGTCATCCTACATTTTGTGATCTGATGTTGTCATCCACCATTTTCACGTAACACCAATTTTTGCATAATGACTTGGTCTTTGGAGCCTAACCATTCTGATAAGTGAGGGATGGGCGTATATTGAAAAATGTGCTGCATATAAATGTATGCCATCTATTCTTACCCATTTTTTTATATTTAAAATTCAATTCAATCTCATAAAAATTTATTGAGTGTCTCATCAAATATGGCAGAGGTAGTATAATGGTATTTAAGAGTTAGGGCTTTAGAACTGGATCCCCTGGTTTGGGTTCTACATCTTCCCCTTTAATGGCAACTTTTATCTTAGGATAGTTACTTAATCTCTCTTTTCCTCAGTTTTATCATCTGTAAACTAAGGATACTAATATACTAACCTCTGTAGCTGTTATGAGAATTTAATGCATCAATACAAGTAAAGCGCTTGCAGAGTTCCTGGGTGGTGCTAACTGACTGAAAACCCTGTGGAGCATAGTTCTACTCTGACACACATGGGGTAATGAGTTGGAATCGGCTCAACAGCAACCGAAACTGGAAAGTGCTTGCAACAGTGCCTAGCTTAATAAATGTTAACTATTATTATTCCTATAGGGTCGCCTTGAGTTGGAATAGACTCGACAGCCATGGATTTGGTTTTTTGGTATTATTATTCTGCCATACTGTATTAAACAAAGTTGAGGAGAAAAGCTATAAAAGATATAAAACATTCCCTCAAGTAACTTCAATATAATATGCTTAAAGTATTTGTATATATATGTATAAACCCAGTGCTGTCGAGTCGATTCCGACTCATAGCGACCCTATAAGACAGAGTAGAACTGCCCCATAGAGTTTCCAAGGAGATTTTTGGTATATATGTATATATATATACCAAAAAATCCGTTGTCCTTGAATCGAATCCGACACACAGTGACCCTATAGGACAGAATAGGGTTTCCAAGGAGCCCCTGGTGGATTCGAACTGCCGACTTTCTGGTTAGCACCCATAGTTCTTAACCACTACACCACCAGGGTTTCCCTGTTGTTGTTGTAGTTAGGTGGCATCGAGTTGGTTCTAACTCATAGTGACCCTGTGTACAACAGAACAAAACACTGCCCAGTCCTGCGCCATCCTCACAATTGTTGCTATGCTTCAGCCCATTGTTATAGGCACTGTGTCAGTCCATCTCGTTGAGGGTCTTCCTCTTTTTCACTGACCCTCTACTTTACCAAGCATGATGTCCTTCTCCAGGGACTGATCCCTCCTGATAACATGTCCAAAGCACATGAGAAGTCTCACCATCCTTGCTTCTAAGGAGCACTCTAGTTGCACTTCTCCTAAGACAGATTTGTACATTCTTTTGGCAGTCCATAGTATATTTAGTATTCTTTGCCAACACCACAATTCAAAGGCATGAATTCTTCTTCGGTCTCCCTTATTTATTGTCCAGCTTTTGCATGCATATGAGGCCATCAAAAACACCATGGCTTGGGTCAGGCGTACCTTAGTTTTCAAGGTGACATCTTTGTTTTAACACTTTAAAGAGATCTCTTGTAGCCAATTTGCCCAATGCAATGTGTCTTTTGATTTCTTGACTGCTGCTTCCATGGATGTTGATTGTGAATCCAAGTAAAATGAAATCCTTGGCAAACTCAATCTCTTCTCTGTTTATCATGATGTTGCTTATTGGTCCAGTTGTCAGGATTTTCGTTTTCTTTAAGTTTGAGGTGTAATCCATAATGAAGGATGTGGTATTTGATCATCGTTAGTAAGTGCTTCAAGTCCTCTTCACTTTCAGCAAGTAAGGTTGTGTCATCTGCATAACGCAGGTTGTTAATGAGTTTTTCTCCAATCCTGATGCACCGTTCTTCTTCTTATAGTCCAGTTTCTCAGGTTATTTGCTCAGCACACAGATTGAATAGGTATGGTGAAAAGATACAACCCTGATGTACACCTTTCCTGATTTTAAACCATGCAGTATCCCCTTGTTCTGTTCGAACTACTGCCTCTTGATTCACGTACAGATTCCTCATGAGCGCAATTAAGTGTACTGTAATTCTCATTCTCCACAATTATCCATAATTTGTTATGATCCACACAGTCCAATGCCTTAGCATAGTCCATAAAACACAGGTAAACATCTTTTTGGTATTCTCTGCTTTCAGCCAGGATCCATCTGACATCAGCAATGATATCCCTGGTTCCACGTACTCTTCTAAATCTGGCTTGAATTTCTGGCTGTACCCTGTCGATATACTGCTGCAGCTGCTTTTGAATGATCTCCAGCAAAATTTTGCTTGCTTGTGATATTAGTGATATTATTCCTTAGTTTCTCCATTTGGGTGGATCACCTTTCTTGGGAATAGGCATAAATGTGGATCTCTTCCAGTCGGTTGGCCAGGTATCTGTCTTCCAAATTTCTTGGCATAAATGAGTCAGCACTTCCAATGCTGCATCCATTTGTTGAAACATCTCAACTGGTATTCTGTCAATTCCTGGAGCCTTGTTTTACGTCAGTGCTTTCAGTGCAGTTTGAACTCCTTCAGTACCATTGGTTCCTGATCATATGTTACTTACTGAAATGGTTGAACGTTGACCAATTCTTTTTGGTACAGTGACTCTGTGTATTCCTTCCATCTTCTTTTGATGCTTCCTGAGTCTTTTAATATTTTCCCTGTAGAATCCTTCAGTATAGGAACTCAAGGCTTGATTTTTTCTTCAGTTCTTTCAGCTTGAGAAATGCTGAGTGTGTTCTTCCCTTTTGGTTTTCTGTTTCCAGGTCTTTTCACATGTCTTCGTAATAATTTACTTTGCCTTCTTGAGTTGCCCTTTGAAATCTTCTGTTCAGCTCTTTTACTTCATAATTTTTTCCTTTTGCTTTAGCTACTCAAAATTCAAGAGCAAGTTTCAGAGTCTGTTTGACATCAGTTTTGGTCTTTTCTTTCTTTCCTGTCTTTTTAATGACCTCTTGTTTTCTTCATGAATGATGTCCTTGATGGCATTCCACAACTCGTCTGGTCTTATGTCATTAGTGTTCAACGTGTCAAGTCTATTCTTGAGATGGTCTCTAAATTCAGGTGGGATATACTCCAGGTTGTACTTTGGCTCTCGTCGACTTTTTCTAATTTTCTTCAGTTTCCGCTTGAACTTGCATAGGAGTAACTGGTGGTCTGATCCGCAGTCAGCCCCTGGCCTTGTTCTGACTGATGATGTTGAGCTTTTCTATCATCTCTTTCCACAGATGTAGTTGATTTGATTCCTGTGTATTCCATCTGGTGAGGTTCGAGTGTATAGCCACCATTTATATCGGTGGAAAAAGGTATTTGCAATGAAGAAGTCATTGGTCTTGCAAAATTCCGTCGTTCAATCTCCTGTATCGTTTCTATCACCAAGGCCATATTTTCCAACTATGGATCCTTCTTCTTTGTTTCCAACTTTTGCAGTCCAGTCACCAGTAATTACCAGTGCATCCTGATTGCATGTTTGATCAATTTCACACTGCAGAAGTTGGTAAAAATCTTTGATTTCTTCATTTTTGGCTTCAGTGGTTGGTGTGTAAATTTGAATAATAGTTGTATTAACTGGTCTTCCTTGTAGGTATATGGACATCATTCTGTCACTGACAGCATTGTACTTCAGGATAGATCTTGACATGTTCTTTTTGACAATGGATGTGATGCCATTCCTCTTCAAGTTGTCATTCCCAGCATAGTAGACCATATGATTGTCTGATTTGCAATGGCCAATACCAGTACATTTCAGCTCACTAATGCCTAGGATATTGATGTTTATGCATTCCATTTCATTTTTTTTAATTAACTTTTATTAAGCTTCAAGTGAACATTTACAAATCCAATCAGTCTGTCACATGTAAGTTTACATACATCTTACTCCCTTCTCCCACTTGCTCTCCCCCTATTGAGTCAGCCCTTTCAGTCCCTCGTTTCGTGCCAATTTTGCCAGCTTCCCTCTCTCTCTATCTTCCCATCCCCCCTCCAGTCAAGAGTTGCCCACACACTCTCCAGTGTCCACCTGATTTAATTAGCTCACTCTTCATCAGCAGCTCTCTCCCACCCACTGTCCAGTCCCTTCCATGTCTGATGAGTTGTCTTCGGGGATGGTTCCTGTCCTGTGCCAACACAAGGTCTGGGGAGCATTGCCGCCGGGATTTCTCTAGTCTCAGTCAGACCATTAAGTATGGTCTTTTTATGAGAATTTGGGGTCTACATCCCACTGATCTCCTGGTCCCTCAGGAGTTCTCTGTTGTGCTCCCTGACAGGGCAGTCATCGATTGTGGCCGGGCACCAACTAGTTCTTCTGGTCTCAGGATGATGTAGGTCTCTGGTTCATGTGGCCCTTTCTGTCTCTTGGGCTCTTAGTTGTCGTGTGACCTTGGTGTTCTTCATTTTCCTTTGCTCCAGGTGGGTTGAGACCAATTGATGCATCTTAGATGGCCGCTTGTTTGCATTTAAGACCCCAGACGCCACATTTCAAAGTGGGATGCAGAATGTTTTCATAATAGAATTATTTTGCCAATTGACTTAGAAGTCCCCTCAAACCATGTTCCCCAGACCCCCGCCTCTGCTCCGCTGACCTTTGAAGCATTCATTTTATCCCGGAAACCTCTTTGCTTTTAGTCCAGTCCAATTGGGCTGACCTTCCATGTATTGAGAGTTGTCTTTCCCTTCACCCAAAGCAGTTCTTATCTACTAATTAATCAATAAAAAACCCTCTCTCTCCCTCCCTCCCTCCCCCCTTCGTAACCACAAAAGTATGTGTTCTTCTCAGTTTATACTATTTCTCAAGATCTTATAATAGTGGTCTTATACAATATTTGTCCTTTTGCCTCTGACTCATTTCACTCAGCATAATGCCTTCCAGGTTCCTCCATGTTATGAAATGTTTCAGAGATTCGTCACTGTTCTTCATCGATGCATAGTATTCCATTGTGTGAATGTACCACAATTTATTTACCCATTCACCTGTTGATGGACACCTTGGTTGCTTCCAGCTTTTTGCTATTGTAAACAGAGCTGCAATAAACATGGGTGTGCATATATCTGTTTGTGTGAAGGCTCTTGTATCTCTAGGGTATATTCCCAGGAGTGGGATTTCTGGGTTGTATGGTAGTTCTATTTCTAACTGTTTAAGATAACGCCAGATGGATTTCCAAAGTGGTTGTACCATTTTACATTCCCACCAGCAGTGTATGAGAGTTCCAATCTCTCCGCAGCCTCTCCAACATTTATTATTTTGTGTTTTTTGGATTAATGCCAGTCTAGTTGGTGTGAGATGGAATCTCATCGTAGTTTTAATTTGCATTTCTCTAATGACTAATGATCGGGAGCATTTTCTCATGTATCTGTTGGCTGCCTGAATATCTTCTTTAGTGAAATGTGTGTTCATATCCTTTGCCCACTTCTTGATTGGGTTGTTTGTCTTTTTGTGGTTGAGTTTTGACAGAATCATGTAGATTTTAGAGATCAGGTGCTGGTCGGAGATGTCATAGCTGAAAATTCTTTCCCAGTCTGTAGGTGGTCTTTTTACTCTTTTGGTGAAGTCTTTAGATGAGCATAGGTGTTTGATTTTTAGGAGCTCCCAGTTATCTGGTTTCTCTTCGTCATTTTTGGTAATGTTTTGTATTCTGTTTATGCCTTGTATTAGGGCTCCTAGGGTTGTCCGTATTTTTTCTTCCATGATCTTTATCGTTTTAGTCTTTATGTTTAGGTCTTTGATCCACTTGGAGTTAGTTTTTGTGCATGGTGTGAGGTATGGGTCCTGTTTCATTTTTTTGCAAATGGATATCCAGTTATGCCAGCACCATTTGTTAAAAAGACTATCTTTTCCCCAATTAACTGACACTGGTCCTTTGTCAAATATCAGCTGCTCATACATGGATGGATTTATATCTGGATTCTCAATTCTGTTCCATTGGTCTATGTGCCTGTTGTTGTACCAGTACTAGGCTGTTTTGACTACTGTGGCTGTATAATAGGTTCTGAAGTCAGGTAGAGTGAGGCCTCCCACTTTCTTCTTCTTTTTCAGTAATGCTTTGCTTATCCGGGGGTTCTTTCCCTTCCATATGAAATTGGTGATTTGTTTCTCTATCCCCTTAAAATATGACATTGGAATTTGGATCGGAAGTGGGTTATATGTATAGATGGCTTTTGGTAGAATAGACATTTTTACTATGTTAAGTCTTCCTACCCATGAGCAGGGTATGTTTTTCCACTTAAGTATGTCCTTTTGAATTTCTTGTAGTAGAGCTTTGTAGTTTTCTTTGTATAGGTCTTTTACATCCTTGGTAAGATTTATTCCTAAGTATTTTATCTTCTTGGGAGTTACTGTGAATGTTATTGATTTGGTTATTTCCTCTTCGGTGTTCTTTTTGTTGATGTAGAGGAATCCAAGTGATTTTTGTATGTTTATTTTATAACCTGAGACTCTGCCAAACTCTTCTATTAGTTTCAGTGGTTTTCTGGAGGATTCCTTAGGGTTTTCTGTGTATAAGATCATGTCATCTGCAAATAGTGATAGCTATACTTCCTCCTTGCCCATCCGGATACCCTTTATTTCTTTGTCTAGCATAATTGCCCTGGCTAGGACTTCAAGTACGATGTTGAATAACAGCGGTGATAAAGGGCATCCTTCTCTGGTTCCCGTTCTCAAGGGAAATGCTTTCAGGTTCTCTCCATTTAGAGTGATATTGGCTGTTGGCTTTGCATAGATGCCCTTTATTATGTTGAGGAATTTTCCTTCAATTCCTATTTTGGTAAGAGTTTTTATCATAAATGGGTGTTGAACTTTGTCAAATGCCTTTTCTGCATCAATTGATAAGATCATGTGGTTTTTGTCTTTTGTTTTATTTATGTGATGGATTACATTAATGGTTTTTCTGATATTAAACCAGCTTTGCATACCTGGTATAAATCCCACTTGATCAGGGTGAATTATTTTTTTGATGTGTTGTTGGATTCTATTGGCTAGAATTTTGTTGAGGATTTTTGCATCTATGTTCATGAGGGATATAGGTCTATAATTTTCTTTTTTTGTAATGTCTTTACCTGGTTTTGGTATCAGGGTGATGGTAGCTTCATAGAATGATTTGGGTGGTATTCCGTCTTTTTCTATGCTTTGAAATACCTTCAGTAGTAGTGGTGTTAAGTCTTCTCTGAAGGTTTGGTAGAACTCTGCAGTGAAGCCGTCCGGGCCAGGGCTTTTTTTTGTTGGAAGTTTTTTGATTACCGTTTCAATCTCTTTTTTTGTTATGGGTCTATTTACTTGTTCTACTTCTGAATGTGTTAGTTTAGGTAGGTACTGTTTTTCCAGGAATTCATCCATTTCTTCTAGGTTTTCAAATTTGTTAGAGTACAATTTTTCGTAGTAATCTGAAATGATTCTTTTAATTTAATTTGGTTCTGTTGTGATGTGGTCCTTCTCGTTTCTTATTCGGGTTATTTGTTTCCTTTCCTGTATTTCTTTAGTCAGTCTAGCCAATGGTTTATCAATTTTGTTAATTTTTTCAAAGAACCAGCTTTTGGCTTTGTTAATTCTTTCAATTGTTTTTCTGTTCTCTAATTCATTTAGTTCCGCTCTAATTTTTATTATTTGTTTTCTTCTGGTGCCTGATGGGTTCTTTTGTTGCTCACTTTCTATTTGTTCAAGTTGTCGGGACAGTTCTCTGATTTTGGCTCTTTCTTCTTTTTGTATGTGTGCATTTATCGATATAACTTGGCCTCTGAGCACTGCTTTTGCTGTGTCCCAGAGGTTTTGATAGGAAGTATTTTCATTCTCGTTGCATTCTATGAATTTCCTTATTCCCTCCTTGATGTCTTCTATAACCCAGTCTTTTTTCAGTTTCCAAGTATTGTTCAGTTTCCAAGTATTTGATTTCTTTTCCCTTGTTTTTCTGTTATTGAAAACTTTTATTGCCTTGTGGTCTGCGAAGATGCTTTGTAATATTTCGAGGTTTTGGACTCTGCAAAGGTTTGTTTTATGACCTAATATGTGGTCTATTCTAGAGAATGTTCCATGTGCACTAGAAGAAAAAGTATATTTTGCAGCAGTTGGGTGGAGAGTTCTGTATAAGTCAATGAGGTCAAGTCGGTTGATTGTTGTAAGTAGGTCTTCCGTGTCTCTATTGAGCTTCTTACTGGATGTCCTGTCCTTCTCTGAAAGTGGTGTGTTGAAGTGTCCTACTATAATTGTGGAGGTGTCTATCTCACTTTTCAATTCTGTTAAAATTTGATTTATGTATCTTGTAGCCCTGTCATTGGGTGCATAAATATTTAATATGGTTATGTCTTCCTGGTCAATTGTCCCTTTTATCATTATATAGTGTCCTTCTTTATCCTTTGTGGTGGATTTAAGTCTAAAGTCTATTTTGTCAGAAATTAATATTGCTACTCCTCTTCTTTTTTGCTTATTGTTTGCTTGATATATTTTTTTCCATCCTTTGAGTTTTAGTTTGTTTGTGTCTCTAAGTCTAAGGTGTGTCTCTTGTAGGCAGCATATAGATGGCTCATGTTTCTTTATCCAGTCCGTGACTCTCTGTCTCTTTATTGGTGCATTTAGTCCATTTACATTCAGCGTAATTATAGATAAATAAGTTTTTAGTGCTGTCATTTTGATGCCTTTTCATGTGTGTTGTTGGCCATTTCATTTTTCCACATACTTTTTTGTGCTGAGACGTTTTTCTTAGTAAATTGTGAGATCCTCATTTTCATAGTGTTTGACTTTATGTTAGTTGAGTCGTTACGTTTTTCTCGGCTTTTATCTTGAGTTATGGAGTTGATATTCCTTTTTGTGGTTACCTTATTATTTACCCTTATTTTTCTAAGTAAAAACCTAACTTGTATCGTTCTATATCGCCTTGTATCACTCTCCATCTGGCAGTTCAATGCCTCCTGTATTTAGTCCCTCTTTTTGATTATTGTGATCTTTTACCTATTGATTTCCATGATTCCCTGTTATGTGTATTATTTTATTTATTTATTTATTTTTTAGAATTATTCTTAATTTGTTTGTTTTTGTGCTTTCCCTATTTGAGTTGATATCAGGACGTTCTGTTTTGTGACCTTGTATTGTGCTGGTACCTGATATTATTGGTTATCTGACCAATCTCCTTTAGCATTTCTTGTAGCTTTGGTTTGGTTTTTGCAAATTCTCTAAACTTGTGTTTATCTGTAAATATCTTAATTTCTCCTTCATATTTCAGAGAGAGTTTTGCTGGATATATGATCCTTGGTTGGCGGTTTTTCTCCTTCAGTGCTCTGTATATGTCGTCCCATTCCCTTCTTGCCTGCATGGTTTCTGCTGAGTAGTCTGAACATATTCTTATTGATTCTCCCTTGAAGGAAACCTTTCTTTTCTCCTTGGCTGCTTTTAAAATTTTCTGTTTATCTTTGGTTTTGGCAAGTTTGATGATAATATGTCTTGGTGTTTTTCTTTTTGGATCAATCTTAAATGGGGTTCAATGAGCATCTTGGATAGATATCCTTTCGTCTTTCATGATGTCAGGGAAGTTTTGTGTCAGGAGTTCTTCAACTATTTTGTCTGTGTTTTCTGTCCCCCCTCCCTGTTCTGGGACTCCAATCACTCGCAGGTTATCCTTCTAGATAGAGTCCCACATGATTCTTAGGGTTTCTTCATTTTTTTAAATTCTTTTACCTGATTTTTTTTCAGCTATGTTGGTGTTGATTCCCTGGTCCTCCAGATGTCCCAGTCTGCATTCTAATTGCTCGAGTCTGCTCCTCTGACTTCATATTGCGTTGTCTAATTCTGTAATTTTATTGTTAATCTTTTGGATTTCTACATGCTGTCTCTCTATGGATTCTTGCAACTTATTAATTTTTCCACTATGTTCTTGAGTAATCTTTTTGAGTTCTTCAACAGTTTTATCAGTGTGTTCCTTGGCTTTTTCTGCAGTTTGCCTTATTTCATTTGTGATGTCTTTAAGCATTCTGTAAATTAGTTTTTTATATCCTGTATCTGATAATTCCAGGATTGTATCTTCATTTGGGAAAAATTTTGATTCTTTTGTTTGAGGGGTTGGAGAAGCTGTCATGGTCTGCTTCTTTATGTGGTTTGATATGGACTGCTGTCTCCGAGCCATCACTGGGAAACTAGTTTTTCCAGAAAATCCGCTAAAAAAAAATGCAGTCAGATCCCTATCAGAGTTCTCCCTCTGGCTCAGGCTATTCGGATGTTAATGGAGCAGCCTGGGGAGGGTGGGGGAGGGATCAGAGAGCTAGGAGAGTAGCACCTCAGAATATAGCCAGAGTTGCTTGTCTTACTTGGAATGACTATTATATCTGAGATTTCCGCGGGGCACATCGCCTATATGTACTGGCTGTGTGGAGATTGCCCCCGGGGGGTCTGGCCCGCTGACGTCACAGTCAGATCCTCCGTTGTCAGCCCCACCCCCAAGGTTAAGGCTCCCCTACTGGGATGGTGCACTCCCGACTCCAAAATCAGTCCCTGCCTCCTGGGGACTCCCCGTCCCGCCAGCTGTGTCGCGCGCCGCCCCCGCGAACCGGGTGGGCTCCCCCACCGGGTCAGCTCAGGAGAGCAGAGCAGCTCCCCGCGCCTGCGCCGCGACTGGGCGTCCCAGCTGGGACGCCGCTCTCCCCGCTCCAAGACCAGCCACTGCCTCCCGGGGACTTCTCCCATCGGCTGTGCTGCCACGCCGCCCACACGAACTGGCTGGGACCGCCCCGGGGTCAATTCAGGGTGATGGAGCTGTACCCCGGGCTCACGCCCTGCCAGCGCCCGCCAAAATCCCGGCGGGACGGCTCCCCGGCTGGGACGCTGCTCTCCCCGCTCCAAGATCAGTCACTGCCTCCCGTGGACTTCTCCCACCGGCTGCGCCACCACGTCGCCCGTGCGAACCGGCTGCGCCCCCCCCCGGGATGAGTTCGGGGGCTAGGGCTGGGCCCCTTGTCTGTGCCGTCTGCCACCCTGGGCTCTGCCCCAAATTGGGCTCCGAAGGTCACCTGACTGGTACGCTGGCTCCTGGCTCTGAAAACAATCGCTGTCTCCCCGTATTTGTTCGTTCTCCATCTCTAAATCTGTGTTTGTTGTTCAGACTTTGTAGATTGTTATGTATGTGATAGATTCACTTGTTTTTCCGAGTCTTTGTTGCAAGAGGGATCCGCAGTAGCATCCACCTAGTCCGCCATCTTGGCCCCGCCTCCCCGTTTCATTTTTGATGATTTCCAATTTTCCTAGATTCATATTTCATACATTCTAGGCTCCAATTATTAATGGATGTTTGCAGTTGGTTCTTGTCATTTTGAGTCATGCTACATCAGCAAATAAAGGTCCCAGAAGCTTGACTGCATCCACATCATGAAGGCCAATTCTACTTTGAGGAGGCAGCTCTTCCCCAGTCGTATTTTGAGTGCCTTCCAACTTGAGGGGCTCATCTTCTGGCACTATATTAGACAGTGTTTCACTGCTATTCATAAAGTTTTCACTGGCTAATTCCTTTCAGAAGTACACTGCCAGGTCCTTTCTACCTACTCTGTCTTAGTCTGGAAGCTCAGCTGAAATTTGTTCGCCATGGGTGATCCTGCTTTTATTTGAATACTGGTGGCATAGCTTCCAGCATCACAGCAACACACAAGCCCCCACAGTACGACAAACTGACAGATAGGTTTACAGGTTTCCATGTATATATTTATATATATAACAACAGCAACAAAACAAAAAGCAAACTCATTGCTGTCAAGTTGATTTTGAATCATAGTGACCCTCTAGGACAGAGTAGAACTGCCCCATAGAGTTTTCAAGGCTGTGGTTTTTATGGAAGCACATTGCCACATCTTTCTCCTGTGGAGCAGCTGGTGCGTTGGAACTCCAATATACTATGGAGCCCTGCTAGTGCAGTGGTTAAGAGTTCAGCTGCTAACCAAAAGGTCGGCAATTCAAATCCAGATACATATACCTACACACATGTTTGTGTATGTGTATATATATTAAAAAAAAAACACGTATATGTATATACATGTATAAACTATAACATGTGTGTGTATATATACACGTTATACTTTAAGTATGTATCATATACCCAAAGAGAGATTGGAGCCCTGATGTCATGGTTAAGAGCTGGGGTGCTAACCAAAAGGTCGGCAGTTCGAATGCACCAGCCGCTCCCTGGAAGCTCTACTGGGCAGTTACACTCTGTCCTATATGGTTGCTATGAGTTGAAATCCACCCCACGGGCAATGGGTTTTTAAAAGAGAGATTAAGTAACTTGCCTAAAATCAAAATTGCCAGCAAAGAATAGGACAACATCGTACTCAAAACTGGAAACCTCTCTCTAAAGCTCTTGCTGTTAACTGCTGTTTTATAATGCTTCAGGTTATATACACCTGAATTATACAGCTATATATAAGTTGTTGTTAGGGGACTTTGAGTCAATTTTTGACTCATAGCAACCCTACGTGATAGAGCAGAACTGCCGGTAGGGTTTCCTAGGCTGTAATCTTTATAGAAGCAGATTGCCATGTCTTTCTCTGAACCACCAACATTTTGGTTGCTAGCCAAGCTCTTGACTGTTACTGCCACCAGGGCTCCTTAAAAATTAGTATGTTCTGAATGCCAAATAAGGGATCCTTGGTGGCACAGTGGTTAAAGTGCTCTTCTTCTAAACAAAAGGTCAGTGGTTTGGATCCACCAGCTGTTCTGCGGGAGAAAGGTGTGTCAGACTGCTTCTCTAAAGATTTATAGCCTTGGAAACCTTATGGGGCAGTTCTACTCTGCCCTTTAGGGTCTCTATGACTCAGAATTGGCTGGACACCAGTGTGTGGGTTTAAATGCCAAATTGAGAAGAGAGACATCAATGTAAACTGAAATTACTGTAGGCGAATTCATGGAAGAGTTATGACTACTTTTATTATACTTCTTCTGTCTGGTTTTCCTTACCCTATCAATAATGTATGTAAAGTACTAGCACAGTTCTTGACATAGGTGCACAATAAACTACAATATTATTATTATCATAATCTCTCTGATAATTTCTTCTCAGTCTCCCTTAATGGGTTGCCAACCACTATTTAAAAAACACTAGTCTAATCCTTATCCATGACTTAAATTACCCATCAGTGCTTCTCAGTTGTGACTACCAGATTCACATGTGTATCTTTTTTAATAATGTTGATGGTCAAGCTTATCTCAGAATTAATAAATAAAGTATCTGAAGATAGAACCCAGGCCTTCATATTTTCAAATAATTTTCCAAGTGAATCTGATGGGCAGCCAGGATTGAGAACTGCTACTTTATATGCTGATGACTTCAGATCTATGGCACAGCTCTCTCTTGTGCTCTAGACATTGCATCCTGTTAGACATCTTTGCTCATTTGTTCTATAAACATCTCAGACTTCGTAGGTCTCAAATTAAATTCACAATTTTCTCCTCAAAACACTTTTGTCTTTTCTATCATGATGACCTGAGGACCATCTTCAACACCTTTACCACAATCTCAGAACAAATTACTCACCAAGATAGGTAGATTCTTTCTCTTGAGTCCAAAATCTTCATTTCCCATTGTCTTGGCCTTAGTGTGGTTCACATTTATTTCTCACTTGGACTATTGTAATCATATCTTTACTGCTCTTTCTTTTTCTTCCACCCACCCATTCTCAAGCCAATTGATCAACCACCCCGCTGCCAGAGTACTCTTTCTGAAATGTAGACCAGAACCAGGCACTTGCCTACTGCAAACCATTCAAAGTGTCTCCATTACCTTCAAGATATTTGTCAGAGTTCTTACCACGGCAAATAAGACCCTTATTGCATATCAGTCTTATCTCCTGCCACATTCCAGCATACATCCTTTACTTATTCCATCTGCACTGAACCTTTGTAGTTTCCCTACATGTATATTCATCACTCATTCATTTAGTCAATGTCTTATTAAATATCTATTCTTTGCTAAATGTTGGAGATTCAGCAGTGGACAAGATAGACAGAACCTTTTTGTGCTTACTGAGAAAACAGTCAGTGAAATATTAATCGAAAGTGTGAAGAGTTTAACTAAAGGGAGATGAAAGCAGAGGTGCCTGCCATGAGAGTCTGAAACAGAGGCAACTTGTCAGATTTGGGGTTGTCAATAAAAGCTTCCCTGAGGAAGTAACATTTAAATTTAGTCATCTTTAGTTTTTTTTTTAGCTAAACTTAGTCTAAATTTTACTAGTTAGGTAGATATAGGCTCTTTCTAACTGCCTTGAATGCTGTTTCCCCTGCCTGTAATGCCCCTCATTTCTCCTTGTTTTTGCCTGGCTAACTTTTTCTAATGCCTCATGGTTTATTTAGATTAAGCCTCACTTCTTTGGAAGATTCCCCAATTCCTTGAGTGAATTAAATACTTTTTCTTATGTTCTTCTGGGTTCAGTTATTTACCTTGATTGAAGTATAATACATGCTGTATTGCAGTCATTGATTTTCCTCTGTTTGACTATGAAATTAGTTAAGGGCAAAGGCAGTGCCTTTTATTTCTTTAAAGCCAACACTAATATAGTGCCTCAAACATGTTGTCATTGTTATTAGTTGGCTTCGAGTGGATTTTGACTCCGAGTGACCCCATGTGACAGAGCAGAACTGCCCTGTAGGGTTTCCTAGGGTGTAATCTTTATCACTAAGTCTTTATTCCTGCAGAACTGCTGGGTGGGTTCAAACCACCAACTTTTTGGTTAGCAGCGTTGAGAAAAACCAGATAGCTGAGGGACTGACAGTATCAGAAGGTAGAGTTAGGATTGTTTAATGATTGCTACATTCAGATGTCAACCAGAAAACCAAAATTTTTCGTTCCACCATTGGCTTACTGAAAACCTTGAATGTGTCTTATAACATTGGGCAAGTTACTTACCTCCTCTGAGCTCCTACTTCCCCATTTGTAAAGTAGGGGTAATATGTCATAGGGTTTAGTGAGATGATATTTGCAAAACACCTAATATTGTCATGGCTATTATTCTTATCCTTATAGGAAACCCTGGTGGCACAGTGGCTAAGAGTTTGGTGCTAAACAAAAGGTCAGCAATTTCAATCCACCAGGTGCTCTTTGGAAACCCTATGGGGCAGTTCTACTCTGTCCTACAGGGTTTCTATGAGTCAGAATTGCCTTGATGGCAACGGGTTATTATTCTTATTAGTGGTAATAGTAGTCTTAACTTTTGATGAAGGAATGATTAATGAAAGAATGATTGAATTTTAATGGTTATTTTTTTTTTTCCTAAAAACTACTTAAATGTATAAACTGCAGGCAGAGGTTTGTTCCTTCATAAAACTCTCAAGCTTTTTGTAAAACTTGCCGTACCATGAAATTCTAAGGAAAGCACTTTAATTTTTAAAAGCATGTTCACTTTGCTGACCTCTTGAGTTACACCGTCTGCTCTTAAGTTGTGAACCTTCTGGTTCAATCTCAGGAGCTATGACATAGGCCTGTAAACAGAATCAGCTCTGAATGAGAGGCTGAGCATGCCTTTTTTTTAATTATAAAATTGAGATCATCCTATAAAACAGCTCTGTGACAAAATCAAGAACCATGCACAAGTAAAATTAAGCTAGGGTAAAGGGCCTTGAAAGGAACACTAAATGTATGGCTACAACACATTGTTTCACATCTAAGTATTGGCTTTTTGCCTTAAAATCTGTCTTCAAAACACAAGGGAAATAAAAATTTCTTCATAGTTACTTATTGTTAGGATGGTGATAGCTAATTGGATTTGGCAACATGCCAATTGTGTGACTGACTAAATCACAGACATGTAATATATCTGGAGAATTTGTAGTTGTGTGCCTTTCTTTGTTCTTCCTATTCTTCTCTTGAAAATTCTCTAGAAATTTAGGAATAAAATAGATACATGTTGCTGTTGTTAGGTGCTATCGAGTCTATTCTGACTCATAGGGCACCCTGTGTACACTAGAAGGAAACACTGCCTGGTTATACACCACCCTCACAATAGTTCCTAGGTTTGAGCCCATTGTTGCAGCCACTGTTTCAAACCATCATGTTGAGGGTTTTCCTCTTTTCACCGACCCTCTACTTTACTAAACATGATGTCCTCCAGGGACTGGTCCCTCCTGTTAACTTGTCCAAAGTATGTGAGACAAAGCCTCGTCATCTCGCTTCTAAGGAGCATTCTGGTTGTATTTCTTCCAAAACAGATTTGTTTGTTTTTCTGGCAGTCCATGCTATAAACACCATAATTCAAAGGCATCAATTCTTCTTTGCTTTTTCTTATTCACTGTCCAACTTCTGCATGCATATGAGGTGATTGGAAATATCATGGCTTGGATCAGGAGCACTTTATCCTCAAAGCGACCTCTTGGCTTTTCAAAACTTTAAAGAGGTCTCTTGGAAGCAGATTTGCCCAATGCAATATGTCATTTGAATTCTTCACTGCTGCTTCCATGGGCATTGATTGTGGATCCAAGTAAAATGAAATTCTTGACAACATCAGTATTTTCCTGTTTATCATGATGTTGCTTCTTAGTCCAGTTGTAAGGATTTTTTTTTTTTATGTTGAGGTGTAATCCATACTGAAGGCTGCATATACATAGATACATATATAATGCATTTTCAGGTATATTTTCTGAGTTACTACTATTTAAGATAATAAAGAAATATATACACTTTGATATAAATTAACATTTTATCTATTAAAAGTACTTTTATTCATTGGAGATTGATCAGATCAGTTCATTAGTAACTAGACTTATTTTTAAATGTTTCATATGTTTAATTACAAATGCAACTATTACATGCTCAACGTTAAGGAAAGTAACATCTCAATAGAAAGCATTTTAGCATTATCAGAGGCAGGCAAAAACTTGAGCGCAGACAAAAAATAATATAGCTGACAAAATTATCATGTTTTCTGAACTTATTCTTTTTAGTGTTAAGCAGATATCCAAAATTCTTATTTTAAAACAAAGAAATAACATATGCAAGAGAATAAATTAGACATCAGACTCGTTGAACAAAACTTTTGCCACAAGGGATTTTGTTTGATCGGTATGAATTTTTTTCCCTAAATTTCTCCCTCATTCCCCTTTTCATACTTATGATGTTTTATTTTTGTTGCCATCATGGATTTCTGAAAGCTGATTATTCGCCTAAAGTGAGTAAAGTTTGTCTTCAATGATATATTAATTAGTTTTATTGATTTAGTGTAGGTGTTCCAAACAGACTGATTTTTTTCACTAATACAGAAGATAGAGGAATCTGAAGTAGAGAAGAAACAAAAGCTGTGTTGTGTGTGACTGAGATTTTGGCTTAATCTTTTCGGGACTTGAGTTTTCTCATTTTTACAATAAGGTTCATGGATTAGGTGATTTCTAAGGGCCCTTCCAGTAGCCTTAATCTAAGCCTATAGTTATGATATTTCTATTTTTCATATCAAGCCAACATCACCCTTTTTTTTTTCCCACATACTCACACACATTTATTGGGAGCATCTGTTTTTTTTTTTTTTAGTTCCTTCTTTCTTTATAATGTTGACTCTGTCCCTTTAGACATCTTTTATTTGTTTTTCTCACAGCTCCAATGTCTTTGTCCCTTATACCAAACAATATCTTCTTTATTTTCTGTTGTCTTAATGCCTTCCTGTAAGACTTTTTTTCATGTCATTAAAAAGTATGCCTTACCATTCTATTTTATTTTGATAGTGAGCTCCTTATTTCATCCTATTATCATTTCCAAATAAGTACTCAATTGTGTCCATTGTTTAGATGCAGTAGGCAGCGAAGATATTGATTTATTTAGCTTCTGTATACTTCTGTTAATTTTTCCAACACTTAATCTGTCCAAATATGCACATTATAGAATTATTCCTATTAGTTAGAAATTAAATAAAAATCTAAATGATGAATACTAAAGGAAAAGTTAAGCAAACTCTAGGACATTAGCCTGATGAAATATTATGCAATAATTGTAAAGTATAATTTTGAGAAGTATGAAATAACATGCAAAATATTTGTTTTCTTAGGATTGGCTAAGTTATACTGCAATAAAAAAAAACTCCAAAATCTCAGTGGCTTAATACAATAGAATTTTATTTCTTGCTCACAAGTCAAAAGTTAGGTTGAGGACCTCGCTTCCACACTCACTTATACCTGTACCCCTTTGGACAACACTAGTCACGGCAAGGGCCTGGGAAATGTATAATACACTTCCTGTAGTCCAGGAAGAGAAAGTGCACGTGATATTGTGAACACTCATATTATCAACCACAATTTAAAATTAAAAGAATTAAAATATGTAACTGTATGCTGAATATGACTGGAAAGAGGGAGATACACACAGAGCCCTGATGGCTGCTAACTGTAAAGTTGGGGGCTTGAACCCACCAGCCCCTCCATGGTAGAAAGATGTGGCAATCTGTTTCCGTAAAGATTGACAGCCTTGGAAACCCTGTGGGGCAGCTCTATGCCATCCTATAGGGTCGCTATGAGTTGAATCGACTTGATGGCAGTAAGTTTGGATTTTTTTTGGTTTATTAGTTATATGATAAAACCTAATACTAATAAACAATCATTAAGGTTAAACAAAAAAATCACAGAGCTGGCTAGAGTCGCTTACTTTATTTTGCAAATTATTTACTGAAGCACCATGCTTTTATAGGAGCCTTTTTCTTTTTTTGGTGGTTCAGTGGTGCAGAGATCGGCTGATAACCAAGAGGTCAGCAGTTCAAATCCACCAGCCACTCCTTGGAAACCCTGTGGGGCAGTTCTACTCTGTCCTGTAGGGTCACTGTTAGTCGGAATTGACTTGATGGCAGTGGGTTTGGTTTGGATGCATTTATAATTCATGCTTATACCTGAAGTATCTCTCTGCAGTGCTTGCTTTACTATCTTGAAGTTAATCTTCTAGTGTTTTATTTACCTCCCGCCACAGTACTATTTTAGTTCTCTAAAAATATTGTGAAAATTCCATTTATTTAATCCAGAATGCATTGCAAATATGATTTTATTACTTCCACTCTGTTGTTGATTTTATTTATATCAAGGAACTTTAACCCACCTTCAGTTTTCAAATTATTGTCTGTTCAAGTCCAACTTACCTATAAATCGTTAAAAACTACAGATACTTTGGGTGTATTTCAGTTTAAGCAATTCACATAATTGACTATTGTGTAAGCAGGACAACTTAGAAATGCCCTAATTTATGCTAAGAAGGCTGAATACTTGTGTACTACTCTGATTTTGCAGATTATTTTTTATAAAGTTTTAAAGAACAAGCCCTTATTCACCATTGAGGGGTAGAAATTGCTAAATGCATTTTAACATCTATGTGTTTGCTTTATCCCCTTCCTGCAATTATCTTCTCCAAGTCCATAGTATATTAGTAAAAATATCAGCACTTTGTGTGGCGAGAATGGAGCAGGGTATTGATATTTGGGAGGATTATGTTATTGCTGTTGTTGCTACATGCCTTGGAATTGGTTCTGACTCACAGCGACCCTATATACAACATAACGAAACACAGCACAGTCCTGCGCCATCCTCTCAGTCGTTGCTATGCTTAAGCCCATCTTTGCAGCCACTGTTGTCAGTCAATTTCATTGAGGTTCTTCCTTTCTTTCACCGACCCTCTACTTTATCAAGCATGGTCCCTCCTGATAACATGTCCACAGTACACGAGATTGTCTTGCCATTTTTCACTTCCGAGGAGCACTATGTACTTCTTCCAAGACAGACTGGTTCCTTCTGGCAGCCCATGGTATATTCAATATTCTTTGCCAGCACCATAATTCAAAGGCATCAATTCTTCTTCTGTTATCCTTATTCATTGTCGAGCTTTCACATGCATATGAGGTGACTGAAAATACTATGGCTTGTGTCAGGCGCACTTTAGCCCTTAAAGTGACATCTTTGCTTTTTAACACTCTAAAGAGGTCTTTTGCAGCAGATTTGACCAATGCAATGCATTGTTTGATTTCTTGATTGCTGCTTCCATGGGTGTTGATTGTGGATCCAAGTAAAATGAAATCCTTGATAACTTCAGTATTTTTTTCTGTTTATCATGATGTTGCTTATTGGTTCATTTGTGAAGTTTTTTTTTTTCTTTATGTTGAGATGTAATCCGTACTGAAGGCTGTAATCTTTGATCTTCATCAGTAAGTGCTTAAAGTCCTCTTCACTCTCAGCAGGCAAGGTTGTGTCATCTGCATATTACAGGTTGTTAATGAGTCTTCCTCAAATTCTGATACCCCATTCATTATATAGTTCAGCTTCGCAGATTATTTGCTCAGCATACAGACTGGATAAATACAGTGAAAGGATACCGCCCTGACGCACACCTTTTCTGTTTATAAACACGCAGTATCCCTTTGTTCTGTTTGAACAGCTGCCTCTTGGTCTATGTACAGGTTCTGTATGAGCACAGTTGAGTGTTTTGGAATGCCCATTCTTTGCAATGTTATCCATAATTTGTTCTGACCCACACAGTTGAATGCCTTTGCATAGTCAATAAAACACAGGTAAACATCTTTCTGTAAACATATTTCTGGTATTCTCTGCTTTCAGTCAAGATCCATCTGATATCTGCAGTGATATCCCTTGTCCCATGTCCTCTTCTGAATCCAGCTTGAATTTCCAGCAGTTCCCTGTTGATGTACTGCTGCAAATGTTTTTGAATGATCTTCGGCAAAATTTTACTTGTGTGTGATATTAGTGATATTGTTAAATAATTTCTGCATTCTGTTGGATCACCTTCTTTGGTATGTTCACAGATATGGATCTCTTCCAGTCTGTTGGCCAGGCAGCTGTCTTCCAAATTTCTTGGCATAGATGAGCAAACACCCCAGCACTGCATCCATTTGTTGAAACATCTCAATTAGTATTCTGTCAATTCCTGAAGCCTTGTTTTTCACCAATGCCTTCAGTGCCGCTTGACTTCTTTCGGAACCTTACCTCCTGAAATGTTTGAACGTTGGCCAATTCTTTTTGGTATAGTAACTCTGTATTCCTTCTTTCTTCTTTGAAGATGCGTCTTTCAATATTTTGCCTGTAGAATCATTCAATATTGCAACTCGAGGCTTGAATTTTTTCTTCAGTTCTTTCAGCTTGAGAAAGGCCAAGCGTGTCCTTCCCTTTTGGTTATGTAACTCCAGGTCTTTGTACATTTTATTATAATACGTCACTTTGTCTTCTCCAGCTGCCCTTTCAAATCTTCTGTTTAGATCTTTTACTTCATCATTCCTTCCATTTGCTTTAGCTACTCCTCATTCAAGAGCAAGTTTCAGAGTCTCTTCTGACATCCATTTAAGTCTTTTCTTTCTTGCCTCTCATTTTAGTGACCTCTTGCTTTCTTCATGTATGATGTCATTCCACAACTCCTCTGGTCTTTGGTCATTAGTGTTCAACGTGTCAAATCTATTCTTCAGATGGTCTCCAAATTCAGGTGGTATATACTCAGGTCATGTTTTTACTGTCGTGGACTTTTTAAAATTTTCTTCAGCTTCAGATTGAATCTGCGTATGTGAAATTGATGGTCTGTTCTGCAGTCAGCCACTGGCCTTACTCTGACCGATGATATTCAGCTTCTCCATCACCTCTTTCCATAAAGGTGGCCGATTTGATTCCTGTGTATTCCGTCTGGTGAGGTCCACGTGTATAGTTGCTGTTAATGTTGTTAAAGAAAGGTATTTGAAATGAAGAAGTTGTTGGTCTTGCAAAATTCTGTCATGCAATCTCCGGTGTCATTTCTGTCACAGAGGCCATATTTTCAACTACTAATCCTTCTTCATTTCCAACTTTCACATTCCAGTCATCAGTAATTATCAATGCATATTCATTGTATGTTTGATCAATTTCAGACTGCACAAGTTGGTAAAAATCTTCAATTCCTTCACCTTTGGCATAAGTGGTTGATGCCTAAATTTTAATAATAGTTGTATTAACTGGTCTTCCTTGCTATTACCTTAGGTTAAAGCACAGATAAGTATTTGAATATAGATCAAAATTGAAGCAGAAAACAACTTAATACAAGAAAATGACAGTTATTTTACAGTTAGAATGTATCCTGGAGATTGTGAAGTTTATTTTTTATTGTACTTTTAACAGTCATACTTTTGTTGCTAAAAAAAAAAAAAAAAAAATTTTTTTTTTTTTTGTTGCTAAAAAAAAAAAAAAAACTAGTTACCCTCAATTCCAACTGATAGAGACCCCATGTGTGCAGAATAGAGCTCTTTCATAGAATTTTCAAGGTGATCTTTTGGCAATAGATAGCCAGGTATGTCTTCTGAGATGACTCAGGGTGGATTCGAATTGCCAACCTTTTAGCTAGTAGTCGAGCACTTAACCTTTTGTGCTACCCAAAGACTTCTCATGAAGTTTATTTTTAAACCCATCTTATTTTATTCGTATTTGCTTATGTCCACCAATTTCTTGGCTTAGCATTCCTTTTTGCATCTCAGAATTTCCTTCTAAGATTATTTTTTTCTTCCCGAAGTATGTACTTAGAAATTCCTTTAGCAAGTATGTCTTGGTGATAAATTCAATTTCTGTTTGTATGAAGTGTCATTCTTGAATGATAGCTTATCTGGGTATGTAGTCCTAGATTAACAATTATTTTTCGTTAGTATCCTGAAGATATTATTTTAGTGTCTTGCGTCTTCTATTTTTGTTAGTTTGTCATTCCTTTTTAGGTAATCTTTTTTTTTTTTTTTCTCTTGTTGCATGCGCTGTTCTGTAGTTTCACATGATATGTATAGGTGTGAATTTTCTTTTATCTTCCTTGTGATTGCTGAATCTGAGGATTCATGTCTTCTATCAGTTGTGGAAAATTTTCACCTATTATTTTCAAATAGTACTTCTTCCTCAGTTTCTCTATTCTTATCTTCTAGAACTCCAATTATGTATGTTAAACATTCTCATGTTATCCTCCATCTTTTTAAATATCTATTTTATATTTTTCATTTCTTTGTCATTCTATGCTATATTCTGTGTTTTTTTAAATCTTTCTCTTTGTTCCCTAATTATTACATCATTCTGTCCAATCTACTGTTTTACCAAACCATGGAGTTTTTAATTTTAATAATTATATATATATTTTTAAATTTCCAAATAGTCTACTTGTTAAATATTTGAATGGCAAATTTTGATACTATCTTGTTCCTTGTTCGTGTTTTTTATTTACCCCGTTTAATTCACTAAACATCACTCAGGATATCTTCTATTTATTTCTCTAGATACACTCTCTGCTCTGAATGCATCACGTTAATTAGCTTCCTTGCCCTCTGGCTGCCAGACCAAGGCCAGGGTATTTATCCTCCTGCCTCTTCCCTGTGTTTCTGCAGACTGGCTGCATTCCTCAACTGGACGGCTTCTATCCCTGCACTGCCTCTGATTTTAGTAATAGTTTTCACCCTTCAGACTTAGGGATATTATAGGCTGTTACTAACTCTGGGTTATGTGGTTTCTCTGCATATTGTCTCCACCTTTGTAAATGTTGTTGATGTTAGGTGCCTTCGAGTCGGTTCCAACTCATAGTGACCCTACAGGACAGAGCAGAACCGCCCCATAGAGTTTCCAAGGAGTGGCTGGTGGATTTGAACTGCAGACTTTATGGTTAACAGCCAAGCTCTTAACCACTACAGCACCAGGGCTCCACCGTGTAAATAGACCCTTTAATAAACTCTCCTTGAATTCTCAGTTTGAGTGTGCCTTCTGTTTTCTGCTGGGATCTTGATTGATAAATAAATTTTAAACATTTTTTTTTGACATTTTATATTTAAACGTTTAGTTATTTTGTTATGTATCCAATAATTCTAGTAACATGGGGGATCAAATTTTCTTTTTATTGTTTCTTCTGGCTCTTGATTTTGGTGACTTGCTTTTTTATGTGTTTTGTAATTTTGGATTACTGGCTCATGTTCATCTGGGCCTATCTATAGAAAGCTTGGGAGCTTTAGTGAAAGGATATGATTCTGTTTCTGCAAGATGCCCCAGATAGATACCATCCTTGGACCACTTTGTTAGTTTCTCAATTTTGTGTTTCCATGTAGTGTAAAGCCATACTCTAAACCTAAGTGAAGGGGTCCTGTGGTTGTGAATTCTCAAGAAAGACTAAGACGGACTAGGAAGAAAGGCCTGGTGATCTACTTCTGATAAATGAAAACCCTATGGCTCACAGCAGTCCAATCTACAACCCATCATGGGGATGGTGCAAGACTGGACAGCGTTTTGTTCTGTTGTCCATCAGGCCATCATGATCAGGGGTCAACTCGATGGAAACTAATAGTAACAAAAATTTTATTTCCAGTCAGTGTCCAGGATGAGACAGACAAGTTTTATTGTTATTTCCCTCTGCTGGTGAACAGATATTTTTGTTCAAATTTTCACTGGGTATATATAGACTTTGAAAGTTCCACGTTTATCAAGAGGTTTCAATTTCAATACCCCATTGTCTGCCAGTTTTGCCTTCTCTCATCTGTATGGTCATTAAAATTCAAGCCTCTAGGTCATGGAGATTGGCAAAAGCTCTAAGGAGAGCCACAGTTTTAACATCAGCTTAGCACAAGGGTTCCCAGCTTTTTGGGTGGATCTAAAAGACTTGTTATATTCAACGTTTCCTCTATTTCACAGCAAGAAGACTCTTCTGGACATCTTTTTTGTTGTTCTTGCTGGAAACTGATACCCGATTGATATATAAGAAAGAAAACAATTTTAATAAATTAAAAAAAAAAAACAACACTGCAAATAAACTTTATATGTTGTTGGTGTGTGTCATCAAGTCTGCTCAGACTCATAGTAACCCTGTAGGGCAGAGTAGAACTGCCCCATAGGGTTTCCAAGGCTGTAATCTTTACAGAAGCAGACTACCACATCTTTCTTCTGTGGAGCAGCTGGTAGTTTTGAATTGCCAACCTGGGGGTTAATAGCCAATCATCTAACCACTGCACCACCAGGGCTCCTAAACTTTATATAGTAGGCCATAAAGGGCAAGAATGGTTAAAGGAAAGAAAGGAAAAAGTAGGTATGGGGAAAGACAGGCAGAAAAAGAAGGGGAAGAGGGCCAGAATCAGGAAGAAGGAAGAGAAAGGTAGAAAGTGGGAGCAGTAGGATCTCTCCTATTTCTGCTCAAGTGATAGTCAAACTCGTTATTTTTATTATAATTATTACTATGTTTAAGATTATTACTTCCAACTGCCTAAATTGCTTTTCTAAATGCGTTTTTATAATAAAAACATTGCTTATAATCTGCACTGTAATGATCTATCTGGCTCACTTTCACATTCCTTAGTGCCTAGAAGCAAACCTTCCTAGTGTGCATCTTTATACCTAATTCTCTCCTGGGTTTTGGGAGCAGTTTTATTCCCAGGTATTGAGATTATAAGGAAAACCAAATCGTAGTTTATCAGTTCAATATCGAATCAAATCTGCTCTGGGTCCCATTCATGTCTTCCACCCTTACTCAAATAACTGGGCTCTTGTCTTAATGTTATGACCACATTACCACTTGTACCTCCTTGTCAGCCTGGCAAAGATCTGTTGGTCTTAGAAAAATCAGCTCACGTGTCTCTTTTAATGCAGTCTTTACTGACTTCTCAGAGAAAAATAATAACCTTTATGGTTGAATGTCACCTGTATGTATTCCTTTCAAAGTATCAAAAACACTTTATTGTTCAATTGTACTTACATGAAATCAGTAAACTCTCTGAGGGAAGGAACCATGCCTTATTAATTTTTGTGACTGCAGTAATTCAATAGTAATGAATAGCATTTATTGAGAAATTGCTACATGCCAGGCTAATTCAAGCACTTTACATGGATTAGTAAATCACTTGAGGTTTGGAGAGATTACATAAAATGCCTGAAGTTGCACAGCTAGGAATTAATTGAAACGAAACTTGAATTCAGATGGTATGTGGCCCCACATTCAAACTCTTAGCCACTATCCAATACTGCCTTTCTGATGCCTTCCAGAATGGGAGCATTGCTAGCAGAAAGATAGGTCATATCGGCAAGAACTTGGGCTGGTGCACCAAAGAAGCCCATGTGGCAGATTCAGGGAAGGACCTAGGAGGACAAAGAAAGAGAAGACCTGCAAGACAGATGGAGCCTTTGTGATATGCCATTTACAAGCAAGCAAAACGAAGAGAGTAAAGACAGCACCAGGCAGCAGCAAGGAAATTCAGCAGCAGTAAATATTGTTTTCTGGGTACAAAATTGGGTTCATAGGAAAAATTGACATTCCAGAAAGACTGTTAAGAACATGGCAAGAATCAACCCCAGAATTAAAAACAAAAAATTGAACAAGCAAGCAAAACACCTGGAGGATCAGGTAGGCAAATAAGGCAGAAACTTAATCGTGTATCCTTTTGAAATAAATTTGGCTAACTAAAACTATTCTTAACTTCTCAAAACATTTTTATTCTTAAACTATCTGATGTTAGGCCTACTAGGAAAGATAGTATTCTTTAGTGGCAGTGATAAGACAATACTGTTTATGTTGTGATAAAATTAATCCTGAGTCAGAATAGCTCCAGCATTGGGAGTTTTTACTTTAGAGCCCTTCAACCCCAAACCTGGCTCTGGACTATTTCAGTTCAACACATGAGCTTCCCTGACCTAATTGTATAGTACCCAAACTAGTTTTTAAAGTTTGCATGGGTGGAGATGTTTTCTAAGTAAGTGAGATGAGAAAAATCTTGAAATTTTTACATAATATTTTAGTTCATACTTTCTTAACATTATTTCTACAACAGAGGATTTTACTCTTTGGTTCTTATTCCCAGTTCTATTTTTTCTTGTATGTGTAAAGATGAAATAACACATTTACTATGCATAAGTAAATGAACCTAATTTTGTCATTATGCCACTTTCCCAATTAGATACTTTAGAAAGGAACTCAAATGTTTCCTTAATAAAAATACACTGGGAAGGAGAAACAGTGAATTGTTGGATTACTACAGAGAAAATATATTTTACATGATTTAATTAATGCAGTATAACTCATGTTACCCATATGATAAAAAAAAATTTATTTTATTTTTTTTATGATAGTTTATTTTATATCATAGATACTAAATTTAAAAGTAATATGCTGATAAAAAGATGAGTTCATTTATTTTATGGAGATATATTATGTTCAGTTAAATGAAAAATTAGGCTTGACTTATGCTTACCTTCTAGTTCAGCTAGAATTTATTGAACTCTTAGGATATGTCAGACTCTGAGCTCATGCTTTTTCCTACATTGTCCTATTTAATATAGCATAATACAATTAGAAGTTAAATAATTGAGTGTTTATACTTATGTTATACTTTGACAATGGTAGTGAAAAAAGTGGAACTCCTATAAATAATTGATTCATATGTTGAATATTAACATTTAATCTGAATGTCAATATTCAATTTTCTCCATTTCATAGTTTAAAATAAAAGATAATGAGGAAATGAGCAAAACTCTATGAAGATAAATCACTGTAATTGTTATTTAATGAAATAACAGCAACATATTTTTAAAAGAGTTCAAAAATAATGTGGCATGTGAGATGTTACATGTCTAGAAAATGCTTGTTTTAACATCAGTGAAATGATAAAATCAACCTGAGTTTTCTGCCAAGTATTTTAACATTAATAAGAATTGACAAGGTTGGAGCCTTTGGAAGTAGTAAACATTTATGAAACTACCTCTCAGTTCCTGTTTATAAAATACGTGTGTCTACTTCTATTTAAATCAATACTGGAAAATGTTTTATTCAACTCAACTAAGATATGTATCCATAGGTTGAAAGAGACCCAATAAACTCTATTAACAGATCATTTCTGCATGGAGTCCCATGGGTAGAAATATATGCATACATTCCTGGAGTTATAAGGCATCTTCTTTGCAAGTGTGCCATTCTTATATTTGATTACTCCTTTTCATTCCCATTTATACATCTGGAAGTTTACTCAACACTGTCTTTTTAATTTCTGACAGAAATTAAGCATTCTTGAATTAATCATTCTGATAAAGAGTTCTTTTGGTGAGCCAGAGTTTGGTCTCCACATTTTTTTCCTTTACTCTTCATTCAGCAGTGTTTTTTTTCAATAGATATTTTTAAGTGAAAGTCATGTATGTAAACTACCATTTTGATTACATGCCTTTCTCCACAAAATTTGATGTCATGGAATTTAGTCACTAATATAAATTGTGATACATATGACAGGCCAGATTCACACTTTGAGACGGATATTTACTCAAAAGTGTGACTAAAGTGTTTAGTGAAAGGATTATTTACAAAGATGTGGGCAGGATAAAGGGAAATCAACTCCAAACCCAGCACCGTCGAGTCGATTCCAACTCATAGCGACCCTAGAGGACAGAGTAGAACTGCCCCATAGAGTTTCCATTAGGGATAGTGAAATTCTAGGGACCTGCAACATCAGGAAACTGTTACTACCCCTAAGTCTAAAGGAACAAGGTTAACAAACTTGCAAGAGCTGTAAGTGTAGAAGAAAGTCACCTGACAAGACCTATGGTTTTGACAGAGGAATGCAGCCATTGTCAAACTGTGGCTCAACAGGGCCCATTCTCTCCCCCCACCCTCCAGCCCTGCCATTTTCTCTTGTTGGCTCAACTCAATCAGAAGTAAGAGGACAAGGGAAGCTGGTGATGCAGGCCGTGGAGACATAGAACATGGAGAAGAGTGGAAAGTGAATTCTTAAGGGTTAGTGGAGAATATACAGCACATTATATTACCCTAATACCAAAGAAAGAAGCAGGCAAGGTGGTCAATTTTTAAACACTGATATGATAAATAGTTTTGGGGGAAAAAATATTCTGAATGAAAATGAACTGCTTTCTCCTTTATTACTCCATTCTAGAATAGGATGAGAATTATCGCAAGTATTATGTAATGGAGGTGAAAAAAAATTGTATTTTTCTGCCCAGGGATTACTGTTAGATTTTAGTTTGTAAAACTAGAAAAATTGTATTTTATGAAAGACTGTAGATAAGAGTTATGGTAAATCAGAATAATGCTTTTTAAAAATACATTCTTAGAAGGCTTAGTGATAGCCACGAACAATTCTAGAAGAAATTACTGATATTTTTATTTGATAATTTTAGCACTTAATTGTACCAGCCCATGTTAGATGCTCTTTGATGAGGATATATAATGGTTCAACGACACTTCATACATGAACACTGAGCTGGAAAGCTCTTTTCTCTGCTACTGTTCTCTAATATTTTTCGGTAAAAATAAAAACAATAAAAACCTTCCCTTAAAAAAAAAAAGAGGTAGATATATTCCCAATCTACATTTGTGTTCACTTAGATCCAAACCACAAATGCGTTAATGTTTAGAAGGAATCAAATTACAGAAAATCGTAGAAAGCATTTGAGTTATCAGTTACATGAAGTTTGGCTTTAAAATTGTTGAATATATGTCCAGTTTAGTTGTAGGTGGGCTTTAACTGGAACAGGGTCATAGATAATACTGTTTGCTCTTCCTTGGGAAAGCATTGGGATATATACTTCAGTGAAACTGGGAAGAGGAAACCATTACGCTCTTGGTAAAAGGAAGAAAAAAGGCAAAAATTTCAACAAAAGATATATGATTTATGCAATTTGAATAATACGTGACTATGCTTAATATCTTCTTTCTATCTTCTTTTGGTGCTTCCTGTGTTGTTTAATATTTTGCCCATAGAATCCTTCAATATTGCAACTCGAGGCTTGATTTTTTTTCTCCAGTTCTTTCAGCTTGAGAAATGCCGAGCGTGGAAGGATGAAAGGAATACAGAGAGTTACTATACCAAAAAGTATTGGCCAACATTCAGCCATTTCGGGAGATAGCATATGATCAAGAACCAATGGTACTGAAGGAAGAAAGAAGTCCATGTTGCAACTGAGGCATTGGTGAAAAACAAGGTTCCAGGAATTAATGAAATATCAGTTGAGATGTTTCAACAAACAAATGCAACGCTGGAAGCCTTCGCTCGCCTATACCAAGAAATTTGGAAGACAGCTACCTGGCCAACCGACTGGAAGAGATCCCTATTTGTCCCTATTTCAAAGAAAGGTGATCCAACAGAATGCAGAAATTATTGAACAATGTCATTAATATCACATACAAGATAATTAGTATCACATACAAGATAATTAAAAAACGGTTGCAGCAGTACGTTGATAGGGAGTTTCCAGAAATTCAAGCTAGATTCAGAAGAGGACATGGAATGAGGGATGTCATTGCTGATGTCAGATGGATCTTGGCGGAAAGTAGAGAATACCAGAAAGATGTTTACCTGTGTTTTTTTGACTATGCAAAGGCATTTGACTATGTGGATCATAACAAATTATGGATAGCATGCAAAGAATGGGAATTCTAGAACTCTCAATTGTACTCATGAGAAACCTGTACATAGTCCAAGAGGCAGCCATTCATACAGAACAAGGGGATACTGAGTGGCTTAAAATCAAGAAGGGTGTGCCTCAGAATTGTATCCTTTCACCATTCTTATTCAGTTGTATGCTGAGCAAATAATTGGAGAAGCTGGACTATATGAAGGAGAATGTGGCATCAAGATTGAAGGAAGACACATTAACAACCTGTGATATGCATGTGACACAACCTTGCTTGCTGAAAGCCAAGAGGACTTGAGGCAGTTACTGATGAAGATCCAAGACCACAGCCTTCAACATGGCTTCCACCTCAACATAAAAAAAAAAAAAAATCCTTACAACTGGACCAATAAGAAACATCATGACAAACAGAGAAAATATTGAAGTTGTCAAGGATTTCATTTAACTTGTATCCACAATCAAAATCCACAGAAGCAGCAGTGAAGAAATCAAAGGACGCATTGTTTTGGGCAAATCTGCTGCAAAAGACCTCTCTAAAGTGTTAAAAAGCAAAGATGTCACTCTGATGACCAACATGTGCCTGACCCAAGCCATGGTATTTTCAATCACCTCATGTGTGTGAGAAAACTGGACAATGAATAAGGAAGACCAAAGAAGAACTGATGCGTTTGAATTATGGTGTTAGTGAAGAATATTGAATGTATCATGAACTACCAAAAGAAATAACGGGTCTGTACTGGAAGAAGGAAACCCTGGTGGCATAGTGGTTAAGTGCTATGGCTGCTGACCAAAGGGTTGGCAGTTCGAATCCGCCAGGCACTTCTTGGGAACTCTATCGGGCAGTTCTACTCTGTCCTATAGGGTCGCTATGAGTCGGAATCGACTCAACGGCACTGGGTTTTTTTTTTTTTTTTTTGTATTGGACGAAGCACAGCCAGAGTGCTTCTTGGAAATAAGGATAGCAAGACTTTGTCTCACATACTTTGGACATGTTTTCAGAAGGGACCAGTCCCTAGAGAAGGACATCACGCACGGTAAGGTAGAGGGTCAGTGAAAAAAGAGGAAGATCCTTGACGAGACGGATTAACAGCGTGGCAGCAACAATGGGCTCAAACATAGCAATGATTGGTAGGATAAAGCAGGACCGGGCAGTGTTTCATTCTGTTGTATACAGGGTCTGTATGAGTCCAAACTTATTTGACAGCACCTAACAACAACAACAACAACAACAACAAACTTAATATGACTGATATTATACAAATTGAAAAATATTCATTTGAAAAGCAATGAATTGTAGTTTGTTCATTTGGTTAGAGGCCTATACAAATAGACTTAAATGTGATTTCCATGTGTATTACTGTTACATGTGGGCATCTCCAGTAGTTGGAATCCACTGAAAGAATCCTTCTATATTGCAACTTGAGGCTTGAATTTTTTCTTCAGTTCTTTCAGCTTGACAAATGCTGAGCGTGTCCTTCCCTTTTGATTTTCTAACTCCAGGTCTTTGCACATTTCAATACTTTGTCTTCTAAAGCTCCCCTTTGAAATCTTCTGCTCAGCTTTTTTGCTTCATTTCTTCCATTTGCTTTAGCTACTCTACATTCAAAAGCAAGTTTCAGAGTTTCTTCTTACATGCATTTTGGTCTGTTCTTTCTTTCTGTCTTTTAAATGATCTTTTGCTTTCTGCATGTATGATGTCCTTGACGATTCCACAACTCCTCTAGTCTTTGGTCATTAGTGTTCAATGCAACAAGTCTATTCTTTAGATGGTCTCTAAATTCAGGCAGGATATACTCAAGGTTATAGGAAACCCTGGTGGCGTAGTGGTTAAGTGCTACAGCTACTATCCAAAGGGTTGGCAGTTTGAATCCGCCAGGCGCTCCTTGGAAACTCTATGGGGCAGTTCTACTCTGTCCTATAGGGTCACTAGGAGTCGGAATCGACTTGATGGCACTGGGATACTCAGGGTTGCACTTTGGCTTTCCTGGACTTGTTTTAATTTTCTTTAGCTTCGACTCGAACTTGCATATGAGGAGTTGATGGTCTGTTCTGCAGTTGGCCCCTAGCTTTTTTCCGACTGATGACATCGAGTATCTCCATCATTTCTTTCCACAGATGTAGTCAGTTTATTTCTGTGTATTCCTTCTGGTGAGGTCCATGTGTATTGTTGCTGTTTATGTTGTTGAAAAAAGGTATTTCAAACGAATAGGTCATTCATCTTGCAAAATGTGATCTTCAGCTTTGTTTCTATCACCGAGGCCATTATTGTCCAACTACTGATCCTTCGTTTCCAACTTTTGCATCCTCATCACCAGTAAGTATTAGTGCATCTTGATTGTATGTTTGATTAATTTCAGACTGCAGAAGTTGGTAAAAATCTTTAATTTCTTCATCTTTGGCATTAGTGTTTGGTATGTAAATTTGAATAATAGTCATATTAACTCATCTTCCTTGTAAACATATGGATATTATCCTATCACTAACAGCATTGTACTTCAGGATATAGCTGTTGTTTTTGACAATGAGTGCAACACCATTCCTCTACAATTTGTCATTCCCAGTATTGTAGACCATGATTGTCCAATTCAAAATGGCCAATACCAGTCCATTTTAGCTCACTAATGCCTAGAATATTGAACTTCAAGTGTTCCATTTCATTTTTGACAACTTCCAGTTTTCCCAGATTCATACTTCATATGTTCCATGTTCCAGTTATTAATGGATGTTTGCAGCTGTTTCTTCTCATTTTGAGTCATGCCATGTCAGCAAATGAAGGTCCCGAAAGCTTGACTCCATCCACATCAAGTCTTCCCCAGTCATACTTTGAGTGCCTTTCAACCTGAGGGGCTCGGCTTCTGGCACTGTATCAGACAGTGTTCCACTGCTATTCATAAGGTTTTTGCTGACTTTTTTTTTTTTTTAGAAATAGATAACCAGGTCCTTCTTCCTAGTCTGTCTTAGTCTGGAAGTTCTGCTGAAACCTGTCTACCATGAATGACCCTGCTAGTATTTGAAATACTGATGGCATAGCTTTCAGCATCACAGCAACAAGCAAGCCACCACAGTATTACACTGACAGACAAATGTTAAAACAAATGGCGTAGCCAGGATAAATTGCATTTGAGGGGAATGTAATATATTTATGTGCTCTCTACCTATACAGTGCTAAAATTTATTTCTAAATTACTAAATATGGAAATTAGAGTATATTAATGTGTTTTATATTCAACAAATCTAAGGAGTATAACTCAGTACAAAATGAAATATTTATCTTATGGGTATATTTGCAGTAACCACAGTCAGGCACACAGTGCCGTATGTCCCTTTGTATTCCCCTTGTCATACCCCTTGTTTACTATCTCTTAGTAACAAGGGGGAAGAGAAATACTCTTTATAAAATTCTTGAAAATATGTAAATGATTTTTTGAAATATAGCTAAAGTAGGAAATTTCTGTATAATAAATACTAATTTGTATCCTGAAAGTTTTTAGCCTAAAAGGTTATACATTTGACGTTCCCGTGGAACCTCCAGAGAGTATGTAAAAAAAAAAAAAAATATGTAAAGGGGTTAATATATATGATGCTTCAAAATGAGACATTCTAGGGTTTGGTTCTTCTCTTTTTCAAATAAATGTATTAAAATTAGGTCACTTCTACCAGCAATTTAGATAGTAATTACATAATTAGCTATTTTTAGAATTGCACTTCTGCTGTTGCTGAAAAATTTCCCTTTATTTCAATGTACTTTTTTTCTTCATTTTTTCTTTTGTGGTAAATATCAGTATCTTTTACATTTTTTTTTTTTTTACATTAGCTATTCAATGGCATTATCTTTTGTATGCTGACAGCATACATAGGCTTTATATAAATAAGGACACATACTTTTTGTATAAGTTGAAAAATTGGTTCCAGTCCTTGAAATCATAATTAAATATATTATTGTACAGGGGAAATTTTTTGTTTGTTTGTTTTCCATATAGAGCTTTCCATTTTGTAATTGTTTTAAAGATTGCCATTTTGAGATGTAGTGAAACAGTGTTCCTTCTGACCTTTGAACATGGATGCATGACTTAGCTTTTGGCTTCCTGCCTAACAAAGCCCCAGTGGGGAGAGATGCATTCCAATGTGACATATATTTGAATAGGCCTTCCACAGAGGATAAATTTGATTTGTAAATGTATCAAGAACAGATTCTAAATAGGCTGAAACTTGCATTTTTCTGGTTCAGGAAAATTATTTAAATTCTTGCCTTTATTTTTCTCTATTGCCATTATCGCTGAAACCAACAGCGAGATTTTTTTAAACTTTGACAATGAGAAGAGCAATGAGCCCTGAATTCTATCTTCATTTTTGTTTTTACTCCCATTTTTTTAATAGTGTAGGTTTCTTTGACTCTGATATCCAGCCGTTTGCCCTGACCTGTGTCAGCACATGCCATCAGAAAGACACAGGCTATGAAACGTGTCCTTCCACTGTGTATTTTCATGTGTATGTACACATGAGAACTGTGCTTCATTATGCTGAAATCTGTCTATAATATCATCTCAAAGTATTGATTGATAAAACATGAGGGCCAAATCTCTACCAATATTATGTGTTCAGGAATTAAAAAGCATTTATATGTGTAAGTAACTCAGGTTTTTTTCACAGACACTGGAATTTTTTTTTTTTTTTAATTTGGGATAAAGCAGAATGTGTATTAGGAACACTTTAGGCAGCTCACTCTAATATCTCTTTGCTGTTTTAACACTACTACTAATTCTATGCTAATTCTATTAGCCATATACCTCCCACCTCATTTACTAGTCCCGCAGCTAATTCCTTGAAGACATTTTTAAGAGATTAGCAAATTTATCAGAAAAGCTAATTTGAAGCAAGTTGTTAATGTCCTGGAAGGGTGCAGTTTGTTATACTCTTGCTCTTACAGGGGTTTTTAATTGTCTTTAATACCTATTCAAGGGAATTAGAATGTACTGTGATATTTTTCTCTTAGCATCCTTTGCCTTGGCCATCTCAAACTACATGGGGGTAGTTGTCTGTCCTGATTATCCATGAAAAGATCCTGAGAATAATAATAATAATAAAAAAATCCTGAGAATGTCAACCAAAATATCATGTTCAGGAGCGATTTGAACATTTTACTCTTCTCAGTGGGTCAGTTCCTTCATGTACGTACTCTGTCACTTTTGGAAGATGATATCACCTCTGACTTTGTCTAAAATACCAACAACGTTCTCACCTACCGTTCTCTTTATTTCTTTAGAATATCTCTGACTTATGTAACAATGCCCTTAGCCTTTCCTCCAAATCTTGGAAAAAGAAGGTACCTATCTCTAAGGCTAGTAGCTAAAGTCAGTATCATATTCTTTCCTGAATCCTGGGGGCCTTTTTATTTACTTCTTTCCTAGCATCTCAGATCTTTTCTTCTGTATTGGCACCTTCCTTTAGCTTTCAGATATGCAGAGGTCTAGCTGACTTGCAATAGGGTCACTATGGGTCGGAATCGACTCGACAGCCCTGGGTTTAGTTTTTTGGGTTTAGCTGACTTGCAAAGAAAAGCACTACCACGTTTTAACTTTCCAGCCCCCTCTTATTATAACATATCTCTATTTAATTTTTCTGTTAACTTATCTTCTTGATTGAGCTATATCAACCCTCCCCATTTCTTCACCATAGATTACCTCATTAGTTCTCCTTCATTAGATTTTTTCTTTGGCATTTTCTTCATATGCTCCTCCTCTTATGGTTAACAATAATGATGTAGTTCAAGTTCAACAGCATTAGAAAACAATTACGCATTATTTTAAACATCTCTCTGTAGTTTGACATCTTTGATTGTTGTTTTATTTCTCTTCTCCTTACTCTGATTCCTTATTTACCTTATTTATAAATATTCTTTAAGGCCTTTTTGGCCTTTTTTTTTTTTTTACTTCTCTCTATTCTGTACCTCAGACAACTCATTCACATGAATAGTATTTTATATAAGTAGCAGAATAAGTAACTGGAAAAATTTACTCCAGAAAGAAAATAGGGGTAAGATAAGGGAGGAAAGCGTGATTATTGCCTTCAGTTTTCTGAAGGACTGCCTTGGAGAAGAGGGAGGAGGTTTTTATATGGCCCAAAGAGCAGAATTTGCATTGATGGGTAAAAATCAGAGGGAAATAGATTTTATCTCAATATAAATGGAACTTTACAAAGGCAGATCTATGTGAAAACATAATGAGCTCTTTTTGAGACGGAGAGTTCCCGTTTTGCTGAGAACTTTAAGTATAGCCTGGACAACCCCTTGAAAAGAAAATTATAGAGGTGGTTCAAACATTAAGAGTTGGTGTACTGGATGATACTCAGACCAAATTTAACCTTTAAATTCTTATTTTCTGAGACATAAATCCACATTCCAACTCCCACCTCTTATTTGTGCTCAATTCCACATCTTCAGTTGTCTGCTGTGAATTTCAACTTGGAAATCTTACTATTTTTTCAAGCCCAACAACTCCAAAATGGAGTCAATTTTCTTTTCACAACTAAACCGACTCTGTTACTGAGTTACTTCTTCCAGTGATATCTTCATATTCTTGGGCATCTGGGCTTAACATCTTAAGTTATCTTTTTGTCCCATCAATATGTTGCTGTTATCTTCTTAGTTTATTCTCCTTTCAGTCACTTTCTCTTTTCAAATTCATCTTACACATGATAACACATTAAATCTACTTAAAACAAAAAACAAAAACTTGACTCATAACACTGTTCTGCACAGCAATACCCCTTTGTTTATGTTTCAAAGTACAAATTCTCAGGCTTTTCGTTTGAGAAACTCCATGATTTAACCCTTAGGTATTTTTCCATCAAACTCTTGGATTCAGCTCGTCTAAACTCCTCTCAAATTCTCTAACTACAGTAAGTCACCAGGTCCATCTAACGGACAAATTATATTTAAGAATGGACTGCCATAAAGCCTATCAGTGAAAGAAAAAGCTCCAAGGCTTGTCCATGATTTGAAAGCTGCACATGCAGCAAGTGAAGGTGATCGTGATGAAGGATTTGTTGTGAGTAGGGGTTGGCTCTATCATTTCAAAGTGAGGGCAAATTTGTATAACATTAAAGTGCAAAGTGAAGCAATGAGTGCCTTGCAAGTGCTGCCAGTGATTTTCCTGAGATGTTGATAACTGATGCTAAGTAAGAATGGTATTTACCTGTTCCGACTTAGTTACAAATTCGACTTCAAGACAGACTTAGGAACTGATCTCGTTTCTAACTTGGGGACTGCCTGTGTATACATTTCCACATCTGTTATTTCCCCTTCCTGGAAAGCCTATTCAACTCCTGAGGAACAATGTGAGTTCAGCCTCCTAAATGAAACAGTGATTTAATTGTATGGATTCTCATACTCTTGTTTTCATTAGTACTTATTATGGCACTTAGTGAAAGACTGCTTCCTTAATGAAAGAAGGACAGGGTCCCGGTGTCTGATGTTTTGATATAATTGATGAATAGAAGAAAATGTATTTTTTCCCTTCTTCAGCATACTTGATATAATCGATGAATAGAAAAAAATGTTGTATTTTTTCCCTTCTTCAGCAAACTCTTTGGGTTTCAAAGGAGAAAAAAAAAAACTTATCTAATAGTCATACTCTAGGATATGCTTAGAAATACATCTTGGAAACTTTATTCGTCTGTAGTTCAGTTTTTCATTTCTCCTTCTGCGCTCAGTGTTTATAACCATATGAATGTTGAAAATAGTTTGTATTTTACGTCATTCAGTATTTTGTGTTTTGTCCATTCCTGCATGGTCTAATGGATCATACTCTTCACCCAATTATTTTATTGGGACCAAATGAGTGAGTGTATTGTTTTGAACATTGCATACAGTGTTCAAAAGACATAGCCTCTGTTCAGCCGTTCTGAATAAGGTAAAAATACATAGAGAAACTAAATGGAGGTTTAATGTACAGCTTAGCTTTTGAATAAAATGCATTATACTGAAGCAAAGTAGTTAGAGTTGTAGTTTACTTAATACTTGCTACTACTCGTTTTCAAGGGATTAGATTCCCAACCCTATTTTTAATGGCAGTAGAATTATTTCACCCTGCCATACCTTTAGTGGCATCAATTCTAATGATTTTCATATTTTCCTTGTGTAGTTCAAAGTATCAGTTTGTTTAGAATAATTCATTATCAGAGATAAAAATGAATGTTACTAAATTGACAGGATAATTGTTTGTTTTCTGTTTTTCATCTCACTAACAAATGATGCCAACTGGAATGTTTGACTGCCTTCCTTCAGTTTCATGGAAAATCAAATGATGTTCCTTCTCTGACTATGTGGTCAAACTTATTTGAGTCTTCTCCTTTTTGAACCAACACTTGATAATCAAATAGAATGTTTGCTTACAAGCGGACTTAAGTGAATTAAAGTCTTAAAATATTTGATCGTATTGAAGTTTATTTTCTGAACATTAAATATATATACTACGTTTAACCTTCTTTCTTCCCGTTCTACAGAGAAATGATGAAGAAGCAGTTGTGGATAGAGGTGGAACTCGTTCTATTCTCAAAACACACTTTGAGAAAGAGGATTTAGAAGGTAAGAAGCTCTCCTTCTTGGGATAGCTATTGGTATGTTTTTCTAAAGCTTTTTAAAGAGAAGCTTGTCCTGTTGAGGAGAATTGCAGGAGCTGGTGTCACAGGAGTGAGGAGAGGAGGAGGGAGGGAGAGACCATTGTTTTGGTGCAGCCTGGAATTTCAATAGGCAGACCTGCAAACAATGAGAGCCAAAAACCAAAACCAAACCCACTGCTGTTAAGTTGATTCTAACTCAATGCAACCTTATAGAACAGAGTGGAACTGCCCCATAGGGTTTCCAAGGCTGTAAACCTTTTTTTTTTTCTTGCACTGTAGATGAAGGTTTACAGAGCAAACCAGCTTCTTGATAAACAATTAATACGCGTATTGGTTTATGACATCGATTGCCAACCCATGACACGTCAACACTCTCCACTTCTCAACCTTGGGTTCCCTGTTACCAGCTTTCCTGTCCTCTCCTGCCTTCTCATCCTTGCCCGTAGACTGGTGTGCCCACTGAGTCTCATTTTTTTTTTATGGGTCTGTCTAATCTTTGGCTGAAGGGTGAACCTCAGGGGTGACTTCATTACTGAACTAAAAGAGTGTCTGGCAGCCATACTCGTAGGGTTTCTCTAGTCTCTGTTAGACCAGTAAGTTCAAGGCTATAAATCTTTACAAAAGCAGACTACAACATCTTTCTCCCACTGTTCAAACCTCCGACCTTTTGGTTAGCAGCCAAGTACTTTAACCACCACACTACCAGGGCTCACAATCAATAAGAAGTATTCGCTTATTCAACAGACAATTTATTGAGCCTCTACTGTATTCCAGGCACTATGTCATTAATTCAATAATCCTTGCTTTAAGATTTACTATCAATTGGGAAATGAAAAGAAAAATTGATGACAAATCAGTATATCAAGAGTTATGAGAGACGCAAGTAGAGGGTGCTCACAGGAAAGGCACCTGACCCCAGTCTAAGTTATTAGAATGGGATATCACTGGAATACAGTGAAGGATAGTTGGCCTTCTAATTCCTTCTAGAGGAGCCCTGGTAGGACAATGTTTAAAGCACTTGGTTGCTAGCCTAAAGGTTGGTGGTTTGAACCCATCTCCCGCTTTGTGGGAGAAAACACCTAGTGATCTGCTCCCGTAAAGATTACAACTGAGGAAAACCTATGGGGCAGTTATACTTTGTCCTGTAGAGTCACTATAAGTCAGAATCAATTCAATAGCACCCAACAACGATCCCTTCTAGTCTTTCCCAGATATATAGTATGGAAGTGGAGACATCATATGTGTATACTCTCCTCAGTAGGAAAAAGGCCAGATAATTCAGCAGGGAGGTGGTATGGCTTAGTGGTTTCGTATAGGCTCTGAAACTGCACTGGGTTCAAATAGCAATTCTGCCACTTATTTTACTTAACTTTAAGCCAGTTAGCTAACTGCACTTTAGTTTTCTCAACTGTTAAAATAAGGGTAGTAATGGAATATATTTTCAAATGTTTTTATATGAATTAAAGGAAAAATACTTAGCACCTGGCATAAGTTATATGACTATTTACAATTATTATTATACTACATTTTAATGTACACACACACCATTAGTTCATTTTTTACCCAGAAATTATTACTAGTTATCAGGTGGGACCTGTCCCTGGAGAAGGACATCATGCTTGGTAAATAGAGGGTTCAGTGGAAAAGTGGAAGACCCATAACAAGATGGATTGACACAGTGGCTGCAACGATGGGCTCAAGCATTACATTTGTGAGGATGACGTAGGACTGGGCAGTGTTTCGTTCTGTAGTACATAGGGTCGCTATGAGTTGGAACCGACTCGATGGGTACCTAACAAAAACAGTGACTTGATACGCTATCCACTTTCCTCGCGCAAATTTACAGGAGCAAAAAACTTGAAATATTTAAACTAATGGTTAATATAAAATATATGTTAAAACTTGATATGCCATTATGTCACATTTTTGGCATCAGATTTACCTTCCTACTTTTGTTGTGCCATGACTTAAGCTAAGCTCATATTCACTAAATACAGAAAAGCCTAATGAGGAGAAAGTTAGTCTAGAAATATACTGAATGCCAAGATAAAGCCATTTTGGGTTTGAAGATTGTGATGGATAATCCATACACAGAAAATTGGAAGTTGACAATGATTAATCATTTATAATTACAATAAAACACTTAATGGTCCTTAGGATGGAAAATACATACTACAATGATAAGATTTATAAGGTTAATTTAATTACTATACCTGCATATAATACATACATTTTCTTTACCTAGGCATGGTTAGGAAATACATGTGGTAGTGTACCAAAACCAAACCTGTATCCACTAAGTTGATTCTGACTCATGGCAACCCCATGTGTCACAGAGTAGAGCTGAACTCCATAGGGTTTTCTTGGCTGTAATCTTTATGGAAATAGATTGCCAGGTCTTTCTCCCAAGGCACTGCTTGGTGAGTTTGTACCATCAACCTTTCAGTTGGTAGTCTGAATGCAAACTGTTTGCACCACACAGAGGCCTTCAATTCTTTTAGTAAATAAGCTTTCTGATTGGTGAAACACAATTGGGTAATCTAGCTTTTGCTCTGTTTGCTGATATCTACAGTGGATACTGTATATACATATATTATCTTCCTTATTTGATTATAAGCTCTTTGAGGGACAAATTTTTGTTTTATACATCTTTGCATTCTCCCATGGTATCCAGCACTTTCTCTTAAACTAGATAGGTGCTAAAGAAATGTGTTATATTGAATCTCACTCATGTAATTCAATAACGTGTCACTAATAATGTATAATTAATGCTTGTCAGAAATTTAATTACTTTTCAAACATTTAAAATATAAATACAGGAATCTCTACTTTTTCCTATATTAAGATAAATCAATCTAGTTACATTTTAAGCTGATATACAGGAATTTATAAATTTAAAACAGAAATGGAAAAGTTAAACTAATCACTAAACTTGGCCTGCGAATTAAAATTTTTTTTAACCCAAAGTATGGTTTTTATCAGATATTAAAATAATCTCTAGTCAAGGATTTAATATCTTCTTATTCTTTTATTCACTCCATTTGAGAAAATATTGGCTTATTAGCTTATTTTCTTTTGAGGCCGCTCTGCTCTGTACACACGGGGTCGCCATAAGTCGGAATCGATTTCATGGTATCTGACAACAATAATGTGTTATAAATCTAAAGTCCAATGAAATAACATAAGCAAAGCTGTTGAGTTGATTCTGAATCATGGCGACCCCATGTGTTACACAGTAGAGCTGCTCCATGGGGTTTTCTTGGCTGTACTCTTTGCAGAAGTAGATCTCTAGGCCATTCTTCTGCAGTGCTACTGGGGGGGGGGGGGCGGTGGGGGATTGAACTGCCAACCTTTCACTTAGTAGTCGAGTGCAAACCAAATGATTTTGAAAACATTTGTAAAATCTTACAGTTAGCAAATTCCCATTAGCCTGGGAGTTTCATAAGCAGGAAAGCCAACTCTCCTAATAGAGATTAGTTTTATTATAACCTCATGTTCTCTTATTTTAAATTCTTTTCTCTCCCATACCACAAAGTGAATAATCTTATTGTTGCCTTATTCCAAGTGTCTTTCTCTTTGAAAAAGACTTTTTTCCTACTGTTGTTGGTTGATTAACTTTTGTATAATTTAGTATGGTTCATATAGACTCAACGCCAATTGAAGGGGCAATTCTAAATGGTATTTGGTCCATTGATAATAACTACTGAAGTTAATTAATTATAAACATCTATTTGAAAGTGTACATTTGCCTGCCAAACACTTTGGATATTTGAAGATAGGAGTTAGGCAGAGAGGCTGATACTGGATACTTCAGAAAAAAACAGCCAATAGTAAATTTCATTCCATTATTGAGCTAAGGGACTTAACTTTGAACACCTATGCATATTTCATGATGAGCGCTTTCTTCTATTTTCCCATGTTTTCTATACTAAGAATAAGAACCAAAAAGAGAATAAATATACTTTTAAAGTCTTTCATAAAGGAATTTACTTTTTTGTTTTTGTAAAATTAACTCTAAGGTGAACTGTACACTGTATTCCACGTTTCTTCACTGTAATTGCTCCACGTAATTTGTGTATGTGATCCACATCAGTTTATTTTGATATACAATTTATTCGTGGGAGTTTTGTTTATTTGAAGTGATAGGTCACTTGATAGTTGTATAGTCTGCTTTTACAGTCTATTATAATCCCAGGTAAATTTGAAAGACCTAAAGTATTTCTCTAAATTGAGTAATTGTTTATTAGACCATTGGCAAGTAGTCATAGACATGTGTTTGCAAGAGGATAGTAACATATACTCTAATGTGTATGTATGGCTAAGAAACTCTTCAAGTTTGTGGTTTCATAATTTGGGGGTTCCATTTTTATATCCCTAGCTTTTTTTTTTTTAGCTTAGGATGTCAGTTTTTAGGCAATAACTTTATAACAAGAGCCCATGTTTTTTATTCTTCTTTCATTGTTCCTTACTAATCAAATCTGTTGTAGTATTACTATCTATCAAAAGCACAGTGCAATATTTGGGGTTATTTGCTATTGAAAGTGACTTATGACATATCCTCTTTGAAAGAGGAGAACTGTGTGTTTGTGTGTGTATACATAACATTTTAATTCAATCACTATTTCAGAGATACAGTAGATGAAAAGAAATTCCCTTTCATTATATTAAATATAATCCTATAAATATTAAAAGAGGGAATTTCAAGGTAAGGAAATTCCTTTAATCCTTTAATATTTTTCTCGAAAAATACTTTGAAGACTAATAACCAGAAATGATCAAAGCCTCTTAGTATTTACTACATACGTTTATATTAACAATATACTTTTGTTTTTCATTTTTTAGACCTCTGTGACTTGATTAAGTGTGTTCATTATTTAGTTACACAGTTTAACAATGTAGGGGTAGTACTGTGAAGGTGACATTGTGAAGGAGATTAACAGTCTACTTGATTAAATTCTTAAATCTGTATTTTGGCTGCTTATCTTTTCCAATAGGGCTATACTTTACAGCTCCTCAAATGCTTGTGATACATAACCTCCACAGGTTATTCCCCATCTACAGGATCCCCCACAATATAAGTCGGGGTAGGTTACCAGTGAATTAGGAAATTTCTCAGGAAGTCATCATCATTCACCAATATTTATTAATTACTAATAGGGTACGAGCACTGAACCAAGTCTCTATTTTATGCTCTTTGTTCTCCAAGGAGGTTTAGATAGCGGTGCTGTCAACAGAACACTTGAGTTCTAGATTCCTTTCGGAAAAAAAAAAAAAATACTGTAGCTACTTTGCACATACATGTATACATTTAAAATAGTGGTTGATAGAAATGATGATAATAAAAAAGTATTTAATAATAATTGAAAAAGATGTTGCTCTTGATATTTTGGATAATACAAACTTTTAATTTTAACAATATAGGGTCCCTAAAACCACATTAGAATTAATTCCATTTCGGGGTATTCTGAGGTTACCTTCTGAGTGTTCTTTTTTGTATTTTCTGCTAGTGACTTTGTTTACTCCCCCATTCTGTCTTCCCTTTTTCTTGGCCACAAACTTGCTCCTACTTCCCCTAGTGTGTCATTCTATTTTTTCCCTTTCTCTCTTGTTTCTCCCTGTTAATGAGCTTCAGGTGGGGAGATAATAAAGGAAGTAAAAATGATTTAAATCGTGTTAGAATAAAATGAAATTTTAATTTTCTACCAATAAAATAAGCTTTTGTCTGGTCTCTAGGGCAAGAAAATTATGAATATTCTATTTGACTATTTTCAAAACTGCTTCTAAATTACCTTAGGTGGATTTGTAATAAAAGTATTACAGCCTTATTAGTAAAAGGATTTCCAATTTTCAACTAAATTATTTTAAATCATCCTTATTTTTTTTCTTTTCATAAGTTAATTTGTTTCTTGTAGTGATAAATTGCCATGATTTAACTAAATGAAAATATAGCAGGAGAGCATTTTATGGCATCATAGTGATTAATAGAAAACTGTAGTGTAAGCAATACCAATCCAGTTAATAGTGGTATTGATCATGAAAATGAACTACGTTGAGATATTGACTTGTTATGTGAATGGTGTATTTCTCTCATGCCATCCAATTCTAATTCACTCTTAAGGTTTATTGATTAACCTACATTTTACCTATTAAAACAGTGCTCTCAATTGCCAACTACAGTGGCCCTCTGCCCACAGCCCTTCTGAATTTTCTGTGGTTTTTAAAAATTTTTGACTATGCCTTTATTCTTACTTCTTAAACCACGTCTTCCTTGGCACTTCCCTCTTTTATCCACTGGTCTCCCTTACCCTGACTGAATGTCTATATTTTTCCCAAAATTAAAATACTTTTATTGTTTTTTGAATTATAAAAATAATATAAATTCAAATAGAAAATCCAAGAAATATAGAAAAGTGCCCCCCCCCCCCCGCGCCACACATAGAAGATGATCACCAGGTCTTTTCTCCCACAGAGCCGCTGGTGGGTTTGAACTGATGAACTTTTGGTTAGCTGATGAGTGCTTAACCATTGTGCCCCCAGGGCTCCTTAGGCTAACCAAAAGGTCTTCAGAAATGCATTAATGACTTTAAATCTCAAAGCAAAGGGATTTTGCTTCAGCTTCACTTCTTCCTAAAAGGCTTTTTGGGTCATATGTGACTCTGAGGATGAAAATGGATACAAGCGGGAGGATAACACCCAGTTTCACTTTTTCAGCATCATCTTAGCTCTATGTTTTTGCATCCGTTAAAGTAATTTATCTTTTCACACAAAGGTGGGTACTTAGTATCCACATAATTATGGAATTATGAAACTGCTCAAGTGATTATTTCTAGAAAACAGAGCCAGTTTTATTAAGGTAAATTGATCAGGCCACTTCTGGGTATACAAAACTGTCAACAACTTTAAATAACAACCAAAAGGAAGTTCTGTCTTTATGTTCCTACCAGGTAATGCTCCCCACCCCCTTAAGTCACATCGCCTTGATTTGTAGTATTTGCCAATTTCCATGGTTAAATATTCCCTGTATGGCTGACTTCAAGCCGCAGATATGTTTTCACTAAAAGCTGAAAAGATATGTGCACAATTGGCTCTGGTGAGCTGGTGTAAGCCAGCCCCATCATGCCACTGCTACCAGGATATGTATGGTAAAGCGCAAAGTCATTGTTTTCATCTAAAATTTTCTGTAAAAATTATTGAAAAACAAGAAACAGTTTCCATATGTCAGTCTAAGGCCATGTTTATTGCAATAGATGTTTAAAGAAATAAAAATTCTGTTTGCTTCCTGGTAAAAACAGTTAAAAGTATCCTTAAATGCGTCTCTGGGCCCTCTGTTCCTGTGCCTTCTTTCATAAAATATGCCATCTATTTTTCATCTGCCAATACAAGTCTTATCTTCCTAAAGATCTTCTCTCATTCTGTGAGCCATTTTTCAATATCCCAGCCTACTTCAGCATATAATGTGGTGAAATGCTTTAGATTTGGAGTCCTTCATTTGTTTATACAAGAAATAATCATTGCATGTTTAATATGCCAGGTACTGAAAGTATAAAAATGATTACACAGACCCTACTACTGTCTATAAAGACCATCTTAGGCATTATACAATTAATTATTGAATTGAAACTGGAAAAGTTATGTTAGGAAGTGTAAGGTGCTAAGAGAACGTACACCAGAGGTTATATGTGACAAAATTAGACAGACGTGATAGATCTGATTTTGACTCTTTACTCTGTTTCTTACTTTTTGATTTTAGACCTTATCTGTAAGTTGGGAAAAATAGCTCACAACTTAGAGGAATTTTATGAAGTTTAATGAGAAAATATAAGTAATGCATTTAGCATAGTACGTGGCACATTGTAGGTTCTCCATTTTAAAAAGTTTATTTTTTAGCTCTAAACTCTTAAAACTATCTGAAGTACTGAATGATTTGACACTTATTTATATTCTGCCTTGAATTCTCTTGAGCTTTTCTGGTATTTTCAGCTTATACCCTTAAGCAAGTTCTTATAAGTATTTTTTATCCCTATCAACACTAGTCGCATTTCAAGATCAATACTATTAATCCATGATCCCTGTTAACTTGTCTTCTGTTTGAGATGTCTTTCATTAATTAACATTTTCCAATTGTTTTCTAACCTGAATAGCTCTCCTCTGTTACCTACTGGTATGTAACAGTATTTTATATCCTGTCAAATTCATCCATTGTAATTCCTTAATTTTTCTTGCAGATCATTTTCATCAGTTAGCTATTGGTGTGTAACAAACCATCTCCAAATTTGATGGCTTAAGACAGTAGCAATTTTATTTAGGTCATGATTCTATAGGTTGTCAGTTTGGAATGAACTCGGCTTAATTAGGTTAGTTCTAATCTGACTCAGCTGGCTCCTGCATCCACAGTCAACTGGTGATTTGGTAGTTGAAACCGGCAAGTTTACGAAAGTTTCAGATGGGATGGCTGTGGACTAGAGCTTCTCTCTACATAGTTTCTCATCATCCAACAGGATAGCCTGGGTGTGTTTATGCAGTGGCAAAGGAGTTCCCAGAGGCATTAGAGCACTGAAGCCCAAGAACTAATGCACAAGCACCCTTCAATCCTGTGCTTATGTCACATTTGCTAATGACCCACTGGTGAAAACAAGTCACACAGCCAAGCCCAGATTGAAGGGTTGGAAGAATTGATTCTACTTCTTGATGGGAGAAGCTGTAAAACATTATGGACATTAAAAATTCTACCAAAATATCTATTTCTCATTTGTAAAAAGCACTGGGCAAATCTGCTGCTTAAAAACTCTTTAAAATCTTAAAAAGCAAAGATGTCGCTTTGAGGACTAAGGTGCACCTAGCCCAAGCCATGGTATTTTCAGTTGCCTCATATGCATGCAAACACTGGACAATGAATAAGGAAGATGAAAGAATTGATGCCTTTGAATGTTGGCGTTGGTGAAGAATATTGAATATACCACGGACTTCCAGAAGAATGAAGAAATCTGTCTTGGAAGAAGTACAGCCACAATGCTCCTTAAAAGCGATGATGGTAAGGCTTCCTCTCTCGTAATTTGGACATGTTTCAGAAAGGGCTAGTCCCTGGAGAAGGACATCATGCTTGATAAAGTAAAGGGTCAATGAAAAGAGGAAGACCCTCAACAAAATAGATTGACACAGTGGCTGCAACAATGGGCTCAAACATAGCAAAGATTGTGAGGATGGCACAGGACCGGGCAGTGTTTGTTCTGTTGTACATATAGGGTCGCTTGCTATGAGTCGAAACTGACTTGAAGGGACCTAACCACTACAATAACAATAATACAGAAATACCAAGGCTGTTTTAGGTGTTTTAATTAATTAATTAATTAATTAATTTTATCACTTAAGAATTCCATAAACTTTCCCCATAGGGATTGTCTGTTTCTCTCAACAACTCTTCATATTTTCTAAGCAAGCCTTTTTGTCTTTGACTACCTTAAATCCCAGAAAAAGCCAATATTTGTATGTGTACTCCCAAGTTCTAGTGCACATTTCTTTTGAATTAAATACAATGGAAAATATAATCTGAAAAAAATAATAAATGGTACAAGGGTTATTACTGTTTAATGTTTTTGCTCTTTTCCTAACTTTTTCCTGGATGCAAGTGGTAGGGCTATTCAGAAATCTTAATTTAATTTAATTAAACTTGGGCACTAGTTTTTTTGGGGCTGGAGTGAGGAGCACCATCTTCTTTTTAGCATTCATATCTTTTAACTTTCTCAGAACATATATTGATCAATTTTCTCCTTCTTCTTTATGAAATAAAACAAAACATAAATATCTTAAAATAGTGAGATTATAAGCTTTTGTGATTATAATAACATATATTCTATCTCATTTTTTTTCCTGCTCTAACATGTGTTTTACAATTATCCCTCAAAATTGCTCTTCTGCTTTTGCTCACATTATCTCCTTTTTCAAGACTGCCCCTCTTCTGCTAATCCGAAACTACTTATTAAAACCCAATTCAAGTTCCAACGTCTCCATGAGACTTTTCCTGAATGCCTAAATTACTCTTAATTTCACTGTATTGTGAACTCCTACAGCCTTTAATGGCTAGTGCCCGTTGTTTAGTACCACACAAGAACATTTACTTTAATACAGGTTGGGATTGTTTACTGCTTTTTACTTGAATTCTAGTTTATATAGTTTACTGCTGTTTTCTTTGTTGGACTTGACTCCTCAACAGCTGGATTTTTTTTTTTTTTTAAGTTCATAGATCATATCCATAACTTCTTATCTGACTTGAATTCCAGTATTTCTCTTTAAGCTCTGTTTTATATCCTATCCAAATTGGGAATTCCCAGTTCTTTTTTTCTTTCCTTAGGAAATACATATTAGAATTCATTCATTTATTTAAGAAATGTTGCATGCTTAGCATGTTCCAGGTTGAAAAATAACACTGCTGTCTCAAGATACAAAGTATTTCAGTTGCTGTGTTTTGCTTAAGACAGTGTTATAAAAATGTAAGAAATGGTATTTTTGAAAATATATCACAGAACCTTCTAAACTAGTAAATCTCATACCATGGCTGTTTGATGAACAACCTTAGGATTTCTAAGATTTCTACTTTCCGTAAAGAATAGTCATAGTCATGTGACACTTAGTTTTGGAATGATTGCAAAAGGAGACCCAGGGACAGGTGACTATGCGGTCTCAGGTTCAGGTAACACTCCTCTTTCTTTTAGCAAAACAACACACACACAACAACAACAACAGAAGTGCAGTGTTGTGTTGCTGTTAGGTGCCATAGCGACCCTATGTACAAAAGAGTGAAACATTGCCTGCTCCTGCGCCATAGTCGTTGCCATGTTTGAGCCCACTGTTCCAGTCACTGTGTGTCAATCCATCTTGTTGAGGGTCTTCCTGTTTTTTGCCGACCCTTTACCTTACCAAGCATGATGTTCTTCTCTAGGAACTGGCCCCTCGGATAACATGTCCAAAGTACAGAGACGAAGTCTCACCATCCTTGATTCCAAGGAGCACTCTAGCTGTACTTCTTCCAAGACAGTCTTGTTTATTCTTCTGGCAGTCCATTCAGTAGTCTTCACCAAAGGAATCAATTCTTCTTTGGTCTTTCTTACTCATTGTCCAGCTTTCATATGCATATGAGCTGATTGAAAATACCATGGCTTGGGTCAGGCATACCTTAGTCCTCAAAGTGACGTCTTTCCTTTTGAATACTTTAAAGAGATCTTTTGCTGCAGATTTCCCCAATGCAACACGTCATTTGATTTCTTGACTGCAGCTTCCATGGATGTTGATTGTGGATTCAAGTAAAATGAAATCCTTAACAACTTCAATATTTTCTCCATTTATCATAATGTTTCTTATTGGTCCAGCTGTGGGCATTTTTGTTTTCTTTATGTTGAGGTGTAATCCACACCGAAGGCTGTAGTCATTGGTTTTCATCATTAAGTCCTTTAAGTCATCTTTGCTTTCAGCAAGCAAGGTAGTGTCATCTGTACAGTGCAGGTTGTTAATGAGTCTTCCACCAATCCTGATGCCACGTTCTTCTTCATGTAGTCCATCTCCACCTTCTCAGATTATTTGCTCCGCATACAGATTAAATAAGCATGGTGAAAGGATACGCCCTGACACACCACTTTCCTAATTTTAAACCATACAGTCTTCCCTTGTTCTTTTCAAACAACTGCCTTTTCGTCTATGTACTGGTCCTGCATGAGCGTGATTCAGTGTTCTAATTTTAGCAAAACAACATACACAACAACAACAGTGCAGCGTTGTGTTGTTGTTAGGTGCGGTCAAGTTGGTTTTGACTCATAGCAACCCTATGTACTATTCATAGTGACCAACTCATAGTGACTCTATGTGATATTAGGCTACAGTGCAGTAGCCTAATAGTATCTGTTTGCTCTACATATGCACACACACTCACACCCTCTTGGTCTCTTTTTCTCTTTCCCTCAGCAGAGAATTTCTGTTGAATTTAGAATGCTTTGATATATTATGACAAATGATACCTTGTTGTGTTTTCTGACTCTGCTAGTCTCCATGGAATTAAAGATCACATGCTTATTCAACTTAATGTATTTGACCTTTTCCCTTGATTGACACATCTAAGTGGCTATAGTGACTCAGTAATTATGCACCAGCTGTGTTATATTCATTTCACGGAAAAAAACACACAGTTCTCTTCAAGAGTAGAAAGCTGGACCCCCCTCCCTGCCAGCTAAATAAAGGAGAGCAGTTTATTACTATTATTATTAATTATAGTAAGATTCCTCTCCATCCAAATTCATCTCTTTCCTCACTGCATTTTGTAAACATCCAGTTATACCATGACCTCAGCCACTTTCAGAGTTGTTTCAGTACTGTAACCTGTTATATAATTAAAATATTTTGGCCATTCTGGACCTGGCTCGCAACACAATATCCACACAGTTTAAGTGTCAAAAAGCCATGATTTATTACCAGGGGTTGAACTGAGAAAGGCCATGTTACCTTTAATGAACACTTTGTTTTTCTATATAGGGAAATTGTATTTTCTGTCAACTAAAAATGTTCATCTTTAAGCACCCCCACGCCACTACCACCACCACCACAACAAAAGCCTTTGGTTTTTCTGTCACTCTTTTTCCATCCTGCTGTATTCTAACTACATGTAATTTTCTCAGACTTCATTATGAATTGTATACAGGATTCTGGAATCCAGATTTTTCTTTTCAGCTAAGACTCTGCATGGAGAAGTCTTGATTAACTGTTCAAAGAGTTACTTGAAGAAGACACTTTTCTTCAAGAAGATGGGATTTTATAAGCGAAGAAAGGGATTATCTGATTTTTAGTTCTATGCCTGAATTGTGGGGATGGTTCTAATTACAAGTACTTTCAGAATAAATCCTAATATTCTGCACAGATCTCAAGAAGAATCTTTTAATGGCACTGTCCTGTTCTGTTTTCAAAATATATTCATATCAAAGTGATTCTGTATATTTATTCATTTTTAGGTTTTTAACATAATATAAAGCAAATTCCTATGGACCGTTTTCATTAATATAAGAAATGTTCATTCTCAAGGATTCCCTCTTTTAACTAAATTTTGAGTCTTATCATAAAATAAAAATTAACCCAAAAAAAACAGGCCAAACCTGTTCCCATCGAGTCAATTCCGACTCACAGAGACCTTATAGTACAGAATAGAAGTGCCCCATAGGTTTTCCAAGGAGCTCCTGGTGGATCTGAACTGCCACCCTTTTGGGTGCAGCCATAGCTTTTAACCACTACGCCACCAGGGTGTCCAAAATAAAAAGTATTAACTATAATTTTGAAAAAAATTCAGATTAGGTTGAGTACTTGTTAAGTCATTTCGGAACTATGATATTTGTCATTAAGTTTCTTGAACCTTGTGTCTTTTTAAGTCATGTCTACCAGGATGGAAAAATAAATTTTGGATACAATATAATAGCAAAAATTTATTGTAGTATTAATACAGATGTGTGATCTTCATACTGTTTTCCCCAGAATCTGACGTGTTTCTCTATTTCCTTAGGTCAGTGTCATTATAATTGAGACTCGAAAAGTTGGCAAAATGGAGAGAAAAAAGAAGACAGTGAAATGGGATAGGAAATTTTATTACCCCTTCCCATTCCTTTACACCTATAAGCAGCCGACAGAGGCAATGTTAAGGGGAAAGGGAAATAGCATGTATAGCTGTCTACTGTGTAATAGGCATTGTGTTCAATGTTTTATAACCTATATCATCTCAAAGGAGTCCTGGTAGCACAACGGTTATGCACTGGGCTGCTAACTGAAAGACTGATGGTTCTAACCCACACAGTGGCTCCATGGGAGAAAGACCTGGCAATTTTATCTCCTAAAGATTATAGCCTAGAAAACCTTATGGGGCAGCTCTACTCTGTCACATGGGGTTGCTATGAGTCAGAATTCACTGAATGGCACTCAACAACAATAACAACTTGGATGATGCAAACAGTTAAAATCTCGATCACTAGCTGAAAGGTTCGTGGTTCAAACCTACCTAGAGGTGCCTGGGAAGACAGGCCTAGCAATCTGCTTCCAAAAACTCACAGCTTGAAAGCCCTATGGAGCTGTTCTACTCTGCACATACAAGGCCACTGTGAGTCAAAATCGACTCTGGCAATTAACAACAACAACAACAAATTATCTCATGTAATCTCTGTAGAAAATCTTCTAAAGCCATTGATGAGTTTTTATACCTATATTTATTTAGCCCTAAAAGGAAAAATGTGGCTCCTGGATCAGGGTCAGAACTATTATTATTGATTACAGCAAGAACCACATTGGTACCCCCTGCTCCATTCTTCCCCTTCAGGGTAATGAGATGAGAGCCAGATGGTTATGCCCCCAGGAGGGGAACCCTGAAATCCTGAATCTGGGCACTCATATAGGAACTGCTATACATCTGCCTCCTCCTCTCCTGAGAGAGGAAGAGAAATTTTATTTTCTGTATGTAAACAAATGTTTGGAAAGGAAAGGGAACAGTCCCTAATTTAAACTCTTTGGAATGTAAACTCCTGGCTCCGGAGTTTATAATCTTTGCAGTGTAAACACAAAGCTCTGGGAAATAAAACTCCATTTCTCTCTGGAGGTCTTTATCTATTCAGTCAACCTTTAACTTCCAAAGCTTGTCGTTTAACCCAGGTTCCAGTTTTCTTTGCTGAGAAAGCCTTAATCATCCAGAAACATGAAAATATTTTCTCTACAGTTCCACAGCCATAAATAGAGGCAGTTTCGGTATCGTTGCTATGAAATTTTGGGCATTAGCTTTGTTTCTATGCCTAAGTTTCTTAATGCATTATTATGTTGCCATCTACATATTTTACTTAAAAAAATCCTATTTATGCAAAATATTATTCAATTGATAAATATTTATTGCTCACCAAAAACTATCAAATGCTGTTCTAGGTACTTGGGATACATGTACCTGCCCTCCTGCAATTTATAAACTTTTTGGTGAAATTAAAAAATAAATGCTAAACATAATAAGCAAATCATAAGGGATGTTAGAATTTGATCATTTGCTATAGAAAAGAAAAAGTAGAGGATAATGAGGGACATGAAGGGTTTGGAAATGACAAGGTATAATATCAAATAAGGAAGCCAGGATATGCTTCCCTGAGAAGGTGAAATATGAACAAAGACTTGAAGGAGGTGAGGGAATTAGCCACGTGGGAAGAGTATTTCAGACAGTGAGAAAAGGAAGTCCACCAAAGTGGAAGCGAGAACAGCAAGGAGGCCAGTGTCCCTGGAGTGGAGTAGAGTAAGGGGGAGATTAGCAGGGGAGGAGACCAGAGAGCTAACAGGGGGTGGGAGTGTGCAGATCATAGAGGGCATTGTAGAGCATTACGAAAATTTCGGTCTTTCTCAGAGTGAGATGGGGTAACGTTAGAAGTTTTAGTGGAGGAATGATATGATCTAAAAGAGCTACACTGGTTGTTGTGTTTAGAGCCAATGGTAGGGGGTAAAGGTAAGAAGCATGAAAGACCTGTTAGGAGGTTGTTGGAGTAATCTAGGTTTGGCATGATTGTGACTTTTACCAGAGCTGTGTAGTGAAAAAGTGAGAAGTGGCCAAATCTGGATGTATGTTGAAAGTAGTTCCAACAGATTTCCTCAGGGATTGGTTGTAGGCTTAAGAGAAAGAGAGGAGTTTAAAATGATCTCAAGGTTTCTGGTATGAGCCACTAAAAATGTTTTATTATCAGCTGAGATGGACGAGGCTGTGGGTAGAGCACTTTTTTGGAGGGAGATCAAAGGGGAAGGATTGGAAGTTTAGTCTAGGATTTCTATTAGTCATGCAGTGGGGGTGTTGAGTAAGCAGTTGGATGTGTTAATCTGGGCTGGAGATATAAAAGTGGGAGGTGCCCACAAATAGATAGTATTGGGGAAGATTCAGGTTTTATGGGGCCTAAAGCTCAATTTTGAGGGTTCTTTCTAAGAAAAACAATTCAAAATTTGAATGCAAACTAAGTGCAAAGGTGAGTATTTATTTAGAATGAGAAAAATTCGAATTAACTTTAGGAAGCTGATAAACAACACAAAATCATAAAATTTGGAGAAAAGCCATGACACATAACCTTAACTATCAAAGCCAACATTCTCACCTCACTCCTTGGCATTTGTTACTGCTAGACCTACATCATTAATGGGCAAAGTAGTTGGATAGTAGATTTTTACTATTAAAAGAAAAAAAATTTTTTTTTCTTTTAAATGCGAAATGTCAGATAATGCGATAGTCGATAAGTGAGGAGAGGGTGTCCTACTCTGCAGTGTTTCCCACATAATGTAACTTGATAATGCATTAAATGAAATAATAATAGGGTGTACACAAATATTAATTTCCTTCATTTCTTTTGTCCAAAATTTTGCCTTTCTTAATTAAGAAAGAAACCATTGCACATTTTAATTGTTTATAATCAGTTATCTGAACCAATGAACATTTTCCACTGGCCTGCATGGATACACAGAGGACAAACACCTAAATATAGAAAAGATTTTTCAGCTTGCAATTTTTTGGAGTACTAATCTATAATTATTATTAGAATCACAAGATATTAATATCCCTTATTAAAATATTTATAATATCAGACTTTCTTCCAGAAATGAAGAAATGACCAATTTTTTAGTTTTCTACCCACCACACCTTTAGTCCTGCTAGAATTTGGAAGTATTTTAACCCTGTCTCAAAAAAAATAGCATTTTCTGTTTTTCCCAAAAAGCAAAGTGACATAGTTTAAGTACAAATATAGCCTCCAAAACAAGCATATTAATTTTAGTAGAATTCAGTTATCCCTTTCAGAGAAACACCATCAGCCTAAATAATGGGCATTGAATATTTTAGAAATCTCGCAACATCCCTTCTGAAGCTTAGTATTGCTGCAAGGATTTTGATTTAGGCCTTCCTGGTCATTATAGGATTTTGTACTATTTGACACTTGAGAAAGTAAAATTTTTTAAAACCTAATGTACAAACAATGTTTTCTTAGGAGTTCCCACCTCCCCGCCCATATAGTACTTTGTTACGTGTGTTCTACATGTCTGCAAAAACTAGGCTGCTTGCTAACCCAAATACCCCATTATTTGCCTATATTTTTGCTTCCTTATAACATGCTTTTCTCTGTAGCTTTTCAGTGGAACAGTTTTTAACTAGCCCTGTGAGATTCTGCCTCAGGAAATTCTTTCAGCCTGGTCTTCCCCATTTCTATGTTTAATGTCCTCAGGACACCAGCCCAGCTGTGTGTCTTGGCTTCCTCTTTTTATCTGATCATATTTGGATATGGCTTCAGATTATTTATTTTATCCTTCATTTGGCAACATTTTAGGATGTTACTTCTGGCAATTGCCCTGTCAAGTCCACATTCCACAAAGGTAGTAAGTTCCCTTTCGCTAATCCCAGCCAGGCCCTCTATACCTGGCAGCCAAACTCATGGTGTCCTTTATCTTCGTCCATCTGGGAATGGTTGTCTTAATCTGTGGTTGTTAGGAACCTTTGCAATCTTTAAGGCTCAGCTCAGTACCACCTCTGCCAAGACTTTTTTTTGCAACAGTAGGCAATATTACTGTCTATGCTTACTCAGTTCAAACTCATTTCTCCAACCACTGGAAATGCTTTCTAGAAAATTACAAATAAACATTTAATTTCCAACTGTAGTGGATTATTTTCATTCTTAATCTTGTCTGACTCTTCTATAGCATGTAAATGGTTAAATTCCCCCTTAAGATTTTCTCCTCCTTTGGTTTATTTATCTTTTATTTTTTTAATGTGAGATGAGGCATACGTACAGAAAAAAAATGCAGAATGCTTATATATAAAGTTTAATGGATAATTTTAATACAAATATTTGTGTCAAGGAACAGAACATTGGAAGCACCCCAGAAGCTCATCATGTGCTTCTCCCCGATTACAACTCCTACCCTTCTTTGTACCAGAGCTTACAACCATTCTGATTGTAATATTTATCTTTTCCTGTGTAACCCATAGCAACCCTAAAGGACAGAGTAGAACTGCCCCATAGGGTTTCCAAGGAGCGCCTGGTGGATTTGAACTGCTGACCTTTTGGTTAGCAGAGCAGCTCTTAACCACTACTCTGCCAGGGCTTCCTTTCCTCTTACGTATCTTTAAATAATATATTTTAGTATTGCTGTTTTAAATTTTTCATCATGGAAATCATACTGGCTTTTTTTCCTCTGTTAATTTTTTTTGGCTCAACAGCATGTTTGTAAGATTTATCCACGTTGTCGTGCATACCTGTAGTTTGTTCACCATTGACATTGTCTGAATACAACCCAGTTCATTTATACATTTTGCTGGTGGATGTTTGGCTTGTTTCTAGTGTTTGGTCTTCATAAACAGTGCTGCTATAGGCATTCATATACATATCTCTTATGCGTGGATACACCTGAGTGCATTTCTCTAGAGCCCAGGGAAATTACTGGGTATCTTCAATTTTAATGGAAAATGCAAAACTGTTTCAAAGTTGTCCACCAATACTATATACTATACAATACTGTACTGTACTGTACTATACTGTACTACACTATACTACTATATAACCACCACTACACATCACACCAAGACATGGAATTGTCAGACATCTCAATTTTTGATTTAAAGTTGCGTTTCTCTGACAACTAATGGAGCCAAGCGCTTTTTCCTGTTTGTTAACCAGGTGTATTTTCCTTTTTATTAAGTGCCTGTTTCAGTCTTTTCTTTATTTTCCCATTGGGCTATCATATTTTTCCTAGAATTTGTAGAGTTTCTTTGTATATACTGTTTATTGGCCCTTTGTCAGTTATACATGTTACAAATGTACTTTCATGGTTTGTGGCTTTTTTTTTTTCACTCTCTTTCAATATTTTCCTAATTTTAATGTAATAAGCTTATCAATCACTTCCTTTATTGTGAGTGCCATTTAAGGAAACTTTTCATAACTTGGCCTTAAAAAGGCAGTTTCCAGAGAGATCAGAGATAAATATCATGTGTTTAATCTTCCATATTTAATTGGAAGCCTTTTACTTTATTTTTTATTCTTTTTTAGTGACTGCTTTTTCTTCTGCCTGTGAGGTGATAAGGCTCCATTTTTAGTTCTCTGTTTTGCTCCACACGTTCTCCCTGATTGATAGCCTTGTATGCCTTCAACTTATTATAGTAGAAGGTCTTATTTACAATATAGTGATGGCCCAGGTAATTTGAAATTATTACAGTTTAAGATGCCAAAGCTTTTTTGTATGTGTGTGCTTTAGGTGAAAGTTTACAGCTCAAGTTAATTTCTCATTCAAAAATTTATACACGTATTGTTTTGTGACATTTGTTGCAATCCCCACAATGTGACAGTGCACTGTCTCTTTCTATTTTGGGTTCCCTGTGTCCATTCAACCAATTCCTGTCCCTTCCTGCTTTCTCATCCCGCTTTTAGACAGGAGCTGCTCATTTGGACTCATATATCTGGTTGAACTATGAAGCACGTTCCTCACATGTATTATTTTTTGTTTTATAGTCCCGTCAAATGTTTGCCTAAAGAGTGGGCTTCAGGAATGGTTTTAGCTCTGGGTTAACAGGGTGTCTGGGGGCCATAGTTTCAGGGGAAGATGCCGAAGTTTGTCAATGTTTTAAGTATTCAACTTTATGGTATGTCTTAATCTCTGGTAAGGTAAATCCCCCCTCCTGGAACTTCCTCAAAATTTTATTGGTTATTATCGTTTCTCATTTTCCTTATACATGTTGGATTTTTTTTTTTAAGTTCCATTAAAAATATTGTTGAGAATTTGAAGGTGTGTTTAATGTATATATTAATATGTCTTTATTTGGGGAAACGGGTTACATCTTCTCCTTATGGCAATGTATAGCATTTGCAAATTGACTTTTTTTTTTTAAAATAAAAGTCAGGGAGGATTGTAGGAATAAAATCATGCCTTATTTATAACTCAATAATTTGTGCATGATTTCAGTAAATATTTGGTAGGCATCTGCTATATGCCAGGCACTGTGTCAGATGACGGGGATACAATGACAAAGGCATGATTCTTCCTTAAAGAAAATTCATTAAAAAGACCTATAAATAAATGGAGCCCTGGTGGCATGGGGGTTTAGAGTTTGGCTGCTAACCGAAAGGTTGGCAGTACGAATCCACCAGCCATTCCTTGGAAACCCTGTGGGGCAGTTCTACTCGAAATTGACTCAATGGCAACGTTTTTTTTTTTTTTTTAATAAATAAATAATTACAATCACGAGTTATTGTGCTGTGATATGTATAATTAGGCCACTAAAGGGTCCTAAGAGTAGTAGTGATCAACCATATTTAGAATGAAAACTTTCATAGATAATCCTTGAACTGAGATTTGAGAAGAAGAGTAGGTATTCATCAGACAGGAGAGACAAAGAAATTTTATACAGTTGGAACAATGCGAGTAGCGTTAAATAAAAACAGAAAGACTTGAGGCCATCTGGCTCTTCAGGGATGAGGGAGCATTTAGATAAATCTGGCTTGCAGTGTGTGAAGCAGAGTGTGTGTAGAGGCCAGATATTGTTTGGCCTTATAGAGTACTAAAAACATTACCCTATAGGTGTTAGGGAGAGATCGATCAAGCAGGGGAAGTAATGTCTGATTTGCATTTTTGGAAAAAAAAAAAGATATCAGCCCTCACAATGGATAAGAAGTAGAGAAAGACTGGAGTTACAAAAAACAGTAAAGAGAATGTTATAATAGTCTTGGTGAGGTACCAAGCTAAGACAGTAGCAATAGAGATGTTGAAGAGGGAATAAAATCAAGTCAGGACCTGGTGATAAGTTGAATGGACTTTGAGATGACTGAATAGATGATGGTGTATTTACTGAGATAGGTGATAGTTGATACCTGAGGGACAGAGAAAAGGATGAGTTCCATGACAGGTTGAGTTTGATATGCCTGTGAAAAGGATGTAGAGGTGAATATGTCTCATAGGTGGATGGATACAAGTCCAGGATAGAAAGGTCAGGAGGGAGATATAGGTCTCAGAGCCTGCAGTATGATTGACATATAAATATATGTATACACTGAAATTATATAGAATCCTGGAAATTTCCAACCTTGAAGTGGTAAATAGAAGAAGAACCAGTAAAAGTAACTAATATGAAAGGAACAAAGGAGAGGAGACTGAGACAATGATGTTACAGAGAAGAGAGTGGTCAACAATATCAAGTGCCATAGATAGAGACAGTAAAACTGAAAAAATTTCATAGGATTTGACATTACTAGGGGCCTTAGTGAAATCTGTTTTATTGGAGATAGTGATTGTAGACTAATTTTTCACAAATTTAACTATTGAAGAAGGAAATTGGTGAAAGGAGGAAAGTTAGTTGAGGGATGGGAGAGGGTAGAACAGATTTTTTTTTTTTTTTTAATGAGAAGAGCATAATTTAAATTATGGGATACAGAAAAAAGATAAATATAATACAGTTAATGAGTTAATGAAGATTTCAAAATATATAACCAAATAATTAGTATTTTACACTTTTATGGTAGATAAGTTTTTTTTTTAAGTGGTATACTTAGTTAGATATAATCACAAATTACAGTCCCAAGCCCTGAGCTTCATAAACACTGAAAAACTCTTTGCTGGATTAAACTGAATTGTGTTTCCATTAACATGTAATCATCATCTTCTATGTCCTGGAATAACTTTGAGTTTAATTTTGTGTTTTTACTTCTTAAATCAGGTCATAGGACTCTGTTCATTGGTGTTCATGTGCCCCTGGGAGGAAGAAAAAGTCATCGACGTCACAGGCATCGTGGTCATAAACACAGAAAGAGAGACAGAGAGAGAGATTCAGGTTTAGAGGATGGAAGAGAGTCACCCTCCTTTGGTAAGAATCTTTCTTCTTGTTTTTATTAAATTCATGATTGTAATATTGTACTATGTCTCAGAGCCTGCAGTATGATTGCGATATCAATATATGTATACACAGGAATCATGACAGTGAGAAGAGGCTGGGTAAAGGATAGAATCCTGGGAATTTCCAACCTTGAAGGAGTAAATAGAAGAAGAACCAATAAAAGCAACTAATGTGAAATTAACAAAGCAGGAGAGGAGACTGAGAGACTTCATAATTAGCAGTGGTGCCTCATATTCATAAAATGGTCTATACTTTTATGAAAGATGTTGGGCACTGTTGGGGAGAAGTAGAAGGGAGAAAGCTTGATCTTTGTTTCCCTATTATATGCTTTGGGGACTTTTGTGAAAGTTCTACTATTTTTAATATTCTTCATTTTAAATTATAAACAGAATATCAAAATATATTGACATAGTACTTGTTAAGAATTCCTGAGTTCCACAAAAGCTCATGTCCATAATATAACTAAGAACCTGACTTTCAGTTTCTTGATCTCCCTATTGCCTAAGACCTCCTTCACTGCACCTAAATCACCTACTTATCCATAATTATTCCACCTCTGGTCGCTGATTCGAGCACCCTGCTTTCTGATCACTGATTCTCTCCTTGCTTGCTTGTGCAACTACTGCAACTATGATTATTTTTCTGCCTCATCAAAATCTTCAGCTCATTGACACCTTTGCTTTGTTTTCCTATTTTTAAACTACGTAATTCCTTCCTTTCGTCCTTCTTTCCTCTTTTCCTTGTCCTTCTTGGAGCCCATAACCTATAACTTTACTAGTATTTTTTGCTGATTTTCTAGATGCTTTTGGTCCCCTGTTTTGGTTTTATTCATACTTCCATCCTGTCTTTTAAAAATCATACTTATGTTGAAGTTCCTCCAGGTCCCTGTTTTGTCCCTGCCTCCCCAAGTAGGCAAGCTCTACTGAAAATCATTGTTCGATAGGCTAGATTGTAACCACTGTAAGTTCATGACTTGAGTGAACCCTTAACACCATCTGGCAATTATATTGCATTTTTTTGATTTTTGAAAAAATTTTCCGTATTTCTTTACCATTCTTTAACATCCCATTTTCTTCCATCACTTAGCAGATATTCCTGCTTTCTACTTCAGAGGAAAAGCATATGTCATCAGAAAGAATTCACTCAACTTCCTGTAATTAAACATACAGACTTACATGCCTACATCTGCAACCATTCTCCCTTAGCTCTTTTTTTCAACCTAGTATTTTATTGAGTTTTTGGTGAAAGTTTACACAGCAAGTTAGGTTCCCATTTGGCAATTTCTGCACAAAATTTTCAGTGACATTAGTTACATTTGTTTGATGTTCTGTTTATCTATTTTGTCTTCTTCTATTTGTGCATTTGTTGTTATGTTTATATCTAATTTTCACAAAAAGTTAGGTTCCATGGTTTTTTCTCTCTGTTTTCTTCCAGGAATTTTATGGTTTGGGATTTAACATTTAGGTCTTTGATCCATTTTGAGTTAGTTTGTGTATGGTGTGAGGTATGGATCCTGTTTCATTTTTCTGCAAGTGGATATCTAGTTTGCCAGCACTATTTATTAAGGAGACTGTTTCTGCCCCACTGAATGGACTGTCAAAAATCAGTTATCCATAGATTGCTGGGTTTAATTCTGAGTTCTCAATTCTATTCCACTGATGTTTGTGTCTATCATTGAACTAATACCAGGCTGTTTTGATTACAGTGGCTGTATAGTATGTGTGATGGTTAAGACTGTGTGTCAACTTGGCTGGGCTATGATTCTCAGTGTCTACATGTGGGCAAGCTCATGACTCAGTCTGCTCTGAGTAGCCAATCACTTGAAAGGGAGTCTCCTTGGGGGGTGTGGCCTGCATCCAAATATAGGCAGACTTTTGGCTTTTTTGCTCACTTTGGATCCTGCGGCTGTCTCCTGTTCATCTGACCTCCGGTTCTTGGGACTTGAGCTATCAGCTTATCTGCCAGTTTCGGGATCCATCGATCTTCACAGCCTGTGAGCAAGAGCCCTGCTGTCTGATCTGCCAATCTTGGGTTCACCAGCCCCTGAGGAAATGTGAATCAAGAGAAGACTCTATCCTGATCCACAGACTTGGGAAGTTTCAGCCTCTACAATCACGTGAGCTGTTTCCTTGATAAAAATCTCTCTCTCTATTGGGCATATACATTTATATGCTTTACTGGTTTTGCTTCTCTAGAGAACCCAGCCTGACAGTATGTTTTGATATCAAGGAGCACGAGGCCTCCTGCTTTGTTCCTTTTTTTTCAATATTACTTTGGCTATTTGGGGTTTCTTTCCTTTCCATGTGAAGTTGGTCATTAGTTTTCCCATTTCAGTAAAGAATGGTGTTGGAATTTGTATCAGGATTGCGTTGTATCTGTAGATCGCATTAGGGAGAATTGACATTTTCACTCTATTAAATCTTTCAATCCATGAGAATAGGATGTCTTTTCATTTCTGTAGGTCTCTATTAGTCTCTTGGGTTTGGTTTGGGTTTTTAGTCTCTTGGTAGTGTTTTATAATTTTCATTGTGTAAGTGTTTTATGTCTCTGATTAGGTTAATTCCTAGGTATTTTATTGATTTGGGAGCTATTGTAAGTGGTATTGTTTTCTTGATTTCTTTTTTTGGAGTACTCATTGTAAATGTAGAGGAAGTCAAGTAATTTTCATGTGTTGATCTTGTACTCTGCAACATTGCTAAATTCTTCTATTAGTTCCAGCAGTTTTCTTATGGAATCTTTGGGGTCTTCTGTGTATAAGATCATGTCATCTGCAAATAGAGATAGTTTCACTTCTTCCTTTCCAATTTGGATATCTTTTGTTTCTCTTTCTTATTGCTGTGGCTAGAACTTCTAGTACAATGTTGAATAAAAGTGATGATAATGACATCTTTGTCCCATTCCCATTCTCAAAGGGAATGCTCTCAGCCTTTCTTCACTGAATATAGTGTTGGCTGTTGGTTTTGCTGATATGCCCTCAATTATGTTGAGAAATTTCCCTTCTATTGCTATTTTGCTGAAAGTTTTTATGAGGAAAGTGTATTGATTTTTATCTAATGCCTTTTCTGCAAAAATTGATATAATCATATTGTTCTTTTCATTTGTTTTATTTATGTGGTAGATTATTGTGATTGATTTTCTAATGTTGAACCACCACTGTAATCCTGGTATGAATCTCAGTTGATCATGGTGTATAATTTTTTTTGATATGTTGTTCAAGTCTGTTGGCTAGAATTAGTTTTTAAAGTATATAGTTCAGTGGCTTTTATTACATGCAAGATGTTGTTTAATGATCACCACCGTCTAATTCCAGAACATTTTCATCACCCCAAAAGGAAACCCCATGCCTACTAAGTAGTTACTCTCCATTTTCCCATCTCCCCAACTCCAAGCAACCATTAATCTGATTTCTGTCTCTATGGATGTCCTATTGTGAATATTTCATGTAAGTGGAATCATGCAATATGTGGCCTTTTGTGTTTGGCTTCTTTCACTTAGCATCATGTTTTCAAGGTTCATCCATGTTATAGTGTGTATCAGAATTTCATTTCTTTTATGGCTGAATAATGTTTCATTTCATGGATATACCACTTTTTGTTTCTCCATTCACCAGCTGATGAACATTTAGTTTCTTTGTACATTTTGACTATTATGAATAATGCTTCTATGAACACTTGTGTACAAAATTTTCTGTGAACATATGTTCTTAACTGTCTTGGATATTTACCTAGCAGTGGAATTGCTGGGTCACATGGTAACTTTTGTTTAACATTTGAGGAAGTGCCAAATTCTTTTCCAAGTGGCTGCACCATTTTACATCCCCACTAGTGAGTGTGAGGTTTCTACACATCTTTTTCAACACTTGTTATTGTCTTTGTTACTGTCTGTCTTTTTGAATCTTACCATCCTAGTGGGTGTGAAGTGGCATCTCATTGTGGTTTAGATTTGCATTTCACTAATAACTAATGATGCTGAGAATCTTTTTGTGTGCTTATTATCTATTTATATATCTTCTTTGGAGAAATTTCTCTTCAAATCCTTTTCCCATTTGTTAATTGGGTTTTTGTCTTTTTGTTGTTGACTTATAAGAGTTCTTCATATGTTATGGATATTAGGCCTTTATCAGATATATGATTTATAAATATATTCATTCTCCAATTCTGTAGATTCTCTTTTCATTTTCTTTCTTTTTTTAAATTAAAAAAAAAATTTTTTTGTTATTGTACTTTAGATGAAGGTTTGCAGAACAAACTAGCTTCTCATTAAACAGTTAGTACACATATTGAGACATTGGTTACCAACCCCATGACATGTCAACACTCTCCCTTTTTTTATTGCCCTTTAGATGAAGGTTTACAGAACAAACTAGTTTCTCATTAAACAGTTAGTACACATATTGTTTTATGACACTGCTTAACAACCCCACGACATGTCAACACTCTCCCTTCTTGAACTTGGGTTCCCTATTTTCAGCTTTCCTGTCCCCTTCTGCCTTCTAGTCCTTGCCCCTGTGCTGTTGTGCCCTTTTAGTCTCGTTTTATTTTATGGGCCTGTGTAATCTTTGGCTAAAGGGTGAACCTCAGGAGTGACTTCATTACTGAGTTAAAAGGGTGTCCGGTGGCCATACTCTTGGGGTTTCTCCAGTCTCTGTCAGACCAGTAAGTCTGGTCTTTTTTTGTGAGTTAGAATTTTGTTCTACATTTTTCTCCAGCTCTGTCTGGGACCATCCATTGTGATCCCTGTCAGAGCAGTTGGTGGTGTTAGCCAGGTACCATCTAGTTGTACTGGGCTCAGTCTAGTGGAGGCTGTGGTGGTTGTCATTCATTAGTCCTTTGGACTAATTTTTCCCTTGTGTCTTTAGTTTTCCTCGTTGTCCCTTTCTCCCAATGGCATGAGGCCAGCGGTATGTCTTAGATGGCCATTCACAAGCTTTTAAGACCCCAGATGCTACTCTCCAAAGTAGAATGTAAAATATTTTCTTTAAAAAACTATATTATGCCAATTGAGCTAGATGTTCCCCGATATCATTGGTTCCCTCAACCCTTAGCTCAGTAATTTGGTCCCTCAGGGAGTTTGGATGTATCTGTGGAGCTTCCATGACCTTGCCTTATACAGGTTGTGCTGGCTCCCACAGTATTATGTACAGTCTTACTCTTCACCAAAGTTACCACTAATCTATTGTCTATTTAGTGTTTTTTCATCCCTACCCCACTCCTCCCCTCCCTCATAACCATTAAAGATTTTTTCTTTATGTGCGTAAACATTTTCACTAGTTTTTATAATGGTGGTCTCATACAGTGTTTGTCCTTTTGTGACTGACTTATTTCACTCAGCCTAATACCCTCCAGATTCATCCATGTTGTGAGATGATTCTCAGATGCATCATTGTTCTTTATCGTTGCATAGTACTCCATTGTGTGTATGTACCATAGTTTGTTTATTCATTCATCTGTTGATGGGCATCTAGGTTGTTTCCATTTTTTTTTTGCTAGTTAGAAAAGAATGTGTACTTTCCAGCCGTTGGGTGGAGTGTTCTATATTTGTCTATGATGTCAAGTTGGCTGATTGTGGCCTTTAGATCTTCTGTATCTTTTCTGAGTTTCTTTCTAGATGTTCTGTCCTTTACTGAGAGTGGTGTGTTGAAATCTCCTACTATTGTTGTGGAACTGTCAATTTCTCTTTCCAGTGTTGTTAGAATTTGCTTTATGTATTTTGGATGCATAGATATTTATTATGGTTGTGTCTTCGTGATGGATTTTTCCTTTAATCATTATATAGTGCCCTTCTTTGTCTTTTATGGTGGATTTTGTTTTAAAGTCTATTTTATCCGAGATTAGTATTGCCACTCCTGCTATTTTTTGGTAGCTGTTTGCTTGATGTATTTTTTTCCATCCTTTGATTTGTAATAAATTTATATCTTTGTTTCTAAGGTGTGTCTCTCATAGACACCGTATTGATAGATCCTGTTTTTTTATTCATTCTGTCACTGTCTATCTCTTATGGGTGCATATAGGCCATTTTCACTCAGTGTAATTTTTCATAGGTGTGAGTTTATTGCGGTCACTTTGTAGTGCTTTGTTTTGTGATACTGACGTTTTCTTTATTCTTGGAACTCTCCTGTGGTGAATTCCTTTCATTTGTAGTTTTTTTTTTTTTTAATTTCTTTTGTTTTTGTAGATTTTGTGTTTACTGAGACTTTATGTTTTCCTTCTTTATTTTGATTAGTAGGTTTAACTTTGTTGGTGGTTACCTTGAAATTTACCCTTTTCTTGAGCCAGTCTTTTATTACTTGGCATTGCCTTGCTTTCCTCTCCAATAGAAAGTTCTGTAACTACACTGTTTATTTCCTCTTTTATTGTTCTGATGTTGTTGCCATTTACAGATTAACCTCCCTGGTTCCCTATTGTGATTCTTTTGGTTTTAGCTAGTCCTTAAGAGTTCATTTCCTAGGTTGGTATCTGGCTGGTATGGTCTTGCATCCTAGATTCAGGCTGTCATCTGATTTTGTTTGTTCTCAAATGAAGGACTCCCTTTAATAATTCCTGTAACTTTGGTTTGCTTTTTACATATTCCCTTAATTTCTGTTTATGTGGAAATGTCCTAATTTCACCATCATATTTGAACTAGAGTTTTGCAGGATATAGTATTTTTGGTTGGCAATTTTTTTCTTTCAAGGTTTTATATATGTCATCTTATTCCTTTCTTGCCTGCATGGTTTCTGCTGAATAATCAGAGCTTAGTCTTATTGTTTCCCCTCTGTATGTGACTTCATTTCTCTCAAGCTGCTCTCAGGATTCTTTCTTTGTCTTTGGTTTTAGAGAGTGTGATTATGATATGCCTTGGTGATTTTCATTTAGGGTTATCCTATGTGGGGCTTGTTGAGTTTCTTGGATGGTCAGCTTTTCATCTTTCATGATATTAGGGGAGTTTTCTGTCAGCAATTCCTCCATTATCCTCTCTGTGTTTTCCATTTTCTTCCCCTGTTCTGGAACTCCAATCACTTGCACATTTTTGCTTTTGATTGTATCCCACATCATTCTCAGGGTTTCTTCATTTTTCTTCATTCATTTTTCTTATTTTCCCCCAAACAAAGTGGTATCTAAGTGTTTGTCTTCAATTTCATTGATACTGTCTTCCATTCTTTCAAACCTGCTCCTCACACCTTCTATGACACTATCCATTTCTGAAATCTTGTTGTTTATCATTTGGATTTCTAATTGTTTTTGTATGATTTCTAGTTGTGACTTTATTTTGATATTACGTTCCTGTACTATTTTCCTGAATTTTTCCATTGTCTGCATTTTCCATGAATTTGTGTATTTTTCCTCGTTTTTGTCAGCTTTTTTGCTTCAACTGTTGGAAAGCTCTGAATATTAGAGATTTGAATTCCCTATCAGATAGTTCCAATGCCTTTTCTTCTACTGGAAAGTCACCTGATGTTTTATTTTGTATGCCTACTGAAACCGTCCTGTCCTTTTTTTTTTTTTTTATGTTTTGATATTGTCTGCTGTCTTTGGGACATGCAGTAGTTATTTTCTTCATTTATTGACTGTAGATTTGTTTGTTTCACCTTGCTGTTTTATTTTATTTGGTTATGTAGAGCAGGTGGGCTGTGTGTTATTTGTTGTTTGCTTGTCTGTGAGCACCATACTTCTCATCACCTTGTCCAATGGGCAGGGCTAGTCACTCAGCTATGGTGCAGCAGGGCAGGTCCAGCTGAAGGGAATGGGCTGGGATGGGCTTTTGTGGCACTTACTGGAGCCAACAGGGCAGGGCAGGGGGTCAGTGCAGGGCAGGTTCTGGTAGACCATACCTGTACTGCTTGGGGGTGTGATGTTCAGCACACAGTGCAGATATTCAGGAGGAAGGGGCAAGGAGAGGTCCTGATATGTGGAGCTAAGTGAGTATGGAAAAGAAGAGAAAGAGGTGAGAGAAATAGGGGCCAAAAAAAAAAGAAAGAAAGAAAAAAGTGCTGTGGGAGCCCACCATTGGAGTGGCACAGATCTGGTGAAGCCATGTGCCTGTGGCTTTCTAGCCAGGCAGTCAGGCATAGCCTGTCAAGAAGGGACAGATATGGTACAATGCAGCTAGATTGGTAGGAGAAAGGAGAGGAAGGGAAAGAGAGATAAACTAGATTTTTTTTTTTTAAGTAGAGAGACAGGCACATGTGATTAGGCATTTGGGGGAAAGAAATGGAAGGACTGTAGAGAGATACAAGAAACCAAGAGGAAAAAGAAAAGGTGCCAGGTACTTGGGAGTAAGGAAACAGTTGAGAGAGACAAGAAACTGCGAAAAAAAGAGAAAAAGGAAAGGAAGAAAAAGAAAAAAAATGCCCAAAGGAGCCCAACAGAAGTTAGTCCCCAGATGAATAGTGCTTCAAAGCTCCTCCAGAAGGAGTGGATATGGCACATGGTGCCAGGTATTCAGAGGAAATGTAAGGAAGAGAGGTAGAGAGAGACAAGAAACTGAGGGAAAAGAAAAATGCCCCAAGGGAGCCCACTGGAAGTGAGTCCCCAGATAAGCAGTGCTGCACAGCATGTCAAGAAGAAGCAGATATGGCACCTCGTGCCAGGTGTTCAGGAGAAGGGTAAGGAAGGGAGGTAGAGAAAGATGAGACACTGACAAAAAAAGAAGAAAGAAAGAAGAAAAAACAAAATGCCCCAAGGGAGCCCACTGGAAGTGGATCCCCAGCTGAGTGCCACTGTAAGCCAGTCAAGAAGGAACAGAGATGGCACACGGTGCCAGGTGTTCAGGAGAAGGGTAAAGAAGGAAGGCAGAGAGAGACAAGAAATCAAGAAAAGAAGAGAAAGAGAGAGAGAGAGAAAAAGATATGCCATGAGGGAGCCTACTGATGTGGTGGTGTGGACTGGGAATGTGGCTCCTCAGCTGTGCAGCACTGCACTGTCCGTCTAGAAGGAGCAGAGATGGCACACATTGCCAGGTGTTCAGGAGAAAAGAAGGGAAGAATGATAGTGAGAGACAAGGAACCGAGCAAAGAAAAAAAAAAAATCCCCAAGGGAGTCCACTGGTGTGGTGGTGCAGACCAGGGAAGTGGCTCCCCAGTGGCTCAGTACTGCATAGCCCATCTTGAAGGAGCAGAGATGATGCATGGCACCAAAAGTTCAGGAGAAAACTAGGGAAGGATGGTAGAGAGAGAGGAAATTAAGAAAACAAAACAAAACAAAATCCCCAAAGGAGCCCACTAGCTTGGCGGTGCAGGCCGGGGAAGAGTTTCCCAAGCTGCTAGGCATTGCACAACCCCTCTAGAGGGGGTAGAAATGCCCTACAGTACCAGGTTTTCAGGAGAAAGGAAAGTAGAGAGAGACAAGAAATTGAGAAATGAAAAACAAAAAGAAAAAAGAAAAGAAATGTCCCCAGAGATCTCACTGGTGACCAGGAAGTGCCTCCAGTCCTTCAGGCACAGCCTGTCTAGAAGAGGCAGAGATGGCATACAGCACCAGGTATTCAGGAGGTGGGAAAAGAAGGAAAGAGAGAGGGACAAGAAACCGAGAAATGAAGAAAAACAAAAAGGAAAAAAGAAGAAAAAAAAGAAATGTCCCCAGGGATCCCACCAACACAGTGACGCATACTAGGGAACTGGCTCCCGAGCCATGTGGTACAGCCCATCTAGAAAGGGTGAAGATAGCACACAGCACCAGGTATTCAGGAGACCAGAAAAGAAGGTAAGTAAAGAGACACAAAAAACTGGGAAATGAAGAGAAACAAAAAGGAAAAAAGAAAATGAAAAGAAAAAAAAAAACTGGCCTGAGAGATACATCTGGCGTGGTAGTACAGACTGGAGAAGCTATTCCCCAGCCTAGCAGTGCTTCACAGCTGTAAAGAAGAAGCAGAGGTGGCACATGGAGCCAGGTATTGAGAGAAAGGAAGGGAAGAAGGTGAGAGAGAGAGAAGAAACCAAAAGAAGCTGAAAAAAAAACCCAGCAGCAATAAAGAAATGGCACTGAAGGAGCTGGCCGGTGTGGGTGGGGTGAATCCAAGTGGCACAGAGGCTGCACTTCCCCGACCAAGTGACCACAGCCTGCTGGGAAGCAGCGGAGGCTGAGCAGGGGAAAGAAGGGTGGGGGTGAAGGCATATATCGCTGGTTACCAGGTGCTCTGTCTCCTGCTGACAGCTCCATGAAGCTGCCTTCCAGTACTCCCTGTCTGCTGATCTCTGACAAGAGTCCAAGATGGCAAATCCATGCTGTGTTAGCTGATAGGGGATCTCCACTCTGTATCTCTCCTTGCTGTCTGTTCTCTGTCCATTTCTTACTCCATTTGGTGCTTGGTTGAATTCATTATCTCTTCATTTGACGCTTAGGGTTCCAGGATCAACATTTGTCTCTGTTTTACTTAGTGTTCCAGGTCTTTGCTGTGGAGGGACAGCGTGGTGCTTCTGTCTATAGCACCGTGCTGGCTCTGCCTCCTGTTGGCTAGGATTTTGTTGAAAATTTTTGCATCTATGTTCATAAGGAACATTGGTTTGTAATTTTCTTTTTATGTGAGGACTTTGCCTGGCTTAGGTATCAGAGTTAGGCTGACTTCATAGAAAGATTTCGGTAGTGTTTGTTCTCTTCTATGTTTTTGAAGAGATTAAGTAGAATGGGTGTCAACACTTCTCTGAGTGTTTGGTAGAATTCTCCAGTGTAGCCATCTGATCCTCAGCTTTTTTTTTTTTTTTAATGACATCTTCAGTCTCTTGTAATGGGTCTGTTTAAATTTTCTATCTCTGTTTGTGTTAGTTTGGGTAGGTAATGAGTTTCTAGGTCCATTTCATCTAGGTTTTCAAATTTGTGGGAGTGCAATTTTTCATAGTAATTAGTTATGAGTTATGATCTTCTTTATCTCTGTTGGATTGATAGCAATGTCACAATTTCATTTTTTAAATTGGTTATTTGCCTTTTCTGTTTTTTTCCTTTATCAGTCCAGCTAGTGTTTTCTCTATCTTATTGATCCTTTCAAAGAATGAGCTTCTGGTTTTGCTGATTCTGTTGTTTTTCTATTTTATTTATATCTGCCCTGATCTTTATATTTCCATTCTTCTGGTACCTTTTGGCTTCTTTCACTCTTCATTTTCTATTTGTTCAAGCTGTCAGTTTAAGTTTATGATTTTGGATCTTTCTTCTTTTTAAATGCAGGCATTTATTGCCATGAATTTCCCTCTGAGTACTGCTTTTGCTGTGTCTCAAAGGTTTTCATATACTGTTTTCATTTTTGTTTGATCCTAGGAATTTTTTTTATTTCACTTTTGATTTTTTCTATGACTCAATAGTTTTTGTTGTTGTTAGATGCCATTGAGTCAGTTCCAACTCATAGTGACCCCATGTACAACAGAATGAAACACTGCCTGGTCCTGCACCATCCTCACAATCATTGTTATGCTTAAACCTATAGTTTTTTTTTTTAGTAGTATGTTATTTAGTTTCAAGATTCCCCCCCCCGTTATTTTTCCTGTTGTTGATTTCTAACGCCATACAATTGTGGTCAGAGAAGATGGTTTGTATGATTTCAATCTTTTTAAATTAGTTGAGACTTTTTTGTGTCCTAGTATATGGTTTATTCTGGAAAATGATCCATGTGTGCTGGAGAAGAATATGTACTGCTCTGATGTTGGGTGGATTGTTCTATATATGTCCATTAGGTACTAATGGCTTATGGTTTTATTTAAGTTCTCAATATCCTTGATGATCTTCTTTTTAAATATTCTGTCTGTAATTGAAAATGGTGTGTTGAAGTACCTGTCTTAGTTATCTAGTGCTGTTGTAACAGAAACACCACAAGTGGGTGGCTTTAAGAAACAGAAATTTATTTTCTCAGTTTTGTCCTTTTCCTTTATACTTTCAATTTAGTCTCTTCATATTACTCATTTGATTATCTGAAGTATCAGTTCGTAGTTTACTATGTCTATTATAGATTTTTATTTTGTCTTTGCATTTTTTGTTTTCTTGAGATTTTTTTCTTATCTCTTCCTGTTTTCTTCACATCTCACCCTTTTCTTTCTTAATTAGTCTTTGTTCTTCTACTTGATAGAGTCTATATTGTTATAGTCTAGTAAGGATGCTCAGCTATTTCTGGAAATTTTCTTTGGATTCTGAAGTAGATAATTTTCAGAGATATGATCTTCCTCTGGGCCAACAAGATTATTTTACATCCATTAATTTGTAACATTTTTAAAGACCCCAATTTTCCTTTTACTCATTTTTAAGCTAGGGAAGCTATAACTAGACTATGTATATCCAGCTATATCCTAAGAGAGCTTAGAGAGGCGCCACTACCAGTGTGCTTCTTGTCTATAACTGCCTATTGTGTGTAGTTATGGGGGCTAAACCTCCCCAGATACCATGTTCTTCTTCCAGAGGTGGAGTGGTTGTTGGTGAGGGGAATGTAAAGCAAAGAACAGTACTCTTGGCATCCTTCACTAGCATGATACAAGGATAGTTGTTTCTGAGTCAATGGGGAGAGTAGATGATATTTTAAGTGCTTCCCACAAATGTGGAGTCTGGAAGTATAATGAGAGAGGGCTATTGGTTAGCATTTTCTTACTTGAGCTCCATCTGCTTATAGTTAGTAGAGACTTTAAGGCTCTGGGCGTGGATTATCTGTTGTACTTAGCTTAAAAATTGTTTTTAGGGTGTTTCCCTAGATACTGGTATTTTTAAAAAGCACCCCACATGGTTTAATGTGCAGCTATGATCAAGAACCATTGATCCTAAGAATCTTCTGTTTCTTTATTTGGTGAAACTTGGAAAGAACCCAGGCAGCCCAGATTCTTCATCTGATGTGTCAGGCACTATTTATGGATGGCCACCTGCCTCCCTCCTCTCCCAACCATCTGAGCATCTTTATTGACTTTTAGACCTAAGACCGGTTTTATCAGGGACAAATATTTGGCACCCTGGTAGTCTCTAAGCACCAGAACTTCCTAGATTTCTTCTTTTTTTTCTTGCAATTTTTTCCGGACTAATCATCTGTCTTTATCTCTATTCCACACTCAGCTCAGTTGCCTTGATAATGAAGCACCCAGTCACAAGCTGAGACTGAAACCATGTCACAAACACCATCCCACTTTATTTGGGTCTTGATATTCTGCATAGTGAGGATATATGAAATTTCTATACTGAAGACTTCAAAGAAGACTTCGACTACTTAAGAAATATTTCTTTTACTTGGAAGGGTTTCAAAGGAAATCCTTTGAAGACATTTCTAAAGATGCCCTGAAATTCTTCAGAATTCAGTGTACAAAGAGGAGAATGTAAGAGACATGGGGTCCCTCTGATGGGAACTTGAAGCTTTTATGTTGTAAATTGGAGTATGGATCTGTGAAGGCATGGATTAACTTGTACCCATCTTTCTGGAGTAAGCATCAATTTAACTAAAAGATTTTTGGAGAAAAAGTTTGAGTTTCGATATTCTTAAAATGTTTTGTCACTGTAATGTACAAGCAATATCAGCAGAATCCCACTTTATTCTATCACTCAATTAGGTAAGTCAGTATTGATAGAAACCTGGTTGTATTAGTGCTACATTCAGGTAAAACTGAACAGGTCTTTACTATAGCCAAAAGGGATGATGCTTATGTCAGCAACCTGCAATGGGTGGGTCTAGTCCACCAGATCAGATGGATAGAATGTGATTACTAGGTAAGTTAAAAGATATGCACAGTTTTATGAGTGGGTGGTAGTGGTGGAGGTGATGTTTTCATTACAGGAAATAAACAAAATAAAACAAAAACTTTTCCTACCCACAAGTAAGTTCAATATAGATTGAATTTTAAATGAAGTGTTTGGGAAATTTTGATTTCCCCCACTAGGAATAAGATTTTCTAAAGACCTAGTATCTTTAATAGTAAAGTATATCAATGATTGATAGGAAATAGAGAAAGTAGTCTTCCAGCCCTGGTGGTGTAGTTGTTAAGAGCTACGTTTGCTAACCAAGAGGTCAGCAGTTCAGATCCTCTAGGTGCTCCTTGGAAACACTATGGGGCAGTTCTACTCTGTCCTATAGGGTTGCTATAAGTTGGAATCGATATAGTGGCAACGGGTTTAGTTTTTTTTGTTTATCCAATATGATTTTGGAGTGGATAGAAAATTATGTTATTAAGAATCTGGCATTTACTATAAAAATTATAGTGAAATGTGAAAAAACAAAAAGACTTTCCCAATAAGTTATTTTTATTGTGATGAGAATGTCTTTTGTCATCAGTGCCCAGACAGTGTGGCTGATAAGGAGATATTTAACACTTTAAAGAATTTTAAGTAGTATATAACACTCCAATTAGTGGAAATACAAAATCCTATAACTCTTCATGACTGTACTGACAGTAATTAGTAATGGTTTTATATTATCTTAGTTTTTTATATTTAGGTGTTGTGTTTCTTCCTCATTTTATTGACTTTTCAGGTTATAATAGAATTAAAATATTACTTGAATTTAATCTTTAAAGTCTTATATAAGCCTCAGAAAAAAATTCTCCATTTGTAGAAAATTTTGCTCCTTAAAACAATTGCACTTATATTTTAATTGGCACTCCTCATTGAATTTTCAAATGCCATTTTAAACATGAAAATTACTTAAAATTTCTTAGAAACTATGTTGAACATTGGCATGAATATATACTTTAAAATCATAAAATCTAATTAAAAGTTCAAATTAAAAACATGTTAATTTATACGGGCAAAATATATATTGCTCAGTTACTTGATCTAAATCTCTTAATATTCAGAACTGAGTTTTCGCTCAATCAAAATAATTTGGCTTGACTAGTAAAGAGCCAAAGATGAAAAAAGAAAATCGTTCTGGGAATAAAAGGTATCTGGGAGGAATCAGATTTTCCATAATTGCATATGCAAATCTAGGTTAACATGTTTTGGGTTATTTGCAGGTAATACCAACTTGATGGATTTGGTTGAAAGTATACAATTTTGTTTTCACAAATAAGACTATTTTTTTCCTTGTGTCTATTAGTATGCATCTTATTTTGTGCATTCAATAAGTGATTTAGTGTCTGACGATTTGGTGACTTCTTAGTCTCAGGGACTCGTGTATATTACAACAGAAAAGCTTGTCTTTACATAAAATATTGAATTAATAAATATCAGTAGAAAGATATTTAATGTAGTTCAAATAATATTCATCAAAATGAAACATACACGCTTTAACATAATTGTACAGATTGTGATCATAAAGACCTGTATGTGCCATGTTACTTAAAAATTTAGCCTTTATTCTATAAGCATCAGGGATCAACTGCAGGGTTTTAAACAAGGGACAAATATGATTAGAATTACCTTTTAGATAAATCACTGTCAATTTAGTGCAGAAAAAAGATTTGAGAGAGGGAAGGCAAGAGTTAAGATGCTATTGCAAAGACCAGGTAAAAAATAATGAAATGCTGAACTAAGTTAATAATTTTAGGAATAGAGAGGAGGGGACTGAATTCAAAATATTTAGGAAGTAAAATTATCAGCAGACATTGGTGATTTATTGGATATGGGGAGTGAGAAGAGGAAGAAATCTATGGTAAGTTCTTAGATTTTATTTTGATGACTGGTATGAATGGTACATTGACTAAGAAAATGGCAATAAGAGAAGCAGAATTTGGAGATAATAAAATATATTTAGGCTTGAATGTGCTGATTTTAAGGACACTATAAAATATTCAAATGTATATCTGTGGGTGATGAGCTTTATTTTTTTATAGCACTTATCAGTGCTTTTTTTTTTACTTTAAAATTCACTCTGTGGTGTTCATTTCTATGGTTTTGACAAATGCACAGGGTGGTGTATTTACCTCTAGAGTTATAACACAGAATATCTATATAACGTCCAGAGCTCCTTCATCGTCCTCTCTCTACTCCCGGCAACTATATATTTGTTTTCTGCCCATATAGTTTTGCTTTTTTACAGAATGTCATATTAGGGAATCATACTGTGTATAGCATGGAAACCTTGGAAACTCTATATGGCAGTTCTACTCTGTTCTATAGGGTCGCTATGAGTCAGAATCGACTCGAGAGCCCTGTTTTTTTTTTTTTTTTTGGGTTACTGTGTATAGCCTTTTGAATCTGGTTTCTTTCACTTAGCAAAATGCACTTAAGATGCATCCATGTTGTTTTGCTGATCAATCCCTTGCTGAGAAGTATTAAATAGTATATTTGTTAGAACTGGAGTTGTTTCCAGTTTGGGGCAATTAGTGATAAAGCTTCTATTAAATGAGGAGAAGATTGAAGTTGTCGAGGATTTCATTTTACTTGGATACACAATCAACACCCATGGAAACAACAGTCAAAAAATCAAGAGAAGTATTACATTGGGTAAATCTGCTGCAAAAGACCTCTTTAAAGTATTAAAAAAGCAAAGATATCACCTTGAAGACTAAGGCATGCCTGGCCCAAGCCTTGGTGTTTTCAATTTTCTCGTATGCTTGTGAAAGCTGGACAACAAATAAGGAATACCAAAGAAGAACTGATGCCTTTGAATTGTAGTGCTGGCAAAAAATATTGATATATACCATGGACCGTCAAAAGAATGAGCAAATCTGTCTTGGAAAAAGTACAACCAGAGTGCTCCTTAGAAGCAAGGATGATGAGATAACGTCTCACATACTTTGGGCATGTTATTAGGAGGGATCAGTCCCTGGAGAAGGACATCATGCTTGGTAAAGTAGAGAGTCAGCGAAAAAGAGGAAGACCCTCAACGAGATGACTGACACAGTGGTTGCAACAATGGGCTCAAACCTTACAACAATTGTGAGGATGGTGAAGGACCAGGCAGTGTTTCATTCTTTGTACGTAAGGTCGCTGTGAATCAGAACAGACTAGACAGCACCTAACAAGCACAACATTAGCATGCTGGTTTTCTGTGAATATAAGTTTTCATTTCTCTTGGGTAAATACCAAGAATAGGATCACTGGATCATATGATAAGTGAATATTTGGTTTTATAAGAAACTGCCTAATTGTTTTCAGTGTGTCTGTACCATTTTTTACTGTCACTAGCAATGCATGATAATTACAATCACAATTGCTCAACATCTTATCAGCCCTTGGTATTATCAGTTTTTCTTTTTTCCTTAAAGAAAAAGCCATTCTGATAGGCGTGTAATGGTATCTCATGTGGTTTTAATTTATATTTTCCTAGTAACTGGTGATGTTGAGCATTTTTTTATTTGCTTATTTGCCATCCATGTATCTTCTTTGTTGAGATGTCCATTTAGATACTTAGTCCTTCTTAAAAAATATACTGCTGAGTTTTGAGAGTTCTTTAAATATTCTGATTACAAGTCTTTTTTCAGAAATAGAATTTGCAAATCATTTTTCCTAGTCTATAACTTGCCTTTACAGTCTCTTACCTATCTTTCACAGAAAATATTTAAAAATTTTAATAAGCCCTAATACACAGCATTAACAGGATACAAACCACAGCCAACAACACGCAAACTCTAGAATATAAACTAGATGACTGGGATCTTCTAAAAATTAAACACTTATGCTCATCTTCACCAAAAGAGTAAAAAGAGAACTTACAGGCTGGGAAAAAAAAATTGGCTATTACAAATCAGACAAAGGTCTAGTCTCTAAAATCTACAAGAAAATCCAACACTTCTATAACAAAAAGACAAATAGGCCAACTAAAAAATGGACAAAAGAAATGAACAGACACTTCACCAAAGAAGACATTTAAGCAGCCAACAGACACATGAGGAAATGCTCACTATCTCTAGCCATTAGAGAAATGCGAATCAAAACCACAGTGAGATACCATCTCACTCCAGCATTACTGGTAGGAATAAAAAAAAACAGGAAATAACAAATGTTGGAGAGGCTGCAGGGAGATCTGAACATTTATGGCACTGCTGGTGGGAATGCAAAATGATACAACCATTTTGGAAAATGATATGGTGTTTCCTTAGAACACTAGAAATAGAAATACCATCAATCCCACTGCTAGGAATATATACTAGAGAAATAAGAGTCGTCACACGAATAGACATATGCACACCCATGTTCATTGCAGCATTGTTCACGATAGCAAAAAGATGGAAACAACCTAGATGCCCATCAACAGATGAATGGATAAACAAACTGTGGTAAATACACACAATGGAGTATTATGCAATGATAAAGAACAACGATGAATCTGTGAAGCATCTTATAACATGGATGACTCTGGAGGGCATTATTCTGAGTGAAATGTCAATCACAAAAGGACAAATATTGTATGAGACCACTACTGTACTGAAAATGTTTACACACATAAAGAAACAGTCTTTGATGATTATGAGGGAGGGGAGGGGTGGGGATGGAAAAACATTAAATATACAAGTGGTGACTTTGGTGAAGTGTAAGACAGTACACAATACTGCAGAAGCCAGCACAACTTGTACAAGGCAAGGTCATGGAAGCTTCATAGACACACCCAAACTCCCTTAGGGACAGAGTTGCTGGGCTGAGGGCTATGGGGATCATGGTCTCGGGGAACATCTAGTTCAATTGGCATAACATAGTTCATAAAGAAAATGTTCTACGTTCTACTTTGATGAGTCTGGGTCTTAAAAGCCTGTGAGCGACCATCTAGGGTACTCCACAGGTCTCACCACTTCGGGAGCAAGGAAGGATGGAGAAAACTAAAGATACAAAGGAAAGATTAGTCCAAAGGACTAATGGACCACATCTACCATGGCCTCCACCAGACTGAGACCAATACAACTAGACGGTGCCTGGCTACCGCAACTGACTTCCCTGACGGGGGTCACAATAGAAGTTCTCAGACGGAGCTGGAGAAAAATGTAGAAGAAAATTTGAACTGAAAAAGAAAAACCAGACTTGCTGGCCTGACAGAGACTGGAGAAACCCTGAGAGTATGGGCCCCAGACGCCCTTTCAGCTCAGTAATGAAGTCACTCCTGAGTTTCATCCTTCAGCCCAAGATTGGACAGGCCCATAAAACAAAATGAGACTAAAGGAGCACACCAACCCTGGGGCAAGGACTAGAAGGCAGGAGGGGACAGGAAAGTTGGTAATAGGGAACCCAAGGTTCAGAAGGGAGAGTGTTGACATGTTGTGGGGTTGTTAACCAATGTCATAAAACAATGTGTGTACTAACTGTTCAATGATAAACTAGTTTTTTCTGTAAACCTTCATCTAAAGTAAGATAAAAAAATTTAATAAAATCCAATTTATAACTTTTGTATCTAAGAATGCATTGCTTAACCCAAGTAACAAAGATTTTCTCCTAAAAATTTTATAGTTTATGCATTACATTTAGGCTTATGATACATTTTGTATCCATTTTTGTATGAAGGTATGAGGTATGGGTCAAGGTTCAGGTTTGTGTATTTATTTTATTTTAATTTATTTTTTGCACATGAACATCCAGTTGTTTCAGAATTATTTAGAAGGATAGGAAGAACTATCCTCTCTACATTGAGTTGTTTTTTCACTTTTGTAAAAAATCAATTGGCCATATTTGTATTGACTCTGTTGTTCTGGACTCTATTTTCTTCCATTGTTATATGTCTTTCCAACAATACCTAATTGTCTTAATTACTGTAGCTTTATAGTGTGTCTTGAAATCCGGTGTCAGTTTTCCAAATTTCTTTGTATTTTTCAAAATTGTTCTGGTCATTTTAGTTCCTTTGCCTTGCCATATGGAATCAACTTTTATATAGCTACAAAAATAATCTGCTAGAATTCTGATTGGGGTTGGGTTGAATCCATAGATCAATTTAGAGAGCATTGACATCTTAACAATACTGAGGCTTCCAACAATGTATATCTCTATTTGTTTAGATCTTCTTTGATTTTTTTCTGAAGGGTATTTTATAGTATTTAGCATATAGACTTCACATATAAATTTGTTTAGATCTTCTTTGATTTTTTTCTGAAGGGTATTTTATAGTATTTAGCATATAGACTTCACATATATTTTCTAAAAAAGATTTCTACCTAAATACTTCATTTTGTGAGGGGCTATTATAAATGAGGTCACCATGCGTTGGAATTGACTAGAAGGCAACTAACAACAACAATTATAAATGGTGCTGTATTTTAAATGACAAATTTTGATTTTTCATTCCTGGTATATAGAAATATAATTGACTTTTATATTGTATCTTTTAACCTTTACTGATGCATTTTTGGAGTTTCTTTGAGGTTTTCTAAGTAGACCATCATGTCATCTGTGAACACAGACAATTTTATTTCTTCATTTCCAATCTGTATACTTTTTATTTATTTTTCTTACCTTATTGCACTGACAAGGACTTCATTACCTTGTTCATGATCTTAGGGGTTAAGCATTCAGTGTTTCATTAATAAGTTAAATGTCATCTCTAGGTTTTTTTGAAGATGGCCATTTATTAGGTTAAGGAAGTTTTCCTCTATTCTTCGTTTGATAAGACTCTTTTTTTGAATCCAAAATGCATGTTGTATTTTGTGAAATGCTTTTGCTACATTTTTGAGATGATCGTATGGTATTTTTTTTTCCTTTAGGACGTTAATATGGTGAGTTATATTGATTATTTTCCAACTTTTAATCAGCCTTCCTTTCTCAGATAAACTGCACTTGGACTTGTTTTATCTCCCTTATATATTTAAAAAAAACATTTATATAAATCCTTCCTGATTTTGATTTGCTAACATTTTCTTGAGAGTATTTAAATTTATATTCATGAAGAATATTAGTATGTAGTTTTATTGTAGTATCTTTGGAATGTTTTGTGAAGTGCTCCCTCTCCTTATATTTTCTGGAAGAGATTGTGTGGAATTAGTATTATTTCTTCCTTAAATGTTTGCTAGAATTTTCTAGTGATACCATCTGTGCTTTGAGTTTTCTTTTGGGGGGAAATTTTAAACTATGAATTTAATTTCTTTAATAGCTATAGGACTATTCAGACTATCTGTTTCTTCTTGAGTCAATATTGGAGGTTTATGTCTTTTAAGAAATTAAAAAAAAATATCTAAGTTGTCAAAATTAAAAGCATGAAGTTGTTTATGCTTTTGTTTGCTGCTATCGAGTCAGTACGTGTCTCAGGGAAACCCCATGTGTATAGCATTCCCTGATTATACTTTAAATATCTGTGGGATCTATAGTGATGCCACCATTTCATCCCTGAACTGATAATTTGTATCTTCTCTCTCTCTCTCTTTTTTGTTTGTTTGTTGTTGTTGTTAGTCTGGCTAGAGATTTATTAATTTTATTGATATTTTCCAAGAATCAGTTGTTGGTTTTCATTTTGTCTATTTTTCCTTTTTTTAATTTTATTGATATCTGCTCTTAACTTTATTGCTCCTTTCTGCTTGCTTTGATTTTAGTTTGCTCTTCCTTTTGTGATTTCTTAAAATGAAACTTACATTGCTCAATTAGACCTTTCTTCATTTCTAATCAAGCATTAATGCTGTAACTTTAATTTTAAGCACTGCTTTAGCTGAATCCTTCAAATTTTGATATGTTGTATTTTAATTTTCATTTACTTCAAAATGTATTTAAATTTCCTCATTGAATCATGGACTATTCAGAAGTGTGTTGCTTAATTTCCAAATATTTAGCTATTTCTAATTATCTTTCTGTTACTGATTTCTAGTTTAATTCCTTTAAAGTTGAGAATATACCTTGCATGATTTCTATTCTTTTAAATGTGTTAAGGTTTGTTATATGGTGTAGAATATGGCTTGCCTTAGTAATTGTTCCATGTGCACTTGAAGAGAATGTGTATACTACTACTGTTGGGTAGATTGTTCTATGTATATCAGTTAGGTCAAATAGGTTGATAGTGCTGTTCATGTCTTCTGTTGGGTTACTAATTTTCTATTTGTTGCATTAATAACTGAGAGGAAGTGTTGAAGTCTCCAACTCAATTGGTATATTTAAGACAATAGGTAAGTGATAACTTTGGTGAAGGGTAAGACAGAAAACAATACTGGGGAAGTCAGCACAACTTGACCAAGGCAAGGTCATAGAAGATTCACAGACACATCCAAACTCCTTGAGGGACCAAATTACTGGGCTGAGGGCTGAGGGCTAGGGGCTGAGGGCTGAGGGCTGAGGGCTGAGGGCTGAGGGCTGAGGGCTGAGGGCCATGCTAGGGGACATCTAGCTCAATTGGCATAAAATAGTTTATAAAGAAAATCTTCTACATGCTACTTTGGTGAGTAGCATCTGGGGTCTTAAAAGCTTGTGAGTGGCCATCTAAGATACTCCACTGGTCCCACCCCATGTGGAGCAAAGGAGAATGAAGAAAACCCAAGACACAAGGGAAAGATTCATCCAAAGGACTAATGGACCAAAACTACCACAGCCTCCACCAGACTGAGTCCAACACACCTGGATGGTGCCTGGCTACCACCACTGACAGCTCTGACAGGGATCACAATAAAGGGTCTTGGACAGAGCTGGAGAAAGATGCAGAACAAAATTCTAACTCACATAAAAAGGCCAGACTTACTGGTCAGATAGAGACTGAAAGTGTAGACCCCAGGAACACTTTTAACTCAGCACTGAAGTCACTCCTGAGGTTCACCCTTCAGCCAAAGATCAGAAAGGTTCGTAAAACAAAACAAGACTAAATAGGCACATCAGCCCAGGGGCAAGGATGAGAAGGTGGGAGGAGACAGGAAAGCTGGTATTGGAGAACCCAAGGTCAAGAAGGGGAGAGTGTTGACATGTTGTGGAGTTGGCAACCAATGTCACAAAACGATACGTGTGTTCATTGTTTAATGGGAAATTAATTTGCTCTGTAAACCTTCCTCTAAAGTACAATAAAAAAAAATTGTATTTTTTTTCTATTTCTCCCTGTTCTTGTTGTGGTTATCCTTAGTGCACCACAGTCTTCAACTTTCTCTACTATTACCATGTGTTAAGATGTGGGCTTGTTTCCATATGTTTTTTCCTCAATATCTGCTTCATCCTCAGTTTTAAATATTTCTTTTCTGTTGTGTCTCTGAGAAGTTCTCTGTTTATGCACTTGCTGCTCTTCTGGCATTATACCAGTGCTACTTATTATTTGACACTTGTAGCTAGTGTTCAGGGCCATCTGTTCCAGCTAAGTGGTGGTGTGCTGTCTGTCCTTATAGATATGTCTCTTTCATTAAATTTCATGTTAGTTGGTTGCCTTGTGGCTTCAGGTCACAGATGGTGTCTTAGATATTTAGTGCTGCTATAACAGGAATATCACAAGTGAATGGCTTTAACAAAGAGAAATTTATTCTCTCACAGCCCAGACAGCTAGAAGTTCGTATTCAGCATGCCAGCTCAGGGGGAGTCTTTCTCTCTTGGCTCTGGGGAAAGGTCCTTATCCTCAATCTTCTCTGGTTGAGGAGCTTCTCGGCACAGGGACCCTGGGTCCAAAAGATGCACTGTTCTCCTGGCTATTGTTTATTGGTGGTATGAGATCCTCCTGTCTCTGCTTGCTTCTCTCTTTTGTATCTCAAAGGAGTTTGGCTTAAGACACAACCTAATCTTGTAGATTGAGTCTTGCCTCATTAACATAACTGCCTCTAATCCTTCCTCATTAACATCATAGAGGTAGGATTTACAACACATAGGAGAATCACATCCGATGACAAAATGGCAGACAATCACACAATACTGAGAATCATGGCCTGACAAGGTTGACACACATTTTTGGGGGACACAATTCAATCCATGACATTCCACCCTTTGTTCCCCTAAAATTTGTGTCCCTGCCACATGCAAAACACATTCACCCTGTCACATCATAGCAAAAGTCTCAATTCAACCCAAGTCCAAAATCCAAAAATTCCTCTTTATCTGTGAAATCCAGAATAAAAGTTACCTGCTTCCAAAATACAATGGTGGAACAGGCATAACGTAGACATTTCCATTACAAATGAGAGAAACTGGAAGGAAAGAAGGTATAACAGGCACCAAGTAAGTCAGCTGAACACAATACATTAGCCCTCAAGGCTTGAAAATAATCCTCTGTTCTCTAAGACCATTTAGACAGTGGCGCTGCCCTCCAGACTGTAGTACTGGCCACACTTTCCGGATTCTGAGTGGAGGCCCCTCAGCCATAGGCATCAGCTCTGCCTTCCAAGTCCACTGGCAGGGCAACTCTGCTTCCTCGACTTTGGGCGGCCCCATTCTCCTAGTCCATATGAGTGGTGACTTCACCCTTTGAGAGTCTTTCTTGTTTCTTCAAGCTCTGCCTCTTGGTTTCTTGGCCCAAGGGGCCTCTCTGTCTGTGTCTGCCCTGCTGGGGCAAGTGTTCTAATTCTCTTTAGCTCCACTGATAAGTGCCTGGGGGTACCCCACTCCACCAATAAGCTTTGGTCAGAAGGCACTCAGCTCTCTTGCTCTGTAGGTCAGCAAGCCTAGCTCTACCAGTAAGTGCCTGGAGCCACCTCACTTTGCCAGGAAGCCTCCTGCCAATGGCACTCAGCTCTCTTGCTCTGTGGGTCGGTTCCAGTGCCGCCTTGCACGGGCCTTCATGTTCTGCTGCTGCCATTTCTCTGCTGCTGCCATTTCTCTCCTTGCTTCCTTCTGAGTCCTCACCAGAATTGTCTGACATCCATAAATCCATTAACAGTCTCTTCAAGGCAATCTAGGCTTTTACTATTAGGCACTTTAAAACTTTTCCAGCCTCTATCCATTCACAGTTTCAAAACCACTTCCACATTTTGGATATCTATTAGAGCAGCATCCCACTCCTGGTACCAAATGTCCTAGGCTGGGTGCTCTAGAGAAGCAAAACCAGTAAAGCCTATATATATATATATATATATATATATATAAAATCAAGGAAATGGCTCACGAGGTTGTAGAACACCCCAAGTCCATGGTCCAAGATAGAGGCTTCTCCTGATTTATGTAGCCACAGGGGCTGGTGAACCCAAGATCAGGGGGTCAGAGAGCAGGGCTCTTGCTCACAGGCTGCAAAGATAGTTGAATCTCAAGATCAGCAGGCAAGACCAGAGGTAAGCTGCTAGCTGAAGTCCCAAGAACTGCAGGTCAGATGAACAGGAGCCAACTGCAGGATCCAGAGCAAGCAAAAGCCCCTGAGCCTTGCCAGAATTTCCACTTATATTCGATGCAGGCCACATGCCCCAAGGAAACTCCCTTTCAACTGAACGGCTACTCACAGTAGATCCCATCATGGAGATGATTACATTATATCAGATCTCATAATGGAAGTGATCATAACATCATACAACTGCCAAACCATGGAGAATCATGGCCCAGCCAAGATGACACACAACCTTAACCATCACCGATGGGCTTAGAAAAGCTGCGAATTTACAGACTGTGTGTGTTTGTGTGTGCGGGGTGAAAGCCATGCTCTTTCCAACATTCTACATCCCAAGTGGAAGTCTAAGTCTCACTATAGTAAGTAATATTTTTACTGATTTATTATCTGTTTTCCAAAAACAACAAAGATGTTAAAAAGGAAGAAACTTATCTGTCTTAGTAACTTCTTTATAAATGTATCGAGCACATAGTAGGTTCTTGTAATGGATTGAATTGTGACCCCCCCAAAATATGTGTCAACTTGGTTAGGCCATGTTTGGTTGTCCTCCATTTTGTGATTTTCCTACTGCCTTTGGTTAAAGAGGCTTAGGGTGGGTCATAACACCCTTGCTTAGGTCACATCCCTGATCCAATGTAAAGTGAGCTTTCCTGGGGTGTGGCCTGCACCACCTTTTATCTTACAAGAGATAAAAGGAAAGGGAAGCAAGCAGAGAGTTGAGGACTTCATACCACCAGGAACGTAGTGCCAGGAGCAGAGCTTGTCCTTTGGACCTGAGGTTCCTGCACTGAGATGCTCCCAGACCAAGGGAAGACTGATGACAGGGACCTTCCTCCAGAGCCGACAGAGAGAAGGCCTTCCCCTGGAGCTGACACCCTGAATTTGGACTTGGAGCCTACTAGACAGTGAAAGAATAAATTTCTCTTTGTTAAAGCTATCCACTTGTGGTATTTCTGTTATAGCAGCACTAGATGACTAAGACAGTGCTCAATAAATATTTGTTAAATAAACGAATGCTTATAGGACACTGAAGCTTAGGTTTAGTTGTCATTGCCTATAGATAGAATTTAAAACCAAGAACATAGTTGAAATACGCCAAAGGGAAAACATCGAGTGAGAAGCTCAGTGATTCAAAGTTGAAACCCTTGGAAACTCAGATGATATAAAGTCAGGAAGAGGAGGAAACAGAATCTAATAAAGGAGACTCAGAAGGAAAAGTCAGAATGTCAGAAGAATAAGATGGATGTATTTTCATGGAAAGCAAAGAAAATACAGAGTTTCAGAGTAACTGATCAACATTTTAAAATGTGCTAGAGAAGTACAATGAAATAAACACTGACAATTGCCCATTGGATTTACTGTTATGAGTCATTGGTGATATTCTCCAGAGCATTTTTAGTGTAGTATTAGAAGAATCCACATTTCCTACGATATGAAAAGTAAATGGCAATTTGAGAATGTAGAGACATCTAGCATCCTGAACTCCTTTTTCTAATATTCATCTTGTTAGTATGTCTACTGACTAGAGTACAATTTCCAGGAGGGCCTGGACCTTATTTACCTTGTCAATCTCTCTACCTCCTCATAGCAAGTGCTCAAAAAATATTTGTTGAGTAATTGAAGGAATGGACTCTTTCAAGAAACTTAGTGGAAAAGACAGGAACTTGCTCAAGAGCTAGATAGAAATGTAGGCTGAAGGGAAGAACTTTCAAAAATTTTATTAGGGTGGGAGAATCAGACTCGTTAATTTTCTTACGGTGTACTTTTGAAATATAAGTGAGCTATAAAAACACAGCAGGATTATGATTGCAAGGAGTTTATAATTTTAAGCATAATAGAATTATAAGTCTGTCTCACTGGAAGAGAAACAAATTCACGTTCTCCTCAACTTTAATTAAATTAAAAATAGGGAATGATACTATACTGTGTTTTCCCTGGACAAGCAAATCTGAATTTTTACAGCATTTACTGTGTGCAATGTGGCACAGTAGTTAAGTGCTCCACTCCTAACCAAAAGGTTGGCTGTTTGAATCCACCAGCTCCTCCACGGGAGAAAGATGTGGCAGCCTGCTTCCCTGACGATTACAGCCTTGGAAACCCTACGGGGCAGTTCTGCTCTATCCTATAGGGTCTCTGTGGGTCAGAAGCAACTTGATAGCAGTGGGCTTTTTTAATTTTGATAAAAGCTAACATTCATTGAGTGTTTACTCTATGGTAGGCAATAATCTAAAGTCTTTTACTTACTCAATCATCACAATAACTTTATGAGATAAGTATTATTATGGAACACATGACTTTTGCTGAATATTATTTGTAAGTGAATCTAGAGCCTGCTCCGACTACACAATTGTACTTAATTTGTATCATCGCTCAATTATTTTCTATGTATCAGCATTATTCCCAGCTATATTGTAAGTTCCTGAAGGGCAGGACCTGTGTCTTATTTTACTTTTGTAGTACAGTGTTTTGTACAGACGACAATAAATAACTGAGGAGAAATTTTACATAAACTCAAGCTTCTAGAGCAGAACTGTCAAAAAGAAATATAATGCAAGCCACATATGTAATTAAAATTTTTCTAGTAGTTCCATTAAAAAGGTAAAAAGAAATAGGTAAAATTAATTTTAAGAATATATTTTATTTAGCTGGATATATCGAAAATTTTATCATTTCAACATGTAATCAATATAAAAATATTAATGAGATCTTTTATGTTCTTTTATTGTATTAAATCTGTTTATACTTAGTGCAATAAGTGTCTATTTTACACTTACCCAAAACCCATTGCTATTGAGTCAATTCCAACTCATAGAGACCCTATGGGACAGCGTAGAACTGCCCCACTGAGTTTCCAAGGAGAGCCTGGTGGATCTGAACTGCCAACATTTTGGTTAGCAGCTGTAGCACTTAACCACTACAGCACCAGGGTTTCCATTTTACACTTACAGGACATCTCAATTCGGCCTAGCCACATTTAAAGTACTTTATAACTACATGTGATTAGTGGCTACAGTTACAGACAACATAGGTCTAATATCCTTTGTGTCTTTGGTGTTCTTCATTCTCCTTTTCTTCAAGTGGGGTTGAGACCAATTGATGCATCTTAGATGGCCCCTTGCTAGCATTTAAGACCCCAGAAGCCGCTCTCTAAAGTAGGATGCAGAATGTTTTCTTAATAGATTTTACTATGCCAATTGACTTAGATGTCCCCTGAAACCATGGTCCCCAACCCCTCGCCCCTACTATGCTGGCCTTCCAAGCATTCAGTTTATTCAGGAAACTGCTTTTGGTTTAGTCCAGTTGTGCTGACCTCTCCTGTATTGTGTGTCTTTCCCTTCACCTAAAATAATACTTATCTACTATCTAGTCAGTGAAAACCCCTCTCTCTCCCTCCCCCCGCTCGTAACCATAAAAGAATATTTTCTTCTCTGTTTAAACTATGTCTCCAGTTCTTTTAATAGTAGGCCGTCATTTTTTAATTCATTTGTGATCTAATTAGCACGGGGACTTCTATACCTTGGCGCCTGTTATACTGCTTTATCCATTAGATATAAACTCCGTGAGGGCAAAGATTTTTGTCTGTTTATATATGTCTTGTTCACTGCTTAGAATTGTACCTGGCAAATTGAAGGTGCTCGTTAAATTTTTTTTAATGTACGAATCCTTTTGTATGTGTCTATTCCTCTTTTGACTCTTTTGTTAACTCCTCTTCTTCCTCCCCAATTTTAAACCTGATTATTCTCCTAGTCCCAAGTTGTCTTCTCTTTCATTTTTGAGTCCTCATCCATTGTAATCATATGACCATCTCTAATTGAATGCCACCCATGTTTCTGTCTCCAGCCGTGCCCTGTATTCAAGATCCTCTCTCAAATTCCTACCTGCCCATGACATCTCCACATGTTTGTTCCAGAGGCACCGAAACTCAGGATATCAGTTGGCTTTCAAACTCTCAGCCTACAACACTGACTCCTCATTATGACAATGCTATTTTAATTAATGGCACTATTGTTATTCTTCCTGCTTCAAATTCCACATCTATTTCTGGCAGCTAGGCCAATATCATTATTATACTTATCACCACTACCAATATCAGCATCTATCATCATCAATAATATTTATGTAATGCTTTATAGTTTGAAATGTATTTTTGCATCCATCCTTTCTTCTCTGGCGGCTTGGTCCTATCTCCTTCCAGGGTACTAATTCTGGCAGGAAATACAAAGAGCCCAGTATCAGTAGTTTGCCTATTCATCATTACATGAGTCTTACTCCTGTTCCCACTCAGGCTTTGATGCCCCAAGTTTCCAGTGACTTACTTCTTTGCCTCTTTCTGGTAACTGTGTTTCTACCTTACAATCCAGTTTCTCTTTAGTGAGATATTCTATTGCACTCCAGATTTTCTGTGATGGAATAACTTTGCTTCAGAAGGTCTGCTTATTTGAAATTGTGCTGATTACTTGTTACAAACCTGGCCTGATATTTATTTCTTAGAAAATGGTGTATGAGTCTCACCTGTTCCTTTCAACCTACGAACTTACCTCCTAGTTGCAGATCTACTTCTTGGACTTTGATCCTTATTATACCGATCTCAATTTTGCTTACATGTTTAAAGTACTGATATTTCCTTGAACTCATGAACTGCCCGTATTGACTACTTCCAGCTTGATCTATCCTACTTTGAACCAATCACTAATTATAAAAAGCACAAACCTCAATATATATAAAATATATTATTGTAACCCATGTAGTATATATAGATGCATAGGAAATTATTTTTTCTAGTTCCCTATCATTGAACTTATTACTTTTCTTCTTTCTGGTATTTTTTAATTTTCCTAATTTGATTCAGGGAACCTAGCTGTTGTCTTACTACTTACCCTGACTTTTATGCTTCAAGTTTGGCCACATTCTGGGTTGTTGCTCTGGTTCTGACTCCTGGTCCTGCTATATACATTATCTGCCTGAGATTCTTCAACAGATTATGCAACTAACTTCAGACCCTAGATTTTGCCTTGAATTTTAGCTTCTAGAGATGTTTTCTTTTATTATCCTATTCCTAAATCTATTGCCTAAACCAAAACACTGGTTTGTCTCAGTAAGCCTAGGCCTTGTTCTTTACCTCATAGTCACAAATATAATCTTTCAAATGCTGATATAGAGCCTTGGTGGCATAGTGGTTAAGAGCTCGGCTGCTAACCAAAAGTGAGCAGTTCAAGTCCACCAGCTGCTCCTTGGAAACCGTATGGGGCAGTTCTACCATGTCCTATAGGGTTGCTATGAATTGGAACCAATTCGACGGCACCTAACAACAACAATGCTGTTATGGCCTAGATTAATTCCCACCTGCTGTTGTGAAACTACCCTTGACCATTGTAGCCTTCATTTATTTTTTTATTCCTCTTATAGCACTAAGTAACAGAAAAGTTGGTGCTTAATTATTATTGTCATATTATCTGCTATTATATATTTGTTTTATCTCTTCAACCATATTATAAGCAATTTAAGAATAGCAGTTGTGCTTTTGGAGCCTTGGTGGTGCCGCAGGGGTTAAGAGATGCAGTGAGGTACCACTGCTAGGCTGTTAACCAAAAGGCCAGCAGTTTGAATCCACCAGCCACTCCTTGGAAACCCTATAGGGTAGATTTACTCTGTTCTATAGGGTTGCTATAAGTCGGAATCCATTCGACAGCAACAGGTTTAGTTTGGTTTTAGTAATCATGCTTTTGGCACAGTGGTTCAGATGGTATAGGATCGCTGAGTCAGAATCCCTTGATGGCAACGGGTTAACCATGCTTTAGTGTTTAAATAAACTAAAATAGGCACTTAGTATTAACAATTAATGAAGTGACCAAGTGATTAAAATACAACTAGGCTGAAGACTGGAGTATGCAATTTTTTAAGCTGCTGCGTTATTTATGCAATACATCAAATAAGAAATCAAGCTCACCTTTTCTTTTTTTTTTTTTTTTAACTGCAGTTTCTTTGTTTTCTGCCTTTTAATCCAATGCCCAGCACAGGACTCTTTTGATTGGCTAATAAGACAGCAAAGTTGTCATGGACCCTAGTCAAGATCACTGGAAATGAGCTTCTAATTTGTATAAATTATGCCACTTTGTTTTCTGTACTATCTACAGTGATTTCACTCTACTTGAATAATAATTAGTGATTTGTTTTTCATTTTTCAAAAGATGTTATTTGAGGATATTTTGCTTGTTTTCTATATGTAACATATGCATTAAACATTGGCATAAGTGTGTTAAGTGCTCTGCAAGTTTCTACTCTCAAGGAATGCATATTATAAGAACACAGTGAACCTCAAACTAAACCTCACACCTTATACCAAAACAAAACGAAACAACAACAAAAACCTAGAATAGTTTTCTTGAGGTAAGTGAAGAATATTTCTTCCTGTAAAAATGGCATGGGGGGGAGGCGGGGCCAAGATGGCGGACTAGGTGGACGCTACTGCGGATCCCTCTTGCAACAAAGACTCAAAAAAACAAGTGAATCGATCACATACATAACAATCTACGAACTCTGAACAACAAACACAGACTTAGAGATGGAAAACGAACAAATACGGGCAGACAGCGACCGTTTTCAGAACTAGGAGCCAGCGTACCAGGCAGGTGACCTTCGGAGCCCGATCTGGGGCAGAGCCCAGGGGGGCAGACGGCACAGACAAGGGGCGCAGCCCTACCCCCCCGAACCCATCCCGGGAGGGAGTCTAGCTGGTTGGCGCGGGCGGCGTAGCGGCGCAGCCGGAGGGAGAAGCACCCGGGAGGCAGTGACTGATCTTGGAGCGGGGAGAGCAGCGTCCCAGCCGGGGAGCCGTCCCGCCGGGAGTTTGGCGGGAAGCGGGCGTGGCACGAGCAGGGGGATCAGCTATATTTCCCTAAAGTGACCCCGGGGCGGGGCCCACACATTCGTGCGGGGGACACCCACCCAGTTCGCGCATGCGGCGCGGCGCACTGGAAGGAGAAGTCCCCGGGAGGAAGTGACTGGTCTTGGAGCCGGGAGAGCAGCGTCCCAGCCGGGGAGCTGTCCCACTGGGATTTGGGCACGCATGGGCGGGGCGTGAGTGCGGGGTCCAATTATATTCCCCTGCATAGACCCCGGGGGCGGGCCCACCCGTTCGTGCAGGAGACGCCCACCCAGTTCGCACGAGTGGTGCGGCGCACCGGAGGGAGAAGTCCCCGGGAGGAAGTGACTGGTCTCAGAGCGGGGAGAGTAGCGTCCCAGCTGGGGAGCCGTCCCGCGGGATTTTGGCGGACAGGGGCGGACCGTGAACGTGCGGATCAGCTCTATATTCTGTGGTGCTACACTCCTAGCTCTCTGATCCCTCCCCCACCGTCCCCAGGGGGCTCCATTAACATCCGAATACCCTGAGCCAGAGGGAGAATTCAGATAGGGATCTGACGGCATTTTTTTTTAGCGGATTACCTGGAAAATCTACTTTCCCAGTGATGGCTTGGAGACAGCAGTCCATATCAAACCACATAAAGAAACAGACCATGACAGCTTCTCCAACCCCCCAAACAAAAGAATCAAAATCTTTCCCAAATGAAGATACAATCCTGGAATTATCAGATACAGAATATAAAAAACTAATTTACAGAATGCTTAAAGATATCACAAATGAAATTAGGGTAAATGCAGAAAAAGCCAAGGAACACACTGATAAAACTGTTGAAGAACTCAAAAAGATTATTCAAGAACATAGTGGAAAAATTAATAAGTTGCAAGAATCCATAGAGAGACAGCATGTAGAAATCCAAAAGATTAACAATAAAATTACAGAATTAGACAATGCAATAGAAAGTCAGAGGAGCAGACTCAAGCAATTAGAATGTAGCCTGGGACTTCTGGAGGACCAGGGAATCAACACCAACATAGCTGAAAAAAAATCAGATAAAAGAATTAAAAAAAAAAAGAAGAAACCCTAAGAATCATGTGGGACTCTCTCAAGAAGGATAACTTGCGAGTGATTGGAATCCCAGAACAGGGAGGGGGGACAGAAAACACAGAGAAAATAGTTGAAGAACTCCTGACAGAAAACTTCCCTGACATCATGAAAGACGAAAGGATATCTATCCAAGATGCTCATCGAACCCCATTTAAGATTGATCCAAAAAGAAAAACACCAAGACATATTATCATCAAACTTGCCAAAACCAAAGACAAACAGAAAATTTTAAAAGCAGCCAGGGAGAAAAGAAAGGTTTCCTTCAAGGGAGAATCAATAAGAATAAGTTCAGACTACTCAGCAGAAACCATGCAGGCAAGAAGGGAATGGGACGACGTATACAGAGCACTGAAGGAGAAAAACTGCCAACCAAGGATCATATATCCAGCAAAACTCTCTCTGAAATATGAAGGAGAAATTAAGATATTTACAGATAAACACAAGTTTAGAGAATTTGCAAAAACTAAACCAAGACTGCAAGAAATGCTAAAGGAGATTGTTTGGCCGGATGACCAATAATATCAGGTACCAGCACAATACAAGGTCACAAAACAGAATGTCCTGATATCAACGCAACTCAAATAAAGAAAGCACAAAAACAAACAAATTAAGATTAATTCTAAAAAATAAATAAATAAACAAAATAATACACATAACAGGAAATCATGGAAATCAGTAGATACACAATCACAATAATCAAAAAGAGGGACTAAATATATGAGGCATTGAACTGCCAGATGGAGAGTGATACAAGGCGATATAGAACGATACAAGTTAGGTTTTTATTTAGAAAAATAGGGGTAAATAATAAGGTAACCACAAAAAGGAGTATCAATTCCATAACTCAAGAAAAAAGCCAAAAAAAGTAACGACTCAACAAACATAAAGTTAACCATTATGAAAATGAGGATCTCACAAGCTACTAAGAAAAACGTCTCAGCACAAAAAAGCATGTGGAAAAATGAAATGACCAACAACGCACATGAAAAGGCATCAAAATGACAGCACTAAAAACTTATTTATCTATAATTACGCTGAATGTAAATGGACTAAATGCACCAATAAAGAGACAGAGAGTCACGGTCTGGATAAAGAAACACGAGCCATCTATATGCTGCCTACAAGAGACACACATTAGACTTAGGGACACAAACAAACTAAAACTCAAAGGATGGAAAAAAATATATCAAGCAAATAATAAGCAAAAAAGAAGAGGAGTAGCAATATTAATTTCTGACAAAATAGACTTTAGACTTAAATCCACCACAAAGGATAAAGAAGGACACTATATAATGATAAAAGGGACAATTGATCAGGAAGACATAACCATATTAAATATTTATGCACCCAATGACAGGGCTGCAAGATACATAAATCAAATTTTAACAGAATTGAAAAGTGAGATAGACACCTCCACATTTATAGTAGGAGACTTCAACACACCACTTTCGGAGAAGGACAGGACATCCAGTAAGAAGCTCAATAGAGACACGGAAGACCTACTTACAACAATCAACCAACTTGACCTCATTGACTTATATAGAACTCTCCACCCAACTGCTGCAAAATATACTTTCTTTTCTAGTGCACATGGAACATTCTCTAGGATAGACCACATATTAGGTCATAAAACAAACCTTTGCAGAATCCAAAACATCGAAATATAACAAAGCATCTTCTCAGACCACAAGGCAATGAAGCTAGAGATCAATAACAGAAAAACTAGGGAAAAGAAATCAAATACTTGGAAACTAAACAATACCCTCCTGAAAAAAGACTGGGTTATAGAAGACATCAAGGAGGGAATAAGGAAATTCATAGAATGCAACGAGAATGAAAATACTTCCTATCAAAACCTCTGGGACACAGCAAAAGCAGTGCTCAGAGGCCAATTTATATCGATAAATGCACACATACAAAAAGAAGAAAGAGCCAAAATCAGAGAACTGTCCCAACAACTTGAACAAATAGAAAGAGAGCAACAAAAGAACCCATCAGGCACCAGAAGAAAACAAATAATAAAAATTAGAGCGGAACTAAATGAATTAGAGAACAGAAAAACAATTGAAAGAATTAACAAAGCCAAAAGCTGGTTCTTTGAAAAAATTAACAAAATTGATAAACCATTGGCTAGACTGACTGAAGAAAAACAGGAAAGGAAACAAATAACCCGAATAAGAAATGAGAAGGACCACATCACAACAGAGCCAAATGAAATTAAAAGAATCATTTCAGATTACTACGTAAAATTGTACTCTAACAAATTTGAAAACCTAGAAGAAATGGATAAATTCTTGGAAAAATACTACCTACCTAAACTAACACATTCAGAAGTAGAACAACTGAATAGACCCATAACAAAAAAAGAGATTGAAACGGTAATCAAAAAACTTCCAACAAAAAAAAGTCCTGGCCCAGACGGCTTCACTGCAGAGTTCTACCCAACCTTCAGAGAAGACTTAACACCATTACTACTGAAGGTATTTCAAAGCACAGAAAAAGACAGAATACTACCCAACTCATTCTATGAAGCTACCATCTCCCTGATACCAAAACCAGGTAAAGACATTACAAAAAAAGAAAATTTTAGACCTATATCCCTCATGAACATAGATGCAAAAATCCTCAACAAAATTCTAGCCAATAGAATCCAACAACACATCAAAAAAATAATTCACCCTGATCAAGTGGGATTCATACCAGGTATGCAAGGCTGGTTTAATATCAGAAAAACCATTAATGTAATCCATCACATAAATAAAAGAAAAGACAAAAACCACATGATCTTATCAATTGATGCAGAAAAGGCATTTGACAAAGTCCAACACCCATTTATGATAAAAACTCTTACCAAAATAGGAATTGAAGGAAAATTCCTCAACATAATAAAGGGTATCTATGCAAAGCCAACAGCCAATATCACTCTAAATGGAGAGAACCTGAAAGCATTTCCCTTGAGAACGGGAACCAGACAAGGATGCCCTTTATCACTGCTCTTATTCAACATCGTACTTGAAGTCCTAGCCAGGGCAATTATGCTAGACAAAGAAATAAAGGGTATCCAGATTGGCAAGGAGGAAGTAAAGCTATCACTATTTGCAGATGACATGATCGTATACATGGAAAACCCTAAGGAATCCTCCAGAAAACTACTGAAACTAATAGAAGAGTTTGGCAGAGTCTCAGGTTATAAAATAAACATACAAAAATCACTTGGATTCCTCTACATCAACAAAAAGAACACCGAAGAGGAAATAACCAAATCAATACCATTCACAGTAACCCCCAAGAAGATAAAATACTTAGGAATAAATCTTACCAAGGATGTAAAAGACCTATACAAAGAAAACTATAAAACTCTGCTACAAGAAATTCAAAAGGACATACTTAAGTGGAAAAACATACCCTGCTCATGGATAGGAAGACTTAACATAGTAAAAATGTCTATTCTACCAAAAGCCATCTATACATATAACGCACTTCCAATCCAAATACCAATGTCATATTTTAAGGGGATAGAGAAACAAATCACTAATTTCATATGGAAGGGAAAGAACCCCCGGATAAGCAAAGCATTACTGAAAAAGAAGAAGAAAGTGGGAGGCCTCACTCTACCTGATTTCAGAACCTATTATACAGCTACAGCAGTCAAAACAGCCTGGTACTGGTACAACAACAGGCACATAGACCAGTGGAACAGAATTGAGAACCCAGATATAAATCCATCCACATATGAGCAGCTGATATTTGACAAAGGACCAGTGTCAGTCAATTGGGGAAATGATAGTCTTTTTAACAAATGGTGCTGGCATAACTAGATATCCATTTGCCAAAGAATGAAACAGGACCCATACCTCACACCATGCACAAAAACTAACTCCAAGTGGATCAAAGACCTAAACATAAAGACTAAAACGATAAAGATCATGGAAGAAAAAATAGGGACAACCCTAGGAGCCCTAATACAGGGCATAAACAGAATACAAAACATTACCAAAAATGATGAACAGAAACCAGATAACTGGGAGCTCCTAAAAATCAAACACCTATGCTCATCTAAAGGCTTCACCAAAAGAGTAAAAAGACCACCTACAGACTGGGAAAGAATATTCAGCTATGACATCTCAGACCAGCGCCTGATCTCTAAAATCTACATGATTCTGTCAAAACTCAACCACAAAAAGACAAACAACCCAATCAAGAAGTGGGCAAAGGATATGAACACACATTTCACTAAAGAAGATATTCAGGCAGCCAATAGATACATGAGAAAATGCTCTCGATCATGAGCCATTAGAGAAATGCAAATTAAAACTACGATGAGATTCCATCTCACACCAACTAGACTGGCATTAATCCAAAAAACACAAAATAATAAATGTTGGAGAGGCTGCGGAGAGATTGGAACTCTCATACACTGCTGGTGGGATTGTAAAATGGTACAACCACTTTGGAAATCCATCTGGCGTTATCTTAAACAGTTAGAAATAGAACTACCATACAACCCAGAAATCCCACTCCTCGGAATATACCCTAGAGATACAAGAGCCTTCACACAAACAGATCTATGCACACCCATGTTTATTGCAGCTCTGTTTACAATAGCAAAAAGCTGGAAGCAACCAAGATGTCCGTCAACGGATGAATGGGTAAATAAATTGTGGTATATTCACACAATGGAATACTACGCATCGATAAAGAACAGTGACGAATCTCTGAAACATTTCATAACATGGAGGAATCTGGAAGGCATTATGCAGAGTGAAATGAGTCAGAGGCAAAGGGACAAATATTGTATAAGACCACTATTATAAGATCTTGAGAAATAGAAAAAACTGAGAAGAACACATACTTTTGTGGTTACAAAGGGGGGAGGGAGGGAGGGAGAGGGCTTTTTATTGATATTGATCAATCAGTAGATAAGAACTGCTTTGGGTGAAGGGAAAGACAACACTCAATACAAGGAAGGTCAGCCTAATTGGACTGGACTAAAAGCAAAGAAGTTTCCGGGATAAAATGAAACCTTCAAAGGTCAGCGGAGCAGGGGCTGGGGTCTGGGGAACTTGGTTTGAGGGGACTTCTAAGTCAATGGGCAAAATAATTCTATTATGAAAACATTCTGCATCCCACTTTGAATTGTGGCGCCTGGGGTCCTAAATGCCAACAAGCGGCCATCTAAGATACATCAATTGGTCTGAACCCACCTGGAGCAAAGGCAAAGGAAGAACACCAAGGTCACACGACAACTAAGAACCCAAGAGACAGAAAGGGCCACATGAACCAGAGACCTACATTATCCTGAGACCAGAAGAGCTGGTTGGTGCCTGGCCGCGATCGATGTCTGCCCTGTCAGGGAGCACAGCAGACAACTCCAGAGGGAGCGGGAGACCAGTGGGATGCGGACCCCAGATTCTCATAGAAAGACCATACCTGATGGTATGACTGCGACTAGAGGAATCCCAGGGACAATGCTCCCCAGAACTTCTGATGGCACAGGAGAGGAACCATCCCCGAAGACAAATCATCAGGCATGAAAAGGACTGGTCAGTGGGGGGGAGAGAGATGCTGATGAAGAGTGAGCTAATTAAATCAGGTGGACACTGGAGAGTGTGTTGGCAGCTCTTGACTGGAGGGGGGATGGGAAGATAGAGAGAGAGGGAAGCTGGCAAAATTGGCACGAAACAAGAGACTGAAAGGGCTGACTCAATAGGGGGAGAGCAAGTGGGAGAAGGGAGTAAGATGTATGTAAACCTACATGTGACAGACTGATTGGAATGGTAAATGTTCACTTGAAGCTTAATAAAAATTAATTAAAAAAAAAAATGGCATGGGGGCAGTGTCTGACCTCCTCTAACTTCACAAGGTGAAAGGAGAACCAAGATCAACAGCCCAAGGCTGATTCCCGTGAGGCGGAGGCCACGCAAGCCTCCTCTTCCCACCATTTTTACTAATTCTGACACCAACCGTCCCTCACATAGCACTCTCTACTTCTCTGCCGGGTTCAATAGTTCATTGCAATGGCCATGCAGAACTAAAAGACCATACTCATGATTATGAGGTTTGTCAGGGAAGTAATAGTTACAATTCAGGCTCACGAACATTCAGGATACAGTTCTTTCCTCAGGACAGCCTCTTCCGAGCCATGCTAGCAGGCACGCCTCTGCCTGGCCCTAGGTCTCTCCCCAAAGGCACTCAGCTTTCTCTGTGTTCTGGGAAGCCCACAGTGTTGTCTCCTGCTGCTGGGTCTCCTGCCACCACTTCTCACCATCTTCAGGGTTACAGCTTGCTCTCTCTCTCTTTCTCTGTTTCTTGTTTCAAGGAGCTTCTCAGCACAGGGATCCCGGGTTCAAAGGACACACGCTCCACTCCTAGTTGTTCTACCTTGGTGGTGGTAGGATCTTCCTCTCTGCTCTGGAATTGGCTCCCTTAACTGACCAATCCCCTTGGTAGGCCACATTTAGCCTATCACACAGTCCCACCCAGTTGCCTGGGTGGAAGTTACAAGACCATGGCTAGAAAGGCCACGCACAAAAGAAATCCACCACACCTCCCAAATTTGAATTACTACATCTACTCTTATCTGATATATTTGAAGATTTTTTCGCTTTCTTTTTCAATACAGTTCGGGACCTAATACTCTTTCTTACACAATGGCAGTCTTGAATATTAAAGAAAACATATCTTTTCTTTATCTTCCCATCCCTTTTCATTCAATGCCTATGTTATATTTAGCCTAATAGACCAAGGTACTTTTCCTATTGATTTTAGTTGCTGTGAACTTCTAGCTGCTTCGCTCAAGCAAATAGGATTTTTTTTTAATTAATCATATTTTACAGACTAAGACCTTGAAAAATTTGAGCAAGTTTATTTCCCCTTTAGAAGGATTTAAAAAATACCCAAGTTGACATATTGACCAGATACATTTTGTCACTCCACCGTATTCAGAAAAAGAACAATATAGGAGGACTCATACTATTGGATTTTAAGAATTACTGTAAAGCCTGGCTTTTTTCAAAACTGCTTGGCTAATCTACTTCTTTTGCTTTTCATGTAAATTTTAGGATCAATTTATCGGTGCAAAAAATCCTGCTGAGATTTTGATTGTAATTACATTAGCTCTTTAGATCAATTTGGTATCTTACATATAATGAATCTCTGAATCCAGGAACACTGTATGTATCTTCATGAAGCTGTAGAAATCAAAGGAGTCCCTGGGTGGTCCAATTGATTAAATATTTGACTATTAACCAAAAGTTGGTGGTTTGAACCCATGCAGAGGCACCTTGGAAGACAGGCCTGGTAAACCTGCTTCTGAGAGGTCACAGCCTTGAAAACCTTATGAGCACAGTTCCACTCTGCAATACATGGGGTCACCATGAATCAGAATTGACTTGATGGCATTTTTTTTTTTGTATAAGAATCAAAGGAGTGTGGTATTGGCAAAGGGATAGATCAACGGAAAAGACTAGAGAACCCAGAAAAATAGAGTCCGAGCATATACGGCTAATTGATTTTCAAAAATGGTGAAAAGACGATTTAATGGAGAAAGTATAGTTTTTTTCAACACATGGTGTTGGAGCAATTGGACATCTATATGAGAAAAAAATGAACCTCAAACCAAACTTTATGCCTTATACCAAATTAGCTCAAAATAGATCATAGATCAAGATGTAAAATATAAACCCATTAAACTTTTAGAAGAAACCCATATAAGAAAATCTATGTTACCTGGGGTTAGACAAAGAGTTCTTAAATATGACTCCAAAAGCATAATCTGTAACAAAAAAATTGAACTTAATCAAAACTAAAGACTTTTGCTCAATGAAAGACACTATTAAAAGAATGTAAAGACAAGATATAGACTGGGAGAAGAGAAAATATTTGCAAGTCAAATGTTCAATAACAACAACAAAACTTGTATCTAAAATACATAAAGACTCTCAAAACTCAACAGTAAGAAAAACCCAAGTAAAAATGGGCAAATTATTTCAATAGACACCTCACCGAAGAAAATGTATGGATGGCAAAAAAACACATGAAAAATGTTCAACAATAGTCATTAGGGAAATGCAAATTAACACCACAATGAGATATCACCACGGAGATTGGCTAAAAATAACTGATACTGCCAAGTGCTGACGAGGATGCAGAGCAACAGCAACTCTCATACATTGCTTCCAGAGATGCAAAATAGTAAATTCACTCTCAAAAACAATGTGGCAGATTTTTTTTCAAGTTAAACGTACATATTACCTAGGTCCCTGTGTGACGCAGACAGTTTGCGATTGACTACTAACCTAAAGGTTGGTTATTCGAACCCACCCAGCAACACCAAGGAAGAAAGGCCTGGTAATCTGCTTCTGTAAAGGTTACAGGCAAGAAAACCCTGTGGGACAGCTATACTCTAACACAGGGTGTTGTCATGAACTGGAATCGACTTGAGGGTAATGGATTTGGTTTATTTTTTTAATATATAACCTAGTAATCCCGCGTCTAGGTACTTACCTGAGAGAAGTGAAAATTTATGTTCACACAAAAACCAGTATAAGAACACTTATAGCAGCTCTATTCATAATTGCCAATAATTGGAAAAACCCCAAATGTCCTTTGATAGGTGAATAGATGGGCCAACCGTGGTGCATTCCTACAATGGAATATAACTCAGCAATAAAAGTAATGAATTATTGGTACCAGTAATAACACAGATAAACCTTCAAATCTCAAAGGCATTATGCTAAGTGAATAAAGTCAGTATCAAAGGTTATATACCATATATTTTCATTTATATGACATTCTGGAAAAGGCAAAACTACGACAAGAAGACTGTTATCAGTGGTTCCTGGGGGTTAAGGTCTGCATGAGGGTATGACTTCACAAAAGGGTTTTTTTTTTTTTTTTGGTGATGGAACTGTTCTGTTTCCTGATTGTGGTGGTGGTTACACAAATTTATACATATGTCAAAATTTATAGAACTGTATACCACAGAAAAGTCAATTTATGTTAATTTAAAATTAAATATAATAAAATGATAAGAAAATAAAATTGTATTCAGCCTGGTTTTGGTATAAGTGAATTTTATCATACTCTTCTGACTGTAATACAGAAAAGATAGCACACACGATGAGAGAAAATGTGTGTATGTGTGTGTGAGAAGTAGAAATAGTTTCCATGATGAGTGACACAAGTAATCCAAAACAATCATCATATTTATTTATTTATAATATATACACGTTACATATTCACCTTTTACAAGCTTAGGCTCCTAAACAATGCTAGACTGAATGTAATGCTAAATTTAGCTTTAATTTCCTGAGCCTACTTTGGGTGAATGTTGCTGTGGGGATCAGGGAAGGTGTGAGTTTAGGGGTGGTATTGAAGGTGGTGATTGGAGCATTTTAAGCTTGAAGTTATGGTAATGTGTGTTCACGTCTCTGGTTTGCCACAGACACCCCATCTCAGCGGGTACAGTTTATTCTTGGAACTGAAGATGATGATGAGGAACACATTCCTCATGATCTTTTCACAGAACTGGATGAGATTTGCTGGCGTGAAGGCGAGGATGCTGAGTGGCGAGAAACAGCCAGGTGAGAATTGTTTGTCTGAGTTAAGGTATACTGAAAGAATTTTCCTCCTACTTACAGATTCCTAATGCAACACTTTAAACATCTATGAGAGCTGCTGATTTCTGAAGTAGCTCATCTGGTCTGGGCATATCCTATAATGGGATGTGGGTCAGAATGAAATCTGAAGGCAGTAATTATAGTAAACAGTGACACAGAGCCAGCAACAGCTGCAGTCTTAAAGATAAACAGTAACATAATTTGTGTGTCATCAGCAAAACAATAGAAATTTAAAAGTAATTTATTTCCATCTTTTTGGCTGCTGGCCGATGTCCAAACTAGTAATGCTGTATATAACTTGAGCGTAAGATTTTATAAAGAAAGGACAAACACCAAAAACAGGCCTGAGGTACGGTCCTGAATTTCATGTACTGTTTTTTTTTTTTTTTCAATGAGGGTAAAAATATTTCCTAATATGTTTCTAAGGTATGTATATACTTAAACATGGTGGGTTTTCAAAATAATCTTTAATTACTTTTATTTCTCATTTTTAATTGATATTTCTATATTACTAAGTTGGTAGGGGATGTTGAGTTGATTCTGACTGATTGATGAATTGCTATAAAAATGAACTAAATTTTGGGTTTACTCTTTATTCATTTTTTGCTCACTTGCTCATTTATTTAACAGACACTTATGGAGTACTATCATGTGCCAGGTGCAATGGATATAGAACGAAACAAAAAATCTTAGATCCTACCTTTAGATAAACAGCCTAATGGAGGATTTGGATGAGTAGACAATGTTGTGGGAGTGCTATGGTGCAGGTGTTCACTAGGAACTGTGGACACACATCATTTCCCCATTGCTTACAAAATTTTAATGTAAATATGAATCACCTGGGGTCTTCTTAAAATGCAGATTCAGTAGGCCTTGGGAATAGGGCCTGAGATTCTGCATTTCTAACAAGCACCTATGTAGTGTCGTGTCAATATTTTTAGTTTGATGATCACACTTTGAGTAGCAAGGATCTAAACCACATGGGTGAAGGGGAGGGGATCTGGGTAGTCTCCCTGGAGGAGACGATCCCTGCGCTAACTCTTGGAGGTTTGAGTATGACTTAACCAGGTGCTGTCAAGTTTTTTCTGACTCATATCCAACCCATGTATGTCAGAGTAGAACTGCTCCATACTGTTTTCGATGGCTGATTTTTCAAGAAGTATATCTTCAGGTGTTTCTCCTCAGGCACCTCTATGTCGACTAGCACCTCCCGCCTTTTGGTTAGCAGCCAAGCATGTTAACTGTCTGTACCACCCAAGGACTCCTGATTAGGATTTAGCTAGACATAGATGTGGGGATAGGGGGTTGTATTCCAGGCAGAAGGAGCATTGACCCAGGTTTGACTGTTTTCTTAGGCTATCCTTTCCATCTAGAAGCCCTGGTGGCACAGTGGTTAAGTGCTCAGCTGCTAACCAAAAGGTCAGTGGTTTGAACCTATCAGCCGCTCCACAGGAGGAAGATGTGGCAGTCTGCTTCCATAAAGATTACAGCCTTGGAAACCCTATGGGGCAGTTCTACTCTGTCCTATAATGTTTCTGTGATTTGGAATCAACTCAAAGGCAATGGGTTTATCCATTCCATGGTTGGAGAGCTCTAATTGTTAGGAAATTCTTTTTTGACATATCTGTTAGTGGCCTTCAGGTTGTAGTACTCCCTGGATTATGTTAAATTTATGGTTGCATTTAATAGTTGCCATAACTCTATCTACCCAGACTTAGTATGGAACTAAATGTTCAATCATGAAAATAAATATTATGAATAATACTGGGCCAGTTAATTCTTATTTGATATATTCTTAGTGGTTTTTACAGCTCTCCTTTAATTAAAAGAAAATAGAAAAAAACAAAATGGCTATTATCATTATAAACTTAAATATTAAAACTACTAACTGCCAATAGTTAAAATTCAAGAAATATGAAAAGATAAAAAATCAAAAATATCTCTGCACCCTTATTTACAGCCCCTCTCTTTAAAATGACCAACGTAAAGAGTTTCTTGTGCATCTTTCCAGAAAAACTTTAAAGTTTAGATCTGCATGTAAGTGTACATTCTTTTTTATTTACACCCTAGGGATTATTTAATATACAGTGTTCACAACTTAATTTTTTTTTACTTCATAATATATTTGGGGTATTTTCCTCATCAGCAATACAGATTTATTCAACCTTTCAAATTACTACATTGCATTCAATTATATGAATGAACTTTCTTTTGTTTAGCCAGTCTTAATAGACATTTAGGTTGTTTGACTTTTTGCTGTAAACATTGCTACAATGATCATTTACACATGTATGGTTCACATTATTTATGCAAGGTGAATTTCTAACAGTGGAATTTATGTATCAAAGAGAACAGATTTTTTTTTTTTTTTACTTTGATATATATTACAAAATTGCTTTCATAAAATGTTTTGGTAATTGACATTTCCACCAACAATGTGAGAGTGCTTATGTCCCCCAAACACTTGCCACCAACCTTTAAAAATTTTTGCTAAGTTGACAGATGAAAAAAAAATCTCATTGTTTTAATTTGCATGTCTTTATTAGTGAGGTTGAGCATCTTTTCATGTTTTTACCTCTTTTCCTGTGAAATACTTGTTTATTTCTTTTATATGTTTTGCGTCAAATCATAATTTTCTTTATTTTCCTTTTTGAATACCTTAATTTGGTGGTATGTTATTGTATGCCAATTGCTGTTTTATGGAAAATTTATATAAATTTATCAGTTTTCCCCATGATACTTGCTTTCTATGGCAAGATTTTGTATATATGGAACTCAATTTAAAATAATTTTTTTTAACCTGGTAAAACCCTCTGTCTTATTTTTTTCTTCTAACTGCATTGAAAACTAAGTACTTGGGGGCATTTAAAATCACAGCATATGTGCTTATCTTTATTAGGAGAAAGAAAAACAACATATGATAATCTTTACAAATTAGTAATGCAGTTTTGCTCTTTTATAATTAAGGAGTTGTTGATAAAAAAGTTGAAGTGTACATCCCCCTGTTTAAGGCTAGAAGCATAGAAACAAGAAACATATTTTTCCTGGATGACTTGAAAGAAGTTCTGTGGTTATGGTGCTAGACAGGTCTGGTTAGTTAGGTACTAGACAGATCTGCTCTAGTTAGGGTCCCTTCATTTTTTGGTAAGAAGCAGTTTTTGGAAGCACTTCCCTTTGGTTCCTTTTTTTACTCTCATACACAAAAGAGCTAAGAAGTAAGATTGGACTATACATTTTGGCATGAGTAACTTTCTTATTCTTAAAATGGTTGGTGATTTTTCATCTTCCAAATCAGTGACCTGTTACTTTCAGCTAGTAACTTCCTTGTGTAACTTGTCCACTCTTATAAAGTGAGGAGGTAAAAAACCCAATGCCGTCAATTCGATTCCGACTCATAGCGACCCTATAGGCCAGAGTAGAACTGCCCATAGTGAGAAAGTAGCAGACGCAATAAAACCTGTTGCTGTCAAGTTGATTCCGATTCATAACAACCCTATAGGACAGGGTAGAACTGCCCCTAGAGTTCCCAAGGAGCATCTGGTGGATTTGAACTGCTGACCTTTTGATTAGCAGCCGTAACTCTTAAGCACTACACCACCCGGGTTTCCAACAGAAGCAATACTGGACTTTAGTCCTCTTCACCCTGTCACAGGTGAGCAAGTAGGATTTTATAATGCTCTAGTAGATTGATTTGAGCAATGTGAGCTATATGTTTATCTCAAACCACCAAAATGTATTGCTGGTTATTTATAAAGAATAAAAGAGATGATCTAGTTAATTAGTAGCTTTCTCTAATGTTATTAGATAGGACATGTGTTCTTAGCCACGCTTCTGAAACCTTTTGCATTGCGCAGCTCTTTGAGGTTCAGAGAGACATCTGATGAGCAATCAAAATGGTAACAGACATTGAAGAGGAGGACAGATAAATTTTGGCTGAAAGACAATGCTTTGGGGAAGAAAAGAACGTATTTATTAAGGACTTAGAAATGTAGTAAGTTTTACAGTGGCAGAAGTAATTTTGCTCTGGCTACCCTTGTTCATCTAAAAAAGCTAATTTTAACTAATTCATGACTCCTCCTGATTTTTCAAATGCAATCTAAATCTAATAAACTCATTAGCATAACCATCTGAAGCATTTCTTTCTTTTGTTAGTATTCAGGTGGGATTAACAATTTTCTACTGTAAGTGTGGAAATGAAAAGGATATTTTATCAGCACATTGCACCTGTCACATATCACATCTTGAATAATTCATGTCCACTGTCATTGCCAAGTAAAACTGAAGTAAAGTTTTAGATTTTAAGCTAAATTTTTGAATCATGATAATTTAATAAATTTTTGTGAAAACCAGCTGTTCACTTTTAAAAACCCTAAAAGAAGGCAGATGACAAGACTAATGAAATCAACATAATTACAATGTCCTGCTTATAAATAACATATAGTGTTATTAATAGAAATGTGCGTAAAGATAACACAGCTGTGCAGTTGTGGAAACAACATGGTTGATTCACTGTGGTTGCCTTTTAAAAGTGCTTTCCACAAATGAACTCAGAAGAGATGAAGCAAGGGTAGCAGTTAGGTTCTGGTACCTACATGGTAGTGTGGAAAAGGATTATTACATCAAAGCAATTTTATTGCTACTGGGAAGGCATTTGATATTCAAAATTAGTAATGTTCCAGTGATCGAGATTTTTCAGTAGAATGTGGGGTGTGACGATAACATCGATTAAGAATAGATAATGTGCATAGACTCTAGGCTTAGATATATTTCATTTCCCTGTAAAATTGATGATAGGCACTCCATGACTATATATGCTTTTCTCCAGCTCCCACCCACAGTATGCTCCCTCTCCCCATCCTCCGTATCACTGCCTCTACCCAAAAATGCCTCAAAAGAGAGTGTTTTTTCTTCGAACATTCTTCTCTTTCCCCAAGGCTAGAAATTACTTTCTGTTTGGGTAGAATCAGAGATTAAATATTCTTAGAAAAGTTAACCTGAAATAATGGAAATAGAGTGAACAAAAGGAGTTAAGTTTTATGGGAAACATCTATTTCTAATAATATGTGTATTGTATAAGAGTTTATCATCAACCTAATCCTCAAGGAATTGATGAAACACCCATGTTATGGTGTTGTTTTGTATAAAGAGATTGCAATGCGCTGATCATGGGTAAAAACAGATCCAGACATACTGAAGAGCTTAAATCCGTCTCCCCATACAAAATGTCATACGATTGGCCTACAATTTTTATTTATTTATTTATTTTTCATCGTCCATCACATCTCTCTCATGACTTTGAAATTCTTGTTTGCTTTGATTTGCTATTCAAATAAATGTTAGCTGAGTTTATTTGAAAACTGGAACAAATTGCAACCCTTCAGGTTGTTAACTGCAATCAGGCATCTTGCAACTGACAGTATTTTCAGTGACTAAAAATCTTGAAACAAAATTTGGTGTGTTCCCAGACCTGTTAATTTCTGTCTTTGAAGTATGAAATGGAATGAAAAAAAAAAAAAGGAAAGAGATATATACTTACATATTTATGTGTATATATATATTATTTTTTAATATAGTCTCTTTAAAAAATTCATTTCAATCTCTCTTAAAGCTTTGGCATCATTCTGGAGCTGGCATAAAGCACTGAATCTTGAGGTGTTTAATGTTCTTAGTAAATTGATTTTTGTAATTTATGGATTCCTTTTTATGGAAAATACATTCTTTGTCCTTTTGTAATACTTATAAAACCTATGGCTATAGCAAACCATCTATGCATATAGCATATATTTGCCCATCTTAACTACCAAACTGCTTGGAACTCTCAGAGACTCCACACTTTTTTTCTAAGGGAACCAGGCCCCCAGTTTAAAAGGCATTATTCTAAAGGAAGGATTTTTCCTTCTAAAGAAAGCAATCCCCTTGCTTTTAAAATGTCTTTTCAGATACACATATAGATCAATGGAACAGAATAGAGGATCCAGAAATAGACCAGCTGATTTTTGACAAAGGGGAAAAAACTATGCAATGAAGGAAGGATAATATTTTCAATAAATGTGCTGGAAAAAGTTGAACATCCATAGGTGATAAAATGAAACTTGATGTAAACCTCACAGTGTATATAAAAATTAATTCAAGATGACTCATGAAAATAAATGTGAAACAAAAAGCTATGAAACCTTTGGAAGAAAGCATAGGATAAAAATCTTTGGGACCTAGGGCTATGAGGTAAGGTTTTAGGCGTGACACCGAAAGCACAATTCATAAAACAAAATGTTGATATATTGGGCTATGTGATGGAAATATTTGCAAACTGTGTATCAAACAAGGAACCCTGGTAGCACAGTGGTTAGGAGCTTTACTGCTAATCAAAAGGTTGGCAGTTCAAATCTATCAGCTGCTCCTTGAAAACTCTGTGGGGCAGTTCTACTCTGTCCTATAGGGCTACTATGAGATGGAATGGACTTGATGGCAATGGGTTTGGTTTTTGATTTTTATATGTCAGACAAAAGTCATATATATAGAATATATAATAAACTCTTAAAGCTCAATAGTATGAAAAGAAACAAATTTGAAAAATGGACAAAAGACATGAACAGACTTTTCACCAAAAAAGAGATACATAGGGCAAACAAATACTCGAAGAGATGTTCAACCCATTAATCATTAGGAAATGCAAATTAATACCACCATGAGATATCACTGCTAAAAGGATAGCTTAAAAAACTGATCATAATAAATGCTAGCAAGGGGGTTTAGTTTTTGAGCAAGGATGTGGAGAAACTTGATCTCTCATGGATTGCTAATACCCAGGAATGTAAAATGGTAGAACCACTCCGAAAAACCGTTTGGCAATTTCTTATAAAACTAAACATGCATGTTCTATACAACACAGCAAACACATTCTTGGGCATTTTTGTATCCCAGATCAATGAAAGCTTATGTTAATACCAAAACTTCTACATGGATTTTCATAGACACTTTATTCGAAATAGCAAAAGCCTTTAGACAACCCAAATGTCCTTCAGTGGGGTGAATGGTTAAACAAACTCTGCTATATCCATATTATGGAAGCAGATTGAATATGGCAAAACTACTGTGCTGGAGAACAGATTAGTGATCATGAGGGCGTAGGAACAGACAGTGTGGAGGGTGGGAATATAAAGGTGTAGCATGAGGGAGTTCCTTTGCGGTGATGAACTGTTCTGTATTTTGATCGTGGTGTTGGTCTCATGAATCTATAAGTGGGATAAAAATGCATGGAACTACACACACACACACACACACATACACACACGCATGCACACATTCTCTTCTTAAGAGTTTTAAATAATTTTGATGTTTATTTCAAAAAGCCAAGATAAAATAATGTAGATGCTTTGTCACTTATTTAATCATCTTCACTAATATTTGGGAGGAACATTTAATTATAAATCTCCATTTAGGAAAGTTTGATCATTTTATATAGTTGAAAAAAATTTAAATTTTAAAATGAATGCATTTAAAATGTATATTTATAATGTAAACATATATATACTTATATTATATAAAATAATATTTAAAATGAATATATTATTATAGTTATTACAACTTGCAAACAATATTATTGCATTGACCAGTTCACAGAGTTACACTTAAGTAATTAAGAGACAATATGATTTTTTTTTTTTAGTAATGTACACACACCGTTTTCAGTATTTTTTAACTGACTAAAATTTTGGACAACATTTTTAGAAGCAATTTTATGTATAGGGATGACAGAGAGTACTGTAGCTCCAGCAACCTTAATCAAGGACATTTTTCACACAGAGAGAGAAATCTGTATTCCCCCAAACACTGTTCAGCCTTTCATAATCGTAAGTATTCTTTACCACCCTTTGGACTGGAAACTAGATTTCAAATCTAACAAGGTTCTTTAGTCAAAATAGCAATCAGCATAAGTGCTATTACAGTCTCCCTTTCTTTTGCTCTTTTTGTCTGAAAACTACATTCTATGTCAAAAGTATACAAGGTGATAGGAAATAAAAGTTGTATCCACTCCCTTGGTGCCACTTTGTTTGTAGAAAGTTGCATTACAGTCCATTCCACAAACTACAAAGTTTGAATCTTACTGACAGAGGAAAAACACACATTTTTGTCCAGCACAGGAGATAATGAAGAAAACAAATACGGATCACTTAAAGAGAGAGGGAGAGAACAAAGAACATTTTTCAACTTGACATTGTTCCAGACCAGGAAGAAAACGAAACACTGAATTGATTATTTCCACTACAGACATTAGCATAAGATATTAGAACAGAAAGGGAACATAAATTCAAATGAAGTGATTGTAATATGGTGGAAAATGGGTACAAACTCTGGAGAAAAGCAAAAAAGACTTGGAGTTCAATCCAGGTTTGACAAGGTCACTGGATAGGTGACCTTGAGTAAGCTATTTAATGTGTCAAATTTTACAGATAAGAAAACTGCAGCCCAGAGAAATTGAAAGAATTTCCCTTGGTCACATGACTATTTGTAGCTAGAGTAGGGACAAAAACCTAGATCTCTTTTTAGTCCTAACCAATTCAAGACACTTTCCACAATACTATCTTAACCTCCCAATGTCCACCAAGAAGTTGATCTTTTGTGATATTGATGTTTATAATGTGACTATGGCCTTACTTTTATTTCTGGTAAGAAATATTGATTTATTATATTTATCAAAATCATATTCACTCTCACCATTAATTCTAACTAGGATTTTTATTTTGGTATGAATAGCTAAAATGGCGATCTGTATTGGTTGGTATAGGCTAAATTATGCTATAATAAACACCCTGCGATCTCAGTGGCTTAAAACCACAATGGTTTATTTATGGCTCATGGTAAATGGGTCAACAGAGGCTCTCTGCTTATCTGTTCATTGTAGTTACTCAGGAGCCCTAGCTGATGGAACAGCCTCTATCCTAAACATTGCTGGTTGCTATGCCATGGAAAAGGAGAGCTCCAGAGGTTCTAATCCCTACAATTAAATACTCTAACCTGAAAGCGAAGCATGTAATCTCTGCTCACAACTAATTGGCCAGAACTAGTTACAAAGCCTCATCCAATTAAAAGGGGGCCAGCTAGTGATATCCTACTCTTTACTAGAAGAAGTAGAGAACCAATTGCAGTTGATGAACACCACTATTGACCATCACATGATTTGTGAGGTGTTATGAACCTGTTAAGGGCTGAAAAACTTTAAGAATCACCAATATGCAAAATTCCTAACTGTAACTGTGTAGACAAAAATGTCCTGTACAATCTCCAGAACTGAAGAAATACCATCAGTGATTTGGGGCTTAAATGTAAGTTTTTTTTAACCCCTATGTGTTCTATAAAGTTATGATAAGCACAGCTATTCTTCCCTTTCTGTAAACTACTGGTTTCCTTTTCACTTCCTGACACTGGGGACAGAGCCATAGCCTTCTTGATCTATTTTTCCACTCCGTACATCAATCAAGGAGCCCTGGTGGCACAGTGGTTAATCATTCAGCTGCTAACTGAAAAGTTGGCGGTTTGAACCCACCAGGTGCTCCATGGAAAAAAGATGTAGCAGTCCGCTTCCATGAAGCCTTTGGAACCCTATGGGGGAAGTTCTATTCTACTTCATTGTATAGGGTTGGTATGAGTTGGAATCGACTGGACAGCAATGAGTTTGGGTTTTGGCACGTTAATCATTCCAATTAACCTTTTTAGTTAGTTATTTTTGGCTGATCCACCTGATTCCCTAACTAATTACTCCCACATCTTTGTCCTCTGGTGGAGTTGGGTCATTTGATTACATAAAAAGAATAATATAGCCATATAGGGAATTTGAGTGATATTGCAAAGACAGAGGAAGCTAGGGTTAAAAATGGCTAAGGGGAGAAGGAGTGAAGGATATCATAGGGATAGAAGGGGTGAGAAAGTCAATTTAGGCTAAGGTTCATTAGAAATGGTGAAATTAAATTGGTCCTTTATTGAGAATTGAGAGCAAGTACCTAAAGGGAGAAGAGATTGAGTGGCTAGTGCCAGAGCAGCCAAATCATTGGCTTCTTTCTATCCCTTCCACTGATCTTGTTCAGAAGCAAAACTGGGTGCTGTTGTTGTTAGTTGCTGTCAAGTCAATTCCAACTCATGCTTACTATTCATTTCTTTCCTACAAGGCAGTGGTCTCTCACTTAGCACCATGGTATCAAGTTTCTTCTCCTATACTCCATCCCTGGCAGAAGCTCCCAGGGAATAGGGGATAAGTTCAGTTCTCATATATTCAGTTACTAGGAAGTGACCACGATCACTAGATTTCATCCAAACAGGCCTAGTAAGGATTTTTCCCTATCAAATATCCCCAAATTATACTAGCCTTCCTAAAAATTCAACAGGGCAATCATCAAGAAGCTGAAATATTCTGGTTTAAGATGTCTGACCAAAGAAAAATGAGTATTCTTTCATTTTCTCTTGTATCTATTTCAGTTATCATTGTATTTCCATGAAAAAATATACTCTATTCGTTATACAACAGCTTTACAGTGACCACTGATTAAACTTTTATATTCAAATGTTTCTTTCAGAGCTAGAAAACTTAACAGAAATGACATATGAGTTTCGCTTTGTTTTCAATGTATCTTTTGATTACAAAAACAATGCTCATTAAATGGAATTAAAATAAAGTAGACCAAGTGGCTTGGGCTAGCTTTTACATACTTCCAAAACCCATGAAACCAAGAAGCAATATGATTATCTTTCTATTTCTACTTTTTATGATTGTGGTAAATAATCATTCATCTATAATATAATGATATTCAATGTGCTGACAATAATATTTCTTTGCATAGGTGGTTGAAGTTTGAAGAAGATGTAGAAGACGGAGGAGAAAGGTGGAGTAAGCCTTATGTAGCAACTCTTTCATTGCATAGCTTGTTTGAGTTGAGAAGTTGTATTCTGAATGGAACTGTGCTGTTGGACATGCATGCGAACACTTTAGAAGAAATTGCAGGTATATCTTTTTTTCACTCAGTCTCTTTTACGGTTATGACAACTTTTATGAGTACTCTCTTTTACTTATAATTCTATACGTGTGTGAACTTTGAAAAATGAATTCTCATGATCGCTGTCCTGTGTTGTTGTTGTTGTTAGTTGCTATCAAGACCACTCTGACTCATGACGACCTTAAATATCACAGAACAAAACACTGCCTGGTCCAGTGCCATCTCCATGGTCTTTGATATGTTTGAGCCCATTATTGTAGCTATTTTGTTAATTAATCTCATTGAGGGTTTCCATCATTTTTTGCTGACCCCCTACTTTACCAAACAGGATGACCTTATGGGGCCTTAAAAGTAATTTTGCCTAGCCCTCAATTTTAGATAAAAGGAAGCAGAATCTCAGAGAAATATGGCCTAGCTGTTTAGTGGCAGGTCTAGAATAAAACTGGAATTTCTATAGACCCTGATTCCCATTCAGTATTTCTTGTTTTTCGCTGTCGTAATTAGTTAGATGGTCACCATTAGATAATTAAAGGAAAACAAAATAAAACAAAACACTTAAATCTAGAGAATGACTTTCAATATTGAAACGCGTGAAATAACCAAATGAAAAAAAAATTCAGTAAACAGGAAAAATGTTGGTTTAAATGGACATAGGAAGGCATGGCCATTTTTAAAACTGAATCAAAATTCCTGAATTCCAGAGGAAGCCTAGTGATGCAGTGAGATTAGTTTTGTAATTTAATACTATTATTAGCTTCTGGGAAACCCTGGTGGCGTAGTGGTTAAGTGCTAAAGCTGCTAACCAAAGGGTCGGCAGTTCGAATCTGCCAGGTGCTCCTCGGAAACTCTATGGGGCAGTTCTGCTCTGTCCTATAGGATCGCTATAGGGCTGCTATAGGGTCGCTATGAGTCGGAATCGACTCCACAGTACTGGGTTGGGTTATTAGCCCCTGGAATGAATGATTTGGATTAGAATTCTGTTATAGCTATGTAACACCAGGAATTGTATTTACCAAACACCAAGAACTATGGAATATTACTTATGGTATATTAACAATATCAAGAAATAGAGTCAAAGAACTCTTGTATCTTTTGGTCTGTATGACAAGCACATTTTGGTAAAAAAAAAAAAAATACAAAACAAAAACAAACTCACAGGAATGCACTTTGAAAGAGCATAAATAAAACTATTGATGGACGTTTTTAAAATAAAAACAAAAACAAAAAAGGACTCAGGCAGTTTTTAAAATTATTAGTTTGGAAAAAATAAAAGCAATTACATATGAAATTTATTGAGAGAAGTATAGGATTCAAGGACTTAAGGGATACTTCAATAACTTAATTATATTTTAGAGATGGAAAAACCAACTAACCCAAAACCCCACGTGTGTGTTTTAAGGTTCTGCCAGTGATGAAATTTGTAGCTTTATTCTTACAAAGAAAATTTGAAAGATTCAGAGAAATTAGGATAACATAGAACATTATTAGAAAAATAATGTATGGAGTTATCTTCAGAGCAGCCACGTGAAGTAGATGACATTCCCATTTTTTGATGAGAAAACAGAAACTAAAAATGTCATAGCCCAGAATTTTTCTTAGATCCTCTGACGGTAAGCCCAGTGTTCCTTCTATCACTCTGCAACTACTATATGAAGAAAAAAAGAACTGGAGGTAGATGTCACCCAAGTTTTAATGACAGTTTGATGAATTAAAAAATTATTTATCCTATTAAGGGTGGTGGTAGGTAGGCATACATTGCAATATATGTGAAAAGTAAGTATAGAAAATATTTCGACTCACAATATTAAACAAAAAGTAAAGAAAGATGAGCCTTTCTCCCCTGAGTTTCATACACTTTTACAGAGGTTATCCTTTAAAATATACAACTAAGCCTAAAAGACTGTATAAAAAGAGACTGTATAAAGTACAATATAATTTTCAGAAGGACATAGGGTACAATAATAGTTCACCCTAAACCAAGATTTAGAGAAAATGGCTAAATTAGAAATCAACAAACCTCATGAGAATGATGGAATAGTAGCCCTCCAGCTCAATTTCTTAGGTTTATGTTGTAGGCTTTTGCTAATATCTAATAAACACTTTTGTATTCTAGTTAGGAATGAAATAGCTGAAATTTTCATAGAATTTTGCAGTTTAGGAAGCTTTTCACTTTTTGATACTTTTGGGGCTTGGTATTATAATTATTATCCCTACTTCATAAATGAAGAAACTGATATCCAACAGGTTAAATGTCTGGCCCAAAATAAGGAGTTTATTTCTGCTGCTTAACTCAGTGATGGCATTACCTTTGAAAACTGGTCAATCCAAAAGAGTTTTGAATTGGCTATGTATAATGACTACCACGTGTCTGTCAGTTTGTCATACTATGGTGGCTTGCATGTTGCTGTGATACTGGAAGCTTTGCCACTGGTATTTCAAATACCAGCAGGGTCACCCTTGGTGAACAGGTTTCAGTGGAGTTTCCAGACTAGACAGGCTAGGAAGAAGGACCTGGCAGTATACTTCTGAAATAATTGGCCAGTGAAAACCTTATGAACAGCAGCAGAGCACTGACATAGTGCTGGAAGATGAGCCCCTCGGGTTGGAAGGCGCTCAAAATATGACTGGGGAAGAGGTGCCTCCTCAAATTGGAGTGGAACTTAATGACGTGGATGGAGCCAAGCTTTCGGGACCTTCATTTGCTGATGTGGCATAACTCAAAATGATAAGAAACAGCTGCAAACATCCACTAATAATCAGAATATGGAATGTACAAAGTATGAATTTAGGAAAACTGAAGGTTGTCAAAAATGAAATGGAACACATAAAGATTGATATCCTAGGCATTAGTGACCTGAAATGGATTGGTATTGGCCATTTTGAATCAGAAATCATATAGCCTACTATATTTTTTTACTATGCCAGGAATGACAGATTGAAGAGGAATGGCATCATGTTCATTATCAAAAAGAACATTTCACCATCTATCCTGAAGTACAACACTGTCAGTGATAGGATAATATCCATATGCCTACAAGGAAGACCAGTTAATATGACTATTATTCAATTTATGCACCAACCACTAATGATAAAGATAAGGAAATTGAGGATTTTTACCAACTTCTACAGTCTGAAATTGATCAAACATGCAATGAAGAAGTGTTGGTAATTACTGGTGATTGGAGTGCAAAAGTTGGAAAAGAAGAAGGATCAGTAGTTAGAAAATATGGATTTGGTGATAGAAGCAGCACCAGACATCCCATGATAGAATTTTTTAAGACAGTGACTTATTCTTTGAAAATACCTTTTTCAACAAGATGAACTGCAACTTTACATGTGGACCTCACCAGATGTAAAACACAGGAATCAAATCGAAACATCTGTGAAAAGAGACAGTGGAAAACTTCAGTATCATCAGTCAGAGCAAGGCCAGAGGCCGACTGTGGAAGAGACCTTCAACTGCTCATATACGAGTTCAAGCTGAAGCAGAAGAAAATTAAAACAAGTCCACGAGAGCCAAAATATGACCTTGAGTATATCCCACCTGAATTTAGAATTTAAATTTGACTCATTGAACACTAATGACCAAAGACCAGACGAGTTGTGGAAGATACGATACATGAAGAATGCAAAAGGTCATTTAAAAGACAGGGAAAAAGAAAAGACCAAAGTGGATGTCAGAAGAGACTCTGAAACTTGCCCTTGAACATTGAGTTGCTAAAGCAAATGGAAGAAATGATGAAGAGAGCTGAACAGAAGGTTTCAAAGAGCAGCTCAAGAAGACAAAGTAAAATATAATGAAGTACAAAGACTTGGAGTTAGAAAAGCAAAAGAGAAGAATACGCTAAGCATTTCTTAGGCTGAACTGAAGAAAAAATTACAGCCTCCATTTGCAATTTGGAAGGATTCTAAGGGCAGAATATTGAATGACATAGGAAGAATCAAAAGCAGATGAAACAAATACACAGGATCACTGCACCAAAAAGAATTGGTCGACATTCACCCATTTCAGAAGGTAGCACATGGTCAAGAACTGATGGTACTGAAAGGAAGAAGTCGAAGCTACACTGAAGGCATTGTTAAAAAACAAGACTACAGGAATTAAGGGAATACCAATTGAGATGTTTCAACAAAGGAATGAGGCTCTGGAGGCGCTCACTTGTCTATGCCAAGAAATTTGGAGAACAGCTCCCTGGCCAACCAACTAGAAAAGATCCATATTTGTGTCCATTTCAAAGAAAGGTGCTCCAACAGAATGCAGAAATTATCAAACAATATCATTAATATCACACACAAGTAAAATTTTGCTGAAGATCATTCAAAAGCATTTGCAGCAGTACATGGACAGGGAACTGCCAGAAATTCAAGCCTGGTTCAAAAGAGGATGTGGAACGAGGGATATCATTGCTGTCAGATGGATCCTAACTGAAAGCAGAGAATACCAGAAGGATGTTTACCTGTGTTTTATTGACTATGCAAAGGCATTCAACTGTGTGGATCATAACAAATTATGGATAACATTATGAAGAATGGGAATTCCAGAACACTTAATTGTACTCATGAGGAACCTGTACATAGATCAAGAGCTAGTTGTTAGAACAGAGTAAGGAGATACTGCGTGGTTTAAAATCAAGAAGGGTATGCATCAGGGTTGTATTCTTTCACCATACTTATTCAATCTGTATGCTGAGCAAATAATCTGAGAAGTTAGACTATATGAAGAAGAATGTGACATCAAGACTGGTGGAAGAATAACAACCTGTTATATGCAGATGACACAACCTTGCTTGCTGAAAGATAAGAGGACTTAAAGCACTTACTGGTGAACATCAAAGAATATAGCCTTTGGTATGAATTACACCTCAACATAAGGAAGACAAAAATTCCCACAACTGGATGAATAGGCAACATCACGGTAAATGGAGATAAGAATGACATTGCCAAGGATTTCATTTTACTTGGATCCACAGTCAACACCCATGGAAGCAGTGGTCAGGAAATCAAACAACGTATTGCATTGGGCAAATCTGCAAAAGATCTCTTTAAAGTGTTCAAAAGCAAAGATGTCACTTTGAGGACTAAGGTGTACCTGACCCAAGCCATGGTATTTTCATTCATCTCATATGCATATGAAACCTGGACAATGAATATGGAAGACCAAAGAAAAATTGATGACTTTGAATTATGATGACTGCAAAGAATATTGAATATACCATGGACTGCCAGAAGAATGAACAAGTCTGTCTGGGAAGAATACAACTAGAGCTCTCCTTGGAAGTGAGGACTGTGAGACTTCATATCACATACTTTGGGCATGCTATCAGGAGGGACCATTCCCTGGAGAAAGACTCATGCTTGGTAAAGTAGACGGTCAGAGAGAAAGAGGAAGACCCTCAATGAGATGGATTGACACAGAGGCTGCAACAATGGCCTCAACATAACAATGATTATTTGGAAGGTGGAGGACTTGGCAGTGTTTCTTTCTGTTGTCCATAGGGTCACTATCAGTTGGAACCAACTTGATGGCACCTAACAACAACAATAAGAACAATATATAATGAAGCTGTCAAATTCCTTATCCTGGCAAAATTAACCTCAAGAAATACTGTTCATAGTTTTTCCAGGCTTTAACTTTCTCATATCATGTAACTTCTAATGCTTTTTTAAAGAAGTTGTTCCTAACAGGAAATTTTCTCCCAGTAATTTGACTAACAGTCTTGTTCATTTTATCACCTTAGCTCAGTTTTATTCTCTAAAATTATGCTTCCTTTCCCTAACTTCGCTCTGCTTTCCCAAGCCCAATTTTGTAGAATATGTGAAAGTTGTTAGCTGCGTTAAACCAAAATTTCCAAGCAAATTACATTCTCTAAGTCTATCCTTACGAATGAAGGTAGTTCAGTGAAGTGAATTATCCAAATAGCTGTTGGTATTCTTTTCTGCTCTTCTAATTAGTCTGTAACACTCTGATTCTGAAGTAGCCCAACTTGAATGTCCCATTTTCCCTGTCATACAATCTGTAAAATGCCATTCAGAATATACCAGCAGTCAGTAGATAAGTGGTAACTTTGGTGAAGGTTAAGGACAGTATACAATGCTGGGGGAGGCCAGCACACCTTGAGCAAGGCAAGGTCATGGAAACTTCATAGACACATCCAAACTCTCTGAAGGACTGAAGTACTGGGCTGAGGGCTGGGGACCATGGTCTTAGGGGACATCTAGCTCAATTGGCATTATATAGTTCATAAAGAAAGTGTTCTACATCCTACTTTGGTGAGTAGCATCTGGGGTCTTAAAAGCTTGCAAGCAGCTGTCTAAGATACTCCATTGGTCCTACCCCATCTGATGCAAGGGAGAATGAAGAAAACCAAAGACATAAGGGAAAGATTAGTCCAAAGGTCTAATAGACCATACTACCACAGCTTCTACCAGATTGAGTCCAGCACAACTAGATGGCACCTGGCTACCACCACTGACTGCTCTGATGGGGATCACAATAGATAGTCCCGGAGAGAGCTGAAGAAAAATGTAGAACAAAATCCTAACTCACAAAAGAAGAGCAAACTTATTGGTCTGACAGAGACTAGAGAATAAGGCCTCTGGACACTCTTTTAACTCAGTACTGATGTCACTCCTGAGGTTCACCCTTCATCCAAAGATTAAACAGGTCCATAAAACAAAACCAGACTAAATGGGCACACCAGTCCAGGGGCAAGGACAAGAAGACAGGAGAAGACAGGAAAGCTCGTAACAAGGAACCGAAGGTTGAGAAGGGGAGAGTGTTGACATGTCGTGGTGTTGGCAACCAATATCACAAAACAATGTGTTTATCAGTTGTTTAAAGAGAAACTAATTTGGTCTGTAAATCTTCATCTGAAGTACAATTTAAAAAAAAAAAGAATACACAGCAGCTTAGAACTAAAATCATGTGGAAAAATATGATTACAAATACTTGTGCTTGTGATTATTACCTTAGATTCTTTTTTAATCATTAATGAGAAGAATTCTCTCTCATTGAGTAGTTGTAATTTGACTTATTTGGTCCAAAAATATTAATTTCTGTCCTCAATGAAATCTCATTAAAACATTTTCTCCCTATAGCTCATAATTATTTTATTTTTCACCTATTACTTTTGCTTTTTTACTTAATGATGATTTTGCAGTAGTACAAGTGTGTAATAAATAAGTGTGCTTTGCATTTTTAATTTTACAAAGTATTTTCATGCCCATTAGTATATTTTATTTTCACAGAAACCTTATTAGGTAGGAATGAGGCTCTCTCCCCGTTTTAGAAACAGGTAAAGAGAAAGCAACATAGCAAAGGTGACCTTTGCAGAGACAGATCTAAATTTTGTTTTCTTTTATTTCATGATAATTTGTGACCATAGTGATTAACAATGAGACTTGGAACTCTTTTTTTTTAACCTCCGATTTATCATTATTTTTCTATATGTCAGGCAGTCATTAGTTTCACTTTTCCAAAAGCTAGATCTAACGGTTTATCTTTAAGGACTCTGAATCCTGGTATTTAGAGAATACACAGGTTCTGTAGTATTAATGTTTTATAGACATTTATTACTAAAGGGATATGACTCAGGTTTTGTTTTAGAATAATCAGGGATTTTTATATCAATGTTCTGATATGCTTTTAACAGACTGTTAGATAATTCAGGAAATTTTCATGGACTTAGTAGCAGAAATCCCACTTGTATCTAGAAGGGCTATCAAGAATTTCTAGTGTTAACTAAAGTAGAATTTTCTTTTGGATAAAGTTAATTCAAAGTGTATCTATTTCCCAATGTTTTAGGGAACTCAGAATAAATTTAAACTTTTTCCTTCGAAATATTAGTCTTTTCAAACCCAGAATACTCCATATACATTTTCTTACTACAATTCATTCTGATACAGAGATCAATTGCATTAAAAATGCTTCTTAATTATATTCATATAAATTCCAGGCAATTTTAGTCTATGTTAATCTCTTTGAAGTTCAGCATTATGAAGATTAATTATAAAAACATCCTCTCTGCAGTGTTTATACTTTAACCTAATTCTGTCAGTAAGAGTTAGAAGAAATTAAAACCAAACCAAAGTTAGTTCTGTGGCTCTGCACTCATTAAAACAAGCTTTGTTATTTAAAATCTTTTATTGAAGGAAAAACTCAGTTCGTTCCACTGAATATAACCTGCTGATTTGGCGATATGAAAATAGCCATATATATTTTTTAACAGGCCTACATTTTTACAATCCTTGGCCTGGAAAGAAAGTATTCTTTTGGCCGTTTACATTTTTAGTACACACGCACTCCTGTTAGTGCTGGTAATCAAAGTACAGAATTTAGACTCCTCATAGTCCACACTCCTCCCCCCCAAGCGTCTCTTAAAATAAAGACAATGGGTTTTCACATCATTTACATGGTAATCTGTAAAGAAACAGAGATTTGTATAGAATCTTCGAAATCTCAGAGCCTCTAGGGATTTTCATTCAGTAGTCAAGATGGATTGATCATGATAAAATAATTACATGATTAGGAAGAAGATAATCTTTCATTTTCTGAGGTATTTTTTACACAAATACCTATCACAGTTGAATCGATTCTGACTCATAGAGACCCTGTAGGGCAGAGTACAGCTGCCCCATAGGGTTTCCTAGGCTGTAAATCCTTATGGAAGCAGACTGCCACATCTTTCTCCCACAGAGCGGCTGGTGGATTTGAACTGCCGACCTTTTGGTTAGCAGCCCAGCGCTTAACCATCTTTTCTACAGCCTACTTAGTGTTAGAGGAGTGTGATGCATTTATCCTTTTTTTTTTTTCTTTTTCTTCTTGTTTCTTCTCATATGATCCACATTTTGGCTTTGTTCTTTGACAGGCTAGATTGTATTATTTAGGCATCACAGCCTGCTGAGATTGTAGGACTTGACTCTGCCCCCAAAGCCATTATGGTCCATTATCCTTTCCTACTTTCCAAGGTTCATATTAATATACATTATAGTGAGGAAGAGAACAATGTGATTAGTGAACCAGATTTCCTTTGGTACTTAAATGTCACTCTAGTGTAAGTTATGTTCTTAGCAAGGTGATGAACTTTTCTAGTTCATTAGGATACTATTTGGCACAGTCCTACTTAAGAGGACTGGGGAGTTTGATATTTCTGTGTGACTGATGAAGAGATGAGTTTTTTTTTTTTCTTATTTACTTTTTCTCATATAACTATTTCAAATAAAGACTTTTTCTCTGAGAAACTGTTAAGCTATTGACTATGGGTTTCATAGTGGTCAAACCTGAAAAGATTGTGCTTTGGTAGAAATTAAGATCATTTGCCATGGTTTATTATGATTAACTTGGATTGTGATTAGAACACTGAACTAGGGATGCATGTTGTGGTTTATAGATAAAACTGCCTTAATACTGGTATTTTAATAACCTACTTCATAACATTCATTACAAAGTATGTAATGCATATTTTATGTATTTTTCCCATCTTTTTTAGTAAGGTTTCAGTGTAATGTCACATATACTGACAATTTACCATTTCCTTTAACTCAGATTAATCCAGGGGTATTATAACTACTAATCCCCATTAACTGACATATAGATTTAAATATCATTCTAAAAAATCATACATTTTTGGGATTGGAAGGGACTTTGGAGGTGATTATAGTAGACATTTTGCCTAATTTCCAAACCTTCATGCCTCCCATAGTAAAAAGCAAAGTAATAGAGGAGAGGTCAGCAAACTACACCCTGTGGCCTAAATATGGCTCTCTGCCTGTTTTTGAAGGGTTTGTGAGCTACAAATAGTTTTTACATTTTTAAATGGTTGGAAAAAATATTAATTAATTTGTGTCATGTGAAAATTATATGGAATTCAAGTTTCAGTGTCTATAAATAAAGTTTTATTGGAACACAGCCAAGCTAATTTTTGTACATGTTTTCTGTGGCTGCTTTCATGCTACAAAGGTGCAGTTGAGTAGTTTTGACAAAGACCATATGGCCTACAAAGCCTAAAATATTTATTATCTGACCCTTTACAGAGAAAGTTTGCCTACCTCTGACAGAAAATTGACCCCAGGGGTGAAAGGCCTGATTAGACTCAGCCAGTCAGAGGAAGGATGGGCAGGGCTATGTCAGTGATTGTTTCAGAATGGGTGGGGCTATGTCAGTTGGACTTTGGAGAATTTTTTCTGGGCAGGGGAAAAGAGAACTTTTTAAGTAAAAGTCACACAAAAATATCTATTTCTTACTGAATATGAATAAAAATATATATTTCCTGGTTGCTGCTGTTGCCACCTTATGACCATAGGGAATATCAGCCTGAGTTTAAAAATTACACATGGTGGAGGGGGAAGCTGAGAATCACAGAGAAATGAATTTAGAACCAGCCTTAACTTTGGTCTTTCTGCTATGTGTGCCAGTAAAATTGATCACTTTAGCTAGTTTGATATGGTTTTTCCGTTATTGATAAGCCCAGCTTTGCCTCCACTTGTTATTCTATTATAAAATAAGCCACAAGTTTCAAACCAGGGACCAATAACATATTTAATGGAAATTTCAAAGAAAATCTTAGTATTCAGAAACATTTACTGAGGGCCTCAATATTTCCATCAGTGTGTCAGGTGTCTTATGTCATTACTCCTGGCAACAACGTATGAGATAGATATTACTATTTCCATTTTATAAACAAGGATAGTGAGGTTATTCAGCTTTACAAGGCCACACAGTAGAATGTAGACCCAATACTATCTCCCAAACTCATTTCCCTTTTACACTGTAGGAAAACATTGTTTATAAGGGAGCAGTCTGTTAATTTTGAAACTTTCAGTGTACTAAATACAGAAATGGAAGAAATATACGTTCATTGTGATCAGCTTGACCTAAAGAATCAGTGTCTTGAAAAACCAAATAGAGTTAATATTTCATAATCTCGAAACAGATTAATTACACTGACTTTATCAAGGCAAATCTTCATAAGAAATTTAAAATGTCTTAACTCGTCTACTTATTTTATTGGCATCTCTGACATTATATATGGTAAATATCAATCTACTTTACCTTAGCCTTCTAAAATCTTACCTTTTATTCTTTGGTTTTCAGTTATAGAGGACCTTTTTAATCTAAGTATGTTTTCAAGGGAGGTTTCAGAAAGGGCTGACTTTATATTAATGTAAAAGAATTGTTTACTTTCCAAATTCAGGGAACCAGAGAGCTGCCTAGCTCTGCTTGCGTCAGATTTTCAGGTGAACTTCTATTAATTTGAAGAGGACGTGAGGAAATTAGTCTCTACTAGAAAATGGGGGAGAAAATCATATAAAACTATAAGTGTAAAACCACTTTCCAATTTCAAACATTCATTATTTTGATATTATCCCTATCTCTGTTCTCTCCCATTACTATGAATAATGAAGAATATAAAGCACTTTTTTCTTGATAGAACTATGTCCATCTGAAAAATAATACTTCATAAGATCATTACATATTTGAAGTTGAATGGTTTGCAATGAGAATTTGTCCAACTCTTACTTGTGTAATATTTCTTCAAAGGAAGATAAATTTCTGCTTGTAAGACCGCACTTGAAGACTTTAAAGGAATTCATTCCAGTTTTCAGATGAATAATGTTATTTAGGCATATGAATATTATTTAAGCATATTTGGACTCAGTGGTTCACTGCCTGCACACATATGGCAGGAAAGGTGTGTTTATCTTCTTCTTGTCTTCCCTTTTCAGATATGGTCCTTGACCAACAAGTTAGCTCGGGTCAGCTCAACGAAGATGTACGCCACAGAGTCCATGAAGCACTGATGAAACAGCATCACCACCAGAATCAGAAAAAACTCACCAACAGAATTCCCATTGTTCGTTCATTTGCTGATATCGGCAAGAAACAGTCAGAACCGAACTCCATGGATAAAAATGGTAAATGTTTCTTTACTGTGCTCTTTATGTCCATTATAGGTCACTCAAATATGATTGTGCTTCTCAATTCTTTAAAACATTATTTGAAAATAATTTATTGAAATTCTGATTTTTGTAGTGGAATTGCTTATTTTATATGCATAAAAAATGCATATATAGTTTTATTTCTAAACATCAAATTGTAGAAAATTTAACAATGAATTTAAGTTTCCTGAAAGGCTCCTGAAAGAATGCAAAAGGAACTTATAACTACTAAGAACTTACAGATTCAAATTCAGCAAACATAGCTCATCATCTATTGCATCCAAAACAAGGTCCTAGTCTCTTTCCATAGCTTGAGAATACAATGCAATTATTTCATTTGTGTCATTGATTGTACTTGGGCTAAAATGAATAAGAATCACCATTTAGTTTTTGTAGGGAAAAGATACTGGTTTCATGTTGTTCATAGTCAGATAACTCCATTAGTGATAATAACTCAAAAAGCTTAGCCAGTGCATTTCTTCTGGCCTTACGTACATTAAGCCTAAATTCCAGTACATGGGCCCATTGCTTTTTGCAGTGCGACATCTTAAGCATCCATGGAGCCACCCCACTCACCATTTTCACCTGCCAATGCAGAAGACCACCATGGTTTTCTAGCAGTCATGACTTACTCCCTATGGTTGGTGCTCAAATTGTTTTTATCCTTCCTGTATTTTTCATTCTTTTCTTGTATCCATTTGGCCCTTCACAATTCACTCTAAGGGAGGTGCTTAGAAATGTGCTGACACCCATCCTTTTCATTAGTCCCACCCAGGAAGACAAAGTTACCATGAAGATGGTATGAATTTGTTAAACTTTCCATCAGCTATAAAAGTTCTCAGTTCAAAAAGATAAAAATTAATGGAAAGTCTTTTCTGATACTTTACTAGAAAGACTCTGATTTTCACCACTGGCCTCAAGCACATGTATTGACAACATAGCATAGGTTATATCATTTCATTCCCATTTTCAAAAGCTTCACAGATGCCTTAAATACAAATGTGTGAAAATGAATTTGCTGCAGATTTGCTTTATTTGGGAATTACTACCAATTTTCAGACCTCTGAACCAATACACACAAACATATAGAAGAAATGCTTTAATAACTAGATAAAGATAATTAGGTATACTTTTTCTCAGAATATAGAACAAGTTCTTAATGGAAAAAAAGATTTTTGAAATACTCATTTGATTTTTAAAGTCCTTGCAAAGCCTCAATGCAAGCCATTGTTGTTAGATAGAAGAGCGCCTAGTATAAGGTTCACTAAAAGTGTTAAGATTACTTTATGATATATACCAATTTGTATTTGTAGACTTGCACTAAACATTTTGAGGATGTCTAACTTGCTTTGAATCACATCATATCTTTAAAATATATTCATATTCTAAATTCCAATTTGCATTAAAAATATGATACATAAAAATGACAACTTGAAGCTTCTATTTTCTGAGAGACCTTATAATCGTAGTGCTTTTTTATGCTTAGATGCTAGTATTTATTTATTTGATATGGCAATGATAAGAAAACAGACACATGTATTTACTAATTTTGGAAACAGGCTTATGTCTACAAGGTTGCAAAAAACTTATTAAAATATACTTTTGAAGTAGCTATTAATGTAAGCGTATTTCTAAATGTTTGCTATTTCATCACTTTTCCTGGAAATCAGACAATAAAATATATGTCTGTAGGAAGGATATATGTTTATTCAGAGCGAAGGATCTTGGATTGAGAATTAGTTATCATTTATACCCCCAGTTTCATTGGGGATACTGTTTACTACACAAACAAGTTTATAATATTTTGTTTTTTTGGGGAAATATGGTACTAACTTACTCAATCAAACATTTTTTGTAATTTTATGTAGTCCTAGATATTGTTTGTTACTGCTATAAACTTCTGTTAAGCACAAGATGAGGTGATAGAATTATAGCCATGAATTACAAGTCTACATAAAAAAAAAAAAAAAAAGATTGACTTTTGTCTTTTAAGATTATAGAATACGGATTGAAAGGAGTGAAGATTTTCTAGAAACTTTAAAACATAACACATTTTCCTTCCCAAGCATAGAGATAGAAATGAATTCCCTCTTCCTATTTAATGTGCTTTTACTTTGGAGGGAAAGCAATTGAAATTCTTTAAAAATGAACTGATGCTTATAAAAAAGTCTAAAAGAGTCTACATATAGATTCATATAAATACAAGGTCCTCTGAGAGCCTATTTGCCTTAATCAGGCAACTGCTCAGTTTTTCTGAAAACTAGATTCTGACTGATTCTGTCACCATCTGTACAATCAGCCTTTATCTGAACACATATAAATCTTTTTGAGGCAAATGTTAGGGTAATAATAACTTGGAAATATTTCTAATAAGATTCATATACCCAATTAAGTATTGTTGTAGAGTATGCTGTCAAAAATGGTTTTCTAAGCCCAGGCTTATAACACCTCCTTGTGACTCTGTTTTGCTTCCTCGCACACTTTGCATAATTATATGTGTTGAGAATTCTGAAAATATGTATAGATTTTACCAATTTAGAAATAAATCTCCTACCCAGAAGTGAAAAAAGTGTGAAGGACCTTTATTACTAAGGTTCTCAATCTACTTACAAACTCTAAAAACTGACAAACTCTAGGTAAACAAATAGAAATTCATAGCCATAAATGTAGATTTGACATTCTGTTTTAAAATGTGCAATAGAGATAAAATTTTCTGTGCAGTACTATGGAGAGATACAAAAGGGTTTCAAAACATCCAAAAGAGTAAAAATAGCATTGTTAGAATTAAAAAATATCCTCAGAAGAACATTTCATGGAAAAAGATTGACTTTTGTCTTTTGAGATTATAGAATAGGCATTGAATAGAGTGAAGATTTTCTAGAAACTTTAAAACATAACACATTTTCCTTCCCAAGCACAGAGATAGAAATGAATTCCCTCTTCTTGTTTAATGTGCTTTTACTTTGGAGGGAAAGCAATTGAAATTCTTTAAAAATGAACTGATGCTTATAAAAAAAGTCTAAAAGAGTCATGTATAGTAAGATTTCTACTTCTTTAATTTACTTGAGCATGCTACCTTTGTAGTTCTCCCAAGGGTTAAACATTCAGATACTGTATTTCAGGTGTGGCTCTTCCTTGTTTTATAGATTAGATTAACAAAACGGTGTGTTTACTTGCTCCTCTCCTCCCCAAGTCCAAGTCTGCACTCTTCTGTTTATACCGTTTTAGTGATTTGTGATAATTTGTCAATCTCACCTCCAAATACACTTACTTTACTTGTCGTATACATATTTTTTTCTTCTTGGTGTTCTACACATTCTCTTCAGAGCTGAGATGCAGGATGCTATGGGTTCACCATGCATTTTTAATGCCACCATGCTGTGTTTAACTTTCACTTTTCATTAAGCATCAAAACTGTGAGAATTAAATGCCTGATTCTGATGTTTCAATAAAAAGTGACAGTTACATTTGGCAAAACAACAGTAAAAATAATAGAAAAATAATATCTACTTTGACATTAAGACTCTGGAAAGGATACGGATGGAAAGTATTCACAGTAAATATTTCAATAATATCCTGATCATTCCTTTGAAACTAGAAAGCTTTTCTAAGATTAAAAACAAGTCCTTTATGTTAAATGATCTAGAAATCAAAATATACCCATATATGCATTTATCATTTAGGTTATGCATTCAATTATATTTTAGACATTTGGATTATAAATCTATTATAAAATATCTTTTTAAAAATAACTTAGTGCTCTTAATTTCCTTAGGTACAGGGTGTCTTCACTCCACTCTGTCCTTCTTTACTAGTAATTTCTAACTTTGACCCTTTTACTCCACATATCTTTACTCCCTCCTAACCTGAATACTTCCCAGGTGTATTTTTTATTTATAATTTCAAAGGGATTTACGGAGTAGAAGGTCTCTGACTCTGTTCAAAGCCATAAGTTACTGGAAAACGTTTAGATTTGGAGGGACGGGATATGAGTTGATATTTTAAGTCTGGGTAAATTCCAGCTCTTAAAGCAATGTACACATATGTATTGTGAATGATTTTTATTTAAAGATTTGGAAATCAGTCTTGTTGCTTCATAATGACTTCTATAAATGCTATACTTTTTATTTTCAGATGGACAATGTTTTTATTTGTTCACGTATTTATACACATTCTTGTTTTTAAACACAGTGGTCTCATAAATAAGATGTCAAAATTTAAAACGTTATCTCTTATAATGTTTTACCTCTGAAGAAAAAAATAGTGAGAATAATAGTTCTCAGAATCACTGGAGAGAAAACATATTAAAAGATTCATGTAGAAGACAGAATTAAACATTTTTTTATGAAGACAGTATTTTTCACTTGTCCAAAAAAATCAAGATGACATTGTTGACCCAACCGATGGGCCTATTCAGAGGTTGTATTGTTATTGAGTTTTTGAGTGTCAAGCTTTTCTATGTCAGACTAGATCTTAATGGCAAAAATATTTCTGGTATGATGTGTTTAAGTTTGTTATTTCTTCTATTACATTAAGTATTTTCAGGCATACTAACTTTTCTTCAAGTTAATTATGTAAATACTTTGCATGTTTTTGAAGTGTAGCTCACCTTATCAACATTTTCTGAATATTTAGTCTTTCTTTCTTCATGTTTTCTATTCCCATGAATAAATGTATTGTTACACATGTATGTAACTTTGTCATTCATCTTTATATTTCTTTATTTTGCTCTGTCTTGTGTCTGTCTCTAACAGGCTCATCTCATCTCTGTACCTCCCTCATCTCCTACCCTTTGGGTACCCTAAATGCGTTGAAGGTTTCTGAGGTAGTGTAAACCAGTTTGGTCTCCAGGTTAATAGTAATGTACCTCCATGTCTTCATCCCAGTTTCCTTCTAACACATACTATTTTCAATGGGTTAAGCAGTATCAAATATTGATGCTTTAAGCAATATATTATTCTCTTATTGTTTTAAATTTGGCCAAATAGAAATTAAAAAGCTGTTGTTTTATGATGTTTATGTAAATAATTTAATTTTAAAAAGAGAACTATAGGTAGAAACTTAAATTAACACAGCAGATTTTTTTTTTTTGAGGACACATTTACATTTGGTTTGAATAATGAGATGCTTTAATGATAGCTTTTTAAAGACTTTTAATTACTTAAAGTCATGGAATAGTATATTTGATATAATCTCAGATTCCTCCTCCCAACTTTGTGAAGAAGGAAGTGACTTTGCCAGTCTCATGATGTATTTACTGAAAATTTTATGGTGTAACAAACAAAAAAGCAAAGCTTCCTTTTTCTAGTTAGTAGTTGCTCGAATTTCTTTCGTGATTTGTCCTAGAAACATGTGTGGTCTATAGTAACCTTTTACCTGATTGATATATGATCCCTACTGGTTATCTAGAGGAAAAATGAGTTCATGTCTCAAAGAAAATTAATTCAAATAGGCATTACTACAAATACTGAATAATGTGTAGTTTAATTGGTAAGATGGATAATAAATATTAGAATTTCGGATTTAGGATGAAGAACTCTGAATTTAACAGGCCAGAGAATAAAATGTATGTGGGAAATAGAGGATGATGTTAAGTTTCTCAAACATTTACATTTAATAGTCATGGACACTTACCAATTAATACCAACTTTTCATCAGTTTTTGAATAATTACCCTGAGTGTAATAATGTTACTGAGTTAACATAAAGCTTTTAATTCTTTTTTGCCAGTTTGTGAGTAGTCATCTTCATGCCTCTAAATTATTTAGATATTGTAATAACAGATGTATTAAATATTGCAATGACATTCACTTACAGGAAATATTGATATGGACAATGATTAGTGGGCAAAGTGAAGGTTATATAAAGAAACAGACAAAAAGCATTTCTGTTTGCAAGCATTGTGGCATAGTGATTAGAAAAATTACCATAAAGAATTAGCCTCTATAAATTTTCCACACATATACGTGAGTGCTAAATCCTACCTTTACACTCTTTTGTCTTGGAGGGAAAAATTCTTTGTTGTTCTATTAGGAAACATATTCACTTTTATCTGAAAGTAAAGTCCTGTACCTAAAAATTATTATTCAGTGGACTTCTACTGCTTTAGACTAGACATCAGCTAGAAAATAAGGGATGCCTTTTCAAAACTCAAATTTATTGACTTTTCTTATGCAGTACTGCATATTTAAGTTAATGGAATTCATTGTGAAATCCAAGCCCATCATCTTCTTCTTAAAGGCATTAATAATTGGAATAAACTAATCAGTCTTTTAACAGATAAAGATTATAACTGATAACAGACCTGAAAAATTAATTTATGAGGTTTCCAGTAGTTGTATGGATTATAATCCATATGTGGATTTTAGCTTTATAGACATAGCACATAAAATTTCAAGTTTTATTTAAAGGCTTCTTACTTTTTTTCATTCATAATGACCTTATAGGACAGAGTAGAACTTCCCCAAGGGTTTTCTAGCCTGTTTTTTTTTAATGTTTACAGAAACAGGCTGCCAGGTCTTTTCTCCCATGGGGCTGCTGGTGGGTTCATTGTGCCACCAGGGCTCCTATGAGCCAGAAATCGACTGGACAGCACACAAAAACATTTTGTTTTTTGAATAACCTAAGCCACACTTGTTAATTTTTAAATATTAATACCTATCATTTTTCTCTGTTTTGTCAAGTTTTCAGATACTACCTTGGAGATATACACATTTAATATGCATTGTTTCATTTTAACAAATTAGTGTATATTTTAGAAATAATATCAAGATTTGGAATGCTTTCCAAACTTTATAGGACTTTTTGCTGTGACTAAATACATTTAACTACTAATATATACTGCTAATACTTAACTCCTATCTCAGGAATATAAAAGATTCTAAATTTGTGGTTTATATTACCGTATCACAGGCTCGTAGTTTTCATCCTTTTTTCCCCCAGCATTAACATATATACCATGCATATATCTACAATCTAGAACTAACCAGGAATTTGTTGTCATCTAGAATGTCTCTTACTAGTTAAACCATCTTAGTGAGGTCATTATCAATATCACTTAAAATATTCATAAAAATACCCAGATCCCTTCCTGATTATCAACTTTGTGATGTAATACTTTATAAATTTTCATAATCTTAAAATAAGAGTAGCATAGAATAATAAATATCAAAATATATTAATATTCATAAGAGGAAATACAAGTGCTAATGTCTTAAATGTATTGCAAGAGCTGAAAGTAATTTATGAAATGTTCTGCTTAAAGTATATAAATGAAAACATAAGCTATTCAATTACTTAAAATTTCAAGTTACAGCATATTTTCCATCCAGTTGAATATATTCAGAGTTGATGATTTTGCATTGGGTTGACTCTCTTTTTTGTGTGTTTGCTGATGGAATTAAATATTTGTTCTTCCATGTTGTTTTATACCACATGAAATAAATTATTGTAAAAAAGCAGATATATACTTATTTAATTTTTCCATGCCTGGAATTTCATCACTCAGTTTTACAGAACATTCAGTAAATTTAGGTTTAAATATATCTACTGTTCTAACTCATGGAAATATGGAGAAATGATGTGAAACTGGTGATTGAAGACATCTGTTAGTAGCACAAATGCATTATGTAAAAGGTTTTTTTTTTAATTACAGTTATTATTTTGAGAATGGTAAATTGAATGGCTGCTAATGAACAGTTCACAGTCATAGCCGCACATGCAGTTAGAAATGGGAGAATGAAAGTAATTTATGCAGCTTAAGTCTGACATTTCTGTGAAGTTTGTATATTTCCCTGGAATATGCTAAAGTAAGAAATTTTGTGCATGGTTTGAGGTGAATTAGCTGTAAAAAGTCATTTCATTTTTATCTCCACCAAATGTATTCGTTTACTTTGCCTAGTTAAAAAAGACAAATATTTAAGTTCTGAAGGAGTCTTAAGCCTCTTACTTTCTAGCAATAGAAAAATTTTAAATCATGAAAAATTGTACCTATTCATATATGATCCCTATTTGAGAGAACTGTTAGTCTAAGAATCAAAATTATAGTTATATCTGAAAATAAATAATTAGTATTATTAATCATAGGTGGTCATTTCTAGGTAGCAAAGAATGAGTGGGTTTTCTATAAAGAATTCAAAGGAAATGTTTTATTTGCTTCTATGATAAAAGTTTAGAGATGTCCAGATGGCCAGTAGTTGGAGATAAGACTAAAGGTGAACTTCGAAGTTGGGACTTAGGTAGGGAGAAGAGCTAGGCAGAGAGAGTAACACCCTCTTCTCTCTGCCTAGACTGATGGGAATCAAGAGCAGAACGTTGGAGCCACTGAGTTATGATCATGAATACTGTTGAGACTTCAAAATTAGGTTGTCAGTTAGCAGCTCATTTCCCAGCAAAAATAACAAGTGAGGATGAGAAGAGGTTAGGGACGAAGAGGTATACACACGAAATTAAGTAAACCCTGTTAATTTTTATCAGTTATTTGCTAAATACAGACAGATTGCAGATGACTTGTGATTGCAAAAATGTTTCAAATTTAGTGAATGATGGAATTTCATTAGCCTTTACTAGCTGTTGTCCCATTCATAACTGTACTGTCCACTTAACTAATATCATTATCCTCTCTATAATGGAGAAAAGACTACAAAATAATTATGTTGCTTATTATTGTTAATAGAAAACTAATACAATTCAAGTTTATTCATCTTTTCTCATACAGACCCATATCAGTATGTTTATCTTATTGAATAACGACAGGCATAAAATCATTCACAGTGTTTGCATTGCGTGAGACAGAGGTATTTCTAACTGAACCACTCAAATTAAAAAAAAAAAAAAGTTTCTGTGGAGTCGATTCTGACTTATGGTGACACCATGTGTGTCAGAATAGAACTGTGGCTCTGTAGGATTTTCAATGGCTAATTTTTCAAAAGTAGATCCTTTCTTGCCAGGCACCTCTGGGTGGACTTGAACTGCTGACCTATCAGTTAACAGTGGAGCACTTAACCAGTTGTGCCACCCAGAGACTCTGAATCTCCCATATGTTGTTGTTGGTGGTGGTTGCTGTAGAACTGTTCCATAGGTGTTTTCAAGGCTGTGGGCTTTTAGAAAGAGATCGCCAAGGCTTACTTCCGAGGTGCCTCTAGGTGGGTTTGAAGCTCCAACTTTTAGATTAACAGTCAAGTGTTTAATCATTTGAGCCACTCAGGGACTCTTTGAACCATCTCTAAAAGCTATTTTCAAAGAATTTTTCTTACAGGTTTGTTTTTTAGTTACAGTAGAAGATAGAAATATACTGTAAACTTCCAGAATAAATATCCATCCTTTTTTTAAACCTTTACATTTTAAATTCTTTAGTCTGAGCTTAAATCTTAATAGGTTTCTGTCATCTCTTTTTTAAAAATACATCATTAACTTTGGTTGAAATTTAGAAATCAATGGTGTTTCAAAACTATGATTAGATTTATTTATTTCTTTTAGATGATCTTTTTTAGTAGAGAATAACATTGTAGTCTGAGTTTTAATCCAGAAAATTGGTTTAAATTTTCTTGACTGAACTCTCCCATTTCTATCTGTAACTGATCAGTAAGAATTTTTGCACTGATATGAATCTATTTATATTGACCCTTCATGCTTACATCATAAACTCGTTAAGAAACATGTTAGTTTAGTTTAACAGAAATTTATATTTCCCTCAATATGTCTAGAATTATGTAAGTAATTGTTTGTATTCTGTAATGATAATCTCTTTTAGCAGGTCAGGTTGTTTCTCCTCAGTCTGCTCCAGCCTGTGTTGAAAATAAAAATGATGTGAGCAGAGAAAACAGCACTGTTGATTTTAGCAAGGTAAGCTTTTTTACCTCCCATCTAAGTAAGCTGTTGAATTGCTATTAGAAATTACTACCCATTTTTTAAGAGGTGTGGACACAATTTTTGCATGCCTATTTTTTTTTTCTTAGCTAAAGCTTAATATTTTTATAGATAATGTTGGCATTTAAGTCTACATGTGAAGTTTTGCTTATTCAGAAAACCAAATGTTTAAGTTTTATGCATAGTTTTCAGGTTTCAGCCACTTGGTATAATGCATCACCTCCAGTAAGAAAGAATAACTGGATTTTACAGGCAATTTAACGAAGTTTAATTTCATTGTTTAAAAACTTTTGCCATTTTTTTTTTCCAAAATCACATTTCCTGTGTTTTTGGAAAAGCAAATCATATAAAGCTCTGCTGTCGTTGCAATTCAGAGAAAGGCATTCGTGTAAAGAAGCACTTGGAGAACATACTACGACTGAGCTGAGTTTTGAATAAAAACATAATAAGGACTGACTGTGTTGAAGTATGCATCTAATTGGAGACAATTTAAGATGAAACCATTTTCTTGAGTGTATTCTGTTAGAAAATAATAAGTCTATTAAAACTGTGTGATTTTGATCAGCAAATTCCTGACATTGTGTATATGTCATTGTAGGCGTCATGAAAGAGGAAAGAGGAGTTTCAACATTGACAGAAAACAACTTCTCTTTATCTGAGTGGCTGAAACATTAGTAACTGAGAGAGATATATTAATAAAGTTTTTAGCACTGGCAATAATCGTAACCTTGGGAGGAGGTGGGAATGGGAGGAAGCTGTAGAGGAAGTATCCTAAATCCAAGTTCTGAAAAGATTAATAGTGGTCAGCTCCTTGGTGCTGTTTCAGAATCCCTCAGCCAATGCCTGAATGACCTAGGTCTAGTTCTGTGCATGCTCTCCCCTCTGGTGCCTGGCGGAGTCTCTGCGGGAGCATAGTGTACTGGCTTAAGTCTGTTAATTATGCGTGCAGGGACTGGGAGGCCAACAAAAGGGGCATACTAGTCCATGTGGGATGAAACAAAGGCATGAGAAAGGACCTCCACACCAGCAAGAGAGAGAGGTGAGGGCATACTCGGGCTCTGTTTCTACAGTGGTTCAAAGCTCATTTCACTGTATGGAGGCGTGTGATTCAGATGTTAAAGCCAGTTCAAATGTCTTCCATCTGCCACCCCCCAAAAATCTTCGTAAAGCATTACATCCTCATTCATCTGTAAGTTGGAATAAGATTTTTGTCTCCAACTGCCATACATTTTAATTTCTGATATTCTTAGCTCAAAATAATATCTTAAAAGCAATGACATAAGAAGCTGCTTACTTATTAATGCAGGCATTAACAGTATAACAAGAGCATTTTTAAATTCTCAGAAACAATGATAATACACTACGTAGGTCATCCTTTGACACTGAACTTTTTACTGCCATATCATTTTGCTTATAGTTGTGAGACCTGTCTTTGCAGACTTCCAAAACATTTCATCACATTTGAAAGAAAATGAAAATTGCCAACTGGAGACAGTCTTATCTTCAGGTCCTCCAAAACAATGAGAACTACAGGAGAGTAAAAAATAGACTTCATTTCCTTTACCTTTTTTTTTTTCTATTGCATTTCTGTTCACTGACCCGTTCTGTCTTTTCACAGACAATTTAAACTTCTAGAGCTCTCTGGCCATGCGAGCCATCTGTATTTCTCAGTCTCTTATCTCTAGCATAGCACATGGGGAAGAACATGACTTTTGAGAAAAAGCATGAGGCCTTGAATTCTAACTCAAAAAGCATGTATAAGCTCTCTGATCTTGGATAAATTCTCTAAACTTCAGTTTTCTCATTTGTAAAATGAGAATAATAATACCTATTCACAGATTTGTTATAAAAATTAAGCAAGATAATATGTAGTGAGAACCTGGCAGGGTGCTGGGTATATTATACGTGCTCAATAAAGGGTGGTTATTATTAGTGTTATTTTTCATATTAGTGGAAGTAGCAGCATCCAAAATAAATACTAGAGCAGAATTTAATATGTTTTTGTTTCCACTGGGTGTCTAATGCCTTGAACAATGCTGGGATGTATTTGCTGAATGAATCCTGTGAGATTTAAAATAATTTGGGCATTTAATTTTGGAATTAAAAAGAAAAAATTAATATTTCTTGTTTTCTAACCTGGGAGGGCAAAGGAGTAGGGCATTGAGAAGGGTAGTCATGAACAATCACCATGGAAACAAATTTAGTGCCAGATTTTGCAGGTACATGAATTAAGATATTTTAGCCTCATGATTTCAGTTTGATAGTAAATTTATCAAAGCACAACTTGTCTCCAGGTTATTTTCTCTATTTAAACATTTTAAGTCTTAGCATGTAGATTCAAAACTCCAGTAGAACTTTGAGATGTTATCAAAAAATTTAAAAAAGGTGTTTATTTCATGCAAGTTGATCCTATGTTCTGTCTACATTCTATCTGCATATTTTTACCCTTCCAAGGGGTAGGCCCATCAGACTTGTTAATTTCAGAAGTATTTTAGAATATAATCTAAATTGTCGGTTTTTAGCTTTCGGTAATGCATTTAAAAAGCAGATGTGTCAAAACACTATATGCTTTTTGTTTTATAAACAGGCATATAGAAGATGGCTATTTTAGTATTTGTAGAAAGAACTTTCTTCTCCATTTATCTTAAGTGTGTGAAACATATTACAAAGAGTTAGATTATAGAATCCTAAACTCTAGGAACATTAGGCTTCTTCTCATTTAATAGGTGAGAAAGCTGAATCCCACAGAGATTCAGAGAGATGCTGAAGGCCATGTTAGTGTCAAAAGTTGTTTCTCCCCTAAGACTTCCTGTTAACTTTCTCTTATTTCTGGAATGCTCTTAAGACTGAAACTTTCTTCTAAAGTTCCATCTGAATTTTCTTCACCACATCTCAGTATGTAGCTTGCCCAGACACTTCCAGTTCCATCATGTTCTTCTGATAATCTTTTTATCTAGAGATGTAAATACTCCTCACCAATAGCTTAAGTACCAAATTCTCAGAATAAAACACCTTTTCCCTCTTAGCATTAAGGTTGGATATGGAGAGACTAGAAGCATGAGTGTAAATCCAGATCTAGATTATATATGGTTTGATTACTTCAAGGTCCTGTTCAGAGGACCAGAAACTTTATGTCCGTTCCAAGTGTTTCAGCCCACTTGAGGATTGTTTTAGGAATGTAATTCAACCTACATCATCAGAGTTGTCTTAGAGAATTGTAGTTTTATACAAGACTAAATTGTCCTTAAATGTGTTTTTTTTGTTGTTGTTGTTATATTAAAAGGTAGTTAGATTGTCAATCAAGGTTCTTTATTAATTGTATATTAACACAAATGTAGAATTATAGGGCTATTGCAGGCATGCTGTAACATATAATTGCATATAAAATATAATAATATAATCAGATAATATGTTACCCCAAATACATGGATAACCCAGGAATAATGTAATATAATAAATAAAATGGCTATCTCAGATTTATATTATATACTAGAGTCAAAAGATAAATTTGTTAATTTAGAAATTGAATTCTGTATATTTCAATGGTTTTTTTCCTGAATAGCTGATATCTGTGATGTATTAGGTATTATATAATAGAACAATATATACCATTGCTGTCAATATATATAGGATCATGTATTTCCTTTTATAAAATTAAATTATTTTAGCATACTATATAATCCTTTATTTAATTAAATTACATCTTAGAGCAGTTATTTCCAAAATTGGTATCTGCACTAGTTAAGACTATGGTAACTTCCAAGTAATACATGAGTTTGGAGAAAGTTTTCCAGGTGAAACTTAAAATTTTCTTTGAAGTTATAACAATTACTATTAAAATAACTCAAATTGCTAATTACAGATTTGCTTAAAAAGCTATTTTCTCATTTTAAATTTTGTTCCAATGTATTAACATTTTATGATTATTCTTTCCATTGGAGGAAAAAACTGAATTATTTACTCTTTTAGGCTCATAAGGACATACAAAGATTTATTTTTTTCTCAGAAGGCCTAGTTAAAAAAAAAAAATCAAACCCATTGCCATCAAGTCAATTCCAACTCCTGGCAGCCCTATAGGACAGAGTAGAACTACCCCATAGAGTTTCCAAGGAGTGCCTGGTGGATTTGAACTCTGATTTTTTGGTTAGCAGACATAGCTTTTAACCACTATGCCACCAGGGTTTCCACAAGGCCTAATAGTGCATGGAAAATCTCTTAATCTCTTCTTGGGAATTTATGCATTACAGTAAAACATTACTAATTTAAAGCATTCTGTAATGTATATATTCTCTTAGCTAGAAGACTAAATGCAAAAACACCATAATAAATCCCATGAAATTTAACCTTTTGCATCTGTAAATTAATATGTTAGATTCTACAAAAGTATATATTATATAATATCCTGTATGTATACTTTATGAATTATTTTCAATTTATATTTATAGGTTAAAAACTTTGTAATTTCTAATATTTGTCATGTATTTCTTGTTAAAGGCAGTTTTGCTCCATTAAATAATGTTTCTTTTCCTTTAAATATCTATTTGATATTTTCAAAGCAATACTGCAGATTACTTGTGTGATCAAATATTTACTTCTTATACTGAAGCCCTTACTATTTACAGAAAAAATTAAGTAGTTATAAACCTTCCAAACAGCAGTAATGAGATCTTGGTTTCAGAAAGCAACATATTTAATCTAGTCACTACAATGTAGCTATGGACTCTCTAAAGGACTCCTCCAAAGAGTTTTAAACGGTTTCATTTTTAACTTTTCGAAAAAATGTCCTCAAATCATTAAGCCTGCAAAAGAACTAGGTGGCCTAAAAAATCTCTGCCTTATCCATGTTTGACAGAACTCTTCCTTCTTTCTTGGGTATTTCCACTTTGATGTTTGGCCCCCATCTCATTAACATGGGACATAAAACCAATTACTAGAGCAGATAAACTTTCATTCCCCCTACAAACAGATTTCCATAAAAAGCAACTCAAATAAATTTAAAAAGGAGGTAGGCTTTGTAAGTTGATTTTAAAGTCACTGCTTGATTTCCACTGAGGCCCTGTGCATAAAAATTGATATTTATTCATACAGATCTTTTACATCCATTTTTCAGACCTTGCCTTTTACTGTTTACTTAGCATTTCTTCTTGTTTATGATTGCTTTTCTTTTGTGTGCATTCATTTGAATCATAGACATCTCATGTCAAATTCAATTGTGGCTTTTTAACAACTCCAAATGTTAATAATTTTATTCTTGTTTTCTCTAATCTGCCAATTTTTTAAAAATTCTCTGCTGAAAAACTAAAATTGAAGAATTGTCAGATCAAGTATAGAATGTGAAGAATACAGAACAACTAGAATAAATATGAAGGCTAAAGTCATAATGCATACTGTAAGAAGAAACTTGATTATATTTCTTTTGTAATTGACATATTTTGAATATTAATGGTAATGTGTACAAAAATAAATGTAAGGTAGTGTAAAATTATATGTAAATCTGTAGGCAAATGCAAATTAAATTATGGTTAAAGTTTATTTATTTAATTGAGTGTATACATTTTTTCTCCCCTAAAATTTTAAGTTTGCTCATGCTGAAGATTTCTTTAAAAATAATAACCATGGGTATTTATTTAAACTACATCATTGATGGATTACCATATGCGAAGCACTGTGCTAGAGAATATGATTTAAAAATTATCTCAGTTTTGATTTATCTTATTTTACTTTGTGATGCTCTCAGGTTGATCTACATTTTATGAAAAAGATTCCTCCAGGCGCTGAAGCTTCGAACATCCTAGTTGGGGAACTAGAGTTTTTGGATCGAACTGTAGTTGCATTTGTCAGGTTGTCTCCAGCTGTATTGCTTCAAGGGCTGGCTGAAGTCCCAATCCCAACCAGGTAAAAATTGTAAGAGTATCTTTTACATTTTTCTTCAACTGTTTTTTTGAAAAAAGAATCAAATAGAATTTCCTCGTTAGAGTTTTGTCTAGAAAATAATGCATAATCCATAAAACTATTGTTTCTTCTTGTTGTGAAAGAAGGGAAAAAGTGATAAAATGTTAGGCTTTTTTCAAAGATTGTATTAGATTGTGTGCTAAAGAGAGGATCCTGTGTATATATGGATGTGGTCAAACTGAAAAAGATCAAAGTTTTCAAGGGTTGTCGTATGCTTGGATCAGTAGACCTTAAGTGCTGTCGTTAAGCTAGCCCCTGCCCTATCAGATGTGCTGTGGGCACAGACCACCTCCCATTCATGGGGTTTTGGTAGTCACTGATAGTTACATCATGGCACTGTGGTTGAATCTGTGTCAAAAGTACAAATTTGATTTGGTTAGCTGAACTTGTTTTTCATTTCACTATACACAAAATCTAATAATTTAGGAATAATATTGTTTATCATTTATCCCTTTTTTTTTTATGGGCAAAACTCTGGGGCAAAAAATGAATACAGACTTAAGTGGAGTGCAGTGGTTAAAAGCTCGCCTGCTAACCAAAAGGCTGACAGTTTGAATCCACCAGGTGCTCCTTGGAAACCCTATGGGGCAGTTCTACTGTATCCTATGGGACTGCTATGTGTTGGAATTGATTCAACAGCAACAAGCCTGGTATTGACTTCGGCACTTTAGGCCCCTAGCAATTCCCTCTGGGACCCTCGTTTTCTTCCCTTTTCTGATCATCAAATATCATTCCTATATACATACAGCCTTGCACTCTGATCTCATTAGTCACACCAAGCATATCTGTCTAGTGCCCTATTTCCTATATGACCGGTGCCCTTTGTTCAATGCGGCAACTGTCTCAGGTGCTATCAGTATACATCCTCTTCCAAATACCAAATGACTTAGCCACATTAAAATGAAAAATTCAGGTGGCGTGGCAACTAGATTTGTGGAATATGTTTCCTCTATGGGCTATTGGCAACCCTGGTGGCATAGTGGTTAAGAGCTAAGGCTGCTTGCTAACCCAAAGGTTGGCAGTTCAAATCCACCAGGCGCTCCTTGGATACCATATGGGGCAGTTGTACTCTGTCTTATAGGGTCGCTATGAGTCGGAATCAACTCCATGGCAACCAGTTTTTTTTTTTTTCTTATGGGCTATTGGCATTAACTTAGATACAGCAGGTTACATCACTCCCTGCTTTGGTTATGAATAAAATAGTCCAAAAATATGAAATAATGAAGGCAGGAGAGACCTCATTTTGTAAAAGTTCAGCTGACTGGAATGGAATTCAGTGTTTAGTCCTATGCTGGACTCTGTGGTTTGAGCAGGAACCTGATCACCATTCACATTATAGAAAGAAGCTTCTGTCTATCCTGTTTGAGGGCTATTGAGAATTCTGATACATACCAAATTTAAAAAGAAGTATGAACTAAGCAGTTTAAAGTAGCATCTGACTGTATGATTAAGGCTGTTGTTTTCTATCCACAACCTCTATCCAATCCAAAGTTGCTGGGAATCTGGGATTCAGATTTAAGATGTCAAATTTATTAAGTGTACGAACCCATTGCAGTCGAGTTGATTCCAACTCATAGTGACCCTATAGGACAGAGTAGAACTACCCTATAGGGTTTCCAAGGCTGTAATATTTACGGAAGGAGGCTGCCACATATTTCTCCTGTGGAGAGGCTGATGGGTTTGAAATGCTGACCTCTTGGTTAGCAACCCAGCATTTTAGCACTGAGCCAGTGGGGCCCCTTTTTACTAAGTTTAGAGGTATTATTTTAGCAGAGTTCTTTACAGTCTTCTAAGCAGTGCATTTCTTTCTATCGTTTGGGAAGATGCCTGGTGAACTCTGAGTGACAGCTATTTATGACAAGTTCCTATATTTCAAAGGAGAAAAAAGGAAAATTCCCAGGAGTAAAGAAAAGCCATATTGGGGTTATATACTTTTCACTTTGAAAACTATCAGGTTTAGGTGACCTCATTTCATACTGGTATAGCAAAATATGTGAGAGAACAATGGAGAAAAAATGAGAGGCACTATAAAGCCACTTTATGAGGAGAGATTCAAAAGACTAGTTAGTTAGGAAAGGTGAAAAATGGAAAAAGATTAGTTAGACAAATAGAATAAAGAAAGCCATTCGGGTTTCCTAATTATACTTTCTTAGGAGGACAAAAGGGAAGACCGTGAATATAATGGCAACACATAGTAAAAATATCAGAAAATAATATTTTAGGGCTTTGTAAATAGCCCATGGAATGAAAATTTCATAATAGAATTATAGTTGATAAAGCATCTGTACCCCATTCAATTATTTCTGTTTTTAATGTATGGTGGACACTTCTGGATAGTAGAAATTGACTTGTATTCAGTTAAAACTGACATAAAAAAATGAATAATTTAGACCCTGTAAAAACATGTATAATCTCTAAAGTTTACAACTAAATGAAGGGTAGAATTATAGCACTTCTTTCAGCCCACCTTATAAAGCCATAATTTTTTAATAGCATACACTGTTTAAGAAATTACCACCATAGAATTATCTTGTAGGATATAGGGTATTCTTTAATTTTCACAGTTTCCCTGAAGCAGTGGCCCTTTCAGAGACAGGACAGTTACTAGACCTCCAAAGTTAGGCCACACATTGATTTCTTTAAAAGTTCCACTTGTGACAATGAGTTAGCCAGACTTTCAACCTAATTTGATGGAGTATTACAATGCAGCTGATATTTTTTCTGCTCTAGCATTGGAATTAATAGATCATTAACTCCCCATTTTTCCTGCCTAACTAATCTTTGATTCCTGACAACAATTTTTCTATTTAACATAAATTGCATATATTCCTACTGTTTATGCAACCACATTTTCTCCATCTATTTGTACTACTGTATTAGCTTTTTTCCCTCTTCCAACTAATTCTTCATTTTGCATGTTTGTGAATTCCTTTCCTTTCTATTCAGAAGAGTTTAATTAGGCTTTACTTCTTCCCCCCACCCCCACCCCCACCACTTTTCCCTTCTAAAGATCACAAAATCTCTGAAATTCCCAACAACTGTGTGTAGGCTCTACAGGGTAACAAAATGGGGAAACACTGAGATTCCTATTGTGCAAAGTAGCCACTCATTCCCATTGTTCAAGGATCTTAACAGATGAGAATCAGTCATTGTAAAATATTTCAAAATAGTAATAAACTATGGAAGTATTTCACACTAGAATCCCCGATCTTCAGTAATTCATTTGAGATGAGTGATTCTGTACTACTAAAATTATTTTTATTTTCTGCCTTGAAACATTTATTTTTTTTTTCCTTCTTAATTACAGATTTTTGTTCATTCTTCTGGGACCCCTGGGAAAGGGTCAACAGTACCATGAGATTGGCAGATCAATTGCAACCCTAATGACAGATGAGGTATTTATTGAAGTTCATTGGGAACATTTTTCCCCACTAGCTGCACCTGGTTTTTAGAGTTCCTGTATTCATGATAATTTTGTGTGGATCAGATTTCACTGATCGAATCCCATTTTCCCATGTTTCCACTATAAAATTTCCCTTGGAAAAATTCATTTCAAAGAGGTTATCAATTCACACATATGAATATAATATTTTAAAACCACATATTCTAAAGAAACCTTGTTATTTAGTGACATTTAAAATACATATTTTAACATTCCGCTTTCAGCATGTGTACCGCCAAAGTGAGCACCACTATTAATATCATTGCAAAGCTTATTTTGGGGAAAATGATTTTAAGGTCTAAAGAAAAAACAATTGTAGTCTATCTGAATAGTATACATGACATCAAAGTGCTAGGTAACATCTATTAACTTTCTTTACAACTGCCTGAATGTAGATGTTTTTAACCTGGGAGTCATTGGACCATTGGAGGAATTATGGATGATGTCAGGTGGTCTGTCTTCTCCTTGGTATAGGACACAAATTGTTCTATGTAAAAAGTGTCTGTGTGGATTTTCAGGGAGTGGGCTGGGTAAGCTTTCATCAGCTTCTCAAAGAAGTATATGTTTCAAAAACCAAAGATCATAAAAATAAGAAAGTGAAAATTAGCATCATTTAACTTTTTTGACCGCAAAAAAACCACAAAAGAGACATTAATTCAAAATTCTGTAGTAAATGAACAAATGGCATTGTGTATTTTCTGGAATCTAGTTTACTAATGTATTTACTGAAATACATGGCTGTGATACTTGAAAACTCTGCACAAAAAAAATTAGCCAATGAGTATTTTTCTGTTTTCCTTGGTTTATGAAATCTGAAAGTATATATTTGTATTTGGAATCCTACATTATAAATTCTTCTATTATATCTGTTCAAATTTTGTTTTTTGTTGAATTAATTATTGATATACATGGAAACAAAAAGCTAGAAGAAAAACATTTTCCAACAGTTTTCAAAAATGTAACTCATTATATTTAGGAAATTTGGGAGAAGAGACTAGAGTGAAAAAAGGGCTCGTTGATTTTTCTTTTTTGAGGACCAAAAGCAGATCTAATAGAGCTCTCTGTAGGAAGGCACTAATAGTATCTTTGCTTTTAGTGTCTCCGTATTGATTAATACTTTGCCATTTTTCGTATCACAAAATAACCAAAACTGTGATTTGTGGTCCATAAATTATGTATTGTCACTATTTTCGTGCATGTTTGTGTTTATTTTTACATCATATGTTAGATACAAAATATTTCCTCATCTTAGACATCAGGACATTACATTAAGACGTCTGTGGGGCAGGGAGTATGCTAAAATGTGAGGAAGGCACATAATGTTATGGGAGGTGCTTACAATTCAAAGTATCTCTCCTATCCTCCCCTTTCTCAGTTGGGAGTCAAGATTTTTTTTCAACAGAAAAATTCCAGTTACCAGGTCCTTCTGACTAATGAAATGAGCACAGAACAACAGAAAAACAGTCATTGCTTACAAATTTTAAATTTCTGAAGAAAGCAGAGAAGGGACTTCCATCAATTTCCTTAATTAGATGAGAACTACCTACTTTGACAACAAGCATCAGCCATGTGAAGACTCAAACATGAATTCTTTAGACTTGAAAGTTTAGAACTTAGTTTTAGGGCAACTTGTAACTCTTGGTGGGCAGTGAGATAAAGAAACAGAAACCCAACCAGAAAGCTGATTTAAAAGATGGGAAATGTTAGGGCATTGATTGAACATTGAAGAGTGTATAAATACTTTTTAAAATTGAAGTTTTTATTGTTATTGTTATTGTTCAAAGCATAGGAGGAATAGTTGATCCATTTATCTAATGGCTTTGACGGCTATTGAATAGTTAACTATGCTTTAAAAACAAAATTTAATATGTAGATTCATAGAGTTTACTTTGATTAAGAACATGGTGAATCGAATTGTATTATCAAACTGTAAATTCTATGAGAGCAGTTACCACATTGTATTTATTTTTGTGCCCTGGAAAAATCACTTGCCAGGTGCTCAGATCAATATCTGTTGAACTGAGTTCTATTTGCCTATTTCCCCCCTGTACTGGGAACTCCTTGTAGGTAGCCCGTCTTTTCCTTTTTATCTTCAGATTTAACATAGTGCCTGGGCCTAAATCAGGGTTCAATAAATGTTTGTTTTTTTTTTTTTAAATCAACTAATGACTGAGTATGCCAACTATCCTACCAATACTCTACTCTGAATCAATCTAATAATCTATTTTCTCCATTTCTGTTGAGCATTACCAGAGAAAAATCATCTGATTGGGCTTATTGGCACTCCTTCAAATATATGGACTCCTTTATGTTCTCAAAAATTATTGACTACCCCAAAGATCTTTTGTTTATATAGGCAAAATATATAATGATATTTACCATAATAGAAATTAAATGTATTTATTAATTCATTTAAAAGTAATAATAAATTCACTACATATATTAACATGAATGACATTTCATAAATTAACAGAAGTAACATTGTTTTATGAAAACAAAAACAAAAAAACTCCAAAACAGTGAGAAGAGTGGCATTGTCTCATATTTTTACAAATCTCTTTAATGCCTGACTGAATAGAAGATCTGCTTCTGCGTTCAGTCTGTTGCGATTCAGATATGTAGTTAAAAAGAGTATTTTAATAGCTTTTTCAGGTAATTGTAGATATTATTCCTTGATAGCAAAACTCGTCATGTGATAGTTTCTAAAAGTTAGCTGTAAAGTAGAATCTGAAACCATATAAATTAACTTTTCGTACTCTGTTATATTAAAATCCTTTGTTCTATCTAGCACTTTAAATGGTGTTTAGATTCTGCTGGCTAATTGGAAATGGGACGTGAAAGCGAGAAGTTTTATAATTTTATCATTGAAGGGGGTATCATTTTTGGTAAGTGCTGCCAACCAGCACTAGAATGAGGAAGAACTATCATGAATCTCTCAGCTACGCATATTTATATACATGTATTTAATACATATAGATCATATATGGAGCCCTGGTAGCACAGTGGTTATGAGTTTGGCTGTTAACCAAAAGGTTGGCAGTTCGAATTCACCAGCCGCTCCTTGAAAACTCTATGGAGCAGTTCTGCTCTGTCCTATAGGGTCACTATGAGTCGGAATTGACTCGATGGTAACAGGTTTGGTTACAGGTTATATCATCCCACCAAATATATTATGTTTTTGTTACAGCAATAAATACTATCTCTTTTTTTACATTATATTTTCTGATTGTTCTAGTGGATATGTGCAAATAATTTTTAGATATTCTTTTAGAATATGACAAATGTAATTCCAAAAAATTGTATTTTTTTGCATTTTATGTATAGTCAATCTGTTTATTTCTTTTTAATTCTAATTATTTTCACTATTTTCTTGTCACTACAAAGTCAACTCTGGTTCTAATTGCTATTTTTTTGTGGGTAATGTTTTTGTTTGGTTGTTTTTAAAATCTTCACTTTGTGTTTGATCTGTAGTTTTACTATGCTAAAAAAAAATGCTATAGACATAAAAAAAAATTTTTTTTTTTATGTCTATATGTAGCTTTCTTTTTGTTTATCCTGCTTAGAATCTGTTGAACTTTTTATTGAGGATTGGTGTCTTTTAATAATCCTGGAAAAAATTTCAACCATTATTTCTTCAAATATAGCCTCTTCTCCATTCTCTTTTTTATTTTCTTTTAGAATTTTGGTTAAAGGTGCATTAGACCTATCACTTTGCCCTCCATGTTTCTTAACCAATCTTTCATATTTTCCTTTTCTTAGTGTCTGGGGACTGCATTCTGCAAATTTTCTTTAGTCTGTCTTCCGATTCTCTAATCGTCTTTTCAATTCTGTCTAATCTACTTTTTAATCAGTTATATAAAAAAAAGTTAATGTCCAGTCGATTCCTACTCATAGCAACCCGATAAGACAGAGTAGAACTGCCCCAAGGAGCGTCTAGTGGATTCGAACTGCTGCCCTTTTGGTTAGCAGCTGAGTGCTGAATCACTGCACCACTGAGGCTCCTAATCAGTTATAATTAGTTATATACATTTTTATTTCTAGGAGTTATAAATAGTTGTTTTTCATATCTGCTTGGTTATGCTTTCTGATCTCTTGTTTTCTGCTGATATTTTTAAAGCTCATTTTTAAAATAATTACTTTGTGTTCTATATTTTCTAATGTCAATAACCGAAATGTTCATTGACATTTTTCTCCTGTTCGTTGTCTTAATTGGTTCTCATATACTACTTTGTTTCCAGAATACTTGGAATTTTCAACTGTGAATTTGTCACTTTTCTTGGTACTTTATCTACAGGTATTCATTGAGCTCCTCCATATATAATTTGCCTTTACATCTGATAGCCACTTGAGGTTTTGCTAATCAAAGATCACTCTCTCTGCCTCAGTTTCCTCATCTGTAAACTAATAGCACTTTTTAGTAAATGATACTAATAGTACTTATTTCAATTTCATGTTGTTATTGTGGTGGATGTATATTTAGTGCCTCCTCCTATATGTTGGAGAGGGAACCCTGGTGGGCGTAGTGGTTGACAGCTACGGCTGCTAATCAAAAGGTCAGCAGTTCGAATCTACCAGGCGCTCCTTGGAAACTCTATGGGGCAGTTCTACTATGTCCTGTAGGGTCGCTATGAGCCGGAATTGACTCTATGGCAATGGGTTTGCTTTGGTTTTGGTATATGTTGGAGATAAAGTGGTAGAAATTAAAGACATGGTCATTAGCCTAATGGAAAAACCCTGTAGTCGTCCTTGACTCTTCTATTTCTTTCACAATCCAAATTGAATCTGTCAGTATTTTCTTGGCTCTAGTTTCAGAATATATGCAGATTCTTATTACTTCTCATCTTCTGTACTATTTTCACGTTATCACTTTTTAGATGTCACAAGAGATGTATTAATCAATAAGCAAGGTACGTACAGGCTTAATTTTGTTTATTTACTAATTTGTAGTACACATGGGTGATTAGTAAGCAAGCACAAGTAAGCCTGGGCCTACCTTGCTTTTTGAGTAATCCATCCCTGCGTGTCACCATTATTATTCTATTATTGTAACAGCCTCCTAGTTGTTCTTTTTGTCCTTGTCCCCTTTCACTCCATTCTCAACCCAACAATTACATTAACTATTCCTCTGGTAAAAACCCTCTAATGGCTTCCCATCCCATTCAGAGTAAAGTCAAAGTTCTTATGATGGCCTGTAAAGCCCTACATGATGTCCTTCTGCCTTCTCCACCATAACTCTTAGACATCATCTCTTGTTACTCTCCCTCTTGCTCTCTCCTTTCTAGAAATTGGCCTCCTTGCTGCTTCTCAAACATGCCATGCAAGCTCTCTCCTGAGGATCTCTATATTGGCTATTCCCTCTGCCTGGAAATCTCTTGCTCCTGATATCTGCATGGCTTGCCTCCTTGTCTCCTTCAGGCCTTTGTGGAAATCTCACTTCATTAATGCTTTTTCTAATCATTCTATTTAAAATCACAATACCCCCCAGTCATACTCCTATTTCCCTTTCCTGCTTTATTTTTCTCTATAGCACTTTGCACCATCCAACAGAATGTGTTGTTTTTGTTAGGTGCTATTGAGATGGTTCCAACTCATGGTGACCTCATGTACAATGTAACAAAACACTGCCCTGTCCTGCACCATTGTCACAGTTGTTGCTATGTTTGAACCCATATAGCCACTGTAAATCCATCTTGTTGAGGGTCTTCCTCTTTTTTAATGACTGTCTACTTTACCAAGCATGATGTCCTTCTCCAGGAACTGGTTCCTCCTGATAACATGTCCAAAGTATGTGAGACAAAGTCTCACCATTCTCGCTTCCAAGGAGCATTCTGGCTATACTTCTTTCAAGGCAGATTTGTTCATTCTTCTGGCAGTCCATGGTGTATTTAATACTCTTCGCCAACACTGTAATTCAAAGGCATCAATTCTTCTTCAGTCTTCCTTATTCATTTTCTGGCTTTCACATGCATTTGAGGCTAGTGGAAATACCACGGCTTGGGTCAGGCACACCTTAGTCCTCAAGGTGACATCTTTGCTTTTTAAAACTTTAAAGAATTCTTTTGCTGCAGATTTGCCCAATGCAATGTGTCCTTTGATTTCTTGACTGCTGCTTCCATGGGTCTTGATTGTGGATCCAAGCAAAATGAAATCCTTGACAACTTCAGTCTTTTCTCCATTAATCATGATATAGCTTATTGGTCCAGTTATGAGGACTTTTAGTTTCTTTATGTTAAGGTGTAATCCATATTGAAGACTGTAGTCTTTGGTCTTTATCAGTAAGTGCTTCAAGTCCTCATTGCTTTCAGCAAGCAAGGTTGTGTCATCCGCATATGTCAGGTTGTTAATGAGTCGTCCTCCAATCCTGATGATGCAATCTAGCGTCTCAGAGTATTTGCTCAACATACAGATTGAATAGGTATGGTGAAAAGATACAACCCTGTTGTATACCTTTCCTGATTTTAAACCATGCAGTATCCCCTTGGTCTGTTCAAACAACTGCCTCTTGGTCTATGTATAGATTCTGCATGAGCACAATTAAGTGTTCTAGAATTCCCATTCTTTGCAATGTTATCCATAATTTGTTCTGATCCACACAGTTGAATGCCTTTGAATAGTCAATAAAACACAGGTAAATTATCTTTCTGGTGTTCTCTGCTTTCAGACAAGATCCATCTGACATCAGCAATGATATCCCTGTTTCCATGTTCTCTTCTGAATCTGGGCTGAATTTCTGGCAGTTCCCTGTCAATGTACTACTGCAACCTTTTTTACTTTTTAATTGTGCTTTAAGTGAACGTTTACAGCTCAAGTTAATTTCTCATGCAAAAATTTATACACACATTGTTTTATGAATTAGTTGCAAAACCCCAAAATGTGACAGCACACTCTTCCACCTTGGCCCCCCCATCCCCCAACCAGGTTCCCTGTGCCCTTTTGACCAGTTCCCGTCACTTCCTGTTTTCTCATCCTGCTTTTGGACCGGAGCTGCCTGTTTGGTCTCATGTACCTGATTGAACTAAGAAGCACATTCCTCACGTGTATTATTTCTTATTTTATAGGCCTATGTAATCTTTGTCTGAAGAGTGTGCTTGGGGAATGGTTTCAGTTCTGGGTTAACAGTGTGTCAGGGGGCCATAGTTTCAGGGGTTCCTCCAGTCTGTCAGACCATTCAGTCTGGTCTTTTTATGTGAATTTGTGTTCTGCTCTATATTTTTCTCCTGCTCTCTCCGGGACTCTCTGTTGTGTTCCCTGTCAGGGCAGTCATTGGTGGCAGCTGGACACTGTCTAGTTTTTCTGGTTGAAGCCATTTTTGAATGATCTCAGCATAATTTTACTTGAATATGATATTAAAGATATTATTCAATAATCTGCATTCTATCGGATCACCTTTTTTTCTAATCACTCTATTTAAAATTCCAGCATCCTCTAGTTGTACTCCTCTTTTCCTTTCCTGCTTTATTTTTCTCCGTAGCACTTTCCACCATCCAACAGAACATATACTCCATTAATTTTGCTTGTTTTCTATCTCATTCTGCCACTGTATAAGCTCCGTGAAGTTACGGATTTTTGTTAGTTTTGTTCACTGCTGTATTCCTAGGACCTAAATAATTCATTAAATATTTATTGAATGAATGAATGTTTTAGCGGGGAAAACACATCGAACAACGAATTGTACAATTAACTATTAATTATAATAATTAATGTAATTATAGCAAAAGCTATCATGAGGAAGAACAAGATGTTAGGAAATTATTAACTAACCTTGTTTAAGATTTTTCTAATATTACTTGAGAAGGAGTTAGGGAAGCCTCTCTGAGAAAATCAAATTTACATTGAAATCAGAATTTGGGTTAGCTAGGCAAAGAGAAAGGAGGAGAGCTATTTAAGGCAATGGCTAATTAATTTATTGGGGAAGTTGCTATAGGAAAACAATAGTAAATGCTGTTTATAATTTAAAAATTGTGGGGTCTGTATCTTTGAGGAGCTTTAAAATAATAAAAAATCAGCTGTCCTGGATGAATTTAGACATTCCTCTACCTAAAACAAGCTATATAATCATGTGATCTCTTAATGAAATTTTTTAATTAACTGATATAAAAACAAGAAAGAGTAAAAAAAAAGTTGCTACTAGCAGGAGAAGAATAACTGAACATCGATTAGTGTTTAAGGACATTTGTAATTATTAAATGTTCAGATTAGGTCTCATGGCCAGGTAAAGATCTTTGGAAGAAAGTTTTCTGGACCATAAAATCTAAGCTTGAAGCAGGGACATCTGTGTTTTCAATATTTTAAAATTTTCTTTCTCAAAATGCAACTGTACTATTACTATATTTTTGATGTCTTTAAGCAAAGACTATATTCATCACACCAATGACCTTTTGTGAAATGTTCTTAGTTGGAAGGTCAAGAAAAAGTCTTAAAATCATTATTATCACTTCCCCAGCAGTTTAGACTGCGTATCAGACCAGAAACTGAAAGAAATGGCCTAAAAGTGGGACCAGATATTTGAAAGCAGACACTTCCTGGAAAATTTGGTCACTGTAATATTGTAATATAGGCCAGCATAAAGAATAATACGTAAGTCCCTGACCTCAAATATCTCTCTGTCTCATTTCATATAATGTGGAATACAAAAAGCATCAGAAATGTTTATATTATGTTTAGTGTAAATTACTTTTTCCTGTTTATCCTTATTTTTACTTTTACCACTTTAATATTAGGTGTATCACTTCTATGTATGTTGGTCAGGAGAGGTTAGTTTATGTGGGAGGAATAACCAACTAAAATCTAAGTGGCTTAAAACAACCAGGGTTTATTTCTATCGTGTTGTTTGTCTATCACTAGCTGGCAGCAGGGCTCTGGTCATTAGAGTTACTTAGGCACCGAGGCTGATAGTATCTCCATCTAGGCAGACAAAAGGTAACATGATAAGTCACATACCAGCTCTTGTAACTTTCATTTGGAAGTGATATGTACACTTAGTAGGCCACACCCAATTTCAAAGATGGCGAGGAAGTACAATCTTACCATGTGGCCAGAAGGGGGTCTGAAGTGTCTGTCAGCAGCTCCAATGACTATCACAGTGTGTTTGTGTGAGTGTTAGTGTGTGTGTGTGTAGGTTTAAAATGTAACTCATGCTTTGAATGAAAATATACTTTCTGCATGTGTTCAGATATGATATATATCCAGAAAATACCAATTTATAGCATTATTTCCAAAATGGAAACAAAATTAATCTTTTGATTAGTTCATGTATTTCAGGGTTAAATATTGCTAAAATTTCAAATATATTTTATAAATTTCTTGTCTATGCTTAAGCAAGTGCTTTCTCCGAAGTGGTTGATTTACCTATAAAAAAATAACCTTTGCCTAGTTTGAATCATGAATTGTAGCTTCATGAGGTTCTTTTCATCCTCCTCTTCCTTCCTTTTACTTCTTGCTTCAGAATTTCAACATTCATTCTAGTATCCTGAGAAAAACACATATCTGTGTGGATTCATAGAATAAACTAAAGTTATAATATTTTGTATCACAAACTTCTTTAGGGTCAGAGCTGCCTATTTCCTCAAATTGTTATAATAATCTTACATGAGAAAACTGGGAAATGAAAACACTGAACACATAAGAATTTTATAATTTCATTTTATGTATAAATACTGTTTCTTTTCCTTCTACAGGTATTTCATGATGTCGCTTACAAAGCTAAAGATCGGAATGACTTGGTATCAGGAATTGATGAATTTCTAGATCAGGTTACTGTTCTCCCTCCTGGAGAATGGGACCCAAGCATTCGAATAGAGCCTCCAAAAAATGTTCCTTCTCAGGTGTGTATATTTGAAAACACTCTTAAAAATTCCATTTTCTTGTTCTCTTTTAAATATGCATCTTAAAATAGTATAACTCACCAAAAAAATTCAAATGATTTAAATTATAACTTTCAGAAAGCAGGGGCCTGAATTTATGACCTTCATTGATCCTATCCAGCACACCTCACTGAGCAATTTGGCATTTTGACTATAAACTATTTAAATCAATGGTAATCAAACAGTTATATGTCCCTGGAAAGAATTTTAGACCCAACTTAAAAAGATATACTGGAGGAAATTTTAAATTTTAATAAAAATGTAAAATATGGCTCGAGAAAAAGCTCATTACTGTCCTCCTATCACATTGTGTGACACACTACAGAACTTTGAATTGGCAAGCCATCATTTACTGCCAATCACATTTATGATTGGAAAGAATTTTTAATCATAATTCTTACATTTGTGTTACCTTTGTGTGGATATACAATTAAAAAAATAGTGAAGATTCTGCCTATAAAAATCCAGTGTGTATTGTACCAATCACACATTCCAGAAAGATAGAAATAAAGACTGTTGCTATTGTTTGGGGTCGTATTCTTGTGGTAGGCATGACTTTTGTGAAAGTGGTGGCCAAATGTTTATCAACCCACAGTTCATATCGACACCACTAGTCCTACTGATTCTGTCCCCACAGCCCTTCTGTTGTCATTTATTCAGCTTTGCCTTTGGCACTTGCCCCTGTGGAGTCTAGCCTGGTCTGACTCTACTTTCCCAGTTGAAGTGACAGGAGGTTTAGTGGACTGAGCATTGGGCTTAGAAGTTTTTCTGGTTAGCTAGAGTGGCAAATGAACAAATGCACCACTCACTCAACCGTAAATACTTAAAAAGGCCATCTCCATTCCATGATCAATTTAAAGAAAATACACTTTGAAGTCATCTCATAATTATTCAAGAGTATTTTCTTTCCTTTTCTCAACAATTATCACTTCGTGATTCTATAACTAGTCACATATTTTCAGTTGATCTACTACTAAAATGAAAGCAGTTGCTTAAGAAAATATTTTAAAAGTTGTAGATTGTCTCATTTCTGTACTTGTGTAGATCTTTGTGTAGCCCTGGTGGCACAATGGTTAAGAGCTCGCCTGCTAACAAAAAGGTCGGCAGTTTGAATGCACCAGTCACTTCTTGGAAACCGTATGGGGCAGTTCTACTCTGTCCTATGGGGTTGCTATGAGTTGGAATCAACTCAATGGCAATGGGAATACATCTTTGTACTTAGGATATTAGAAAAGGTAATATAATCCTACACAAAATAATAAGAAGAAAGAAAATCATTAATAAATGGTTTTTAGAGAAATTCAGTAGAAATATTAATACATTGAGAGTGAAACTTTAAAAGTTACTGTAAATACCAATTAGTTCCTCAAACATTAAAATTGAAGTCTGTGCTGTCCAATAAGCCAAGCCACTATTGAGCACTTGAAATGTGGCTACTGCAACTAAGCAACTGAATTTTTAATTTTACTTAATAGGATAAATTAAAAAATTTAAATTTAGACAACATGTAGTAGCTACTATATTAGACAGCACAGCTCTTTATAATGAGTTTGAATTACAGATAAGCTCTATGCTTCCTTACAATATTAATATTTTAAAAGATGTATGCTGTAATTGAATAATATATATTATAAAACTGTTTTCTTTTATTAGATGGAATAAAATGAATTTAAATATATGAAGCACCGTGACCCCATATTCATTCAAAAAATATTTTTCTCCGTGGGATAATTTCTATGGTTTTTAGTCTTCTGAGTGTATAAAACACAACATCTTAAATTATTTTCCTTTAAGAGAATAATCTGTTGCCTCAAAAGGGAAAACCCTGAAAGTATTCATTTAAGAACTTTGTGTATGTTATGTTCACAACTTGTTTACAGCCTCAACTTCTTTGCCCCTCTTTCATGCCACATATTTGCTTGTCAAAACCACCAAACCAAAAATCGTATTGCCTTCATGTCAATTATGACTCATAGTGACCTTATAAGATACAGTAGAACTACCCCATAGGGTTTCCAAGGGGATAGGACAGAGTAGAACTGCCCTATAGGGTTTCTAAGGAGCAGCTGGTAGATTCAAACTACTGAGCGCCACCAGAGCTCCGTCAAAACCACAACCCTGTGTAAATTCAACTCTTCACTCTGAACATCCATTGATGCGACTGAATGTGGCTGAAGGAAAACATATAACCACACTAACTTGTCTCACTTAAATTCATGATCACATACCTCAAGTGGGCCTTTTCTGCTGGGTAATCATACTTCTTAGTTAGTCCATTGATTCTCTCTAGATGACTATGTCACACCTTTTCTCTCAAACCTTCAGTATATCCTTCCTGACTGTCACTCTCAGATGTTGACTTGCTCCCTACTTCCCCTGAGAAATGTGAAATGATCAGAAGGAAACTTCCACATCTACCTACCTGCTAGCATCTACACTCATATACTCTGCCTTCCTATCTATTACTATTGGTGATCTGAAGTCACCTTCTACTTGTACACCAGATCTTACCTCTTCATGCCTGTCATCAGTCCTTTTGTTCTGTATTATGTCATCTTTATTAGCAGACAACATGCTTTTAAGTCTCCAATCTTAAAACAGTTAAACTATAACGCCACCGTAACTGACACCTTCTCACCCCACCTTACCTCCAACATGTTCTCTCTCTGTCCCGTTGCCTTTCTTTGTCTTTCTTCGTGGCTCCTGTCTCTACCTGACATTATAAGTTTATTGTCTGTCTCACTAATAGAATGCCTTTTTTGCTTAACTTTTATTTCCAACATCTATAACAATGAATGGCACACACTAGGCACTCAATAAATATTAGTTAATTTAATAATTTAGTTCTCAACCATACTAGGAGACAGGTACTGTTATTACCTCAGGTAAATGGAGAAAGGAAGTGACGCTTTAGAAAGCTAACTGACTTCTCAGAGGTGATGGAACAAATAAGTAAAAATTAGCCACTGGGCATATTGCCTTAAGGAGAAGAAGTTGATTTTGTTATTTACCACTTAGCCCTTGAAATTTTAAAAACTTCCCACAGGAGAAGAGGAAGATTCCTGCTGTTCCAAATGGGACAGCAGCTCATGGGGAAGCAGAGCCCCATGGAGGACACAGTGGACCTGAACTCCAGCGAACAGGAAGGTTTGTAAAAAATACTTTTAAGGGACTTTACAGAACAAATGACATACAGTTCTTATCCATAAGCAATTGATGTTTTGAAATCTAATTTATTTTGTATTTTCAATATCTACACTTTGAGAGTGAAAATGCCAATAATTTGATTGCTCTGGAGTTGCTAATGATTGTCATTATTGTTAAACCAGATTTGTGGATTCACCATTCCATTTTATCTTACCTAGTCTTTCATTTTGCTTTGTGTAAAATATACTCACAGATTTTAGAATGAATAAGGAAACTGTCTGCTGACTCTTCTAAAAAAGCCAGTTGAAAGCTTCAAATTCAAGATGGAAATAAACATAAATAGCAAGAACTCAGCCTTGTAGATTCTATGTCATTAAATACAAGTAGGAATGTATATAATGGTATTTTTTGTTAATACAGCTGTAATTTGGAAGAGCTTTATGATTTATTTTTCTAATCACACGTCTTCGAAGAGATGAAAGCTTCGATTTATTTCTTAAAATGGTTCTTTATGTTTTTTTGACAGCTTGTCTCTCTACAAGCAATGTGTAAGCAGAAAATCAGAAACTCTTGGGTGGGTCTCTCTTCAGGGAATATGTGTGTACAGCCTCCATTATAATTGAAGGCAATTGCAAAGGCATTGCAGATTGGTGCTCCCCTCCCCACAAGGCTGTTTTCCATCCCGCTTGCATTGTGTCCTCTAAGCTGACTTTCCAGTTCCTGACAACTCTGTGCATTTTAATTCTCCTATGTTCTTTCCTTATCTATGCTTTGTCCCTGAGGAAATGTCCTTTAATGTCTTCCTCAGGCTCCATACCTAATCTGAGATGGTACAAATAATTATATCCTTTTCCCTCCACTGGAAGCTTTGTTACTCATTGTTTGCTTTCATATTTTCAAATGCTGCCTTTTTTATTTTGGGTGGTTTCTCTCTCTATCTCTCTTTCCTTCTGAGGTGTTAACTACGCCACATAGCTTGGATTTTTTGTGAAGTTCACTTTTTCTTACTGCTTCCTAAATCCTCTCAGGTCACAATGTCCAGCCTCTTCATTTCTCCAGAGTTCTTCCACAGATTTTCTGGCTGACATGACCTGAAGTGTCCATTACTCATCTGCTCTCCTGGAGTTGCTGGTGTACATCTGGGCTGCTCTTAAACTGTTCCCTGTAATGAACTCCCACTTCTGGATTTAGATTCTTGCTGCTAAAAGCACAGTTATTACGCAGTCAACAGCTATCTAAACTGATGTATGTTCTAATAAGTAATTAATTAGAAAGCAGTGGTCTAATAGTGTTATCAAAACTGTAAATGTTAATTACAAATTAATAGTTAATAACCATCTCTAATTGTTTTTGGGATTAGGTGGGGTATAAAGAAAAATGAATGGATAAATAAACTAACAGATTAACTCTTTTGAATTGTGACTTTGACAAGTTAAGAAGTCATTCAGAAATGATCCCCCAAATAAAAAAAATATGCATTTTTTGAAAACAAAATAGGTATAGGAACCTAAGATAATCTTTGTGTGTATGTGAATTTTACAGGTTCTCTTCAAGCCTCTCTGCATTTTAAATGTCCTTTTTTTTTCAATTAAAATTTCATTCTTTTCAACCCTCTCCTACTACACATCCCAGGGAAGCAACCGCTAGGAAAACATAGTGATTTGATCACTCACATCATAGTAAGATACTTATATGTTACTGTTATGTCTAGGTTAACCAAAACCAAACCCAGTGCCGTCGAGTCAATTCCGACTCATAGCAACCCTATAGGGCAGAGTAGAACTGCCTCATAGAATTTCCAAGGAGTGCTTCGTGGATTTGAACTGCCAACCCTTTGGTTAGCACCTGTAGCACTTAACCACTATGCCACCAGGGTTTCCACGTTTAGGTTAGGTCAGGCAAATTATAGGCAAAAATTTCAGTTATTCTGAATATGTACATTTTCAAGGCCTACCAAAATTTCTTTCTCAAGGAAACAATCATTTTTGATATGATTCTAAGACTTCCAAATGATTAAAATAACAAAAGTTTAATATTTTCATATAATCCAAGTATATTCCTATTGGCAGTAACCTTCATGTAGGAACTTAATCATAGCCTTATTCATTTCAGTATAGCGTCTTTATTCCACGAACACAAAGAACTTCCAGTAGTCAAGTGTTAAGCTTGCATATTATTATTAAATGTTCAAAGAATGAGAATACCTGTTTTTTTAAAGCTCTTGTTCCTAATAGAAAATTTTTAGACTTCAAATTTTAAGCAGCATTTCACAATTTAATAATTTGCCCCCCAAACAATCCTCTTTCAAATGTTTCTGTGTGGTTTTTTGGTTATGTTTGGAGTAAATGAATTTATACCAAGTAAGGCCATTATTGGAAACCCTGGTGGCTTAGAGGTTAAGTGCTACGGCTGCTAACCAAAAGGTTGGCAGTTCAAATCTGCCAGGCGCTCCTTGGAAACTCTATGGGGCAGTTCTACTCTGTCCTATAGGGTCCCTATGAGTCAGAATCGACGGCAGTGGGTTTTTTGGTATTTAAGGCCATTATTAAGGAGCCCTGGTGGCACAGTGGTTGAAGCACTCAGCTGCTAGCTGAAAGGTCGGTGGTTTGAACCCACCAACCTCTCCATTGGAGACAGATGTAGCAGTCTACTTCCATAAGGATTTACAGCCTTGGAAACACGATGAGGCAGTTCTACTGTGTTCTTACAGGGTTGCTTTGGGTCAGAATCAACTCGATGGCAATGCATTTGGTTTGGGCTTGGTAAGGCCGTTATTGTCTTATGAATGATAGACATTGGGAAATATTTAGGGGATAGCGGATCAAAATTACATTTATCTAGGTTATTATAAGGCCCCCTCTTAAAAACTAGCTGCCATTGAGTCAATTCCGACTCATAGTGAACCTATAGCACAGAGTAGAGCTACCCCATAGAGTTTCCAAGGAGCGTCTGGTGAATTCGAACTGCCGACCTTTTGGTTAGCAGACATAGCTCTTAACCACTACGTCACCAGGTCCCGTCTTAGTACCCTAAAAATGAAAAAGACTCTGGAACCTATCTCTCTATACTAAATATTGCCGTCACCTACAAAGCCATTTAAGATATCTGCCTGGAACAGTATCTGGTGAGAAAGTTTTCTGGCAGAGAGAGTAGGAACCATGGTTAAAACACTGCTTTTTCTCTCTAGGGTGATCTTCACTATTGCAGTGTACAAAAGCCAGTTTACCTTCCCTCCCTCCCTTTTTGCAATGCTAAATGGAATGTAAACAATTAGAAAACCCTGCCAAAAGTTGAGAGTGGTAGGCCTGAGTTTTGGAGGAATAGGCTGATACAGAAGTGTCACAGAGAGTCAAGTAATCCTTGAATCTCATTATTTGAATTTTGATTGAGGAAGAGCTCTGAGCCTTGTTTGAGAGAACCTGGGCCTTTTTGGTTATCGATACAATATTTTGTTAGGAACTGAGGTAACACATGGTGCAAAGCTGTTGCTGTAGGTCATAATACAGTGTAGCAGGTTAATATGACTCTCTTCTGATGGAAAACATACTCTGTGACCTGGCAACACAGCGAATGAGCTTTTTGATTTGTGTGCTTTTTATATTTGAGCTTTACTATTGTGTTTTTCCCCCTGTCTTAGGATTTTTGGGGGACTTATTTTAGATATCAAAAGAAAAGCTCCATACTTCTGGAGTGACTTCAGAGATGCTTTCAGCCTGCAGTGTTTAGCGTCTTTTCTATTTCTCTACTGTGCGTGTATGTCTCCCGTCATCACGTTTGGAGGACTGCTGGGAGAAGCAACTGAAGGTCGTATAGTATGTATTGTGCTTTTCTCTGAACTTTGAAACTTAAGCACTTTTTGAGATTCATAGTTAGATAAGTTAGCATTTAATTTTGGACTCCTTTTTGAGGAGAAATTCGATGTATGGTCTGTCAGATAAACTTCATATGAATTTCCTGGATAGCTAGTGAAACTGGTAACCTAGGAGCAGAATATCTCAGAACAAATTGCTTTGAGTATTACACAGGGTTCTGATCTCATTCCCAGCTATTTCACATGTATCCAGGCCACGCTTCTGTCCAGATACTTATCCTGAATCTATTTAAACTTTTAATAAGGCAACAGAGAAGTACGAGAAGGAAGGTGGAGAGGACACGCCCTCATTTACTACCATTAATTTTCTGCCTATTGCTCGCTCCTTCTCTCATCTTCCTACCCCTAAAGATTGCTAGGCTTTTCATGGTGAAGGGGAAAGCATATATTCGTACATATTAAACATTTTCTCCCTAGTTATAACGGCTGCCTGTACAGCTTAGGTAATGGAACCGTTTATATCTCTACACAGAGTGCAATCGAATCTCTCTTCGGAGCTTCCATGACCGGGATAGCCTATTCTCTCTTTGGTGGACAGCCTCTTACCATATTAGGCAGTACAGGACCAGTTTTGGTGTTTGAAAAGATTTTGTTTAAGTTTTGCAAGTAAGTGTTATATACTCTTGGCCCTTAGCCCCTTTCTATTTCTCTACTGTGTTTACATTCTTCTGACATGGCCTTTGGAAGACTGCTGGGAGAGGAGGAGGTGGCTGATTTGATTCAGCTTGACATTTTTCTCTCCATGGAAATAGAGAAAAAGTAAAAAATTTCTGCATGTTGTTATATAATATTTATAAAAAATGGTATTCGGTTCTAGGCACTGAGAAACTCCTTTTGATTTTTTTCCCCTTAGATGTTTCCTTTAGACAAAGTCTTGAGTTTAGTGACTCATGGGATATGAAGTTTTTTCACTTCTACTTCCTGAATTAGGTTTATTTCCATTTACTTAAAATAGTGGCAGGCTCTTAAATGACATTTTTTCATCTGTTCTTTCCTTGTCCTCCTCATAGAGAGTATGGGTTGTCATACCTATCTTTAAGGGCTAGTATTGGACTTTGGACTGCCACCCTGTGTATCATACTTGTGGCCACTGATGCAAGCTCCCTTGTCTGCTATATCACCCGGTTTACTGAAGAAGCTTTTGCTTCTCTTATTTGCATCATTTTCATTTATGAAGCCCTGGAGAAGTTGTTTGAACTCAGTGAAGTGTATCCAATCAACATGCATAATGACTTGGAACTGCTGACACAATACTCGTAAGTACCATTTCCCCTGTTGGCTGTTGGGCTTTTCTTTTTATAAATATGGCTATTGTTGTAGGAAATATGAGGAACTTACTCAGCAGATAAAGAGTGCCTTAAATTGATTCATGACCTAAATCGCGGACTCTCAGAGTTGAACAGAATTTTAAAAGTCATCTAATCAGCCACTCATGTGATACTTGAGTTCTCATTATAGCATCTCTGCCAAGAATACCTTTCTGAAGTTCAGTTTTCTAAGTATTCCCTAAAAGAAGTAGATAGTGAACCAAGGTCAATTTTACTATACAGAAATTTTGTCTTGCAAAAGTTTGATTATTTTGGTTTTCCAGTAGGGCCTTTTCAATTTACAACTAATCCAAAGAAATTTAGTGGTAGAAATTAAAGTTTTCAGATTTAGAACAATGAGGTAAAAGAAACTCATTGGGTCTAAATTACACTATTTTGATGTTTGAAAATATGAATTAAAAAATCACTGAATTGCAATTTAATTTTGCTTTTAGAAGTTATGACCTTTATGATAGAGGTACTCAGATATTACCTGTTGAAGGTGATATTAAAGTTTAGGATTAAAGATGAGATTGACTACTTGCTCTGTCTAGATTTGGTATGCCAGCAATTTGGAATTTCTCTAAGACTGTGTCTGTGGCGTATCTGTGGCCATTAAATGACTCTTTCCTTTGATTTAATTTTAAGACTTGTTTGTTGCATTTATGTATAGATTCTTATACAGCAAATATTTGAAGTAATATGTCCTTTAAGGATCAGTTATAACTGCTGCATCAGCTACCAACGTTCTTTCTTTAAATTGCTGAGATAGGGCCTTAAGCCCTTTGGAGATTTGGTATCCTTATTTACTATTAGAAGACGTTGAAGTTGTTGAAATTAAACCAAAATAATGCTATGTTATCATTTTGTGAAGAATGTTTAAATGCTATAATGTTGAAAATAACATAGCTTTTAGTACTTTGATTTTTTAAATTTTCTTGGTCTTTAGAGACAGTTTTAAACAGAGCTTTCCTATTTTTGGACAAGAACAATCAAAGTGGAAATACAAAATAGCTTTCCCAATAAAAGCAAATAGTGAGGGTGTTGTGAACAGGATTGTCTTAGTTATCTAGTGCTGCTATAACAGAAATACCACAAGTGGATGACTTTAACAAACAGAAGTTTATTCTCTTACAGTCTAGTAGGCTAGAAGTCCAAATTCAGGGTTTCAGCTCCAGGGGAAGGCTTTCTCTGTTGGCTCTAGAGGAAAGTTCTTGTGGTCAGTCTTCCCTTGGTCTGGGAGCATCTCAGCGCAGAAACCTCAGGTCTAAAGGATATGCTTTGCTCCCAGTGCTGCTTTCTTAGTGGTATGAGGTCCCACTGTCTCTCTGCTCCCTTCTGTCTTTTATATCTCAAAAGAGATTATCTTAAGACACAATCTAATCTTGTAGATCTCATCAACATAACTGCCACTAATCCATCTCATTAACATCATAGGGATAGGATTTACAACACATAGGGAAACCACATCAGATGACAAAATGGTAGACAACCATATAAACTGGGAATCATGGCCTAACCAAATTGATACTAATATTTTTTGGGGAGACAGTTCAATCCATGATATTCCACCCTTTGACCCCCCAAATTCTGTCCTTGTCACATGTAAAACACACTCACTCCACTATATCAGAGCAAAAGTCTTAATTCAACTTTAAGTCCAAAATCCAAAAATTCCTCTTCGTCTGTGAAATCCAGAATACAAGGTATCTGCTTCCAAAGCACAATGGTGGAACAGGCACAAGCTAGACATTTCCATTAAAAATGAGAGAAATTGGAAGGAAAGAAGGGATAACAGGCACCAAGCAAGTTAGCAGAACACATTACATTAGCCCCCAAGGCTTTGAAAATAATCCTCTGTTCTCTGAGACCATTTACACAATGGCCCTGCCCTTCACACTCTAGGTATTGGACACACTCTCCCCATTCTGAGTGGAGGCCCCTTGGCCCTGGGCTTCAGCTCCACTTTCTAGGCCTACTGGGACAGCAACTGTGCTTCATCAGCTTTGGGTGGCCCCATTCTCCTAGTCCATCTGAGTAGTGACTCCATCCTTAGAAACACCAGAGGTCATGGCTCCACCCTTTGAAACCTCAGAGATCATAGCCATACCTTTTGAGACTGAGGCAACTCTGCTTCCTGTGTTCCTTGTCTCTTCAGCTTCTGCTTCCTGGTTCCTTGGTTTCTCGGCCCCCCAGACCTCATGCCTGGACCTGCCCTGTTGGGGCAAGTGTTACAAGGCTCTGTAGCTCCACCGATAAGTGCCTGGAGGCACCCCACTCTTCGAGTAAACTTTAGCCAGAAGGCACTCAGCTGTCTTGCTCATTGGGTTGGCTCCAGCGGTCTGGTGCTGGTCTCCTGGTTCTGCTGCTGCTGGTTCTTTGCTGCTGCTGGTTCTCTGCTGCTGCTTCTCATCATCTGTGCCTTCTCAGGTGCTAATTGTTCTCCTCACTTCCTTCTAAGTCCTCTATCCATTCACAGTTTCAAAACTACTTCTACATTTTAGGATAGAAGTCCAAATTCAGGGTGTCAGCTCCAGGGGAGGTCTTTCTCTCTGTCAGCTCTGGAGGAAGGTCCTTGTCATCAATCTTCCCCTGGACTAGGAGCTTCTCTACATCAGAACCCTGAGTCCAAAGGATATGCTCTGCTCCTGGCATTGCCTTCTTGGTGGTATGAAGTCCTCACTCTCTGCTCCCTTCTCTTTCCTTTTATCTCTTATAAGATAAAAGGTGGTATAGGCCATACCTCGGGGAAACTCCCTTTACATTGGATCAGGGATGTAACCTGAGCCAGGGTGTTACATCCTACCCTAATCCTCTTTAACATAGTCTAATCTTGCCTCATTAACTACAGGCAGAGGCTGGGTTCTGTAAAGAAGCAAAACCAGTAAAGCATATAAATATATGTATACATAAAGATTTATATCAAGGAAACAGCTCACACAATTGTAGAAGCTGGAACATCCCAAGTCCGTGGATCAGGATAGAGGCTTCTCCTGATTCACGTAGCCACAGGGGCTGGTGAACCCAAGATCAGCCTTTTGGAGAAAAGGGCTCTTGCTCATAGGCTGTGAAGATCAGCAAATCCCAAAATCAGCAGGCAAGACTAAAAGGCTTCTCCTGATTCATGTAGCTGCAGGTGCTGGCAAACCCAAGATTGGCAGGTTGGAGAGCAGAAGCCAGCTGCAGGATCCAGAGCAGGCAAAACCCAGAACGTTCACTTATATTCAGATGCAGGCTATGTGCCCAAGGAAACTCCCTTTCAACTGATGGTACTCACAGCAGATCCCATTATGGGGGTGATCACATATAAACACTGAGAATCATGACCCAACCAAGTTAACGCACAATCTTAACCATCACAAGGAATAAGAAGGGCATGAGTGTGGGTGTCAGGGTCACTTAGGAAGTGTGCAGGTGGGAAAAGCAGTTTGATCAGAATGAGAGATAGTATTAATACATGCCTTCTCCCATTATCTTTACTTGAAAAGAGAGCAGTATCACTGGATATCCTTGCTGGGACACATAACCATCACTGGTATTTGGATTTTCGAACCTGCTACATGCCAGGCACTGTACTAGGGTGCTAGGTACAGAGTGCTATTGTACCATATCAGAAGAGCATCTAACCCAGATTTGTGGTTCATATAGTTAGTGGTGAAACAAAAAATTAAACCTAGTTTTTATGCCTCTGATGTAATTTTCTTTACGCTGGTAAACACAAATAAGCTCTCCAAAAGAAATGGTATAAAACAGGTAAAACCAGAATTATTCTTTTAGAAATGGCAGGAAAGCACTTAAGCCCACTGTTCCAGCTGATTCCTGACCCTAAGTAACAGTTCCTTAGGCATCTCAGATTGAGGATCGCAGCTTAAAAATCCTTAGTCTATGTAGGAAAAAAGATCAGAGGAACAGTAACTGAACTCTGCATAATGTTCACAGTTTGAAGGTAGAAGAATAAAGAAATGCAACCAATAGATAAAACCTGAGAAAGAGGCATCAGAAGTAGAAGGCAAGGGACAAAAATGTATTACAAACTCTTTAGAGAGGAAAACGTTATAGAGAGCAAACAGAATAAGGAAAAGGATTTAAAAATAGATAATTGTTAATATTAAGAAATGGCTTGCTCGGGGAGGGAAGGCAGGACTAGAAGCCAATTTAAAAGAAAAAAATTATGAAGACATAGGTGGTAAGGAGTTGGAGAAAGTATGTCAAAGAGGTGAAAAAATAGAATGGCTGCTGGAGAGGGGAATGGGATCAAAGGAGGGTAATCTGTGTTAGAAAAGAGCCATGCATGTTTGAAAATGAGAACATAGAGCCAGGGGACAGAGAGAGATTGGTGATGATGGAGAGAGAGTGGATAAACATGGGATTGCAGTGTCCCCAGAGTCAGAAAGTGATGAGATCAAGACAAACAGTGGGTTAATTAAAGGAACAGCTGTTCTCAGACAAATGTTGAGAGGATAATTTGAGAGCAAAAATAGCTTTATGTGCCTGTGATTCCTGCGTTTCATGGTGAGCACGAAGAGAGCAGCACAGGTCCTGACTTTCTTCATGCTTAGATCTCTGCTTTTGAAAAAGTGATACCCACAAGTGTAATTGCTTTGATCTCTGTGTATCCAAAGCCTAATTATTTGATGGCTGAGCACAATCACGTGCTGATCACTGTGTTCTATTGGCTGAATGCCTGTCTCAACCAAAGTTAGGGATGTAGAAGGAATGGAAAGACTGGCTCATCCTAACGGGCAGCGAGGTTTTACAGCAGTGTGGCATCAGAAATGGGTGTAACAGAAACAGAGTAAGAGTCTCCCTGGGGAATATGGTACTGACCAGAGACCGTCACTACAATGGTTTTTCACCTCTGTTTTTATACCGTGATTCCCAGGCTTCCAGTGCCACGCACATTTCATGTGTGCATCTGATCAGGTACTGTTATTACTTGGTCTTTGAAGAAACAAAACCAATGTTTTTGCTATGCATAAAATGCGTATATCAATGTGCATTTAGCCATGTGCATTAAAGAAAGTAAATAGCAGTTATTACCAACAATAACAGCTATTTTAATGTATTGTATAATCTCAAACTTAAATTACTCTGTTTCATGGAGTCCACGTGACAGTTGCTTTCTTGTTTTTGCTATTGTGACCTTTTCACTCTAAGCAGTTTCTCGATGTCATTATGATAATGCCCACCTAAAGTTTTCCAGTTCAGCTGCTGCTGGCCACATGCATTCACTGAAGTTTAAAGAGAAAAATTCCTAGAAAATGTTATAAATAGAACATTGTATATCTGAGATTGCCATCTTTGCAAACTGAATATGCCTATACTGCCACCTATTTTGTTCAAGTGTAAGATACTGGGGAAAGGCATCATATTTGTAATCTACATTTCAGATATTCTTTATATTTGGGCCTCCTGTATTCAGATTGCCTTAAATTCATAGTTTCACCAACTAAATAACAGAATGTCTTTGATTTTTTTAAGACACATCTTAGATCCTCTAGCTTTTGAACCCTATAATGTAATATGTAGACCTTATATTTGAAGTTAGAAACTTTCTTTGTATTGTGCCAAGAGCAAGTGTCAAGATAATCAATTTAGCTTTGAGAATATATTCATTACACCAGACGATCAAACTGAATATGTCAAGTTAGCAATAAGTAATGAGTTTGTGAGGATAATTCTTTCTCAGTTACTTTGATTTTAAGAAACTGCAAAAATAGAATAAAGCATTCTGCATGTTAAGATGAAATGTTCCTTCAATATATAGTGATTATACAAAGTTCTCAAAGAAGACTAGCTCAAGAAAGATTGGGGTTGATTAACCCTTTGAAGTTGTTGAGGTCAAAGCAGAGAGTAAGGTCTGAACATCAGCCTGGTTTCCAATATATTAGCAGACAAAAAATCCATTGGCATTGAGTCGATTCTGACTCACAGTGACCCTATAGGACAGAGTAGAACTCCTCCATAATGTTTCCAAGGAGCGGCTGGAGAATTCGAACTGCCAACTTTTTTCGTTAGCAGCCATAGCTCTTAACCACTGTGCCCTCAGTGGTCCATATATTAGCAGACTAGAGTTGAATAAAGGAGCCCTGGTGGCACAAAAGCTTAAGAACTCAGCTGCTAACCAAAAGGTTGACAGTTTGAACTCACCCAGAGGCTCTGGAACAAAGACTTGATAATATACTCTTGTAAAGATTACAGCCTAGAAAACCCTACAGGATAGTTCTACTCGGTCGCTATGAGTAGGAATTGACTCGATGGCACCTAACAACAACAAGAGTTAAATAAAATCCAACAATTACCAAGCTGTTTGAAGAAGTTATCTTACAACAAGGCTGTGAAAGTGTTTTGTTGTTTTCCTTTTTGCTTTTCATCTCTTTGTTGGTTTTCTCCAACACCCATTCCTCTGTACAACCCAGAAGAGTAATTTGTTCTGAATAAATGCTATTTTTTCACTAACATTATACTCATAGAAGAACACCCCCTTTGTCGTCTCCTCAAACTAGATGTAAACCTTCTTTTAAAGTAGAAAACAATGTTATCCCCGAGTCCTAACATAGTACTCTAGACATAGTAAGTGATACCTTAATGCATATTGATTAACTGAACATGTTGCAAAATAATTGACATCATCTGACCAATCTTACATGATCTTTAACATTACTCTTAAAGATTTCAACTCAATGTTTTGAATAAACTTTATACATTATGAGAATCTTAATGTGGGATAAAGATGTACAAATCTGAAATCAAAACTAGTTCTGAGTGAAAATTTACACAGGGTGCCAGCAAAGTAGAGAAATCTTCTGAAAGAACGAAGAGAGAGACAGGACTGCAACCTACAGCAGACCTGCAAAAGTTGATCAGAGACCTGGGAGAAAAGAAAATGAAAGAGAAGTTATCATACATAGTTCATGGACCTTGGAGCATTCACTCATCAAAAATAAAGAATAAAACTCAGGTTTAGATAAACCCTCGTGTTTCAACTATTTTTAAATCAGAATTTTTACTACATACACAATTGACTTAATTTAGCCAGCATTGCTTGCAATATGATTTTGTAAACATATATATATGTTTATATTTATATTTATTTTGTGTTTTTTTGGACAATGTTTGTGTACCTCCACTAGGTTAATCTCCATAATGGTAGAACTAATGGTAGGTCCATGATTATTAGGCACACTTTTGTACCCAACATACCTAGCAAAGTATACATTTGTTCGTATTTCTGCATTTCCGAAAATGCTTCTTACAGTTGGTATACACATTTAACATAGATTTTTCCCCCATCAAAAAGCTGGTATTAAAGGAATGGATCATCTAGTACCTTAGAATCAAATAAATATAATAATAGGCACTCAGTAAGTGATTATTCAATAAATGGACTTCTAACAACCCACCTCATTCTTGGTTCTTAATCCAAGCACTTGTTATCCTTGTTTTCTCTTTTTTACTTTTGAACCAAATTATTATTTTAATGATAAAGTCTTGTCCCCAATAGCAATAGTCTTCAGTGTAATAGTTGATTATGTACCTGTTTTATTTTCACTGTTTCTAATGGATTATGAGCGTTTCCCTGAACAAGATTAGTGTCTCTTAATCTTTCTGCCTCCGGAAAGCCTAAGGGGTTAGTAGATAGCAGTTTCATTTTGTTAAGTCTTTCCTACTCCTCAGATCCACTTTCAGCTACTGTTCTCCATTTATTTGACTATAGTTTTTTTTTTTTTAATTAATTTTTATTAAGCTTCAAGTGAACATTTACCATTCCAATCAGTCTGTCACATGTAAGTTTACATACATCTTACTCCCTTCTCCCACTTGCTCTCCCCCTATTGAGTCAGCCCTTACAGTCTCTCGTTTCGTGACAATTTTGCCAGCTTCCCTCTCTCTCTGTCTTCCCATCCCCGCTCCAGTCAAGAGTTGCCAACACACTCTCCAGTGTCCACCTGATTTAATTAGCTCACTCTTCATCTTGAGTATAGTTTTGAAGACCTGAAATAGAATTCTCTTTCACACTTTCTTGTCAAATAGCTATGAAAAGACAACAATTTCCATGGGCATCCAATATTGAGGGGAAAGTGCTAAGCAGAAATTGATGGCTTCTTCCTTAAAGGTGCATTGAATGGCCACAAATCATGTGACGGTATTTTAAGGACACAATACCTCACCTTGGTTAGATGTGATGCCTGTTCTCAGAAAATTCCCAATCTTTGAAGTGCTTACCCCATTTCACTTCTTGTGCTAAACTGACATAGATTTAAAGGTATATTCTGAAATATTTAGAATGAAATATAATGATGACTTAATTTACATCAAAATGCCTCAGCCTGGACATTGTGGTAATAGGTATAAGTTAGGTTAACTTACAACCATGGGCAGCTCATATTATAATCAGGAGTTCACACTTCTGGAGGGGTCAACTAACATTAAAGCAGAGAGATGCACTCCTGAAGCAGCTACCACAAACCCATGTGTTAGTCATATCTCAGTCCTTACTGAATGTCAGAAATAGATTATCACCAGAGAAATTACTGGCTTGTTAATCGGCATAATGGATTGTATTGGTCAAATTAAAAGTAATAAAAGTACATGGAGATAAAGGAAGACACAATGCTGAGGGGACACTGAGCTTCTCTTAAAGGTGATGGAAAAATTTGGGAATGGTTAATGGTGATGGTTAAATAACATGATGAATTTAATTAATGTCACTGAACTGTACCTGGGAACATTGTAGAAAGGGCAAGCTCTGTTGTCTATATACTTACCACAATAAAAAATAAATAAAAGATATATGAATAGCTTTACTTGCATAAAGAGGATATAAGAACTTAGCAAGAGATAACGTCAGCTCCTAGAGATAGCACTTGAGGCTTAATTCTTAAATAAGGTGCCAACAGTACTAGAATCCTACTTAGGGAATACTGATCATGCTTGAGTGAATCTTTCATGCAAGATATATAGACATACATATGTGTATAAAAAATATATATATATATATATTTTATACACATATGTGTATATAGGCAAGATATATGTGTATGTATGTGTATATATATTTATATATGATCTGCATGTGTAATTGAAAACATAGTACTCCTCACCTTTTCATTTCTGAGACATATTGGGCATAATTTTTCCACAATCTGGGATGTAATACAGCTTCTTAATATTTCTTCCAACTGAAGGGACTTTAAAATAGCTTTAACACACTGTTTCTGATACACATACCATGAGAGGGAACCATAAGAAACTTAAAGGCAACACAGTTTTTGTTTATCAAGTATTCATTATAAAATGTTCTTCCAAAAATTCCACTGGATTTTTATGTCACTAAAACTCATTGTATGAACCCATTATATGAACCAGAACTATCCCCTGAGATCATCTTTTAGCAAAATAATAGAGTGGCACACAAAATAAATGATATCATGCATAAGAACAGTGCTCTACTAAAAAAAATCTGTATGAGACCAAAAGGTCAACAATTACTGTAAAGCAAAGATGAGAAGGTAATGGAGCAGGGAAACTAGAGTACTGGGCATGGTACAAGCAAAACACAATTAAAGAGAATGTTGACGCATTGTGAAAAATGTAACTAATGTCACTGAACAATTTGTGCGAAAATTGTCAAATGTGAACCTAACTTGGTGTGTAAACTTTCAACAAAAACACAATAAAATATTATTTTAAAAAACCCATTGTAAATGACAAATATAATGAATAATAAAAGTATGTAGATGTTCTTAACAAAGCAAATAAAAATAGATAAGCTATAAGATGTGAACCATTGCTCTAGTAAATATCTAGCAATTTCAATTTCTACAACATCAGTTACGACCTCACTAAAATTTTAACTCTGTGGAATCTGGCACTTTTTCTTTCAAAGACCTGAAGATTTCACTTTACATTCATTGAATTCCTGTAGAGTAGATAAGAATGATTTGTTTTATAAAACAAGTTTATGACTTATGACTTACCAATGATATACCAAAACCAAAAAAAACAAACCCAGTGCAGTCAAGTCGATTCCGACTCATAGCGACCCTATAGGACAGGGTAGAACTGCCCCATAGAGTTTCCAAGGAGCGCCTGGTGGATTCGAACTGCCGACCCTTTGGTTAGCAGCCATAGCACTTAACCACTATGCCACCAGGGTTTCCACCAATGATATATCATATAATTAAATCAATAGCAAGTGAAGAGTAGAACCCACTTTTCTCAGTATAATGTTTGTTTTTCTATTAAATAGTGTGATCTCTTTTACTGCTCAACTTTATCTCACCTGTTGGACACCTTGTTATGGATTCTTGATGTGATCAATGTAAAACCAGTATTGGCACTTTGTATATGATTTGATGGCTTTACTCACAGTTTCTGCCATTCCTACTGGGAAGTTTGAGCAAATTGTTCCTATTTATGGAAAATATTGATAGATTATTCATTCATCTCTACCTTGTTGGATGTTTTAAGTGACACAGCTGCATAATTTTTGTAGTATTATTGTGGTTATATGCCCTCGAGTGGATTCCAACTCATGGTGACCCTATAGGGCAGAATAGAACTGCCCCATAGGGTTTCCTAGACTGTTACCTTTATGGAAGCAGACTGCCACATCTTTCTCCCACAGAGTGGCTGGTGGGCTCAAACTGCTGACCTTTCTGCTAGCAGCTGAACACTTAACCACTGTGCCACCAGGGCTACCTTTTTGTTGTATTAAAACCAAAAACCAAACAAACGCATTGCTATTGAGTCAACTCCAACTCATAGCGACCCCACAGAGCAAAGTAGAATTGTCCCATAGGGTTTCAAAGGAGTGGCTGGTGGATTTGAACTGCTGACCTTTTGGTTAGCAGCCAAGCTCTTTACCACTGCGCCATCAGGGCTGGATCGTTTGTAGTATTAGTCATGCTAAATGAATGCCTAGAGATATTATTAATAATTTGTCCTAGAGGATGAAACAGACCCATTTAACTATGAAAATTAATATATTAATTACTTTGAGGACTATTCTTACTAGATACTCATAGAACTAACCATACGCAATTAGATTAGCATATTTTTCTATTTATAAATTCAATTCTTGAAAATGTTAAGGTGTTCCGCTTATACATATTGTATTTATTATTTAAGAAACAAGAACACTTCAAGTGAGAAAGTACACATACAACTCTGGAAAAGAAAGACATTTACTTTGTAAAAACATTTGATGGACATAACTTTTAGTTGCAGGAAAAACAGTATATGTATCACTCATCAAACTATATTTACAAGTACTTTGTCTACCAGACTGTTCAAATTTTATGTGAAAGGTCATAAAATATGTTTTATAGGTGGCTATTCATTGCCTGTCTCAATGAGCTTTGTGTCCAGGCCAGTTCTGCTGTTTCCACTCACCCTACTATATCGCCCATTCTTTCATTTCACAGATACCTTTATGGTCTATGAGAATTTGCTTTCAAGATGGTTAGTTGTTGTTGTTGTTAGTTGTCGTTGAGTAGATTCAGACTCATGGCAACCCCGTGTGCACAGAATTTTCAAGGCTGTGACCTTTTGGAAGCAGATTACCAGGTCTGTCTTTTGAGGTACCTCTGGATGTGTTCAAACTGCCAACCTTTCGGCTAGTAGTACAGTGCTTGACCATTTGTGCCACCCAGGATGGTTAGCAAAAACCAGAAACACTGTTGCTGTCGAGTGGATTTTGACTCATGGGGTGGTTAGTAGGAATCTAATTTTATTTCTTCCATTTTTTTTTTTTTTTTTTTTGCATTTTAATACCTAAAAGAATGAAGCACCCATGGTAGAATTTTCAATCATTAAAGCAAAAAATTTTTTTTTTAATTTTTATTGTGCTTTAAGTACAAGTTTACAAATCAAGTCAGTCTCTCACACAAAAACTTACATACACCTTGCTACATACTCCGAATTGCTCTCCTCCTAATGAGACAACCCACTGTCTCCCTCCACTCTCTCTTTTCGTGTCCATTTCACCGACTTCTAACCCCCTCTACCCTCTCATCTCCCCTCCAGGGAGGAGATGCCGACATAGTCTCAAGTGTCCACCTGATCCAAGAAGCTCACTCCTCACCAGCATCCCTCTCCGACCCAATGTCCAGTCCAATCCCTGTCTGAAGAGTTGGCTTTGGGAATGGTTCCTGTCCTGGGCCAACAGAAGGTCTGGAGGCCATGACCACCAGGGTCCTTCTAGTCTCAGTCAGACCATTAAGTCTGGTTAAAGCAAATTTTTAAGAGCTAGCAGGGATGTTTCTACCTATGCTGAAATCACATCACTTGGACAAATGCTTATAGTTTAGTCCTATTTATGTTTGAAGTTGTAAGAGCAAATGTGCACAAGTATTTTTCTTTCTCAATTAATGACAATTTCATCTTTTCACCTGTTCATACTGAAAACCATGAATTTATTCTTGACTTCTCTCTCTTTTACACTTCCAAATTTCCCAGAAAATTCTATTGACTCTATCTTCAAACCACATAAAGGATTCAAACAGTTCTCACTCCTACCTCTGCTTCTATAGTCTCTTGTCTAGATTATTACGATTGCCTTCTAACTGGTGTCCCTGATTTTACACTTGCTCTTCCACAGATGCCGCGTGTTCTTCCCTTTTGATTTTCTAACTCCAGGCCAGGCCTTTGCACATATCATTATAATACTTTACTTTGTCTTCTTGAGCCACCCTTTGAAATCTTCTACTTGGATCCACAATCAACACCCATGGAAGTAGCAGTCAAGAAATCAAATGACGCATTGCATTGGGCATATCTGCTGCAAAAAAACTCTTTGAAGTGTCAAAAAGCACTTAAGTATCACATTAAGGACTAAGATGTGGTGTTTTCAATCGCGTCATATGCATACGAAAGCTGGACAGTGAATAAGGAAGATCGAAGAAGAATTGATGCCTTTAAATTGTGGTGTTGGTGAAGAATATTGAATATACCATGGACTGTGAAAAGAATGAAAAAACCTGTCTTGGAAGAAGTACTACCAGAATGCTCCCTAGAAGCAAGGATGGCTAGACTACATCATGCATACTTTGAACATGTTATCAGGAGGGCTCAGTCCCTGGAGAAGGACATCATGCTTGATAAAGCAGAGCATCAATGAAAAATGGAAAGACCCTCAATGAGTTGGGCTGACACTGTGGCTGCAACAATGGACTCAAGCATAACGATTGTGAGGATGGTGCAGGACGGGGCAGTGTTTCATTTTGTTGTACATAGGGTTGCTATGAGTCAGAACTGACTCCACCACACCTAACAACAACAACAACTTCCATAGATTGTTCTCTTCAAAGCATCCACAAGTATTCATTTAAAACCCTGATCAGATCATGTCACTCTGCTGATAGCTTCTGATGACCTTCATTGATAGTATGACAATGAATATGATATGTTTCCTGCTCTTAAGGAGCTCAGTGATTATCAGGCATACATCCTGGCTGCTCAATAATATTTGCTAAGTCAGTAAATGAGGGGGGATACTAGAGACAGCACAGAGTCAAGTAATTGCTATGTGGTAAAATAAGTATTATACCTTACTAGTTGTATGTACGGAGCCCTGGTGACTTAGTGGTTAAGAGCTATGCTGCTAACCAAAAGGACAGTAGTTTGAATCCACCAGTCACTGCTTGGAAACCCTGTGGGGTGGTTCTACTCTGTCCTATAGGGTCACTATGAGTCAAATTGACTCAACAACAATGGGTTTGGTTTTTTTGTTTGTTCGTTGTTTTTCTTGGTTTAGTTGTATGTATAATGGCCCAGGAGAAGAAGTGACAAACTACCCTGAGGAGCTGGGTCTCATTCACAGGAAAAATAAACCCTACCTTATCCCTCCAGCTCCGTTTTACCTGTCACTTGAGTTTACTTTACTTGGGGATAATGACAAGGCCCTGGGAAGAATTATGTGATGAGATTAGAAGGTGATCACAGGAAGCGGAGCAAGGAGCAATGGCCTAGACGTGGAATGTTTAAATCCTATTGTCTGAGACAATGGTAAGTGGAAGAGAGCCAGCAATCTGGGGGGGAAAAAGGCAGCAAAAATTGGCAAGGCTTTATACAAAAGTTCAACAAGGGTGCCTTCTAATTTCTAGGAGGTATAACAAAAACTTTGCATACATGGCTTCATTTAAACCCCAAATAACCTCATTTGCCATGCATTGACTATGTGATATTGGGAGAATTATTTAACTTGTTGGAGCCCTCTTTTGTATGATTTATTTATATGATCAATCTGAGGCTCCAACAAATTAAATAATTCTCCCAATATCACATAGCCAATGCATGGCAAATGGGGTTAAAACCCAAGTTCCTTTGGTTCTAAAGCCTATGAACTTTCTCCTACTACACAGTAAACATAGTAAAAACATAGTAGTAAAGGGTTATTATTATTATAACTCCCTAAAGACAGGGACTGTCTTATATTTCGATGTGTCCCTGAAAAAACTTAGCACAGTACTCTGTAAAAAATAATTTTAAATTTTTAAATCAATGAATGAATGAGCAAGACTGCTTGATATGTGACAGGTACATAGGTACAAAAATTACAGCATAGACAGGGCCACTGCCCTAATGGAGCTTATTATCTATTGAGAGAATTAGACATTAAATATTACACAAGTAAGTATTTAATTACAGTTTACTTAAGTGCTGGAAACTCTGGTGGCTTAGTGGTTAAGTGCTACGGCTGCTAACCAAAGGGTCGGCAGTTCGAATCCACCAGGAGCTCCTTGGAAATTCCTTGGGGCAGTTCTACTCTGTCCTAGAGGGTCACTATGAGTTGGAATCAACTCAATGGCACTGGGTTTGGGTATTTTGGATTTAAGTGCTATCATGTAAAGGTACAGGGTTCCATGAGAATGTGGAATACTTCCAAAGCTGTATATCTAGAGGCCAAGGTGATGATATGGAGATGAAATTCACAAGAGGAAAACTTTATGGAAGAATTTAATGAAGAGAGTATTTATGTTTTTAGTGTTAGTGGTAGTAGTGTTTTATGTTGCGTAGTTTTTAAAAGCTACTTTTTCTCATAATATGGTATAGCTGTAAGTTTACATGATAGAGAAAAGTATAAGTACTTAGAACACCTGTTCTAAGAATAAAATACAAAATATTCAAGTAGACGTATTTATAAAAGTTTGTCATTATATTACTTAGTCATCTTAATAGAAACAAATTAAATGTTTAATAACAAAAGAATGAGTGTACAAGCTATATTCCATTCATTAAAACTAACGGTTATAAAGGGTAATGTAGCAACATAGAAAATGTTTACATTATACTGCTATATTAAAAAAATTAAAAACATTGCTTATAAAACTATGTAGAAATATGCATAAGAAAAATTATTGAAAGAAGTATACCAAAAAATTATAATAGTTGTGGTGGAAAGACTATGAGATATTACTTTTTCTTTTCTATTTTATAAATGTTCTTCAGTGTGGTTATATTATTTTTATAATTCAAAATACTTTTTGAAATAGAAAAAGAATAGGCATAAAAGACATGTTTGGCTTCTACAGCTAGATTATGATTCTCTGATTTTGTCTTTTATTAATATCTAACTTGCTACACAGCACTCTGGGGGCTAATTTAGTCAATAAAGAGGCTTGAAAAAGGTGAATCAGAAAACATTACTGTTCAGTGTACCCAGGAAGGTACTATTAATAACCACAAAGGCAAAAAGAGAGCATCTGTGACCCAGGGACCAAAATTAGTGGTAATGTTGGAGGAATTTCTACCAAATTATGTTTTCCAGAAGACAGCCAGAGGCCCTTCTTGTATAAGAGAGACTGATCACCTCCATTAGGCCTTGAAACAAAAGCAAAGACTTCTGGATGAGGGCATTTAATTATAATGTTTATCTAATCACTCCGTAGCCATTTATATAAACAAGATGGCTTACAGCACACTCTTTGGGCAGTGAAGAGTAGTAGAGGATGTGTCTGTTAAAGCATGTATTTTAAGCTAAACAACCAAGCACCACAAATTCAAATTATTGGCATTTTATATTGGAATTTAAAAAATGTAGAGAAGCGCACATACTGCCCATTCTTCCACTTTCCAGTCCATGAGCTTGTGGTAGTAACAATGGTAATAAGTATATCGATGATATTTAACACCTTAATAGTGTTTACATGCTACATACTGTTCTAGGTGCTTTCATCTATATTAACACATTTTACTGTCATAATAAAGCTGTCAAATTGATTATTATCATGGTCACCATTTTACTGAAACATAGAATGCTTCAAGTAACTTGTCCAAGGTTGCTCAGCTAAGGGATTGGATTTAGATCTGAATGAGTGTAGGAAATCTGGTTCGAGAGTCCAGAATTCTAAGCCCTCAACTATATTCTGTACTTGATTTTTTTTTCAAACTCATAATCCACCTCCTCACAGGGCTGTTTCTATGTTTTCTTCCGCCTTCTCCTCTCTTCTGTCTTTTTTCCCCTCTTCTCCACTCCTCTCCTCTCCTCTTTCCTTCTCTCACTCTCTTCTTTTTTTTTTTTTTTGTAGTTTTGGGTTGGAATTCTTTGGACTAAATTCATCAGTATGGAGGCAAAACAGGAAAGTTAGATCACTCTTCTTTTTCTTTTTTCCTGATTGATTGATTTATAATATCTGCTTTAGAGGTTTAAGAATGTAAAATTTCAAGAGCCAGAGACTTTCTCTGAGCCACTATGGGTTGGTAGAGAGATTTCCCCCAAACTTCCAGTACAAGCATGAGGACTTTGAGAATTATCTGCTAAGATTCCAAATATCAGAGATACAGACGAAGGAAAGAACAATAATTTGCTTGGCTATACATAATCTCTGTGATGTACGAAATAACTATTTTAGACAAAAACGTATTATTTTCACTTGGATTTATTGATGAGCAATGCTGTTAGCTAGAGATAAGCCTAACAAGGAGGCATACATGACTGAAGTTTCTCCAAAAAATGCCTCTCCTATAAGCTTGCCATTTTTATCCCCAAATTTCTCTTAATACTTTCAAAGCCACTATTAAAATGTAAACAAGTTACCAGGAATGGGATAACATATTTATTCTATTGTACTCACAGTATAATCTCTTTGGAAAGCAGCTATGACTGCCCAGAGGGAAGGGTATATGAAGGAAGCGAAATCACCCTGGTGGCTAGGTTTTGATGTTTTTTTTTTTTTTTTTTTTTTATGGGAGGTAAGAATCTGGACAGTTGGATGGAGGACAGGTATGATGGTATAGTTTTCATGAGAGGAGGGCAGGACTGCAGGGTGTTTTGGGAAATATATTAATGGAGAGGGACACTGAAAGGCGAAGCTAGGAAGAACCACACAGTGAAACTTAAACTACTTAATTTGGTCTGGAGCCATCTCTGCCCATTCTGCCCTTTTAGCTATGATGATAGAAATGGCATTGAGTGACATCTGGTGTTTTTGTTCGGTGCGATCAAGTCAATTTCTGCTCATTGCGACTACATGTGATAGAGTAGAACTGCCTCATAGGGTTTTCTAGGCTGTAGACTTTACAGGAGCAAATCACCGTGTCTTTCTCCTGTGGAGCCGCTGGATGGGCTCAGACCACCAACATTTCAGTCAGCACCCAAGAACTTAAATTCTGTGCCACCAGGGCTCCTTTAGAGTGACATCTTTCTTTTTGTTGTTGTTAGGTGCCACTGAGTTGATTTTTGACACGTAATGACTCATGCGACAGGGTAGAACTGTCCCATAGAATTTTCTAGTCTGTAATCTTTACAGGAGCAGATCACCAAGCCTTTCTCCTGTGAAACTGCTGGATGGGTTCAAACTGCCAACCTTTTGGTTTACTGCCAAGAGCTTAACCTTTGCACCACCAGGGCTCCTTAGAGTGACATCTTTCTTCTTCTTATTGTTGTCAGGTGCCATTGAGTTGATTTTTGACTCATAGCAACCCCATGTGACAGAGTAAAACTGTCCCATAGGATTTTCTTGGCTGTAATCTTTACAGAAGCAGATGGCCCGGCCTTTCTCCTGTGGAGGTGCTGGATAGGTTCAAACCCCCAACCTTTTGGTTAGCAGCTGAGCATTTAACCTTTGCACCACCAAGGCTTCTTGAGTAACATCTAGAGGCAACATATTATAGCTGAAAGAGAAGGGGGTTTTAGGATAAAAAAGACATGGGTTCAAATCTAATTCTGGCAGTATGGCCTTGGATAAGTTATCAAACACCTAGTTTTTCCTAGCTATGAAATGTAGATGTGTTAGTACTTTAATCTTTAAGCAGTGACTATATTTTCTTCTCAAACAAGGAATAATTTTTCCTAGTGTAGATGAGAGTAAAGGCATGACGTGGAGCTTTCAAGAATTTATTTTAGAATCTGTTATGTCTTATTACTTATGCCTATTACTCAAATGAGTCAGAACAAGCAGTTTGCTTTGTTTTTGTTTCTTGAGTGGGTAAGATAAATGAGAAGAGCTGGCTTAATTGGCAATTTTGCTAAAATATGCAAATTGAATAACCCCAAATCTCCATCGATATGACCTTTGGTAGTAATAAAAATAGGATCAAAGACCTAATTAATTTTTTTTAACCAACTTCCTTTTCAAGTAAAATTCTGTGATGTATGTGTATAGTATGCGTATGTGTGTGTAAATACACACGTGTGTATATACACACAACCACATATATATTTACAGAACCATATTTGATGTATAAAACCCGTTGCCGTTGAGTCAGTTCCAAGTCATAGTGACCCTATAAGACAGAGTAGAACTGCCCCATAGGGTTCCCGGGGAGTGGTTGGTGGTTCAAATGGCTGACCTTTTGGTTAGCAGCCAAAGTCTTAACCACTGTGCCACCACAGCTCCATTTGATTGAACTACCATAATGCTAATTCTTTCTATTATGTTTCTCCTGGAAGAATACATTTTTTTTCTATTTTTGCATTTTAATTACCTTTTATCATTAATAAATTTACTTTTATCAAATTTTATCAAATTTTCTGAAAATGAAAATGTTTCTCAAATTACTATAGGTTGAGCTTTTTTTTTTTTTTTTTTTTCCTTGAAGCAAAATAACAGGTCAATTTGGGGAAATTTCTCTGTCAATGGAAAATACTACCCCTTATTAGCGAACTGGCTTATGGACAAAGGTTGGCAGGTTTTTTGAAGGCCTGTGATTCTTACTTTTTCACCCAGTACTGGCAAAACTCTAAAATTGGAGCAAGATATTCAGGACAAGACACAATTGATAGTGTTTTGGGGGATACCATAGGTGCAGTCTCTAACCTTCATATGCAGGAAAATCCAAGACTAACGCCTATATTTAGCTTCTACCTTTTCAATAAATAGTTGTCTTATTTCAGACTACCGATATGCTACCAGGTGCTCTACTATTAATTCTTAGTCCGTAAACCAGGGCCTGGGTATCTTCATTGAGTATGAAAAGGATATTCCTATAAGCATTTGTCCCTGGAGCCCAACCTGGGATCCTTCAAAGCCTTCCTAGTGTTCTTATTCTGACATTCAGAATACTTACTAAGGCCTGCAAGGCTCAGCACAATCTGGGACCTGCCTATCTCACAGTCTCATCTCCCATCTCTTCCCTCACCCCCTCTGCTACAGCCACACTGACCTTTCTGCGCATGTGTACTTCATGCCTCAGGCCTTTGGCACCTATGATTTGCTTTCTCTAGTCCCATTACCCCCGCCATTCTCACACTGTGGCTTACTAAATTCTCTATATCCTTTAGCTCTCAGTTTAAGTCTCATTTTCTTCAAGTTTCCCTTGATCTCCCAGACTCAAGATGTGGTTCCGTTCTATCTACCCTCTTAGCAGCCTATACTTCTTTGTAGTACATTTCACAGAGGTAATTGTACAAATTGGCTCTTAATGTTTCTCTCTTATACTTAAAGAAAAGCCCCAGGATCATGTCTATCTTATTCAGAACCACACCTAGCATGGTGTCTTACACACAGCATTCACTTTTCAGTGAGTTAATTAAGGATCGTGCACAATGCTTTGATGACTAAGTTTTCAATAGATCACTTTCTCTGTGTTGCCAAATATACACAAAATATACTGTAACCTGAGTTCCCCTGAAAGCATAGCCCAAGACAGAAGCTTATTTGAAGGTTAATTGATCATAAGAAGCAGGAATGAACACAGGGAAAGAGATGTAGGAAAGAAAACAAAACCAATAATAAATTATGTAAAACCTACGAAAACCGGAATCAGTGTAAGGCAGAAACTTGTCAGAGAAGGAAAATTCAAATTTTTTCCACTAGTAGAGACTGATAGAAAAGTGGTAAGCCTGAACCCTGTAAAAGGTGGAAAACTTGTGAGACGCGGAAAAACAAGGCAGTACCATTCAGTTCTGGCTCTCACAGTTTTCACTGTATATTATCCAGGTTGCCATCAGTGCAGGTGACTGATGTTTAATTTGATGAGATCTTTAAGAAAGCTTATGAAATGCAGCTCACAGCTGTTTGCCCTGGGGATTAAAGGGGGAAACATATATTCATTAGCTCCTATCCTCCAAGAGTTGAGTGGCAACAAGCAAGAGATAAACGGTGCAGGTTGAAGCAAGACACCGAGGGGTTGCACCTGCATAAGACTGATTGACGCCTATGCAGAACTAGTCATTGCAGTAAAGGCTGGAGTAAGAGGTGGGGCTGATGGATTTGAAGTGGTATAAAACTGTCTGACAACCACAAAATCATCACGGATTTAACATCCATAAGTAATTAATCTTATAAAATGATTTAAAAAAATATTTTTTAAGATTCCATTTTTGTAGTATTTATTCTATATGGAAAAATAAAAGAGATAGTTTTTGTAAACTGAAGTGAAAAAATAATTACATGTTCAGGTAAATGCTGACTCTAACATTGTTTTAGTGATGTCTCTGAATAGAACCTTGTACAGCATTTTTAAGATGCCAAAAGAAATGATAACTATTACTACTTTAGTATTGTTAATGTCAGAATCTATACAGGATGGATACCCTGAGCTAATAACCAAAAAGCAAGTTTTGCATGTTCCCTGGTCACAGACAAGGTAAATCTTGAACTATAGTGAAAATTATATTGGGAAATAACCAGTTTTAAAAGCTGCTAGCTCTATGAACAACTGCCTCCTTTGCCATGAGACTGGAAGGACTGGACGGTGCCCATCTACTATTATTGAACATTTTGGTCAAAGGTTCTGTAGAAGAATCCTGATCAAAAGGGGAAAAATGCAGAATAGAATTTCAAATGATCATGGAATCTAGACTTTCTGGAGCCCTAGAGGCTGGATGAACCTCTGAAACTATTACCCCAAGATAACCTTTGAACCTTAAACCAAAATATCCGCTGAAGTCTTCTTAAAACCAAACCATAGTTTCACTAGTAAAGAAAGTCTGATTTGAGCATTATGCTCTTTTAAGATCTACCTATATGAGAACAAACTGACAACAGCAACTTGAAAAATTAGAAAGGAATCTTAGGATTCAGTGAGTTTATGTCAATCGAGAAGGAACAACTCAGAAAAGGAGGGCAAGAATGGTTGCATAAACTGAAGAATGTAATCAATGTCACTAAACTGTACGTGCAGAAACTGTTGAATTGGTATATGTGTTTGGTGTGTATATTCTCAACAACAACAACAAAATATAAAGTATTAAAAAAAAGCTGCTAGAGACAGATATTGCCAAAGATGATCATTTTTTGAACTTTAGTTGATTATAAGTTGCTGTTTACTGTTGAAGGTAAGCCAAATATGCTAAGTATATGATTCTAAGTTAGCAGAACATGAGAAATACTGGAATGGTTTCCCCATGATTACCAACCTTTTGTTTGTTGTTTTTTTTAGAAAAAAAAAAAAAAAAGAGCTAGATATGAGGAACTTTGAGATAATTTGTACATACTGATATGAGAAAGTAAAATCAGAATTGTCACAAGGAAAACCAAGTTTTAAAGTACATTTTATTGTTATCAAAATAATCTATACATATCCTGAAAAAATGTATTATACAAAGATTAGAATTAAAAGCACCAATTCACTCAAAGGCAAACATTTTTAGCAAAGATTTTTTGTTTAGAATAATAGTAAATAATATGCTTATAATACTATTTCTTATTTTAGTATTGTTAAGTGTGACTGATTTACTTTTTGGTCTAATAAATATGGATTTAGCTCATTTGTTATTCCCATCCCCAACCTTCCTTTTCATTGTAGTCTTCCTTTCCAACATAATTATCAAATTCTAAATTCCATCATCTCTCTAACCTCTGTAACCATAAATAAATAAATAACCACAAATAACACATATAAACCTCCATTTATTCTTCCTTCAGCTGTATATGGTTCTCTTTACTCTTTACCTTGTAAGAAGATATTAATAACTTTCTCACCTTTCTCTCTAACTCTCTGTTCTTCCTTCTACTATTGTAGAATCATACATATCTTCTATTCTGTAACCATCATTAAGTGTTAAAATTTTGCTTATAGGTAGATTCTAAAAACCAAAAGTCATTTTAAAAACTTGTACATAATTATAGCTATATAAATATCATTGTTCACTCTAGAGTCAAATAGTATGCAATGATTGCATTTGCTTCTCCATGGTTCCAGTATCATGATCCCTATGCCATTCAGAAACCAATGTTCTAAGGATAGACTTCTGGAATGGTGGTGTGAGGAGCTCTGTGGACCCTCTTCCTGATAAAACAATACTGGTGAAAATTATTTTAAAAAGCAATAATGGACAATCTCTGGAAATTATCTTAATGGCATACAACAAATAAATATTTATTCAAGAAAATCTACTAACGCTTGGTAAGAACAGTGAGAGTCTGTGGCATTTGAACTATGACTTACTTCCTCCCTCATTCTCTTTCAGCTCAGCATGACAGAAACTTCACTCTGGGTGGGTGTGTCCAAGAACACAGGGTTTTCTCTTACCATAGCTCCAAATTGAGGGCAACTACATGTTTCTAGGAGAGACAGGCTTCCAGCATTTCTCATCTTTTGCCCAGGGATATGTTGCAGAAGCTAAATTTCAAGACGGTGCACCTGAGTGGTTGGGGCTCCCTTCTTCCACCCAGCCCCCACTCAGAATACTGAGAATACTTGAGCTCTGATTGTCAAGAAGACTAGAGGCTGTCATCTGTCTTAGTCACCTAGTGCTGCTATAATAGAAATACCACAAGTGGAAATTTATTTTCTCACAGTCTAGTAGCCTACAAGTCCAAATTCCGTTCCAGGGGAAGGCTTTCTCTCTCTGTGGGCCTTCTCATCAATCTTCCCTCAGACTAGGAGCTTCTCCACACAAGAACCCCAGGTCCAAAGGACATGCTCTGCTCCCAGCACTGCTTTCTTGGTGGTATGAGGTTCCCCTGTCTCTCTGCTCACTTCTCTCTTTTATATCTCAAGAGGTTGCCTCAAGACATAATCCAGTCTTGTAGATTGAGTCCTGCCTCACTAACGCAACTGCCACCCATCCTCCCTCATTAACATTATAGAGGCAGGATTTATAACATATAGGAAAATCACACAATACTGGGAATCATGGCCCGGCCAAATTGATACACACATTTTTGGGGGACATAATTCAATCCATGACACCACCCTTGCCCAGCTCCCTACACATAAAGCAGGGGTGTCAATCAGAGAGAAGCACACCACTGTTCCTGCTCCCAGCTCTAGAGCCATGGCTCAGAGATTTTGTTCATGGGGAGCTCTGAAGTTCTCTCCAAAGGATCTAGCTTCATTTAAAACAGAATGTACCTGCTCTTTAAAATAATGGAGGTTTTAGTGGCAATTAAGAGGAGGCTGATAGCTTCATGATAGAGACAAGGTATACCATAGGTCAACTAGTTTACTAGAGAGAACTAGAGAAAGAGATGGTAAGACTCTCACCCTCCTGGGGTGAGAACAAACCTCAAATACTGACCTCAAAATCTATCCCTGCAAAGGATCCCAAACTTAATTGGATCACACTACAGAACAATTTATGCCCAGGGCATTATCAAAAACAATAGAACAATCAGCCAACAATTATTGGAGCCTAACAGCTTAACAGCTGGGTATGATACCAACATAGCAGACATCTTAACAGAGATATCAGGAAAAGAGACAGTCCAAAGAGAGACCTGCTAAAATCAGTGTCATTCCAGGATGACTCTGCACATGCCCAAAGCTGTGCCCTCTGAGGAGCGACATTAGAGGTTTTATGTTGTAGGCAAAATAGACTTCACTATACTAATAAAGCCAAGTTGCTAAACCAATAAACAAGCAAACAACAGGCCCTGGAAGAGAGAGAGGGGGAGATCAGTACCCAGAGTTGCTACAATATATTATCAAAGATGTGAGACACTATGAGACAAAGAAACAGGAAAGTGTAATCCATACACAGGAAAAAAGACAACGTAAACCACCCATGTGAGGGCTCAGATGTCAGATTTAGCAGAAATTTCATGTTCAAAGCAGTTATTATAAATACGTTGGAAGAACTAAAAGAGATCAGTATTAAAAAAAAAAGTAAAGGTTGGTTTCGTGGACAATGTGTCATCAAATAGAGATATCAATAAAGAGATAAAAAATTATAAAAAGAACCAAATGAAAATGTTGGATTTGAAAAGTACAATAACTGAAGGGAACAATTCACTAGAGTGGGTCAACAGTAGATTTGGACTTGCAGAAGAGAGAATCAACAAACTTAAAGATAGATCAATAGAGATCATGCAACCCAAAGAACAGAGGAAAAAAAAAATGAAGAAAAATGAATAGTCTATAGAAACATGGGACACCATTAAGCATACAAACATATGCTCAATCAGGGTTTCAGGTGGAGAGGAGGGAGGCAAAGGAGCACAAAAAATATGCAAAGAAATAATGGCTGAAAAAAACCCAAATTTGATGAAAAACATTAATCTACACATCCCAGAAACTTAACAAATGCCATGTCAGATAAATACAAAGAGATACATGTACACAGACACATCATGGTAAAAATGTTGAAAGAGAAAACCTGAAAGCAGCATGAGAAAAATGACTCATAATGTAAAAGCAAGCCCCCAAAAGATTAACAGCTGACTTCTCATTAGAAACAATGGAGCCAGAAGGCAGTTGTATGAAAAAGAATTTTATATCCAGCAAAACTACCTTTCTAGCTAGCATTAAGTTTTTGGTTATTGGGCTGGAAAATATGGCAAAAGATATTGGTGATAATTGCACAACATGAACTATGTAATTGGTTTCACTTAATTGTACAACAAAAATTGAACTGGAAAATATTATGTTAACTGTATTTTTTACAACAACAACAAAAAGAAGGTAAAATAACATCCCCAGACTATGAAAAACTGAGAGAATTTGTTGGTAGCAGACATACTATACAAGAAAAATTAAAGGAAGTTCTTCAGGCAAAATTCCCTCAGACAGTAATCGAATGCACATAAAAAAACAAAAAGCACCAGTAAAAGTAATTGTGTAATTATAAGTCTTGGTCTCCTTTTTTCTCAGCTTTTTTAAGAGATATAAAATTATATAAAGTAATAATTATAGCAATATATTGTTGGGTTTGTAACATATATAGTTGTAACATATATTACTATAATAGCACCAAAAGGGGGAAGAGTGAATAGCTCTAAAGGTTTCCCCCATTATCTGAAAATGGAGCATTCCTATGAAACATTTCCTAAGCTGAAATGGCATACAGCAAAGGAGCAATTACCATTAATTTATATGGGAAAAATTTTTGAATGTTCCCAAATGCAAAATGTAACCGACCAAATAACATATAAAACCTAAAATAATACTAACATATAGTAAAAGCTGAGATGCTTAGTTCCCAGGGAAGGAGCTTGGCAACTCCACTTTTGCTGCTTGGGGTGTGCACTGCCTCTTTAATGGTTCTCTGCAAAACAAACGCTGAAAGCTATTTCTGTTTTTCACCTTTTTTCATAAAAGTGAAAATCCTCTTCAGATTTCTTTTGGTTGTCAAAAACAGGTACAAATGTAGGTCTTTTGTAAAAGTGAAGCGGCACAAAGCGTATTTCCAAAAAGCAGAGGATACCCGTATAGGTATAACATTTTTTATATCTCACTGGAATTAAGTTAGTGTGAATCTAAAGTAGATTCTGATGTTAACATGTACATAGTAAACTTTAGAGCAACAGCTAAGAAGATAATTCAAACATAATAAACAAACACAACCTTCTTAACATCATGTTCAAATGAATTCTTCTGAACAGTTCATGGACTGCTCCAAATCATGCCATGTTTTAGTTTTCTTTCTTTTTTGGGTCATGCCTTCCTTATGTAGATATTTATTCTCCCTGGAATTGATGAGTACCTTTTCCCGTTTGTCTTCTATGTTGGAATGCCCTCAAGCTTTTACTAACCTTTAATCATACCCTTCTACTGACTCTTTCTTTTTTCCTGGCGATCTCTCTCATGGAGACTATACTGTTTCTGATCCATTCTTGAGCTCTGCCATACAGTTGTCCTCACAATCATTCTTTTACTTCTTCCGTAGGTTGGAACCATTCTTTCCTTTGTCGCATACCTTCCTTTCTACTTATCAAGTTGCTTCCTAATTAAGGATGCATGCAAAAAAAAACACAATAACTTTCTGAAATCTGTGAAGTATGAACATTTTTTATTTTTCTTTACCTTAAGTATGATAAACTCATATATAATTATATTCATACATATTGAATTATGTATCTTGTACTTTACATATATAAACCAAACAAATCCATTGCCATTGAGTTCATTCTGACTCATAGCAACCCAATGGGACAAGTAGAGTTGATCCATAGAGTTTCCACGGCTGTAATCTTTACGGAAACAAACTGCCACATCTTTTTCCCACAAAGCGGCTGGTGGGTGCGAACTACCAACCTTTCAGTTAGCAGCTGAGTGCTTAACCGCTGCACCACCTGGGCTCTATTTACATAATATACATTATATTATTTATGCTTCACAATTGCTTTATTGGTAAACACTTTTATCCCCATTTTACGTATGAGGAAACCAAGATTTAGAATGGTTAAATAATTTGTTCATGGTCACACAGCCTGTACAAAACAGAGTTGTCTGACGCAAAGCCTGTGTTCTATGACCATGTACAATCAACCCATAGCTTTGAGCAACCTGTATTAGTGAATGTCTACCGCTGCATCTCTGATGTCTTTGTTTTCCCTTTGCTGGAGCTCCTCCTTCTGCTACAATGGAGATCACTGAATCTGCCCATAAGAGCCACTGCTTGCATGTCACATTCCCTTAGAACCCTTGCCACCAACTTTCCCGTTGGAACCCTCTACTCTCGTAGAGGTCCAGCCCTAAGTGAGCCCAGAGGGTGAATCTTCTTACCTACTTTAGTGTGAGTGGGAACCATGCCTGTCCTTACTGCTCAAGTCTAGGAGAGTTTCTTGCAATAGTAGACATTTTTTTTAACTCTTTGAAAAAGGAATGAGTGGTGGGAAAGAGAAATAGATTAAATTCTTGATGTAGAAAAGAGTAGAGAGACTGTTGCTTAGGCAGAGGTATTTATCCAGTATAAACTGTAAGGTATTTTCCTATAGAAATAATGTTAGAAAAGGCAGTTAGATTCTACAGTTCTAATAATATCACTAACTAAAGTTAGTCTAACTTTCAAGTTATGCAGCGTATGTGGGTTAGTCCAGGAGCCCCACCACCATTTTTAAAGTGCTTTTGTAAAAAAAATACTTTCTGAATGGCAAATAGAAGGTTTACAAATGGGCTTTTGGAAAGGAAATCATTCATAAATTGAAACTAACTTCTAAGGCATTAATTTGTTGGTTATCTTTGTTTATGTCATCTTCTCGTCACTGAATTATGAAGTTATAATAATGTGAGATCACAGACCATGTTTTCTATAGCATAATAATGCCGCTATGTCCAACTCTTTCTTCTATCTGTTCCTGCCCACATCCAGCAGTCAGCTTGGATTTGCACGGTATATTGATTTTTTATTTTTAATAGGACTATCACTCAGCACATAGTATATCTTGAGATGGCTAGGATTCTCCTTTTAACCTAGCTTTAATTTTGAATTATATAAAAAAAAGGTTATAAATTCTCTTTAGAATGAGTTAACTCTTTCAGATTAAATAATTGATATGGTCGTACAATATTAATTAGGTAAATTATACTAATATATTTGGATATTTATAATTTTTCCACTTATAATTTAGGGGCAAATGGTAGTTGTAAAGTCTATAAGATGTTCAAGTTTTGAAAGGTTCCAAAAGACCTGTGTACTACTTTTAAATAATTTCTGTGACTGAGACTGGTAGGGAATGACCTCATTCTAGTAAACAATGTAGTGTGGTCTAGAATCCTAGCAGTATGTCTATCCTGCTTTATGGAAATAGCCTGTGCTGGAGTAGTTTAGGATGACCTAACTACTTGTCCCTCAGATGGAAAAAAGCTCTGCCTGGGAAAGAAGGACCCATTACTCATTTGTTTTAGGTACAGTAACAGAAAGCTACTTATTTCACAAAAGGCACTATTTTGCGTTTTCAGGTGTAACTGTGTAGAACCCCATAATCCCAGCAATGATACATTGAAGGCGTGGAGGGACTCCAATATATCTGCCTCTGAAATAATTTGGGAGAATTTAACTGTGTCGGTAAGTGAAACATTGAAAGATTAGTCATGTCTTGAGTCTTATTAAGGGCTTTTGTTGACATTTTGCATTATTGCCACTAAGATGAATTTTTTGAATGCATATTATTATAAAAGTGAGAGTTTTGCTTTAATTTTAATTTGAGCAGTATCAGACGTTCATCCAGAAGCTGACGTTTCCTTTCATTATTAAGTTCAAGTTTTTCTAATAGTCAGTAGGCCTGTTTTACTCCAAAAGCATACATACACAGAATAATAGAACTGAGATGAACAGAAAGTACATTAAATAAGAGTGGTGTTGACCTAAATGAAACCATATGGCAGAATTAAATCTGCCTTCCGTGTAACGAACTCGTAACACTTTTACTTTGCTCTGTAATAATGTTCCAGCTGTTCAGAATATGCTGAGGGGGAGGGGATGTTTGTTAATATTTTAGTGTAAATAATAAAGCCTTTGGAAGGAGCAGAAGTCATTTTTCTTAACAAAATTCTGGCAGCTCTCTCAGCAAGGGCTTTCTTACTTCCATTTTTTTTTCTTATCTTCCACTCAAGAAGGGGGATGGAAATATATTTTCTATTTATCACAGTTAAATCCTATGCCTTTATTTAATTTCTTTTGGCTTTTCTTTACTTTGTGATTTTTATTTTTCCCGTGGACACGCTTCTCAATTTTTCTTAATCTATTATAATGTTTGTGTACCTCTGTATTAGCATCATTTTCTTCTGTTCAATCAAATATTTAATTTGAAAATCTAAATGTGTCCTCCTGTTAACAAATATTAAAATGGAAATATTCTTCATTTATTTTTTTCTCGTCCCAGTTACAAATACTATAATCCAAAGCTTCTGGCACTTTACCTGTCTGTATAAACTTAAATTCCAGTGCAACCATCAACACAAGATTACATGAATTCTAGTTTATTTTATCAAATACGAAAATTTTATATTTTAGTAAGTAGACCAGCTAGTGGAACATGGATCATACAGATATTATAAAACTCTAAATATGATTCTTGTGATAGCATTTGACCTATTGTCTATTTTCTCAGTTTTCCCATTAAATTTGTTTTCTTTCAGAATCAAAATCAAATTATTTGTCCTCTGGTATAGATTGACTTGTGGCCCCTCAAAATATGTACTATAAATCCTAACCTTTGCCTTTCGTTATAATCCCATTTGTGAATGGGTTGTATTTGTTATGTTAATGAGGCAGGATTAGGGTGTATCTTGAATCAATCCCTTTTGAGATATCAAAGAGATTGAACAAGCAAGCAAAAGAAGAAGAGATGTGGGAAGAGAGATGCCAAGCCACATGACGATCTCTCTGGAGCAGAAACTCAGAGCCGAGAGAAAGAAAGTCTTCCCCTAAAGCTGGCACCCTGAATTTGGACTTGCAGCCTCCTAAATCGTGAGAAAATAATTTTCTGTTTGTTAAAGGCATCCACTTGTGGTATTTCTGTTATAGCAGCGCTAGATAACTAAAAAAAATTGCTACCGAGTAGAGACACCTAAAATGTAGGAGTGGTTTTGGAATTGGATAATGGGTAGAGGCTGGAAAAGCTTTAAGGTACCTAATAGTAAAAGCCTATATTGCCTTGAAGAGACTCTTAATAGAATTATGGACGTCAAAGGAGATTCTGATGAGGGCTCAGAAGGAAATGAGGAGAGCTTTACAGAAAGTCTCTATCGTCTTAGAGAATACACACAGCACAAGCAACAGAATGTTGCTAGAAATGTGGACATTAAGTGTGCTTCTGGTGAGACTTTAAAAGAAAATAATGTGTGATTGGACAATGGAGGAAGGGTGATGCTTTTTATGCAGTGGTCAAGAACTCGATTGAATTATGTTCAAATATTTGGTGGAAGGTAGAACTTGTAAGTGATGAACTAGGCTATCTGGCTGATGAGATTTCTAACCAAGATCTTAAAGGGACTGTGTGGTTTCTCCTTGTTGCTTATAGTAAAATCCAAGAGGAGAGAGATGGACTTAAAAATAAACTGTGCAAAATGGAAACAGAGCTTAAAGATTTGGAAAATTCTGCTATATAAACTAAGAACACGTGTAATACAATTTTCCCCAAGCATGTGGCTACACAACCTTTTGTTAAAGAGATTAAGCCTGTGACTGATGGATCTAACCAACTACCACAGCAGAAAACCCATCAGCTTAGACTGAAGGGGACAGAGAAAGAACAAAGGAAACAAAGCTGTCTGCCTCTTGGAATTTTAGACAGTAAACAGGCCAAAGGAGCTATATCTATTGTCCTCCAAGAAAAGAAAAGAACCATCCCTGGAGCAGTTTCGAGATCAGCAGAGCTGTTAGAAGGAGCAAAGGAAGCAGGGCCTTCTCAGTTTCAAACAGTGGGGCCACAATCTCCTGAATCTCAAAAGGTGGGACCACAGCCTCCTAGGTTTCAGAGAGTCCGATCTTTGCCAACTCAATTCTGGAGTGTGAGGCTGCCGTTTAAGGTATGCCAGGGGTATGGGCTGCATCTTAAAGCTGAGGGGGTGGGACTGCCATGCCCAAGGGCCAGAAAAACAGAGCCTACCAGGACCAAGGGAGTGGGGCTGCTATTCAGATGGACTAGGACAATGGGGCCGCCCAAAGTCAAGGGAGCAGAGTTGCCATCCCAGTGGGCCTGGAAGGCAGAGCTGAAGCCCAGGGCCAATGGGGTTCCACCCAGAATCTAGAGGGTGTGACCAACACCAAGAGTCTGGAGGGCAGAGCCATAGCCTAGATGGCCTCAGAGAAGAGAAGATTGTTTTCAAGCCTTGAGAGGTAATGTTATTTGTTCTGCTGGGTTTTGGACTTGCTTGATGCCTGTTATTCCTTCTTTCCCTCCAGTTTCTCCCATTTGTAATGTCTACCTTGTACCTATTCTGCCATTGGACTTTGCAAACAGATAACTTGTAGTCAAGATTTCACAGGTTCACAGATGAAGAGAAGTTTGCCCCAGGATGAAATTGTCTAAAGTCTCACCCATATTTGATTTAGATGATTCAGAGTATGAGATTTTGGACTTGGAGTTGATTTAAGACTTTTGGGATGATATGGTGTGGTGAGAGCCCTGGTGGCACAGTGGTTAAGAGCTCAGCTGTTAACCCAAAGGTCACCAGTTTGAATTCACCCAGCTGCTCCTTGGAAGACCCATGGGGCAGTTCTCCTCTGTCCTGGAGTCACTATGACTCGAAATTGACTCAAAGACAAGTTTTGGGTGATGTGGTGAATGTGTTTTACATGTGACAAGGACATAAGTTTTTGGAGGCCAAAGGGTGGAATGCTATAGATTGAATTGTGTGCCCCCAAAATATGTGTTGTAAATCCTAACTTCTGCCTGTGGTTATAATCCCACTTGGAAATGAGTTGCGTTTGTTGTGTTAATGAGGCAGGATTAACATTGGCATAGGTTATGTCAATAAGGATTAGCTTTATACTTATTATGTTAATGAGGCAGGATTAGAGTGTATCTTGAGTTAATCTCTTTTGAGATGTAAAAGAGATTAAGCAAACAAGCAAAAGAAGCAGAGATGTGGGAAGAGAAATGCCAAACCACACAAAGATTGCCCAGGAGTAGGAGCTCAAAAAGGCAAGGACCTTACTCCAGAGCCAAGAAAGAGAAAGCCTTCTGCTAAAGCCAGCACCCTGAATTCAGACTTCTAGCATCCTAAACTGTGAGAAAATAAATTTCTGTTTGTTAAAGCCACCCACTTGTGGTTTTTCTGTTATAGCAGCACTAGATAACTGAGACACCATCTGTTTAAAATTCTGTCTTGACTTACATTTTACCACCTTTATTCTTAACTTTAAGCATTTTCTCTAGGATGAGTCTTCACTTACTTTCATTGTTTTCTTCTGTTATAGTTACCATTTCTTCTGTTCCATTTATTTTCCCCTAGAAAAATAATATTTCCAGTCTGCTTCCTCTCAGAGAGCCATTTAAATTGACCAGTAGAAGAAATGATGAGTTGAACAAGAAATTATGCTATGGTTATTAAAAAGTTAAACATGGCATAATGGTAGATCCATTTAGTTGTGGGTCTCCATCTATATTGCCTTTTTCTAAACTTTAAAGATGTTATGTCAAAAGAGCCCTTTGCTCCTGATACATGCTACAACAGGGGTGAACCTTGAAAACATGCTGAACAAAGTAAGTCAATCACAAAAGGATAAATATTATATGATCTCACTTAAGTGAAATAACCTAGAATAGGCAATGTATAGAAACCAAAGTTTATTAGTGGATACCAGAGGTGGGAGGGAAAGTGAAATGGTGAGTCACTGTTCAGGAAACATTGAGTTTCTGTTTATGGTGATGAAAAATCTGGTAACATATATTGGTGATGGTTGCACAGCATGATTAATACGATTGGTGCCACTGAATCATACACATGTAAAATGTTAAATTGGCAAATGTTAGGCTATATATATTATAACAATAATGAATAAAAAGAGCCCCTGGCTTATGTCCCTCGCTTTAAAAGTCCTCTTCACTCCAGACTCAAATAATCCAAACTCTAAATTATTTAACATGCTAATGTTGTTGTTGTTAGGTGCTGTTGAGTCAATTCTGACTCATAGCAATCCTTTGTACAACAGAACCAAACACTGCCTGGTCCTGCTCCATCATCACAATTGGTGCTATGCTTGAGACCATTGTGGCAACCACTGTGTCAATCCATTTTGTTGAGGGTCTTCCTCTTTTTCTGCTGACCCTCTACTTTTACTAAGCATGCTGTCCTTCTCCAAGGACTGGTCCCTCCTGATAACATGCCCAAAGTAGGTGAGAAAAGTCTCACAATCTTCACTTCTAAGAAGCATTCTAGCTGTACTTCTTCCAAGATGGACTTGTTCATTCTTCTGGCAGTCTGTGGTATATTAGATATTCTTCTCCAGCACCATAATCCAAAGGCATCAATTCTTCTTCAGTCTTCCTTATTCATTGTCCTGCCTTCACATGCATATGAAGCGATTGAAAACACCATGTCTTGGGTCAGGTGTACCTTTAGTCCTTAAAGTGACATTTTTGCTTTTCAGCTCCTCAAAGAGGTCTTTTGCAGCAGATTTACCCAATGCAATGTGTCCGTTGATTTCTTGATTGCTGCTTCCATGGGCGTTGATTATGGATCCAAGTAAAATGAAATCCTTGACAACTTCAATATTTTCTCTGTTGATCATGATGTTGTTTATTGGTCGAGTTGTGAGGATTTTTGTTTTCTTTATGTTGAAGTGTAATCCATACTGAAGGCTGTAGTCTTTGATCTTTATCAGTAAGTGCTTCAAGTCCTCTTTACTCTCAACAAGCAATGTTGTGTCATCTGCATATTTTGCAGGTTGTTAATGAGTCTTCAACCAATCCTGATGCCATGTTTTTCTTCATATAGTCATATATGACCATGCTAATATACTCTGTACTTTATATGTTCCGAGTAATTTAATGCTGAGTAATAATATTTATTCTATGTATAGCAAAACCTGAATAACGACCGTCTAAGAGTTTTTTTTAAGAGACAGACCACAGTGAAATTCATCTAGCTAGCCATGAGTTAATTTTAGATACTGTAAGTTTTGGGGTCAAGCAGAGTATAGTGAATAATATTTTGCAATCAAAGCAAATCTAGCACTGTATTTTTTTTTTTTTTTAAGTTCTATACTAGGTGTGAACGTTCTGGCAGAAATTTGCATATTATTTTTCATTAGTTAAAAGCAGTTTTTGCAATGGATAATTGCTAATCTTGACCAGAAATAGCCTTTATCACCAAGAAAATGTTACATAATAAAAAAATCTTGTAATTTTTATATCAATGAAAACCACTAAAATTTTTCATCTTAATGTTATGCTGTTTTTTTTCTCAGTATAATCATCAGTATTATCAAACATATTTTTCTAAATAAAGCACTGTGCTAATGGGTATTATACTAGTTGTGTAAAAACAGTCATAAAACATGTATTTTATGTATTATTTATTTGGCAGGTCCTGTATTGTTTTGTTGAATTGTTTCATATCTCATGAATTATAATTTTTACCTTGTTAACTCAGCAAGGGCAAAGAACTTTAGCTCTCTTTGATTCTCCCAAACTGCTATATGCATAGTAAGTGTACAGTAATATTTAGTGATTTCTTTGAAAAGTGGTGCTACCTCACAAATTTAATACTTAATGCAAACCTTTTATGGTAAGGTAGAATACTTAGGTTTCTATTTTAGATATGTTTTTAGAAATATCTCAAAATCAGCCATTATAAGGAATTCTTAGGCAATGTGGCAATGTTTAAAATATTCACAAGCAATTAACTAGCAATGGGTTAAGAATTATTTCAGTGCCTGAATTACATATTTAGCTTCTATATAAGGAGAAGATTAATGCCAAGGTTATTTAAGTTTTTTATGAAACTTAATTTTTGCCAACTTATAAAATTGTTGAAACTTAGACCTTGTTGGAATAATATTTAGTAGAAATCAACTTGTCAACAAGAATTTTTGTGTACCCATTGTAAGTGAAACCGTATGTTAGACTCAAAATAAGAGGCCAGTATTTGGATTTAGTTTCACTTCCAAATCTCAGGACTTGCTACTGTTGTGTGTATGTGAGCGAGTGTGTATTGGAGGATACAATTAGTACAGTATAAAGTAGGATAAACCTGAAAATGTAGAATTTAGTAAGTCAAAACTTTTCATTTTTCTTTTTAAGTTAGTATACTGTACCCTCAAAAGGAAGAAAAAATAAAAATGTTATTTTCTTATTTGCTTTGAATTAAAGTAACTAGGCAAGCTACAGGCAATTTATTATAGGTTATGACAGTTAAATGATCCTTTAAATGGCATCTATATTTTTAAGAATTGAGAGCAAGACCTAGCCAAGCCTAAAGAATATTTAAAAGACTTTTATACTGAAAAAAAGATGGTCACAAATCTATAGGTAATATGTTTATCGTAGACTTTTATCTCTTCTTTGTATTTAGCCATTCTGTTTACCTATTACATTGTTGAGTAATTGCACTAGTAGCATCTCTGGACAGGGGAGGAGAAGAAACTGAAAAATGCAAAGGACTCATTTTTGCTACTTTATTTTTAGAGTTTTGAGAGAAAGAAACTTAAACCTATAGTTAAGACCTGGTGAATGTTTCTGAGTTTTTTTTTTCTTTTTTAATTAGCTGAGTTATTGTACTCTGTATTAACTTAGCATGGATAATTGGAATTCCACTTTAGCCAGCAGTTAGATTAAAAAAGGGGTCAGAATTCTTTCAGACAATTGTAAGGTGTCTAACATTATTTCCCAGGAGTTCTGGGCTTAGGATAGCTGACCCAAGTAGATTTTGCTGGTTATTTGTTTGTTTTCTGATGATAATGGGGTTATTTTTGATTTACTATAGAATCTTTTGAAGTAATTTATTTTCTGCTCTTCAAGGGGTCTGGGGCCTGAGGTTGGATTCATTGTGTGGCCTCTATTTTAACAATCAATCCACCTGTCCATATTTTCCTCTAAGATCTCTCTATACCGTGGCCCAATTCAATTTCTGTTCAGGGCCAGAGAACCTCAAGGGCTAATGAGGTCACTGAATCATTTAAACCATTCTTTTCCTTTTTGAAATAAAAATTGAATTCTTTTGGAATCTAATTTTTTCTAAATAAAATAAGAGAAACTAAAATGAGTTTAAAAGAAAAAAAAATTTTTTTTTCCTTTCAAAATACTTAATGTTTAAAAAGCTCTCAGTTTTTCTTGGAGAAAGAAAATTTTTTTGACTTTGCTGCCACCTTATGGCTAAGGCAGTAATTAGGTATGGTCTTTCAAGGACTTTTAGAAATACAGTACCAGAAAAGAAGAAAAAAAAAAAAAAAATCATGGCGAAGTCAGAGTAAGTGTGAGTGTTGCCTTGCTCATGTAGTAACACTTTCTCATTTGTTCTTCAACCTAAATTCAAGAGCCCCGTCTTTAACTCAAAATTTTGTTTCTGTAATTATGCATCCCAGTTTTCTGTAGCTTTCAGACTAGATAATTCTACAAAACCATTGTTCTTCTTTAATACGCATTGATATTCCCACCGCAGCTCTGCTCCCCCCAGCAGCAGTGAGACGATAGCAAATTACTTAACCTCTCTACACTCTACTTCCTCAGACATGAAATAAAAATAGTAACATCAACCAATTTTATAGGGTTAATGTGAAAGTTAATTGAAATAATGAATTAAAGGGCTTCACATAGCATCTAGCCCTAGTAATCACTCACTATCAAGTGTATCATATTTTCAATAAATCTAGTGTCAGAAACTTAGAGATATTAGGTTAAATATACACTGAAAGGTAAAGGAATTTATTTTATAGACTTATACTTGAATTGAATTTGAAAATGGTAAAAATTTACAAAGTGGTTCATGTCTAAATTTTACATAATATATATCTTTTACTTTTCTGACTACCCATCCAAATAAAAACAAAAAATGTCATGTCTATTAAAGCATTTATGAGAGACATAGATGAAAAGCTTCACTGTCTCAACTGCAGTTGATCTTAAGATGTTAGTTTTCTGAAGGAAATGGGTTCCATGTTTTTTCTTAATAACCCATTTCTTTTACTTCCTGTTGCAGGAATGCAAATCACTCCACGGAGAGTATGTTGGACGAGCCTGTGGCCATGAACACCCATATGTCCCAGATGTTCTATTTTGGTCAGTGATCCTGTTCTTTTCCACAGTTACCATGTCAGCCACTCTGAAGCAGTTCAAAACCAGCCGATATTTTCCAACAAAGGTACTTAGACTATAATTTTCCTGGTCAGATTGTAAAATAACATAAAGCAGGTTATGGAGTCATACGTGTTTTACGACAAAAGAAAGAGCAATTGATGTGATAAAAGGACCCACTAAAAAGTTTTTGGGTTTGAGGTGGGATGGGGTGAGGGAGGTGAAGAGTAAGCATTTTAGGAAACAAATGTAAAGCACACACACCCTCCAGGCTTTCCCCTTAACTACAAATCCCAAAAGTGAACTCTCAGTTTCCCATTTACGTTTTGGAAACGGAGAGCACATGCTGTTCCTGACTGCCGCTCTCTTGCCCAGCGGACAGTGCGACTGGGTAGTATTCCAGCCTGACAGATACCTCATAGACACCACTCTCATACTCACTAATTGGGAAAGCCCCTGCAGGACCCACTGGTATGCTATTCTCCTTCTTCGTTTTTAGTGTCAGTCCTTCCCCTAACCCATCCCTTTTGCCTCTGCATATTTGAAAAGGATAATAAACAGAAAAGCAGCTCAGTTCAACGTTTAGCACTGCAAAGTAACACCTATAAAGTTGCATTCAGTGGGGAGCAAAGAAAAAAAGAATGATAACCAGCTCTTTAGGGATGAGTCTAAAGATTTTAATTAAAATTTCACTCTGGGAAAATGTTTCAGGAGTTGTTTCCACCACAGAGGGCTTTTATTTTTTTCCTCTCCTTCCCTGACTAAGGTGGAAGATTCATGTCTTTGGCTGAATGCTTAATTTGATTAATACAATTTTTTTTTTTTTTTTTAGAAATTGAAACACTAATTGTGAGCATTTGGTGTGTGTTTGTGCGTGTGTCACAAAAGCATCTTAAGAGAAACCAGATCTTGTTGATAATTGTGTAAGGATATTTGCTCAAAGATAGCATTGTAAATGAGAAATGGCTTTAAAAACTGCCTTACCTAGAATAACTTTTAAGTTTGCCCACTCTGTTATGCATATTCTCTGCTGCCATACTTACATCCCAGATAAACTAAAACTTTGTGTTTCTTTAACATAAATAATTTTATGGTGCTTTGGGTTTATCATATTAACTATGTGACCGTCTTCTGATTTTCGTTGTTGTACATTTGTTTTGGAAACCCTGGTGGCGTAGTGATTAAGAGTTACGGCTGCTAACCAAAAGGTTGGCAGTTCGAATCCACCAGCAGGCTCATTGGAAACCCTATGGGGCACTTCTACTCTGACCTATAGGGATGCTATGAGTTGGAATTGACTCGCCGGCAATGGACATGGTATGCTGACGTCTGTTTTGTAGCCAATAAACTGCACACCAGCTACAAAAATAAATAAATATGTGAAAAAGAGTCCTAAAATTCAGCCAAGTTCTGACCATGCAACATTGTTCTGTGCTCTAAAGTTTCACAGTCTTGGGTTCATAATACACTTAGGTTCTAAACAAATACTTAAAACAATACAATCACCATTGTAACTCTTTAGTAATGCTTAATCCTGGAAAGGTTGAGTGTGTATCGGTCTTAATGACATAGATATATAAATATATATTTAGCTTCTGACAGAGCTAATGGTAATATTACAGTATGCATAAAAAAATAATATTATGATATTACATCAGAAAGTGTTTATAAAGTGTGACTCTAGATTATGTTCGTGAGTATTCATCACTATTTATAGCTCCTTTGAGTGACAAATGTTTTCATTATTTCTAGGTTCGATCGATAGTGAGTGACTTTGCTGTCTTTCTTACAATTCTGTGTATGGTTTTAATTGACTATGCCATTGGGATTCCATCTCCCAAACTGCAAGTGCCGAGTGTCTTCAAGGTGAAGTTATCATAGCATCTATTACTCGTCCAACTGCCTACCTGTCTAGGTCTAATCTTCTGTAAATGTCTGTGACACCATCTAAATGAAGATTAGACCTAGAGAGATCTTATTGAAAATGTAAAGAATACAGATCAACAAAGCAGTAAATAAAATGTCTACAGCATGACTAAAATTTTGAACTAACATTAAAAAAAAATAAGAATCAAAGAAATAGAAACCTAGAGAATGCTAGAAAAATTTTTCTGTCAGCTTTTCCAGTTGGAATATCTGTATACAATGTTCCTGAAAGATAAGGAAGCACTTTGAAACCAAGGGAAATGTATTATGTTGATTCATTTTATAACGGGACAGAATTACATGGTGGATAGGGCTTGAAATACAGATATAAATAGGTTTAGAATACAATTCTGACCATGTTAGTAACAAGGTATGTGACATTGGGCCTGTTACTTATCCTTTTCCAACTTCATTTTCTTATCTGTATCACCTTCTTTAGGATATAGTAAAGATAAAATGAGTTTAAAATATTTAAATGACTTAGAATGGTGCCTGGTACCTTATAAATGCTTTGTATTAGTTATTATTATGAAATACAGTATAGCCCACTCAGCATATTAGTTTATAATTAGGACTTTCTTATAGTTTCCATAAGATTTAATTTAATTAGGTATTCATTAATTCAGCTAATAATTAACGTACATTTGTTTTTTAACAGCCCACAAGAGATGATCGTGGCTGGTTTGTGACACCGTTAGGTCCAAATCCATGGTGGACAGTAATAGCTGCTATTATTCCAGCTTTGCTGTGCACTATTCTAATTTTTATGGACCAACAGATTACAGCTGTCATCATCAACAGAAAAGAACATAAACTAAAGGTATATTTTAACATCTATTTTCATGTAAACCATTCTGATTTACCTGATACCAATTCATATTCATTCGACTTTGCCTGTATTCTGTATTCATTCATACAGTGAAATATTAAAATAATATTTTCAGGTTCATAATTTCTATTGTCTACTCAAGGTACTTTCTTACAATGAGCTTAAAAATTATTTGTTTGTAGATCTCAACTGAACTCTAAAGGCTGAGACCTTACCTTTAGGGCCTAAAGTAAACAAACATTGCCAAAATTCTAACTTTCTTTACCATGTTTAACATATTTTAGTGAAATGACAATATATTCTTATGACGTACACTCTTCAAAACTTTTCTTAGATCTGGGATTCCTCTATTCATTTGATTCTAAGTATACCTGTTAAGTTGCCTTCACTATTGGAACAAATAACTTCTTAAGATGTTTCTCATTTTCTTCAATTATTCTTCAGTTTACATTGCCTGTAACAATGAGGCCCAGCCATAAATGTTAGAGTTTGTAAGTGACATCTTTACTGAATTTTATTGCACATTTCACTGCCTTTTTTTTTTTTTTTTTTTTACAAAATGTGGTAACTAAATAAGGATATATTTTATATTCTGACCCTGCCATTTTACAACTATGAATAATCAGTTGTTCACTGCTATGCAATTTGTCTGAGATATGTAATGTGAGCACTATCACTTTCAAGGATATGTTAAATAAAATCAATAAAATTATTGAATAGTTAAGAATAAGCTAGATCAAACCTTGTAGAAAAAGAATATACACTATCTTGTTTTGTTGTGGTGCCATGGGAGAATTGCCAGCTATCTTCACATACCCCTTGAACTCTAGGAAAAAATGAATAGAGCAATAGAAATCACACCTTACAGGATTTTATACGTGCATTAGGAAGGTTAAAAAAAATCTGATTAAATTATCTGATGGAATATACTAATGACATAAATTTAAGAAAGCATTATTATTTGTAACAAATCTTACTAAGAAGGGATTTTGTGTATATTTTGGGTGTGTGTCTATCTTAAAACTAGGGGCAGTCTTCATTTTTTCTCAAGACAGTAAATTAGTGGACCAAAACCTTTTTTTTTTAAAGTTCATTCAATTCACTGTGGCTTTTGCCAAATACATTTTTAATTAATAAAGATATATTTTATGATAATATCTCATAAAGTCAAGGTGTATTTTACTATAACATCTCATGATGTCTTAGGAACTAGGTCAGTGGTATACTAGTAAATGTTTAACAACTAGCTCTCGATACATGTTTTTAAAATGTCTCCTGTTTTATGAAGAAAGTAAGCCTTATAATCATTGTTTACTGTTCAAAGGAATTTTTTTAGCCTGTAAATTAGGCAGAAATCCCACTGATTTTATTGAAAAAATTGGTCTGTATAAAGGCTATCTGTTAAACTGACTCGAAAAAAAAATTTTTTTTTTTTTATATTTTCTGATTATTAATGGAATCATATTAAAAGAGTCTAGTTAAAGGTGATGGAAAAATCACATTGATTAAGGGTAGGATTGCACAGCTGACCTATTTTAATTGCTGTCAGTAAGTTGTACACCTGTAAAAAGTTGAACTGGCAGAAGCTGTGATAGACATATTTACCACCAAAAAAAAAAAAGAGTACCTGCTGAGGCTGCTTATATGTAACCAAACACCTCATGGGATTTGGTTCCTTGGCTTGGAGGTTTAGGGTCGTGATTTCATGGGACATCCCAGTTAACTGGCCTAATAATGTATTCAGTGCTTCTGTTCTACCTCCTAGTTCATTGTGTAGTGCCTGGGGTCTTGACAGCTTACAAGTGGCAATCTAAGGCGCAATAATTGGTCCCTGTTCACCGGGAGCAACAGAGGAAGAAAGAGAGTCAGGAATAGGAGGAAGATATGAAATGTGGGCTAATTGCCTCCATGAACAACTGCCTCCTTTGCCATGAGATCAGAAGAACTGGATGGTGTCCGGCCACCATGTCTAAGCATTTTGATCTAAGATTCCAGGGAAGAATCCTGATCTAAAGGGGAAAAATGCAGAACAGAATTTCAAAGTCTCGTGAACTCCAGACTTCCTAGAGCCATGGAGAGTGCATTAACCCCTGAAACTATTGTCCTGAGATAATCTTTAAACCTTAAACCAAAAATGTCCCCTGAAGTCTTCCTAAAACCAAACAATAGTTTAGCTTAACTAGTAAAAAATGTCTGCCTTGAGCATTTTGTTTTTTTAAGAACTATCTATATATAGGATCAAATTGACAACAGCAGCTCAAAAGATTAGGTAGGAAACTTAGGGGGCAGTGAGTTTATGTTAATGGGAGAAGAACAACTCAGAAAAGTAGGATGAGAATGGTTTCACAAATCAAAGAATGTAATCAGTGTCACTAAATTGCACATATAGAAACTGTTGAATTGGTAATATGTTTTGCTGTGTATATTCCCAACAACAATAACAAAATAAAAAAAAAAAAAGTACTATAACCTGTAAGTAAGTGAAGATTTGCTGAGAGTGTCACTACATTTTTGGCCATTCTGTTTCTGTGTTCTTTCCAGATCTTTCAACCTTATAAATCACATAGCATTTGCTCCTTGTTCTTCATGAGCCTACAGCAGGCCTTTGAAATTCACAGCCCTTCCAAAGGACACATTTCTAAATTTGTTCAAATGGACCAAAAACCAAACTCGCTGTCAGGTCAATTCTGACTCATAGTGACCCTATAGGACAGAGTAGAATGCCACATAGGGTTTCCAGGGAGCAGCTGGTAGATTAGTTCAAATCTACCTTTTGGTTAACAGCTGACCTTTTGGTTAACAGCTGAGCTCTTAACCACTGCGTCACCAGAGCTCCAAATGAACAAATATACTATGTTTATCCCTTTATGTGTAACTAAAATATAATAAAGCATTCTTTAAGTGATCCTTTCAAGTACTTATATTTATAGAATTAAATGCAGAACTAAGCCATTTGATATTTTTGTCATTAAAAATAACTTGAAATATACCTGAAGAAAAGTTGAACTGGCAAATGTGTTATTTACAACAATAAAAAAAAATAACTTGAGACTACTTATTTAACTTTTTTTATTATACAAATAAATCACTATGTAGTCAAAAGTTTCATATTTTTGCCCCTTAACTCCCTGGGGTTTAGTAAACAATAGATTAAATATGGCTTACTCAGAAACCAAAAACACCAGTTGCTGTCAAGTTGCCTCTGACTCATGGCGAGCCCATGTGTGTCAGGGTAAACTGTGCTCCAAAGGGTTTTCAGTGGCTGATTTTCTGCAAGTGGATCTCCAGGTCCACTCTGGGTGTACTTGAACCTCTAACCTTTCCATTAGCACCCGAGCATGTTAACTGTTTGCACCACTCACAGACTCCTGGCTTAATCGTAAACTATATTGCTGCAAAGTGGAAGAATCCTTCTGTTCTTGACCAGTGGCATCTAGCAGGGTGCAGGGGTTGTGGATCACACTAGGTGACACTGTCAGAGGGGTAACACCAAAAGGACCATCTATAAAATTTTTCTGCAGTGCTTTGGCAGAAATTTATTTTTTTTTATAAAAATATTCCTGTAGTTATTTATAGTAAAAATATTTGTTTTTCATAAGCCCTGCTTGTGTATCAATATACCTACAAGACTAAAACTCTATGCTAATTTACTTTTTTGAACCTTTTCAGGTGCTCTGGTCAGAGCCATCTTTATTACCCAGTTACAATGATGATTCAAATCACTTGGTTTTGTCTGCAGCTGTGACAAGCATGTGCTATTGTTTTTGTTGCTGCTGGTGTTTTTATAGTTGCTGATTTTGTCAAATTTTCTGGGGTTTTAGCTACAATATTGTGGTAATTAGCGTGGAGGGGTGACACCATGAGTTACTGCACTGGGTGATACCAACTCTAGTGATGCCACTGTTCTTGGCCCCTATGAATCTTAACACTCCATCTTCCTCCTTAGATATGTGTGTTTTTAAAGCAAGTTCCTTCCACTAAAGACATATTTTATCTATGCTGAACACATGTTTTTGTCCTCTGACTCTTGCCTTCTATAATCTTCAGGATAGTGTGGTCTACTGATGCTAGTTTTCCTGTTAACAGCAACAATAACAACAACAAAAAATTACCTTCTCAGAACATTCTTTACTCAGAGGAACAGTTTGTTCCATTTGTTCCTATTGCTTCACTGAAATGTTTGTAAAGTCTCCTCGCTTTAACTTGAACCACATTTTCACCATGAGATACATGTTTCTGGAACATATCCCCAGACCACAAGTTAACCACATTTTTAGCTTTTACTAATTATTTTTTCTTTGCTTGAAAACCATTTTTGCCTTGTTTGGAGCATTCCCTGAAATGGTTTGATGAATCATGTTTTCTGGTTTCTGTACCAAGCATCTGGTAGACTCTACATCATGTATCTAAGTCCACATCATATATCCAAGTCATCTCAGAATGCCCCGATTTCGTTATTTCTGCTAAACTTATATTTTAGATATTTTCATTTTCTCTTCACTTCCACATCAAGTTGCCATGAATTGGAATCTATGGCAACTAACAAGAACAACAGTAGTACCAGAACTATTAACTGATTTTATTTCAGGGAATGAGTTTCATGCTAATAATTTTTTTTTTTTTGTCATTTAATGATTACTACTACAAAAAAAATTATTATCGTTTTTTTTACTACATACACAATGAAGCTTTGTTGAGCTGCACTCAACAGGATCTGCACTCAACAAAGCTGCACTCAACAAAGCTTCATTGTGTATGTAGTAAAAAAAATGATAATAATTTTTTTTGTAGTAGTAATCATTAAATGACAAAAAAAAAAAATTATTAGCATGAAACTCATTCCCTGAAATAAAATCAGTTAATAGTTCTGGTACTACTGTTGTTCTTGTTAGTTGCCATAGATTCCAATTCATGGCAACTTGATGTGGAAGTGAAGAGAAAATGAAAATATCTAAATTCACTAGCTAAGTGAATTACTTCTACACCCCAGACTCAGAATGAAAGAATTCGAAACTAGCAAAACTTACTGTACCTTATGACCTTTGGGAGTCTCAAGAGTGATAAAAGCCGCAAATTAAAAGATTTGAGAATGGCAAGTGTCGTATATAACATATATAGATGTAGATGAAAATATAAATATACATTCATATTCTCTCCAGCATTTTTTATTTCTTCCCTAGGGAAGTAGGGTAGGTATAGACTAAGTGAATCCCTTTGAAAAACATTAAAAATATCTGTTTTTCTTTTAAGCACAATATCCAAGAATGAAAAGAAAGATTATCTTACAGAAAAAAAAGTTTCTGTTAAAATATAACTATGGGTTTTTCTACATGTTTCTGTAGACAGTTCAGGCTTCTTTTGACATCATTTTTAATAAACAGCAATACAATCTCAGATCACTTGAGTAAATGAATGCATTTGCAACATTCATTTGGCAACACATTCCCTTGATGATTATGGCATTTGATATGTTCTTTTTTGCCCTCTTTGTCAGCCTGGTTCTTCATGTCAATCTATAGTCTTTTATGTGGTTAACTTGACAGATGCAGGAAATTGCTGCCAAGCTCTGAAATGAATTTTTTCAGCAGTGGCATCTGGGTATCAGATGGTCCTCTTGGCTGGCCTCTTGCCTTGCTGCATGTTGGTTTTAGTGGGGTCTGGTGTAGCATCACCTGTTGCTATGCTCCTTTTTCCTCCCATATGTCCATTTCCCGTGATTCATGGATGAATGTGAGAATAAAAGCTCTGGTTCTGTCTTTATTTGAGAAAAAAAATCTACAAAAATATGTTAAAAGGTACAGAGTTCTCTCTCTGACAAAGGGATACTTCCCTTTGGGTGCCATGCATATCAGCTACTAATTTGGTTACAAAGTTTTTAAAGACATTTAAATGAAAGGCAAGAGGAAGGGTGCTGATTAATTAGTGGAATTGCCAGAAGTGCTTTATTTTCTTTGATTTGCGTTGAGTCAGGATGCTTCGTTGTTACACAACACAATCAGAGAGAAATGGTATTTTTTGGTTTTTAGTGTATATTTGTACTTTTCAAAGCTAGCTTTCTAACTTTAGACAGGAAATGATTACTTCTGAAAACATTATCTTGTCTACTTCCTGTAATTCAGGCTCCCATTCTTTACGTTTGGATCATATTTTTAAAACATTAAATATTTTTTGCATGAATGAATGAATCAGCTGTGAATTAAGTTGCCCATTTAAGGAAACCATGACAAGTAACTATTTGATGAAGACTTTACCTATGTAATGGAAATAGAATGAAAACAAATACAACTTTAACTCAGAAATACATTAAACCTATTGAAGTGTTTAATAGTTACTATGGCAGTGGGTTTTTTTTATGATTCAATAACAACATCTGTCTTTGCAACTTTTAAGTGGACTATAAATTCAGCTACCAACCAAAAGGATGGCAATTCAAATCTACCACCCGTTCCTTTGAACCCTATGAGGCAGGCCTACTCTGTCCTACAGGGTTGTTATGGGTCAGAACTGACTTGATGGCACCTAACAACAGCAATGTAATGTAACTGCAGTAGCAACATCTGTCTTTGCAACTTTTAAGTGGATTATATATTTTGAGACTATTACCTCTTTGCCTTTAACTTGTTTCATTTTAGAACCAGTTGTGTAAGACTCAAGATGGTATCTCTTTTCTATCCTTACTGCTCCATGGTAGTGGTGTCATTAGTCTCTATACTAAATTCAGGTCCTCTGAGAATCCTCTTTTCTTTCTTTTTTTAACAGAAAGGTTGTGGGTACCATCTGGATTTATTAATGGTGGCTGTCATGCTTGGTGTGTGCTCCATCATGGGCCTGCCATGGTTTGTGGCTGCCACTGTCCTCTCCATCACTCATGTCAACAGCCTAAAACTGGAATCGGAATGTTCAGCTCCAGGAGAACAACCCAAATTTCTTGGCATTCGGGAGCAAAGGGTTACTGGGCTCATGATTTTTGTTCTTATGGGTTCATCGGTTTTTATGACCAGTATTCTAAAGGTAATGAAATTTGCCTTCATGAACTTGGGAGAAGGTGGTATATATTTATCATTGTTTAAGGAATTTCATTTTAATCTAAGCAATAAATTAACAAATAAATTGTGTGGCACATGATGAAAGTGATTTTTTTTTTAACCATGTTTATGTAATTCTTTTTAACCTAAGGAGGGGAGATATGGCCTATATTTTACCATCTTTAAATATATAAAAATTTGGCCTGACAAAGTAAAATTTATATGTATAAATTATTACCATAATTTTGAATCGGTGATCAAACTGCGGGAAAAAGTCATTCATTATTTCTGACAGACTTGTGATCTGAATTCACTGCAGTCTTACACAAAGTAAAGTTCCTATTTTCTTGTCAGTGACAGACGTATCTGGAATTAATGTTAATAGTGTAAGACAAAGGTGCAGAGATGAGAACAGTCATATCCATGGTCACCTGTTCAGTTTACATGGACAACATTATCACATACACTCACTTTTTCGCCCTTCAAATAATTGAACTCATTTTAAAGAACATTGAAGAGTAATTATTTTTGTTATGTAATAGTTAATATTTATTGTTTATTATGTATTGAGTGTTCTTTAAAATAAGTTTTGACCTATTTAATACTCATAACAACCCTATTATCATCCCTTTTTAGAGACTGGGAAGCTAAGACACAGAGTGTTTAAGTAATTTACCTAAGCTTACATGTCTAAAACGTGCTAGAGCTGGGATTTGAACTCAGGTCTTTTGGCTCTGCTTTATTACTGACTCTAAAATATATTATTTTGGTTTCTGTTTTTATTTTGGTAAGTGAAAATTACATGATAACATTATATGTGAAAATAATTTGTGCCTTTTCTCTAATCGTTCTTTTACAGTTTATCCCCATGCCAGTGCTATATGGAGTGTTTCTCTATATGGGTGCTTCATCTCTAAAGGGAATCCAGGTAAATTACAGTAATACAGGCACATCTGTGATGGTGTATCTTAAGGTCTATAGAAGTTAAGTCATGTGACAGCTAAGAAAATGACATCATCTGAGGGGAGCAGCTTTCAGACCACAATTAAATTTAATGGTCAGATTTATAAAAGTTAAAGAAGGCTGAGACAGGGTGCACTCTAGCCACAAGGATTCATAATTGTAGGGTTTTGTTTACCATAATTATATTAAAGCTATATGAGACTTGGATTTTTACTGCCCTGTTAGAAATAGCAGTACACTTAAAAATATATTCAAATAATTATCTTTGATACTGTTATTATGTTTATGGACATTTATCCATGAGAATGAGAAAGCTTTAGGCACAAAAATGTTCATTGTAATATATACTATCAAAATATTGGAAACAACCCACTTATCCAACAGCAGTAATTATGGTATATTCCCTAAAAGTTGATAATTATGACAATAGAAGTAACTGGTAATATGGGCACACCAGCCCAGGGCCAAGGCTGAGAAGGCAGAAGGGGACAGGAAAGCTGGTAATGGAGAACCCAACACTGAGAAGGGGAGAGTGTTGACTTGACATGGCATTGGCAACCAATGTCACAAAACAGTATATGTATTGTTTAATGAGAAAGTAATTTGCTATGCAAACCTTAATCTAAAGTACAATAAAAAAAAAAAAGTAACGTGGTAAAAATGCTTATGACATAATATAAAGTGAAAAAGTAGGAAAACAAGTTGTACCTTCCAAGTTTTATGAAGCTATGAGTATGGGCTAGATTAGAAGAGAAGGTGGAGATAAGGAAACAATATGTTAATAAGACTCTGGGTAATTTTTTTAATGTTTATTTTCTATTATTATTACAATTATACTTATAGAATTATTTATAAAATTAAAAACAAAACCATAGGGTAAAGCAGTTTCAAAGTGTAAGAGAAGCCTAATGGCATTGTTTAAATAAGTGTAGGTTAAATAGATATAGGTGTTATATTAGTTTTCTATAGCCGCATAAGAAATTTCTCCAAAACTTAATGGCTTAAAACAAGAAACATTTATTATATCACAGTTTCTGTCAGTCACGAGTTTGAGAACAGCTTAGTCAGGTGGTTCTAGCTCAAGTTGTCTCATGTAGTTGGCATCAGGATGTCTATGGGGGCTGCAGTCATCTGAAGGCTTGACTGGGTCTGGAAGATCTACTTCAAAGATGGCACACTCCCATGGCTACGGACAGGAAACCTCAGCTTCTCTATGGCTGTTGGTATGAAGCCTTGGGATTTTTTCGCTACAGGGATTTCTCCGTATGGTATTTGAGTATCCTTACAACATGGCAACAAACTTCCCCCAGAGTGAGTAATCTGAGGAAGAGAGAGAGAGAGAGGATAAAGTCACAAGGCCTTTCAAACTAGTCTCCAAAGTCACACACCATCACCTGTACTTTTTTTTAAATGTTAGGAATGAGTCACTAAGTTCACCTTGAATTCAAAGGGAGGGAATATCAAAGAATTTTTGGACACATTTTAAAACCACCACAAGTATGTTCTAAATTTTTATAGAAAAAAAAATTTTTTATAGAGGCTGATGGTAAATCCTTACTGCTTATTTCTTAGATACTATCTACTTAAATTTGCCTTGGAATAATCTTATTTTATAAATTAACATTATTTAGTAAAAAAGCTTAAACTGTCTTGAGTAGGAGACTAATTTTGAGGCTTATTTATTGTATAGTTTGTTTTTTGTTGACTAGAAGGAAATTATAAATCACAGCTTTTTTATGCCACAGCTAAACTCATTGCTATTTAAAAATATATAAAAGTCAACTGACTAAGGGTCAGGCAGCACGGGACCTCTTTTCCTGAATAAATGACTAACCAGCTTCTGAGTTTGGGAGAAGAGAAAGAGCTCAGGCTTTAGGACAATGCTGGATGAGGCAAAACTGCAATATGAAGTCATCGTAAGGTTACTGAACACCCAAACTAATAGGATAACTATTCGTCCTGACATTGGGTAAAATTAGCTTGGGAGAGGAAGATGCTTAAAGGTGTTACATGTTTAAATTTTACTTAAATCATATTTAATTTGCTCATTTAAAATTACAGGTATGAAAGTATATTTTCATAAAAGTGGGTTGGTAGGGCAAATAAGGAAGAATGCTGAAGAGATTTCTGTTTTGCTGGAGTTTTTGTTTTTTTGCCATTGGCAAAAGTTCCACAACTATTAATTTCATCTCTAAGTGAAAAGTATTTATTATTAGGCCCCAGGCTCACATAAATACAGCAGCAGAAGTTTAAGAAACAAAGTAATATCATTTTGATAGATCTCAACAGATTTCTCTCCCTAATTCCACTCACATAATTTTATACCCATGAGGTTTAGAATTGAACAAAAATGTCAAGTTTTGGAATTATTTGGGGTGTGAATCTTTCAAATGAAAATTGAGGAAAACATTATCAAAGACCCATGAGATAAGTATAATGAGTTTTAAATAGTAACAAATGAAACGGCAAACAGGATCACACATTGAGAAACAGGGTCTCTCATTGAGAAATCAGTTAGTAAAAATGAAGGCAAGCAGCTGAAATTCCTATTTGGAATTGTGGCTAATTGGATGAGGGAAATGGGATGTTGATATCAGGACAAGATAAAAGTCATAGTGTAAAACTCAGAATACGTTTCTCATGGCTGTTATTACTTGAGTAGTAATAACTAAATGTGTTGAATATCAACAGTTCAAGGAACACGTTAATTTGTAACCCTCTGTGTTGAAGGAATCTGTATGTTACCTGGTTGTTTGGAAATATTAAAAAAAAAGCTTATTATCTAGGCTTCTTACTGTGAAGTATGGCAGGAAAAAAAAAAAACAGATCACAATGTTCTCACGAACGCTGTTTCCTTATTCAGATATATAACCACATCTATATTCATTCCAACACTTCGGGAATCTAAAGTAAAGCAAATGTGCCATTTAAACAACAACAATTGAAGCACCCACACACTGAAGTACACTTATGCAATGACATAGCTCCACAAATGGAGAGATGGTGGCTGGGAAAAAAATCAGTTCTATAGAAACTGAAATATTCAGTTGTAAGCCAGGAAATTTTATTTTTTCCCCGAAGTCCTACTTCTACCCTGCACCAAGTTTGGTTTATTTATTTCTTTGTTCAATGACTTCTAATTGTGAGATATTTAGGAGATAGAAATGAGAAGACTTAATAACATATATGTGTGTTGTCTGGAGAGAGGTTAACCAATGACAATTTATGCCCTGACAATCTGCTTCTGTAAAGACTACAGTCTTGGAAACCCTATGGGAAACCCTATGGGGGAGTTCTGCTCTGTCCTATAGGGTTTCTATTAGTCGAAATCAACTTGAGGGCACACAACAACAACTCTGCATGGGAGGTTTTCAATTAATGTTTTTAGAATGTATGAATACATATGAATAAATACATGAATGAGGGAATGAATTAACATGTGTATGATTCTTGTTTAGATGATGAGTGAATAAAGGCCATACCATGTCCTAAGACAGGGAACAGAGAAGAAAAGATGGGTTTATGATAATCTGAGTTTGAGATTCCTAGTGTATACATACAAGCAGATTTTGGTAAAACAGGATGTTTTGACCCTAACATTTTGACTCCTCTGTTATAGAATATTTTGAAATATTTGATGAAAATTGCTCATAATTTTCTCATAGATTATCTAAGAAATAAAATCTAATATTACTCTTTTAAAAATGCATAATTGATATTACTCTAGAAATAGCATGAAATAGAACTGACAGTTATTTAAATCATCATTGTCTAAATAATTGCTTTATGTTAGAAACATTGAAAATTATAAAAATTGGCCTAAAAAAAATTAAATGAAATGATCCACATAAAATGAAACTACCATGCAGTACAAATTTTAGTAACTAATATGTAATAGAAGAATTAAAGCTTCTGGTGAAATTTTGGTTTATAAAATCTGAATTTAATCTATAAAATTTGGTTTGAGAGATAAAAATGTCCTCAAAGCCAAAGCTGTAACAATAATATTATATCATCTAAGAATAATTGAACTATCTTTATGGTAAAATTCAAACAGAAACATCATGGATCCACATGAAAATAATTTTAATAAAATATAATTGAAAAATATGTAAATGGTTTGACTGTACAGTCATTGATCAAGAAATTAAATTGATTTAACAAAGTTTGCTCTGGAAAATACTCTTTTAAAAAAATTCATCTAGGTTAAATTCTTATGGTTAAGATGCTTGTATTTGTAAAGACAGCACCAAAAACTGTTGGAAGTGAAAAAAGCAAAAGTCAGGTGGCAAGGTCAAAACAGCAAAGTCAAAATAAGGAGGTCAAAACACCCTACGCAGCAGCTGATTCTAGGCCTAGAACCCCAGAGATGGAAACCTGAGGTAGAAATCTAGGTCTGTGGAAGTTGAAGCCATGGGTGTGGATGAGTTATTCCTGGAGAGAAGATATAGAATGGAAGTCCAGAAGCCCTGATACTTAATGGGCAGATAAAGGAAGACCACATGAAGTGACAAAAAGAGGAGGATCATTACTTTTTATCTCTCAGGACTCTCCATTAGCAGTAGATTTCATAATTTTTAAACTCTTCTAGATTACAACCTGTCTCCATATTCAAGAAAATGTGGGGTATTATTAAATTGAAATCATAGTATTTCGGAGTGTAAGCATAATAATCCCATTGTCCTAATACCCAGATGTCAACTGAAGTGTGATTCACATGTGTCATGTGAACCTAAAAATTTTCCTGCTTTCATTGTTTATTCTGAAAGGTAATTTAGTCTATTTATCTTGCAGTTGTTTGATAGAATAAGGCTCTTTTGGATGCCTGCAAAACATCAACCAGATTTTATATACCTGAGGCATGTACCTCTTCGAAAAGTCCATCTCTTCACAATTATTCAGATGAGTTGCCTGGGACTTTTGTGGATAATAAAAGTTTCAAGAGCTGCTATCGTCTTTCCCATGATGGTATGAAACTTCTAAGTTAACTCTTTTCTCTTGTGATTTTCTATTCTTTTTGGAAACGTGTGAACTGAAATTGGAACGATAGAGTCATTCTGAACAATTATTGGAAACTTGATACAAATTTTGGCAACTAAAACTAGTAAGATAGGGTTTGAGATTTTCTATGAATTTCAGTGATGCATATTAGTTTTATTGCTCTAGAATTCTAAATATTAGTAGTAGTGTAAATTAATTGAAGTTGGATGGAAAAGTGTAAACTTTCAAAATTTAATATTAAAGATATACTAACAAATCTGAAAAGTTAGGGTGATTTTTAAAATTAATTTTATTAAATGTTTCATTTCAAATACTTCATAAGTACAGTTAATTTGAAAGACTATGAATAATTAAATACATCAGCATAGGTAAGAATGGGCTAATGTTCATTTAAAATAACAAAATATTAACTGCATGTTGTAAGGAATATTCAAATGCATTTTACAGTTTTTTTTTTTTAAGCTTCTTCAAATGACTCCTGTAATAGGTAAAATCATAGCCTTGATTATAAGGAGGCGATGAGAAAAGAAAATGAGAATAGCAAAAGTCTTTTAGCTATGCTCTATGCACATACATCTTTAATCTTTGCTTTAATCACAGCCCTAATCTAAATGGGTTAGCCCCCCACACTCCCCTCTGCCAAAAAAAAAAAAAAAATCCCTATATCTCCAATTTCTATTTTTTCCTCTGTTTTAAACTCTTTTATTATTTGCTTCAGGTGTTAGCTCTGGTATTTGTAAGAAAACTGATGGACTTGTTATTTACCAAGCGGGAACTCAGCTGGTTGGATGATTTAATGCCTGAGAGTAAGAAAAAGAAGTTAGAAGATGCTGAAAAAGAAGTAAGAGAAAAATCACCATCTTATTCTTAAAAAAAAAAAAAAAAAAGGACACTTGCACAGTAATGGCTTTTTGCAAAACAAAATTATTGCATTTTTTCTTCAAAGAGTTAGTGATTACTAACAATCACAGATTAACTAGTTTGGGAGTTTAATGTTTAAAATCAGAAACTTGGGATTTTAACAGAGACAGGGAGTGAAGATCTTACATGAGGAAATCAAAGTCTGATAAAATATGCAAATATTTGTACTTAATTACCCTTTGAATTTTAAGGTTTCTTTTTCTGCTTATTCAACAGATAATGAAGTATTTGCCTATGTCATTAGGGTTTGATTTTTTTCATATGTGCCCTGTGGATGATAGAAACATACTGATGTTTAACTATTTCCAAATTTATGGTCATATAATGACTGCATTTTGGTTGAATATGTGAAAAGAAAAAAGGAGATATTATTGTTGGCATTTTTCTATGGGAAAGGTTTTAATAAAAAGATTCTAATAAAAATTAGTTATTCTTAAAATAGATGAAATGGTTCAGAGGAAGAAATATTGCTCTAAGTTGCTTTCAAAGTGATTAATGAGTAAATGTTACTTGAGAAACTTTGGGGACTTAATTACTTTTATGGACTTCTAATTTGTTTTTTTTTTGTTTCATATGTTAAAACAATTTGCTTTAAATTTTACGACATTATTAAAGTTCATATGTAAGTTTGGGTCTGTTTTTAAGGCTAGTAATCAAAAACATTTCTCAAGTATATAAAAACTACATAGACTATAAATGAAAAAATTTAACCAATACATTTAGCAGAACAATTGATCCAATAGAGTGTAAAAATAAAAACAAAAACAAAAACTTCAATGTGAATAAAAATGAAGTTAAAAGAAAGTATTTGGGTGGAATTGTACATCATCCTTTCCATTTTTTCTTCTTCTACAAGGTGGTCAGCAAATATATTTAGTTTCCTATTTACAGAATATTTCCCAATTCAAGGATATATTCTTCTCTTCCTTGGGAGATTCATTTGCAGACATTTTCAGGGGTATTAGACTTTGCTCAGTCTTCTAGTGAGTGCAGATTAAGCCACAAGGTCCAATGAGGTTTCTGCTCAGATATTTCTCCAAATATAAAAACTGAAACCAAGCCCATTCCTTTCCAGTCAATTCTGACTCATAGTGACTCTATAGGACAGAGTAGAACTGTTCCATAGGATTTCCAAGGAGCAGCTGGTGGACACGAACTGCAGAACTTTCGGTTAGCAGCCGAGCTATTAACCACTGCACCAGCTGGGCTTCTCTGGAAATATGGCTTCTCTAATTCTACCAATCCTTCATGTCTTCATGGTATACCATCATGGACAATGGATTCTTACATTTACATCTATCATGATGATGTATCTTAATTCCATCTGAATAGTTCAATTTTCCAAACGATGAAGAAGGCATGCTTAGAATCATGTTTCTATTAATATTAAAGTAAATTTAAAACACCATAGTATAATACTGTCGTTAGTTACTTTTTCTAAGCTTGATATATTGTTGTTGTTAGATGCTGTAGAGTCACTTCCGACTCATAGCGATCCTATAGGACAGAGTAGAACGGCCCCAGAGGGTTTCCAAGGAGCAGATGGTGAATTCAAACTGCTGACCTTTTGGTTAGCAACTGTAGCATTTAATCACTGTGCCACCAGAGCTACAAGCTTGATATAGAAATGATATAAGTATTTGAGATATTTTAAAAATAAGGCTTTGAAATATTTTGATAGTCCCCAAATCAATGCCCATGTAAGCAGCAGTCAAGAAATCAAACGACGTATTTCTTTGGGCAAATCTTCTGCAAGACCTCTTTAAAATGTTAAAAAGCAAAGATGTCACTTTAAGGACTAAGGTGCACCTGACCCAAGGCATGGTGTTTTCAATCGCCTTATATGCATGCGAAAACTGGACAATGAATAAGGAAGACCGAAGAAGAATTGATGCCTTTGAATTATGGTGTTGGTCAAGAATATTGACCATACCATGGACTGCCAGAAGAATGAACAAATCTGTCTTGGAAGAAGTACAGCCAGAATGCTCCTTAGAAGCAAGGATGGCAAGACTTCATCTCACATATTTCAGACATGTTACGAGGAGGGACCAGTCCCTGGAGAAGGACATCATGCTTGATAAAGTAGAGGGTCAGCAAAAAGAGGACCGTCAACGAGATGGACTGACACAGTGGCTGCAACAATAGGCTCAATCACAGCAATGATTGTGGGAATGGTACTGGACTGGGCAGTGCTTTGTTCTGTTGTACACAGGGTCACTATGAATCAGAAGCAACTCCATGGCACCTAAACAACAACAGTTTTAGCAAGTGTTTCTTTTCATCCTCAGACACTATTGAGAGAAATATGACAGAATTTGGCACAAAGTAAATTCAAATAAGATGGAGGCCAGAGTACAGGCATTCTAAAGACTTAAATGATCCGTACTTAAAGTAATTAAAATCATTCAGGCTGAAAACAATTTCCAAGAAAATTTAAATTCTAAGGAAGACAAGTTTGAATACGAAACTTATTGACCATGATTCTCCCAGTCTTTCTGATAATTATACTGCTATTAAGCATACTAAAGCAGTAACTTGTAGTTTTTATTTTCCTGTTTTGATTTTCCATCACGTCTTTAGTCTGTCTGTTGGAATAAGCTAGCAACAACCCCAGCCATATAATCATTCCTTCCATAAGCATTCTCTTAGGCCATACCCATCCTACAGAACATTCTTACCGTTAGAACTTTGTAAAATGAAAAACAATGTATTTAAGATCCTTCTCTTCTATCATTCAAAGACAATTTCACATTCTCCCTTTATTTGTCTATGAAATAGGAAAGAACAAGTTTGATGATAATCTAAGTTTATTAGAATTTGCTATTTCCATTGCCTAGAACCACTCCCGTAACTGTATGTATGGTGCTTTTCTGTATGCATATGTCCATTTTGGAGTTTATCTTGGATAGACAGAGACTCTACTTAATGAACTTCTCACCTTTTTTACATTGTCTACCCATTTTATTCCAATGGCTGTTGAAGTGTTTTCTGATTATGGCGATGAAGATTTTAGAAGTAACTGAGTATCATTAAATTTCCTAGAACTCAAATTTTCTGAAAGGATACAAAACTAGTTTAAAGATTAATTGGGGGCAAATTTACAGCTGTATCCCCCAGACCTGTGTTTGAGAAAAAGTGAGGGAAAATGCCTTACAATAAAACCAGGCAGGTTTACAGAGCCTTAAAACTTCAAATAGATTGATATGATGACACTTTCATGTGATCCTCAGTACATGGAAAGAAAAAAGTGAGCCAGTAATACGGTGAAGAAATAATCCATACTTCAAACATTAAAATATATTTCTGGGCAGTGCAAAGAAAGATAGTTCTCCATCCAGTGACTGGAGAAAGGAAAAGAAGTTTTAAAATGCTGACATTCTAGCTTGGAATTAGTATTAAAAGCGTATGATTAGTACAGAGAATAGGAAGATTTAAGAAGGTTTAAGCTAAAACTTCAATCAGTGGTTGATTTTTCTGCTTGGTCCCCAGATCTCAGTATTCCATCCTCTTGAGGCTTACAGATTCCAGTGAAAGATGTGATCTTACTGGAGCATCTTATACCAACGCCCAGTCTTCCAGGGTATTGTGCATTATGGTTATAAACAGACAAGTTCTCCAGAAATGTTGCATTTCTGGAATTGCTCAAATTAATTGAGTAACTTTGATCGTGATCTGGCAAGATGGTAAATAGCAGAAATGTCTCAGCTCCCTGAGACTTGAATTTAAACTAGGCTCACCTCTCATCCTTTTGATGATAGTTACAATCTTGTACCTTTATCCTCCAGGGTTTCTCGATCAGTAACCCACTTCTGGTCTTATGGCATTGAGAAAACATTAGTTTGACCTTAAAATTCAATAATGCACTAAGCAGAATAAATAGCTACACAGGCCAGTCCAAGGTCGCAGAGCTTCTGTTCCAAATTTTCATGTACTTCATGCATATGCATATGCATATGTTTCAGTTTTTAGGAAGAAAGGATTATAATCAGGGTAGAAATGAATATTGGAACCCTGGCATTTTGCACATTGCTCTGTGTAAAGAGAAGACCGAAGAATCAAATTCTGGATGTCCAAATGTGTTCAGAGTACCAACACGCCTTCCTTCCTACTTAAATATTCTCTAGGACACTGTACACATTTAACAAAAGGGCTACTGTTAAAACAGAAAACTCCAGCAAAACATTTGCTCATGGACAGGCGAGAATGTTAGATAAATTCTAGAAATTCAGCTCTGTGGAAGTAATCATGATATTGACACCTCTTGCTTTACTGGGGGTTCGCTCTAAACATACACTATAGGAGAAAACAAAAAGGAAACACGTAGGACTTTGTGATCTTGTACAAAGCACAATCATGAGAAAGGCTAAAAAAACACAAAAGCAGTCTAAAAGGAAGTGCAATTAAAAGATAACAGAGACTGTCTTACTGCTAAGAATGATCACACTTGGTTGTGTTTTTGGGAAGCATGGCTTTATTATTACACAGGCAAAATGTCCCTTGCAATTGAATCTTATGGTGGGGCAAGCGTATTCTCCTTCCTAGAGCAGTGGTTCTCCAACTGTGGTCCCAGGACCTCTGCTGTGTTAGCCAACACCTGGCAACTTGTTAGAAATTCATATTCTTAGGTCCCACCTCGAACCCACTGAATCAAAATCTAGGAGTGGGGCTCAGCAATCTATGTTTTAACAAGACCTCTAGGTGACTCTGATAAAAAAAAAAAAATGGTAAAATTTGGGATAAGATCTTCCCTAAAATCACAGGATCTATATCTCTAGAATTTAATATTCTAAATCTGAGGTTACTATATCAGGATTTGTGTATTTTATAATAATTTAGATAAGTCACTTAGAGATACTGAATCAAATATCCAGGGGAAAAATATATGTTGCATTATCTATTTATATGGATTTTAAATGGGCCCCTATTTTTCAAATTTTATTGAGACAGTAGTTTAATGTATTATCTCTTCTGTTGGAAATCATAAAAATACAATAAAACATTTTATGGTCTTCAAATTACTTATATATATATAATTTTTGGGGGGTGGCACAAACAGTTAAGCTCTCAAATACTGTCTGAAAAGTTGGCAGTTCAAACCCACTCAGAGGTACCATGGAAGATAAGCCCGGTGTTCTGATTCCAAAAGGTCACAGTCTTGAAAACCCTATGGAGCAGTTTTATTCTGACACACATAGGGTTGCCATGAGTTGGAATCAACTCAACTGCCAAGTGGTATGTGTGTTTATAGCACTATCTATTCTATTGCTAGAGAAGCCCTCGGGGCAGTGTTTAAATGCTTGACTACGAACTGAAAGATCGGGGGTTTGAACCCACCAGCCACTCCATGGGAGAAAGATGTGGCAGTCTGCTTCTGTAAAGACTACAGCCTTGGAAATCCTATGGGACAGTTCTACTCTGACTTGAGAGCAGTGTTTTTTTTTTTTTTTTTAATTCTATTAGCAGTTAGGGAAGGGGATGGTGAGATGCTTCTTATATTTGCAGGCCTCATTTTCTTTTTTGGTAATATAAAAGAGCTGAACTGGAATTCTGAGGTCCTTTGCATTTCTTATGCTTCTATGAATTCTAAAATTGGTGAATATTTTCTCTAATTCTGTAAGTAGCTTTGTGAACACTGACTCTCTGTTGTTGTTGTTTATACTTTGAGCTTTTGGGGGAGCTCCTATTTAGATACAGACTTTGCCTGAAAAATGAATATAGTAACAGATGATACCTAGTTCACTAAAGCTAGTTACAAGGATATAGCATTTTTTAGGTATCATGATATCTGAATTGTATTCTTTATGCTATCACAGAACACAATTCTAATTCATGATGTAATTTGATATATAACATCCTATTTATCAAAACAGACCACAGTTTGACTTCAATTTTATTTTCCACTTGTGCTTAGCACAGTCCCTGGGCTCCAGACAGGCTAGTTGTTCATTGTCATACAGCCACATCTTATTTATTCTATCCACATTGTTTCTTCCCATCAGAATTTCTTCCTTTCTACGTCCAAACTGATCAAATAAGACTGGCTCAGATACCACTTCCTCCTCTGTTCCTGTACTTCCCCCCCCACCCCACCTACCCTCCACGGTGATCTTCTTAGCCTCTAAGGGTAGGGTTTATATCCATCTTTTCTTGTATCTCCAGTTCCTAGCAGGCCACCTATCAGGTAGATCATGTTCATACATACTTATTGAATGAATCAGTGAATAGTTTCTGGATTATTCTTTGTATACCTAGCACATAGTACATGCTCAGTAAATATTTGGGTGCTGAGTAGGAATCAAAATTGGGTTTTTGCTTTTTTGTTTAAGTAGATTGGTTTTTCCAAGCCTCAAGTTTCCTGCCTTTTGTTAGCAGTAGCTGTCCTTCATGTATTTAGTATCTGAAAAATGTTTTGAATATCTTTATTATACAATGGCACTTCAATCGCAGCATGATATCCCTCTGGTCTAATTGTCAGAGCCCCTCAGATGTCCTTGGGTAAACGTCAATCACCATCCCTACAACATATTCACCGAGCCGTAGAACTCAGCATACTTTTGAGGGACTCTGTAAGTGAAATGCTCAGTGGAACTCATTTTAAGGTGCTTCTGACTTATAAAGTAGTGGATACAGGTTAGCTTTATGTTCTCACGATCTCTCTTTTCCTATGTGATTGAGATAAACTAGGTCGTGCTCGTCGTGACCACTCGTGCCTGATTTGACTCTGCTCCTCCCCAGAAAGCCTCAGTTTTTGGCTTCCTCACAGTGCTGCCTGGGCTGCAGCAGGCCGTCCATCCCCGCGCTCTGGGGCCCACCCAGCTTTCCTTCTGGCACTAAAGGCAGCGGCTGCTCTGCCACCCTTTTCTTCAGATAAGCATGGCTTGGAAATGCTATCTTTAGAGGTGATGAGTTTTTGTTTGGATAGAATTATGACTAGTGTAAAGCCCACACATGCTAACAAGCCACGGAGTGCAAAATAATTATTGAAAGCAATTTGAGAGAAAAGTGGAAAATCATCTGAGGAAAAAACAAAATTGTTCACCAAGCATTGGTCTCATTTTTTTTTTTTTTTCCTGGTAGATTGAATCTTGAGCTTTGGTCTTTGGCTACAAGGTAACCTAACCATTGAAGGCACTGTTATTCCCTTCAGTTGCTTTGGTTTAACTCTATTAAAAATGTCTGTCTGCCTCTTGACATTTTATTCTGAGTTGGACAGAAAAGATATTGTATATAAGGCTTACCCTTGAATGGACAGCTAAGCAAGGAATTACATTTTGCTTTCCATTTGGGAAGGAGGTCAGGTAGTTCTTCATCTTTATATATCTTTAAATTCCATTTCTAAAGTTAGAGCTAATAATTCTAACATTTTTAAATGGCCCTAAATAGTTCTCTGAACTTGAGCAGTGACCCATTTTAAAATAAATTCATTCAATAGGAGCTCTAATTACAGGTAACAAAATTTCTTTTTGGGGGGTTTGAAAAAAGTTAAACCAGAACGTTTTAGTATGGTAGCCATAGGATTATTTTCATCCAAAAGGTATAATTTAAAAATGTTATATATAAAGAAATGAATATCTGAATAATTTCCACCCTTTGAGGAAGGGTGGAATATTGTCATTGTAGGAAGAAATCTGAACCATAAAACAAAAGTCTAAGATGCGTCAAAGTGGAGTCAACTATTCCATCTCCTACCCCATGCAGGCTCACCTGTGTTTTGATCCATACAGGAAGACAGCTTCTATTTCACTCCAAACCTCTTGAGCAGTTGTTCTCAAAGTGTGGCTTTCAGATCAACAGAATCTACATCACCTGGAAACTTGTTAGAAATGCAAATTATTGTGTCCTATGTAATATTGAACTGGAAACTCTGGGGGTGAGGCTGAGCAATCTGTGTTTTAACAAGCCCTCCAGGTGATTCTGATGTAAACTAAGTTTGAGAACCACTAGCCTAAACACAGCCCTCATACCCTTCTAGTACAGCATCCTGGGAATGTAATTTCGACTTTGTAATAATGATGTGACTCATACTTTTGTCCTTATAAATCTTAGATTAAGTTTTTTTTAATCTGCTTAGAAATTAACGATGTTTTACGTTGAGTGACATGAAGGAGATTGTTGTTAGCATTTAAATTACTTTGTGGTATGAGTCTCTCGTTAATTACTCATGTTCTTGGTAGCTGATGCTTTATTGAAAGGACCTGTGCTAACATTAATAAATGCAAACAAAGTGTAAGGTCCCGAGGTTAATGAGATAATGAAACATTAATCTGTTTCTCCTTTACTGTAAAATGAGGACTGATCAGGTTCATTATTTATCCTTTACATTTGTCTTTCCAGGAAGAACAAAGTATGCTCGCAATGGAAGATGAGGGCACAGTACAGCTCCCGTTGGAAGGGCACTATAGGTAAAACGTAAATTTAAAAGCACACTGCTTTGAGTAATGGCACTTGTTATGTACTCTGTTTAGGAATTTGCTACTGTGTGGGTTCCTGTAGAGATTTGTTGAAGTTGTGATAGAGCAGAAAGAACCGAGAGTAGGAATTAGATTACCAAGGTCTAAGTACTAAGTTTGGTCACTAATATCTGTATGACTATTGCCAAGCTGGGTAAAATGAAGGCAGGGCAGGGAGCTGTGAACCAAAGCTTTTTCTTCTCATTTCATAATACATATGAAATCTCCCTTTCATACCCTCAGAAAGTAGACCGCTCCATGAAGACAGGCCAAGATTCACTTCTGAGATAAATGAGCTAGGTATTTACTAAACTGATCACAGGTCAATGTTTTAACTCTGGGAATTTGCTCAAGGAAAGGCACATCCAAAGAGACAGTCTGATTCCTGAGTTGCAGAATTCAGCCATACCAGCCATTTTAGGAAATATTGATGTAACTCTCAAAAATATGCTTATCTTCTTTGTGCACAAAGACATAGCAAAAGAAAGCAAACTCCTATAAGTTAAAATAAAACTTTTCCAAGTATTTGACCAAAAATTACATCTTTATGGTTTAATTTCAATATTTTTTCTTGTACAAGTATTGAATTCTGTTTTATGCACCAGCTAGTACCCAATTTATGATCTCAAAGTGCTCAAGGATAATTTAAGGCCATGCCAATAAAAAGTGGGAAAGAGCTTTCTCTGAGGAGTGAATTTTTCATAACATTAAAATATCAAAATAGAAGAGGATCTTCAGGTCCTGACTTTAAAATTGTATCCCTAAGAAATTTTTTTTGTTGTTGTTATAATTATCTACCACTTAGGGTTAGTACATTTTATTTATTTATTATAATATTTAAATTTTAAAATCCTATTGGTTGTTTAGTTGAACCCAGCATATTCCCAAATGTATTCTGTAGAAAACTAGTCTCATGTGGTACCAATGAGACTCTCAAAAGAGTTTTGTGATTAAATAAGTTTGGAAAATGTTCCATACAACATTCCAGTTTAGAAAGTCACAATGCACATTGGCTTACTAAAAAATCTAAGTCATCCTGCAATTAAAAAAAAATTAAATTTGCTCACAGGACTCTTTGTCACAAACATCATGAAAAACTTAATATCCCACATGACACTCTTTGGGAAATTCGTTGATCTCAGTTTCCAGGAAACTACTTTTCTAGGCAGACCAAGGGCTGGAAGGATTAGCAGAATTGAAGAACACAGTTCCAGACAGGGCAAATGAGGGGAACATGGGAGACCCAAAGCTTTTCTCAGAACCCTTACGTGTCCCTCTTAAAGGTTGAATTTGTTGCTGTGTTGTGGACAGTCACCAATGGGGTCAGCCTAGGGTCTCTGTACACCATGATTTTTTTCCCAGCAAATCTTTTTTCCTCCATGTCGTGAAAAGGATGCTGTTTACTCACCCACTGACACTTTCTTTGACTTGGGCTCTGATTTATTGTTGCTGACATTTGGCTGTATTTCTAGCCAGGGGATGTTTTGGAGTATCCTGAATGCCACCTGTAATTGGTGCCATTTTAAAGTATAAAAAAAAAAAAGAAAGAAAGCACCTGATATTGCTGGTTCCCCAGCCATTTAGAAAGACTTTTGTCTAAAGCACAGTCTGTATTCATTTATTCAAGAAATATTTATTGACTGGGTACTAAGTGCCTGGCTCTGTTCTAGGTCTTGAGGGAATACCAGTGAACACACTAGTCAAGAACCTCTGTCCTCATGAAGCTTATATTCTAGTGGAATTGGGGTGGGAGGGGCAGAAACTAAACACATAAAATATATAGTATGTTTTTTTGCATGGTGAAAAGTGCAATAAAAGCAAAAAAGAGGGACAGGATAGGAGTACCAGGACAGGAGCACCAGGACAGGAGTACCAGGATGGGGATTGAAACTGCAGTTTTAAATAGAGTAGTCAGAGAAGGCCTCTATGAGAAGGAGACATTTGAGACAGATTGTACCATGGCAGGGAGCATTCTGGCAGAAGGAAGAGCAAGGACTAAGGCTTTGAGGCAACAGCAAGCTTGCCATGTTCCAGAACAGCCAAGGCCACTGTGGCTGGAGAGGAGTGAGCAGGGTGCAAGCAGCAGGAGATGAGGTCAGAGGGTGAGGATCACATCAGAGCACTAGAGACTCATAGGCTTTTGTAAGGACCTCGGCTTTTATTCTCAGTCCTGGGAACCACTGCAGCCTTCTGAGCAGAGTAGTGATGTGATCCCATCTGAGTTTTAAAAGACTGCTGTGCTGCGTGTGTGAGGGGCAACCGGCTAAGCAATCACCATGCAGAAACTGATCTCTTTAATTTGAAATAAATTGTGAAAGTTGTGGCCAAATCAGTTTTCATACAACTAGAATCTTTCTTTTAGATTTTTACTTTTCAGAGTTTTTTTTTTTATAGTTGAGAGAACTATTTAATATTTCTCAATTTTTAATTATAAAAATACTCTACAAAGGTATATATTTAGTTTCTATTATGGGATAACTGCTGTTACTTATTTAATGTTTATTATTTCATTTTGGGTAAACTATCTAGAGATGATCCATCTGTGATCAATATTTCTGACGAAATGTCAAAGACTGCTTTGTGGAGAAATCTTCTGATTACTGCCGATAATTCAAAAGATAAGGAGTCAAGCTTTCCTTCTAAAAGGTTTGAATTTTAAAATAATGAGATTGTATGCTAATACCAATCATATTTATGACATGAAACCTTCAGCAAAAGAATAAATACTGGTTTCCATCAAATTTAGATCTAGTCTTTCAGACGATTCTTTTTTAAAGTGGGTGGAAATTGTATTTATCACAAATGTTTAAATGTTTTTTCAATATCCCCCTTTCAAATTGGGAGCTCATTCCAAACTATTATGGTGGAGGGGAAATGGTGCTCTAAATAAGTCCCCAGTGGGTGACATTTTGGACATTCATTTTGGCCTATTCTTTTACAGTACAGTTTTATTGTATTCCTGCATCACCCTTGGCCCAGAATTCTCCTAGAAGTCCAACCATATTTCGCAACCCTCCAGAACCCCATCTTTTTTTAAAACTCATATGGCACATACATTGGTGATTTTATCTTTAATAAGTTTCTGAAAAAAAAAAATAGTAAGTTTCTGATCCCCTATTCCAACCCCTTGAAAATCTATCCTCACCCCTTACCCAAAAGCTTAACTCAAAAAAGTTCTATCCATTCTTATCTCTTTGTATATAAAGATACAAACAACTCTTGTACTTGCAAATGATATTTTAAAAGCATGCTGGGGGAGGAGTTTATCTTTAAACATCAAGAGTCATCATGGGATTTCCAGAATTTATAAATAAGCGTTTAAACCATCCAATCTTCTTCAGTGCTGATCTGCAGAAAAAGGATTTCCTGTGTTGTGCTAAAATCTCTTCATGTTAGAGAGTGATTGAGGGATTTGGGACAGTGTGTACTGTAATTATCAAGTTCCTTTATTTTCATAACCTTAAATTAACATTTTCTACTTAATTTTTATATTACATTTTTTTCATAAGCTCCCCTTCCTAATCACTCTAGAAGCTGATTCCCCAAAGGTAAGAGCCTCTCCCTCAAATCTGTTCCTTGGTTGCATTTCCTTCTGTTAAATGGTGTCCTCTAGAAACCTGGTCAGACTATGTCCTCTGTGTGTGTTTTGGGGAGGCAAAAAGTATGGAGAGCCCTGGACTCAGATCCTGTATCACTCTGAGTGTTTATGGTTTTCCTGTAACTACTCAACTCTATAAGAGTTTGAAATTTGAGTAAACTTTTTTCCCTACAAGATTTATACAAATGAATCATGCATAAATCAATAAATCCTGCAAAACTGTATTTGGTAATGGCATCAAATTTCTAGATTGGAAAAAGAAAGTTCATTCCTTAAATCAAGACATTGCAAAGCTGGGAGCTTCCATTTATGCACCGTCATGCATCCAAACCTGCAAGCTTTGTCTGGCTTTATGGGAAATACTTGGAAACAGAGGCCAGAGAAAGAGGCTACATTAGACTAGAGCATGTTTTTGTCACCCCAAAATAGCATGCTGCTTCAGTGTCATCTCTGTCCCAAACAGCATAAACAAGTCCAACAGTGAATGTATAGAGAATATTCACTTCAGAAGCTAGGGATTAGCCCCTATTCTCTCTATTTCTGTCTCTTTCAGCCTTTCTTCTCTCTCTTTCTCTTTGTCTCTTTCTTTCTCTCAACTACGTCTAACACTTACTCCAAAGGAGATTAATATATATGACTCAATAGACTGTCTTAAAGTCTTTTGGTTAATATTTGCTTTCTTTAAACAGAGCTTTAAAATCTTCATGTATTTCCTTGCTTGGTTCAAGCAGAAATAACATTTTGTGCTAAAATATACTTTATGTCCTTTCTCAAAGTTCCCTGTTACAGTTGGATAGAATCATCCTCGCAGTAATTCTGTGTTTTGTTAGAGCTCTTGGAAGAAAATCAGAGCATTATGAGATGGGTGATTTCTCAAGCCCACTGAAATATGTGCTTGTGGACCCTTTCACATTAAAAATATGGCTTTCTGATATTCGAAAATGTGAAATGCAGGTTTGTGGGCTCAAAATAAAATGCTGGCCAAGGCAAATATGTAGAGAATTGAGGCAATCAGACTTGTAGATTGCTTGTTTCCTGTACTATATAGACTCATAGTTTTTCTTTGGTTCAAGCAAAAGTTTTTATGATATGATATTTTAGATAATCCCCAAATGAAATAATAATGCCAAATGATGGCTTTCATGAGAAAAACCTAGTTATTTTAAAAATATGTGTCTAGATTAAAAAATACATATTTAGTCTTCAGACGATACATTGATTCTAGTGAACAATGTAGGCTACTTTAAGCAAGTCCAATTTTAAACAGACTATCTTTTATCTTTTGATATAACCATTTGTTTCTTGTTTGAACATATGTTCTCACTGATGTGAGGTCCAAAATATTGCTGGAGTGAAAGTTTACCCAGCTTTCTTTACCTAGCAATGTGATAAAATCTGTAGCTTTCCACGTGAAAAAATATCTCTAAGTAGTTAATGTCTTTCATCCTCATAACTGGTAACTGACAGAAAGGGTGTAGCTCCTAGAATCCTAAAGCTACCAATACTGATAACAATGATTACCTTCCAAAGCCACTGCTTTCTCTTGGTATCTGTTGAGGGCACTAAAATATGACATGGATGTTGACCAGGAACTGTGAAAACTTAGTATGTGTTGGAGTAGCTGTTGGGCGAAAAGGCCTAAAGACCAGGTTACCAGGGTCTGTGTCTACTGAGAACTTAGCTGGCTTCCATGCAGCCTTTGACACCCACCTGGCTGTTCTCCACCCTACCACCCTTCGCTACAAGCCATATGTGCCTATCAGAGAAGCCTAGCTACCGTTTCTTAGTGAAGTTTAGAATAGTAGCTGTATTTTCTCAACTATTTCATTCACTTTTCTTTGTGAAAAATATTTTGTCTAATGTAAGAAAAAGGAGGATCTAAGAACTAAACACAAATTCCGCCACTTCTGTAGGATGTCTAATTTTGATCCTAGTTTAACAGTGCTAGAAGTATAAGTGATAAGCTTCTCTTGTAATTTACTGAGTAGATTGGTAGAAATAGGTCTCATTAAAAACCTAGGGAAAACCAAAAACCAAATCCAGTGCCATCGAGTCAATTCCAACTCATAGCGACCCTATAGGGCAGTGAGTTTATGTTAATGGGAAGGAACAATCCAGAAAAGGAGGGTGAGAATGGTTGCACAACTTGAATATAATCAATGTCGCTGAATTTTACGTGTAGAAATTGTTGAATTGGTGTATGGTCTGCAGAGTACATTCTTAACAACAACAAAAAATAAAATAAATTATAAAAAAAAAAATTCACAAAGGATAAAGATTATCATACAGCCAGAAAAGAAAAAATTACAGTGCATCAGAATAGGTGAGCAACTGCTATGTTGCTAAGAAAAGCAGCACTTAGTTTTGCCTTGGTGGCAGATACTAGGCTCTGAGGCCACCCTCCTCACCCTTCTGTCTCTGTCCCTCTCTTATCCTGGATTCTTCTTTTGTCTGATTACCTAAGACTTCCTGGTCGATGTTGCTGATAACAACCATTTCGTTGCCACTGAAAAGTAAGCATCGTAAATCACTTAGCAGCTTGGAAGTACCCAAGTACTTTTTGCCCTTTCATGAAATATGACTTCTTATATTTAAATTTTTAACTCCTGAAGGACTGAAGTACTGTCTTATTCATCTTGTATCCCTATCCTTGCAGAGCACCTGGCACATAATATTAGATATGCAATACATGTTTATTACAATGGCACAAAGTGGATATGCAGTGTGTGTTTGTTATAATGAGAGTTTAGATTTGATAGGCATCCAGAAACATGAATGTAACAAGAAATAGGTTAATAGCTATAGTAAGAAGATATGAGTTGTTAATATTTTTCACAGCAATCTTGAGCTGGTTATAAAATTTCTGTTTTCTAGTTTGCTGAAATCTAATCTGATACCAAATCCACTGGTTTTAAAGCATGAGAAGAAATACCTGGACATTTAACCAGTTGTTATTTTGTAACCAAACAACCAGTATGACCAAAACAAGGCATCAGGAGGAAGCACGTCTGTGGATGAAGCCATTGGGAATTCACTGATTTATCAAAAGGTTATGGGGCACTTCCTATGCCCCAAAGTATTATACACATAGGAATTGTGCACATGTAGACACAAGTTTGTCACTGCCCCCACAGTCTCCTCCAGATAGTCTTAAATATAAGGATCTGTTATTCTATCTTTCAAAAGGTAGAACTCACTGGAACTGGGAATAGAGACTTCAGAGTTCGGAAATTCAAACTAGAAGAGAACCTAGAGGCCATCAAGTCCAAACCTAATTTTACAGATGGGAAAACCAAGTCCAAAGATTAAATAACTAGTCCAAGGACATCCAACTCATTCTTAGCTTCTGGGAACTAAACCCAGATTTTCTAACACCAAGCCCAGGGGTCCTCCAGTACACCAGGCTGCCCTCTTTCATTGGCTTTGTTTGGCAGAAGAGACTGGGAGCCAGGTAGAGTCCAAGGAAAAGTTAATTTGGAAAGCAGAGTAGCCGTCACTTGTCATATGAAAGGAACTTTAAGTAGAAGAAAGTGAGTCATGCAGATAGAGGAGTTAAAAATACAGAGTTAAGGCTCTCAACACATCATGTGCACACTGTCATCTCTTCTCATGGAAGGAGAAAAGAAAAGGGAAAAAAGTGGCTTTGCTCTGACCTGTGAGTAGTATGTGCTGAGAAGTGTGGCAGGCATAAACCCGGGTGCCATAGACACTCGCTCACACCAGCTCTCAGCGCTGGCAGCGTGCCACAGATGGCAGAAGCTCCGGCACTTCTTACCTGATGGTGCCGGGTGGTGGTGACAACTGAGAAGGGCTGTTTCTAGCTTGAATCAGAGGAAAAACAATTTAAAAAGCACACTCTTAGAATGTGTCTAAGTTATTGACCACTGAGGAATCAGCTGCACAGGAGGCCCATACAAAAAAGTGGTTTTTAACTGTCACTTTATTACTTGGAAAAGTTATGAAACCAAGGGTTTCCCCACCATCCGTTATTTCATAAATTTACATTTAAAGCCGAAGTTAACGGTAACAATGCGGGGGTTCTTCCAGTGCAGGGCCTCACAGGTTGACTGTTGGTTGCCTTTCCTGTCAGAGGCAGGGAGGGGCCCAGAGAGGCAGAGGATGTAGGGACTTTGCCACGGGCTGGAAGTACCTGGGAAGCCAGCAATCCTGCCCCTCTGAAAGCTTACATTCGATGTGAGGTCCATGCATTTGAGCACATTATCTGAATTTTTCACGAACACTGCTAGCATGAGAATAGGAAAAATGTAAATTGGAAGAATATTGGGGGGAAAATAGATAAAAATGATACAGCCACAGTGCCAAGTGTCCTGTTGGTGAATTTAACTGGGGAGTGAGAAAAAACGGAAGCCACTTTGAAATGAGTTTATTCTGGAAAGACTGAGATGAAACACTGTTCCCCTGATATACAGGGTAAGCGTTTATCTGTGAAGAGAAGTACCGGTGTCTGGAGTGCAGTGTGCAATGTGAATCCCTCCTCTAGACCAGTGGAGTCCAAGACACAATCCCCCTCAAAGATCAGGATCTGTGCATGCATAAAAATGAGCCACTTGCAGCAGAGCCCAGAAATGCCTACTGTGACGTCTTGTTTGTGTCGTTTACTAGTGTTGGTGCTGTCTTCAGATGGGGGCATGACTAGCATTTTCAACAATCATCAGTGATTCATTTGCCCAAATGAGGACCGTGGTACTAATCTTGCATGCTTTTGGAACCGTTCAAAAAACGTCTGTTTTTTGTTTCTTTTGTTTCTGTTTTTTGAATTTCCCCCTCTCTGCAGTTCTTGGTTTCTATCCTACTGAGTGCAGAGGATTTTAATTGTTGCTGCCGATCTCTGCTCCGCAGCATGAGAGAGCAACGCCTAAGGGCTCTGGTGGTGTTTGGGGGTTGATAGGTTTGGTGTCTGAGCAAGCAGATCTCACAGTTGCCATGCAGGGTTGCAGTAATGAATTTCTCCTTTTTCCTCCATAGCAATGAAAGCCGAAAAGAGAAGAAAGCTGACTCAGGGAAAGGTGTTGACAGGGAGACTTGTCTATGACTTGATCTTCAATTTATTTTTTAAAATATATGAGAAGAGTGCCACAATTAATTATTAATAAAACTGCTTTGATCATATATTGTAAATTCTGTCTCCCATCTCAAATCCACCTTCATACTGTAAGTAGTGCGATACTTGTTTCATTTCTGTGTTTAAACTTCTGAGCAGTGAGACACCCTTGGGAGCATATGCATAGCTAATGTAAGGACCTTTGTCTTCCTTGCTCTGTGCTCGACATTTGCAAACACTGGATTCTCATCATCGGTTTCACGAGAGCAACAGCTTTCTTGAAAAGATAAGTCATATTTACCTAGTTTGTATTTTCCTACTTTAGTGACCTGAAAATGCCTGATAATTTCATTCAGAAGAATTTTGAAAGGTAGTCTTACTTCTTTTTATTTTTTATAGCTTAGCATTAGTGACTTATTTCAAAAGTCCCAGATCAAAAAAGTTAGTTTGAAAGCTTTTTTTAATAATTGTATTTATGCATTTCCTTGATTTAATATGATGCATTTAATACCTAAGAATTTATATGTAACTAAAACTTAAAGTCATTTGAAAAAATATATAGAAACCTATTCACAACTTGTTAAAAAGAATCAAAGATGCTAATGCAAAAAGTCAAGTAGTATTTGCTTAAAATTCAAGTTTGGTTACGTGATCAAATACTAGGCTTGTACGAAATGCTTTAGAAAAACTTTGTAACAGTTTTGTGGGATTTTCAATACAAACCTTTATCAAGAATTTGCTGTTAAATTTCTCTCCCATCAACAACAAATGTTTTCCAAAGAAACTTATTATATACATATCCATGGAACACACACGGTGATCGATCATTGTACATGAAATTCCACTCCTGTAAGTTACTCTGCTGCTAATGACCATGTACTGCTTCATGCTGGTTCTGAGTCATGTTCTAATGTTAGACTGACAGCTCTCCAATTGTGATTTTTTTTTTTTTCTGCAAAGCCTTGTTCCACTTTTTAATTAAATGCATGTTGTGGAAAAATAATCTTTTAAATGAAAATTTTGGCTTCTGTTTGAGAAGGTTCTATAGCTATTTCAGTCCATATGAAGTAATCCATCTTTACTAAGCTCATATATGGAAAAGGAAAGTTAAGAATTTCTGAGCATTACTAAAAATGTATATTTCATTTTAGATAAATGTGAAGTTAATAAAGACTAAATCTCATAGTGCTCTTGGTTCCTAAGAATGACCAGTGATCATCAATCTTATAACTCTTCAATGTCCAATTTTACAATAATTCAAGGCCATGTGGCTTTTCCATATAATTAATTACTACTCTGAGTGTAGTGCACACCATAAGTGAAAAAAAAAAAAAATCTTCTTGTGATTAAGCTAAAAAGGGGTGGGGAGGGGGAAGGAAAGCCTCCATTTGATTCAACATTTTGATACCTTCTGAAATATTCCCCTCACAATCTTTTCAGGAGTCATTTTTTTATGAAACATAAGCCTAAAAAATAGGGGAAGAACAATTTGCATTAATAAAGATTGTATTTATAAATGCCAAGGTAAAATAGAGAAACTTTCCATTCCAAATACGTTGCCTTTGTGTATTTTATAATACAGATACTACATTGGAAGCGTTTTCATTGTTATATGATTTAGACTAGCTGTACATGCCAGTCAGTCCCCAAAGCAGCCCCCTAGTGTTTTAATAAAAGCTGTTCTGTTAAAAATGATCATAGTGAATTAAAAGCTTCACGTGATCACCTATTTGAATATAAGCAATCATTTCCAATGAAATTCTGTATTTCTGAGTATTTTTATAGTTTTTTTGTTCTTGTGTGAATTTTAATGCTATTCTTATGTTAATCCTAATATTTTGAAATCGTATGAAATATAAGAAAAATGTAGTGTTATATATTTACTCCTAATTTCAGATTCCTGGTCAAAATTGCTGAATACCTTGAATGTAATTTATTGCAAAGTTTAAGTAATGTGTAAATGTGACTAGGATATTGTGTTTTTCACAACTAAGAAATGTTACGTGACAATAAATATTATAAATATCCTAACTAATTTCCTTGCATGTTTAAATTGTGATGTAAAGTGTCTTTTCTTTTTTTTTTTTTTTCCTTAGTATTAGTAAGTCAATGTAGAACATTTTTGATTATTTGGACATAATATTTAAGTTTAGACGTTCCTGAAGTTAAGAGAACTCAGAGATGCAGGCATTTCAAGATTATTCAAACAATTTGAACTTTACAAAGAGAAAATTATGAAAGGTCACCATGAGTCAAAGTTGACTCAATGGCAACTCATGTTTTTATGTTTTATTTTATATAGGATATATTCTCTCATTTTCACAGAGAGCAGTGATGGGTCCAAGTGGCATTTCACATGACTAGTAAAAGCCTCCAGCATCATTAGTAGGGTCCCCCATTATCAAGATTCCTTAGACTTTTGTTTTCTCCCCTGGTGGGAAAAGCATTTCGTAGAGTTTGGCTTCTCTCTTTTTGTTACAATAGGTCAGAGGGAACCATTGTTCTCTTCTAGCCAACTGACCAAGTTGTGGAGACAATTGCATTCAGATCTCTAATGTACTGGTTAGCATTTTTCTCTTGACTAGTGAGCCAACTGGAGAAATGGCTGAGTCTGTATTGGTTTACTTTGTAATTGCTATCATTTAACTAACATCGTTTGGTATTGGGAAATTTTCCCTTAATCTCGTCTGCATGTCTCCTTGGTGAAGTTTAAACCCATAGTCTAATAGAAACTGTTCACTGATGATTCAAAAGCAACATGTATTTCCATGCAATCCTTAGATCTTTCAGGATTTTTCTTGGCTCTTAAAAGTGTGGCTTATTCTTTCTTCTCCTTGCTGATCTTACCTCTGTTTTAGTTTAATTTTAGCCTGTTTACTCTTGATCACTTTATTATTCCACTATCATTGCAAGATTGCTCTTCAAGTTTTCCAATATATCCATTTCACATCTTCACACAATGAAATGAAATGAATTAGAACCATTTGAAAGTTTTATGGTACTAATTTGATAATGTGAGAGTTCTCTAAATATCTACTTTGAGAGGGCAGTTGTAGTTAGTCACCTTGAAGAAGCCCAGCATTCAGGTATCATTGATAATTCTTTAGCCCTGGTGGCACAAAGAGCTCAGCTGCTAAAAGGTACAGTTCAAACCTACCAGCTGCTCCCTGGAAACCCTATGGGACAGTTCTGCTCTTTCCAGTCGACTCAGTGGCAACGGTTTTGGTTTTGGTTTTAAGTAAGTGTTCTCTGTAGAAACCTTCAGTTCATGAACACAACCATCTCTCAAATTCAGGTCCTATCAGTGTATTGGGCACCAGACTTTGTGTTGGAAATCTGAAAATAGGACTATGATTCTTGCTTCTGGGGGCGGGGGGGGGAGTACATGTCACCGTTGTTGTTAGGTGCCATTGAATCAGTTCCGACTCCTAGTGACCCTATGTACGGCAGAATGAAACACTGCCCAGTCCTGTGCCATTCTCACAAACGTTGTTATGCTTGATCCCATTGTAGCCACTGTGTCAGTCCACCTCATTGAAGAGCTTCCTCTTTTCTCGCTGACCTTCTACTCTACCAAGCATTATGTCCTTCTCCAGGGATTGGTCTGGATACATAACTGAAATATAAATGTGATAGGTACTGATTTGGTGGTATGATTAAAGCAGTCAGTAACTCAGGAATAGAAATTTGAGTAGGGAAGAGTTGAGGAAACCTTTATGGAAGAGGTAGTATATAAATTAGGATTAAAATGGGGAAACAAAAACTTATTACAGGAACTGCAAAGAGTCTCAAAGACATATCAGTTTTGAAATAAAGATGAAATTGAAAAGTAAAGATGTATGGCATAACTGGAGCCTGACACATTTGGTGTATGGGATATTTGAAACCCAGTAATAGCCTGATGTGGCAGAGACATGAGATGGTAGCAGAGACCTGTAAGAAAATGTAGAAACACGAGTTGAAGACAGATTATAAATAATGTTACATTATATACTAAGACATTTGAACTTTATCCATTAAGAGCTTTGAGTAGTGGAGAGACATGAATTTTTGGAAAGATAAGCCTGAAAACACAGTAGAGAATATAATGGAGAAAGGGAAAGAAAATTTTCTTAAGATCACCTCCAGGATCACTCTCAGATGATCAAACCAAATTCTTTCTGCGTGATCTACAAATTTCTATTATGATTGAAGTCAGACTGGCTCAAGCACACTCTTTGGGTACTCAACAAGTAATTTCAGACATGAATAAATTTAGTCTAAATCAAATTCTTTTATGTAGAGCATTCCTGTGTATACGGATATGTATGTCTTGGATTGTATTTGAATAAATGTTCTGAAAAGCAGGGTATCACCATTATGCCTGAGGCTATTAAACAAACCTAAATGTAGATTGTTCTTGTCTGCCCTGGAGTTGATTCTGACTCAGTGTGCTGTCAAATAGCCACCCTGTATTGACAGATTAGAACTGCCCCCATAGGATTTTTTAGGCTGTAATCTTAAAAAAAAAAAAAGAATTTTTTTTTTTTTTTTTAATCTTTACAGGAGCAGATCACCAGGTGGATTCAAAACTCCAACCTTTCAGTTAGCAGCCTAGCACTTAACCATTGTGCCATCAGGGCTCCTTAAATGTAGATTAGTGTAATCCAAATTCAGCCAATGGCTGGCTTGTCTGAGTCCAGAAACAACCTTCTCCCTACCCACTCTTGCATCCTACCCATCTCATGCATTCTCATCTAGATAACAAAGCTTAGCTTTATGTCTAGGTACTCTTGGCGTCTAGATTTCTGCCCAATGACTTCTTTCTTTCATTTGTTTATAAGCTCCTTGAAGGCAGGAATCTTACCTCCTGTTGGAACTCTCCAGAGCCTATTTCCTGTGCTCTGTTCTTTACGTGCCCAACAAAAGCTACGGACACAATCCTAAGTGTGATGTGTCAGAAGAAGCTGCTGCTCAGTTGATTAGGGATGATTAAAGATCCAAAATGAATTCTCACAGACATGTCAGTATTGGACCAAAAGCAAATATTTATTCAGCACCTTCCTGCGTCCAACTTCTGAGAACACAGAAGTCTAAGGCAAGTATCTGTGAAATCAATGAAGTCATCAAGGCAGAAGAGGCTAAGTTTTTGTGAATAGAAAGAGGAAAAAGGTGAAAGGAAGGTGCTAAGCACTATATATACATAAATATTCATAGCCATGCAACAATTCTGTGAGGTAGATATATTTGTACTTTTTTCAGATCAAGAATTTGGAGTTCAAAGAGGTCAAGTAAAGTTCTTTAAAACGTTTCCCACTAGTGGGTGGTGGTGCTGAGGTTCTAACCCAGGTCTGACTCTTGGCTGCAGTGCACTGGGTCGCCAGCAGGAGGTAAGATGTGACCACTTTACTCCTTACAAGGACTAGTCTGGATCATATTCCCAGAATTGGGTTAAAATGAGAGCAATGTGTCTTCTCAATGTTAGCGTTTTTTTGGTCAGCCATGTTTCTGTGATTAATATTTAAAACCAAACCTACACAATAAAATACTTTTTTTCCTCATGTGTCACAAATCATGGCATTTGGTAGAAGAAGCCATGGTTGTTTGATGGGTCACACTTCTCACCACACTCACACATGCTTTTTAAGCAATTTGACAAACTTGGAGTGATGGTTCAGATGAGATAAGAACTTTGATTGAGTTTATTGAAGTCCTACATGCACCAAAAAAGATGCCTTCCTCAACAAGCAAAAAGCGATTTATTTCTCTTTTTATTAATTCAAATTCTTGGGTTTAAATGATAATATTGTCACAGAAAGGTGACATGAAGAACGATGATAAATTCCTACTGAGCATGACATTGGTCTTATACCATGCTGAGCTTTTCTTCTTGGGTGGTGATGTCGTTCCTTATTACCACCATTTGTCTCTCATTCTCAACCATCTGTAACCCTCAGACATCCTGAAAACACATGCCAGATCACTTAGGACGTATGCGAAAAGGTTCTCAGATGGACACTACTAAAACAGTTGTCCCAAAGTTGATGCAACAAAATTCTTTTACTTTATTCTATGGGGAAAAAAGGCCATTATTGTGTTTTGGTATGTTTTCCATTTAGAGCTTATTGAGTCCTCAGTATTGTATGAATCTAATGGTCTTTAAAGCTGTCAACTGCTAACTGAAAGATTGGCACTACAAAGCCACCCCAGTTCCGTGGGAGAAAGATGTGGCAGTCTGCTTCCATAGACATTTACAGCCTTGGAAACCCTATGGGCTCACTATGAGTTGGAATCAAACTCAACAGCAGTGGGTTTAATAGTCTTATAAATTAGAATTCTCACATCTACTTAGAGCAAAGCAACAAATGCCAAGAGGTGGAGCTGGTAGCCCCTGTGACCACTTGTGAATAAGAAAGGGAACAGAAAATACCCAAAATAACACACAGCCTGATAGATTTATATGGTCCTGAGTTAAGGATGTGTTGGATTATGCCCTGTGCCTGCTATTTAAGAAAGCATGGAGCTATGTAATCATTTTTAGCAAGATTTCCAAAAAATTATGTTTGAAAATAATTTTTTAAACGCTTTTCTAAAAATCTTGAAAGTAACTTTAAATCCAGGCCCTGTATCCATAGAATAGATGCAAACCACTTATCCTTTCCTTTGTTGTATGATTTCCTGGGTGCTGAGTACACCCCACAGGTGGTTTATGAAAGGTGTCTCAGCCAACCACGTGCCCAGAGACTGCGAGTTCCAATGGCAGGCAAGTGTGCGCATCTTAGTGATCTGATTTATTCCTGTGTGTTTCAAGCTTAGTCTCAGATTAAATTTATCTATAATTTATTTGTCAATTTCTTTACCTTCCTTTCCCAATAAGCTAATTTAAACCTCTTATTGGGGAGCAAGACTCACCTCTAACAATCAAATGGGGATTCTTTTAGTTTCAATCACATCATTACCATTTGCCATCCCCACTGACCAAAAATATGTACTGGGATTTATTATTATTATTACCTCTGGGCTCCAGAGCAAATATTTAGCGTGTTTAGAAACTAAAGGAAAAAACAAACTCATACCTAGGATTAAAGTTTTTATATTGTACAATATATGAGATATATTACAATTGTTGATATTGTAAAATATCAGATAGATATGTACAATATCAGGTATTGTACAATATCTGGTTTCAAGTTAAGATAAAAAGCGAATTCCTGTTTAATCTGGTTTTATGACTACTAAAAAAAAAAAAAAAAATGTAGTCCAGGATCTGAGCATGGGATATGTAACTATGTTTCTGAATATAGAACTCAGCAAAAATTGGTTCACTCTCTCATGATGATGGAACTCTATTAAGAAATATAATTATGATAACAGCCCTACAGGTTTGAAGGTCTGTTTATAGTTCCAATGGATGAGTGGATTTGGGACTTAATGAAGGTGAAGCCGCTCTGAAAATAAAGATGAAGCTGAGTTTCATAATCCTCTGGCCTCCCTTATGTGTGATTCACCAGTCTCATTTGTTAAACTGATAGATTATTCCATTTCTTCCACTTTTAGATTTTAATGGTTTAGCTCTCCCTGTCTGGGATAATGTTGTTTAGCAAAAGCTCAACTTTTTAAAAATGAAGTCATTTTGCAAATAACCGAAACAAAAAGAAAGCACGTTTCCTCAGTTATCTAAACATTGAGCTGTTAGGCCAAATTCAGGATCTGAAATCTATGCTATGATTAGGCCCAAAGATACAATTACTGTAGTCATTATTATAGTGATGTCAGCCAAACATTGTCAACACTTAAGTGACTGACTTGACTTTTTTTCTGTTTATTTTTACTGAGCCATCAGTGCCACCAAGCTGATACAGTTGATATTATTTGTTTTTATGAGCCTCATCGGCTCCTGAGAATAAAATTATACATTATGCATTGTATTGGTATGTATTATATTATGTGCTATGTCTGTTTGGATACCTAATCAGGAGGAACCAGTCCATGGAGAGGGACACCATGCTTGGTAAAGTAGAGGGTCAGCGAAAAAGAAGACGCTCTATGAGATGGACTGAAACAGCGGCTGCAACAACGGGCTCAAACATAGCAATGATCATGAGGATGGCACAGGACCGGGCAGTGTTTCGTTCTGTTGCAAGTAGGGTTGCTATGAGTTGGAACTGACTTGACAGCACCTAGCAACAGAAGATTGTATCAGTAACTGATATTATTTTAAATCAATTTCTCAAAAGGTATTTATATATACGATAACAGAAATTGTGCATAGACAAAAACGTTATGGACTGCTTAATTTAACACATTTTTGTGTATCTAATTTTTGTTGTTTTTCTCAGGTACAACTTTTATTTTGTTTTTAAATCAGTAAAAGAATCTGGGTCCTGGAAGCTGTGTTGATCTAAGCAGCAGCAAGTTTGTGCATGCCCTTTTTAGTTTTTTTAAAATATGTTTAAATTATTTCAGTGCTGGCACACCTCATTTGCATGAAATTCTGCACCGTATATACTAATTGTAGTAAGGTTACCCCCCAGCCCAGGGTGGGGAGGGAAACTACTCTGGAAGATAATTTTCACTGAAATCTGACCAAACTTTTTTATGTAGACTGTGACAAGATCATAAATGATGTGATAAATAACATTTTAACATTTGGCCATCAACTTAAGAAAATGGTTTGCCTATATAAATTTTTGTAAGTTTTAAAAGGTAATGTAATCTACCCTCAAAATTAAAGCATAATGAACAAGAAAGAAAAGGAAAAGAACACAACTGAGTGCTAAGGCAGAACATCTTGCTAGAAGTAATTAAGGTAGAGTAGGCACAAAGTATCAAGTGTAGAATTTCATAGGGCAGACAAGACAACAGTCTATACTTATCACTTACACAGGCGAAGTGGATTTTGCAATTGCCAGGTACGTTAAGTGCACCAAATAGAGCTCCTAAAATTGATACTATAAGGTCTACCTTAAGTTTTCCATGCTGCAACTGTGCATAATTTTAAAATGGTTTTCTTAAATTTATTTAAAACATAACATGAGGTAGATGTTAAAACTAGTGTAATAGCTCAATAGAATAAGTATTCCAGATTTTGAGAGGAATGAAGAGGGAGATGTTAGAACCCTCACCAAAATCCCCCCTGATTTGATCAGAGTGGATTAATGATGTGTTTTGTGAAAGTGACTAGTCAATGATACCAACTTGACAAATCTTTCTGTCCACTCAAAATCCCATTGAGTTATCTGGCCCCCTTGGCTGATGAAGAACCATTAGGCAAGGAGCACCGGCATCATCCAGGGTGATGCGCCTCAAACGACTGACCAATCAATCAGGTCTTGGAGCTGCAACAGCCTTGGGGCCACCACAGACTCACCAAACATTACAGGTGCTGCACTTGCCAGTACGCTGACTCGGAATCACCGAGAACCCCACCTCATCTTCTGCCTGTAGCTCAGTGCCATCCTGAACTTCCTTCACATGGAGCTTCTTGCCGTCTCGTACTGCATACTTAATGAAGCCAAATGATCTTTCACACACTTCACCGTGGCCCTGTGGAGGGGTGTGATGTTGTAGGCCATTGTCTGTGCATTTTTGGCCCAGGACACACAACTGGAACTTGACACTCTCCCCTTTGTGGGCCATCGCAACTCTGCCAAATGGATACACCTCACCTTTCATATCCCCCTCTCCACAATCTCGATCATTGCTTGGTACTCAGTCTGTGTTGGACCAACACTCCTGGGGGCAGGGGGCAGGGGAAACGAATGACTTTACCAGAGTAGCTGGTGGGATCAGCTTACTCAGTAATACCATTCTTGGAGTGTGCTTTATTCACTTTTTCTGCACTGACTTTGCTGCCTTTGCCTTTGAACGAGCTACACTCAACCATGTCCCCCAATTCCAGGCTATCAACATCACCAGAGAACTCACTGTAATAGAAAAAGATTCGTTTATCATGATTGACTGTTTCAGTAAATGCAAAATCATCCTTCAGCATTGCCACATATCCAAGAGCCTCTTGGAGTTGGAATTACGACCCAAAAGTTATACACAAGTTGCAATCTGCTGACCAGGCCTCTGTTTGTCACTAATACTAAATCCTAATACTGAGAAATGAATACTAAATCTAATTTTTTACAAAAGCTGAAATCTTTTCATGTTTACAAGGTAGGCTGTGATAACAAACAAGAGCCGTTCTAGAAAAACTTGTCCATATGTCAGTGTGGTTTAGGTCTAATTCAAGGCACAACTCATTACCAATGAAAAAATGAAGGCACGTTTATTAATTGACCAGGGGAAATGCCACAGGATGTAGAATGCAAATACTGATACATAACATTCTAGTTTATTTTCCATTTTTTAAAATGAGAACAAGGAACTTAAATATTCTTTTAATTAAGAATTAAGATGCTCAAAGAAACGAAATAAGAAAACTGGATACAAGGACTCCTTCAAGTTGGGATTTGTGATACAAATATTTTCATCTTTTAACAGGGCAAGCTGATGTGTTCACATCCCAGTTCCAAGCTGCCTCCTCAACTAGGAAACATCAGTATTTTCTTTCCAGACACATTAAAATGCTTTCCCCTCACCCTTGCTGTGTTTTTGTAGCACCTATAGCCATAACTGGCACCTGGGGGCCTTGCATTGTTGGCAGTTTCCCTTGCATTTCTTTGGAGTCTATTCAACGGCTGTGGTTTTACTCAGAAGTCGGTACTTTGCATATATGATTTCCTGAGACTGTTTGAATAGTTTTTCTCAAAAAAAACTGTGCCCGTCTGGCTGTGAGCAGTTCTTCTCCAAGGGAGTTGACAGTAGCCTGGTTGGGTTGGTATGCTTGCTCTGGGGTTCCCAGTCATGCCCTGCTATCTCCTCTCCCTACCCCTCTTTTTTTTTTTTTTTGCTTCTACCTTAGTGACATCACTGCCCACATTTTGCCATTCCTTTAAAGAAGAGGAAAGATCTGGATTAGTCCAGTTAGAAAAAGAGAAAATGCTGTCCAGGAACCTATGCAAAGCATCCATAATTCATATTTTCTGTTGTTTCAACAGTTGACATGGAAATGATTTTAAATGATAAACAGAACCGGACTGAATAATTCACACTTTTCTGTAAGACAATAATCTGTGACAAAGACAGAAACCCCTACTTAAGATTATAGGTATAAAATTTGGGGACAAGGGTAGCCTTAAATTTCTTGATTTGAGTGTATTTTCTTTAAGATCATCATCTGGACAGTACAGTTTCGAGATACTGAGAATACAAATTGTTTTTAATGATCTTTAAATGGTAGGCTATTTTGAGGTACTAAGGAAGAGAGAAGCATTGTTTTATGAAGTGGCTCATGTGGGTATATATATGTTGGTGTGCTGTGCTACTAGCAATTCCGTGGTCTTCATCAGTATACCACTAGGGAGAGAAAGAAAAAAGGTCAGGATTAGGAATTCAGCTTTTTTCTTTTTTAAATCAATTCAAATGAACCCACATGAGCATTGTGATATAAAGAAGGGTGTTTTAATTCTTGAAGCAGTGTGTAAACTGAAACTTGATCAAAGATGGTGCTTAATTTTCCCCAGAGCTTTTCCTGGCCATGTTGTTCTGTCCCACAAAGGTCTCTGGTACACCTCGAAGGTACTGAGAGAACTCACTGTGAATTTGGCCTTCCTGCATGGTGCTTTAAGGATATGTAAATTCAAATTAATACACCCAAATTCATTTTCAAATTTCACTCAAAGGACACTTAAAACCATACCATGCATAGAAAAAAGGTTTATCCCATTGAACCCACTTGTTTTAATTGTTATCAAGTGTAAAATTTCTCCTACACTATAGTAGGATAAACTGTACTTAAAAAAATGAGTTTTTTAAAAGCAACTTTTCCTAATATATATCACTAAAAATATATATCACTAAGGAGCTGGAAAAATCTATTTCAGTATTAAACACATATGTGTAACGTAAGCGAAGTCAAAAGTCAAATGTATTATTTAAAAACACAACGATTTTTCACTGTTTTTTTTTTTTTAAATCTGTATGTCTGACATTTATATAGAAAGAGCTTAGGACCTGAGGCAAAAATGGATCGACTCATCCATATTAAACAAGTAGAAAGTCATTGCTAGACCCACATATATTATGGAGACATAAATTAACTTTTAAAAACTACTTAATTGGCGTATCAGGTCTCTTCTTTGAACAGTGGAAAAAATAAACCTTACAAGAAAAATAAATCTTAACTTCTTATAAGAACCTGACCGAAAGGATATGTGTCGGTTTTCTCAGTATCCAAACGATTGACCTTCTCCTATACAGCAGGCAGCATTTGAACTGAGCACAGACCAAAGTATGTATGTTAGAAGAGAGTGGGGAAAAGCAGGTTATATCCTGGCTAAAACAGACAGGAAGGCTGCATTTTACACGGAAGTATTTAGTGCAACACACACACACACATTTTCTTCTTAATCTGAAAAACTCTAGAGCAGAAAAAGGATTTACCTTAATACCCAGAAACATCCTCTGTCTAGGCAGCCACGGCTCTAGCCATTTCTGACTTTATAAAACAAATCTAATTGTTTATTGCCTGTGGTTATTCAACAAAAGATAACATGGCAATTGCAAAAGCGGAAGCGTGCTGATTATGAATCCCCTACTGCTGGTAGAACTGCTAGTAATATATCCTAGACAGAAACGGATTTTCATATTTGAGCTGAGCTATCATCATGCTGATTTCACTTTAGAACTACTCTAACGCACATTTACTGAATAAGTGATTACTTTTGAATCAAAATAGGGACAGGAGACAGTGAACAATGACATGGGCAACAGTGCAGTGTTTTGACACTCCCAGGATATGCAATATTATACTTCTCAACTTCAAACGCTCTAGCGTTATTGATCTCTCCTCTGTGTTCAAGGACATCACTCCTCTGACTTCGCATTGGAAAAATAAAAACCCTTTGAATTCCTTCCCTATCTCCTGGACCTCTGTGAAGAGAATAGTCCAGGGAGAGGAAGCCACAGCCCCACCAGCAACTTCCCCCACCTCGTACGAAGTTTTGCTATACCATTGCCTGGAAATCCACTCCAGCATCCACCAGTGCTTTGGAGATCTGGGCTGACTGCTGAAAGTGAACGTTATCTGCAGGGAGAGAAGGGAAACAAAGTAGCTAAATAGCTGCTCCAGTTTTCTGATACCGAAGGGTGGGGAAAGCATAAGAAGAAAGGGACTGTCTGAAGTTCTAGGACTCAGGATCCCATTTAGCCCAAGACAAGTGAGTTATGGAAAGCAACACTGTTTTATTGAAGTAAATGTAACAGTCTTGCCCCTCATGCTTTTGTTTTGTCAGTAGTGAAATTGCAAACCTGTCTGTGATACTAAAAAGTCTAATTAACTGAAACTCACCATCTGCTGTTCCATGAATAAGGAGGTACTCAACTTGCTTAAAATTTTCAGCTCTGCTCATGACTGTTGAATTCTGGAATTGGGAAAAAGAATGTCATTATTCAAAAAAGGATCTGCCATAAACTGATTTTTCACTTTAGTTTACAAAATAAAATGTTTTCAGCTGGGGCCCCCTTTGATACAAAATATAGCAAACCGATATTCAAGCAAATGCTGTCTCCATCCATGGCAGGACGCACAGCATGCCTGGTGCCGGGGAGACAGGCCTGGGGAGGGAGGATGCCACATCTTCCCTATGCATGCAGGAAGTGGGCACCTGCCACTGGGGCTGCACGAAAAGCCCCTTGAGCCCCAGATCCCAGATTGGCTGTGTCCTATGCATTAGCGCAGGGCATAGTCTCGTATTAGCTAATGTATGTTCCATGGGCTTATGCTGTAGTTCAGCCAAAATGTGTATTGCCATGGCAACCGTGTGTCACATGGTGCCATACATGCTACATTTCAAAGAGCCTGTACATAGCATTTGCAACTAAACATACTCTGCAATATGTCATGTGAACTTTGGTCTACATCGCTAGGCTCTGAATGAAAAGCAATATTACCTCTTTCAGAACAGATGTTTAGAACCTAGGCAAATGGAACATATGGGAGGGGAGAGGGGTAAAAAAGATCAAGGATGGCCTTAGAATAGCAGTGAGTGGCTGTTGGCTGCTCTATTCTGTAGTGGGAATGAAAATGCTGCTATTGGACCAACTCATTCCCAAAGCAGCCAGGGAAACAGGATTTAAAAAAAAAAATTGAGGAGGTCACCTTTTGAAGACTGCTTTGTGACTTGGGCCAGGTAGGGTTTGTAGAATGAGAACCAGAGGCCTTAGATCAAAAAGTCCCTGAAAGCATAGTACTGGTCATCTGATCTTAATTTGAAGATTTTTACCAAGTTGGGATGAAGGCAGATAATGCCCCATAGACTCTGTGGCACCTTTACGAGGGGGTGAGCTACAGCCTGTTTTTATTTTCTTATTATGAACTGGCAGAGGAAGGGGCAGTAGCCTCTCTATGGGTTTAAAATCAGCCAGCTAGTCTTGAAGCATCTTGGAAACTCAAAGTCAACTTTATGAGAGCCAGAGTTTGTATTTTACAGATATCTTTGTAGTTAATTCCAGTTTAATATTTTTGATGGGAGCCTGGAGGTCCAGCAGGAGGGGTATGGGGCTGAGGTGAGGGTGCTTCTATTTTAGTCCCAGTTTCAATATCAATGAGCTCTGTAGCAGTTCCACTCCTAGATATATACCCAAAAGACTTGAAAACAAAAACTCAACAAGGGACTTGTACACCAGAGTTCATCACAGCACTATTCACAATAGCCAAAAGGTGGAAATAACCTAAATGCCTATGAACAGATGAAGGGTTAATCAAAATATGGTATGTACATACAATTGGTAGGAACCTTGGTGGCGCAGTGGTTAAAAGCGCAGCTGCTGTAACCAAAAGGTTGGCAGTTCAAACCCACCAGCCACTCCTTGGAAACCCTGTGGGGCACTTCTACTCTGTCCTATAGGGTCACTATGAGTTGGAATTGACTCTATAGCAACGAGTTTTTTATACAACGGAATACTGCTCAGCCAGTAGGAGAAATAAAATCTTGATACACACTACAGTGTAACTGGTGCTTAAAGACATGCTGAGTGAAGGAAGCCAATCACAAAAGAACAAATGTTGTATGACCTCACTTATATAAAAAGACAAGAAAAGACCAAAAATAAATAAGTAAACCAGTGAGCTGTGTGGATGGAGACATGCTGCTCCCTGGGCTTTGTTTCATGTAAAAAAGGGCTAACTTCCCTTGTTCCCTCACATAAACAGGAATCAAGAAACATGGCACACCTTTTTTTTTGACGTTAATACTACTGATGCTAATGTGAGCATGCTATGACATAGTGTTTCTGGATAAAAAGATGTTTGGTCTACAACTTTCAGGACAGAGTCACCCAAAATGTCTCAGTTGCCTCAGGCTTCCAAGATCACCTTGTCCTGAAAAGCTTAGCACAAATGGCCTCCCGCTCATGTGCAGGTGGGCTCCCACTGACCACACCGCATTTCTGACCCACAGTGAGAGCTCACCCAGGACTTTCAGAGGAAACACCTAGGACTCATTGAAAGCCACACTCTTATTTATTTCTAAGAAACTTTTTATGTGGTGAGATGACCCAGATCAATCCATACATATATGAATCTCAACATCCCCCATTCATTCACTCATTTTTTAATCTAGTCAATCGATATTTATTTCTTATATACCCCCCTAATCCAAAAACTTCATGAAAAAAGGGTTTGCCTATATTGTTCATCTCAATTAAATGAACAAATGAAATAAATTACAAAACATTTATTTTGTACCACCCTGAGTATCCGGTCCTAGTTTTGCAGAGACAAGTGGAACAGCTGGGATTAAAAAAAAAAAAAAAAATAGATGGGATAAAATATTCTTATTCTGAAATTGGCAGAGGTATGTCTTTCCCACTTTCAACCCATCTACTGATAAAACCCACTGCTGTAGAGTAGATACCAACTCATAGCGACTCTGTAGGACACAGTAGAACTGCCCCACAGAGTTTCCAACGAGTGGCTGGTGGATTTGAGCTGCCAACATTTTGGTTAGCAGCTGAGCACTTAACCACTGTGCCACCAGGGCTCCAACTCATCCATGGTGCTATTAATAGTAATAGCATTAGTGTTTACACTGTACCAGTCACTGGGCTAAGCATTATAAAAAAGTTCTAAAATACTATATTTCATTTAATCCTCACAAGATCCCTGTAAGGTAGGTACGTGCCACTGCTGTTTTATAGATGGAGACACTGGGATTCAGCAGGTGAGTAACCTGCACCAGATGATACCTGTAGGAAGTGTCAGAGCTAGACACAAACTCTGACTGTCCAATCCCTTTTTAACTCCTATGATACACTGTGTCTCTACTAAAATTCCAAGCTGCTTATGATGGGATCCTCCTGCAAAGGCGTAGTCTGACATAGAATGTTAATTAACTGTTCTGGAATTGGAAGTGCACAAATATACTGGGTACCCTTTGGCTCCTGAGAGCCCATGCTTTTTTTTAGACTGGATTAATTGGAAGAGAGATTGGTTTGCACAGCCCTGCGAGATTTGGGAGGCATTTGCTTCTGATTGTGCGGGTGACATATAGCCTAACGCAGCAAAAGAACCCTGAACAATTTTTTGCCTTTCAGAGAGGAAAGAGTGAAAATAAATAAGAGACACTGTCGTGCAGCACTCAGAGCTGAAGACAGGAGAAGCAGGGGCTTGAACCTGACGGTGAACATTAATATTCTGAATCTCACGCCCTGGAGCACCCTGCTAGAGTCCTTCTTAGTGGTCCTGTCTGCTAGTCACGCTTGAAGCCTGAACTGACTGCACTGCTGTTTCCTCCCACCTTGTTTCTCCCAAAATTAAATCTAGCTCTGTGCTCGTGGGAAATAGTCAACTTTAACACCCAGGCCTGACCCAAATCTATAACTGTGTCACCCCACTTCACCTTACCTCCTGGCCCTTCTTTGCTTAGCAGCTTGGAAAGCAAAAGCTGCTCCTACAACCTCCCCAAGCCATGAAACTGAGAAATGTCATTGAAACATAGAGTAATAGTTAGGAGGCATATAAATACACAGGACAGTTAGCAAGGAATGTGATAACTACTGGAGTTTGGACCAAAACAGTTTCTGGCTGCCTTTTTTTTTTTTTTTTTTTTTCTTAAATGGAGTGAATACAGGCTGAAAGAAGACAATTTTTATAAACAAGTAAAACCCTGAGCCTAAGATAAATGTTGTGATGTACACACTGTAGCTGTGATGAACTAGACATGGTGAGAAATGCAACATACTGAGAAAAAGACGAAAACTGTGATAAAAGTGTCATGATGCAAATTGTTTTACATTAACAATATTACACTACAAAGAAAGAAAGACAAATACTTTAATGCAGCAAGAGAAAAATAAAACAAAAGCTTTCCCTGCAATGGAAGATAAGAGTGCCATTTCCAATGTACACTTCCTCTGCTCCCTGGGAGAAGCCTTAGGAGGGACCTTTCTGGGAAAGGGAGACAGGCAGTCTGGGGGGCATAAACACACTTTAAGGCTCTCAGGCTGCAGGGGGAACATTTTTTTTTTCTCCAGAACAATGCAGTCATGTGACCTTGCCTCTCAAACCACTGATCACTGTCTATGAGACTGTGCATCCTATTTTCTCAATCAAGACTCTTTACTGTACTTGAACCATGCACTTTAACCTGTGAAATGCAACCAGTGAAAAATCTGCATGCCTTGATTTTAAGATACAATTAATGATCAGAAAACCTTCAATTATATTCTTTTTACCCACCACTGTGTCTACTGATGGAAACAGAAATAAAAAAGGAAATGGATGACTATGTTAGAAGCCGAATAGTCTATCACCAACTACTAAAAAGGAAGCTCAGAGTGATAAATGGGCAAGGATGCAAATGGTGGTGCAATTGGCACTCTCCTGAGGCTAGACACTTCCGGAGAGCCCTGCTGCCAGCAACAGTCTGGCAAAAGGAAGTGGAAGAATTGGTCCAGTGGCAGTGCCGATTCCACAGCATCTCTGTGAGAAGCTTTTCCTTCATGCCCCAAGAAGAACCATCTGTAGCTGCTTGTTGGATCACGCTGGTTCCTCAGTTACCTTCCAACAAATAAATCTTTGTATTTTTTAAATACAAGAGGGAGCTGATAAGAGTAGGGAAGCACTGTGAGAAACAGACAGTAGAACAATTCTTAAGCTGCCCCCTTGTGCCATCTAGGTATCATAAGGGCCATTTATTTCTTGAGGGAAATAAAGATGGCAGCTGCCATGTTTTGAAAGCTTACTCCATGGCAGGCACATGTGTGTGATTCATTTATTCTTTCAATAACTCCGTGAGATAGGTCTGGTTATTCCTATTATGTAAACGAAGAAACTGAGGATCTGAGGTTCAGAGATAGCCTCTCCCAAATCATAAACTACTAATAAGTAGTGGGAATGAAAACTGAATATAGGTCTGTCTAGCTCCAAAGCCTGTACTCCTTATCATTATATTATACTGTTCCTTGACATAACAGCCAAACAACTCATTGTCTTTTCCAGGCTCTTGTAGGAAGAGCAAATGGCCATTGGGCTTCAATGAGATATTAACCAGATGAGGGGTTACCTGCTTGCTATATACATCTTCCACTTGCAACCAAAGCCTCCTAAATAACATTGTATGACACCATTTTGGGAAATACCATTAATGCCACAACACAAGCCACATAAAATGTTTAAGAAAAAATGAAATCAACCCACGATATCAGATATTTTACTTGTTTACATCTCTCAAACAACTGTATCCGTGGGATGCCAAGGAAAGAGCTCCCATCAACCCCAGACAGGGGGCTCTACTTCAGGCCTCACCAAGCATCACTGGCTTCTTTAAAGATCACACAGCAGTCAACATTTTATCAGCACTCAACAAACAAGTTAAGGTTTGGCTTAAATCTGAAGGTCTCTCTCCCTTTGGCATATTCTGGGATAATAGAACAAATGTCAAATCAGTACAAGATGGCATATTTACAAAATTGCACCCTGTTTTGCATAACCTAACGATGCAGCAGTTCTTAAGGATTGAACATTTCAAATCTGCTAGCAGAAGACTGCCAAATCTATGACTGTTTCATACACTTGCCAAAAGCCTATCAAATTTTGAGCAAAATGCAAAATAAATCTCCTCTACAAGTTAAATCAGTCCCTTCTGTGTGTTCCAGGCTGCCCTCTTCTTTTGGCAATAAGGCTCAGGACTTGGGTCCCATTTCTCTTGCCCTTGATCTTTTACTTCTTTCTCTGTATATTCATAAATCCATTCTCTTCTCAATCCTATGTCCTGCCTTATTGGTCACCATTTGGCCCACTCTTTCTGCAGCCCTTATTCCATGTTATCCCTTGGTTTCATTGGACCTGCTTCTCAGATCCCCAGAAAACCAGCTCTACCTGCTACTCATTCCTCTGCTGTGTTATTCTGCCCCTCGTCCTCTAGATAACCAATTAAATGCACCCTTGCTCTTCCTCTCTATCTCCCTGAATCTTTCTCTTGTGGCTTCAGATAAGTGCCCTCTCCCTTTTGTAACCCTCAATACACATTACATAACATTTGTGTGCCTCAGTTTCCATGCCAGTAAAATGATGATAATTGCAACATTTATCTCACAGAGTTTGTGAGAGAATTAAATCTGATAATCTATGTAAAGAGCTTAGAACAGCATCTGGCTGTAGAAGCACTTAGTAAATGAGAGCTACCAATGGTTTGTTCTCATTTGCAAACCATTTGCAATTATTTTTTAAACCAGTGAATTTTTCTTCAAATACATCCTTATATGCAAGCCCAAAATATTATACAAATGAGATTGGATGCACTCTAGTTGCAATGGGAGAGAAGTAAGGGAAAGGTGAAACCTTAACTTCTTGGGTACTCCCCTCCCCCTCCTTACATGCTCCCAAGGTATAGAATTTCTGGGACTCCACCATCACAATTTGGAAACCACCAGTCACATGTTGAGCACTTTGTCATATTCAAGCTCATGCTTTGTGACTTATTTTCTTTTATTTCTCTCCAAAAATTGTGGTATGTTTTGTCTCACCAATACGGTGGACAAATCAAAACAAAACAAAATACTAGGCACTTAGTATTTTGTAAATAAATGGCAGTAAGTCTGCCACTTACTAATTTTTTTTTTTAACCTCTACGAGTTTGACTACAAATCCAGTGATTGATCATATGAGAAACCATTCATCAACGTTAATAAGAAACCTACTCCTCGAGTGAGGCTACAACTGCTATCTGCTTATTTGCTACTGGGAAACCTGGTGGCGTAGTGGTTAAAAGGTCAGCAGTTCGAATCCATCAGTGCTCCTTGGAAACCCTATGCGGCAGTTCTACTCTGAATTTTAGGGTCGCTTTAGGGTCACTATGAGTCGGAATCAACTCGTCGGCAATGGTGTTTTTTTTTTTTTTTTTTGGTATTGCTGCTGGGGGAAGGGGTTATCTCATTCTTGGCCCACAGCAGACAGAAATGGTGACAGAATTTGAGCAAAGTATATGATTACTTTGCTCAAATTCTGTCACCATTTCTGTCTGCTGTGGGCCAAGAACTCACTGCAGAAAAGGTGTTGCTGCACAACTACACTGCACATTAGTTCTGACTTGTTACCCTTCCACTTTGGCTGCCCACATTAGAATCTCTGTGGCCAGTTCCTTGGGATTTTAGAGAAATGAACCATTTCCTTCCATTTTGAATTCCCAGTATCCATTAAAAGTGCTCCTGCTTTGTTACTTGGCAGTAGGTGGGTGATTATCTCCAAAAAAATCTTAAAGACTCAGTACTTCTGTCACTGCATTGAGTCTAAGACTTAGCCCCAGGGTTCCCTGGTTTATATGACACTCTCTCCACTTGGATGCAGCCCTAGAGGTGCATGCTTTAGCAAATGGAGCACAGACTAGCTTCTAGCAGGGCACAAGTTGAACAACTGTACATGCCATCCCTGCCTGTCCCACTTGAGTAAGCAAATGTTCCTCTACTTCCCTTTCCTAGGTGGTAAGGAGGAACTTTATTTCACAAGATGTGCTTCTCTTGTTAATGGGGTTTCTATAAATGCTTCCAAATTCAGATCATCAATAACCTAATAATGAATCCTTTTCTCATTTGAGTGTTATTAAAAAATGACATTGTTTTCCAGAAGCTATGATTCTGGCTGTTGTATGGATGGTTCTTTAGCTGAAAGGGAATATCTGCTGTGAACATAGGCAAAGATCAGGGCCTTACTTATTACATATTTTGGGCATTCATAGCCTCAATGTACTAAAAAGAGTCATTAGCTCGACTAAATGTGAACAGTTTTCAAAACATTTCAGTCCGACCCATAGAAATGCACAAGGTGGTGAAAACCTCTAAGAAATTGGCTCCTTTGTCTTTTCAAAGAGGGCAGAAGGTAGCGAAGGAGGGAAGGGAGGAGAGAGAGAGTCAGACAGAGCAAGAGAGAGATGAGAGGAAAATAAAACCAACCTGGGAAGTAGGGAAAGAAATGGAAAAGATGGGGTCCAGAGGGGCAGCTGGGTCCTTGGAGGAAAATAGAATCTTTGAATGTATTCTTGCCAGAGACAAAAGCACAGGCTCATTTAAAAAACAAAGGAGGGCAGCTTTATCCTGAAGCCTGCTGTGCACCAAAAATAGACCCTTAGATTCAGTTCTCCACAATAGAGGAAGCAACTTACCAGAGTGGAAACAATTCAGTTAATGCATTTGCCTCACTTTCTCCTGCCCACCTTAACTATCACCCTCCCAAGTAATTCCTCTGAGTAACACATTGGGAACCTTTCGCTCCCTGGTACTGGCAGTTTTAATGTGTCCATTGCCAGCAATAAATTTTGTGCCAAGAAAACCCGACTCCTGGCGTGGAAGGATTAAACAGTCCTCTAGTGCCATCTGTGCAGTGAAGTGAAAGACTGACTTTGTGCACCCAGTGTGCATGTGTTGCCATTGGCAGTAGGAAGTGACTTCTATTTACATGACTACCTCACGCAGCGAACACCTAAGGGGAAAGATGAAAATGGCCACCGCAGTGGGGAGTAGAGTTGGGGAAGAGGGGATGTTGTGTGGGAAAGAGAAGCCAATAGGAAAGACCAGAGAAAGAGGCAGGCTGAAATGGCAGACTAAAACGTATTATCCTTTGTGGGGACATTCATCATCTGTTAGCTAACGTTCTTCAAGGGAAGTAGGATAGGTGCCATGGACTTACTTAGATGTCAGGGTTTGGACTTCTAGTTCAGAAGGGGACTTCTAGTTCAGAAGGGGACTTCTAAATGAATTTTGACTCATCATGCACCATGTTCTAGAGTCTGAGTTAGGGACCTGGCAAATTCACCTCTGTTTCAGGAGCTTTTATTACCTTGGGGTATCTGAGAAAGATCTGCGGCAACTCAGCAAATAGAGTGTACCACGGGAGGGCTGGTTTTCTAATTTAAGCATTGTGGTCCATTCATTAACAAGAAAATTCAAGCTGTAAAACGAGAGAGGTAAAGGAGAGATACAACTCTGATAACAGCGTTTCTCTTCAAAGATGTTTTTTAATTAAGTCAGGGACAGTTTTAAGGTTTATGCTTCGTATTAGGTAATCCAAATACAATGTTGAGCAAAGCCTTGAGTAGTTAGTAATATTGCAGAGGGAAAAGCAAGTACAAAATAATTATTCATCCAAAATAGAATAAAATGAGGATTTAAGAGATAGAGAAAATGTCATGAGCTTCAAAGGGGGATGCTGCCCTTCTCCACTGGGAGAGCAGTACAGGTTTCATCACAGATGGAGATGAAAGGGAAATGACTTTCCAGCAAAAGGAACAGTGTGAGCAAAGGCACAAAATGGAAAGACCCAGAAACATTCAAAGAACAGTGAGCATTCCAGGTAAACTGAGCTGTTATAATAAGGGTGTTGAATGCCTGGTTAAAGAGTGAAGACTGAATTTAACTGAATACACAAGGAGGGACAATTAAAGTCTTGTGGGTGGAAGTTAATCTCATAGCTTTGTGTGGAACGGACTGGAGTGTGGAAAGACAAGGAGAGACATATTAGTTTATTGTTATAAAAGGAGATAGGTCATATAACAGCAGCAGTGTGGTTTGAAGAAAGGATGTCTATAGAAGCCTATAGGATTTGGAGAAGAAAGACTGGGAAGAACTGAGTCCAAACACCAGCAGACACGGGGACAGCCTGATTATGAGACTGCTTAAAAAAAAAAAAAAAAAATTTTTTTTTTTTTGTAGGTAGAGGCATACTTAAGGAAAATCCCGCCTATGGCAAGCACTGAAATTGTGCCCCTGCCCAACCATCTGACACCCATCTTTTAGATAACTTTACTGTAATATCAACTCAAAAGTACAAGTCAAGCTCGGTAATCTTTTACTTAACACATTATGGCACTACAAGAAAATTACAACTTCACTTTCTTTGCTTTCACTGATGAACACTAGTCTATGATGTGCTCAAAACCATTTTTTCTTTTTCAGTTTCCTCTCTTTCTACTCTCAGAGGAGCAAGATCGCACAGTTTGCCTTGACCCATAACCATACAGGACAGAGTAGAACTGCCCCATAGGGTTTCCAAGGAGCGCCTGGTAGATTTGAACTGCTGACCTTTTTGGTTAGCAGCCGTAGTCTTAACCACTACGCCACCTGTGTTTGGCTCTCAAAAACAAAAGTATTAGTTTTAACTTGCTGAATGATCTCTTACAGCTGGAGACAGAAACTGAGATGGTTAATAGAAATTTCTCAGTGGCACCCCTCCCTCCCCCCAAGTGAAGCTCAGGGCACGTGCATACCTGCCATACCTTAGATACACCTCTGTTTTTAGGACAAGATGGTTTGTGCATCTCACTCTATAGATTGTTACTTTTCTATCTTGCACAAAAAGCAGAGATTAACACACACACAGAGAAATAAGCACAGACCCATAACAGACACATACACAAGCCTTGATAATTAAAGCTAGAAGTAACAGGTAAATTTAAACTATTTTTTTTTTTTATAGTTAAGTTGCAAAACTAGAAATTTTATTTGTTTAATTGTGCTTTGATCGCATAGCACCAGAGTCCATAGTAAGGACGATGACATTTTATAAAAATGTACAAATACTGCGCAGGGCAATGTATTAATAAGACCATGTGTCAGAGTCATGGCACAGATAAGGAAAAAATACGTTCTTTAATTATTCTTGTTGTTGGTGTTTTTAACTCACTGTTTTGGAAAGAGCTTAACATATCCTTTGGAGAATGGAAACATTAGAGAGGCTCTACCAGGTAATCTATAAATTTCAAGGTTTTTTTTTTTTTTAAGTAACACGAAGAATAGAATCAGGAAAGAAGTTTTGGGACAGTCAAAGTGCTAGAAGAGTCCCTAATTCTTACACTAGGACTTCCACCTGCATCAGCGTGGCACCATAGGGAATGTTCTGGCTTTGCAGTGGCCCCCACACTAGCACATGAAGGCTGCTAATGACAGTTGCACGCAAACTGTATTTCAAATGCTATTGCCCATCTGCAGAGTAACCTACCCACTGGTTCTCCCATCGGAAAACCAGCCTGTCAGATGCCATTCAGTTATTTGCATTCAAGGATTTCTTAGGGTACTGCCCAACTGGACCTACCCCTTACCTGCTTTACTCAAATCTTGTGTGTAAAAACTCTGCAATGTGGCTATCAGTAAAAGAATTATAGCCTTGTAAATACATCTTAATTATGATAATATCATGAGAAATTTTAATATATAGCTAGAGGTTTAGATGGTCTTCTAGGCTCTACAGAATATGTTGAATTTGACACGTTTTCTAAACTGAACTTTTTATAATTAATTATATGGTGTTGCTTTGTTTTCAAATGAATGCATATTGTGACCTACATAGCATAAGATTAAGACTGTAATTATGCAGAAAATACTAGGGGAAGCTAATGGAGTATCTCTAGACCACCTGTGTTATTTCTTTTTAACAAGAATTTTGTTGGAAATAAAACTATATGTTTTCCAGAATAGATACACTTACACATGTTCTTAAACCACGTATAAATAGGTTATAAAATGGGTATAGTTCCTCATCTCTTACCCTGTAACCTTCAAGGTTGTCTTCTGGAGTTGGGAGACCCATGTAACGTTCTGTGTACACTGAGTCTGTGATGGAAAAGGAAAAGCTTAATTTATACAATAAAAACTTTTCTTCCTTTAGTTGGGTTACTTCATTTTTGTGCCTTAACTCATGTATTGATATATAGTGTTACACTCAGAAGTACATCTACAGATCATTCTTACTTGGCTTACTAATGCAGCCAGAGACGCCAATTTCTTGACACCTGCTCAGACTCATGCCTTTCTATACTCAGCCCTAACCATTCCCAATTAACCCTTATGATGGGGGCAGAGAGAAGTCATACTAGTAGATGACATAAAACCCAACCAATAAATCCACCTGCAGAAAAGCCAAATGTGAAGTGCTAAGAGGCTTTACATCATTATCTGAGCCTCTCAAAGAATTTTAATTAGGAAGACACTTAAAGCCTCAATTGTCTTGGATTTTTAGATCCTGAACAAAGTACATATATTCATTTACGATACTTTATTTCCTTTACTTCTGGAAAACTCTAATGATGTCCAATTATTAGTTGCTTACCTAAATAATATTTTATTTTCTTGGCAGGTTGGAATTCAATATGAAAGAATTCAGTTATGTGTTTGCTGTATACCCACATGTCAGCTCAACCACTTCATCTTAACGCAAGTTAAACATTCGCTTTTTTTCTCTCTTTCTGTGGAGAGGACTGAATTTTGATTGATCACTGTGAAAAAGATAACATTAATATCTGTCTGCTGAAATAACCTACATTCTTTTATCTTGTATATGGTCAAAAAATAGGTTGCACAACTAGTTTGGTTATTTTGGATGATCAAACATATTTTTGCCCCATTTTAAAAGGATTATATATATATATATATCCCTAAAACATGACTGAAAAAATTTACTATAGCTGAATTTTAATATAACTCTAAAAATCTGAAATAACTATTTTAAAGACACCCTAAGTGACCAGATTACAGTAATTGAGTGATATATTGCCATCGTCTTATGGAGGTTAATGGCTTGAATTTCACTCTAATTGTACTGTGATTTTAAAACTGAATCCATTAATCTTTTAAATTTCATCTAAGCCTCAACTATCAGCAACATCCTGACTGTTGCTTTTAGATGACTGGCACTGTAGGCTAAAAACTACATTGATATGAACATTGGTTGTTCCATATGTATTCCTCATGTAATTTCTATGAAAACTAAACTATTTTCTTCCAAAAAGAATAAAAATAATATATTATCATTTCGATTAAAAAAAAAAATATGTAATTTTATGTATCTAGAGGACATTAAGCTTTCCAGTATAAAAGCTTCATAAAGTACTCATTTTTTGAACTTTGAGATTTAAGTATTAATAACTTGGGTTGTTATTAATATTTAACAATTATTATTGGGTTGTTATTAAATATTAATAACTTTGAGGGAAAATGGCCTTTAAAGGCAAAATAAAATTTCCCCTAAACAGATGGAGACTTCAGTTCTGTTTGTCATAGAGCACAATACACCTTTCTTATTTATGCTAACCAAGTTTACATGTGTTAGTTCTGAAATTAAAAACAACATAATGCAGTTGTCAACTTTTAGAAATACGCTTTGAATAGCACTTATGTATTGTTTCTATCAGATCTTTGAGCAAAATTGTTCAAATTTACACATGTATAAGAACTCTAGAAAGTTTCCTATGTTTTAAGTTGGTCCATACACATTTAACAAAAGTTTCTTATCATTACAAGTTTCGAAACTCAAAAAGATTGTTTCTGTTATATTAATGACCAGTAGAGGTCTCCAAAAACAAGCTAGCCAACAGAATAACTACTATCAAGCATAAAAGTATTATATGAAAAAAATCCATTGCATGTGGATCAAATCCTAACTATGCCGTCCAATTTTTTATCTGAATGATAGCAATATTTTTTGGTGTTTTGTTTGTTTTTGTTTCATTTTTGTCTCTATAGTGGTTTCTTTTGACTAGGAGAGATTTTAAAAAGGTTTCCACAGGATCAGGATTAGGATATAAAATATTTAATGAGCATATACATTATCAATGATTCTATCCTTATACTACGTAAGGAACTTGAGATGGGGTCAGAAGAGGATAGGAAAGTAATTCATCTCTTCACCACCTCTGACTTCTCCCTCCTAATTAGTGCTCTACTGCTCACCCCTCTCCCTTGGGAATAACAGCCTTACGTTGTATGCATATGTTTGATGCCTTATAGAGTAATATGTTCTCAATGAAGAAGAGAATATTCTAGAGTGGCTTTCACCTACTTTGAGGTAGTGGAAGAAAAAAAACTCCTCAGAACTAGAATTCCCCTGCCCCTGCTTTCTTTATTCCACTCACACACACACAAAGAAGCAGTCGTTGAGTCGATTCTGACTCATGGTGACCCCATGTGTGTCAGAGTAGAACTGTGCCTCATAGGGTTTTCAATGACTGATTTTTCAGATCACCGGGCCTTTCTTCCTGGGTGCCTCTGGGTGGACACCAACCTTTGGTTAGTAGCTAGCCCATTAACCATTTGTATTACCCAGGGACTACCTTTCCACCCAAAGCTCTACTTCTATTTGAACTTTACCTGAAGGAAGAGATACTTGTTTTCTCAAGTTGTGTTAATATGTGAAGCCCAAAATTTAAATTAGAATAAACAAAAGGCAGGTTTTATCTTCAGAAATGTAGCATTGGGGCTATTTTGAAAGTTGCAAATAGAATATATTGTTAAGTAGCTAAATGTGTATATAACTTATATAATTAATATCTGGGTGCAGTCTTTCACAGTATAAATGAAAACGTCTTATTATGGGTACCCATAAAGTACTTCTGAAATGAATCAGCTTATTCACTGTAAAAATACTGAAACTCAAAAAGGAATGGTTTTGTCACTGGCATTTTAAGGTCAACACTCAGTATCTCTTTATGCCTTGATTGCAATTACATACCATAATACTCCCAGCGTGATACAGGCGCCACAGCTATTCCACACTTGAACACACCACTTCCTGATCCAAGGACCATTGAGGTTACATACCCGCCATATGACTAAGGAATAGAAACAGTTATTTTTGTGGAGGTAAAGGAATAGGGACATATGGTAAGCAAGTCGCAGTTTCCACATTTCTCACATCTTTATATACTGTGCCTCTTTAGAGATGGTAGACCAGGCTTAAATTGGCCTTAATTGGCAGTATCTAAAGACTATACTTCAGAGACCTGGTCTATTTTAATGCTACATGTAGGGCAAAATGCATGAAAAATCTGCTGACCCTGGTAAGTGGGTAGTATCAATTCAAAAACAACAACAATGAAAAACTAACTAACGCTAAATCTTTACTGTCTTTGACTCATGAGAAAAATCTTCCTCCTCTCCTACCTCCCTCCCTCACCACAGTAAACAAAGTTGTAAGCCTGGCTCAGTAGAGAGTCTAGAGGGCCACTGCCCAGAGATCTCAGACATTTTATCTGGATCTTCTTAGCTTAAAAATGATACACACGATTTTCATCTCCAAATGTTTACATACAGAAGATAAATTATCCTGCTCTGGGTTATGCTCACTAAGGAATGCATACAGATTCATCAGCCAAACAGCTACTCACCCAGCCCCAAATTGCAATCCGTTTGTCATCCACAAATTCCATTTTTGAAAATTGCCTAAAATACATGGAAGAAGTCCATGAGTTAGTATAGAAAACTACGATAACTGCACAAATGTGAAACCCTGCCATTTGTTCTCTACTTCATTCTATTAAAAACTAAGACTAATTACTGCCAGCAAACAAATCAACACCTGAGATAAGTGTCTAAAACGTCTACCATTGTAACTTAAGGTCCAGATGAACAAGGTTTCCTCTTGTTGGGGTCCATAAGAATTTTGTCTTTCTGTGTGTGTGTATATGTGTGTGTATGATTTACAGAAAACAAATCCTGGCAGTTTTTTTCACAGCTTTATATAAAAATTTGCAGCCCAGATGCACTTTTCTTTACATAATTCAATTTAAAACTCTCCAGATGTTTTTCAGTTCAAGAGAGGCTGCCCCTGCAATGGAGAAATATGGGGGCAAGGAGAATATCTGGGTAGGGCTTAGAATGTCTCTGGACCCCCCACCTGAGAACTTAAACACCATTCTCTAAATAAATCTCTTCTATGCTGAGTGTTGATTAGTTAGCTCACAAAGCAATTTTTCTTTGACGGATTAAGGAAGGTCTTTTTGCCTCTAAACTGTATTCAGAATGAAATCCATGTAAAGAAATGAGCAAAATGTTTTTGTGCACCTTCTTTGTAATCTGGAAGCCCTGGTGGCATAGTGGTTAAGTGCTACGGCTGCTAACTAAAAGGTTGGCAGTTCGAATCCACCAGGTGCTCCTTGGAAACTCTATGGGGCAGTTCTACTCTGTCCTATAGGGTCACTATGAGTCGGAATCGACTCGACGGCAATGGATTGGGGTTTTATTTGTAACCTTACATCAAAAGGCAATTTGTTCACTGAATTGGACACATAAAAATTGTTGAGATGGTAAATGTTTTGTTATATATCGTCTACCACAATTAAAACAAAACAAAACCCTGGGGGAACTTTTAAAACTCTAGCAAATGAGACTTAATTTTGGTGTACTGTGGAGGGAGGGAGGCCAGAGATTTTTGCACTGACCAATATGTAACTTTGAAAGTCTTTGGGTTGTCAACTGATAATCTGTGTTTTAGGCTGCTCTGAGTTAAGCAACATTAGAGAAAAATTAGAAGTAGTTTCAATTTATCTTCTCAATGTAAACTTCTAAAAATTGAAGACTAATATACATGTAGAAATGTGTACCAAATCTTAAGTGTACAACTTGATACATCTTTATAAAGTGTATATATGCTTGAAGCCTGAATCAAAATTGAGTGCATTACTGGCACCCCAGAAGCCTCCCAGTCATTTCCTTGTTTGGAAAAGAACAAAAAGAAATATTTTTCTTTTATTGGAGCCCATAAAAATTTTACCTGAATTGGTGTGTATGTGGTTAGGCAGGTAATCAGTAATCATTCTGACCTCTGTCAGAAGCGATTTCTATTCTGATCAGATGATTTTGGCTGGTTTTGGGCTTTACAAAAATGGAATCATGCAGGACATACACTTTTGTGTCCAGCTCCTTTCATTCACCAGTCTCCTTCTGCAATTCATCCATGTTGTTGTATATAGTTCTTTTTTGATGCTGAAATAGCATTCCATTGCATGAACATGCCACATCTCATTATCTTTTTAACTAGAGTTGTGCATTGAGAGTACTCAATTCTATAATTTTAGGACTTAAGTTGGTCAGATTTGAAAGGCCCTGTAAACCATGCCCTATTTCTCACAGAACGAGTCTGGATAAATAAAAACTCACTTTCATAATATCACAGCCACACTCTTGAACAAATTTGCCCTCTCTCTAACTCTCTGTCTCTTTTTAATTGTCAGGGAAAATAGATAATTATTCACTTTGGTATAAGAGACTTTCATCCACTCAGGGATATTTAATAGATGGTCTGTCATCTGCTGATCTTTGATTGTCCTTTTCTCAAAGGTATTTCTTTCTACTCATTTAATTACTTGTGACTCTTTTTTGCATTTCATAGTTTTTGATTTAGCAGCATTATTTTTAACCACCTCACTTATTATGCTTCCCCAGACATCTGTATAGTTGGTTGTGGAAACTCAAAGATTACACGTCCCATTTACCAGCTGAATGCAGTAGAATGTAAGCACTGGAGAGAGACCAAGATCCAAATCCTGTCACACTTGGAACGTTACCGACCCTAAGAGCCTCTGTTTCTTTACCTGAAACATGAGGATAAGGAATGCCCGCCTCCAAGTGCTGCTAAGCAGCTTCAGTAACAATGCAGAGAAAACACAGCCCTCATTATATGCTCACTACATGGAAACCATCATTCATGATTAAAATCTCTCTTAAGTCAAATCACATTAAAGTATAGCCCATTCTGGAAAGTACAAGATCAGATGTGATTCATACTGAACAAAGCCCTTATATTTGTGACTGAGGATGACTGTGCTCTATAATTTTCCCACCCAGGCTGTATAAGCCACTTCTTGGACTCCATAGCTGTCACTCTCCTACTTATCCTTGACTACACGGATGGGTTTGCTCGTTTGGTTAGATGCTTACTCAAGGGTACATTTATCCTTCAATCCTTCAATTTGTCCACATACGTTTGATGAATTTGGAGTCTCTGTTCTGTTACTAGATGATAGTAGCATATTTCAACTACATTTCTAGACTTGGGGAAGCCCGGTGGTGTAGTGGTTAAGTGCTACGGCTGCTAACCAAAGGGTCAGCAGTTCGAATCCGGCAGGCGCTCCTTGGAAACTCTATGGGGCAGTTCTACTCTGTCCTATACGGTCACTATGAGTTGGAATTGGCTCGACGGCACTGGGTTTGATTTGGTTTTGGTTTTCTAGACTTGCACACAGACAGGAATTTGGGAAATGCTTTTTTTTTTAACTTTATATAAATCTGTTATGATATAGATTTTAGCTAAATATGATAGCTTTCACTAAAAATCTGCCCCAAAGATGAAAGGTTACAGATTCATCCCAGGACAGTTAAAATTCTTTACACTTTATGACATTAAAATATAAATTGAAGGAATTGGCAAAATAATTCTACTATGAAAACATTCTGCATCCCACTTTGAAATGTGGTGTCTGGGGTCTTAAATGCTAACAAGCGGCCATCTAAGATGCATCAATTGGTCTCAACCCACCTGGATCAAAGGAGAATGAAGAACACCAAGGTCACATGATAACTAAGAGCCCAAGAGACAGAAAGGGCCACATGAACCACAGACCTACATCATCCTGAGACTAGAAGAACTAGTTGGTGCCTGGCCACAACCGATGACTGCCCTGACAGGGAGCACAACAGAGAACCCCTGAGGGAGCAGGAGATCAGTGGGATGCAGACCCCAAATTCTCACAAAAAGACCATACTTAATGGTCTGACTGAGACTAGAGGAATCTCGGCGGTCATGGTGTCCAAACCTGTTGGCCCAGGACAGGAACCATTCCCGAAGACAACTCATCAGACATGAAAGGGACTGGACAGTGGGTAGGAGAGAAATGCTGATGAAGAGTGAGCTATTTGTATCAGGTGGACACTTGAGACTGTGTTGGTATCTCCTGTCTGGAGGGGAGATGGGAGGATAGAGAGAGTTGGAAGCTGGCAAAATTGTCATGAGAGACTGGAAGGGCTGACTTAATAGGGGGAGAGCAAGTGGGAGTACGGAGTAAGGTGTATATAAACTTATATGTGACAGTTTGACTTGATTTGTAAACGTTCACTTGAAGCTCAATAAAAGTTAATTAAAAAATATATATATATATAAATTGAAGGAAAAAAAATCAGATAAACTTTGAACTAAACTCTTAGTCACTCACCTGGCTGCTTCAATTTGATCTTCAACTTCAAATGTTCCCAGTCTTCTGTTTATTGCATGCATGATCTTATCTCCTTGGTAACCACTTCCTCTGCCATCAAAGCTGGCTACGATAATGTCTTCTGTGCTTGCAAGGTAAGTAGCCCAGTTGAGTCTGAAGACAGTATCTGCTTTTTGACTGCAGGGGCCTGCATATCTGTGAAGGATTCCAAACTGTTAGCTTTCATGGCTTCCCATCAAATGAAGAATATTTGCATTTCTCTTCCCTGGGGACAGGAAGTGTACATCTTTCCTGACCATGAGCCTGAAATTGTGCCAGCCACCAGCATGTCCAGAATGGATCCTCTAAATCTTGGCAACACAACTCTAGTGGCTGCGTGTTTCCTTCAAAAATGCCCATTAGTTTTTATCTTTGAAGACTGTTATCAAACACAGACTTCATAGGCCGACATTTTCTAAGTATTACATATCTTATAAACCAAGAAATGATTATCCTGATAATTGGGAGAGGGAGCTGGTAAAGAAATACTCCTGATGATAATAATAATGCTGATAACGATAAATGCAGCATTGAATATATCTTTACGTGTCAGTTTACAAGCACATATAGACTGCAAGTTTATCTCCTAGGTTGTAACTTTCTTGAAGACTCTGACTGCTGTATCATATGTTTTCCATTTCCTACAATGCCAGGGATACACACACTAAACAGATCATTGTGGAATGGGCCAAAAGACGAATGAATGCTATTACTTAAAACTTCAAAAGAGAAAGAAATAGTTGTATTGGAAAATAGATATGCTATTCTGCATTCTATTTATTAACATGTTTCTCTCTTGTGCTGCAAGTAGATGGTAGCAGTCTTCACAAGCTACCATCTACTGCACTCAATGTGCACCATCTCCTTCAAGCCCTCTCATAGTTTTGTTTGTTAATCAACAGCGGCTCCCTACAGCTCATTGCATCTCACTTAAATGTGTCATCTTTGAACAATCTACAGGATTCCCGGCCCTAGATCTTCTCCAATAACTACTGCTTCTGTCATCTATCTCTCCTACCTATCTGCTCACTATCCCCTACACAAGGCCAGACAGTTGCTTCCTCCCTGCTTCCTACTGCTAAAAAAAAAAAGAGGAGGAAAATAACTTAACAGAAATGGACACTAAACTTACTGTGGTTTTTATAATTTCCTAATGAAGAGTCAATTCCAACTCATAGTGACCCTATAGAACAGAGTAGAACTGCCTCAAAGAGTTTCTAAGGAGTGCCTGGTGGATTTGAAATGCCAACCCATTGGTTAGCAGCCACAGCACTTAACCATTACACCACCAGGGTTTCCAATGAAGAGAAGGTCTAATAATTACTTAGTGAGGAATCAAAGAAGGTAAAAATATTACTCTTTCCCCAAGGATTCTTTCAGTATCAGGGCTAAAGCCTAAAGGAAATTAGTGTCACCATAGTCAATATTAGGTTATTGTCTTAAATAAAAATCAAATAGCCCATCAGGAAGTTTAAAGTACCCATCGTTACCTTTCTTTGAGCTTTTATGTTTAGCTTTTATTGAATAATGTTTATAGTGAAGCAAGTCTGTGTGTGACACTAATATCTATGTCTTCTCTTTGGCTACTAACAACAGAAAAGTGACGTCCCTGAGCTTCAGTTTTCTCTTCTATATAACCCTTTGGTGACCCAATTAGTTTCTACTTTGAATTTCTTGTTGATACCCTGTGTTTTCATTAATGGAAGTGTGCTGAATCATTGAGTGTGTCTGAATTTTTTGTAGGTAGTATGGATTTTTTTTTTTTTTTTCTGGCTGTTTCCCATAAGCGTACACTAAGTGCTTAGTGGTACATATAAAGTAATACTAATTCTACCCCGGAGTCCTCACCAGGATCTATTGGTCCATATGTGTAACAAATAGAAATTTTTAAAATTTCTGTTTTTTCTATAAAAAATTCAGACACCTCATACAATATCCTGTAAAAACAGTAATTTATGGTGCATGCCCAGTTCTTCAGTTTCAAACAGTCATAAAGGTCCCTGTCGTATGGCAGCAGATGCTGTCAGTAGTACAGCAGCTTCCCAATAAATGCCAGGGGCGAAAAAGTTCATGGTCGCTATATGTGCCACTGGACATGAAAGGGATAATGTGCTCAACAAAACCCACCACATAGGTTTTCTGTGTGAATGAACTAAGGCAAACGATGCTAAAGACCTGACACAGGGCAGTCATTCAGAACACTTGTTAGTTTTGTTTTGCTTTAATAAAGTAAATAAGGCAAACTAGGACAGGAAAAGCGGCATTGTAGCATTATGGGTGAGGCCAGGACAATTTTTAAAGGAGTAAATTAAAATGCATTCTTAACTATTAAAAATATTTTACAAATCTGCTATATTTTAAAGTTCACATGAACTTTCATTAACTGTTTCAAAGACTGTGATTTCACAACTTTTCAGAACTTCACCAAAAAGAGGAACGGAAAATACCAGGGCGTGGTATTTGAGGAACTAAAGGAAGAGAGAAAAAAAAAAAAAAAAAAACTAATTAAACAGAGCAACCAATGGGAAAAGTTTGGGCAAGTTTGAGGGTAAGAAAATTGTGAAGACTGTTAATACCCATCTTTTGCTTGTTAAAATGTCCAGGACTTAAAAATTTCTTTGGTAACTGCCTTAAGAGTTTGAGGAAACAAAAAACAAAATCCATATGCCACAATGATGGGAAAGGAGTATCTACTTTTTCTACTAGAAGATGGAAGAAAATATAGATTGGGGTTTTAAGAGCGAAATGGATGGAGGAAACAGTAAGAGTGCCTTACAATGATTCAGGAAGAGAAAAAGAATGAATTTTTTGGCTCTGTTTTTCAGTAGCTGCACTGAGCAAAAAAAAAAAAAAAAAACATATGATGGTTAACTTCTAAATCATTCCCTTCTCTTGAATACTTACACTTCTAATAGCAGAGGGTATTTCTTGGATTTATCAAAATGGGGAGGCAAGATCATCTGATACCAAAATTCTAAACAAACAGAAAGATTAATTAGTAAAGAACACTTATTAACACAAGATTTCCTTCCTTATCTCTGTCAGTGATAAGTCATATCTAGTGTTTAACAATGTACTAAATAAGAATAGAAAAAGGAAATGAACTGTTTGGATTCAGAATGTTTTTAAGATATAAAAACATTCTCTTCTATATTAAAATACTAGTTAATATTAAAAGAATAAAGTCCGTTCTAATGTGTCTATTAAATACATTGATGCCTTATAAAATAAAAGTGCATCTTAGGATTTCTAATTTTTTTTGATGATGCTTTTTGGCATCTGATCTACTTATCTACCTACTTCTCACTGACTGTCTTCTTATCTGATGTTTTGCATCTACGGCAATAGTAAAAAATCTACTATCAAGACTATTTTGCACATTAGCAATGTATGTCTGAAGTAATGAACACTGAGGTTCAAGGTGAGAGTAACACTGGCTGTGATGGTTACGATTATGTGTCAATTTGGCTGGGCCGTGATTCTCAGTAGGTTGGCAGTTATGTAATCATGTAATTTTGCAGTTACGTAATGATGCAGTCATCTTCCATTTTTGTGATCTGATGTGGCCATCCTCCATTTTCTCATAATGCCGATTTTTGCATAACAACCTGGTTTTTGCAACAATCTAACCATGTCAATAAAGTGAGGAGTGGGTGTAGTTTGTTTATGGCTTATGTTCTACATTTTCCTCTAAAATGTTTCCTCTTCTTGAATTTCCTTGAAGCTGTTTAGGAATTTTAGTCGGCCCCAACTCTATTTTAAAATTCTGATTCAGTAACATCCTTGGTATTCTATTGCTGTTCCACACTGCAAAGCTGAGCTCTCATTTTTAGCTCTGTGTTTCACAGAATGAGATTAGGTTGCTGTGGAGTAATTCTTGCAACTATTCTGTATGCTCTTCTGCAGATTCATTTAATTCTCTGTGCTTGGTTTTGACATCAGTTAAATAAAATTTGTTCCTAAATATTGAATCAGTTTCTTTTCCTCCCAAATTCAGATGTCAATTTAAACTAACTAGTCTTGTGCTGCTTTAAAAAAAAAAAAAAAAAGAGTTGTTGCATATTTTAAATAAGGTTACTTTTAAATTCAGTAGATTTTACCTGTAGGGGACAAAAAAAAAAAAAAAAAAAAAAAAATCCCTTATCTCTAGAACTGTTTCTTCCATACATCTGTCTTCCTTTTTGTTTGTTACAATTATTTTAGTTGAGAAGAAAAGAAAGGTTTTGGAGCATAAAATTCTCTTTAATTTGTTTTTTGTGAGTTATTTTTATACTTTCTTGTAAAAACACCAAAAATCTAATCTCCATCATAATTACAATAGAATGTCAAACTATCAGCTGATCGTGAATATTTTTAATGAGTATGGGAAACTCACAGTTTGATTTCTGCTTTTTTATGAATTGGCACTAGTTGATTAGATTTTTTTTTTAGTTCTCCCCTACTGAAGATGCATATTCTTTTCTTTGGGGTTATTTTCCTATTCTGACAGTCCTTCCACTCCCGCTCCCTCCTCCTTTCAGGGCCTCTTTTCCAGTTGTTTGAAAGATTATAACCATCCGCCAACTGGACCCTCTCCCCTTGGCAGGTCCATCCTACACGCCCTACCAGGTTATCTATCTAATCATGATGTTTCCCTGACTCTAACGTCTTCAGGGGCTCCTCATTGTGTACCAACTGAAATAGAATGTCACATCTCAGCTTTCAATACCCTCAGCACCAGACTGTCCACATTAGCTCTCCCACAAGTCTAAGCTCTTGCCACTGGAGCACAGGTCAAGGGCCAGCAGCATTGGCACTGACTAGGAAGTCATTACAGATGCAGACGTCTGGGCCCGCTCTGATCTGCTGGATCAGAATGTTCATGTTAACAAGCTCCCAGGTGATTCATATGCACATTCATTTCTAAGCTGTTCTTGAGAAGTACTCTGCATTTTCCAGGTGTTTTTTCTCTCATTTAATATAGATCAGTTGAGTATTTTATATTTTTTATCCTAAATTTAAAAGTAAAATGAATCTATGCTATTTTTAATATGTTAATTTATGATAGATTCTCCACCCATAAGTTGCTATTCCTAATAAGGAAGAAAGACAAAAAGCAAATAAAGGTTTCTTACTCAAAGAAATTCTTTGTTTTTAGAGGTTGTTGAATATAACCCACTATTTGGCTTCGAGGCCAGGAACAGGCTAATTATAAGGATGATGTTTCAGAAAAAATTCAAGATTTTTCACCTGGACCGAAGTTTCAATATTTTATAGCTAACCGTAATTGTTTTACACAATCACCTCGCATATTTTCAATTGCTTTGAGTTAAAGGTGAAACGTGCTAGGATATCATTAAGTTAAAAGCACAGTTAATACTTAACGATAGAATACAGTTATTAATATGATGCAATTGCACCAGCAATAGTGTATTTTCTCCAAATACCTGTTCTTTTGACAGAACAAGTTTTACATACAGTGTTACTCTATTTTAAAGACAAAAGAATGTAAAATTGGTAGTGCTTGGAACAGAACTTTTACTTCATGGAAACTTTCTAAATTGATTTCTATGAATATAAAAATGGAAATTTTCAGATGAAATGATCATATTTAGTTGTATTTTATTGGTGTTTCCACCATAAATACTATTCCAGGGAAAACATTTAATTCTTAGCTAACTTACTCGTTCCACTCAAAACAATGAAGTCCAGATTTTTTGAGGGCATCTGTACATCCTGCAGCATTTTATCCAAAGCTGAATTGTCTTCCAGGACCCTGAGTTCTAATTAAATACAGAAGACAGAAGTAATTCATTACAACGTGAAGAATTTAGATTATGCAATGCAATAATGAACAAATATGTGTCACTGACCAGACAATACATACTTCAGGTCACAAGCTCTGTGTTCAAGTCATTATTTAGAGACTCAAAAACCAAAGGAAATCACACTGTGCTAAGAACATGTTGGTCCTACTCACACATGTTCCTAAAAGCGAATGAATGGTGAAATATGACCAAATACCTTCATCAGTCCTGCTGCTATGCAGAGTATAGAGGGGCAGACCAGGGCCTGTTAATATAATCAGGGAAAAAGATGTTTTAGGTAAATATTAAAACAAAAAAAAGCATACATTATTTTTCAAAAATACTAGTTACCATTCAACTTTGATCCAGCACATAATAAATATCACAGTGGTTAAAGAGCTCAATAAATGTTGGTTATTATTCTTGTAATGTTTTGTCCCCATTTCCTTTTCCTTAAAATAATTTCAATTTGAGTTTAAGAAGTATTTCTGGGAAGCCACAGGATGGAGCAGAATGAAGCAGGTAAGCAGCCTAGGCCCTGCTGGGAGACCTTTGGGAGAGCAATCACCTCTGAGCCAGATTGCCTCATGTGTGTGACCCGAACCTTCGGGACCCTCCTCCCATTCTCCTTTGTTCTACCTTGGACCCACACTGACCGCCAGTCTCTCAGGCTCCGCCCCTTAGGGCGGAGCTCTGGAGCACACCTCACCCGGAGGAGGGGCAGGTATCCCTGCTGCTGCAGGGTCCATGCTCACTTCTGCAGAGTGCTTGGCTTGGATAAGCAATTCCTTTCTGGCATGCAAGTGTTTTTCTCACAAGCCCATATCTTCACTATTTATCCCAACTGTGGTAGTTGCAGCCATGAAGGTAATGTAAGAAAAGCTATTTTGTGAGCTATTTGACTCTGATGTATTTGGATGCTAATATTAATTTTCACCCTTCATCAGAACCACAGTAAAGAACACAGACTTGGGTTTGAAACCTGCTTTCCTTGTGTGTGACTTCAGACATTAAGCTTCAATGTCTTCAGATGTAAAATGAGGATAATAATATCTACTTTATAGAGTTTTTAAAGGATTAAACAAAAGAATAAATACAAAGCTGTTAGCACACACACAAAAGCTGTTAGTACTGTGCCTAGTATAAAGTACATGTCCAATAAATGGTAACTTAAAAATAGCCATAGTAAATAATCATAATGAAAAATGTAAGAGTAAAGGAAATACGATAATAAAGAAAAATTCAGATTAATTAGTTTGGAAATCCCTTTTTGGCAATTGACAGTTCTTTTCATATTATCCAAATTCTTTCTCCCATTTTGAGAAATATTCTAACACAGTGCTTAGGAGTGAGTGCTCTAAAAGCAGAGATGGGTGTCTGAATCCCGTTCTGCCTCTTATTATCTGTGTGACCTTCCATAAGTCACTTTATCTCTCATTGTCCAGGTTTCTTCATTTATAATAGAGAAATAAAGTAATAATAATAGCCACAGAAAATATAGCAGTGATTGTAATGGGTGACAGGCACCACCCACATACATTTTCTCATTTAAAAAGGCAAGTGCATAAAATAATAACAAAAATATCCACAATATGTGTGTATATGAGGATGGAGTACTTCTGCTATACATAAGCTCTGGAGGGTGTGTGTTATCAGTGTAAAGCAAGCCATGCAAGTCTCTTGGTTAGAACAGAAGGAAAGGTGGTTAAACTCTTAGGTTTGAGTTAAGAGAAGGGGACTTATGCGGTTTCAAGAGCTCCTCAAATTCAAAAGGAGAGAATTGGGCAGGGCAGAATGTTTCCCAGGCTGGAGACAGGAAGGGAAACCTCATGGATGGGGAGATAGGAGAGACAGTTGCCCTGAGAGAGGCAGAGGCATCAGTTAAGTGAGTGCAAGGGGAACTAAAACATTCAGGGTGAGGGGAAGGGAGGGAGTGGCTTCAGATGGTCACTTACCAGAACATCTCAGTTGATAATACTTTGTGTCTTTACTAAATGATACAGAATAGTATTGACATCTTTCTGGATACAGCTCACAAGTAAGGCATGTCACTTTTGTGACATCATTAAGTTGGACTCTGTAAAACCAATGGTAGAAATTAAGTGCTTGATGAAAGAATAAATGACAGCAAGGAATTGAATAACGCCATATTTCAGTTTCAAAGATTTCAGAATGCCAAAGCAATCCTCAAAAGCCGTTTGTTTTTTAATGGGAATGAAATACATAATTCATTTGTAATGACCTTGAATGTCCCATTGTTTGGCAATATCACAAAACACTTAATATGTCCTTCTCTTTTTTGTTGCCATGCAGACTGGTCTATAAACGAATAAAAGCATTCGAGAGAAATTCCCAGTTTAATACTAGCTAGGACAAGGAAATAAGAGCCCAGAAATTGCTTATCAGCTAAAAAGACTCAAGTCAACAACTTAACAGAGCTCTTACTTATACAAATTTCTTCCTCCTGGCATTCCTTTATGTTCATTACTAATGTAGTATCTGAGAAGAAAACAAAATATATATTAATTAGGTTTTTTTTTTTTTAACGTCAAATGCATTCCATTTCATTTCTACTTCAAGCATTAGCTCACACACGAGGCACATGCCCTTCATTTAGCCTTGAATGCCCCCCCACCCACTTCCTATGACAGAGGCCACTTTTCTCCATTGTCTCTAAACAGGAGATTCTTTTTTTGGACAGATTAAAACATATGAATGCAAGAATTTCTCCCTTAATTAAGTGACAAATAAAAACTCTAAAAGAGTCTTCTGTATGAAAAATATGACTGGACAGCTAACCTGAAATTGAGACCCCTTTTTCTATGCTGTTTTCTGTATTTCCTGTTTTATAATACAAACTCCTAGAGGGCAGGAATCTGCTCTCCCTGGCAGCGGCAGTACCATATCTAAGACGGCCTTTAAGAACTATTTCAGCCAGGCAGTGGCAAAATTCTTCCCTAGTGAAACCAATAAAAATTATAAAAGTGCCTCAAATTCTAATTTAAAAAATAACTTTTTCCATTGACTAGTGTAGTTGAAAGCCTCTGCAAAGATTTCCATTTTCCAAAGGGTAAGGCCAGGACATGGATAGACAAAATAGCCTTCCCCAAATTTCCAAGAATTCAGTGCCAGCTGAACTCTAACAAAATGCCGCCGAATGCTAGTTCGGTATTCCACATTCAAGGAAAAGAAGCTACAGTTCTGTAATGTAAAGCAGGTAAGAGCAAGAGGTAGAGCTGTTTGTGGCATGGTATCAAATCTGTGAAGCATATGTGAAAATCATTAAGGCTTCCGTATGTTAAAGAGAAAAAAGTACTGAATACATTCCAAATAGACTACTGTTTATTTGTAGGAGATTCTTCCTTACTTCTGGGCTAGAGGGCGTGATTACGACAAGAAGGTTTATATTCTATTGATTATTTGAATACTTACAGGTATTCATCGGTAAGAGCTTCGATCCCGATGACTTCCCAGGCTCCTTTTGTAATAAACGTGCAGTCCTGGAAGGATTTTTTTAAAAAAGAGATTAATCAAAGTGGAGAAATAAAGAATTTATATCAGGAATTCAGAAAATCTTGGGTTTTCTTGTTGGGTCTCTATCCCATCCCACCCCACCCCATATGCCATTGAGGAATTTGAGTTAATCTATTTGTACACATTGATCGAATTTACCGAATGACTTCCACTTCAAGTCAGGTTCAGGAAAAAGACCAACCTGAACTAAATTACGTAAAATACTCACATTATTATCTATTGGGAAACGACAAATGTGTCTGTAGCCCTCTTCATTACTGATAACCTTGTAGAAACTAGTACCGTCAGATGTGAAGTGAGGTTCTGAAGGCCTAAACTAGAAAAAGAATGGAAAACAAAAAACATATTAAAGCAAATTAGTCTCGTTTCTGTAGCAGCTTCAGTTTTAGAAAGTCCTTTCCAACACCTATGCTCAAAAATCCATGTTTCATTTACTTGCCAAATGAAACGAGTGTTTCAATAGAAAATTCTCCTTCTATAAAAAACGGAGGAAATAACCTAAGTCACAGGACCTCTTTTGTGCGGAGGAAACAAGAGAATCCACGTAAAAAGGTTCCCCGCAGAAGGAGGACACTCAATAAATACAAGTGGCTACTGTTATTCTGGACAGTTTCTCCTTATGGAGGGCACTCTAAGGCTTCTGACTAGAAGTGCTCAAAAAATAGTATTAGCCTTTCAGTTTCAAGACGTGAATTCCCTCAGCGTCACAAATGGGCTTGACTGAAACACACTGCTCATTTTTTAACAGTTTCAGGTTAGAGGTAGTTTATAATTTCGGGAGGGGGTAATTTTATTTTATTTTTTCTGTTCGTTACATGCATTTCTTTTTGAAAGTCAAACTTAAGTAACCATTTTTGGACCAGATTCCATAAGGAATAAAAACCAAAAAACCCAGTGCCGTCGAGTCGATTCCGACTCAGAGTGACCCTATAGGACAGAGTAGAGCTGCCCCATAGAGTTTCAAAGGAGCACCTAGCGGATTCGAGCTGCAGACCATTTGGTCAGCAGCGGTAGCACTTAACCATTACGCCACCAGGGTTTCCTCCATAAGGAATAGCTGTCATGTATTTCAAATGGAAACATTCACATAGCTATCATTTTTGTTATAAGCCTCTTCATTTTGTTAAATATACTCAACAATTTATAAAAAAAAACATCGTTTCTACAAACATAGAACCAAATTTCCACTTTTTACAGTTCAATAAGAGATAGTACTCAGTATTCTGTTGTTCAAGCAGAACAGTGCCTTTCCAGCCCGAAAGGAATATGTTGCTTTATGACTGCGACTTCCTTGCTACATTTGGGAGCAGGTAAGAGATGGTCTTTTAAAATTGTTGGTTCACTTCACCCTCGATGTTTCCTCTCTCATCAAGCTCCCATTTTGGGAAAGAAGAAAAATGCTTCCTTCTTCTATTTAGTGATTCAAAGCGAATTCATTTATGGAGCAAGCTGAGGCGTGCAGTACACTTGGTGTTCTCATTACAGAGCTCTGAAACACATTCCCCTCTCTAGACCTGTGTTCACAGCCTTATCTTTTTAATACATTTCCCTGTTTCCCCTGGATGGAGTTGTGCCTAGTAGAAATGTGTGAAAAGTGGCATCTGTCTGGTTAAATACAGAGAGGAAAAAACATATTTTTTTCCGAGAGTCGTGAGGAAGTGTAGCGTGTCTCTTGCCATGGAGGAAACCACTTTTCATGTTGGCAAACCTCTCCCCTCTGCCCAATCAATGCCTAAAGAAAAAGGACTTGTAAATGCTATCGGAGCTCCGAGCCCAGCTGGAAGGGGTTGTGTTCCTAGACCAGGGGGCCTCACTTCTATGACTCAAGAGGTATATAAATCTTTATATTTCTTTGTGCCACTTTTTCCCCTCTTAAAGGGAGCTTAAAACAGAAATGGTCATAAGAATTAGGTGAGACTTTATCTTTCAGGCAATGTGCCATGATGGCTGGAATTCCTTTATTGAACTTGTTTCATTCCATGGTTTTATAGTAATGTGGTTGCTTATTCTCCCCACTGTGTAACGCAGTGGGAGGGGAAAACATGAGAAATTTCTGAGGGTCACCACACTTCCTTGGATTAAAAAAAGGAAGTTCTGCATCTGGGTGCCTAGTAAAGTGTGAACCCACACGAGTATGATTTTTCCCAAAGATAGTTGCATAGCCAGTGTTCTGTGTATGCCCCTGAGTTTCTGCCGGATGTAATCACATCTCCTCAGGCATTTGTGCAGGCTGTGGATAGAAACCATGTTTTCTGCCTCTAAAGCACATAACTTCAAATATGAGGTCAACGAGCACATTCTGTATCTTGGATGTCTTTCAGCAATGGTTGCTTTTTAACTTACTGAGAGCTACAATTTGCCTAGAATGTATTTTATTTGTTCTTCTTTTGATTTTTCACTTGCTCCCTCATGCTTTCCAACTAAATATGTTATACATTCTCCATAAAAAGATATCTCTACGGTAGCCTGCAAATATTTTGAGAAATAGGTCAACTAATATTTCCATTAACAACTAGTAACATAGGGCCCTAGTTGTGACCATCTATATATTATTTAGCTCTGAGTATCTAACCCATATTACATAAAATCCCATAACTCTTAAACACTTACTCTTCCAACCCAGCCAGTAGTACTCGTTTCAATGTGTTGCCTTGCCTAGGGAGGGAAAAATACAATGACAGTGTTTCAAAGAGATGTGAGATGATGAATTCTTTTCTTTAGCCATAATTTATGGTAATAGAAGCAAGAGCGTACTTATAATAAAAGAGTTGAACACTACCTTCATTCATCTATTTTTTGTGTGTGTTAATGTCTTTATGTAAATACATTAGATCATTTACATCTTTCACCTAGACCTCTGTCCTGACTGCAGGCCCATCGACTGCCCTTGAAGCTCCACTGGCACTTTAAATTTGACTGAAAGTAACTTTAACTGTCTTGCCTCCATCCCTACCAGCCCACTCTTCCTCCTTCATTCCTGTCCTAGTTAGTGGCTCGTATTCACCCAAGCAAGAAACCCAGGACTCATTTTAGACTCTTACTCGTTTCACAGTCACTTCTCAGCCCCTGTGGTCTACTTCCTAGACTTCTCTTGTCCTCTTCCACTGCTTCTGCCTTAGTTCACATGTCCTTGGTTCTCCCTTGACCCATTGCCATATTCTCCTCACTGGAGACTTTGCTGCTATTCTTTCCTTCCAGCTTGCTCCCCAACCTTGCGCAGCCCTCAGCTGACCCCCAACTGGCAACTGATAGAGCTTTTACAAAAGCAAATCTCATTAAAATGTTCTACTGTTTAAAACTTTGAAAAACTCCCCACTTCTTACGAGATAAGCTCAAACTCCTCAAATTGGCACCCAAGCCTCACTACTGTGTCTCCCCCAGCCCTTAGTCATGTGTACCCACGGTCCCTGCAAGCTCCAAGCTACTTCCCACCACCATGCCTTTACACAGCCATCTGCTTATATTATCTGCTAGCATAGTGCAACTTATCCAGACAGCACCATATCTCTCCCATGCTAACCTCCCTACTCCAGTCCATCTGCCCCCAATAGGTTTAATCATCTTCTTATAATCAAGGCACAGAGGGGAAAAATTTTTTTTCCCCTCTGTGCCTTGATTATACCATTTTACGGCACAATGCCCTGATATTACAGTGATTTAATTGTCAGGAAGCAAGGGGCTTGTATTTTTTGGCTCGAATTCTGGCTATGTCACATTACCTGAGCAAGCCATTTACCGCCACTGCCTATCTCCCCTCTGTATGGTATGCTGAAAGTGTTCAATAAATGGTAACAGTTATTATTTATTTTCATAAAGGCATTCCTTACTAGAACATACACATTTTGTAAACAGGCATGCTGACTGATTTTTTTTTTTATTATTCAGGGCTTAGAACATAATACCCATTGCCATTGAGTCGATTCCCACTCATAGCAACCCCATAGGACAGAGCAGAACTGCCTCATAGGGCTTCCAAGGCTGTAATCTTTACAGAAGTAGACTGCCGCATCTTTCTCTTGAGGAGCGGCTGGTGAGTTTAAACCTCCAACCTTTTAATTAGCAACCGAGTACTTTAATGCTGTGCCACCAGGGCTCCTTGGAACAGAATAGGCATTCAATAGTAGGCATAATAAACAAATGAATGAATGCCTCAAACTACGGGGTACTGGATTTTCTGAGGTGAGAATCTGCCCTGTGTCCAACCGGGATGGGGGCAGGGAGGGGAGGTATGTAGGTACAGGGCCTGTTACCAGGAAAGGCAGCTTCCAGAGGTGTCCTTGTGATGTGCCACCTTCTGCCAGGTTCCACCTCTCCTAAGGCAGCTGGGAGTCTAAAACACACCCACAGGCTCCCAAAAGGCCTTTAATCCTACTCCAGCAGTCTGGCTGGACCTCCTAGTCTCCTGGCCAGAAACCCTCAGCACATCAAGTTAGGATTAACACTTAAATTTACTTCAGTGTTGCCACCATCTGAAAATAGACTGGTTGGTAGTTATCAATTTAAATTCTAAAGCTGTTTACTGCTTAAAAATAGTCATAGTACAGTAATGATTTATAGTCTCTTCGCCTATCGTTCCTCATTCCATGTATTTTCTCTATGGAAACACTGTTCATTGAGCTGCAGTCCCTGGTCCTCTTTGACTTCTTGAATTTTGACATCAGGTCCTATCTTCTGGGTTTCTAATCACTCCCCTTCCCAGTGATAGCATCTATAATTAAAACAGTATTACTAGTGAGTAAAGGTGAAATAGAGGTACCACCAGATACCAAATTGTCTACAAGTTAGTCATAACTTACCCACTTCCTCTGGATCAGACACAGAATCAGAAAGAATAGAGTCTCAAACCTCATTTCCTGATTCCCAACATTCATTCTTTCCCTGATCTCACAGAGCGCTCCGATCCCATATAGCTTTAGGAGCAGAACGTCTCCATTCAGTCTTACCACTAGGCATGTCCACCTTTCAACGGATTTGTCATAGTCACAGATATCCATGATAGAATAGTTCTGAACCCTCCTGAGCCACTGCAAAGAAATTCTTTCTTGGGTTACCCAAGTCACATCACACAAGTAATGATCCCTGGAACAAAGAAGAAAAGAAAGGAAGGAAGGTAGGGAGAAAGGAAGGAAGGTAGGGAGGAAGGAAGGAAGGAAAGGAAGAAAAATAATTATTTCTAGAGATTGATACATATAGAAATTTTACTCTGTAACACTGAAATCAATCTTAATGGGAAGTACAATTTTAAAAGTTTGTTGCAACCAGTTTAATACCATAATATTCACCTTTCCTTAAAACTTAAAGTGCAGCTCAGCTTTGAATGAAAATTAAAATAGATCTAACAGGAAAAACAGTTGCTAACATCCTATACGTGACTCCAATAATGCTTTCAGGATTTATCAAGTCCTTAACCTGGCCTTTGCAGTGCCAAATAGTCAAGGGTGGTGTTTTCCCATCTCCTTTCTGCAGTCTTAAAGGAACGATGCAGTGAGGCCAAGGATATTGTCTGAGATTTGAGTATTTTCTGGTAATTTGATGTACTTCTCTAGGAAATTTTTCCTATTAGGATGAAACTACAGCTGACCTTTTTCTCAACTTCATTTTCAAATGGAGAAAAAATGGACTCACACCTCCACAGACTTTGAAAAACAAAGAATTATATTCTAAAAAACTGTTCTCCAGAGTCAAAACATGAACCATGTGATGAAATTAGAGGAACCCTCTGGTATTTTAACACAGATTTATACAAGCAGAGGTATCTCTAGCATTGCATCCTCCCCCAGCACCTGCCTTTAAAAATTTTTTGGAACCACTTTCTGGTTTATAGCAAAATGCATGGAACTCATCATTTACTTTCCTGCTAGAGTGCTAACATTATTTGCTCCGGATAGCCTTTTATGTTTTTCTCTCAGTGTGACTTTGAGTGATTATTCTTAAATCGCTCCTCTCCAGTGTTTACGTAAAGGCTTCCTCCCTTTTGTCAGAAGATTCCAATGGAATGTTGTACCTTATATTTCCTTATATCCTCCTCCCCAGTCTGGTCTTATGGCCGTATCTTCCCTCTCCCCGCACCACCCACACTGCAAATGGCGTCTCTCTCTATGCTGTTCCCTTCAAAACCTGTATCCACCACTCGTCTTGTCATTTTGTGATCCCTGCTTGGCTGCAAGCTCTCTGAGGACAGGGCCCATGTCTGCCTTGTTCCCAGGGGTATCCCCAGGGGGAAGCAGAACGACCAGCACAGAGACGCAGGCAGTGCCTGTGGAATGCAACACTGAAGGAAGGAAAAAATCCTTTCCCGACTTTTGTGTCCCAAGTAGCTCTGTCCTTCCTCAGAATTCCCAGATGACTTCCTGTCTCCACACTTGCTTCACAGACACTATATATTTGAGAATGTGGGATGGATCAGACTCAGGGCAAATCAATTTAATTCCCCTTACAGCTTCACTACCCCCTTTGACAGCTGAGGGCACTGAATGGGTTAGAGGGCTGGGGGTCTTTGGACCTCTATGCTGCCCTCTCCACATAACACCTGTACTGAAAGAAGTTGACACCTCTGTCATGTGGCACCAAAGCACAGCATTTCCACAAATATGGACTCATCTCTGGTCCAGTCATTTTTCCTATATATTAAAAACCTGTACACTAGCTTCTCTAAAAGTTAAACATAGAGTTACTATTTGACCCAGTAATACGACTCCTGGGTCAATACCCAGAAGAAATGAAAGCAGGAATACAGATACTTGCACACCAATGTTCACTGTAGTGTTATTCACAATAGCCAAAAGCTGGAGACAACCCAAGTGTTCATCAACAGATGAACAAACCAATGTGGAATATCCATACAATGGAATATTACTCAGCCATGAAGAGAAATTAAATTCTCATGTATGCTACAACACGGATGAACTCTGAAAACACTATGCTGAGTGAAATAAGTCAGAAAAAAGGACAAATATTGTATGATCCCACCTATACAAAACAGAATAGGAAAATGCATAGAGACCAAAGCTTATTAGCAGCTACCAGGGGCTGGGGGAGGGGGAAATAGGGAGTTATTGGTTAAGGGGAACTGAGTTTCTGTTTATGATGATGAAAAACACTTGGAAATCGAGAGTAATGATGGTAAATGTAATTAATATCACTGAATTGTATGGTTAAAATGGCAGTGTTTCATTATGTATATTTTGCTACAATAAAATTAAAAAAAATAGAAACCTATACATTGTCTTGTCTCAATGGCTGGTAAGCCTCAAACACCCCATGAGATTCCCAGCACCCCCCCCCCACCCCTTTTGTTCAATCTTGCCCTCTAGCCTGAAACCACTGCTAATCTCCAACTTCCTTAGATCCTAGCTCAATTGTCCCTTTGTCCATGACGCTTTCTGGAAAACCCCCTCCTTCTGCACCACCATCTCTAGTTTTAAGGCGTTTATCACAAGCTGCCAGGTTGCAGGGTCTGAGCATGGAATGTCCCTTCCTTACATGCCTCGGAGCAGGGGCACACTTGTCTTATCTGACTCTTCTGCGCTGAGCCCAGTGCCAAGGGGTTAAATGAGAAAATGCAAAGCAAATAAATCTTACGCAGGATAGACAATAAATACTTGCAAGGGAAATGGACAAATGAAAAGCATGATAGACAATGAAGCTTTTTTGAATTTGATTTTCTAGACCAGGTGTTTGCAAACATTTTCAGTAAAAGGCCAGATAGTAAATATTTTAGACAAGACACATGTTTTCTGTAACAACTACTCAGCTCTACCACTGTAGCACAAAGCAAGCCCAGACAATGCACAATGCCTCAGTGGATGAATGTGCCTGTGTTCCCATAAAACCTGGAAATTTGAATTTCATGTAATTTTCACAGGTCATGAATTATTATTATTATTATTATTATTATTATGCTTGAACCACTTAAAACTGAAGCGCAGAGAGTTGAAGTAACTTGTGCAAGGTCTCACAACTTGTCTTACTGGAGGACCGTATAAAAACAAAAGGCAGGTGGATTTGGCCTGTGAGCTCTGGTGCACTCACCCTGTTCTACACCAGTGTTTTTTTTTTTAAGGTCAAAAACACTTTGAGAATCTAATAAAAATTATGTACCTCTCTCTAGGAAAAAAAAAAAAAATGCCTTCCACATACGTGCACACAATTTTCGAAGTTTCTATAGGGTCACTATGAGTCAGAATCGACTCAACGGCAGTGGGTTTGGTTTTTTTGGGTTTTTATAGGGGAAACCCTGGTGGCGTAGTGGCTAAGTGCTACGGCTGCTAACCAAAAGCTCGGCAGTTCGAATCCACCAGGTGCTCCTTGGAAACTCTATGGGGCAGTTCTACTTTGTCCTGTAGGGTTGCTATGAGTTGGAATTGACTCAACGGCAACGGGTTTGGTTTTTTTTTTTTTGGATGGACATAGGTTAGGAACCTATGCTCCAGAAATACCCTTCTCCTTTTTTAAAGTGTTATGGTGAGGAGGGGGAAAAAACCTTTTGACATGATTAAGGGGTCACCCAGTACTAAGTAGCTTTATCTACTAAACTGGTGGCGGTCAAGTTGATTCCGACTCATAGCGACCCTATAGGATAGAGCAGAACTGCCCCCATAGGGTTTCCAAAGCTATAATCTTTATGGAAGCAGACTGCCACATCTTACACCACCAACCTTTCAGTTAGCAGCTGAGCACGTAACCACTTTTCCACCAGGGTTCCTTGCTTTATCTACTATGTGCCATAAATTATACTTCGGGGTCAGACACCAAGATATAAAAGTAACTTTTCCCCATTTGAAAATGCTGAGTAATGGAATTTGGGAAGTCAGCCAGGAAACTCACATGTAACAGGCATCTTCCCTGCCCCCTCCTAGATCAGAGGTTAATGAACCTATGTCCTCCACTACCTTTGTCATTCTCCACAGCCCAGGGTGTACTCTGCACCCTATGAGTACTCAATAAAGGCAGCTTACCAATGGAACGGTCAGTGGTTTTTTAATGTTCTTGTAAACATACCTTTCTTCAATTGCAGTTTCTCTCAAGGATTAGGAATTAAGGGCGGGGGGGACGACAGAAGGGGGATGCATAACCCAGCGCTGAGCTGATCTAATACCAGGCTGAGATGTCAGAGAGTCATGAAAAAGATAATAAGGAAATCAACAGCTTGATTGTACATTTTACTGAGAGGTGTAAGTTCCCATTTAAGACCAGAAAAACCCAACAAGCAGAATTATAAATATGCTTTGCACTACATGCCAATTTTATTCTGCAAAAACAGAGAGGCAAATATTGAGTAGACTTTTGTTATGTAAGGAAACCTTGGTAGTGTAGTGGTTAAGAGCTATAGGTGCTAACCAAAAGATCAGCAGTTCGAATCCATCACGAGGTCCTTGGAAACCCTATGGGGCAGTTCTACCCTGTCCTATAGGGTCCCTATGAGTCGGAATCAATTTGATGGCAGTGGGTTTTGTTTGTTCTGTAATGGTTGAGGGAGGGAGAGAGAGAGAAGCCAGATAGTGTGACCTTCCTCAAACCTGTGACTACTTATCTCAGGTTAGACGCAGTGATTGAACCAGCTCTTCTAACTGCTGGAACTAGACTAGTCCGAGGATATTTAATGTGGTGTATTTTAGTACTAAAGCAATGGAGTAATTGCTGGATATAATTTTAAGAATTCACACTCACGTGGAGCCTTCTATATACCAGGAACTGTTCTAAGTGCTTTATAGAAAGTTCACAACCACTGTATATGGCAGGTACTGTTACAGCTCATGTTTTGCAGGCAAGGAAACTGAAGCACAGAGAATTTAAGTAACTTGCCCAAGGTCTCACCACTGGTCAGCGATGAAGTCAAGATTCGATCAAGCAGTTGCCTTCAGGTTTCATGTTCTTATCACTGTTATATTCCTTTTGTTAAACATTGTTAGTTACCTTCATTCTCTTTCTTCTTTTAAGCATAAAATTCTTCACATAATGAAATTTATTTATTCCCAGAGAGTTGTGTGTAAACTGAGTTTTATAAAGCAAATCATATTTGGATTCACTGAGAGAGACTTGCTTTTGAAAATCAAATTACAGTGAATCTCTTTGTAAAGTGACTTTCCTGTCTTAGCACAATGCTTTGGGTAATATTAATTCCCCTGATTTCTATAAAGTTGTATAAATGTGTTTTTTTTGGTATATGAAACAAACAAAAAAAACCCAAACCCATTGCCATTGAGTCGATTCCAACTTATAGCAACCTATAGGACAGAGTAGAACTGCCCCATAGGGTTTCCAAGGAGTGGCTAGTGGATTCGAATTGGTGAACTTCTGGTTAGCAGCCATAGCTCTTGACCATTGCACCACCAGGATATATTTACTAACTAGAAAGAATATTAGAAAGAAATATGCTGCTAGGAGCAACTGCAGACCCTGGAGTGATTAATTCAGTGAATCACTCAAGGAAGCCAGTGTACTGCCAGTGCTGGCCTTGGACTCCATGCCACCCTCTGCTCTGCTCAGGATGCCAACCTTCTGTGTCCCCTGGCAGTCAGATAGCTGAGGAGAGGAGTGGTTAGGGTGAGACTGAACATATCTGAAGGCTATAGCCCCCACAGCAGGTGAGCCCCCAATCTAGCCTCCTTACTTGCTAAACAGCAGGTGTCACTGACTTCCCAGGGTATTTCAGTTTCATTTATTTATCTCCTGTGTGACAGCCCTGGTGGTGCTATGGTTAAAGCACTGGGCTGCTAACTGGAAGGTCAGCAGTTCGAAACCACCAAAGGTTCCGAAGGAGAAAGATGTGGCAGACTGCTTCTGTAAAGATTTACAGCCTTGGAAAAACCCTATGGGACAGCTCTACTTTGTCCTATAGAGTCACTATGAGTTGGAACCAACTCGATGGCAATGGGTAGTGATGGGTGACAACCCCAGGCCCTGATATGCCTACTTTCTGGACCAAGGGTCATCATCAACTGTTCTGAGGAGGCTTAACAAACAAAGAGAACAAGGGTGAGGCATGTCATGAGCTGGGTGTGAGGGGCATCTGGAGCCATTCAGCAGATACTGGGTATCTACCTCAGTAGAACATACCCTCCCCAATCCTTGAGCTTCAGGCCACAGAATGAGTAAATGACTGGGAGGAGGTAGAAAAGGGGGGTTGCTATGTAAGGTCATTTTGAAGGCCATCTTTGGTACTGGCCCTGTGGACTCCGATTCCACGTACACTAAGTCACATGTACGGCACGCCTCATCCACCCATCTATTCATTCATCTATTCATTTATTATACAAATATTGATTGGGCACTTCATATGTCCCAGAACCAGCTGGGCACTAGAGGTACTATTGGAAGATTGGCCCCTTCCTTGTAGAACTTGTCTTACTGAATTCAGTCTTCCTGTGAGTAATGTAAAGTGACTCTAAAACTCATTGCTCTAAATAAAACAAGAGCTTTGTGATTTTATATTATATGCTGCTTTCTCTCAAATACTTTGAACTTTCTAATTGTCATTAGGCCTCCAAAATTGTTGTTAGTTACTGCTGAGTCATCCCTCAACTCATGGTGACCCCATGCACAGCAGAAGGAAACAATGCCCGATTCTGTGTTATCCCCATAATCAGTTGCGTGTCCAACCATTGTGATCCATAGGGTTTTCACTGGCTGATTTTTGGAAGCAGATCACCAAGCCTTTCTTCCTAGTCCTTCTTAGCCTGGAAGCTCTGCTGAAACCTGTTCAGCATCGTAGTCACCCACAAGCCTCCAATGACAGAAAGGTGGTGGTTATGCCTGAGGTGCCTTGGCTGGGAATGGAACCCTGGTCTCCTGTACGGAAGGCAAGAATCTTACCATTGAATCATCACCGACTCCCTTTATGAATAGCCAGTACAAATAAGCAGTTTAACAAATCCACTTTAGCACTAAATCAAGGTGGATAGCAAGGCACAACCTCCCCAATTCAGGGTTCAGCTTGGGCTCTTGGAAAAGCGGACTGGATCCCCTTTTCATTTGTTTTCAGAGGAACGATGTCCCCCATTTCTGTTCATTCCTAGCAAAATGACGAATCAGCCTTATCCTCCTACGGGATTTCACTTGTTGGAAGCTCTGTGCTAAAGGACATAGAACTGAGGAGATAGCTAACACAGGAGCGCAAGCACAGGAGGGAAGAAATGTGCTGGTCCTGTAAGGCCTCATATTGCAGAAAATAGTGAATTACCAGGCGACACAACAGAGGGTGCTGGGCGCTTTCTTAAAAGTAAAACCTGCCTGGATTAACTTAGCACTGCTGGATCTTTGCATGTGGCCAGAAAATGGTGCATCACAACGTGCTAGAACGTTTCTCACAGAGGACCTAGAGCCTGGTTTTGGCAAAGCCACAACCTTGCTGACATTAACAGAGACCAGAGCGGTGTTTCAAATACCTTGTAAAACATGCTCTTGAGGCACTTCCAGAAGACATTCTTTGGTAAAATATATTTAACACAGACTTATCCACAGTGAGTCAGGCCGCCCTCACCATGAGCGCAGGGTAAGGAACCACAAAGAGCAAAGACTTAATGATTAATTCAGATAGGGTGAAAAACAAGCCCTTAGATTTGCTTAAGTTCCCTAAGCTCAGCACTTCACAACTGTTCCCTTGAAAAGTGATTTTTAAGTTGGAAAAACTTTGTTCCTCCATCCGTAAAATGGCTGTGAAAATGGCTTGTGGGGAATAAATGAGACAACAAAAGCAGAACACAAGGCGCAGTCCCAGCCCGTAGTCAGTGGTCAATAAACATTATCTCCATTATTCAAACATTCTGGCCTGGCAATCCACAGGCCTCCATCCTATTCCCCATTTCTGTGCTAGCTTTCTGTGTGATCTTAAACCATATTCAGTCTTGGAGACACTGATCTGAATAGTTTATATCCTCCACTTAATCATAAGTGCTAAAATGGCAAAGGCGCAGGCCTAGGGATGTTTGTGAATGTAAATAGTGGGTGCTCAACCAATGTTAATTGAAGAGATGGCTGGAGCAATTTTAGAACCTCTGGGTAAATTTTTATACTCTTAGACAAACACAGGAAAAAAAAAATACTGATACTGATTTTGCCCCAGATTGAATAGGTAAATATAGATATGTCTGACCAAGTCAAAAAGTGAATAACCAGAGCAAAGCCTACAGCATGCCTGATACAGGTAATGCAACCCCAGGGGAAGGAGATGCTTCCATATTGCTTTGGTGGGCACCAGCTGTCCTCACACCGGGGAGGTGTGTGGCACAGTGCTTAATAGCTCTTTCTTCCAAGCCAGAAGACAGATTTGAAAGTCTCCCACTTGGTCATTTTCTTAAGGTCTAGGTTTCATTTTTCTTATCTGTAAGACAGGCATATAGTAACAGTTGCTGTAAAGAGAGAGTTATTTTACAGATCAATAAAATGAAGCTTGTGATAATGCCCCGTGCCTAGTAAGTAGTAAGCACTTAATATGTGCTAAAAAAAAAAAAAAACCCACTAGCTGCCATCAAGTCAATTTCAATTCATGGAGACCCCACATATGTTAGGGAAGAAATGCGTCCATAGGGCTTTCAATGGCTGATTTTTGGGGAGTAGATTGCCAGGCCTTTCTCGCAAGTTATCTCTGGATGGACTTGAACCTCTAACGTTTTGGTTAACAGCCGAGCACGTTAGCCATTTGCACCACCAAGGGACTCCCAAAATGTGCTAGTTGTTGTTATTTAAACACAAAAACAAAATCAATAAAGAGCTTCTTAATATCATACATTGTACCTAGTATGGTGGTTATCTTCACAGGGAAATCAGCTAGGGGCTGGGGGTGCTTGATGGAAGAATCTCAGACCACTAAGGGTTTTTTAAGCAAGTGACATCTTGAGGTATACCAGTGTCACAGGGTTCCCTAAATTTAATACACAGTTCCCCTGGATTTCTCTAAGCCTTACCACGGCAGAACACCATGATCTGCTCCAGTCACCTTGACTTCCTGGCTATTCCTCTAGTGCACAAACATGTCTCTCTGCAGAGTCTGTATTTGCTCTTCCTCTGTGCCCTGGGCTCTCCATGTAGATAGGTCCCTCCCTGTCTTCACATCTCTGCTTACAAGTTGTTTTACCAGAGAGGCCTTCCCTGACCTCCCCCAACCCTCTCTATTCCCCTTTACCCTGTTTTAGTTTTTTTTTTTTTTTCCCACCAATGCTTTTTACCACTCAAAATTTATATTTTGTTTACCTGGTTACTGCCTGCCTGCCCCTACTCTAACATAGGCTCCATGAGACCAGGGACTCCTCTGCTTTGTTCACTGAGAATTCTCATCACTAGAGCAGTCCTGACCTGAAGTAGGTGCTCAACAAAGAGTTGTTGAATGAAAGAATGAATGACTACCAGCACAGGGTAAGAGTATGGGAGGCTGCGATGGATTCTGCCACTCATTTTTAGAATGTTCTCCTTGGGAACTGTGAAATTGCCTGCAATCCAAGCATTCAGTCAAGAGACTTACCCTATTAATACAGAAGCGGGAGCCGTGATTTGTACGGATGTTGCATTGGTGGTTGGGCTGAGAGAGTCTGTATTTACAATAAAGAACTTTACAGTTGGATTCGCAGCTCCTGCCTAGGAAAAAGTAATCATGAGATTACTATTCATAGAAAAATAACATCATTACACAAATTCAAAACCATACAACACTGTCTGCATTATAGTCATAAATTTTAGCATCCAGACAACTCAAACAATTTAATCTAAATAAAATGAATGTAAGAGTTGAGAAATGTGATCTTTTCACATTCAGACAGAAAAGTATATATTACTTAAAGGCCCAAAGCACTCCAGTTTAAATAATGAATGTTCATAATTTTGTATTTAATCCAAGAGAGAATAAACTTCTTGAAACCAATTCTATTATTTTCAAATACAGCCTGACTCCACAAGACGAGAGGGCTTTGGTAGCTAGTCTATGGAGAGCACCTTGGGTTCAGCCAAAGACACAATCCACCAGGAAAATTAGTTTATCTGAGCCAATAGCCAATGATCCTAATTATGAAGCTATAATTTTTACTACAATTTCAGGTTCACAATGTTGGAGCTTTACAATCAATATTGTGACAAAAATTTATAAAACCCTGTTAAATATACAATATGTATTTTTGTCATAATAAATCTTCGATTGACAGATTAGTTTGAAATAATATATGGTATTTTTCGTCAGAACATTTTATTTATTTTTTTTGCCAGTTTCGCTCTTCAAAAAACAGCATTCCACTAACAAACACATCTCCATATTTAGTCTCTGATTTCTTTTAACTTCCAATGTCTTCCTAAAATGGCAACTCTTCATAAAGCAAATTGACCTAGTTGATAAAAATAAAAATCTCTTTTCCCAAATTGTTTACAGCAAAAACAATTTACTGTTAGATTTTCCAACAGACCATACTGCGGTTGTCATTATTATGGTCCTAGTGAAGAATCCTTAGTTCCTTCCTAAAGCCCCCTCTTTCCTGGCTTACACTGCTTAAAGAGCTCTTCAATTTTAATAAACATGCACCCTAGAGAGGAAAACAGCCTTGAAAATCAAGATATGACACTACTATATTACAGGACCTGCAAAATTTACATTTGTGGCAAATCTGTAATTGAACCACTAAAACTAGTCAGGAGCCCTGATGGCTCAGTGGTTAAGATCTCAGCTGCAAACCAAGAGGTTGGCAATTCAAATCCACCAGCTGCTGTTTGGAAACGCCATGGGGCAGTTCTACCCTGTCCTGCAGGGTCACTATGAGTCAGAACCAACTCAAGGGCAACCAGTTTTAATGTGTTTTTAAAAACTAGTCAGGTGGCTGGCTAAGTAGCAATACAATCTGATATACAACCAAGCTTTTCAACCTCACCTGGTGCCCATTCCACCTCCTGCAAATGAGATAAGCTTCTGTTTCAATTACAGCCTCTTTTCTCCATTCAAACATTTTCATTCTCCCTACCTCTTTCAAAAGCATTTTTCCCATCTTTTTCTGCCTGTCATTCCTCAAAGTTTTTGGAGAAATTACAAAACCTTAAATCACACTCTTTCCTGGGATAATAAAAATACTTTAAAATAGCCAGATGCTGTTGACTTCAGCAAGAGTAATCACAGCAAGCTGTTGAAGAGAGACTGACAATATTTTCATTAGCAGGAAGGGTTTAAGTGAAACCATTCTCCTCCCATCAAATCACTGAACCACTATGCAGATCAGAGCACAGACCTTCGGATATGGGACCTGCACTGTCTTTGGGTACTGTAGTGACTCATCAGAGTAGAAGGAGTATTCGATAAGTGGGACTTCTGTGTCATTAAATTGGGCATATGCTAAAAAAGTGCCGTTTGGAGACCACCACAGAGCAGAGTAGGCACTGAAGATTTCCTCTGAAAAAAAGACATAAATTGTTCTGTTACAAGAAGTAGCTGATAAATTGGCTTTGGCATTCAAAATATTGTTCTCATTAGCTTTAGTAATTACAGTAGAGTTCAACTAATGAACCACTTTGCATTTGCTGAGCTTCCAAATTCAGAGTAATACAAATGAATAAAAATAAAATCTTCACAATTATATCTGGATTGTAAAAATAAGTAATGCATTGAAACATTTTAGAATATTTTAGCACACAACATTTAATATATGCTCTGTATTTTTTTTTCCTTTTTCTTATAATCCTCTAAATTTATGCCTTGAAACTTACTAAAAGTAAATTTCACACAGGAGGCTGATTCTCCTTTCTGATTTTCAAACAATCAACATGCCAACACACTCTCCCCGACTGGGCTCAGTTTGTACTGAGCCCGCAGGGTACCGGTGGGTGGTATGTAGCTCCAGGCTATCAAACCAATATGGTGCCCAGAGTTTACTACTCTTGGCACAAACAAGGTGTGGGAAGGTTGGATTTAGTACAGCAAAGAGCTCCATGAGACCCCTACTGAGAAACATCTCCCTTGCCCAGCTCAGAAACTGAAAATTCCTTTGGATTCACACCCTCCTCTGGTGTATATGCTGATGGGTAAGGGAAGAGGGTCAAAGGGAGAGGCAAAGAAAAGAAAAAGTCTTACTTTCTGGTATATCCTTGGACTTGTCCTCAATCCCTGGCAAATGCAGCTCTTCCCTATGCTTATTATGGGGTCTATTGAAGGAACAGGGGTCCCTGGGTGGTGCAAATAGTTAACATGCTCAGGGGCTAACTGAAAAGCTGATGGTTCAGGTCCACCCAGAGGTGCCTTGAAAGAAAGTCTTGGTGATCTACTCCCCAAAAAGCAGCCACTGAAAACCCTGCAGAATGGAGTCCTACGCTGACACACCTGGGGTCACCCTGAGTGGAAACCCGCGTGATGGCGACTGGTTACTGTTAACTCAAGGGATATGCAATTTCTGGCTCCTAAGATGCCAAGACTTCTTTTACCAACTGGGAACGAAGGATTCAAGTAGGCTGGCTGCAGACTTTTATTCTTTATGCAGATTTCATCCCCAAATCTCATGCACTGATTTGAATGTGCACATAAAAGTAAAAGCATAGAAAATAGCACTTTATGGTTAGTAAATCATCACTTGCAATCAGTTTTTTCATGCTTAAACCTGCTCTACAAGTTTTCTCTAAATGGTCATTTTCGATAATATAATAATAATAGTAGAGATAATAATTATCATGATGAACGACTGACATTTAATGAGTGCTAACTATGTACCAGAAACTCTGCTGGCATAGTGGTTAAGTGCTATGGCTGCTAACCAACGGCTGGCAGTTCGAATCCACCGGGCGCTCCTTGGAAACCCTACGGGGCAGTTCTACTCTGTCCTATAGTGTCGCTATGAGTCGGAATCGTCTTGATGGCACTGGGTTAGGTTTTTTAACTGTGTACCTACTCTGTCCTACAGGGTCTCTATGAGTAAGAATCGACTCTACAGCAGTAAGTTAACTATGCACCAGGCATTGACAAACAATTGACATATACAGTCTCAGTTACTCCTCACAATATCCCATTACACAGATGAGCAAAATGAGGCAGGGCTAAAGAGGATAAGTAATTTGCCTAGAGTCACATGGTTAATAAGTAATAAACCCAAATCCACCAGGTTCAAGAGTCTATGCTTTCCATCTCCATGTTATTCTGCCCCTTCTTAGCTCTATTTTAACACTAACCCTGGTGGCTTAGTGGTTAAGAACTACAACTGCTAACCAAAAGGTTGGCAGCTCGAATTCACCAGGTGCTCCTTGGAAACTCTATGGGGGCAGTACTACTCTGTCCTATAGGATCATTACGAGTTGGAATTGCCTTGACGCCAACGGGTTTGTTTGTTTGTTTTTAGTAACCAAAAATCTACCTGGGAAGGCAGCCTACTCTCCCTTCCAGTGCTTCACACCCATAACACTGAGTTACTTTAATGTGGCAATTTAGAATTTAGAAAGCTCTTATTTAGTCTTCATGAAGATCCCTGGGTAAGTCTATTCATAGCCCATTTTACAGGGAAGGAAATTAAGGATTAGAGAGACTGAGTGAATTGCCTGAGAGGGGAACTAGAACCCAGGCCTTGTGATTCCAAATCAACTGGGTTCCACTCAATGGTGTCACTAGGACCACACTGGGTAACACTGTCAGAGGGGGTGATACCAAAATGACTGTCTATAAAAATGTCCCTATTGTTAAGTACAACAACAAAAATATTTTTTCATAAGCCCAGCTTACATGTATCTATACACCTACAAAGCTCAAACTCTATGCTCATTTACTTTTGAACTTTCTAATGTGCTCTGTCATTATTACCCAATTACAATGAATCACGTGGTTTTATCTGCAGGCACTACAAGCTGCTGTTTTTGTTGTTTCTGGTGTTTTTATAGTCTCTAATTCTGTTAAATTTTCTGGTGTTTTAGCTACAAAATTGGGGAAATTAGTATTTGTGAACCTGTATCAATAACTTTTTTGAGAATGAAGTAGCAATTAAAGGGAAAGAAAGAGTGATATATGGTAATTAGGATTTACAAATAACAGTAGTACAAAAAACATTACTAAGGATTCTGTATGGGCTGGTAAAGAGGAGGTCCATGGCGGGGGCGAGGGGGTCCATGGGAGGAAGTCCATGGGAGGAATGACACCATGAGTTACCAAACTGGGTGACACCAACCCTAGTGATGCCACTGGTTCCACTAAGAACTTCTTCATATACTCAGTTGATATCTCATTCCCTGTAGCTTCTACCCACTGATTCTAGCCTGTGATAAAGACGCAATTACATAAAATGAATCAATTAAGCAGCAAAATTTTGGATTTTTAAATTACTTTTAAATATAAGTAGCAGATAGTGTTCTACGTTTTTAATTAAGCTGTTGTTTGGAAAACAGACACTGTTTTTCCACATTGGCAGTGTAATAAAACGATTATCATAAAATTATTTCTGATCAAATTCAAAGCCCTAAGAATGAAGGAATCATTTATAGTTGCCTTTTACCTATAAAAATTATAGAGGGAAGAATGAAAAAGAGAGGAAAAGATTTCAAGTCTCTTCCTGATACAAAACTGGCTGTGGGCACAGCTGTCTCTGGCATCTTTCCTCTCTGTACCTGCCCTACCACTCAGATCAGCCTCTGGACCTAGTGCTCTGTCCTGAACAGGACACATAATGACAATCATTTGTTGGCATCTTTGGCTCCTTCTCTGGGCTGGATTTCCTGTGATCAGCAACTGGGCACCATTTATTCCTGTGTCTCTGGATGCCTCACAGGTAGTTAGCATTCAATGGTGAAGTGCTCTGAGTTGCCACAAACTCCCACTGTCAATACTAGTACTTTAAAAAAAGTACTTTGGGGGTAAAAAATGCTACATGTTATAAAATTATTTATTTCTCTATCCATTCTTATCCTTCCTCTCACCAAAAATTCTCATTTTCTGCTATATGTTAGGTCACTACATTCATACTAAGTATAAATAAATTAATTATAAAATTAATTGCATTACTAAGTATGAACATAATGCAATTAATTTCATACTAGGATATAAAGCATTATTTTAAAAAATAAAATACTTATTAACTAGAATAATGCAAAGTGAAAACAAGGAGAAAGCAGTAAAGAAAAATGTCGAGTACATGGGGTGGGGTGGAGGCACAAGTGTCAGCAGGTCAGCTCTCTTGTGAGTCTCACTCCAGAGTTGGGCATATGGCCCTGTTCCTGGCCTCATAGTCTTTTTTCTTCTTTAACAGATTCTTAAAATGTACTCACTTTCATTTCCAACAAGTTCCATGGCCACAGCAGAGAGGGTGGCTCCAGTAGGAGAGTGGATCCTATATATGGAGAGACAGGTATGCTGTTCCCTAGGTAGAGATCGTGTTATGGACTGAAGTGCGCCCCCTACCCCCCAAAAAATGTATTGTAAATCCTAACCTCTATGCCTGTGGTTATAATTTCATTTGTGAATGGGTTGTCTGTGTTATGTTAATGAGACAGGATTAGCGTAGAGTGTGTCCTGAGTCAATCTTACAAGATATAAAAAGAGCAGATTAGGACAAGCAAGCAGAGTTGGGGGAAGACTGATGCCAAGGCACATGGAGATCTCCAAGGAAGCAGGAAACAAGTTGAGACAAGAACTTTCCCCTAGAGCAGACACAGAAAGAAAACCTTCCCCCAGAGCCAGCCCCCTAAATTTAGACTTCTAGCATCCTAAACTTGAAGCATTTACTGATAAAGATCAAAGCCTTCAGTATGTATTACGCCTCAACATAAAGAAAACAAAAATCTCACAACTGAACCAATAAGCAACATCATCATAAACAGAGAAAAGATTGACATTGTCAAGGATTTCATTTTACTTGGATCCACAATCAACACCCATGGAAGCAGCCGTCAAGAAATCAAAAGACGCATCGCACCAGGCAAATCGGCTGCAAAAGACCTCTTTAAAGTGTTGAAAAGTGAAGATGTCATCTTGAAGACTAAGGTGTCCCTGACCCAAGCCATGGTGTTTTCAATCACCTCATATGCATGGGAAAAGCTGGACAATGAATAAGGAAGGCTGAAGAAGAATTGACGCCTTTGAATTGTGGTGTTGGTGAAGAATATTGAAATACACCATGGACTGCCAAAAGGATGAACAAATTTGTCTTGGAAGAAGTACAACCAGAATGCTCCTTAGAAGCAAGGATGGCAAGACTACTTCTCATATACTTCAGACATGTTATCAGGATGGATCAGTCCCTGGAGAAGGACATCATTCTTGGTAAAGGAGATGGTCACCGAAAAAGAGGAAGACCCTCAAGGAGATGGATTGACACAGTGGCTGTGACAATGGGCTCAAGCATAGCAACAATTGTGAGGATGGCACAGGACCAGACAATGTTTCTGTTGTGAGACTGACTCAATGGCACCTAAAAATAACACCAACTGCCTCCTAAAATGTGAGAAAATCAATTTCTATTTGTTAGAGCCATCCACTTGTGGTATTTCTCTTATAGCAGCACTAGATAACTAAGATAGATCATTTGTAAATGCACAAAACCAGCTGTGGGACTTTGTTGTAGGGACTGAGTCCCATTTTTAGAGCAAGGCCCACATTGAAGCTGTGAATGGATTACACTGAATGTGAATGGATTAGTCATGAACTGGCAAAATGAGATCTCTCCAGCTATTATCTACCTTAGAAAGGAAGTTAGTATTAACTGTTCTTAGAGAGGAGAGTCAAAGGTTTTGGAAGAGGCTTTACTCAGCTCCAGTTGGTGATCCTGGATACTGCGCTATTGTTCACCAAGTGTTAAAGATTGTTTTTCAATCTCTAAGAGACTAGTGTTAGTAAATTTCTTTATAAGTTTTAATCAAGTACTTATTTCTAGGACATGTGAATTTATTTACCTTTTAAGTTGTTTCAATTATTCATTATAATTGAACTTGATTTGGGCAAGAACCAAAATTAAGTCATAAAGAAAAATTATTGTTTTAACTATGAAGAAGAAATAATAGGATGAGATAAAGATGAGTCTAAGAAGCATGAGGCAGTCTTTTGAATAGTTCAGAACAGCCTCAAAATGCCTTTTTCTTGGCAAGTATAAATATTAAAAATGTTTTTCTAATATTTTCTAAACTGTTCTAATATTTCTTAAAAATCTTTAAAATAGAGAATATCCCTTTTAAAAATTTTTAATTAATTTTGTTTTTACTCATTTTTTTACTAAACCTTTCTAATTATTTTCTTCTTTTCTTAAAAAACAGGGGTGGAAGTCATGATTTGTTCAAGTGATCACAACTCTTCTATAAAAGAGGCATTTTCTCCCACTTTATTCTCCCACCTCCGGACAATATTTTGTCATCTTTGGGAATGTTGTGGGAGTATTTAGCTTTCTTTGGTAACTTCTGGGAGCCCTGGTGGTGCAGTGGTTAAGAGCTATGGCTGCTAACCAAAAGGTCAGCAGTTTGAATCCACCAGCTGCTCCTTGGAAACCCTGTGAGGCAGTTCTACTCTGTCCTATAGGTCACTATGAATTGGAATCAATTCAAGTGCAATGGGTTTGGTTTTGGTTTTAGTAACCTCTGGGCTAGGTAGGGCTGATTAGAAAAGCATCTGATGTTAATCTGTATGCTTTTATGCCCCAGTAAAGCAGAAAAGCTACTTACACAGAAAGGATTTTTGTTAGAGTAAACCAAAGACAAAAGGAGTATTGTGAAACAAGGAGGACGTAAACACCACTAAAAAAAAAACACTAGCTACTATCAAAAAGGTTTTGGTTTGTGAGACACCCGATGCTGTGAGTTCTAAAAGAGACTTGATTACAGCTTTTTAATCCAGCTTATTTTCAATGTTATTGAATGTCTCCATTTTAAAGTAAAATTTTAACTCTTTTGTAAAGTTTATAGGTTTTCTGATCTCTACCTTCATAAACCCAGTCAGTTATTCCATTATATATTACATCTTCTTTTCCATTCCATGTGATCCTCTGACTTGGTAAATTTGGTTCATTTTTAATATAAACATCATTGTTCCAAATGTATGCCTAGAAAAATGGAAAAAAAGGTTGGTATTTTTTTTTATCGATAATAACATGTAATAATATATTTTATCCTGAAATTTAAAAAATATTTATCAATACTTTTATACTAAAAAATATTGGTATGCAAGTATAATTATTACCATAGGTTAGATATTCAATTTGAGCATGATGAAGAATATTTGCTCCTTCCTTCACATTCTTAAATTACAATTTTACATATTATAACCAAAAAATAATCCCAAAAACATTCTAAAAAGAAGCTTGAAACTACCACTATTTGGACTCTAAAGTGTACAAGAAGACCTAGAAGACTGACCACTTCTATACAATGATGGCATTGTTTGCTATCGAGTCAAATCTGACTCACAGCAAGCCCATGTGTGCAGAGTAGAACTGCTCCATAGGGTTTTCAAGGCTGCAACCTTTCTGAAGGAGATCACCAGACCTGTCTTGCTAGGCACTGCTGGGTGAGTTCGAACCACCAACCTTTTGGCTACTAGTTGAGCACTTAACTGTTTGTGCCACTGTACAGTTGTGTCTTTCTTTCTGTGAGGGTGAATACAGGGGTACCACCGCACGCTGGGAAGAAGTTCAGCTGCAGATAAACAGCCCATCTTCCTGTTTGATTCTTTTGGGCTTCTGTTATTCAGCTAGCACTAGAAAGCAGGAAGATATATCTATAGTGACAGAGAAGATCACAGAACTAGCAGAAGGCAGCTGTGACTCTTAAAAATATCTAAGTACAATAGGTAATTAGACTTTAAGAGTTTAATGAGCATTTTTCCAGTGGATAAACAATTCCCAAATAGTAGATCAGAACCTTTCAAAAGTTGTATTTGCTGTGTTGGGCTAATAAGATATTCTCTTGAGCAATAACACTGTATTTTATAGTGAAGTACTGACTTCCGAAAACGACAGTTTGGTGTCAGTGTTAGTAGCTTCCACACATGAAAGATTTAAACCAATATTTTTCTGACAACAGGAAACACTCACTAACCAATTTATGACCCTCTGGTGACCATGTGATCCACTGTGTGTCATTTGGAATTTTCTCATCTATAATCAGCTGCCTGGAAAAAAGATAAAAGGAAAGAAGCATCACCAAAAGAACAAATCACAGTGGGGTTTTCTTTGTTTTATTAAATGAGAAAAATCTAATACGTTTTATGAAGAAGTCACTGACCTTTTATTTAAATCATAAATGTCATATGAAGCTATGTAGGAATGCCTCCATTGCTATAAAAGAAAACAGAAATTTCAGGCTTCTGTGATTCATTTTGTGATTCTTGAGAGTTTATTGATAAGCAGCTGGCCACTTGCTATAAGGGCTCAAAATGAGAAGCAAAGTGATATTTCATTGTATAAGTCTCAAATCTTATCACATCTCACAACTCCCTACCTAGAATGCTAAAATTTCGGTGTTAGAAGGTATCTTAGAGATCCTATAGTACAAACTTCTCTGGATTTCATCTATAACCTAGTTCTGGCATCACCTCCTCCAAGAAGCCTTTGCAGAAACTCCAGTGAGCTGAAATGCCAATTTCTATGCAGATATTCATATATACGGTCGCTATGAGTCGGAATCGACTCGACAGCAGTGGGTTTGGTTTTTGGTTATGCAGATATTATCCAAAGCACATACCATGGTATGTTAAATCGTCTGTTTAGGAAAATGTGAATTTTTACTTTCCACCCATCTTACTGGCAAAATATTTCTGCATTGCCACCAACAATCTATAATTCTATTGTTGGTAGTGATGTAGAAAATGGTTTCTTAGTACATTACTGATAAAAATGTAAAGCGTTACACAATTCTTTAATTAAAATTCACATACCATCAATATTTTAAACAACCATTGCAAGAAGCTACAAGAAAAGAAAACTAAATCGTAAGAAAGTAGAAGAAAATGGGTAATAAGGATAGGGGCAGCAACCAAATAGAAAACATACCATACAGAAAAATCAACAAAGCCAAAAGTTGATTCTTTGAAAACACTAATAAAATTTCTAATTTAGCAAGACTGAGTGGGAAAAAAAGCACAAATGGCTAATCAGAAATGAAAAATATGACATTGCAACAGACTCTATAGACATTAAAAATTACCACAGGATATTATAAACAATTTTGGCAAAAAATTTTTTTAAATAGAGAAAGGGACCAATTCCTTGAAAAACAACTTATCAAAACCGAGACATAGAAAATGGAGGGAAATACCTCCATTTTCATTGATCAGAAGTCAAAATATTGTAAAGATGTCCCATATTCCCAAACTGATCTATAGAGTCAATGTAATTCCAACCAAAATATGATTTTCCAATTTATACAGAAATGTGATGGTCAAATAACAGGGCAATTTTAAAGAAGAATAAACTAGAGGATTTATACAACCATTTTCTGAAGAGCCATTTAGCTAGGGTAATTGATATAGTTTTGGCACCAGGTAGCCAATGATCCTAGTGAAACAGATTAGAGAGTCCAGGAACACGCACACTTATATATCAGGTCACTTAATTTATGACAAAGGTACCATGTCTATGTAGTAGACAAAGAAGAGTCTTTTTATTAAGTGATGCTTGGACAATTAGATATCCCTTTCCTATAACTCACACCATGCATAAAAAAATCCATTTCCAAATAATCAAAAACCTAAATGTGAAAGGCAAAACAATAACACTTCTCAAAGGTAACATATGAGAAATATCTTCATAACTTTGGAGTGACAAGATTTCTTAAACTAGACATAAAGTGCTAGCCATAAAGGAGAAAAAATAAAAAATTGGATATCATTAAACTTAAGAAAAAAAAAAAAAGGGCTTCTGTTTATCAAAAGCACCATTAAGAGAGTGAAAAAGCAGCACAGAAAGTAAGAGAAGATATTAGCAATATATATAACTAAGGAAGACATATCCAAAATATGTAAAGAACCCTGTAAATCAATAAGAAAAAGAAAGTCCAATAGAAAAATGGTAAAAATTTGAACTGGTATTTCCTGAGTTAGAACTGACTCAATTGAAACTGACAATAAATTTGTTAAAGAAAGTCCCAAATGACTAATAATATGGCAAGATACTCAACTTTATTAGTCATCGGGAAAAAGGAAATTAAAACCAAAATGAGACACTACTGCATAGAATGGCTAAAATTAAAACAAACCAACTAATTAACAATATTAAGTGTTGGCAAGTGGAGCAAATGAATTCTCATATACCATTGATGAAAGCGTAATTTGATATGACCACTGAGAAAAACTGTGGGGCAGTGTATATTAAAGCTAAACACACATATAAGCTAAACACGTACATACCCTGTTGTTGTTACTGGGTATCTTTGATTCATAGCGTTTTCTCAGCTGTAGTCTTTATAGAGGAGCCCTCATGGTGCAGTGGTTAAGCACTTGGCTGCTAAACAAAAGGTTGGTGGTTCAAACCCACCAATGCCTCTGTGGAAAAAGTTAAGGCAATCTCCTTCTGTAAAGATTACAGCCTTGGAAACCCTATGGGGCAGTTCTACTCTGTCCTGTAGGGTTACTAAGAGTTGGAATAGGCTTGGTTGGTTTTTAATCCTCATGGAAGCAGATTGCTTCCATGATTTCTTACCAGATTTCTCCGGTAGTGCCTTTGAGTGAGTTCAAACTGCCAACCTAATGGTTAGCAGCTGGGTACTTAACCATTGCACCACCAGGGCTCCTACACATATGCTATGACCCAGCAATTCCACTACCAGATATATAACCAACAGAAATGTGTATATACATGCACAAAAAGACTGATTTAAGAATGCTTATAGCAGCGTTATTTATAATAACCCCAGACTGGAAACAAGTCTATCAACAATGGCATGGATAAATAAATTCTGGTATAGTCATATGATACTGTGCTTATACAATAATGAAAAAGAATGAACTACTGCTATGAGCTACAACATGTTGAATCTCGCAAACATAGTGTTGAGCAAAAGAAGCCAAATGCAAAAGGGAACATATATGTGATTTCACTTAGGTAAAGTTTATCAATGAGCAAAAGTAGTCTAGGGTTTTCGAAGTTAATGCAGTGATTAGCTTTGGGAGGTTAATGACTGAAAGGAGGAAGGGAAGTTTTCTTGGGACTGGTTATATTTTAAATCTGCATGTAGATTCTCAGGTATGTTCACTTTGTAAAAATTCATAGAGCCATACACTTAATATTTGTGCACTTTTCATCAATACTTCAGGACACAAATTTATTGCAACATTGTTCACAGTAAAACAAAAACAAAGTGAATGTCCATTATTAGGGGATTGGTGGATTAATAATGATATATCAGCACCATGGAATATTATACAGCTATTGAAAATGATTCAGAGCTATATCAGATGGCTTAGAGAAAGTTCCACAAGGTGTCATTGAGTAAGAAAAGCAATTTAAGAAAAAGTATATAAAATACGATTCCTTTTTTGTAGAACAAACAATAAGGAAAAAGAATCCCTATATATACTGCCACAAAATTACACTAATAAGAAGGAACTTATAAAATATGGAGGCATACACAGGAGATTCAACATAGGATAACTGGGACGCAGATAAGTAGGGAGCCACACAAAAAGGGGAGGAAAGACTGCAGGTTAAAAAGTAGGTATATGATCCATATTTGCATTATGGAAAATGTGTTTATATGTGGATGCATGTATAAATTAAAGATATTTTAACAGACTACTTGTCTGTTGTCTGCCTTCCTTACTATACTACTGTAAGCTCCTAGAGGTAAGAGATTGTGTTTTATTCATCTCTAAATGCTGGTCTAGTGCAAACTACATACTAGCCATTCAAGAAATAACCCAAATTAAATAAAATTTCAAATTTATATTTTTATTTACCAATGAAGATGAAATAGATGAAATGGGTGGCCCAAAGATACCCATCTCTAAAATGACAGAGCCGGGACACAAAGCCAGGGTTCCTAACCGTGAAGAATCTTTTCCACTAATCATTTCTCATCTTCCTACTCATGTCAACACCAATCTATTTTATTAAGTCCCCAGTTTTTGAAAGTCATAGATTTCTCTCCTGATTCCTGGATTAATTTTGACACACCCCTTGCTTATTGCTGGACAACATCTTAGTTTGGCTAGAGCCCAAAGGTATGGTGCAGGCTACATATATAAACAGGCTTAAAAGGAAAACCAAGATATTTGGTGTGTTCACTTCATCTTTTGAAAAAGATTCATCAATCTAGATAGTCTATAAATATTGGCAGCAATTATATGTCAGGCATTACTGGATAAGACAGAGTGCCTCTCTTTGAGGAGCTCATAGTTGAATGAGAGATATGGACAAGTAAACTACAATACAAGAATCACAATAGGGTGTGCCAAGAGATATAATATAGAGGTGGGTGAGGAGGGCAGGGATTATAAACGAGACCTAAGAGAAGGTTTAAGGAGAAGGTGATTCTTGAGCTGAGTTTCAGTGGCAGAGGACTGGACAGAGAAAACATTGTAGCAGAGAGAAATATGAAGCATAAAGATAAGAAAGATAAGATCCTATTCAAGAGCACAGTCTTTGGAGTCCCATAACCTAGATTCAAGTCTCCACTGTGTTACATAAGGCTATTTTCTAAGTTTGAATTTTCAGGAAAATGGGAGGTAATAAGAGCAATGGTCTCAGATGCATGAGAATGCATGTGAAGCACTTAACAGGGTTCCTGGAAAACTTTAAACATATAGTAGAGGATAGCAGCCATCATTATTATCTTTAGAGCATTTGGCAGGAGCCATCCTGGTGCAGTGGTCAAGCATTTGGCTGCTAACTGAAAGGTGGATGGTTTGAAACCACAGGCGAAAGATGTGGCAGTCTGCTTCTGGAAAGATAACAGCCTTGGAAACCGTATGGGGCAGTTCTACTCTGTCCTACAGGGTCGCTATGAGTCAGAATTGACTCCCTGGCTATGGGTTAGAGTGTTTGGCATGTGGTAAAGATTCTAGGAGAGCATCCATACCAGACTGTATGATACTCCTTTACTTATTCACTTATTCCCTCACTGACTTATTTATTTGTAGCCATAATTCAGAAGTAACCACTGATCATTCAGGATGTATTCACTCAGTCATGGAGAAGTCAGGTAGTAGAATCTAAAGAACACCAGATAGTGGACCTCCAAGGAAATGTAATAAAAAAAATTTTTTTTTTTTTAATTTTTGTCTGGATATATTTTTTGAGGGTTGGTTAGTCAACATGTTTATGCAGTACAGATCCTGGGAGGCAATAATGAAAATAGAAGATACAGTTCTTTGCTCTCAGTAATCTTATAATTTAATGCTTCACTGTACAACAAGTACTCTTTTAATAGGTATTTTTGAGCATCTGCTACGCGATATTGTCCTAGGGGCCGAAGGTATAGAAGTGAGTCAAATGGGGGGAAACATTCTGGTAGAAAAGACAGGCAAGAAAACTAGTAAGGAAATAAACATAATTTCACAAAAATGTTATGAAGTAACAAAAATAGGCCAATGTGATAGAGAGTGACAGGTTGGGCAATGGGTAGAGCTGATAAAGTGATCCAAGAAAGTCTGGACCTGAATTAATAAAAAGGAGAGAGTCTCATAAAGCTCAGATGAAGAAGGTTCCAGTAGGATGCAATCACAAATACCTTGGCCCTTAGATGGGAACGAGAGTAATGCTTGAGGGGGGGAAAAAAAAAAAGCAGTGCGTGCGAAGCAGAAGTCCTCACCCTTGGGAAGCTGGATATCGATCTGTGCCTGGGCGCCACTTACAGCTGTGCTGAGTTAATTGGTTTGGTGGACTACAGGCATCTGTATTTTTTAAAGACTTCCCCCAAATGATTCTAAGGTAGGCAAGGGTGAGAATCATTGGTCAAGCATGGTGTGTGCAGGAGAGAATGATAAGAGACGGATCCGGTGGGGCAGACTGGGGTCCAATCACACAGACCTCCAAGGAGGCCACAGTTAGAGTTTGTGTTTTAATCTTAAGTGAGCTACTGGAGGATTTAAGCATAGAAATGATGTAATCTGACCTAGGCTTCAAATGTGTCATTTGGGATAGGATTTGAAGCACGGTTGTCAGGAGGGAGGGGGCAGAGTGAAAACAACAAAAGCAATTAAATACACAAGTAAACACCAGTGACACAACAAATACTAATCACCAATGGTGGTTGTTCAACGAAGGTCTGAGACATGAAATACATCAATTAGTACACTTCAAATGACATTGGTCTAACCTGGTTAAATAGTAAATTGAGCTAGCATTTATCTTTCTGTTTCCACTTTAACCTCAAAGTCTTGATGTGTCAGAATCTTTAATGGAGACAACAGTTATGCAAGGGTTCTTAACACTGGTTTCTTATTAGAATCATCTACAGCATTAAAAAAAAATACTGAGGATAGCCTCACCTTTCTCCTTCAACTTCAATCTACTGATTTGGTGACTGAACCTGGACACTGGGAATTTTTAAACTCCTCAAGTGATTTTAATCTACAGACAGCAATAAGAAGCACTGCATTAAACAAATAACCTGTTAATGGGAAGAGTTGTGAAAACTGACATAGAATTCTGAATTGTTTGTAGTTGATTGGTTTAGCAACACAGAGAGTCTTCACATCCAGGAAATGGAGTCCAGCACAGTGAATTTAGGGTAGATGTGATTGTGAGTTGCCATGCTGAGATGGTAAATGGAGTGTGAAATGGTTTGCTGGGCCTCAGTGCAGCAGCTTATTTATCCTAGGAAAAGAAGTCAGGGGTGGGAGTCCTCAGCTTTGTATTTTGTTTTCAAAGCAGAACATCTCTATAAGGGATTTTAATCTCTCCTACATGTCTTAAATCTTGAAAACTTGTCAAATTTATGAAAAACCAAAAATCTGCAGTTAAATTTACTGGTGATTTGCATGCATCCTAAATATGAAGAGGATGTGTGATTAAGCTGTAACCTTTCCAGAATGTGTGAGAATTCCATGTTGGGGCTGGATGACTAGGAGAAGCTCAGTGCTTTCAGGAGGGCGTTGATGACGCCAGTACTGAGGCTCTTCTCTTTTGAATGCTTTGTATGTGGCAGGGCCTGAGGGTGGAAAGTTGGTCTAGGTTACCTTGCAGAGCCTCTTCTGCAGAATGTGAAGTTAAAAGTTTTTAAAACAAATACTTTTTGGAAGTCTTAACTACTTATAAAGCTGAGACAGAGGAAATGAGTGTATCACTGGATGTACAAATCTGGCATAGGAATTTACTTTAAAATTATATTATAAATGCCTCCTGGAAATTTTTTTGTATTAACTTATATCATTATTGTCTATAATATAATGTTGATTATACTTCTTATTATTTGAAAGTGCTGAAAATGAGTTTCTTTTAAAGCATTCTTTGGGCTTGTCTTTTATGAATGAGAATGGCCATTCCTTCCTTAGATGTTGAATTAATGAGTTTTTAGTGTATATTACTTAAGTATCAATGTTAAATATCCATAGACTTGAAATCAGTTATAAAATAACATATGACTCATTACATGTGACTGTGAGAAATCATTTCTTTTACCTTCACATAGTTGTACTCTAAGAGAATAAACTGTTCATCAGGAGATACTGAATAATCATTTATAGAGTATCCAAGTTCATCCTGTTAATCAAAGAGAAAAAAAGAAAAACTGAAAATGCAACTGACATTATTGAGCACTTCCTCCGTAGAGGGAACTGTTCTAGACATGTGACTCATGCCTCGGGAGTTTTCAGTCTAGGAGAAGTGGCGCATTCAACCACACAAATGACCATGATGGTCATCAGTATTGGAGAACCAGGGAGAGAAGGGTAAATTCTGAGGAAAGATGGCCATGAGGATGAGGACTGGGAACAGAGAGGACATTTTCAACAGGCAGAACAGCATGAGCAAAAACCCACATGAGGGAAGGGTGTGCATGTTTAGAAAATGGTTAAGGGTCATGTGTTACCTGAGTACAGTTTAGGGTACAGTGTTGGATGACATGGAAGGTAAGAGGACAGAAAACTAGAACAATGGCTAGGACCTAAAATAGAAGAAGTGAAGAAGTTATGAGCTATATTTTGCACAGGAAGTGATAGAATCAGGTTTGTCTTACAAAGACACACTGGTGACACAGTGACTCAAATGAGAGGGGAGAGCAGAGGGGTTGCCACTAATCCTGGACTAGGGCAATGCAGTGGTCCTGTTGTACAGAATGGAGACAGGGACACAAGCTAGAGCACTCACTATGCCAAGATTAAACAAGGCCTTGGAGCAGGACTATGCAGTGGAAATGCAAATGGAAATCTGAGAGACGCCTGGCATTGCAGAGGTGGACTTATTAGGTTTGTTGAGAGGCTAAGCATAGGGGCTGACAGAGAAGGAGTCAAGGAAGATTCTGAGATATCTAGCTTGGGTGACTTGGAGAAGAATACTATTTACCAAGATTGGGGGCTCAGGAGAGGAATAAGATACTTTCTTTTTGCTAGGAGCAGAAGGGAGATCACGAGCTTAACTGGGGATACTGAGTTTAAAGATCCACATGCAGGAGCCAGCAGGCTGTCGGAAATGGAGGTTTATATCTCGGGAGGAGGTTAGTGTTAAAAAAACACGTATTTGAGAATTAATGCCATAAAGGCAAATGCTGATGCTGTGGGAGTGGATGGAATTCAGCAAAGGAGAGCATGCGAAGTGAGAAGAGAGGTGAGCCAGTGAGGACAGAGGAGCCCAAGGAGCACTTACATTTAAGAGTATGAGTAGAGGAGGAGGACTTGTCAAAGGAGACGAAAGAGGAGCCAAAGCAGGGAGCATTTCAAGGAGAGAAAGATCCACTGTGCCATATGCTGCAGAGAGAGTCCAACAGGATGAATACTCATCATTTGAAAGGTTAGGAGAAAAATCCCCAGTGTTTCCCAAAAGCATGATTTAATTACATGATGAAACATACAAATGTACTGTTCCTCAAGAAAATAGAGCTGTTTCCATATTCAGCATTGAATAACAAGATATTATTATCTTGTTTGTAGAGATATTCATGATCTAAAGAGAGAAAAAGGCCAGATCAATATTGTGCATTGCTATTAAACATCTTTAAAAGCTAAAAATCATGCAATAAAAAGTTCAAATTTAAGTTCACACAAATACTAAATAAGCATTTCTAAATTGGAAAAACATTAGTTGAAGCATATTACACTAACATACATTCATTTTTCCACCATTGTTATCAAGATTTCAATTCACATTTAACTTTTCATAGTGCCTAATAAAGAAATAGGAGCCCTATTGGCCAATAGTTGAGTGCTCAGCTGCTAACTGTACAGTTGGCAGTTCGAACACACCCAGTGGCTGCTCGGGTGAAAGACCTAGTAATCTGCTCCCATAAAGATTACAGCCTAGAAAACTCTATGGCGCAGTTCTACTCTGTTACGTGGGGTTGGTATGAGTCAAGCTCATCTCCACAGCACCTAACAAAACCGTCAAAGAAATACTAAGCTTTCCTTCTATCTTCTCTCCTTTCACGCCCTTAAAGAGAGAAAAATACTCTCCCATAAGGCCTTAAAGAACAAGGATTATATCTTTTGAAAGCCATAAAAGTTCCCTACAACCTAACTAGAATGAATATAAGCATAAATATCTGCAACCCTCCCCACCCCCATTCTTACCTGATATCCACCGTAAAGAGTAGTACTTAATTCTAAAAGTATTTTTTAAATAATCAGTTAAAGTATAAGTCCTACGACTGTCAGCTGCAGCATCATCTGCTGGTTGGAAACAAACAAACAAACAAACAAATGTTCAGTAAAATGGAATAAGCTAAGTTTCAAATAAAATAAATAAACAAATTTCTACAATACATGCTGATGACAAAATGCAGAAACACGTCCACAAAATGAAAAGATGCACCTTAAAAGATTTCAGACTACGTGGACAGAGTAAAAATGCATTTAACTGTTAAATCGTATGAGTGTGTGTGTCTTTCAGGTTGTTATATCAGTGGTACATTAAAACCAGTTCCAATTCTGACCAAAGATTCTATAGAAGAATCCCGATCAAAGCGAGGGAAAGCAGTACAGAATTTCAAATTCTCATGGACTCCAGACTTTCTGAAGCTACGGAAACTGGAGGAACCCCTGAAATTATGCCCTAAAATAATCTTTAAACCTAAACCCTAAATCAAAAATATCCCCCGAAGACTTCTTAAAACCAAGCAATAGTTTAGCTTACCTAGGAAAAAAAACTATATGGGATTAAATTCACAACAGCAACTCAAAACATTAGAAAGGAACCTTAGGGGGCTCTGTGAGTTTACGTTAATCAGGGAGATAAAACTCAGAGAAGGAAGGTGAGAATGGTCGCACAACTTGAAGAGAGTAATAAAGGTCACTGAATTGTACAGGTAGAAACTGCGGAGTTGGTATATGTTTTGCTGTGCATGTTCCCAACAACAACAAAATAAATATAATTTTTAAAAAAGAAAGAAAACAGTCCTAACTGCAGAGTATACAATTCTCACATAGAAGATACCTATATATCAGTGAATTGTAGCTTGGAGGATACCCTGAAAATATTTGTAGATTAAAAGCTTATGAAGTCAAGAAAAAAAGAAAAGAAAAGAAAGAAATGCAGCAATTTAGTAAAACCAACCCTTGGGCTTACCAACTTTCAGATAAGAAGTAAAACCTTGTGCTAAGAAAATATAATTTCAAAGTCATATTAAAGGTAAAACCAAAAACCAAACTTGTTGCCATGGAGTCGATTTCGACTTAGAGAGAGTGATCCTATAGGGCAGAGCAGAATCGCCCCATAGGGATTCCTAGGCTGTAATCTTTACAGAAACAGACTGCCACATCTTTTTCCCTCAGAGCAGTTGGTAGGTTAGCAGCCAAGTGCTTAACCATTGAGCCATGAGGGCTCCTTTTAAAGTGAGTACTACTTGAAAAGTATCCTTGACAATGTATACCCTGCTATTAAGAGCATTTAGTCTAGAAAAGACGTAAAGCACATCTCAAAATTAGTACAATGGTATAGACATTCACAGTCCTAATAATACCTGCAGATAGACACATAGACAGGTAGATAGATAGATCTGTATCTTTCCATCATACTTACTTAATGTGTATGCTGAACAAATAATCCGAGAAACTGGACTATATGAAGAAGAATGAGATATCAGTATTAGAGGAAGACTAATTAAGAACCTGCAACATGCAGCTAACACAACTTTGCTTGCTGAAAATGAAGAAGACTTGAAGCACTTACTGATGAAGATCAAAGACTACTGCCTTCAGTGTGGATTACACCTCAAAAAGAAGAAAAAAAAATCCTCACAACTAGAACAGTAAGCAACATCATGGTAAATGGAGAAAATATTGAAGTTGTCAAGGATTTCATTCTACTTGGATCCACAATCAACACCCATGAAAGCAGCAGTCAAGAAATCAGACACATTACGCTGGGCAAATTTGCTGCAAAAGACCTCTTTAAAGTGTTAAAGAGTAAAGATATAACTTTTGAGAACTAAGGTGCACCAGACCCAAGCCATGGTGTTGTCAGTGGCCTCGTATACTTACAAAAGCTGGACAATGAATAAGGAAGATGGAAGGAGGTTTGATACCTTTGAATTATGGTATCGGTGAAGAATATGAACATACCACGGACTACCAGAAGAATGAACAAATCTGTTTTGGAGGAAGTACAGCCAGAATGCTCCTTAGAAGTGAGGATAATGAGACTTTGTCTCACATACTTTGGACTTGCTATCAAGAGGGACCAATTCCTGGAAAAGGATATCATGCTTGGTAAAGTAGAGGGTCAGTGAAAAATAGGAAGACCTGCAACGAGATGGATTGACACAGTGGCTGCAACGATGGGCTCAAACATAGCAACAATTGTGAGGATGGCTCAGGATTGGGCAACATTTCATTCTGTTGTGCTTGGGGTTGCTCTAGGTCAGAACTGACTCAATAGTACCTAACAACAACAGACCTATATAGAGAGATAAATAATGTACACACACACACACACACACACATTTGAAGCCCTGGTGGCACAGTGGTTAAGAGCTCAGCTGCTAACCAAAAGGTCATCAGTTTGAATCCACCAGCAGCTCCTTGGAAACCCTATGGGGTGGTTCTACTGAGTCCATAGGGTTGCTATGAGCCTGAATCGACTCCATGCCAATGGGGTTTGGCTTTTTGTTTTGCTTTGTTTTTAATTGATATTCTGGATACCAAAGCTGATATCATACTCTTGCTTGGCCAAGGATATCCTTGTAAGGTCCACACCTGTCTTGGCTTGTGTTAAGCTCACTCAGCTGCTTCACAATGACCCTGCAGCCCTATTTCCATGTACTGGCTGCCCAGTTCCAGAGCAGCCTGATAAATTGGAGCAAGAAGTGCAACAAATGTTTCTTGGTTTTTGCCTTGCTATTTGATAAGCAGGGCACATTGGAAGACAGTTTTGAAACATCTAGATAAGTGAGTTCTGTGAGATGTGAGTGCCAAGTCCAGGTTTTGACCTTTAGCAAGTTTGTGCTTTGCTGCCAAGTTACATCCTATTCTGTCAAACTTTTATAGGACACGCTCACATTTCTTCTTCCTTGTCTACTTTCTCACTGACAGGGCACTGCTGCAGCAACAGATGAAGGTCTTTGGCTGCTGGTTCAGTTCTCCTAGTGCGGCCTGGGACAAATCGTTCATTTGACTTATCAGTTCAAAGCATTGTGCTAGCCAAGTAAAGCTGCTAATCATATGTTACCCATCAGCTTATACGGAAACTCTTAGATTTAAGCCTTCTTTCATTTAAAAAACAAAAGAAAGAAAGGGTAATAACCTTACATTTTACTTCTTTGTGAGAGCAATTATGAGGCTGAACCATATGCAAATATCATTTTTAATCAGTCAAAAACAGAAGAATTTATATTGTTTGAACTGAAAATGGTTTGACTTAATAAGAAATTCTCATCAAAGTCTTATCTTAATGGATTCTTGCTGTAAAATCAAAGTGATTTCTGAAAAAAGGTAATTCCAGAACGGTAAGATCCCAATGAAAGTAGTGTGGTTCCACAGGATGGTCTTGCTTTGGCCAAGTGTTGCTTTATAACCACAGGATATTTTGAATGTATTTTTACTAATTCATAGTAAAATTTTTGGGTGTCTTATTAAATTCTGATTTTAAAAAAAAACTGAAACCCATTGCCATTGAGGTAATCCTGACTTATAGTGACAGAGTAGAACTGCCCCATAGAATTTCCAAGGAGCACCTGGTGGATTCGAACTGCTGACCTTTTGATTAGCGGCCATGGTTCTTAACCACTATACCACCAGGGTTTCCTAAATTCTGATACATAGTACTTTTACTTCAAAAAAGATAAGCTGTTTCGGTAAATTAGTGGCTAATGAAATACAACTAAAAACAAACATGCTCTCTACTTCTCACAAAAGCATATAAAGTTCTTATACACAGAAAAAAGAGATGTCTGGTTATAAAGTGCTGCTACTTGAAAGGTCAGCAGTTCAAACCCACCAGTAGCTCCACAGGAGAAAGATTAACAGTTTGCTTTCGTAAAGATTTACAGCTTTGGAAACCCTATGGGGCAGTTCCACTCTGTCCTGTAGGGTCGCTATGAGTCGGAATCGACTTGATGGCAATGGGTTTGGTGGGATTTGGGGTTATAAAGTTTCTGTGTTCTCTACGGTAATCAGTTAATGCTTCTTATTGATGCTTGTACTTTTGGTAACCCATTGCTGTCAAGTTGATTCTGACTCATAATGACCCTGTAGGACATAGTAGAACTGCCCCATAGGGTTTCGAAGGAGGGTCAGGTGGATTTGAACTGCTGACCTCTTGGTTAGCTTTTAACCACTGCACCACCAGGGCTTCAGTGTTTATGATGATATCTATAAAAGAAATAAAATGAGTGTTACTTCAGATTTTGGTCTAGCAAAATAACGGCGTTGACATGGGGTAAAGACCCATTGCTGTCGAGTCAATTCCAACTCATAGCAACCCTACAGGACAGAGTAGAACTGCCCCATAGGGTTCCCAAAGAACTCCTGGTGGATTCAAACTACCGACCTTTTTGGTTAGCAGCCAAACTCTTAACTACTATGCCATAAGAGTTTCCCTGGCATGGGGTAAATGAAGAAAAATCAGGAAGGCAGAGGAAAAAATACAAGGAGCAGTGCCTTATATCTTGTCGCATATGCAGGCTACCACCCGTCTCCACTGATTCAACAAATACCAACTATGCAACTATGTAGCCTGTGTCTTTGATATCAAAGAGCCTGTATTTGAGCTCTGGTCTGCTCCTTGCTTTGGGGCCTTTTGCAAATTGCTGAACTTTTCAAAGCCTCAATTTTTTTTTTTTCATCTATAAAATGGGAATAGCATTGTATAGCCCATATAGTCTTGCAATGATCAAATGAGATAATATAAGTAAAGTGCTTATCTTGGGACTCAGAATTTAGGAAACCCTCCAGATATGCTAAGGTACTTAAAAAAAAAAAATCTACCATAACATAGTATTTTATTTATTAGTTTTTTATTATGTTTTAGATGAAGGTTTACAGAGCAAATTAGTTTCTCATTAAACAATTAATACTCACATTGTTTTGTGACATGGTTACCAGCCCCACCACTTGTCAACACTCTCCCCTTCTTGACCTTGTGTTCCCTATTTCCAGCTTTCCTGTCCCCTCCTGCCTTCTAGTCTTACCCCCAGGCTGGTGCACCCATTTAGTCTGGTTTTGTTTAACGGGCCTGTCTAATCTTTGGCTGAACGGTGAACCTCAGGAGTGACTTCAGTACTGAGTTAGAAGGGTGTCCAGAGGCCACACTCTCAGGGTTTCTCCAGTCTCTGTCAGATCAGTAAATCTGGTCTTTTTTTGTGTGTGTGTGAGTTAGAACTTTGTTCTACATTTTTCTCCAGCTCTGTCTGGTACCTCCTACTGTGATCTCTGTCAGAGCAGACGGTGGTGGTAGCCAGGCATCATCTAGCTGTGCTGGACTCAGTCTGGTAGAGGCTGTGGTCCATTAGTCCTTTGAACTAATCTTTCCCTTGTGTCTTTGGTTTTCTTCATTCTCCCTTGCTTCGATGGGGTGGGCAGGGTGGGACACCAGTGGAGAATCTTAGATGGCCACTCACAAGCTTTTAAGACCCCAGGCGCTACTCATCAAAGTAGGATGTAGAACATGTTCTTTATGAATTATGTTATGCCGATTGAGCTAGATGTCCTCTGAGACCATAGTCCCCAGTACTCAGCCCAGTAATTCAGTCCCTCAGGGAGTTTGAATGTGTCTATGAGGCTTCCATGACCTTGCCTTGGTCAAGTTGTCCTGGCTTCTCTAGTATTGTGTAATGTCTTACTGTTCACCAAATTACCACTTATCTACTGTATATATATATTTTTTTTACTGTATATTTAGTGTTTTTCCCTCCCCACTCCACCCCACCCCACCCTTCCCTCATAACCATTAATGATTCTTCCTGTGTGTAAACCTTTCATGAATTTTTACAATGGTGGTCTTATACAGTATTTGTCCTTTTGTGATTTACTTATTTCACTCAGCATAATGTCCTTCAGATTTATCCATACTGTGAGATGTTTTGCAGATTCATCATTGTTCTTTATTGTTGCGTAGTATTCCATTGTGTGTATGTACCGTAGTTTGTTTATCCATTCATCTGTTGATGGGCTGTTGAGCTATTTTTTATTGTTTTGTTCCCAGCATGTGCTAGGAGTACTTGCTGGATTCAAACTGCTGACCTTTTGGTTAGCAGCTGTAATTTTAACCACTACACCACCAGCATTTCCAGGCATTCAGGATAGAAAGTGACTAGAACATAGTCTTTCCCCTGGAGCATCTAGCAGTGATGCTGAGATTAAGAATTTATCTGCAGTAGAAATCAAAAAACCACACCCATTGCCACTGAGCAGATTCCAACTCATAATGACCCTATAGTGAACCTATTAGAGTAGAACTGTCCCACCATAGGGTTTCCAAGGAGTGGCTAGTGGATTCGAACTGCTGACCTTTTTGGTTAGCAGCCAAGCTCTCAAGAACTGTACCACCAGGGCTCCATCTGTAGTAGAATACAACGAAATTATCGCAGCTGACCGCCTTGACCAGAGGTGCCAAAGGTACACAATCCAAAGGCGCTCTCTCAAATGATGGCATCGATTCCTGTATATTCTTAGTGACCTTGGCATTGTAAACAGCTTTACAATGTAGAACTGTAACAATGAGGTTAGGTGTGACCAACTTTCCTTCAGACTCACTCTCGTTACGCAACTTACTACGGGCTTGGAAAAGAAGAGACAAGGAAGGCCCTCCTTTCTTGTGAGGAACAAGCCAGGAGTAAGCGGGGTGGCGAATGACATATGGCTCCAACAGGTTGGAAAGCATTTACCTGTCAAGGAATCTAGAAGATGATGCAGAGACTGCTGCACTAAAAAGATGGAAACTCGAGCCACGATTACACGCAGGCGTTTCAAGGTGACTTTTTGTGTTACTTCATGTTTTGAAAAGTTTCACTGAACAAAATAAAACTGCTGTGATAAAAAATAAAGACTTTATTTGCAGTAAAACAATAGCCAATTAAGGTCCACTATGTTCTTATGCCAAATGAACTTAATATTAAAACCATTAGATTAAGAAAACATCAGGATAAGTATAATAAGGTATTTTGCTAAGTGCTAATGAGTATCACTTTATCCCTTTGCCATGTCTGAAACAATCTATAGCATCCACAGCAGAAGTAAGTAATTATAGTATGGAGGAAAAACACCCGACCTAAAGGAATAGAAAACTTGTTAAGAGTGGTGTTTCCCTGATACACAAAAAGCGTTAGAATATAATCACAATCACCAAATTTACCTTCTTGATAAGAGAAACATCCCAAGTACATCAAGTGGCGTATGATAAATGCCTTATCCTTCAGCTGGAGTCTGTACAGTGTTTGGAATGTGGACTCTAAGCATGTATACTAGGTCAAGTGTCAGATGGCCAAACTTTTGTTAGAGATGTAATCACTGTATTTTCAAGGGTCCATTTTTTTTATTGTTAAAGGCCATCCAAACGGTACAATGCACACTTCCCCAAGCAGCAATAATTTGGAAAAAAAGAAAAAATTTAGTGGGCATTCTAGGCTCATTTCTCATGGCTATAGCTTCAACCCTCTAATCAATCCACATAGGTCAGGCCCAGGGACTTTGTACTCCTGGGTATTTTTCTCTGCCTGGAATGTTCTTCCCGAGAATATGCTGGGCACTTTTGCCTTTGCTTCCTTTAGGTCTTTATTAAATGTTGCATTCTTTCCCTGGACTAACACTGCAACTTCCTTTCCCATAGCACTCACTCTTGTCCTTCCTAACTTTATTTTTTTCCTTAGCATCCATACCATTTTTGTTGTTGTTGTTAGCTGCCATCCAGTCAGTTCCAACTCATAGTGGCAGTATGGACAACAGAACCAAATATCACCCAGTCCTGCGCCATCCTCACAATCATTGTTATGCTTGAGCCCATTGTTGCAGTCACTGTGTCAATCCATCTTGTTGAGGGTCTTCCCCTTTTTTTGCTGAACCCTACTTTACCACACATGATATCCTTCTCCAGGGATAGATGCCTCCTGATAATATATCCAAAGTATGTGAGATGTAGTCTCATCATTCTTGCTGCTAAGGAGCATTCTGGTTGTAACTCTTCCAAAACAGATTTGTGCGTTCTTTTCGCAGTCCATGGTATATCCAATATTCTTCACCAATTCAAAGGCATCAATTCTTCTTTGGTCTTCCTTACTCATTGTCCAGCTTTTGAATGCACATGAGGCAATTGAAAACACCGTGGCTTGGGTCAGGCTTACCTTAGTCTTCAAGATGACATCTTTGCTTTTTAACACTTTCAAGAGGTCTTTTGTAGCAGATTTGCCCAACACAATGCATTTTTTGATTTCTTGACTGCTGCTTCCATGGGTGTTGATTGTGGATTCAAGTAAAATGAAATCCTTTACAACTTCAATATTTCCTCCATTTATTATGATGTTTATTGGTCCAGTTGTAAGGATTTTTGTTTTCTTTATGTTGAAGTGTAATCCATACTGAAGGCTCTGTTCTTTGATCTTCACCAGTAAGTGCTTCAAGTCTTCTTCACTTTCAGCAAGCAAGGTTGTGTCATCTGCATAACACAGGTTGTTAATAAGTCTTCCTCCAATCCACATAGTAAGCACTCAAATATTTGCTGAATGCAAAGATAAAAGCCAGTGTGGGGACCATGGTCTCAGGGAACACCTAGCTCAATTGGCATAACATAGTTATAAAGAAGATGTTCTAGATTCTACTTTGGTGAGATCTTAAAAGTTTGTGAGTGGCCATCTAAGATACTCCACTGTTTTCACCCCGATGGGAACAGGGACATTGAAGAAAACTAAAGATACCAGGGAAAGATTAGCCCAAAGGACTAAAGGACCACAACCAACACAGCCTCTACCAGACAGAGTCCAGTACAACTAGATGGTGCCTGGCTACCATTACCGACTGCTCTGACAGGGATCACAACAGAGAGTCCCAAACAGAGCTGGAGAAAAGTATAGAACAAAATTCTAACTCACACACACACAAAAAGACCAGACTTACTGGTCTGACAGAGACTGAAGAAACCCTGAGAGTGTGGCCTCTGGACACCCTTTTGGCTCAGTACTGAAGTCACTCCTGAGGTCCACCCTTCGGCCAAAGATTAGACAGGCCCATTAAACAAAATGAGACTAGAAGGGCATACCAGCCCAGGGGTAAGACTAGAAGCCAGGAGGGGACAGGAAAGCTGGTAACAGGGAACCCACGGTCAAGAAAGGGAGAGTGTTGACATGTCGTGGGGTTGGTAACCAATGTCACAAAACAATATGTGTACTAACTGTTTAATGAGGAGCTAGTTCTGTAAACTTTCATCTAAAGTACTGTAATAATATACAAAATATATAAAAGCCAAACAAAATAAAAACAGGAATCAACAGCTCCAAGTACCAACATTGTGAACACTGAGTGGCTGTGGTAGTAGGAAGAACATGGACTCAGCCAGATTGGTCTACATACAGTTAGGATAGAAACTTGGGTTCCAACCTGCCATTAACTGCTAAAGGGTCATCTCACTTCTCTAAGCCTGTGCAGTCATTTATCTGTTGTCTTTCAGATCCAAGTATACTCTTCTACACTTTGCTTAGTAAAGCCAGTAGGAGAATTTATGGGTGTATTTCCCAGAATTCTTCCTCTGCAGATTCCTGGTAGGTTCTAACGATAGGGGGAAATAGAAAAAGACTGGACATCAGTGAAGGATGTCCTATTTCTTGCTGATTCCAGCTCAGCAGGAGCAGCAGTCCCAGCTTCTAGCTTCTTTTGGAATACTCAAAATCCAACCTATCATGCCTCCCAGTGGTATCGGAAGCAGCTGGGTGCACTACACCCCTTAGTGGTTTGAGCCCAGCTCTTCTGGGTCCTTCTTCCCCTTTGTTCCCAAGCCCTAGGTGCTCCTTTCTGCAGTTACTGGTCTCTGGATTACCTCAGAATTCTTCTTTTGCTCTTTTCTCTGTGTAACTAATATTTTATATTAAGTCCTTCTGCTGAAATAGTCTAGTGTGATTTCTATATTCATCACAATACCCTAACTTATACATAGAAAAAACATATTACCTATAAAATAATGTCTTGTTCAGCTCTATGATGGCAATATCTGACAGTGAATATTTCAGGCTCTCTGGGGTGGCCATACAGTCTCTGTGGCAACTGCTCAAGTTGGCTGTTGTAGCCTGAAAGCAGCCACAGACAATATATAAATGAACGGGCATTGTTATGTTCCAATAAAACAATTTACAAAAGCAGGCTTCGAGCCCTGGCTGTAGTTTGATGACCCCTGAGCTAGATGTTCTCAGAACTGTGAGCAAGGCAAATAAATTGCTCCCAAGGTCAGTTTTAAAACTTTAATTGTCCTGAAATGATAAGAGTATCATCTTAAGACTCCGATATATACAGGAGAAAACTGAAAATGGGCAGAATATTCATGTCTTAGTATTCAGGTCAAGATGACAACATCTACAGACACTGGAAAAGAAATGCAAGGCTGGGAGGACTGCCCATTGTGACCTAGTTTACAATGCCTGATTCACTCTGAAGTGAATCAGAGGCTGCACACACAGGAAACACGCGTTAAACAAGGTGTAAGGACTGTTTTATTTCTTTTTGAAATGGAAATTGCTTTATTGTTTTGTTTCCTGATTATACTACTCCATCTCCCCTTGTTATAACTCTTCTAGGAATAAACAAGATTGGTAAAACAATGGCTAAAGTTAATATTTATAGGGCTTTTATGCCCAAGTTGACTGACAATAGGCCAGTGGAACTAGTGGTGATTACAAATAGCAGAAAAAGTGGAAAACTTCTTAACTGTATGGATACATGACCCACGGGCCCATGGAGCATGCAACTAGTTTAGCAAAGGGGTGGTTTCTCTTTAAAAATACTTAGAAGTAGTTGTAGTAATTCATCAACGAAGGTATTATAATGCAAGCTAAGAAGGTTTAGCCTGTGTTAGAAAGAGAATTGATTGGAGAACATCCACATTTGGGGAAGCTAAAAGCTCTAACATAAAATTACTGAAAAACTTTCTAGAAACTTTTGTAGGCATCATCAACAAGGCTACTTTCTATGACAAGTGTTTGTCATTTAGGATATAAGGAAAAACAATCACTGGAAATCAAAACTGCCACAGAAATTGCCCCTTTCCTAGCATTTGCCTGGCAAAATTTCCAGGTGTATGGGCAAGTGTTACATAGTACCTGCCTCTGGGGCTGGGGCTGATGAAAGAATAAAAAAGTTAAAAAGAAATATATATATACACACACACACACACACATATATATATAAGCCAAAAAAACCAAACCCAGTGCCATCGAGTCGATTCCGACTCATAGTGACCCTATAGGACAGAGTAGAACTGCCCCATAGAGTTTCCAAGCAGCGTCTGGAGGATTCGAACTGCTGACCCTTTGGTTAGCAGCTGTAGCACTTAACCACTATGCCAGCAGGGTTTCCGTATATACGTATATATGTGTATATATATATATGCAATAGCACATGTTTATAGTTCTTTCAGTGGGTTGGGCTATTATTCTAGGCATTGTGCACATATTACTCATTTATTCCTCTTATCATTATCCCCATTTTACAGATAAGGAAACTGAGACACAGGGAGTAACTAAAGTCCCATGATAATAAGCTCTAAAGTCACATTTGAACCAGGCAATATGGCTCTTAAGCCTATGGTTATAACCACTCTTCTAAAGAACCTAAGTATTTAGGAGAGTGATCACACATGATATATGCTATGTAGGTAGTTTTTGTGAATTGGTATATGTCATGGATTGAACTTTATTCCCCCAAAATATGTGTCAACTTGGCTAGGCCATGATTCCCAGTGTCATGTGATTGTCCTCCATTTTGTGATCTGATGTAATTGTCCTATATGTTGTAAATCCTAATCTCTGTCTGCGGTTAATGGGGTAAGATTAGGTTATGTAAAAGATGATTAGGTTGGGATGTAACACCCTTACTCAGGACACAGACCTGATCCAATGTAAGGGGAGTTTCCCTGAAGTGTGACCTGCATCATCTTTTCTCTTATAAGAGATAAAAGGAGAGAGAAACAAACAGAGACAGGAGGACTTACTAGCACCAAGAAAGACGAGCTGGGAGCAGAGCATGTCCTTTGGACCCAGCCTCCTTGTGCTGAGAGCCTCCTAGACCCAGAGAAAGACTGATGCCAAGACACTTGGAGATTTCCAAGGAACACTGGACCCACAGATGTTGAAAGGAGACAAGGACCTTCCCCCAGAGCCGACATGGAGAAGAAACCTTCCCCTAGAATTGGCGCCCTGATTTCAGACTTCTAGCCTCCTAAGCTGTGAGAGAATAAATTCCTGTTTGTTAAAGCCATCCACTTGTGGTATTTCTGTTACAGCAGCACTAGATAACTAAGACAGTATAGATGGATTAGGCATTATGGAAATGCTTAACTAATGTTTGCAACTAATCTAAATAGGCAGGTCAGTAGTGTCATTTGGAGCTGAGTCATTCAGTAGGTTCCATTAGAACTTAATTTGTCCTGGTACTCCAAAGCCAAATGGGTTCCAGGTCTCTCTGGAAGGCCTAGAATTTGGCCTCTGGGCTGTTATTAAGGATGGCAACTCTGTGACTTCCTGGAAAGGAAGTTGTACCACACTGATTCTCTCTTCCATGGTATACCCAGTCACTCTCACCATCTTTTTCCTTAAACTCATTAACAGTTTCCTTTTGTTTCTTTTAATGTTTCCTGGATTTGAAACATTACACAGTCCTGAATAATTCAGGCTTTGTGGAACATACTTTAAAGAGAGAATAACAATATCCAAAAAAAGTTTCAATGACTCCTCTTTTACTTGCCATAAAGGGGCTAGATTTTCTGCCATGCTCTTCACTCCTGTGGTATCTGTACCTCCCGCCATGCTTTATCCCTTTCTTTCACAAGTAGAGGAAGGGCTGGCTTTCTCCCCAGCAGTACACCCTCACCTGGGCCTCAGATGCTTGTCTTTTTGATTTCTAAGCAACTTTGTTTTCATCTTACCTATTCCCTCTCAAGCGTATTCAGTTTGTTTTCACTGCTTACTTCTGCCCTGTCTTGCAGCATGTACAGAAAATATCAATCTTAAAAAAAATAATTACCTTACTCTGCTGCCTCCTCAAACCATCCCCTTATTTCTCCTCTCAAATAAATGACTTACATCTGTGGCTTTTGTTTTCTCACCATCCCTCCCCACACCTCTTCATCTAGCCCTTATTACTGGGTCCAGACTCACGTCTCTCTCCTCATCTTTTTTAATGCTTATTATTGGTATCACGTATTTTGCCAATTAGTCAAGTAATTTCATATCATTATTTAAATATTTAATCTGAACAGTCTTTCCTTAACTAGACCATAAACAAAGAGAATGAATTTACTGTATCTTTATCAAATAGCTGCTAGATCTGTAGTCTACAAATAGCAGGTATACATGATCTAGTACTGGATGATTTCACCCCATATTTAAGAATACATGAAGAGGAGCTCTTAAGAGACATGAGAAGGAGTGCACAGTGAGGTAGAAGGAAAACTAGGAGGAAGTGGTGCCTCAGAGAGGATATGCAGAAAATGGAAGGATGATCAATTGACAGGGATTGTGAGACACAGGAGGAGCCCTGGTGGCACAGTAGTTAAAGCAATCTACTGCTAACTGCAAGATTGGTGGTTTGAAACCACCAGTGGCTCTGGGGGAGAAAGATGTGGCAGTCTGCTTCCACAGAGACTTGCAGCCTTGAAAACTGTATTGGGTTACTACGAGTTGGAATCAACTGGATGGCAGTAGGTTTGGTTTGGATTTTTGTGAGACACAGGGTGAGAACCAAACCCTGGATTTAGCAACACAGAGGTTAGGGGTCTTGACAAGAACAGAGCAGTTTTGGTGGCGTGGTAGAGATGAAGCCTTATTCCAGTGGGTTTAAGAGAGAATGGGAGAGGAATTGCAGACAGCAATAATACAAAACCCTTTGAGAAGTTTTATAGTAAAGAGAGCAGAGAAAGGGAGTTTTAGTTGGGCAGGGATGTGGTGTCAGAAGTAATTTTTTCTTTTTCTTTTAAGTTTGTGAGAAATTACAACATGTTTATGATATATTAAAAAAAAAAAAAAGTTGCCTTAGAGTCAATTCCAACCCATAGCTACCCTATAGGACAGGGTAGAACTGCTCCATAGGGTTTCCAAGGACCAGCTGGTGGATTTGAACTACTGACCTCTTGGTTGCTTAACAGCTGAACTCTTAACCACTGCACCACCAGGGCGCCCATGATATAATAGGGAGGGAAATCTGATGACACAGCAAGTAGAAGGGAATAGCTTCAGCCATGTCTTCAAGTAAGCAGAAGGGGATAGGATCCAATGCACAAATGGAGGAGCTGGTCTTAGAAGCAGGGAGAACTCATCCATCCTCATGGGAGGGGACAGATGCAAGTGGGTGCAGAGATGGACTGGCGACAACTGAGGTGATTCTCTTCTAATGGCATCAGTTTTCTCATTAAAATAGGAAATAAGTCTATCAGCTAAGAGTGAGCATGGGGAAAAGGTGTTGGACATTGGAGGAGAGGAGATGCATGAGGAAAATGAGATAGTGAGTGGATGGGGATATACGGATGGATTGCCAGGCAACACTAAGGGACCGCTTGATGTTCGGCTCTGGATCTTTTCATCAGTATGGTCAAACTATTTTCATTCTAATGAGATCGTTTTCATGCAGATTAATATTTTACAACAAAGATTTGAGTCATCAATTAGATTCTTTTGTCCACGTCAGATTAAACAAATTATAACTTTTAGACATTGTGAGGCTCTTTTGTTTGCTTTTATTTATTTATTTATTTTATTTTCTTTTTATGGCCATTAATTATCTCAAGTCCTACTTCTCCAGGTAGACTTTTGCATGTTAAATTTTACCTTGTATAGTTCTAACTTATGTCCATTTTATTTTAACCATATCTACCACTATTTCTCCATACAAATTGAATAAAATAGGATAGTTTATATGTTTTTATGAAAAAAATTGAGAGTAATTTCCCTCAAATTTCAGACCTGCTCTATTGTCTCAGATTTGTACCTGGTATGCTGCAAATTCACTTCTTCCCTGTTCTTCATCACTTTTGATGCCAAGAAAAGCAAGTGCTGGGGTCAACAAGTCCTTATGATCAAGAAGGCAACATGAAAACACTCTGCTTTGGTCTTTCTCTCCTTGAGACAGCTGGATGGATTCAAACCCCAACATTTTGGTTAGCATCCAAGTGTTTTAACCATTTGTCTGAGCTTGCTGCTATAACAGAAATACCACAAATGGATGGCTTAAAAAAAAAAATTTATTTTCTCACAGTGTAGTAGGCTAGAAGTCTAAATTCAGGGCATCAGCTCCAGCGGAGGGCTTTTTCTATCTGTGGGCTCCAGAGGCAGGTACTTCTCATCAATCTTCCCCTGGACTAGGAGCTTCTCCTCGCAGGAATCCCGGGTCCAAAGGATGCACTCCACTCCCGGTGCTTCTTTCTTGGTGGTATGAGGTCCCCCAACTCTCTGCTTGCTTCCCTTTCCTTTTATCTCCCATACCCCAGGAAAACTCCCTTTACATTGGATCTAGGATGTGGCCTGAGCAAGGGTGTTAAATCCCACCCTAATCCTCTTTAACCACAGGCAGGGATTATGATTTAGAACACTTAGGAAAATCACAAAATGAAGGACAACCACACATGGCCTAACCAAGTTGACACATTTTTTTTGAGGACAAAATTCAATCCATTACACCATTGTACCACGAGGGCTCCTTAAGTGCAATATGCGTAAAACTAAGAGGCTGTGCTGGTTCAGAAAAGGGAAAAAAAACAATTGCTGCAAAGTTGATTCTGACTCATGGTAACCCTGTCAGAGTAGAATTGTGCTCCATAGGGTTTTCAATGGCTGATTTTCTGGAGGTAGATCGCCAGGTCTTTCTTCCTGAGATGCCCTGGGTGGACTTGAACCTCCCTCCAACCTTTCGGGTAGCAGCCGAGAGCATTAGCCATTTGCACCACGCAAGGATTCCTTCAGAAGAGGGTAAAAACCAAACACCAAACCAACTGCCATCGAGTCGATTACCGACTCATAGCGACCCAATAAGACAGAGTAGAACTGCCCCTATAGTTTCCAAGGAGCGCCTGCTGGATTCCAACCGCGGACCTTTTGGTTAGCAGCCATAACTCTTAACCACTACGCCATCAGAAGAGGGTAAGGGTCTCATAAAGAATGATGTGAAGATCACAGAATTGTTACACATATTGTGGCTTATCTAATAATTGGAAGCTAGAAGGTAAGAGGGAATGTTTCAATGACAGGACTTGAGTGCCCATATTTAAAAAAAAAAAAATCAGTAAAAGTCAGACTGAGACAGAATTGATTTTTCCAGCAGAGGGTAGGCAATATTGTACAGACTGCAGGAAACACATGCCAAACAACAGCAAGAGACTTAAAACTGAAGCTGGGACAATGTTCTACAAGAATTTTTTTTTTTTTTTTAATGAAGACAGATAAAATCTGGGCAAATATTAAAAAAAAACACCCTGCTTTATAATAAACCTAGCAGTTAGGAAAGAGAGTGAGAAGGGAATATTTGTAATATGATCAGATTCTTTGGCGATCAGAGATGGCTTGATGTCTGTTTTTATTAAAAAAATAAATCTTTCTGATGTAATTAAAAGATAGCTATAATAAAATAGATGACATGCCTACACAGACTTCCATTTCTTTTCAGAATTCAATTTAGTTGTTTACCCTGCCGCTCACTCCCAGAAAGGGGAGTCTTGATTAGTCTAATCCAGTTGTGGTGATTCCATTCCTTCTGCTGGTGATTAGCTTAGAAACGAGCAGGTGGCACAAGTCTGACCAATATGACAACAAGGAAATCCTGTCGGGGGGAGTAGGGAGAGGCTTCTAGAAATGGTTTTTCTCCTTGATACAAAAGACTCTGAACGAGGAACAGCATTTTCTTCTGCCTTACAAAACAGCTGTGTGAGCAAGTGATATGTTAAGCTGTAGCAGCCATCCTCAACCATGAGAGGACAAGCCTAAGAACAGAAATCAACAGGCTGGGTGAGGATGACAGAGCTAAAGATGGAAAGACCCCAGGTCCTTGAGGATGTTGTTGGGCCACTAAATTACCGAACTCTAGAACTGCCTTACTTCTGGACTTCTTATTACATAAAATGCTAATAGTAACACAATAACAATAGTCTATAGTTTAAATGGAAACCCTGTTGGCGTAGTGGTTAAGAGCCATGCCTGCTAACCATAAGGTCAGCAGTTCGAATCCACCAGGCGCTCCTTGGAAACCCTATGGGGCAGTTCTGCTCTGGCCTATAGAGTTGCTATGAGTTAGAACTGACTTGACAGCAATGGTTTTTTTTTTTTTTTTTTTTTTAATAGTTTAAATGAAGTCTCTGGGTGGTGCAAGCAATTAACACACTCAGCTGCTAACTGAAAGGCAGGTAGTTCAAGTCCACCAAGAGGAACCCCAGAACAAAAGGCCTGGCAATCTACTTCTGAAAAACCAGCCATTGAAAATCCCATGGAGCACAGTTCCATTCTGACACATTTGGGTCACCATGAGTTAAAATTGACTCAATAGCTCCTTTTTTTTTTTTAAGTTTAAACAACTTTTGTTCAGGTATTCTGGTACTTGCAGCCAAAAGCATTCTATCTGATATAATCCTCACGCAGAATCAGAGGGCTGTAAACTGTTGATGACTAAACATATAGGTAAACTGCATGCTTGGGGGATGGGGAACTGGGAGGATTGTATTTAGGCCCATTAATTATTAATCCTTTATGGTTGGTTGGTCTCTGTACAGATTTTCCTGGGCAGCATTTATCATTTGCTCTTTAGTGCTTCTATAGCACTTTGATCATTTACTTAGAAAAGCACTTTAAAAAAAAATTTTTTATTGTGCATTACGTGAAAGTTTACAGAGCAAATTCATTTCCCATTTGATAGTTTGTACATAAAGTGTTCCATGACATTGGTAGCATTCCCCACAATGCGTCAGCACTCTCCCCATTTCCGCTCTAGGTTCACCATTACCTTTTGTCCTAATTTTCTACCACTTCCTGCCTTCTCATCTTTGCTTTTGGTTAGGCAAATGTTGCCCTTTTGATCTTGTATAATTGATTGTTCTAAGGAACACATACCTCTTGGGTGTTATTATTTATTTTATAAGCCTGTCTACAGTTTGGCTGAAAGGTGGTCTCAGGGAAAAGCTTCAGTTCCATCCAGTTCAGAGGGGTGTATTAGGGCCATAGTCTTAGGGGTTCCTCCAGTATCTGTCGGACCAGTAAGTCTGGTCTTTTTTGTTAATTTGATTTTTTGTGGTACAATTTTTCTTCTGCTCTGTCTAGGACCCTCTGTTGTGATCTGAATCAGAATGGTTGGGAGTGTTAGCCAAGCACTATCTAGTTCTTCTGGTCTTGTGCTCATGGTTCATGTGGTCCACTAGTTCTTTGGACTAACTGCCCCCTTGAGTCTTTGGTTCTCTTTACTCTCCTTTGCTCTGGACAGTAACAGACCAATAGATGTATCTTAGATGTCCGGTCATAAGCTTTTAAAAGCCCAGACGCTACTCACTAAAGTAGGATGCATAACTTTGTTTTTATGAACTATGTTGTAGATGTCCCCTGAGTCTATGGTCCTTTGCTTCCAAGCCTAGGAACTTAGTCCTGCAGGATGTTTGGTTATGTCTAAGAAGTTGAAGGCCACTTAGACTTTTGATTATAGTTGATATTTATGCTTTCTTTAATATTGTGAATAATTTCGGGACAAAGACAGTATCTATCACCTTTATACCCTTATAGCCAACTTTCATGGCATGTAGAAAGTGCTCAATAAGAATTTGCGGAATTGGTGAATTGCCTTCTGTTGTGCTGGGGGTGTATGATCTAGAGGACCCTCCAAAGCCCTGCCTTGGAAAGGGAAAAGCTAACCCAGGAGTATGAGGGAGGAAGTTAAACCAGAAGAACCACTTCGCATTAGCTCTTGTGGGAAGGAACTAACCAGTAGTGAAAGGGAAAATCTCACCTTCAGCTACTCAGCCAGCTGTTCAAGGAGTTTGTCTCCTCTCCTACTCTTGCCTTTCACATTGCCATACATTATCTTAAAAACCAAAAAAATCAAACCCAGTGCCTTCGAGTCGATTCCGACTCATAGCGACCCTATAGGACAGAGTAGAACTGCCCCATAGAGTTTCCAAGGAAAGCCTGGCGATTAGCTTACATCTGATATATATATATATACACATGTATGTATTTTTTTTTTACTGATTTCTGTTTCCAATGCTACCACTCTTGTCCAAGGCACCATCATCTCTCGCCTGGACAAACCACCCCTCCCCCAAAACTATTCTCCACACAGGTGTCAGAGACATTATTTGAAAATGTAAGTAAGATCATGCCACACTCACACTTGAACCCTCTAGAGGCTCAAAATCATACTCGGAATGAAAAATTCATTCTGTGTCCCTCAGTCTTCTCTATCACACTTTATTTTTGCCATATAGCATTTATTATCATGTGAAATCACTTGTGTACTTATTATCTGCTTGCTCCATTATAAAGCTCCATGAGAGTAGGACCCTTATGTCTACTGTTTAGAGCCATGTCTTCTGTACTGGCAATAACACTTTGTTAGTGACTTGCAGTAAGTCAATAAATTAAGTAGTATTGCCTCTAACTGCCAAGGAGTCCTGGTGGCACAGTGGTTAAGAGCTCGGCTGCTAACCAAAAGGTTGGCAGTTTGAATCCAGCAGCCACTCCTTGGAAACCCTATGAAGCAGCTCTACTCTGTCCTATAGGGTTGCTTTGAGTCAGAATCAACTCAACAGCAACGGGTCTAGCTGCTAGAGAACCTTAACACTAGAGGAGTTTTAAATCTCATGCTAAAAGAGGTTCTTGCCGGGATAAAAAAAATAAAAGAACATAACTGAGAAATAAGAGCCTTCCATGGAACTCTTGGATCTGAGTGCGATTAAATTGGGCTTGAAAACAACTGAGGAAAACAAGAGGAGAGGGTCCCAACCCCACAGAGATGGTGCCAAGGCTACATTGACCACCTAGCTTGGTTTTGTGAGTTCACTGTTAAGTAAGTCAGGAGGTAGTGCAGTACCTGCTTGATACTTGCCCTCTCCTACCCGCTGCCTCCACAGGCATACATACATACACCTGAGCCACCGTGCCCCACAGAGTGCCAGGAAAAAAAGCCCTTTTGGCTCTGGCTCTACCTTAAATTATCTGTGCTCCTGGGGCCTTAGACTCTGAGTTATGTGGCCTTTAAGGGTCTCTTAAGCTCATGGGTCTGCTTACTTCCCCAGTGAATCAAATAGTGAAGAAATATCCCTATTAAGATGTACCGTTAACTAAAGTAAATGGTGTCTATTTAAGTTTTAAAAAAAACTTCCTAGAGAGTTATAATTTTGAAGTACAATATAAAACTGCAAATGCAGCAGTTGGCAAACAATAAAAGAGCTAACTCAGAAATTCTAATTTTGTGGTTTCACATTACTCTCAAAACGAGAGACACACCCTCTTTTGGAGGTCAAAATAGATCTGTGAAGACTAAAGGTAAAAATATTTACAAGATATTGATTTACAACTATAAAAGGACTAGCACCCAGCCATAAAGCCATGATTAAACATTAACTCTGAAAAATTCTCACCAAGGTATTTCTTTAAAACAGTTGTTTATGGGAGCCAGCAGTTTCAGCAAAGAACACAAGATAGAAGATTCGAAGTTCAAGTTCCAATACCTTCTAGCAAGCCCCTAACGTTGGATGCCTTGGTTTCTTCTGTTTTAATTCTGGTAAAAATATACGTAATGGAACATTTGCCATTTCAACCTTTTTTACGTGTACAATTCAGTGACATTAATTACATTCACCAGGGTGTGCAACCATTGCCATTATTCATTTCCAGTTTTTTTCATCACCTTTAACAAAGATTCCGTGCCCCTTATGCATTTTTTTTTTTTTTTTATGCATTAGCTCCCCTTTCCTTCCATGCTTCAATTTAAGCCTAAAAAGTCAAGATATTCTTATCTTTCTCTGACATGGAATGTTCTGTGAAAGTCTCTTTCTCTTTATCAAACAAAAGAATGTAAAGTGCATCGAGAACAAAGCAAGTGTAATTTAGTGCAAGTAGTAAATCTGGACCTATTACTACTAATAATAATCATAATATTAATAAGACCAGCCAAAAGCTTGGGATGTCAGTGCTGGGCTAGAAGTTGTTACCCATATACAGCTTTATCCAGGTATAGAGGCCTTAGTAATAAGACTCATTTCCTCAGAGTAATTAGCATACAGGATATTAGTGGTCAGGAAACTATAAAATAGCTATAGAAATGGAAAGTTGAAATAATTATGCTAGCATGGCCAAATTAAATCTGCAGTGACCAAAAATTAACGAAACTATATGGAGGTTAAGAGTATCTACTCTGGGGTCACATTCCCTGAAGGTGAATCCCAACTCTGTGTAATTTTAGCATGTTCCTTAACCTCTGTGGTAGCCAGCCTCCAAGATGGCCCCCAAGGATCCCTGCTTCATGGTATTCACACCGTTGTGTACTCCTTTTCCATATTGTACCAGGGTGGCCTGTATGATAAATAGAATTCAGCAGGAGTGACAGTAAGCCATTTCTGAGGCTAGGTTATAAAAAAGGCACTGAAGCTTCCTGCTTGGCTGTTCTCTTGGTTCCTTCGTTCTAAGGGAAGCAAGCTGCTGTGTCAGCCTATGGAGAGGCCTACATGGTGGGAGACTAAGACCTCTGCACAACAGACACATGAGTGAGCTTGGAAGTATATCTTTCAGATCTAGGCAAGCCTTCAGATAGCATCTTGATTGCAACCTCCTGAGAAACCCCAACCAAGAACCACCCACCTAAGCCACTCCCAAATTCCTGATCAAAGAAACTGTGAGATAAGTGTTTTTTTGTTTTGTTTTAAGTCATGAAGTTTTATGATAATTTATTATGCAGCAATAGATAACTAAAATACCCTCGCAAAGTTTCTGCAAAGCTGTAAAAATGGGGATAGTAACTTTACCTCTCTCAAAGGGTTGTTGTAAGGATTAAATGTCCAATACCTGGTGCACAGTAAATACATGTTGGCTATTATTACAGGTTTGCATACTTCTCTTCCACAAGCCAGGCATTCCTGCATATTATTTACAGTCACATTCCCCATAATCCTCAGTACTTTGTCAAGTCATAAAATTTCAAGTACACTGATCCAGCTCTTGTCAGTCCTTTATGCAGTCTTTCTCTAACCATTGTGCACCCAATCCTCCCTTTTTCTCTCTGATCTGTTTAGAAAAGTGAGGCAAAGATTTCTGAGAGAAATTTAAGGCACATGCTATATAGCTAGGGAACCAAAAGCCCAAATAGCTGGCCTGAGAAAGACCAACCCACTGACCTCATGAGCACTTGAAGAAGGTTGACAATAGTTAACTGAGCTAGCCTGAGATCAACCCGAGCTTTTACAGAGCACACTGTTTAGAAATTGTTCTCTGAAATATACAAAGCTTTCATTCAGACTCATTTCTGTGCTTTTAAACCTGGAATAGATCCTGGACTTCCTCAGGCAAACTTCATAGATGTTATCTTTTCTTTCTCTGATTATTCCTGTCTCCTTCACATTGGGTTGTCTTTTATTACTGATGGATGAGTGAGCAGTCAAATTTCCTATGCACTGAAAGAAGGTATTGAGGAAATTTACTGCTAAAGCTGTGAAAAGAACAAAAGAAGAACAGATATACATTTTTATCCCATAATAAAATTCAATAATAAAAATTATTTAACACCCAAATATTTCAAAAATTCAGCAAATACAATATAAAAGGGATAAAAAGAGATTACAAGTACTGAATGAGAAGCTCTTATTATACTAAGTCATGAAGATTTTTTTATAATTACATATGAGTAAAGTATTTTTATATACTTTACTGCTGATTCTCTGGGAAACTGAATATTTAAGTATGCAATATTCTTTTATAGTAGGATAATTTGAGAGATTTAAAACAAAACACGATCCTTTTTTATAACATATAGAAAGCAGTGAACTTTTAATTTATTTCGGTGAAATTTCTGACCTCAAGGAGTTTTTATTCTAAAAAATATGGCATTAGTATTAAGCCCATGTTTCTAGGAATCAATCTCTCTCTCTCTCTCTTCCTGCCCTGGGTGTATCTAGTTCTGCTGAAGTCTGTGCGGAAACACTTGACCTCTTAAACATCTCAGGGTAAATTTGGGTTTGCTCATTTCTTCCTCCTTCTTTTTGGCTGTTTAGTTCTTTGTTTTCCACATGATCTAGGTGTTTTTGTTTGTTTTTTCCTGTCAAAATCTTCCCCCTCCCTCCTTCAATTCCTTTCCTTTCCCTTCTTATTTCCTTCTTCCCTACCTTTCCCCTCTCTTCTCTCTCTTCCTTCCTTGTATTTGGATGACTTTAAACCTAGGCTGACAAAATGGAGGACATTTCTTGGGTGACGACTCTGGAGTCTTTGTAAGAAACACTGTTATTTATTGCGGCAGAGCCCATGAATGTATTGCTGATTTAGTGAAATGCTGCCTTCCTGAGCTTTCATCTCTGTCCCTTGATTTAGGAGATAATATTGGAGCCATTATTCCCTGTCCTAAAATGTGACCCAGCTGGAGCTGGACTCACAAGGACTCATAAGGACTCATGAACTGAGCCCTAAGGTATAAAGACTATAAACCAAAAAAAAAAAAAAAAAACCCATTGCCATGGGGTGTTTCGACTCACTATGACCCTGAAGGACAGGGTAGAACTGCCCCATAGGGATTCCAAGGAGCATCTGGTGGATTTGAACTGTCAACCTTTTGGTTAGCAGCCATAGCTCTTAACCACTATGCCACCAGGGCTAGGATAATCTTGGAAAATATCTTTTAGGGGAACGTTCACATAAACAAATCATAAAACAGAACACAAAAGAGTTTCCACTCTTTTTCTGTCAGCATTTAGCATTCGTTGGACCAGTGAAGACCCTCCCGACCGTCCTTACTGAAACCTGTAACAGTAATTATTAGGAAAGACGATTCAAAATGTAGGATCACAGTTTCTAGTCATCTGTGAAAAGGTGGAGATTTCAATGGTTTTGTCCATTTTGTAATGTTAATACACACTGATGACTCTGTAATGTTCCTTGGACTCAGGCAGATATGGGTTTAGCAGGATGCTTGTCCATTTTCCCATTCTTGCCTATTCTGTAATATTCCTTGGACTCGGGCAGACATTAGCTCTGGCAGCATGCCTGTCTGCTTCCCACTTTTGCATCTTTGGACATATGCTGAATAAAACTTTATTTTTGCTTTACTTAACTTTGTGATGTTTTTACCCAAGAACACCCTTAAAATAAGGCAGGAGCTAAAACAAGATAATTTCCCTTTTCTCCTCAAATATACATACATGCCAATTAAGAAATACAAGGAAAATAACTTGAGTGGTAAGTGTAAATAAAACATACAATGAAACCACATCTCCACCTAGTTGCTCAAGAGCCAATCTTAGCTACCTCGCTCCTTCTTTCCTATGTTTAACCAATTGCTGAAGTCTCATCTTCAACATGTCTGAGTAGTTCTCAAGTCAACCCCCTCTACCTCCTCCAATTCTGATCTGCACCATCAGTCTCCTGAGCCACTTGCCTTTCCTCCTCCAGCCTTCCTCCACTTCAATCACCTTCCCACTGTCAGGCCTAACACTAACAGTTCAGGTCATCCATCATCTACAGGTGAGAGTCAAATTCCTTTTCCTGCTGCCCACTCTCCTCTCTGGCCAAGGATCCTCTTATAATCCCAGAATAGAGGATGCAATCTTCCATCTCTATAAAGATACACAAGGCATTCACCTTTTCTGGAAAACCTTATCTCCAGATACTGATGTTGATTATTCGATCCTCCTCACAAAAGAAACTTTTTTTTAATGAGAAGTCTTCTCTGACTTTCCCAGATAGGCTGAAGTGCTTCTCCTAACCCCCGGGGAAGTTTGCTCACACCCCTCTAAATTATCTTATTGAATTACAACAGTAGTTAGATGGAGTCCCAGGATGGCACAAAGGAACAACTCAGAGGCACCTCAAAAGAGAGGCCTGGTGATCTACTTCAAAAAAAATCAGCCACTGAAAACTCTAAGGAGCACAAATCCCATTTGAAGAAGAGAGTAGGTGCTATATAGAGAAATGGCATGACAGTCCCTACCCACTCTGCATACCCCACCCGGCAAATCAAAGTCCTTATAGTTAACTTGAGAAGCCTCACCATCCTCCCTTCAAAGGAGCATTCTGGCTGTACATCTTCCAAGACAGATTTGCTCGTTCTTCTGGCGGTCCATGGTATATTCAATATTCTTTGTCAACACCATAATTCAAAGGCATCAATTCTTCTTCAGTCTTTGTTATTCATTGTCCAGCTTTCACATGGATATGAGTTGGCTGAAAATACCACGGCTTGGGTCAGGCGCACCTTAGTCCTCAAGGTGCTATCTTTGCTTTTTAACACTTTAAAGAGGCCTTTGCAGCAGATCTGCCCAGTGCAATGCATCAGTTGATTTCTTGATTACTGCTTCTTTGGGCGCTAATTGTGGATCCAAGTAAAAGGAAATCCTTGACAACTTCAATATTTCTTTGGACTTGTTACCAGGAGGGACCAATCCCTGGGGAAGGATATCACTCTTTGTGAATTAAACTCCTAGGCCATTTGGCTGGCCATCTCAAGCAGCTTATCAAAGTACGGTATCCTTCCAACCTTTCTTAAGGGATGCTCTGATAATTAGTTCTATTGATCTTGGCAGCGAAGCTGTGGTGCTTCAATGAGGTTTTGGAGACCCTCGCAAATGGACTATTCAGTTTATTGTGGTTTGTTTGCATATCTGCTTCCCTTTAGACTACAAATTTCTTGGGGTCAGGGACTTTTACATTTAAAAAAATTAGTCTTTGTATTTGCAGCAACTAGCACAGTGCCTGGCACATAATGTAAGCCCTATGGCTGCTTATTATTGAATGAATGACCCATTCTTCCCCACAACAAGGTTTTGTGTGTATAGTTGTTTAAGTACACAAGGAACCACTTTACAAAAAAGTCCTATTTTAACAGTTTACAAGGAGTGGGCTGATGTATACCTTTAATAGTCTGAAATGGTGGCAACCACTGCTTTCTTAAGTAACTAAATGTAATGATCAGTAGGCCAATCCACTCCATCATTGAACCTGGCACCTCTCTCCTGGCCCTGAAGTTTCAGGGCAAACATGGGTTTTGACGGCTTTACAAGGAATATGGAGTCCCTAGGTGATGCAAACAGTTCAAGTGTTCAGCTGCTAACCGAAAGTCTAGAGGTTCGAGTCCGCCCAGAGGAGATTTGGAAAAAAGTCCTGGTGATCTATTTCTGAAAAATTAGACATTGAAAACTCAACAGAGCACAGTTCAATTCTGACACATGTGGGGCCATCAACAAATAGGAGTCAATTTGCAGCTGGTCGGTTACAAGGAATACTGGAACTAATTCTGAGCCCTCACCTGAAAATCGGGAAAAGACCCTTCATTATGTAAGCGCTGTCTATACATTTCCCGGCTGACTGGACATGCTAACCGTCCAGAGAGAATGCTCAGTTGGCTGATTAATTTAGCGCTTGTAATAATGAAATGAAAGTAAATCGATGAAAGGAAAGGAGGGCCAAAGAAGGCCCAAACTAGTATTCTCACTTGCTTGTATTAGTGTGCATTCAATTACCTGAATGTTTTCTATTAAGAGGTAAGGCTAAACTGCAACATTCAGTCAGGCAAGCTAAAACATATGAAGGTAATTTAACGAAATGAACCCACCAAAACGTCCTAATCTCATCCCCTCTGAATAGTATCATGCATGCCAGCTTTATGATTTATCTCTGCAATACTTCTAAAGTGGCCAAATAGTTGCTTCCCTGTATCCTAACCGTATAACGGATGAATTCCCATCGTATCTGAAGGAAAACAACCACGGTGCCCTGTGCACTGTCTTTTCTCAAAACTGTAATTTGGGACTTTCTTTTTCAACTTTTTCCCCTTCGAGACATCCTTACCGGTAAGTTTGGGGTCTTTAAATACTTTCTCTTTGCCTTCAAAGATCGCACCCCCAAAAGTGCTTTTTAAATTTAATAAAAAGAAAAATCCGAAGACTTCCCCCTAATTTCAGGAAGTATACATTTGTTATGTGTAACAAAACCTGGCGGTTGCAAGGCTCACAGCCGAAATACTGGAGTCCCAGCAACGTGAATCCAGCCGCCACACTAGGAGCAGCTACAACCCAGCGCGCTGGTTCAAATAGCCAGCAAAATCCCTTGGTCCTCTTAGTGTGGTAACACAGAGTCTAACTCTAGCTTCCAACTGTCTTATCTTTTCCGAATGTTTCAAACTTACTGTCTTTGTTCAGCATAACCACGGGCACGGTGATGATGGTGATGAGCGCAGCAGCACCCAGCAGTCCCAGGAGAACCTTCCACAGTGTCTGCAAGCAGGTCAGATAATGTCCGATTAGAAGGAAACATTTGGTCCCAGTCTGGGTAAGAGGGTAGGAGCCCGGGCTTCTCAGGGGTCAGGGAGATTTGAGGATAGCGCGAGTTGGAAGAAGGGGATAGGGGGCTGGGAGCGCTTAGCGTGCGCCTGCCGGAGTTTACTAGGGCGAGTGTCCTTGAACTTGTGGCCTCTGAGCACACTAGCTTTTCTACCCTGCCTGCCTGAGGCGAAGTAAAGATTCGGGCTTGCGTTTTGTGGGTGGCTCTCCAATCCTCCAAGACTCGGTACTTGGGTTCTAGAAGAAACCTTTCTTTCTGGTCCGAGAGAGAGGAGAAAGAGCCCTGGGACGTCCCTCCCCCTGTCAGAGAGTGGCCCTGGGGCTTCTGCCTAATGGGAGTCCCCGATCCTTTCTAAGAAGCCCTGCTGGTGCAGTGATAAGCGCTGTGCCGATAACCAAAAGGTCGGCGGTTAAAACCCACCAGCCACTCCGCAGGAGAAAGATGGGGCAGTCTGCTTCCGTAAAGAATACAGCCTTGGAGACCCTACTGGGGCAGCTCTACTCTACCCTATAGGGTCGCTATGAATCAGAATCGACTGTACCGCAATGGGTTTGGTTTGAAGGGTTTGGGTCCAGCTCCGCGAGCTTTTGGGGCAGTACGGGAAGAGTGGAAACCCTGGTGGCGTAGTGGCTAAGTGCTGTGGCTGCAATCCAAAGGGTCGACAGTTCGGTTCCGCCAGGCGCTCCTTGGAAACTCTATGGGGCAGCTCTACTCTGTCCTATAGGGTCGCTACGGGTTGAAATCGACTCAACGGCACTGGGGCTTTTTTTTTATGGGAAGAGTGTGGAGAAGAGGCACCTACAAAGCGACCCTGAGGCAGGAGAAGTGTGAGTCGCGCTACTCACCTTCATTGTGGGAGTCTCCACGGAACTGAGCTTTCCCGAGCAGGAGCGCAGGCAGAAGGCACCGCAAGCCGCCGAGAAGGGCGTTCTGCTCCGCTGCTAGGGGCACAGGCACTCGGCGCTCCCAACTTTCAGCCGCGAGTTAAACATTAGTGAGCAGTCGGCCGGCTCGGTATAAAGGCGCCGCGGGCCCCGAGGGGGGGCCGCAGGCGAAGGCGCGGCGGACGCGGGGCAACTGGCATCCCGACCTGAGGGTGCCCTAGGGGCGCCTCCATCCGGGCAGTGCAGGAGCTGGGCTGCAGCCCGGGCGCACAGGGTGCAGGCGGCTCAGGGACGCCGCGCGCAGGAGGGCCCGATGTGGGCACTCGGGAGGGGTTAAGGGAGTGCCAGTCGGTGGACTTGGAGACCCGAATTTGGCGACGCGGGGGAACAGGGTCCGTCTTTGCTGAAAGGGATGTTGGTTCTCAGATCCTTCAACCTTGCGGGGACGGGCGACTGAACCGAGGCCCAGAGAGGGTATAGGGCTTGGCAAACCCACACAGCTCACTGCAGGCTTCTGGAACTAAAACCTAGGCCTCTGCCTCTTGCTAGTGAAAGGTATGCTGGGGTGGGGTGGGGTAGGGTGGAGTGGGGTGGAGTAAGGGGTGGGAAGTGGGATCTCTAAAGCTGTCTGGAAGACAGAGGAAGAAAAGGCTATTGTTCACGTTTGAATGGCACTTAGAGGTTAAGTACCTGGATTCACGCTTTGTCCGGGGAATTTCCCACTTGTTTTGCAAGCTTACATTCTCACCAAGATTCCAAAAATAATACCACTAACACTTAAGTGGAACTTACTTTTTCCCCAGACACTCCCCTAAGCATTAACTCTGTTTATTTTACAGGGAGGGAGTCTAGGCACCAAGAGGTGAAGTCAGCAGCTAGGAGGATGTGGAGCCTGAATTCAGAGGCCACGTACTCAATCTACTCAACAAGGCCTCTTATCCTTCTCTCTTGGAAAGTGGTTCTGGAAAAGAAGGAAAGGTCATGTGTGGCTTCCCCTTTCCCCAGCTCCCCATTTTGACCTGTAGGTTTGTTCATCATCATTTATTCATTCATTTATCCCATGATTTTTCCATTTATTCATTCATTTCATGCATTTTCGAGGGGCGACAATGTGCTGCTATTCTAGAGCTGGGAATAGAAGTGGGACATGACAAATGAGGTTCTGCCTTTGGTGCTTTCAGTATGAAATACACAGGTAAGCATTTGCTTTTAGGGGGCCTCTATTCCTACTTTCTCTCTGAGGGTGAGTACTCCTACTCCTTAAAAGTCCCCCTCAGCTTGTTCATTACAACTGAAAACAAAGCCTCAATATCCATAGTTGTTGTCAGGTGCCAGCAAGTTGGTTCTGACTCATAGAGACCCCATGTACAACACTGCCTGGTCTTGCACCATACTCACAATTGTTGCTGTGTTTGAACCCATTGTTGCAGCCACTGTGTCAATCTGTCTCGTTGAGGGTTTTCCTTTTCGTCACTGACCTTCTACCTTACCAAGCATGATTTCCTTCTCCAGGGACTAGTCCCTCCTGATAACATGACCTAAGTACCTGAAACAAAGTCTCACCATTCTTGCTTCTAAGGAGCATTCTAGCTGTATGTCTTCCGAGATAGACTTGTTTGTTCTTCTGGCAGTCCATGGTATATTCAGTATTTTTACCAACACCATAATTCAAAGGCATCAATTCTTCTTTGGTCCTCCTTAGTCATTGTCCATAGTTAGAGGTAAAAGATAAAAAATGCAAAGTCCTATGAAGCATTAACACATGATTATGAATAAGTTCAACTTTTCACTCCAAACCAGACCTTGCTTCTAAACTCAGGGATCTTTTCCTCCTTGCCCATCAGTTGCATACGATACATACATATACTCACCTCCCAAATCCAGAGGCTCAAACTGAACTATTTAGCTCCTCCATCAGCCACTTCCCACCCTTCTCCCATTATCTCTACATTAAATGTATCTCCATTTGTTACTCAAAAAAAAAAAAAAAAAAAAAACAGAACTAAAAATTTCAAACATCTTAGTGTTTCCTTCTCTACTTTCCTGCTGCATTCACTTGGCCACCAAGTCCTCTCAATGCTGTTTTTACAAGTGTCCCTCAAATCCATCCCCTACTCCCTCATCCAACTGCTAAGGAAAGGAGTCAATAGTGTTACTCGAGCCTGAGTGAGCTGGAGCTGTGAAGCAGAGACTGCCCAGCTAGAACTACAAAGAATTGTGCCATATTGGAGGATCAGTGTTGGCCTCTGCTCTTGGCAGTTTGGAGACTCAACAATGATGGTAGCAAAATCAGCCTTGAGGGAAGCCCATATAGTCGAACTCATTTTTATCCTCCATGCCTGCCACCATGGCAGTGTACATTGAGCAAAGCCTGGGGACACTGGGGAGAGGTTGACTGATGTTTACTGGACAGATCATCTTGTTCTCTGGAGGACATTACATAAGACACATATTTTCATGCTTTGTGCCTGTCCCAAGAGATTCTTCAATGTACTTCCCCCGACCCTGACCTTTTTGTCATCAGTCTTTCAATCTTGTTTTTTCCAAGTCCCTGACCAGCTGACTAACCCATTAATCACTGCCTATGAGTTTTTTTTTTTTTTTATGAGTCAGTGTAGATCTTATATCAGGTCATCTCTCTTTCCATGGAAAATGGACAAGTAGATATAGTGGTTGACATTCTATCAGGAAGATTTCCCTGTCTGCTGTATTTCACAATACCCCTGGGAAAGACTATGATACAGCAGCCATCCACTCATTGCTAGTACCAGCTTACTTTGCATAAGGCTGACTTTTCCCTCCTCTGTTACTTGGATATAGGGAACCTCCCATAAGGCTTTAAGTGTGTATTTACATAGACACATTGAAGCAGTAGAGAAGGTATTATAGTCTAATTCCTACTGATTTTCTACTAGGGCACAGTAGCAAGAGAGAAGCTGCTTTTTCACAAATAGTGACTAGCCATTGGCTATGAAGCTGTATGTAGCTCCAGGTGATCCTCACCTCCTTGTATGCATGCCATCATGTAGACCCCCTCCATACTGAATCGTGGCTGGCCTTTATGTCCAGTAAAATGCTGTACAAGTGACAGAGTGTGACATCTTAGGCTAGGTCATAAAAGACTGTGACTTCAACCTTGTTCTCTCTTGGATCATTTGCTCTTGGGAAAGCCAGCCACCATGTCATGAGAATACTCAAGCAGCCCTTTGGAGTGATCCACATGGTGAGAGATACAACAGCCAGCACCAACTTGCCAGACATGGGAGTGAGCCATCCTGTAAGCAGATCCTACAGCACCAGTCAAGCCTTCAAATGATTGTGGCACTGGCTGACATCCTGACAGTAACCACATGAGAGACCCCGAGCCAATAGTGCCCAGCTAAGCCATTCCCAAATTCCTGACCCAAATAATAAATGTTTATTGCTGCTATGTTTGAGGATAATTTATTATGTAGCTATAAATAACTAATACATTGATAAAAGAGGACATGGCTTTGCTCCAAAACCCTAGGGATCCCTGCAGTGATTCTCCTATTGGGGCTTTCCAGAGGCTTTAAACAGTATTTCTGTCTGTCACAGAAACTTCCAATAACTATCGTATCTGATAGGTCATAAGATCCAAATGGCAGAGCAGCTTGCAATGTAGCTTAAACCCACTGTGGAGCCTTTTCTTGCTCTAACCCAGTGCCGTCCAGTCGATTCCGACACATAGCGACCCTATAGGACAGAGTAGAACTGCCCCATAGAGTTTCTAAGCTCCATTAAAAACAGACAGCCTTATAGGTTACTGTGTAAATAGACTATAGCAGAACTCTCAATTGTAATAAATGGTGTCTCCAAAATCCAGAGTTGTTTCTCTTCGTCGTGGGCATACAAGGTGCAGTGACTTAACTTTCACATTAGAGGGTGTTATAAATTGAATTGTGTTGCCCTAAAATGATGGTTAAGTCCTAATTTCTGTACCTGTGAATAAGACCCTGTTTGGAAATAAGGTCTTATAACATGTTATCAGTTAGGTTAACATAAGATCACACTGGAGTAGGGTGGGTCCTGATCTCATATGACTGTTGTCTTTATGAAAGAGGAGACGGATACACAGATACAGGGTGACAGAGAAAGGATGCCATGTCGTGCTGCTGCTGCAAGCCTGGATCTACCAGAAGCTAGGAGAAGCATGGAATAGATTTTTCCCTCAAAGCCTCAGAAGGAATCTCCATGATTGTCACCCTGATTTTGGATTTCCAGCCTCCAGTACCATGAGACAATAAATTTCTGTTCATATAAGCCACCCTGTTTGTGGCATTTTGTTACAGTAGCCCTAGGAAAACAATACAGAGAGGATATCCTGACATATTCCAGGCCATCAATTTCCTTGAAATTTAGCAAAATTTTAATGTGATTTATCCTCTACTTTGTGGCCACATTTGTCTCACTAACGCATTTAAGGAACTTCACCGTTTATGGGGTCAATTAACATAATGTCAATAATATGATGTTCTGTGGAATATGGAATATCAAGATAACCTAGGTCCTGTGTTCTGTGGGATTATCAAGATCACCTAGGTCCCATTAGACTATATATTAGATGTACAAGATAGTTGACATATTCCTGAAATAAGATGGTAAGAATACATTGCTGCCCCTTCTGGGTAAAGGAAAACTGTTTTGGGTGGTCCTTCTTATTAATTAGTCTGAAGAAAAAAAATGTTTGCTAGATTTATAGTGCCAGGTGCTACAGAATGTATTGTTTGATCCAGTAAAGCTACCAGACCTGAAATCGCAGCTAACTGGTATCACTACTTGATCCATAGTTATCTTCCATACTCCATCTTGCATAGGCTAAGTAGGCAAGTTAGTTGAGTATGGGACACTCCTACATCTTTCAGGTTTTTAGATAATGACACCAATCTCTACACTTACCAGGCAAATGCAGTATTACTGTTGATTTACTATTCTGGTGTGGAGAAGCCATTCCAGGGGCTTACACTTGGCCTTTCCTACCATAATTTATCCTCTTCGTGGGTCAGGGAATAAATGTTGAGATTCTTCCAATTGCTAAACATATCTATCTGAATATGTTGGAACTTAAAATATAATCATAGAACGGGCCATTGTGAGATGGACTTGACCCCAGGGTTTATTCAAAATCAGACTCCAGACCCCCGATTCTGATCACTTGTGGTAGGCTTAATCTCTGGATCCTGTGAATGTTACTTTACACGGCACAAGGGACTTTTCAGGTGTGATTAAATGAAGGATCTTTGGATGGGGAGATTATTCTGGGTTACCTGGAAGGGGCCAGATAATCACAAGTGTTCTTATAAGTGAAAGAGTGAAGCAGGAGGGTCAGAAAAGACGTGATGATTAAAGCAGAGGGAAAAGGGAGAGATATTTATTTGAAGATGCTATGCTGCTGGCTTTGAAGATGGAGGAAGGGATCATGAGCCAAGACATGTAGGCGGTTTCTAGGAACTAGAAAAAGCAAGGAAATGGATTCTTCCCCTAGAGCCTCCTAAAGGAACGCAGCCCTGCTGACACTGTGATTTTAGCCCTGTAGGACCCATTTTGGACTTCTGACCTCCAGAACTATAAGCTAACAAATTTGTATTATTTAAACCACTGTGTTTTTGGTAAACTGTTACAGCAGCAACAGGAAACGAATACGCCACTGGACCACAATAGTGTTCTAATCCCATAAAAATAGCAACATAGTATTGTTGTTAGAAGCAAGGATGGCAAAACTTTGTCTCATGTACTTTAGACATATTATCAAGAGAGACCAATCCCTGGAGAAGGACATTATGCTTGGCAGAGGGTCAGTGAAATAGAGGAAGACCCTCAGCAAGATGGATCTACACAGTGTGGCTGCAACAATGGGATCAAACATAGCAAGGATTGTGAGGAAGTTGCAGGACAGGGCAGTGTTTCATTCTGTTGTGCATAGAGTTGCTATGAGTCAGAATTGACTTGATGGCAATGGGTAGGTGGGTGGGAGGTCTGGTATATCCCTTTCCACAGTACATTTTCAAACTTAGGTAATTGGCAATGTCGTTTTGGGGAAGGCTTAGAAGAAAACTTAAAGTATGTACTTGGCAGCATTGCAGGGTCCTTTCTCAAAGGAACTTGGCCTTTTTTTTTAAAAAAAACCCAAGGTATTCTGGGTCTCTAAACTGGTTTGATTCTTGGAACTTGGTGAGAAGCCATGAATTCCTATTATAGCAACTTACATCAGGTTTCTGCTCACCAGACCTAGAATTTTTCTGATTACACAAATCAAGCCATTTTTTAGAAGGCTGCCCATTTATGTCGTTCTTAGGAACCTCATGATAATTCACCACCACCATTGCAGATCAAACATTCTAATTACCTTGTCCCTGCAACTTTTTATGGTAATAGGCCCTCATTGGGTCACGTGGAATGAAATATAGCCCTGGAGGGATACAGCACACCAGACTGCAACAGGAAGGTGATAAAGATCAGGAAGAATAAATATCTTGGTCTCTGCTCCCTTCTTTTAGTATCTTGCCTGTACTTCCCATTAGCCAAACACAACTGAAGTCAGAGGGCAAGGAGTCTGGATAATAAAAGATGCTATCTGCAAGGGTCAACCTCCTAAGGTATAGAGCAAGGATGAGAAGGGTGGAGAATGGATGGAAGGGCTCGAATGAAAAATAACCAACTAACCAGCATAACTCCTGCAGGTTGTTGTGGTTAGTTTCTGCTGAGTCCTTTCTAACTCTTGGTGACCCCGTGTGTGCAGGGTAGAGCTTTTTCATAGGGTTTTCAATTCTGTTACCTTTTGGAAGCAGATCACCAGGCCTGTCTTCTGAGGAACCTCTGGGTGGGTTCGAATTGCCATCCTTTCAGTTAATGGTCAGGCTCTTACCCATTTGCGCCACCCAGGGACAATTAACTCCATTGTAAACAAAAAAAAGCAAATCCTTTGCTGTCAAATCGATTCCGACCCATAACTCCATTATAGTAGTTGTTATTTGCTAAACACTGTCTCCTCATGAAGACTGAAAGTGTTTCATTTATTCCTCTATCCTTCTTTCTCTTTTATCCTCCTCTCTCCAGTGCCTAGCAAAGCACCTGGAACATATCAGTAGTCAATAACTATGGATTGAATAAATGAAAAAATAAAATGAGAGATGAAGAAAAGTTAATCACATCAAATCCTTTCTCTGTGTTCTTGAGGGGCTGGAACAGGAAGCCTGGAAGAAATGGGAAAACACATGTGTAGAGAGGGGAGAGAGAGAGGGAGGATCCTGTGTAGGGGGCAGGGAGTGGTGAGGGAGCTACAACAGAGTTCAGTCCTCATCTTCAGCTCTGGAGGAGAAGTAAATAGAGTGCAAAGGTATTTCTTTGTTTTTCTGCTCACTGGACACTTGCCCTCAACCTAATCAGGGAATTCTGCCCCACCTATGCTAGGAATGACTTCTTGCTGCTCTAGCACCAAACCCTCCATTTCACCTCCTTTGGACTCCAGATTAAAGCTCAGGTATTCCAGGTTATCTTCACCATTGATCCCATCTATTTCTGTTCAGTTTCCTGATTTCCATACCTACCATACTTGGGAAGGCTGTTCTGCTTGTTCTACGGGTCAAACCTATTTACAGCAAAATCCAGTTTCACCAAGAGATATGTGGATGATGATAAATAGCTGGATAATCCCATGGATTTTGCTATATGGAAAGGAGAAATTTCAGGTTGAAGAAATAACATACACACAGAGGTGTGGGTAAGGAAGCTGGAGAATCTTTAGGGAATATCTGTTAGTTTAGTTTCACCAGAATATAGAGTAATCTAGAAGGTATTGGAAAAAGAAGTTTGGACATGGGTATATTATTCAGACTATTAAATTCAATATTCAGTGTTAGTAGGGAGCCACTGAAAGTTTTTCCAGGGAAAAGAACCCAGTTAGACTTAAACTTCAGATATAAGGGTCAGGCGATATTGTACGCTGGCTAGATGAGAAGGGGAAGAAGCGGAGGTGAGGGGAGATTCAATAAAGTCTGGATATTGCAGAATTACTTGCACAGGTGACTCTGGGGAATTTGTTATAAAAGATTTAAACCATGTTTATTTATAGTTGTCAACATTTAACTCTATAAAAACTGGTCCTTTTGGCTCTATTCAGAGGTTCCGCAATTCAGTAACCCCAAATAATGGATTCTTTTATACTCAGTCCTCAGTAAAGTTCTTTCCCTACCTGTTTAGACTAGAACACCAATAAAAAGGTTAAAGAGGACTTTGTTATTCCTTTGATGGTGTCCTTTGGATAGTCTGTGGGGTTTTTTTTATTTGAAAAGTTTGCCTCTCTTAGCCCCAACCTCAGAAATAATTACATGACTTCATGAGATTAAGATCCTTAGAGCCTGATTCTCACAACGTGGCTGCAGCTATGATGACATCCTCTCCTTTGTGTTTTCCACGCTGTAAACATGTATCAGATGTGATGGCAGTGGTGTACATGTATGAGGCAGGTATTAGGGTTTGGGATGGAGCAGTAGGGACCGGGTTATAATTTAGGAAAAGAAATAGCAAGAACCAGTAGAACAGGCTGGGGGCAGGCCTCAAACTAAACTAAAAAGAGAGATCTAATTTGCCAAGGGAGGAACCACCTACTCTCTTTGAGCAGTGGATCACACAATCGAAAATCCTTATCTAAGAGGGCCTCCTGATTTTGTGCATGCCATTCCATAGATAACAATGAAAAGAGAAAAGAGTTCATGTGTGGTATTGGACTTGAGTGAAAAATGAGTCTGTAATTAATTTCTTCTTTTTTTTTAATCCAGTTATCCAAAGTTCATAACGTCATTTTAGTGAATTAAATATTCAGCTTAAATTTATTCACTTAAGACTCCGCTTTTTCTAAGTAAGATGGTGGAGTTAAACTGACTACTCACATCACATCCATTTTGGACAGACATCTGGTTTCCGCTGCTTGAGTTTCTCTTCGTAAAGAAGATGTATGATGCAAAGGAATGACTACAAAGGAAACTGGATCTACTAAGTAATACCACATGGTAGACTTTGCCATGGATATGTGCTAAAACCTTTATTCTGGTGATATTCTTCATCCTTGGTGAGAAGAAAGGACTACAGTTGTCCTGGGAGGATGTTTGAAGATCCAGAAACTACAGGCAAATGTAATTCACTAGGGATGGTTGGATGCTGTTTGACTCCCTAGCTGAAAAGCATAGCTTTAGGTAGAAGGATTTAGGTAGGCTCTACAACACTGTTTTTCAACCTTTTTTTTTTTTTCTTTATCACCCCACCAAGAACAATTTTGCCTTTTTTTCCCTAGCCCCTCCCCGAAGAAACTTTAATACCACCAAAAAAAAAACCAAAAAAAAAAAAACCAAACCTGTTGCCATCGGGTCAATTCTGACTCATAGCAACCCTGTAGGACAGAGTAGAACTGCCCCATAGAGTTTCCAAGGAGCACCTGGTGGATTCCAGCTGCCGAACTTTTGGTGAGCAGACGTAGATCTTAAACACTGCACCACCAGGGTTTCCTTTAATATCACGGCATACTATATTTCTGTTTATGTACTGTATATATCTGTGTTTCATACATAAAAAGAGTAAGATTTTTTGTCCAAGACACAATTTTATTCCCTTGGGGGTGCATGCTCTGTAGATGCACACAAGTCCAACCTGAATGTGGCAGTTACTGAGGATCAGCTGAATATCATTGCTTTTTTAAAGTGCTAGTTCCCACAAATGATAGAAATTCTGAGTTTACTCTGGCAAAGCTAACCTCTGCAATCTTAATGCCGAGACTGAACATGCAAACAGACAAGGGCCAGACCCATATATGACAATAGAGCTCTGGCCCATAACCTCTACAGTAATTAACCTAGAATGGTCAGGACGTGGTCAATGACTGTCAGCTTCCCTACCTTCTGCCCTACTTCCAACTCAGGACCAACTAGAAAAAGCCAAATATGCTCCTCAAATCAATCACATAAGATGCCCTGATTACTTAACTTGCCTCTAGCTTCCCCATGCCCCAAATCTCCAATCTGAGCATATACTAAGCCTTTTCTTTTTTCACTGCAAAGCTTTCCTACTCCACTGGCTGCCTTTGTGTATCTGCCAAACACAAGTGATGGTGGCTGCTTCCCTTGCTATGGTACGCTCTGATTAAATAGCCTCTGCCTGTTCTCAGTTGGATGGCCTTTGTTTATTTTTACAATGTGGAATGAAGATGCACCCACAGAAGAGCTTACACACTTAAAAAAACACAGTAGATAGTAATTCTCCCTGTTCCCCATTCCAATGTTTCAGCAACAAGCATGACCTCTTTTTTTCAACTACCTCCAATGCTGTGATGTCATTATCATTATTTATCTTGTCCTTTGTCAGCCGCAATACCTTCATGCAATCCAAAGATGTGTCCACTTTTTCTCCACAATCTGACTACAGCAGTCATAACAATCCAAGATGCCTGGAAATGCAGGCAGGTGCTAAAAGACTTAAAGTCATTCAACAGGAGTGTTATAGATTGAATTGTGTCCAAAAAATGTGTTGAAATCCTGACCCCCGCAAAACCAAAAAACCTAACCCATTGCCGTAGAGTCGATTCTGACTTACAGTAACACTGTAAGGACAGAGTAGAGCTGCCGTCATGGGGTTTCCAAGGCTGTAAATCCTTACGGAAGCGGGCTGCCACATCTTTGTCCCCAGGAGCAGCTGGTGGGTTCCAACCGCTGAGCGAATCGAACTACCGGCATTTTGGTTAGCAACTGAATGCTTTAACCAAAGCACTGCACCGCCGAGGATCCTTCCCTTTATAATATTGCCTTCAAATCAGTTCCCTCAGGCAAAGACTCATCTTTCCCATCCCTTTCTCCTCTATCAAACTTTACCTATTGTGAGGAATAGACTTGAGTGAAGGTTAAAGGAATTGACATTTGCATTTTATCAGGACTTTGGAGGCCAGGGGGCCCTTCCTGCTAAAATTTGTGCCAAGTAAACCCTGCACATACCTCCGTTGCTGCCCTTCCCTTATTATGTTTAAACCATCTGTTGACTTTCTCTCTTATCCTGCTTTGACTCTGGCAGGCATGTTTTATTAACATTTCCAGAAACAATGGCAGTGCTGGGCTGGTGTAAACTCAGCAATGTGGCAAACCTGTGAGCACATAAGACTGTTCTTCCAGCCACTCCCCGTTTCGTGGGAAGGCCCATAGAGAAGGTCAGAGTGAACTTTAAAGTTAGGCAAGCCTGGGTCTGCAAGCCAATTATTATAGGTCCTGGGGGCTTTTTTGTTTGTTTTATTGTACTCACTTCACAGAGTTGTGGATATGTAATGAGGTAATGACTGAGTTATCTCAGCTACTCTAAGCCTCATCTACATGCTGATGATTTCTCAGTGTATCCCTTTGGTTGGGATCTCGCTTCTGAATTCTGAGCCTCCTGGAGGTCCCCACCGGGGTGACTCAGAGGCCTATCCAATGCAATTTAGCCAAAGTGAGTTAATCATTACTGGCCGCCTTCCGCCCCCTCTCCACCCCAATAAATTTGATCCTTTTTCATCATGCAGTGCCTCATGGAGAGGCATCACCAGCCCTACGGCAGAAACCTCATAGTCCTCCATGATGCCTGCCCACTTCTTATCTCTTTATTATCTCTTTTATTTGACAAGGAGCAGATTATCCAATAGACAAGGTAAGCACAGTACTGACCTTGCTTACCAAATTACCTGTAGTGAACAAGTTCACATTTTTTTGACCACAACAAAGACTCTGCTTCTGGGTATGTCTGGCATTTGTCTCTCTTCCAACCCCACAGCACCTTCCTACAGAATCAAAGCCTTTTTTCGAATTCATAATCCCTCACAGGTTTTGGGTTTTGGTGGGTCACAGGGGCAGATGAATCAGTAAGCAAGGTAAGCACAGGCTTACTTGTACTTACTTACTAATCTGTAATGAACAATTTCACAAGGATTTCACCACATCAAAGATACCTGGCACATAATAAATTTGTTAATGTCATCTCTCTGCATATGTTCATTGACACCCTGTGAGTTCCAAGAGTCCGTTTTGCCTTTGAGCTCCTTTGAGGCTTTGTATCCACCCTATCATGCCATAATATACTTTGCTGTCTGTCAGTTTGCAGTGTGTAGAAAAAAATCTGGTTAGCTGCTGCTTGACAGCTGGAAAAACAGAGCTGCACCGGAGCCAAACATTTTTGTACCTCAGAAAAGTAGGGAGGAAAGCCTCCTTCCTCACGCGGCTGAATCATCGCATTCTTTGAGAATCTTGGACAAAGATAACAAAGGAATATTATACAACATGGAGAAACAGAAGGAGACTAAGCAGACACAAAAATGATTAAATGACCAAATGTTGAAAAATATTAACCATAAGACTAAAAATAATTGTGAGCAAGTTTGGAGAGGAAAAGTCTGTGGGCTAACATTCAGTTGCCCTGAAGAAAGGCTGTGCATGAACAGGCTCCAGACTGAAGGTTGGTGAACAGATGTCACCAGCCTCAAGAAGGAGAGGAATGTGCAACAGACCTAGACTGCTCTTTGAGGAACTGAGCCAGGGGAAAAAAGATAATTCACTAGGGAAAAGACAGCATTGTTTGCAGTTGAAACCGAAACATCAACAAAACATTAGAGTGTCCTAAGTTCCATGTGACCCAGGCAGAGAAGAGAGGTGATTAAGTAATAATCACATTTCCTGGGTAAACCCACTGCCATCATCGTGGAGTCAATTCCGACTCATAGCAACCCCATAGGATGGAGTAGAACTGCCCCATGGGGCTTCCAAGAAATGGCTGGTGGATTTGAACTGCTGACCTTTTGGTTAGCAGCCATAACCCTTAACCACTACGCCACCAGCTTTTCCATTTCCTGGGTAGTAGGTGTATTTTTAGAGTCCTAGGGCAATGCAGGTGGTTAATGTGCTTGGCTGCTAACCAGAGTGAAGTCCTCCCTGAAGCACCTCAGAAGAAAGGTCTGGCAATCTACTTCTGAAAAATCAGGCATTGAAAACTCTATGGAGCATGGTTCTACTCTCACACACACATGGTGCTGCCATGAGGCAGTCAATATAATGGCAACTGGTATTGGTAAGTGTAGGTTTGTATTTTTCGTTTCTGAATGAGCACTTTAAAATCCCAATAGATTTTCAAAATACATTACAGAATTTCTCTAGAAATCCAGAAAACTTTGGTTTGGGTGGAGTTGGGGGTGGTTGGGTCAGACCTTTGTGGTCACGCGAACAAGCAATTCTCATGTTCCAATCTCTGTCTTACCTAGTAGCTAATGCTTGAGAGACAGGTGGGGTAGTAAACAGAGCATAGGCTGGGGAGGAGTGGGGCAGTTTCCTGCTGCTGTGTGACATTGGCATGTTGCTTTTTCAGTTTAGGTTTCAATAACTTTGTTGGGCAGCCCTTTGCAGGGATTGTAAGGATTCAAGAGGTCGATAAAATGCTTAAAACACTTATTAAAGGGCACATGGTAAGCTCAAGGAATGGAAGGTATCCTGAGCATTATTTTTCATTAGCACTGTTGTTCTCTAGCATTTTTTAAAATTTTCTGGTGGGATTTCTGAGGTATTGCCCTACCACTGGAAAGGTAGAGGAATCAACTTCCCAAGGTCAAAAGAGTTTCTGATTAGAAGGAAGGGGAGAATTGGTTTCCCAGATGAACTCGCTAGCTAAAATGGGATTGTGAGAAGCATTTTATTCAACAGTTTGTTCCACAGCTGGTGTTTGGGCTATTGGGAAGGGAGGTGCTATAGAAGTGTATTGTAATAATTAAAGCCCTGAAGGAGGCAGGAAATTGTGTAAGAAAATGTATTATCTAATTCTTGCATGTATGTTCATCTTCTCTGCCCAATAAGAATGTAAACACTTTATAGTCAGGGACCATCTCTTCTAGTTTGTATTTAAAATTTTGTTTTTCTTAGGATTTTCAGGAACTAAAAATGTACATATGGGCAAAATAAATGTAAAAATTCAAGCTACTTCCATTGCTAAATATGTAGCTTCAAAGAAATATAGTTAATAAAAGGTATAAATGGCAAGAGTTTCTGATGCTGCTGGTGGAATCATTGCATGCTACCAAAGTGGCAAGATATGGCAGCCCTCAGCCCTGGGCAGCCCTGCAACCTTAGCCTGCTGGTCTCTGCAGAGCCCTTGCCCTCATCAGGTCTAACCTCTCTCCTGGGTCTTAGAGGTTCGAGGATCCAATGTGGCTGTACCCTTACCTCAGAGGGCCTGCTGTTCTCCCCAGGCCTTTCAGCTGCTTTGAGACAGGAGCCCACAAGGAGTTCTTACTTCTAGGGGGAGTGAAATAGCCCATCTGGCCCACCCACGTTCTCAGATTAAAGTCCGTGGATCTTCCTATTTCCTCAAGATCTTCAATCTGTCTTACACTATTGAAGGTAATAGTGGACAATTTTTAGTAGCTTTTGCTTCCCTGTTGTCTTGAAAGGCATAGACTGAGTAAAGTAAATTGATCATTTATGTTAATAACTGCCCTTTGAAGTTTTGTTCAAACAGAATTTACTGTAAAACAAGCCATTCTTCATTGTTTTAGTGAAGATCGTAAACTTAAACACACAGAGAACCTGATTTCTGGACCTTTCATCTACTCCACCTCCCCTGTTGGATTAGTTAAATCTTACAGACGGGTGAACTACTTTTAATAAGCATTTAACAGGATGGGCATGTGCTATATAGATGTTGGAAACCTGGTGGTACTTTGGTTAAGTGTTAGGCTGCTAACCAAAAGGTCAGTGGTTTAAATTCATCAGCTGCTCCTTGGAAACCGTATGGGCAGTTCTACTCTGTCCTGCGGGGTCGCTGTGAGTTGGAATCTACTTGGCTACGGGTTATATAGATGTTGGAATGGTGGTGGCACAGTGCTTCAGAGCTTGGCTGCTAACCAAAACGTCAGCAGTTTGAATCCACCAGTCGCTCCTTGGAAACCCTATGGGGCAGTTCTACTCTGTCCATATGGTCCCTATGTGGACTCATGACAACGTTTTTGTTGTTGTTGCTGTTATATGGATGTTACCTCCTTTAGGCATTTTGCTTTTGGGTGACTGCTGATGATCCAAAGAATGACCTGTCTCCTGTCAATACCAGCAAGTCAGATTAAGAACTCTCCCCGGCCCCTTTCAGACACCTTGAAAGTCTTAACATTTTCATTACTTCATTGCTAGAGATTTTTCCTCTGGATGCTTCAATATTTTCAAATGAAGAGTTGCTCTTTAGGGGTCACGAGACATCGTCAGTTGCATCAGTGAGGGAGTGTTCATTTATAATCATTTTTCCATGCAGTTCTGTGTGATGAGATTTGACCTGGGTTAGTTGTTTTCGTGCCTTCTTCTCAGTATTCCTGAGAAACTTAGCAAACATTCATTGATAGCTGTGGTGGTGAAAGTTGTGTGTCCACTTGGTTGGGCCATGATTCTCAGTAGTTTGGCAGTTATGATGTAGTTTGGCAGCTATGTAATGATGTATTTACATCCACAATGAGATCTGATATAATGTAATCACCTCCACGCTGAGATACGCTATGAGCAGCCAATCAGGTGAAAGAGAGTTTCCTTGGGGTATCGTCTGCATCAAATAGATGTGAACTTTTTGGCAAAGCTTGCTGGCTTTTGCTCACTCTGAATTCTGCCTCTGGCCTCCAGTTCTTGGGACTTGAGCTAGCAGCTTACCTGCCTATCTTGGGTTTGTCAGCCCCTGCTGCTACGTGAGTCAGGAGAAGCCTCCAGCCTGACCCATGAACTTGGGACTTTCCAGCCTCTACAACCACGTGAGCAATTTCCTTGGTATAAATCTCTCTCTCTCTCTATGTATATATACACACTTCACTGGTTTTGCTTCCTAGAAAATGCAAGCTAAGACACACTGTACTCTCCCTTTTTCACATCCAGTCCACAGGTTCAGCCCTCCAAATTCACAGTCCTTAGTGCCACTCTTGAGTACAGGTCACCTCCACCTCTATTAGCTGTCCCGACTCCAGACTCCCCTATCCCTCCACCAGTTCTCTATATTCTGCTCGGAGAGACCATCCTCAAGTGCAATCCTATTGCTTCCAATCCCTTGAACATGTCTATAAATCCCTTTGCAACACCACCTTCATTCCCACCATCCCCACACCCTCCCCAGTATTGCCCTGTCCTTTACTTCCAGGCCTTTGCTCATTCAGCTCCCTCTTCCAGGAACACTCTCTCCAACTGAATCCCCTGTTTCCTATACCTGCCCCCTGCTTATTTTTTAAAAAATAGTATTTTATGGCATTTTCCCCGAGAGTTTACACAGCTGATTAGGCTCCCATTAACAATTTCTACACAAATTATTCTGTGACATTGGTTACATTTTTTTTATAACGTGTCAACATTCTCATTAATTCCATTCTGGTTGTTCTGTTTCTAGTAATCTGATTTCCTTGCCCCTTACCTTATTATCTTTGCTTTAAGGTGATTATGGACCATTTGTGCTCATATAGATGATTTTTTAGAATAGCTCAGTACTCGTGGATTATATTCTTTATTTTTTGAGCCACTCTGTTGATTTGCTAAAAGGTAGCCTCAGGGACTAGTTTCAATTCAAAGTTTAAAGAGTATCTCAAGGCGATAGTCTTGGGAGTCCTCTAGCCTCAACCAGTCTAGTAAGTCTGGACTTTGTAAGAATTTAAGTTCTGTTCCACATTTTTCTCCTGTTCTGTCAGGATCCATCTACCATGGCCCTGCTCAGAACATAGGTAGTTGTAGTGGGCACCGTCTAGTTTTTCTGGTCTCAGGGTAGATAAGGCCGTGGCTCATGTAGGCTATTAGTGCTGCAGAGTAGCTTTTTCTCTGAGTCTTTGGTTTCTGTCTTTCTCTTTTGCTCCAGATGAGTAGAGGCCAATAGCTGTATCTTAGATGGCTGCTTTCAAGCTTTTAAGACTGCAAATACTACTTACCAAAATAGGAGGTAAAACATAAACTTTATGAACTATATTATGCCAATTGACCAAGTTGTCCCCTGAGACTATGATCCTAAGCCTTCAAACCCAGAAAAACAAACTTGAAAAGTGTTTGTTTATAGCTAAGATTTATCCATAACTGTGTCCTCTATGTGGTTTATTTTTTATATATACACATATGTACATATATAAACGCATATGAATATATATATGAATATATATACATGCACACACATACTTGTATATAGATTACATATAAAAAACAGATACATCTATATGTGTATGCATATGTACACACATACATACACCTGTGATCATTAAGGTTGTGTGTCAACTTTGCTGAGCCATAATTTTCAGTGGTTTGGCAGTTATAGTGTAGTTTGGTGGTTGTATGATGGTGTGATCACTTCCATGATGAGATTTGATATAATGTGATCACCTCCATGATGGGATCTGCTAGGACATTTCCTTGGGGGGTATAGCCTGCACTGAATGTAAGTGGACTCTCCCGCAAGGCTTCAGGCTTTTGCTCTCTCTGGTTTCTACAAATGGTTCCTGTTAGTCTGACCTCTGGTTCTTGGGACTTGAGCTAGCAGCTTCCCTGAAGTCTTGCCTGCTGATCTTGGGATTCGTTGGTCTTTGCAACCTTGAGCAAGAGCCCTGCTGTCATGGATTAAATTGTGTCCCCCAAAAATATCTGTCAACTTGGCTAGGTCATGATTTCCAGTATTATATGATTGTCTACCATTTTATCTTCTGATGTGATTTCCCTATGTGTTGTAAATCCTATCACTATGATGTAATAAGATGGATTAGTGGCAGTTATATTTATGAGGCCTACAAGATTAGATAGTGTCTTAAGCCAATCTCTTTTGAGAAGTAAAAGAGAGAAGTGAGCAGAGAGATGAGGGGAACCTCATACCACCAAGAGAGCAGCGCCGGGAGCAGAGAGTATCCTTTGGACCTGAGGTTCCTGCCCTGAGATGCTCCCAGACCAAGGGAAGACTGATGCCAAGGACCTTCCTCCAGAACCAACAGAGAGAGAAAGCCTCCCCCTGGAGCCGGCACCCTGAATTCGGACTTCTAGCCTACTGGACTGTGAGAGAACATATTTCTCTTTGTTAAAGGCATCAACTTGGGGTATTTCTGTTACAGCAGCACTAGATGACTAAGACACCTGCTGACTGACCTGCCCATCTTGGGTTCACCAGCCCCTGCTGTTTTGTGAATCAGGAGAAGCCTCCAGCCTGTACTTTGGATTTGAGACTTTCCAGCAACTACAAACGCATTAGCCTTTGCCTTGTTATAAATCTCTTTATATAGAGACTATATACTGGTTTTGCTTCTCTAGAGAACGCAGCCTAAGACAATACCCAAACACATATATGCATATATACACACATATGTAACCCCACACATGTTTTTATTTTTTGGCTGTGGTTGATGTGGTTGCAAAATTATGTATGTTTTATCATTTACCAAAAATGTCCTTTTCTCTTGTGTATTTCTTAGTGGCATCAGTTACCTTGGTCAAGCCGTGCACACTTCACCCCCATTCAGTGGTACCTTTCCCATCATCAAAAATAAAAAGTGTCTATTATCTATAGAGTGATTTCCCCTCTTTCCCCCATCCATCCCTGGTAACCAACAATGAACATTGATCTCTGTTGTATATATGATAATCTTTGTCCCATAAAAGTGCAATCATACAGTATGTGTTCTTTTGTGAATGATTTATTTCACTCAGTATAATGTCCTCCAGATTCATCCATGTTATATTATGTTTCAAGAACTCACTGTTATTCTTTATGGCTGCATAGTATTCCATTGTATGTATGTACTACATTTTGTTTATCCATTCATCTGTTCATGAGCACTTAGGTTGTTTCCATCTTTTTGTTATTGTGAATAATGCTGCAATGAATATGGGTGTGCATGAGGTAACCCCTGCTTATCTTTAAAGACTCAGCTTAGATGCTGTTTCCTCCAAATCACCTTCCCAGACCCTGAAAATCTGAGTTCCCCTAGCACCTCTACCCTCCTCCCTATGTAGTACTTACTAAACTATATTATCATTAACTTTTTGCTTTTCTGCAAACTTCTGTAGTCTGCAGAGCTCCTGGAGGGCAGATCCCTTGTCTGTCTTGCTCACCATTGCGTTCCAGGGCCTAGCTCAGCGCCTGGCTCAGAATAGGTATGCTTGCTGAATGAATGAATACGTGCATATAGAGAGACAAACACACAATGGTGCTTTGGGTAGAGCTCCTATCTTTAAAGAATTTATACTCTGTTTTACTTTCTGTACATTTGAAGACTGTGTGGATCAGTAGAAAGAACATACTTTTTAATTAGATCTGGATTTATATTCTAGCTTTAAACTGTACCAGCTATGTGAACTTCAGTTATTTATCCAACCTTCCTGAGCCTCAACATAAGAATCAGTGAAGGGATAAAAGATGTTTACCTTGTGGAGTTCTTGTAAGTATTAAAATAATATATGTTAAATACGTACTGTTAGGCACTCAATAATAAGCAACTCCACTTCCACTTAACTCAAATCCCTGCTTATCTTACCAGTGGACTCAAGATGCTCCTCCTTCACTTATGTGATTACAAATGTACACAATATTGAAAAGCATGTTGAGAAGAAGAGAATAAAAGAACTAATATTTATTTAAAAATATTCATAAGTGTAATACATTTGAAGAATATGTATATATCTTCTGTATCTTCTATATATACTGATGATGTAGTGGTTAAGAACTATGGCTGCTAACCAAAATGTCAGCAGTTTGAATCTACCAGGCACTCCTTGGAAAACCACATGGGCCAGTTCTATTCTGTCCTACAGGGTCACTATGAGTCGACTCAATGGTAATGGGTTTGATTTTTTTTTTTTTTTTATGTATATCAAGAATTCATAAATATTTAAAGTACTGTAGATTAAATGATTACTGCATGGATAAGTAAAGTAAATTTAAAATTAGTTTTAATAGGCCTAGCTCATTTTTATGGTGTGGGATTCAAATTTTTGGCCACGATTAAATTTTATAGTCTGTTATTTTAAAGGAGCCCTGGTGGCCCAGTGGTTAAGAGCTATGGCTGCTAACCAAAATGTTGGCAGTTCGAATCCACCAGCCACTCCTTGGAAACCCTATGGGGCAGTTCTACTCTGTCCTATACGGTTGCTATGAGTCGAGATTAACTCGACAGCAACAGGTTTATTATTTTAAACATTGTTTGCAACTGAATAAATATTTAAATTTTTAAATTCTGAGTGTAAGTAATTAAACATACTAGAGGTATATTTTTATACTTGGTAACTAATGATATAAAGTTTAGATTAAAAACTGTTTTAAAATAATGATCAAAACCAGTAACAATTTTACTTTGCTTTATAATGAGTCACAGATATACAGAAAAAAGATCTAAGAACTCCTTCATTGTCAGTATTTTCCCAGTAAAGGCATATACTAAACTAGGACATAACAGAGTGTGCCGAGATAGCCTTATTTTCACAAAATTCACAACCCAAGGGCTAGTTCTGCATGTTTTCTTTGCCTGCTGGATTGTGGCTGATCATGGCCAAGTGTTTCAATGCTGTTGGTTTGGCTCTTAAATGAAACTGGATCCTGACAACAAAGTTCACGAATTATTGTCGGCTTCTCTGCATAACTTAGAAGCATCTCCAAAGGCATATGTACTATTGCCCTGGCAGACATATACATGAGTACAGTGTAACACCTCCATCCTCCATCCTCCATGCTTGGCAAGTTAATGTGGATGTTCATTTTTATAGCCGCTAACTTATTAGCTGTGGATTACGTTGTCACTTTGTGTGTTACATTTCCAAGCATGAGAAGTGTGAGTGAGTTCTAAGACATGTGAAATGAAGGATCAGCTCACAAAAGCTGGTCTTGAAGGCATCAGAGAGTAGGGATAAAGACTTCATCATGCAGTTCATAGAGCCTGCCAATTCCTTGATTGACAGCTCTCTGTATGGTAAGTCTTGAGGGATTGGATATTTAAATCTTAATTACAAAAAAGTGTTACAGAATACTAAAAATCATTCAAGGAAACTGAAAGGCTTATAATGTAGCATTCCTCTATTAATCTCTTACACAGAATAAATTTGATTGACACGATCCATACGAATAGTGTAAAAGGAATTTAGGAAATCAGTACAAACCTGAAGGGAAAAATTTAAACCAGGTGCCACAAAATTGTCCTATTGTATAAATTCAATTGCCCCACAATTATGTACAGAAAAATAAAGCACAGTAAGACTTTATTATAGGATATAATCTTAACTGGCCAAAAGAACTAAAATCTCAGTAACAGAAATCCAACAATACAATATAAATAGCTGCTTTGCTTAGAAAAAAAAATCATAAGAACTTATTACAGAAGAAGAATGGATTTGATTCCAAAAGCTAGAAATAAAACACCTGTTTAAAGAAAAGTTTAATAAGTGAAAATTGAGAAACATACAAATAATGCCAGATACACTTATTCAATAAACAATTATTATGAGGCCATTTGGGCCCAAACCCTTTGGCAAATGCAGACAATATGAAGATACTGATGGCAGGGTTATAGTCCAGTGAGAAAACAGATCTTAGTGATATGGTGTCATTATGGTATAAATAAAAGCTGGGGTATCTTCTGTTTGCCTCGTATTCCGCACAACCCCATAGCTACTCTTCACCTTTCTCCACCTTTCCTGAGGAAGCCAATCTATATGGACTACATCAATGAGTTCCCTTGCCCTTTGGTTTCTTGTTGGGTTTTGCCAATGGTGACCTCCAGTAGCAGATCAGAGGGAGGCAGATGTGTGAGGTCAGGGTATTTAGCCCCCTCAGCTTCTTCCACAGTGGACTGCCTGCATCTGTTGACCAAAAGTCACAGCTCCTTTCAGGTAATGGCCTCAAATTATCCATTTGAATGTGCCATCTGTTTCCTGCCAGCCACTGACTGATGCATTGTTGGGAACCTTATGGGAAATCCAGAAAGACTTCACAGAGGAAGTGATACTTGAGCTGAGTCTTTAAGGAGGAGTAGGATGATTGCAGCATAGGGCAAATGGAAGGAAAAGAAGAAACCAAGACATTTGGAGTGAACTCTGAAGGCCTTGTGTTTCCTACAGAGGCAATAGGACACTTTGCTGGGTTTCTAAGCAGAAGGCAGCTGATAACAGAATAAAGCAGTGTTTCTCAAATCCAATATATGCACCTTTTTAAAGGGAATATTTTTGGGGGAATTTTTCATGTTGACTTAAATTGTTTTTATTATAACTATATGTACTAGTTTTAACTAGTTATATAGAAACTTCGTTTGCTTATAATTTTTATCCAGCTATAAAGAATAGGGTCACTATAGAGGTGCTATGAGTCAGGATCAACTCGACAGCAACGCGTTTTTTGTTTGTTTTGTTTTAAACAATTTACATAACACATAAAAACAAAACTATGTGAACACTAAAATTCAATTTAATCTTAATTTAATGTGGAGAATGTTTTGCTAAAATAAGTTCATGAAAAAAATGAGTAAGTTCGTTAATCATTAAGGAGTTCTGTATGCCTACAATACCTTGTGTTTTGAGATGATTCAATTCTTCCACTTCTTTTTTGGCGCTCAAACTATTGTGCATTTTTTATCTATAGAATATTTTTATAGGAAATTTTAGTATTGCATTTGCTAATGAAAAAGGGAGGGCTTTTAGATTCTTTACAGTTTCAGCTGTTGAAAATATTTGAATAGTTACCAATGGTTTTAAATTTTTTATGATCTACTTAAATGAGTGAATTTTGGGGGGGTTGATGTTGGATACCAAGAACATGAAGAGATGATCATTTAAAAATCTTATCCAGGGCTAGGGGTGTGAGTTGGAATGGCAGTGGTTGCTAACAAGTACAAGATTTCTTTTTGAGGTGATGAAAATATCCTAAAATTAGATTGTGGTCATAGTTGCACAAGTTGTGAATATATTAGAAACCATTGGATTGTACACTTTAAAGGGTGAATTGTGTGGTATAGGAATTATATCTCAATAAGGCTGTAAAATTATCTTAATCACAGGTAACTAAACTATGAGGTTAGAAGTCAGGATAATGACTATCTTGGGGAGGAGGGTGACTACGAGGCAGTATAAGGTGGGGCTCTAATGATGCCTTTTTGATCTGACTGTTTACAACTGGGATGTATTCATTCTGAAAATTCATTAGGCACTTAATGACATGATTGCCATTGCTATATCAAAAAAATGCAGGGTATGCATAGAAAAAAAAAAATTGTGACAGGGATAATGACTTTCGATTACTTTTAGATAGACTGCATTTTACCATTCTCCTAAAGCACACTATTCTTTCACGATAAAAATAATCTATTATTAAACTATAACATATTAATATAACATTTATAGAAATATAAAAGTTATTATTTGGAAAGACTTGTTTCAGAAAAGCTTATAGCCATTTTATTTTAGAAAATATGATATAAAAATTATGTTCATGGAAACAAGCTTGAGTTTCTTATTTAAAAATTCAAAAGATATTATTTGGAAGTTTTATGGAAATTCCAAAAATTCTACATTTAGAATCCTTCCTCATACATAGCATTATGTTTTTATCACAATACAAAAAAAGCATTATGTTTTTATCACAATACAATAGCATAGTATAAAAAAGTTCCTCTAGTTCTCCCATGATGTACTCTATAAATATTATCATTTTTGATGAGTTTATGAAGGGGATCCAGAAGAATTGCTTCCAGAGATGAAGGGTGCCTCAAGAAGGGACGATCAGAAGCTAGCTGAATGGACATGGGGAATACAGGGTGGAGAGAAGGAGTATGCTGTCTCATTAGGGGAAGAGCAACTAGGAGTACACAGCAAAGTGTACATCAATTTTTGTATGAGAGACTGACTTGATTTGTAAATTTTCACTTAAAGCACAATAAAAATAAAAAATAAAAAAATAAGGGAAAATCAATATTTCTTTCCTGACCTGGATGCCTGCCTAGACAGTGACTAGCTGAAATTTCACTATCCCTATTGGAACAGAATAAGCAGGGAGCTGGAGAGAGGTACCAAGGTAGAGTGAAGAGTTAGCAGTGATCCTCGCACCCTTTGGTGTGGCAAGGGTGCGTGAGTTTTCTCTGGATCACTTGAACTTCTTGTGCAGTAGCCAGGCTTCAACTATTTTGTCAGTACCCTACCCCAAAGGGCTGGTCTCTCAGTGAAGAGATTCTAGCAGCTGTGGTAGGTCATGGGGAAAGGAGGTGAAAGCAGTGGGTACAGGAGATGAAAGTGGTTGGTAATGGTAAATGTGTAATAACTGGTTCTCCAAAAAGAAAAAAAACAAAACAAAACAATATATAGCTTTTGCTAAAGAAACTGAACAGAAGATTTCAAAGGGTGGCTCAAGAAGAAAAAGTAAAGTATTATAATAACATGTTCAACGAGCTAGAAGTAGAAAATCGAAAGGGAAGAACACACTTCGTGTTTCTCAAGCTGAAAGATCTGAAGAACAAATTCAAGCCTCTAGTTGCAACAGTGAAGGATTCTATGGGGAAAATATTAAATGATGCAGGAAGCGTCAAAAGAAGTTGGAAGGAATACACAGTCATTATATCAAAAAGAATTAGTCGACATTCAACCATTTCAGGAGGTAGCATATGGTCAGGAACCAATGGTACTGAAGGAAGAAGTCCAAGCTGCACTGAAGGCATTGGTGAAAAACAAGGCTCCAGGAATTGACGGAGTACCAGTTGAGATGTTTCAACAAATGGATGCAGCACTGAAAGTGCTCACTTTTCTGTGCCAAGAAATGTGGAAGACAGCTACCTGGCCAACCAACTGGAGCAGATCCCTATTTATGCCTATTCCCAAGAAAGGTGATCCAACCGAATGTGGAAATTATTGAACAATATCATTAATATCCCATGCAAGCAAAATTTTGCTGAAGATCATTCAAAAGTGACCACAGCAGTATATCAACAGGGAACTCCAGAAATTCAAGCCGGATTCAGAAGAGGAAATGGAACCAGGGATATCATTGCTGATGTCAGATGGACCCTGGCTGAAAGCAGAGAATACCAGAAGGATGTTTACCTGTGTTGTACTGACTAGGCAAAGGCATTCGACTGAGTGGATCATAACAAATTACGGATAACATTGCGAAGAATGGGAATTCCAGAACACTTAATTGTGCTCACGAGGAACTTTTACATAGATCAAGAGGCAGTTGTTCAGACAGAACAAGGGGATATTCAGTGGTTTAAAGTCAGGAAAGGTGTGCGTCACCATACCTATTCAATCTCTACCCTGAATAAATAATCCGAGAAGCTGGAGTATATGAAGAAGAACGGGGCATCAGGATTGAAGGAAGACTCATTAACCACCTGCGTTATGCAGATGACACAGCCTCTAGGTTCATCCTAGAACAATTGAAGAAAATGGAGAGAAAGAAAAGTTTCAGATTTGAACTTCTGTTTGACAGTTCAGACGGTTTGATAAATCAATTATATTAAATTGTTTTGGAGTTTATGAAATAAAAAATGAAAAAATTAATTTTCTTGATAACTCACAGGAAAACACTCTATGAATAGAATAAAATGGGGAAGTGAGTTAAAACTATTAAACGTTCAGAATCCAAAAGTAAAGACTGAAGGCAGTGGTAAGCGGGAACTTAGGTGAAGATTGGGGCCAGATCAGGAAGCATATTCAAAAGAAAAGCTACTTGATTGGGTGACCGGTTTTATGTGGTAAGCAAAGAACAAAAGATCTCAGGACTGACTCCTGTTTTCCACCATGGAAAGCTTAATATAGTTCATGTTTTGGGAGCTAAGAGTTTTTCAAGATGGCTTGAATTTAGAAGATACTATTTTAGATGTATGTTCAAGTTGAAGAGTCCTATGCAGACAATAAACTAAGATAAAGCTGATGACTATATCTCATAGTGTTAAAATTTATTAAGATAAATGCTAATAACATTGTTTTGCTTATTTTTTAACTTTTTGTAAATGATATCATACTCTATCTGATCTTCAGGGATTTAATTATTACACTCATTATGTTTCTAAGTTTTATCCATGCTCAGTCGTATGTAGCCGTAGTTCGTTCATTTCCACTGATGTGTATTATTCTATTGTGTAAATATATTACAATTCATATATCCATTCTCTGGTTGATGGGTATTTGTGTTGTTTTCAGTTGTGTGTTATAATCAAGTGTGCTGCAAGGAACATTCTCCTGGTGCACATATGGGGGATATGACAAGGAAGACGACAGAGTATGTAAAAATTCTATTTCTTAAGTTGGTTGTGGACCTTATAGGTGTACGTATCTTTGTGGTGCTTTATACTTTACGTATTTATTATATACATTCTTTAGTATGTATCTAATATCATATTTTTAAAAATAATAAAATAATGCTATGGAGTAAATTATTAGAAAAAGAGAAAACAGAATGTTAGTTTAGAGAGTGAAGAGCTGTGGGTTTTAAATGGAGTGCTGAGAGTATTTCCACTGAGAAGGTGACAGTAGGGCAAGACCTAAGGGAGGGGAGGAAATGGACACGTGGAGACCTGTGGAAAGAGCATTAAAATAAAGACATCATGTGAAAAAGTGCAGAAGAGGGTTTTCCCAGCTAGTAAGAGGAATCTTGTGTGTTTGTGTGAGGGGAGTTTAGTATCAGTTATAACAGCTGTTCCGATCCTCTCCTCTTGAGCTTTTCCCTTGTCCATCCAGCTGGAATGGCTGCTGCCACCATGATTTACACCGTCTAGAAACAGACGCAGGGTGGCACAGTGCTTAAAGTGCTCGGCTGTGAACCGAAAGTAGTGGATTGGAACTCACCAGCTGCTCAGCGGGACAAAGATGTGGCAGTCTGCTTCCGTAAAGATTACAGCCTTGGAAATCCTATGGGGCAGTTCTACTCTGATCTATAGGGTCACTATGAGCCAGAACCTACTGGACAGCAGTGGGTTTGAAGAAATAGATTTCCTGAGCTCCCTTCGCCAAAGTGAGAAAGATCCCCTTTCCTCTTAGCTTTTGGGAAATACACATGTACGCACGCATACGTGCACACATGCATGCACAGGTGTGCAGTGACTTTGCCAAAATACAGAAACATAGGACTAGACTCATTTACAAGATGCATTTTGTTTTATTCCAAGGAAAAAATATAGCCTCTAATCAACCTTGGTATCAGTTACTTACTGCAAGTCAAAATCTTTTTGGGAAACCACACCCAAAAGCTCTTCATTTGAAACTTTGGGTAATTCCTTGTCTCTGTTTTAGCTCTTCTTCATTTTCCCTCAGCTTCTGCCCTTTTCAGGAGTTTAGCTGTCACAGATAGCTACCCTCTAGGCCACCTGCTTAGTTGAATAGGTGCTTAACGAGTTTACAGAGAACTTTCTTGAGAAGAAAGGAATCAACACTCTCCACCTTTGTCCACAAAAGACATCAAAAATATACCCAGCTTGTTCTCCACATCTCCTCACATCCCCTGCCCAATAGTAATGATATTTTTTCCCACCTAGTTTGCTATTAGAAGTTTGATAATAAGCAGGGGCAGTTTGGAAACCCTGGTGGTGTAGTGGTTAAGTGTTGCACTGCTAACCAAAAGGTCAGCAGTTCAAATCCACCAGGCGCTCCTTGGAAGCTCTATGGGGCAGTTCTACTCTGCCTTATAGGGTGGGCTATGAGTCAAGATTGACTCAACAGCAACAGGTTTTAATGGGTTTAGGGGCAGTTTATTCAATAGGCAAGGTAAGCACGATGCTTACTTTGCTTACAGATCATTTGTAGTGAACATCTGTAGTTTCAGATTTGGTGAAACCCATGTGAAATTGTTCACTATAAATTAGTAAGTAAGCCAGTGCTTGCCTTGTTTACTGGGTCATCCACCCCTCTCAGGGGCTGTAAATTTGAAAAGAGGCTTTGATTCTGTAGGAAGGTGCTGTGAGGCTGGGAGAGAGATGCCAGATATACCTAGAAGCAGAATCTTTGATGTGGTGAAAAAAATGTGAAATTGTTCACTATAGATGATCAAGTAAGCAAGGTAAGTACTGTGCCCACCTTGCCTATTGGCTAATCTGCCCCAGTTTATATGTTCACCTGACCTACAGATTTTGGATTTGCCAACATCACAATCACATGAGTTAATTCCTCAAAAATAAATCCCTCTCTCTCTCACTCTTGTTCTCTCTCCCTGTCTGTGCAAGTGTGTGTGTGTATAAATCTTACTGGCACTGTTTTTCTAGAGAACCCTAAGACACAGCCCACAGGAGAATTTAGGAAAACCCTGTTACCTTACTTCTTTTATATAAGACCGTTAAAGTCCTGTGTGAACCTCACTTTCAGCCACCTCAAAATCCTCATTTTAATTCTTACCAAGTATCACAGTAGGATACCTATTATGTTTTTTTGCCATTGTTATATGGTAGTTTTGGAAAGCCCAGATTCTAAGATTAGCTGTTCCCTTTCCTTTCCTGCCAGGATATCAATTATAAACACGATATAATATAATTTTTATTGCAAAAGGAAGGCATGTTCATTGTAGGAACTTTGGAAATGTATAAAGAAGAAAAATTTACCCATATTCCAACTGTCTTAACCATGTTAATGTTTTTTCCTAGTCTTTTTTCTGTGAGTTTATATGCATAAGTATTTTAAGCAAAATTGGGAATATTCTACAAACAGACACTACTTATGTTTTCTGCTTTCCACTTAATATTAACTTGAGAGCAATTGCATCCATAAATATTCCTTGAAGGTATGATTTTTAATTGCTGCATAATACTTAATTGTGTATACCATTAGGAATCTTCTTTTATAGGGGATTTCAGCTCAAGTTATTTTGTTTTTAAAAGGTAAAGTCAATGACAATCGCACGACAAAATTAAAATTAATAGTCAAGACAACTCTTAGTCCATTGTTTATTTAACTACTATAAGCTTCTTACTGTGTCCTGTAGGGTCGCTATCAGTAGGAATTGACTCTACAGTGACAGGTTCAGTTTAGGAAATCCTGGCGGCATCACGATTAAGAACTACAGCTGCTAACCAAAAAGTTGGCAGTTTCAATCTACCCGGCACTCCTTGGAAACCCTGTGGGGCAGCTATACTCTGTGCTATAGGGTCGCTATGAGTCACAATTGACTCAACGGCAGCAGGTTTAGTTTTGGTTTTACAACCTTTTTGAAGGTAAGGAACATTTTTGTCTGACCTGGCTCATCCTAAAGATGCCACCTCTTCCCCTCCCTCCTTCCTGTCCCCCCATTAACACGTAGGATCTTGTTATATAAATGAGCTGGATCATGACAGCTATTTCTGAATGACCAAACTTGTAGGCAGCTTAATGATGAAGCAGTGAGCCAACATGAATAATTTACAATGAATGAAATACAATGAATGAAACCGTGGAGCCACTGCTGCTAACTGAGGCACTCTGTAATCCACAAAACTGTTATTCATATCAAGCTAAACACTAGTGCTCCTTTCAGAATAGTTTGAGAAGTACTGATTTACACAAGGATTGAAAACAATTTCATTAGGCCATGCTTGACTCTACACCCAGCCTTGGATAGCCCTCACCCACAATCTGAGCTTGCCCTGTGTAGACAACAGAATTCAGTAGGTTAGGTCTTAAGAAGCTTGTGGCTTCTTCCTTGCTCTCTTTGTCCAGAAAACTTGACTGCCTGCAGCTGCCAGGCAGTAAGGAAGCCCAAGCTGGATATGTGGAGAGACCTCATAGATTGAGAGAAATGTCTGATCACCCCAGTTGTTTCAGCCATTCCAGGTGTGAGCAAACAAGCTAACTTGGATATCCAGATTCATTAAGGCTTTATAAGACTATGGCTCCAACTACAATCTGATTGTAACCACCTGACCCCCAGTGAGAATGATCAGCTGAGACCAGCCAACCCACTGAATTTTGAGAGATCACAATGAATAGTAGTTTTAAGGCATAAAGTTTTGGTGTGGTCTGTTATGCAGCGATAATCAAAACATAATTATGTTCAGTCCTATAATTTTAGCACCAAGTATGACCCTTGTAAAATTGGTATACCATAGACTGTGAAAAAAATACTGTTACATAAGTAAATAAATTTTGAGGATTATTCACACACATATATTTTACATATAATATATATAATTTGTGAAATTTCCTTAATAATTGTTGTTGTTAGGTGTTATCTCAACAATATTAGCTATACTTGAGCCCATTATTGCAGCCACTCTGTTAATCCATTTAGTTGAGGGTCTTCCTCTTTTTAGGCTAGGCTAGTCTAGGCTAGGCTGGGCTGGGGCTGGGGCTGGAGCTGGGGCTGGGGCTGGGCCTGGGCCTGGGGCTGGGGCTGGGTTGGGCTTTTAACCAAATAGGAATTTGACCAAGAGACAGAAGTGAGTCTGTGTTTTCTGAGCCGGGTTCTATGTGGATAAACGTGGAGCTATGGCAATCATGGTTTCCGTTCTTCAGAATCAAGTCCCACTTCTCTGCCAAGACAGGAGGTAAGTAACGAGAAGAGGCTAGCACATGACAAGTGCTCAATAAATATTTCTGATCCCTTGTTTCTCAAACTGCAACACATAGGAGCCTAAGTGTTAACACAGTCAAGCTGCACGTGTTCCAAGGTGGTGTTGTGTAAGTTTGAAGTATCATTTGAAATTAGGAACATGGTACAAATAAATAGTTAAGAGCTTGACTGCTAGCTGAAAGGTTGGTGGTTTGTATTCACCCATAGGTGCCTTGGAAGACAGGCCTCGTGATTTGCTTTCACAAGGTCACACAACACTGAAACCCAATTGAGCACTTCTAATCCGCAAACATGGGGTCACCATGAGTAACAATTGACTCGATGGCAACTTAGAACATATGCTGTTTGGAGTTCCTGGTCGCGCAAATGGTGTTAACGTGCTCAGCTGTCAACTGAAAGGTTGCAGTTTGGGTCCACCTAGAGGCACCTTGGAAGAAAGCCTTGGTAATCTGCTTCTGAAAAACCAGTCACTGATAATTCTATGAAGCACAGTTCTACTCTGGCATACATGGAATCTCCATGAGTTGGAATCGACTCAATGGCAACTGCTTTTATATGCTGTTTCATATCAGAGTCCCTTTAGATGTTAGAACAGTAATTAGGACCTGAGATAGGCCTTGTCATGTTGCAGAGGGATCCCGTTTTCTCTGAACTTGTGGCGTCTTGCTCCAGGCATTTAAAAACGTGGCAAGCAAAAACAAACCTCATTATTCCTACGAAGTATTCCCATGACCATGAATTTTATCCTGAGGGAAAATTTAGCAGAAATTACAAGCACCAATTTGGGACTTCAATAAAAACTACATGAAACACCCTAAAAAACATAGGCCTACTTAGATTAGTGCCAAATATCTAATTCACAAAGGGGTGTGTGTTTTTCTCGAGGTTGTTATAAAGGCTAGGGTACTTGCTGTGTACAATTGGACATACCTGGAGATACTCCTTCTCACTTTACATTTTTTTCTAACTAACCTAATTCTTATTTCAGCTTTCAACATTTCCTTTCTCATTTTATCCACTTTAAACAGACAACCCACTGACTCTCTTCTCTGTTCTCCCAAAAAACGTGGGAGCTGAGTGGCTTTCCAGAGAATGTGCTACTTGGTCTCACCCTGGAGCAGACAGGATTTCTCCTTGTACATCTTCAAAAGGCTTCTTTGATAAGTTGATTTTGGTTTCTGACTTCAATATTGAACAATCCATGTTATTATCACCTCTAGTTTGCTTTTAAAATGAATTCTTTTTCATCACACCCACTGAGTTCATCCAAAGAATGCTCAATTTCTCCTTTAACAAAGACAAAAAGCCACCAAAGGCATTAGCTACAGCAAGACTGAGATTTGTGGTGTGATGCAATGTTTAATGACTGTCCTTCTGGAAGGGTCTTGTCTCTTAGTCTTACTGGGTGGGAATATTCAGCTATTAGGCCACCGGTGGAGTCTTATTGCATAAATGAGCTAGATCATGACAGGCTAATTTTGAATGACTAAACTCAAAGGAGGCTTATTGGTGAAACAATGGGTCAGCATAATTTACAATGAGTGAAACAATGGGTCAAACCACAGGGCAACAGCTGCTAACTAGGGCACTCTGTAATCCATAGAACAGTAATTGATATTAAGCCAAACACTAGTGTTTCTTCAAGCACAGTTTGAGGAGTGCTGATTTAGATAATAAGGGTTGAAACAATTTCATTAGGCTGTCTTTAAGGATACGGCTATGCATCCCCTGCACCAGCAGACCTTGCCCGACCCCACAATAGCTTACCTCCATTGCACCACTTATTCTGTAATGAGTTGTTCTAGTTCCTTGTCTCTCTCCCACCGTACTGGCTGCACTCAAATGCATTCATCACATGTTGGATTTAAAGAGTGAATGTGAACAAATGAATGATGAATGACTAATGTTGGGTAGTCAGATTGTATTACTGGAAAAGGATCAGACACAACTGTAATCGCAAAATAACCAGACTTTCCCCAAGTAATGGTGATGGTGTTATCCATCTTTCAAGACTGTTGAAGAGAAAAAGATGAAATAACCTGTATTATTTTATTTAACAAGCATATGATTGTCTATTCAGTCCAAATACTGCAAAACCTTCCAAAATACAAAAAAAAAAAAAAGTTATCTGTTATGGTATTGTTTCCACTTACTTCTTAATAGAATTGGATAGGACTTCGGGCCAACATGGTGCCATAAACAGAAGCACCATGCTGTCTCTCCACAGCAAAGACCCAAAAAACTAAGTAAAACAGTGACAAACGTCATTCCTGGAACCCAGAGTGTCAAACGAAGGGATAAAGAACTCAGCCAAACACCAAATGGAATAAGAAACTGACAGAGGATTGAGAGCGAGGAGAGATACTTGCCGAGATTCCTTTTCAGTTAATGCAGCACGGATTCACCATCTTGGACTCCCGTCAGAGATCGGCTGACAGGGAGCACCGGAAAGCAGCTTCACGGAGCTCCCATCAGGAGACAGAGCACCCAGTAATCAGCGATACAAGCTTTCCCACCCCACATCCTCTTCCAGCTGCTCTACCTCCAAGCTTCCTGGCGGTGACCTGGCCAGCCGGGAAGTGCAGTGTCTGTGCTGCTTGGATTCGCCCCACCCACGTGGCAGATCGGCCTACAGGGCGTACGGGAAAGCAGTTTCACGACGTTCCCAGCAGGAGACAGAGCACCCAGCAATGGAGTAATATACACTTCCCTAACTCCCACTCTTCCTCCCCTCCCCCTTTGGCCTCCTCTGCTTCCCGCCAGCTGGAGTCTCCTGGCCAGTTGGCAACTGCTTCCGCCTGGGGTACCTTGGATTCTTCCCATCCACACTGGCTGGGTCCCTGAGCTGGTGTAACTTCTTTCTGTCTTGGTTTCTTCTATCGCTTCCACCACCTCCCCTTCCTTTCTCTGGAACACCTGGCTCCATGTGCTATCTTTGCTTCTCCTTGAAAGGCTGTGAAGCCTTGCTTGACCGGGAGGATCCATGCTCCTGGCTCAAGACACCACGCTGATGGGATCCCTGGGCCTTTTTTTTTTTTTTTTTTTTGCTTGTTTTATTTTGTTTAGAATTGTTCTGTTTGTTCGTTTGTTTTCTTTCTCTTTTCACACTTGGGAGCCCCTTTTCGCTGGGCCGCACTGCACGGCCTAGGAGCCACTCCCCCAATCTGCGGAGCCACTCACCCAATCTGCGCAGCCACATAGGCGGGATCCCGGGGGGCATTTCTGTTCTTGTCTTTTCTTTCTTTCTTTTTTCCTTCTCTCTTTTTCCCTTTCTGTCTTCCTTCATTTCTCAGTTCTTGTTTGTCTATACGTACGTTCTTTTCCAGTCTCCTGAATACCTGGTGCTGTGTGACCCCTGTAGCCAGGCTATATTGCACAGCCTGGGAGACTTCCCTGGTCTTCAGGCTGCACTGGTGGAACTTCTTTTTTCTTTTCCAAATTTTTATCTAGTTTTTTTTTTTTTCTTTTTGCTTCTCTCCATTTCTCGGGTTCTCATCTCTCCACTTCAATGGCAAGCTCCTTTGCACTCTTTTTTTCCCCATTGCGTGTGTTTTTTTTCCTTTGTTGTTTTCGGCTCCTGTTTTTCTCTCCTCTTTCCCATACCCATACTAGCTCCATACATCAAAACCCCCTCCCTCTTTCCTGCCTACCTGCAGTGTGCGCTGAACATCACATCTCCGAGCAGCACAGGCATGGCCTATGGAACCTGCCCAGCACTGATTTCTGGCCCACCCTCAGCCCTAGTATGTGCTACAAACAACTCATCCCAGCCCCTCTCCTTCAGCTGGACCTGCCCTGATGCGTCATTGCTGACTGAATGGTCCCGCCCATTGGACAAGGAGGTGAAAATTATTGTAACTACAGATGAGCAAACAACAAAGAACAAACAGCCCACCTGTGCAGACATAACCAAATAAAACAAAAAACCAGGATGAAGCAAACAAATCTACAACCAAGAAATGAAGAAAATAACTACTGAATGTCCCAAAGATAGCAGACAATATCAAAACATATGTATATATTTTAAAAAAGGTTGGGATGGTTCCAGTAGGCATCCAAAATAAAACACCAGATGATTTTCCAGTAGGAAAAAAGGCGCTAGAACTACCTGACAGGGAATTCGAATCTCTAATATTAAGAGCAATTCAAGAGTTGAAGCAAAATGCAGACAAAAATGAGGAAAAAAAGAAAAATTTATGGAAAAGGCAGACTCCTTCATGGGAAATACAGAAAAAATAATGGAAGAATTCAGGAAAATAATACAGGAACAAAATGCCAAAATAAATTCACAACTAGAGATCACACAAAAACAACAATTGGAAATCCAAAAGATAAACAAGGTTTCAGAAATGGACAGCGTTATAGAGGGCTGAGGAGCAGGTTTGAAATGATGGAAGACAGGATCAGCGAAAATGAATACAAACACTTGCACGCAACTCTGAGAAAAAAATCAGAAAAAAGAATGAAGAAAAATGAGGAAACACTGAGAATTATGTGGGATACAATCAAAAGCAAAAATCGGCAAGTGATCAGAGTTCCAGAACAGGGAGAGGAAACAGGAAACACAGACAGGATCATTGAAGAATTGCTGACAGAAAACTTCCCTACGATCATGAATGATGAAAGGCTGACCATCCAAGAAGCTCAATGAACCCCGTATAGGATAGACCCCAAAAGAAAAACACCAAGGCATATGTAATCACACTCACTAAAACCAAAGACAAAGAAAAAACTCTGAGAGCAGCTCAAGAAAAACAAAAAGTCACATACAGAGGAGAAACAATAGGACTAAGCTCTGTTTATTTGGCAGAAACCATGCCGGCAAGAAGGCAATGGGATGATATATATAAAACCTTGAAAGAAAAACATTGCCAACCACAAATAATATGATGTGGACATTAGGACATTTCCAGATAAACAGAAATTAAGGGAATGTGTAAAAACCAAACCAAAGCTACAAGGGCTTATTACAGAGAGCACTTTGGTCTGAGAACAAACAACATCAGACCACAGCCTGAATTTAGGCTGCAAGATTGTACCAGCCAGATACCAATGTAGGAAGTGAACACTCAAGGACTATCCAAAACCAAAAGAATTGCAAAAGGGAATCAGAGAGGTTCATCTGTAAACAACAACAATGTCAGAACAATAAAAGAGGGAATAAATGGTATATAGAACTTTCTAATGGAGAGGAAGGCAAGGCAATACCAACTAGTAATAGACTGGTTCAAACCTTAGGAAGATAAGGGTAAATTTCAAGGTAACCATAATGAAAGTTAACAAACCTACTCATCAAAATAAATAAGAAAAACAGAAAGTCTCAATGAAAACAAAAGAAATGAAAAAGAAATCCACAAACACAAGGAACTCAGCACAGGAGAATAAGAGGAATAAAGAAAATGTTAGCACTACAAAATGCCAACAATAAACTCACACCTATCAACAATTACACTGAATGTAAATGGCCTAAATGCACCCATAAAGAGATGCAGAGAAACAGAATGGATAAAAAACAGGATCTAACAATATGCTGTCTATAAGAGATACATCTTAGAAACAAAGACACAAATTTATTAAAAATCAAAGGATGGAAAAAATATATCAAAGAAATAACTACCAAAAAAGAGCAGGAGTGGCAGTACTAATCTCAGATAAAATAGACTTTAAAACAAAATCCGCCATAAAAGACAAAAAAGGGCACTATATAATGATTAAAGGGATGATCCATCATGAAGACTTAACCATAATAAACATCTATGCACCCAATGACAGGGCTCCAAAATACATAAAACAAACTCTAACAGCACTGAAAACAGAAACTGACAGTTCCACAATCATAGTAGGAGACTTCAATATACCACTCTTGGTAATGGTCAGAACATCTAGAAAGAAACTCAACAAAGATACAGAAGAGCTAAAGAGCACAATCAGCCAACTTGACCTCACAGATATATATAGAACACTCCACCCAACAGCTGCAAAGTACACATTCTTTTCCAATGCATATGGAAAGTTCTTGAGAACAGACCACATCTTAGGCCACAGAGAAACCCTCAACAAAATCCAAAACACTGAGATAGTACAAAGTATCTTCTCTGACCACAATGTCATCAAACTGGAAATTAACAACAGGAAGAGTAAGAAAAAAAAAAAAAAAAAAAATCAATCACATGGAAACTGATTAACAGCCTGCTTAAAAACCACTGGGTAATAGAAGAAATCAGAGATGGAATAAATAATTCATAGAATCAAACAAGAATGAAAACACATCATACCAAAATCTTTGGGACATAGCAAAGGCAGTCCTCAGAGGTCAATTTATAGCAATAGTGCACACATCCAAAAAGAAGGGACAAAATCAAAACATTACCTATACAGCTCAAAAAAAGAGAAAGAGAACAGCAAAAGAAGCTCACAGCCACCAGAAGAAAGGAAATAATAAAGATCAGAGCAGAAATAAATGAAATAGAGAATAGGAAAACAATAGAAAGGATCAACATAACCAGAAGTTGATTCTTTGAAAGGACTAACAAAATCAACAAACCACTGGCCAAACTGACAAAAGAAAAACAGGAGAGAATGCAAATAACCCAAATAGAAATGAAATGGAGGACATTGCAACAGACCCAACTGAAATAAAAAGGATCAGAACCAAGTATCATGAAAAACTATACTCCAACAAATTTGAAAACCTAGAGGAAATGGACAAATTTCTAGAAACACACTACCTACCCAAACTAACATAAAATGATGTTGAAAATCTGAACAGACCCATAACAAGAGAAGACATTGAAAACGTAAAAAAAAAAAAAGAAAAGAAAAAGCCCTGGCCCAGATGGCTTTATAGGACAACTCTACCAAACATTCAGAGAAGAGCTTACACCAGTACTACTCAAACTATTTCAGAACATAGAAAAGGAAGCAATACTTCTAAATTCATTCTATGAAACCAGCATAACCCTGATACTAAAACCAGGTAAAGACACCACAAAAAAAGAAAATTACAGACCAATAGCTGTCATAAATATAGATGCAAAAATTCTCAACAAAATTCTAGCCAATAGAATTCAGCAGCATATCAAAAAAAAAAAAAAAAAATACACTATGACCCAGTAGAATTCGTACCAGGTATGCAAGAATGGTTCACCATTAGAAAATCAATCAATGTAATCCACCACATAAATAAAAAGAAAGAAAAGAATCAAATGATCATCTCAATCGATGCAGAAAAGGCATACAACAAAGTCCAATACCCATTCCTGATAAAAACTCTCAATAAAATAGGTATAGAAGGAAAATTTCTCAACATGGTAAAGGGCATATATGCAAAACAAATGGTCAACACCATTCTTAACGAGAGAGGCTGAAAACATTCCCTCTGAGAACAGGAACAAGACAAGGATGCCCTTAATCATCACTCCTATTTAACATTTTGTTGGAAGTCCTAGCTAGAGTAATAAGGCAAGAAACAGAAATAAAGGGTATCCAAAGTAGTAATGAAGAAGTTAAACTCTCCCTATTTGCAGATGATATGATACTATAATAGAAAACCCAAAAGACTCCATGAGAAAACTACTGGAACTAATAGAAAGATTCAGTGGATTAGCAGGATACAAGATTAACATACAAAAATCAGTTGGATTCCTATACACCAATAAAAAGAACAATGAAAAGGAAATCAGGAAAACAATACCATTTATAATAACCTCTAAAAAAATAAAATATTTGGGAATAAATCTAACTAGGGATGTAAAAGACCTATACAAAAAGAACTACAAAACACTACTGCAAGAAACCAAAAGAGATCTACGTAAATGGAAAAACACACCATGCTCATGGGTAGGTAGACTCAGTATTGTGAAAATGACAGTTCTGCCCAAAGCGATCTACAAATACAATGCAATCCTGATCCAAACACCAACAACATTGTTTAAAGAGATGGAAAAACTTTTCATTAACTTTACATGGAAAGGGAAGAAGCCCCGGAGAAGTAAAGCACTATTGAAGAAGAAGAATAAGGTAGGAGGACTCACACTACCTGACCTCAGGTAAAGCTATGGTAGCCAAAAGAGCCTGGTACTAGTACAATGACAGATGCATTGACCAATGGAACAGAATTGAGAACCCAGATGTAAATCCATTCACCTATGGTCACCTGAGCTTTGACAAGGGCCCAAAGTCCATCAAATGGGGAGAAGACAGTCTTTTTAACAAATGGTGCTGGCAAAACTGGATGTCCATCTGCAAAAAAATGAAACAGCACCCATACCTCACACCATATACAAAAACTAACTCAAAGTGGATCAAAGACCTAAGTATAAAGTCAAAAACTATAAAGTTCATAGCAGAAAAAATAGGATCAACTCTAGAGGGCCTAATACATGGCATTAAAAGGATACAAATCACAACCAACCACACACAAGCTCCAGAGGATAAGCTAGATAACTGGGATCTTCTAAAAATTAAACACTTATGCTCATCAGAAGACTTCATTGAAAGAGTAAAAAGAGAACCTACAGACTAGGAAAAATTTTTTGGCTATTACAAATCAAAGGTCTAATCTCTAAAATCTACAAGAAAATCCAACACCTCTACAACAAAAAGACAAATAATCCAATTAAAAAATTGGCAAAGGACAAGAAAAGACACTTCACCAAAGAAAACATTCAAGCGGCCAGCAGACACATGAGGAAATGCTCATTATCTCCAGCCATTAGAGAAATGCAAATCAAAACCACAATGAGATACCATCTCGTTACTGGCGCGAATCAATAAAACAGGAAATAACAAATGTTAGAGAGGCTGCAGGGAGATCAGAACTATTATGCACTGCTCGTGGGAATGCAAAATAATACAACCATTCTGGAAAATGATACAGAGCTTCCTTAGAAAGCTAGAAATAGACATACCATATGACCCAGCAATCCCACTCCTAGGAATCTATCTTAGAGAAATAAGTGTCATCACACGGACAGATATATGCACACCCATGTTCATTTCAGCATCGTTCACAATAGCAAAAGGATACAAACAACCTAGATGCCCATCAATGGATGAATGGATAAACAAACTGGGGTACATACACACAATAGAGCATTACCCAACGATAAAGAACAATGATGAATCTGTGAAGCATCTCAAAACATGGATGAATCTGGAGGGCATTATGCTGAGTGAAATACGTCAATCACAAAGGGACAAATATTGTATGAGACCACTAGTGTAAATAGTCATGAAAAGGTTTACATACAAAAAGAAACAATCTTTGATGGTTATGAGGGAGGGGAGGGGTGGGGATGGAAAAACACTTAAGAGACAATAGAGAAGCAGAAACTTTTGGTGAAGGGTAAGACAGTACACAATACTGGAGAAGCCAGCAGTCTGTACAAGGCAAGGTCATGGTAGCTCCATAGACACATCCAAACTTCCTGGGGGACCGAATTGCTGGTCTGGGGGCTGTGGGGACCATGATCTCGGGGAGTATCTAGCTCAATTGGCATAACATAGTTTATAAATAATATGTTCTACAATCTACTTTGGTGAGTAGCATCTGGGGTCTTAAAAGCCTATGAGCAGCCCTCTAGGATACTCCACTGGTCTCACCCCTTCGGGAGCAAGGAAGAAGGAAGAAAACTAAAGATACAAGGGACAGATTAGTCCAAAGGACTAATGGACCTCATCTACCATGGCCTTCATCAGACTGGGTCCAGTATAACTAGATGATGTCCGGCTACCATCACTGACTCCTCTGACAGAGATCACAATAGAGGGTTCCAGACAGAGCTGGAGAAAAATGTAGAGCAAAATTCTAACTCAAAAAGAAAGACCAGACTTCCTGGCCTGACAGAGACTGGAGAAACCCTGAGAGTATGGCCCCTGACACGCTTTCAGCTCCGTAATGAGGTCGCTTCTGAGGTTCACCCTCCAGCCAAAGATTGAACAGAACCATGGAACAAAACAAGACTAAAGGGGAGCACCAGCCCTGGGGCAGGAACTGGAAGGCAGGAGGGAACAGGAAGCTGGTAATAGGGAACCCAGGGTTAGAAGGGAGAGCGTTGATATGTCATGGGGTTGTTAACTAATGTCATACAAAATGTGTGTGCTGTTTGATGAGAAACTAGTTTTTTCTGTAAACCTTCATCTAAAGTACAATAAAAAAAAAAAATAGAATTGGATAGGTCAATTTCTCTAACTGTGCATACACCACTAGGCAGGGAGGCTTTCTGTTGTTCCCTAACATCCTGTTTTTTTGATTTTCCAGCTAGGAAGTCACATTCCCTCATAACTTACTGCTTTTACTACTTTGTGATAGGAATGCAAATGGTCCCTTAGGGAACATGTATTGTGAGTATTTTGATAATCTTTCTTTATGATCATGCTTGGTTTCATCTGGACATGATTCAGGAAAAAGAAAAGAGAAAACAAAACAAGCAAACAAATAAAAAACAAAAACTTCAGAGATTTATTTTTTAGTAATAAAAACAATCCATTAAGGACACGATGTCATTTATTTTAATTTTTATTATACTTGGTGTGTTCCAAGTAACCAGAGTGCAGTTCGGAAAACACGTCTGATAGAAATCTCAATTCGTTTTATGTTTCTTTGGCAACTGAATATCAAAGAGAAATATGAAAAATATAAGAAATATTTTTAAGATTTGAGAATATTTAGATTTTTTTAAAGTGTGTGTTATATAATTTAATGTTTACGTGGTTTTGAAACGATCCATGCACTAATATATGACTGAAAGGAAGAGTCAGGGGAAAAAGTTGTATTCACTCAGGAACGGCTTAATTAGGGAAGTAACAAGAGTAGAACAATAGATAATTCAGTAAGTGATTACATGGAGTAAATTTACAATGGTAAAAACCTAACTTACTTTAAGAACATTCTTGTATTTGTCAAAGTAATTTATAACATCATTTTGTATAATAGCTTCTTTCGGTGGTTATGGCACCATAATTTGTAAATCTTAAAAAAAGTCTAACCTTCTAGTTAGAGTTTTTGTTGTTGTACTTCTTTTCTGAAGTATTCCAGCATATTAAATTCTTTGGATTACATGTTTTAAATTCTGAGTGTATGGCTCCCAAAGACACTCAAATAAGCAGGCGGAAAGGACAGAGTCATTAACCTTTACCAATTTAAGTCAAAAGGATTGTATGAGATTACATACTGGATTGTGGTTCTTAACTAAGGAAAAGGTTGGGTTTCAAAACTTTGAGTTTTGGATCCCAGACCCTCGTTTTCATAGAAATCCTGATATAAATGAAGCTTTAGTTTTTTTTTTAGTTTTGAGGCCACTCCACCCAGGCTGTTTAAGGTACACCACTACTGGAAGATTAACAAAAACTCTGAAATAGAGGAATGTGTATAACTGGTGCGTGTACCTAACAGGCTGACCATGGTATGAGACAGGCTAGCCTCAGTGGTCCTCATGGTCCTGAGAGAAAGAGAATTGAGAGAGAGAGACAGAGGGAGGGAGAGAAGTGAGAGGGAAGAAAAGAGAAAGATACGTATATATATAGAGAGAGAGATTGAGAGAATCAGGCAGAAGTTGTGTCGCCTTTTTGACTTAGTCTAGAAATTATGCAGTGTCATTTCCTCTTTGTGTTTAGTAGAAACAGGACCCTGACATGTTCCATATTCTTAGGGAGAAGAATCCATTCCACGGCTTTACTGAAGGAATGAGGAATGTCAAGATTCTATAAGTGTAATTGGGAACGCTGTGGACGTTTTTAGAAAATGCGATCTACCACACACATTGCGCATATATTTCCACAGGTGCCACCAATGGGTTAGTTTTCATTTTGGGTAATCTTGTGTAATATAGTGTCAGAATTAAAGACTGAGACACCAAGATGTAATTGATGTGATATTCCATAACCAGACTGTAATATGCAAAATTGATCTTCCACGACTTTTGAAGCACCTCAACCACTTTCAGAATGGAAAGGGTTGATGTGGATGAAAATTTTGAAATGATGTTTTTGGAAAGAGGAGTTGTTCCATCCTAGACAGTGATAAAAAATCTACCCATTGCCATCAAGTTGATTACGATTCATAGCGACCCTGTAGGACACAGTAGAATTGCTCCATAGGGTTCCCAAGGCTGAAATCTTTATGGGGGCAGACTGCCACATCTTTCTCCCATGGAACAGCTGGTGGGTTCAAACCAGCCAAGCACTTAACCACTACCCTACAGGGAGTGATAAAACAAAACAACAACAAAAAAAAAAAACTCGCTGTTGAGTTGATTCTGACTCATGGCAACCCTATAGGACAGAATAGAACTGCCCTGTAGGAGCTACTGGTGGATTCGAACTGCTGACCTTTTGGTTAGCAGCTGAGCTCTAAACCACCAGGGCTCCATCCAGGGAGAGATAGTGAGTACTATCACCTTCACCCCAAGTCTAGTAAGGGGAAACTTGCATGGGCCCACTTAGAGAGTTTTGAACTACATTCCTTGCAGTTGGGGATCTCAGAGGACTAGCGCCCAACTTAAACTTTAGAAAGCTAAAGAGGGTAATGGCAACAGGATAAAGTGTTACCTCGAGTTCAGCTTATACCTCCAGGTTTCAAAGGGGCAAGGAATGTTTTGACCAAATATGTGGGGAACTTGGGAAAGTGAGTCTGTGTGGGTTTATCAGGGGTTATGTCCAATGGGTTGTGTTCGCCTTAGAGGGGTGAAGGACTAGAGCAAGAAATTGGGATTGATACCAGATTATTAAGGGTTATAGGGTCGCTATGAGTCAGAATCGACTCGAGGGCAACTGGTTTTGCTTTTGGTGTAGAAGGACTCACACGTGGTCCCCTTCATGGGTGATCTTCCCTTCTGATTTGCCCAAGACTGAGGAGTTTTCCAGGACGTGAGACTTTCTATACTAACATGAGGACATTGCTGGACAAAATGAGTTTGTTGGTCATCCTACCCTCACCAAACCATAATAGGATGCACCGACCCAGAACAAGGGAACGTCAGGAGAGGGTCCCAGCAGAGTTCCTATGAGAAACCCATAAAACCGTCCATGAAAGAAAGACTCATTTTTTAACATTTACCTGGCCCAGAAAGCTCTAAGCTGGTTATAAAAACAAAAGGATTTCCTAGCCCCTTACCATTTCTTCTTCTGGTTCCAACCGAGAAACTGGCTAGCGGTTTCTAGAAGGGGTCTAAGAGAGAGAAGGGAAAGCACAAGATGGAGAATTAGAGAGTAAGCCATCCACAGTGAAGCAGGCCTAAGCAGGAGGCCTGAGGAGATTTAGTGCTAAGCAGTTCCAGTTTCTGCTTATGTAAGATATTCGAACTACTGAATTTAACTATTCATTACTCGAGTGACTATAGGACAACCTTGTCTTGACGTAGACATCTGAGAGTGTCTAAAAAAGTCCCTGGATGTGCCTGAGGGTCCAACCAGGGGCAAGGGAAGGTTAACCCCACTGAACACATGTGAACGGAGCATTGGATCTTAAAATGGATGTGCTATGATTTCGTCATGAGTCATGCTTGCTCAATATGCCTGTTATACTTGAAATTTCAAAAATCCTGCTGTAACAGTAAGTTACAAAGTGCACGTCAAAGAAATAATCTCTTGGTTCTTTCACTCTCCTTTTAAAGGATTATATACACTTTCCACGAACGGCTTAAAACCTTCAGATGATTACCTAGCTTGAGATAGAAAAAATTCCACTGTTTCCGCTCTTCTCTTAGTCCCCAGCAGTACCCAATACCCATCCACTAAATGCTAAATATTTGCCTCTTTTTTTTAGGCTAAAGGCCAAAGGATTCCAGGAGATAAAAGTCAGACCTTTCACAGAGAACTTTGAGCTCATTTATTTTTGCAGGATGTTTGTCAGAAATTACTCGGCTTCCCCCACCACCACTCCTTCCTCTTAGTCAGCTGAGCTCACCTGCTCTCTCCACCTGAGCTCAGGTTGAGTTTTGGCACTCAAAGTGCCTTTTCCTTTTGGATCATCTGTATTGCTGCTTATTCCCAAACCATTCCCACCCACACCGATATGTGGCACACAGTCTCCAGGTCTGATGTTGATTTCCTGGTCTTTCTGGACCAAGCCATCTGATGGTTCTGACTTGTTGCCCAGAATTTTTGTGTTAGGGCTTTGGTTGCTTTTTCCTAGACTCTGCTTCTTGGTTTTCTTGGGTCTTGGTTCTAGCCTCAGCTCTGTTAATAATGCTTTGTATAATCTTAGGCAATTTCTTTATACTTTATAAGTCTCAGTTTCTTCATCCGTACGGTTGGGATAAAATAGCTATGTTGCTCAGGGATATTGTGAAGAAATAAATTAGTAGAAGGCAAAGCACTTTGTAGAAGTTAGTAGTAAATATATGAGTGGTATTAGTAGTAGTACAATCTGGACACATACAATCTGGATACCAAGCTGAAGTTGGGATTTTCAATACCCTGACCTGTCATTACTGCATCACTTCACCATTTTCCTGAATCTCTGATGCGCAGGATGCCAGTAGCCATCTGCCCACCTGGACCACCTTCTTAGTGATGGTGCTCTTCTGCTGCATTATGCAAAGGTAAATTAGCCACTCTCCTTCAATCCCAGGGGAGCCTGCTGAGCCTTCTCTGTTTGACTATTTCTGTCTGACCCAGTCTCCTCATGACTTTAGAGATCTGCAAAACCAGAGTTCAACCAACTATCTCTCCCTTCTGCCCTCATAGCAATCATGCAGAGGAAAGCCAGGAGAGAAAAATATTCTGAAAGCCAAGTGAAGAAAGTTCTTCTAGATGGAAGGAGTAAACAACCGTGTCAGACAGTGGCGGTAGTTCAAGGAAGATAAAGCCTGAGAATTGATCACTGGATTTAGCAATATGGAGGTTACTCGTGACTCTGATAAGAGCAAGTTTGGGAGACTAATAGGAACAAACAGATGGTTAGGGTAGGCTCAACAGAGAACAGAAGGAGTTAAATTAAAGACAATAAGTATAAAGAGCTCTTTCAAGAAAAAAGAATTTTTTTTAAGGGAAGGAGAAAACGGGCAATAGTTGGAGAGAGAAACTGGATGAATAGAGTTTTAAGAGCAAATATAGAAATAATATATCCAATAGAGAGGACTAATTGATGTGGTGGATGAGAGAAAGAGTAGAATTGCTGGAGCAACAGCTTCAGTAGGTAAGAAGGAAGGAGATCTAGTGCAGCACTGGAGGGACTGGGCTTTAGGAATGTGAATGGTTTGGCCTTAGTACAAGAGAAGTAGAGAACAGTGAACAAAGGCAGGTGTGTAGGTAGGTGAGGAAAGTCTCTTCTGATTGCTTCAGTTTTCTCAGTTACATAGTAAGTAAAGTCATTAACTGAGAATGAGGATGGAGGAGGAGGTGCTGGAGAAAGAAGAAAATACAAACCAGGTATAATTCTACCTTCCAGATAGAATGCATTAGTGTATTACCTATTTCCTTCTATCCTTATGTTTTAATAAAACATAATTGTTATGTTGTATGTATATTTTTACATATATTATATCTTTTGTTGTTAGGTTCTGTCAAGTCAGTTCTGACTCATAGCAACCCTTTGTACAACAGAACAACACACTGCCTGGTCCTGCGCCATCTTTACAATTGTTGTTATGTTTGAGCTCATCATTGCAGCCACTGTGTCAATCCATCTTGTTGAGAGTCTTGCTCTCTTTTGCTGACCCTCTACCAACTATGACGTCCTTCTCCAGAGACTGGTACCTCCTGATGACATGTCTGAAGCATGTGAGACGCAATCTCATCATCCTTGCTTCTAAGGAGCATTCTGGCTGTACTTCTTCCAAGATAGCTTTGTTCATTCTTCTGGCAGTCCATGGTGTATTCAATATTCTTTGCCAACATCATAATTCAGAAGCATCAATTCTTCTTCAGTCTTCCTTATTCATTTGTCCAGCTTTTGCATCCAAAGGCGGTGACTGAAAACACCATGGCTTGGGTCAGGTGCACCGTAGTCCTCAAACTGATACCTTTGATTTTTAACACTTGAAACAGGTCTTTTGCAGTAGATTTGCCCAATGCAATCTGTTGTTTGAGTTTTTGACTGCTGTTTCTTTGGGCATTGATTATGGATCCAAGTAAAATGAAATTCTCGTGGACTTCAATCTTTTCTCCATTTCTCATGATGTTGTTATTGGTGCAGTTGTGAAGATTTTTGTTTATGTTGAGGTGTAATCCATACTGAAGGCTTTGATGTTCATCAGTAAGCGCTTCAAATCCTCTTCATTTTCCATAAGGAAGGTTCTGTCATCTGCATATAAGCATTTTAGGAAGGCTGCTGGTGCAGTGGAAACCCTGGTGGTAGAGTGGTTAAGAGCTACATCTGCTAACTAAAAGGTCAGCAGTTTGAATCCACCAGGTGCTCCTTGGAAACTCTATGGGGCAGTTCTACTCTGGCCTATAGGGTCTCTATGAGTCAGAGTTGGAACGGACTCGACAGCAATGGGTTTGGTTTTTACGTTTTTTGGTGGCGCAATGGTTAAAGCAATCAGATGCTAACTGAAAAGTTGGCAATTTGAACCCACCATCTGCTCCTCGTGAGAAAGATGCGGCTGAGAAAGATGCGGCAGTGTGCTTTCTAAAGAATTACAGCTTTGGAAACCCTATAGGGCAGTTCTACTCTGTCCTGTAGGATTGCTATGAATCGGAATCGGCTCTACATCAGTGGGTTTTGTTTGTTTTTTTTATGAGCATTTTATTACTCACTATGAGCATTTTTTCATTTAACAATCATTTGAAATCATTATATTTAGTGGAGTGAAATACTCTGTTGGGACTAGGTTATAATCTGTTTGGCCAATCTGCTATAGTTAGACATGAAGAGATCCCCCCCCCCAAACTTTTCCTCCTTATAAAGAATGTTTAAATGTAGTGCACTCTATGTATTCATTTATTGTGTACACGCACCTGCCAAGCACTCTCTATATGTACTTGTCTACATCACTAATTCAAAAATATTCACTTTACTGAAGTAAATAAATATCACAAAGGTGTAAATTCCTCCCAAATTAGCTTGTAAGTGTAACATCCCTGTGCCCTCCAGTCTATTCCAACTCACAGTGACTCTATATAGGACAGAGTAGAACTGCCGCAGAGGGTTTCCAAGGAGGGCTGGTGGGTTCGAGCTGCTAACCTTTGGTCAGCAACCAAATGCTTAACTACTGCACCACCAGGGCCAAGTTTAAAGTAGTTCCAATTAAACTGCCATGGTTTTATTTTATTTAAAAAAAAAAAAAGATGAAATGAGCCTAAACTTCATTTGGATACATTAATGGATAAGAAAGACTTTGAAAATGAAGAATAATTGAGGAAGAATGATGGCTACAGTAAATATTAAGATGTATTATAAAGCTAAAATAATTAAAACAGCATGGTTTTGTAACACGGATTGACAAGTAAAGGAATAACGTTGCCTGGGAACAGAGTTAGCACATACAAAAAAGTTAGTATATGATTAAAGGCAATATTACAAATAAGTAGTGACACCAAGGGCTATTTAATAAATGGTGCCAAAATACCATCAACTATTTGGAAAACAACAAAAAGGGAAAAGAAAATCCCCTTTCTGAAAAGCCCATTTACTAAGATAAAATTAAAAGGAAAGATGTATGCTACCATCTAGTGGTTAAACGGGTAACCGCACACATATTGTTCAATCTAGCATCTGCTGACAGAAATTTAAAACGGAATGAAACTCGAGAGAGAGAAATTTTTCAATAATAAAAAGGCTTTTACCTCACACCTCACTTAAGGACAGGTCTGTGAATATGCTAAGGTAATTTTATTGTTTCGAAGAACGTTATAAATGTTAGCCTGTACAGTGATCCTATGCCGACGGCAACGGGTTTGGTTTTTTCTTTGTTTTTTGTGATATAGTGAGCCTAAGTTAGCATAAGAAATATCGGCATGCCAACCGTTCATACTCTTTTTAGTAACACATTGAAACAAAGGAACAATATGAGTAAAATCATGCTGATTAGAAATTTATATATGAAAGTAGAACCCACCAGCTTTTATAGTTTTGAGTAAGAATACATTCTGGGAAACCCGTTCCCTGTATTTGGGAACCTGGTGGCCATCCAGAACTTGTGGATAGGACGGTTGTGTAGTTCCTCATGGACCCCAGGTACAATCATCTATACATTAATCTCTGCCTCTGGTCTTTCCTTCAGTCCATCCCGACTGCAGCAAGGACATACAGGCTCATCTGCAAAGCAGCCCTTCCATTTCTGAGAACAGCCCCTCCTTCACCATCCAGTTGGATGCAGAAGTTAGTCTTGTTGTAATGCACCTTTGCTCCTTGACCACTGCTAATTATTCAAGAGCTAAGCCCCTGGGCTGAAGCTAGCCCCTTTCATTGGAATTTTGGGTTTGGGACTGAAAGCATTGGGCCAGTCAGTTTCTGGGTTGTCAAGACTGAGGGCTTAAAATTGAGGAGATTTTGGCTGTCATTAACATAAACTGGAGAAACAGAAGGAGCAAGTGGAAGGAATGAAGCTCAAAGGGGCAGCAACGGGAGATGAATGAAGAAGCACCATGATATACTTCCATCCCTGGCTCTGGTTGCTCCTGATAAACATATTTGCTGGATGTTCAGTTCCTCCTTGAATTCCTTATATTCCAAATACCCTTCCAACAGACTTTTCTTTTGCTGAAGCAAATGTAAATGTTGTTTCTGGCCCTTGAAATCAAAAGTGCACTAATATATCTCTTGAAAGCACAAACCTGATCTATATCATTCAACAGCTCCTCATGACCTCCACATCAAGGCCAAATTCCTTCGCATGGCTGTGAGGCCCTCATGACCTGGCCTGGTGTATCTCTCAAGCCTTGTGGCTGGCTTTTTTTCTCTCTCTCTCCTTCCTCTCATTCACTCCTCACCTTCCCCTCCATCTTCTATGCTCTGATCATACTCAACATACTCTCAGTTCCCATATCATGCCATTCTACCAGCCTCTAGGCCAGCCTTTTCCTCTCCGTAAAATAAAATAATTTCCACCATCCCTTTTCCCCCAGCAGCTCCTACTCATCCTTCAGATTCCAATTTAGGCATCACTTCAGGAAATCCTCTCAGGTACCCCCAACCAGGTTGGTTGCCCCTCCTACATTATCCCATAGCAGCATGTCACTAACCCCATTATAGTGTTTATCATTTTGCATTTAAGTGGCCTGTTTGTGTCCCACAGCAGACTCTAAGCTCTGTGAGGTAAGGATAGGGTTTGAGTTACCATTATATAACCTAAAATAGAATTAGTACTCAAACATTCATTCAATGAACAAATGAGTGAGCATAGAGAACCATATCTGTTATCTAAGAGGGAAACAAAGTTACAAGTGAGCTGTGAATCTTTTCACAACAAAGTGCCCATTTGTTCTCATTTTGCTTATCCTGGTTTGTAATAGCTCTAATAACATATTTGAGAGCAGCTCCCGCAGGCTTTAAAACCAGACAGATACTCATAACGTATGCAACTTTGTTTTACGCTAAGTCAAAGCTAAATGCACATGAATCAATAGAGGGATTATCTATATTTTGTGGACATGGGTGGTCCAGACACCCACAAGGAGATAAATAAATGTTTGAGGTGGGTCCTTCAATGATTTTTGCAACTGGTGCCAATTTGGCAAGCTTGACTGGGCCCTACCAGCCCGAAGAACCATGATTTTGGTATGATGTTGGGGAATTTGTGGCTTCCATCTGCTGGTTATCTCACAAAATGTAGAGCTGAGAAAAATCACATACTGATTAAATCATAGAATCCCACACTTGGAAGGGACTTCATGAGATGATCTGGGCCCGCCTCCTGAAGGTCAATGCATAAATCATCTTGTGCAGATGGCTGTTTATACTATTTTTAAAGCTCTTTAAGGATGGAGATTACACAGCTTCCCTTGGTAGCCTGATCCTCACGGTCAAGAACTTCCTTTTTTAAAAGCCGGGTTTTTCGCTGCAGTTTGGCCCACTTCCTCTTTTTCAGCTCTCTGTGTATACTGAGCATACATGCTCAACCTCTCCTGCTAATTACCTCTGGCCCGTGCCCCATATTCTTGCAGTTAATTATTAAGATTTGTGTTGTTCTCCCCTTCCCAAGCTACACAGTTGTAATTCCTTTATTTTTCCCCTTCAATTATTTTTGTAATTTAGATGTTACTTCTTAGAGCCTATCCCACAGCTCACCATATAAAATGGGTATTTCTGCTCAGTCCTGATCAGCTGTAAATAAACAGCAAAGCTCTCTTCTTACCTGATCCCAGTATTGTGTTTACTGTTTAAATTACAATGTTTAATTTTTCATTTCCAGAGTTGTTTCACAATAAATCTCAAGCCTTTTACTGTCAAATGGATATTTAGCTGGTCTTTCTTCATGTCAACTCTCTAATTTTTCTTGGGTTTTGCAGTAGGCTGAATAATGCTTCCCCGGCCCCCAAGATGTTCACATCCTGATCCCTGGAACCTATGAATATGTTATGTTACATGATAAAAGGAACTTTGCAGATGTGATTAAGTTAAGGATCTTGAGATGGGGAGAGTATCCTGGATCACCAACGTGGGCCCAATGTAATCACCAAACCAAGCCAAACCTGTTGCCATGGAATCAGTTTTGAATCATGGCATCCCCATGTGCTCCATAGGGTTGTCTTGGCTGTAATTTTCACTGATGAAGATTGCCAGACCTTTTTTTCTTGGTGTCACTGAGTGGGTTCGAACTGCCAACCTTTAGGTTAGTAAACCTACCTGCTGCCGTCGAGTCAATTCTGACTCATAGTGACTCTATAGGACAGAACTGCCCTATAGGGTTTCTAAGGAGCAGGTGGTGGATTTGAACTGCCAACCTTTTGGTTAGCAGCTGAGCTCTTAACCACTGTGCCACCAGGGCTCAAGTGCAAACCATTTGGACCACCCAGAGACCTAAACCTAAGAGAGTTGTTATAAGAGGGAAGCAGAGACAGGAGGATCAGAGTCAAAGAAAAGAAATCTGACAATGGGATCAGAGATTGGAAAGATATACTTCGAAGATGAAGGAAGAGGGGGTGAGCCAAGGAAGGCAGGCTGCCTGTAGAAACTGGAAATAGGCAAGGAAATGGACTCTCTTTTAGAACCCTTCATTATTTTGGCCTGGCAAAACCACTTTCAGACTTCACACCTTCAGAACTGTAAGATAATAAACGTGTGTTGTTTTAAATCACTAATTTTGTGGTAATTTGTTACAGCAGCAGTAGGAAACATATACAGCTTTATCAATGAAAATATCCATGCCTATTTTGAATGTAATTGTTTTATTTAACAGAACATTTTGGATTTATAAAGATTTCTAGAATTGTTTTCCCATCGTCAAAACCACAGCAAAACTAGCGGGTATTTACTATACTATCGACAACCTTAGTTTCTTAGCAATTGTTTAAAAAATAATTTATTTGTAATAGGTGATTCCTTTTATTGAAAGGGTTCTAAGCACCAGGTACTGCACCATGAGCTTGGTATGTGCTATCTCATTTAAGTGTCACACACACATGCACCTAGCCTTATAAGGTAGGTATTATTAGTGGGGCATTTATGGTTCAATTCTCACCTTCCATGCAGGAGACTCCAGTTTGATTCCTGGCCAGTGGGCCTCATATGCAGCCCCCATGTCTGTCAGTGGAGGCTTACGTGTTGCTATGATGCTGAATAGGTTTCAGCGAAACTTTCAGACTAAGACAAACAAGGAAGAAAAGCCTGGCAATCTACTTCTGACAATCAGCCAGTGAAAACCCTATGGATTACAACAGTTCAACCCGTAACCAATCATGCAGATGGTACAGGACTGGACAGTAGGACCAAGCAGCATTTTGTACCATTGTGCAAGGCGTCATATTGAGTCAGGGAATGCCAGGAGTCAGGGCTCCCATGAGTTGGGGTTTGCCGTGAGTTGGAGCCAACTTGAAGTCAGCTAACAACAACAATGTTATCCCCATCTTACAGGGGGGAGCCTTGGACCTGGCGAAGTGATGCAACATAGTCAGTCACTGACGGAGTTGATATTCAAGCCCTGCTCTGCCTGGTTTTAAAGCCTGCCTTCTCTCTACTTTTTTTTTTTCTCTCTACCATGTTGACCTGCCACTGTGTCATGCTCATTTTCTCTACCTAGGGTACAAAATTGTGAAGAATCTGAAGCATCATGATTTTTCAAGGAAGATGTGTTACTATAAATGTAACTTTCATGGGGGGAAAAAAGCTGGTTTCCTAGAAATGCCATGTATTTGTTCCAGATGTCAGATGGAAATGATTTCAAACAGCAAGAACAAGATTATAATTGTTGGAAAAGTGTGAGGGATCACTCAAAAACATTGAGGGAAAAGCAAAAGCTCTTTCCGTCTTGGCAGGAACCTGTAATTTCCCTGAGGATATATCATTTCTACAGAGTGAAACTTCTGGATTAGTTTTCAGCAAAGTGTGGCTGAAACTCTTACTCTGCTCTATGAAAGTTTCTAAAATTGTGTTGTTCTTAGTCTATTTCTGTTACCTATTTAATTCGACATGTGGGGTAAGGGCTATTTCACTCTGTAGTCTTCTTTCTTAACTCAGTTCGCTCTAGTTGAAAGAGAGGAGAGAGCAACTTTATTTTTAATGCTAACCTTTCCCAACTCTGCTTTCCATGTGGTCTGCCAAGGCTGGGAGAATGTACAAATTTGTTCTCAATTATCTCATCTTAACAAAGCAACCAACGAATATTCAGTCAACCAACACCACCTATTGGTCCTACTAATTGCCTTCCACCTCCCCTATTTTTGATCTGAACAATCTTGTATTATGTAAAACATTACCAAAATAGAGCTTCAAGTCACACTCCTCTTCCTACCAGACTACTGCTCCCATGCTCCACATATATAGAAATCTTACAGATGCCCCCACTTCTTTCCATCCCAGCAATTCTAGAAAGACCACAGTGGCCTACACTCAGTATCTGCACCTCTCAATGCCTTGTCTCTTCTTAAACTACTCTAATTCAATCTGTCCCAATCATTCTTTGTGAGGCAAAATTTGGTGAGCTTCTGTAGTGTGGGAGTGTAGAAGCCAATTGGATATCTTTTACATGACCAAAACTAAACCTACTATTTTACCTCCAGGCTCTAAAACCTGCCCCTCCTCCAGTATTTAAACATGCCATTATTGCACCCTAGAAAAATAAGAATTATTCTTTAACATTATTTAACACCCAAATTATTTTCAGATTTCTCAATTGTTTCAAAACGTCTTTCTATGATTTAAATCAGGATCCAAATGAGGTTCACACTGACTTTGATAGTTTTGCTTTTGATGGTTATGTCTTTGAGTCTCTTTTATGTTATAACAGACCTTCTTTTTGTGTGTGTGTTTTAATTCTAATTATCTGTTAGAGAAAATGAATAGTTTGTCCTGTAGAATGTTCTACATTTTGAATTTGGCTCATGGCTTCCCCAATTTTGTAATTAATTAGTATTTAGATTAAGAAAAACCAAAACCAAACCCAGTGCCGTCAAGTTGATTCTGACTCATAGCGACCCCATAGGACAGAGTAGAATTGCCCCATAGAGTTTCCAAAGAGCTCCTGGCAGATTCGAACTGCCAACCCTTTGGTTAGCAGCCGTAGCACTTAACCACTATGCCACCAGGGTTTCCATTAAGAGGATTCATTAAATTCAGGTTCAATTTTTAAAGCGACAATAGTTTAGGGTAGTGTTTTCTATTGCATCACATCATAACAGTTTTTATTCTATAATTTCTTTTATATTATTTAGCTGGAATTCTATAAAGATATTTCTGTCACAAAGTATTAAGTTACTCTAACAATCTGTGCAGAAAAGGATAACAAATGCCTGCTTCTTTCCCTATATTTATCAGTTTTTTCAAGTAATGAGTTGATATCTCAGCAACCTTCAATATCCCATTCAAACCCGTTGCCGTAGAGTCGAATCCGATTCATAGCAACCCTATAGGACAGAGTAGAACTGCCCCATAGGATTTTCAAGGAGCAGCTGGCCTATTTGAACTGCTGACCTTTTGGTTAAAAGCCATGGTTCTTAACCACTACGCCATCAGGGCAACCTTTGATAGTGGTGAATATTTTTTTAAACCCCTTATATTAAAAAAAAATTAAACCTACAAAAGAGTTAAAAGAATAATGCAAAGCACATTCCTATATGTTTCAGAGCCTAGTACATCTTTGTTAGCATTTTGTCACACTTGTATCCCTTCCCCCATCAGCTTTGAGCACTTCCCGTTCTGGCACAAGGTGTTCTAAGCTTCCCTTGTATTTTATATTCCTCGGAGGAATTGAGCATTTCTTCAAGGAGCCCTTGATTTTTTAATGGGAAGTGGTATTTAAAATCAAGAACATTGTGTGTGTGTGTGTGTGTGTTGTGTGTATATATCCATATATGTTTATACACACATATATATCCAGTATTGTTTTAATTTCTTTTACTCATATACTCATAGCTTCCAGCTATGTCTTAATGCATTTATTTCAAATACCAGCAGGGTCGCCCACGGTGGACAGGTTTCAGTGGAGCTTCCACTCTAAGACAGACTAGGAAGAGGGACCTGGCAGACTACTTCTGAAGAAAATGGCCAGTGAAAACCTTGTGAATAGCAGAGGAACATTGTCTGATGTAGTGACGGAAGATGAGCCTCTCAGATTGAAAGGCACTCAAAACATGACTGAGGAAGAGCTGCCTCCTCAAAGTAGAGTCAGCCTTAATGACATGGATGGAGTCAAGCTTTCGGGACCTTCATTTGCTGTTGTGGCACAACCCAAAATGGGAAGAAACAGCTGGAAATATTCATTAAAAATCAGAATGTGAAATATACAAAGTATGAATCTAGGAAAATTGGAAGTTGTCAAAAATGAAATGGAATGCATAAAGATCGATATCCTAGGCATTACCAAGCTGAAATGGACTGGTACTGGCCATTTTGAATTAGACGATGATATGGCCTACTATGCCAGGAATGGCAAATTGAAGAGGAATGATGTTGCATTCATTATCAAAAAGAACATTTTAAGATCCATCCTGAAGCACAATGCTGTCAGTGATAGGGTAGTATCCATACACCTACAAGGAAGACCAGTTAATCTGACTATTATTCGAATTTACGAACCAACCACTAATGCCGAAAATGAAGACATTGAAGATTTTTCCCAACTTTTGCAGTCTGAAATTGATCAAACATGCATTCAAGATGCATTGATAATTATTGGTGATTAGAATGCGAAATTAGAAACAAAGAAAAAGGATCAGTAATTGGAAAATATGGCCTTGGTGATAGAAACGACAGTGGAGATCACATTATAGGATTTTGTGTGACTGACGGCTTCTTCGTTGCAAATACCTTTTTTCAACAATATAAATGGTGACCATATACGTTGACCTTGCCAGATGGAATACACAAGGATCACACTGACGACATCTGTGGAAAGAAAAAAAGGAGAAGCTCAATATTATCAGTCAGAACAAGGCCAAGGCGGAACAGACCATCAATTGCTCATATGCAAGTTCAAGTTGAAGCTGAAGAAAATTAGAGCAAGTCCACGAGAGCCAAAATACAATCGTGAGTACATACCACTTGAATTTAGAGACCATCTCAAGAATAGATATGATGTATTGAACACTAATGAGCGAAGACCAGATGAGTTGTGGGATGACATTAAGGACATCATATTGACGGCACTGGTTTTTGGGTATATGAAGAAAGCAATAGGTCATTAGAAAAGAGAGAAAAGATCAAAATGGGTGTCAGAAGAGATTCTGAAACTTGCTCTTGAACACAGTGCAGCTAAAGTGAATGGAAGAAAATATAAAGTAAAAAAGTTGAACAGAAGATCTCAAAGCACAGCATGAGAAGTCAAAATTAAGTACAAAGAAATGTGCAAAGACCCGAAGTTAGAAAACCAAAGGGGAAGAACATCCTCGACATTTCTCAAGCTGAAGGAACTGAAGAAAAGATTCAAGCTTCGAGTTGCAATACTGAAGAATTACATTGGCAAAATACTGAATGACGCAGGAAGCATCAAGAGATGGAAGGAATACAGAGTCTGTACCAAAAAGAATTGGTTGAGGTTCAACAATTTCAGGAGGTAGCATATAATCAAGAACTGATGGTATTGAAGGAAGAAGTCCAAGCTGCACTGAAGGCACTGGAGAAGAACAACGCTCCAGGAATTGAAGGAGTATCAGTTGAGAAGTTTTGACAAATAGATGCAGTGCTGGAAGTGTTCACTCATCTATGCCAAGAAATATTGAAGACAGCTACCTGGCCAACTGACTAGAAGAGATCCATATTTGTGTCCATTCCAAAGAAAGATGATCCAACAGAATGAGGAAATTATCAAACAATATTATTAGTATCACAGATGAGTAAAATATTGCTGAAGATAATTCACAAGCTGTTGCAGCAGTACATCAACAGGGAACTGCCTAACATTCAAGCCGGATTCAGAAGCGGACACGGAACCAGGGATATCATTGCTGATGTTAGATGGATCTTGGCTGAAAGCAGAGAATACCAGAAAGATGTTTACCTGTGTTTTATTGACTATGCAAAGCCATTCAACTGTATGGATTATAACAAATTATGGATAACTTTGCAAAGAATGGGAATTCCAGGAGACCTAATTGTGCTAGTGAGGAACCTGTACACAGACCAGGAGGCAGTTGTTCCAACAGAATAAGGGGCTACTGCATGGTTTAAAATCAGGAAAGATGTGCGTCAGGGTTGTATCCTTTCACCATATTTATTCAATCTGTATGCTAAGCAAATAATTGGAGAAGCTGGATTATGTGAAGAACTCAGCATCAGAATTAGAGACTCATTAACAATCTGTGGTATGCAGATGACACAATCTTCTTGCTGAAAGTAAAGATGACTTGAAGAACTTGCTAATTAAGATCAAGACTACAGCCTACAGTATGGATTACACCCCAACATAAAGAAAATAAAAATCTTCACAATTGGACCAATAAGCAACATCATGTAAACAGCATGGAGAAAATACTGAAGTTATAAAGGATTTCATTTTACTTGGATCCACAATCATTGCCTATGGAAACAGCAGTTAAGAAATCAAACAATGTATTACACTGTTCAATTCTGCTGCAAAAGACCTCTTTAAAATATTAAAAAGCAAAGATGTCGCTTTTAGGACTAAGGTGTGCCTGACCGAAGCCATGGTATTTTTAATTGCCTCATAGGCATGCAAAAGGAGTATGTATGAATAAGGATGACCAAAGAATTGATGCATTCTAATTATGGTGCTTGCAAATAATATTGAATATGCCACGGACTGCCAGAAGAATGAACAAATCTGTCTTGGAAGAAGTACAGCCAGAATGCTCCTCAGAAGTGAGGATGGTGAGGCTTTGTCTCATTTACATTGGACATGTTATCAGGAGGGACCAATCTCTGGAGAAGGACATCATGCTTGGTAAAGTAGAGGGTCAGTGAAAAAGAGGAAGACCCTCAGTGAGATGGATTGACACAGTGACTGCAACAATGGGCTCAAACATAGCAACAATTGTGAGGAGGGCGCAGGACTGGGCAATGTTTTGTTTTGCTATACATAAGGTCACTATGAGTCAAAATCGACTCTCTGGCATCTACCAGTAACAATCCTGTATGACCTCATCTTAACTTTATTACGTCTTCAAAGACCCTATTTCCAAAGAAGGTCACACTCACAAGTTCCAATGGACGTGAAATTTTAGAAGACACTGTTCAACCAAGTACAATCATAGTGTATTATTATTTTTTGATGTGCTGCCAGATTCTGTTTGTTGATTTTTGTTTTGGGATTTTTAAATTAGTATTTATAAATGAAATCTGCCTATAATTTTCTTTTTTTGTCCTATCTTCATCAAGTGTAAGTATCAACGTTACACTTATTAAAAAAAAAACAAATTTGGACTTTTTTCTCACCTCGCCTCTGGAACAATTTATATACCATCATGATTATCCAGTCTTGGAAACTTTGGTAAATGTCACATGTGAAATCATCTCTCTTAATCATCTAGTGCTGCTGTAACAGAAATGGCTTTAGCAAAGGGATGGCTTTAAAAATTATTCTCTCACAGTTTAGTAGGCCAGAAGTCCAAATTCAGGGCATCGGCTCCAGGGGAAGTCTTTCTCTCTATGTTGGCTCTGGAGGAAGGTCCTTATCATCAATCTTCTGGTCTAGGAGCTTCTCTGTGCATGAACCTTGGGTCCAATGGATGCACTCTGCTCCTGCTGTTGCTTTCTTGGTGTATGAGGTCCTCCTGTCTCTCTGCTCACTTCTCTCTTATATCTCAAAAGAGATTGACTTAAGACACTATCTAATCTTGTAGACTCAGTCCTGCCTCATTAACATAACTGCCTCTAATCCTGCCTCATTAACATCATAGAGGTAGGATTTACAAAGTCCAGGAAAATCACATCAAATAACAAAATCTTGGACAATCACACAATACTGGGAATCATAGCCTAGCCAAGTTGACACATATTTTGGGAGGACACAATTCAATCCATGAAATCCTACACTTTGGCCCTCCAAAATTCATGACCTTGCCACATGTAAAACACATTCACCCAATCATATCATAGCAAAAGTCTTAAAACAATTCCAAGTCTAAAATCCAAAAATTCCTCTACATCTGTGAAATCTAGAATACAAGTTATCTGCTTCCAAAGCACAGTGGTAAACAGTCACAATCTAGATGATTCCATTACAAATGGGAGAAATTGGAGGGAAAGACTGGGTAACAGGCACAAAGTCAACAGAACACATTACATTAGCCCTCGAGGCTTGAAAATAATCCTCTGTTTTCTGAGACTATTTAGAAAATGACCCTACCCTCCAGGCTCTAGGTGTTGGCCACACTCTCCGGATTCTGGTGGAGGCCCCTCGGCCCTGGGCTTCAACTCCACCTTCCAGGCCCACTGGAAGGGAAACTCTGCTCCCTTGGCTTTGGGCGGCCCCATTCTCCTAGTACCTCTGAGTGGGAATCTACCCTTCAAGATCCCAGAAGTCATGGCCCTACACTTCAAGAATTAGGTAGCTTGGCTTCCTGTGTTCCTAGTCTGTTCAGCTTCTGCTTCTTGGTTCCTTGGCCTATCGGCCCTTTGAGCTTCCTCACCCGGGTCTGCCCTGATGGGGCAAGTGTTCCAAAGCTCTTCAGCTCCACCAAAAAGTGCCTGGAGGCACCCACTCTGCCAGTAAACTTTGGACTGAAGGCACTCATCTCTCTTGCTCTGTGGGTCAGAAAGCCTAGGTCCACTGATAAGTACCCAAAGGTACCCCACACCACCAAGAAGCCTCCTGCACAAAGGCACTCAGCTCTCATGCTCCGTGGGTTGCCTCCAGCTCTGTCTTTCACTGGTCTCCTGGTTCTGATGCTGCCGTTTCTCTGCCGCTGCTTCTCACTCTCTATGCTGTCTCTGGTGTAACATCTCTCCTCACTTACTTCTGAGTCCTCACCAGAACTGTCTTTGATGTCCAGAATTCCACCAACAGTGCCTCCAAGGCAATCTAGGTTTCTATTATTAGGCACTTCAAAGCTCTTCCAGCCTCTATCCATTCACTGTTTCAAAACTGCCTCTACACTCTAGGTACCTGTTAGAACCCATCCCACCCTCAGTACCAAATTCTTAGTTATCTAGTGCGGCCATAACAGAAATACCACAAGTGGATGGCTTCAACAAACAAAAGTTTATTCTCTTACGGTTTAGGGGGCTGGAAGTCCAAATTCAGGGTGTCAGCTTCAGAGGACAGCTTCCATTATCTGTCAGCTCTGGAGGAAAGTCCTTGTCATCAATTTTCTCCTGGTCAAGGAACTTCTCAGTGCAGGAATCTCGGGTCCAAAGGACGGTCCCTGCTCCTGGCATTACTTTCTTGGCAGTATGAGGTTCCCCTGTCTCTCTGCTCACTCTGTCTTTGATATCTCAAAAAAGATTGACTCAAGATACAACCTAATCTTGTAGACTGAGTTCTGCCTCATTAACATAACTATCTCTAATCCTGCCTCATTAGCATCATAGAGGTAGGATTTACAGCACCTAGGAAAATCACATCAGATGACAAAATGTGGACAATCACACAATTCTGGAAATCGTGGCCTAGAGAAGTGGACACATATTTTGGGGGGACGCAATTCAATCCATAACATCATCTGAACCTGGTGCCTTTTTATGAGATAATTCTTTGATACTTTTCTCCATTTTGTCCATGGAAATGGGTCTATTTCATTTTTTTATTTTTACTACTGTCATTTATTTTAAATTACATGAAAAATTGTATGTACTTTTTCCAGATTTTCAAATATATTTAATAAGAATTTGCAAAATCTTATATTCCTCTGTTTCAGTGGTTGTTTCCCAATACATTATATATATGTATATATATAATTGTATCATCTTCTTTTTTCCCTTGCTTTTAGGTTGGCTATTGGTTTTCAATTTTGTTTCTTTTCAGAGAAACATCATTTTGATTTATTAGTCCTATTTCTTTGTTGTCATTTTCTACCTAATTCTTATTCCCTTTGCCTTTATTATCTTCTGAGAGTTTTAAGAATCATACTGGGTTTTGAATTTCATAAAATGTGTTCTTTGAGATAATCACATGAAGTTTTTCCTTTTTATTTCTGTTAATGTTTTGAATTACATTGATTGCTTTGTTAGTGGTAAACCCCTCTGCAATTCCTGGAATACACCTTGATTGTGCTGTATTATTCATTTTCTGTGCTGCTGGATTCGATTTGCTAATATTTTGTATAGAATTTTTGCACTTATGTTCGTGAGTCAGATCGGCCTGCTCTTTTCCTTTCTTGCAAAATCCTTGTCAGGTTTTTGTATTGACGTTATCCTGGACTTGTAAAATAAACTGGGAAATATTCCTTCTTTTTCTTTTGTTTAGAAGAGTTTATGTAATATTAGAAAATCTATGGGGCAGTTCTACTCTGTCCTATAGGGTCGCTATGAGTTGGAATCGACTCGACGGCAGTGGGAGTGGGTATGTAAGATTGGTTTGTTTTTTTTTTTTTCCTTCCTTGAATGTTTAGAAGAATTCACCTGTGAAACCATCTGGGCCTGGTTTTTTTTTTTTTTTTTTTTTTTTTGGTGGGGGGAAGATTTTTTTAAATAAAAGATTTAAATTCCATAACGAAAAAAAAAAAAAACTATTAAGGTTTTATATTTCTTGTATCTCTTTTAGCAACATTTTTCTAGGATTAGTCCATTTCATTTACTGTATTTTTTACACAAATAACACTAGCCTTCTACCTTTTTTTGCCAACTGCGCCTTCACTGTGAGGTACTTTTCTAAGTGTGCTATGCTAATTTTTTTTACAGCAACATGTAAAAAAAAAACTGGCATAGATGTGCTTATGAAAATACCTCACAGACTGAGGGCAGGGCTGGCAAACAAACGTAGACATTGCACATCATTTGGCTAAAACTATGGTAACTTGTCACATTTACTGGGCATAAAATTTTAAATACCTTCTTATTATTCTTTTATTGTCTGGAGAATCTTTGGAGATACTCCCTTTATATTACTAGTATTGGCAATTTTTCCTCTTTTTTTCTGACTAGTTTTCTTAGTCAAGGATTTCATTTAATTGGGTAAACAATCAACATCCATGGAAGTAGCAGTCAAGAAATCAAAAGCAATATTGCACTGGGCAAATTTGCTGCATATATACTTTTAAAACCTTCAAAAGCAAAATTGTCACTTTGATGATTAAGGTGTGCCTGAACTCAAGCCATGGTATTTTCAATAGCCTAATAGGCACGCAAAACTGGACAGTGAGAAAGGAAGACCGAAGAATTGATCCCTTTGAGTTATGGCATTGGTGAAGAATACTGAATATACCATGGACTGCCAGAAGAGCAAACAAATCTGTTTTGGAGGAAGTACAGCCAGAATGCTCCTTAGAAGTGAGAATGGCTAAACTCTTCTTCTGGATTACTTTGGACATGCTGTCAAGAGGGACCAATCCCTGGAGAATGACATCATGCTTGGTAAAGTAGAGGGTCATCAAAATAGAGCAAGACCCTCAATGAGATGGATTGGCACAGTGGCAGCAACAACGGGTGGGCTCAAACTTATCTACTATTGTGAGGATGGCATATGACCGAGAAACATTTATTTCTGTTATATGTAGGGTCTCTATGAGTTGGAACCGACTCAGCAACACCTAACAACAACAGTTTTGCTAGGGATTCATTAATTTCATTAATCTAATCAAAGAACCAACTTTTGCTTTGTTGATTTTTTTTTTAATTGTCAAATTTTTACCCTATTTCATTATTTTTTCTCTTACCTTTACATTTCCTTTCTTCTACTTTTTGGAGTTAGCTCTTCTGCCTTCCAGTTTTTTTGATATAAAAGATCAGACCAATGATTTTCAAACTTTCTTCTTTCCAGCATATACATTTACCATTGGTTAATTATAGCAGAGTAGAAAGATAAAAGACTGTTACTAGGCTATTACTAACATGTCTACCCTTGAAGTTCCCGACTCTGGTCTTATTGTTTACGTGAAAAATACAACTCTGTTTAATTAAGCCTCTGTGATTGGGTTTGTATTACACATAGCCAAACATAATACCTAACTACAGTAATATGTTCAACTTCATTTCTACACTTACTTGGCTCCTTACCTTCTTAGCTTCATCTCACATCCTCAGCCCTGGGTTTTCCTCTTGATCTTAAGGGAGGATTCATTTTCTCTAGTTTTGACCTTTGACTCTCTTTTGGACTTGACTCACATTCACTGTTTTTTTTAAATAATTTTTATTGAGCTTTAAGAGAACTTTTACAAATCAAGTCAGTCTGTCACATATAAGCTTATATACAGCTTACTCCATACTCCCACTTAATCTCCCCTAATGAGTCAGCCCTTCCAGTCTCTCCTTTTGTGACAGTTTTGCCAGTTTCTAACCCTCTCTACCCTCCTATCTCCCCTCCAGACAGGAGATGCCAACACAGTCTCAAGTGTCCACCTGATACAAGTAGCTCACTCTTCATCAGCATCTCTTTCCAACACATTGTCCAGTCCCTTCCATGTCTGATGAGTTGTCTTCGGGAATGGTTCCTGTCCTGGGCCAACACAAGGTTTGGGGACCATGACCGCCGGGATTCCTCTAGTCTCAGTCAGACCATTAAGTCTGGTCTTTTTATGAGAATTTGGGGTCTGCATCGCACTGATCTCCTGCTCCCTCAGGGGTTCTCTGTTGTGCTCCCTGTCAGGGCAGTCATCAGCTGTGGCCGGGCACCATCTAGTTCTTCTGGTCTCAGGATGATGTAAGTCTCTGGTTCATGTGGCCCTTTCTGTCTCCTGGGCTCATAGTTATTGTGTGACCTTGGTGTTCTTCATTCTCCATTGATCCAGGTGGGTTGAGACCAACTGATGCATCTTAGATGGCCGCTTGTTAGCATTTAAGACCCCAGACGCCTCATTTCAAAGTGGGATGCAGAATGTTTTCATAATAGAATTATTTTGCCAATTGACTTAGAAGTCCCCTTAAGCCATAGTCCCCAAACCCCCGCCCTTGCTCCGCTGACCTTAGAAGCATTCAGTTTACCCCGGAAACTTCTTTAATTTGGTCCAGTCCAGTTGCGCTGACCTTCTGTGTATTGAGCATTGTCCTTCCCTTCACCTAAAGTAGTTCTTATCTACTAACTAATCAGTAAATAACCCTCTCCCACCCGCCCTCCCTCCCTACCTCGTAACCACAAAAGTATATGTTCTTCTTAGTTTATACTATTTCTCAATATAATAGTGGTCTTATAAAAATATTTGTCCTTTTGCCTCTGACTAATTTCACTCAGCATAATGCCTTCCAGGTTCCTCCATGTTATGAAATGTTTCACAGATTCGTCACTGTTCTTTATCGATGTGTAGTATTCCATTGCGCGAATATAACACAATTTATTTAACCATTCATCCGTTGATGGACACCTTGGTTGCTTCCAGCTTTTTGCTATTGTAAACAGAGCTGCAATAAACATGGGTGTGCATATATCTGTTTGTGTGAAGGCTCTTATTTCTCTAGGGTATATTCCGAGGAGGGGGATTTCTGGGTTGTATGGTAGTTCTATTTCTAACTTTTTAAGATAATGCCAGATAGATTTCCGAAGTGGTTGTACCATTTTACATTCCCACCAGCAGTGCATAAGAGTTCCAATCTCTCCGCAGCCTCTCCAACATTTATTATTTTGTGTTTTTTGGATTAATGCCAGCCTTGATGGAGTGAAATGTAATCTCATTGTAGCTTTGATCTGCATTTCTCTAATGGCTAATGATCGAGAGCATTTTCTCATGTATCTGTTAGCTGTCTGAATATCTTCTTTAGTGAAGTGTGTGCTCATATCATTTGCCCACTTATTGATTGGGTTGTTTGTCTTTTTGTGGTTGAGTTTTAACAGAATCATATAGATTTTAGAGATCTGGTGCTGGTTGGAGATGTCATAGCTGAAAATCCTTTCCCCATCTGTAGGTGGCCTTTTTACTCTTTTGGTGAAGTCTTTAGATGAGCATAGGTGTTTGATTTTTAGGAGCTCCCAGTTATCTGGTTTCTCTTTGGCATTTTTGGTAATGTTTTGTATTCTGTTTGTGCCTTGTGTTAGGGCTCCTAATGTTGTCCCTATTTTTTCTTCCTTGATCTTTATCGTTTTAGTCTTTATGTTTAGGTCTTTGATCCACTTGGAGTTAGTTTTTGTGCATGGTGTGAGGTATGGGTCCTGTTTCATTTTTTTGCAAATGGATATCCAGTTATGCCAGCACCATTTGTTAAAAAGACTATCTTTTCCCCAATTAACTGACACTGGGCCTTTGTCAAATATCAGCTGCTCATATGTGGGTGGATTTATATCTGGGTTCTCAATTCTGTTCCATTGGTCTATGTGCCTGTTGTTGTACCAGTACCAGGCTGTTTTGACTACTGTGGCTGTATAATAGGTTCTAAAATCAGGAAGAGTGAGGCCACCCACTTTCTTCTTTTTCAGTAATGCTTTACTTATCCGAGGCTTCTTTCCCTTCCATATGAAGTTGGTGATTTGTTTCTCCATCACATTAAAAAATGTCGTTGGAATTTGGATCGGAAGTGCATTGTATGTACAGACGGCTTTTGGTAGAATAGACATTTTTACTATGTTAAGTCTTCCTATCCACGAACAAGGTATGTTTTTCCACTTAAGTAGGTCCTTTTTAGTTTCTTGTAGTAGTACTTTGTAGTTTTCTTTGTATAGGTCTTTTACATCTTTGGTAAGGTTTATTCCTAAGTATTGTATCTTCTTGGTGGCTACGTGAATGGTATTGATTTGGTGATTTCCTCTTCGATGTTCTTTTTGTTGATGTAGAGGAATCCAAGCGATTTTTGTATGTTTATCTTATAACCTGAGACTCTGCCGAACTCTTCTATTGGTTCCAGTAGTTTTCTGGAGGATTCCTTAGGGTTTTCTGAGTATAAGATCATGTCATCTGCAAATAGAGATAATTTTACTTCCTCCTTGCCAATCCGGATGCCCTTTATTTCTTTATCTAGCCTAATTGCCCTGGCTAGGACCTCTAGCACAATGTTGAATAAGAGCAGTGATAAAGGGCATCCTTGTCTGGTTCCCGTTCTCAAGGGAAGTGCTTTCAGGCTCTCTCCATTTAGAGTGATGTTGGCTGTTGGCTTTGTATAGATACCCTTTATTATGTTGAGGAATGTTCCTTCAATTCCTATTTTGCTGAGAGTTTTTATCATAAATGGGTGTTGGACTTTGTCAAATGCCTTTTCTGCATCAATTGATAAGATCATGTGGTTTTTGTCTTTTGTTTTATTTATATGGTGGATTACATTAATGGTTTTTCTTAATATTAAACCAGCCTTGCATACCTGGTATAAATCCCACTTGGTCGTGGTGGATTATTTTTTTGATATGTTGTTGAATTCTATTGGCTAGAATTTTGTTGAGGATTTTTGCATCTATGTTCATGAGGGATATAGGTCTATAATTTTCTTTTTTTTGTGATGTCTTTACCTGGTTTTGGTATCAGGGATATGGTGGCTTCATAGAATGAGTTAGGTAGTATTCCGTCATTTTCTATGCTTTGAAATACCTTTTGTAGTAGTGGTATTAACTCTTCTCTGAAAGTTTGGTAGAACTCTGCAGTAAAGCCGTCAGGGCCCCGGCTTTTTTTTGTTAGGAGTTTTTTGATTACCGTTTCAATCTCTTTTTTTGTTATGGGTCTATTTAGTTGTTTCACATTCACTGTTTTATGGTCTCCTCTTTGGCCACCAAGTGTCAGCGTTCTTAACTGACTCCCCACCTGTCTTTATATGAGCACTTCCTATAGTTCTGAGTCCTGACATTTAAACTGGAGTATGCACAGTCATCTTCTCAAGGATTTAACTCTTTGGTATTGTGAAGACACATATTCATTAAGTTTCCAAAACAAATTTTTCAGTTCCAGATGGGGCCTATTATGGATTGAATTGTGTCCCCCAAAAATGTAAGTCAAATTGGCTAGGCTATAATTTCCAATATTCTGTGGTTGTCTTCCATTTTGTAATCTGATGTATTTAAAACAGATTGTAAATCTTAACCTCTATGATGTTAATGAGGCAGGATTAGAGGCAGTTATGTTAATGAGGCAGGACACGATTTACAGGATTAGGATATATCTTGAGTCAATCTCTTTTAAGATATAAAATTGAGAAGTGAGCAGAGAGGAGAGGGACCTCATGCCACCAAGAAAGAAGTGTCAGGAGTGGAGCTTGTCCTTTGGACCTGGGGTCCCTGTGCTGAGAAGCTCCTAGACCAGAGGAGGACTGATAACAAGGATTTTCCCCAGAGCCAACAGAGAGAGAAAGACTTCCCCTGGAGCTGGCACCCTGATTTCAGACTTCTAGCCTCCTAAACTGTGAGAGAATACATTTCTATTTGCCAAAACAATTCACCTGTGGTATTTCTGTTATAGCAGCACTAGGTAACTAAGACAGGGCCTGTTAGTTCACCTGGGGTACTCTGCTGTAGGAGTGGTAAGGCAATGATTTGCATAAAATAAAACACGGAGGCTATCAAAGAGTTGCCTTGACCTCCTCACATCAGAACTATGAAAAATAGAGCATTTTGATCTCATTGGTTGAATTACTTAATAATCAACATAGCCAGCTTCTACTTAAAAATGAGCATATGAACAAACAAAAACCCTACTTTAAGAAAATACTGCGTAGCCTCTAAACATTCTTCAATGAGACGCTTTGGAAGAAGACAGGATGGTTTTGGTTCTGGGGCAGCTGACGAACATTTTTTTTTTTTTTTTAAATATTTTATTGTGTTTTTGGTGAAAGTTTACACAGGAAATTAGGTTCTCATTAAAAAATTTCTATACGTATTGTTCAGCGACATTGGTTACATTTCCCGCAATGTATCAGCATTCTCGTTATTTCCATTTTGGTTTTCCCGTTTCTGTTCACCTAGCTTCCCTGTCCTCCCAGCCTTCTCATCTTTGATCCAGGGTAAATGTTAACATTTGGTTTCATCTACATGATTATTTTGAGGAGAACAGTACTCACAAGTGATATTATTTATTTTATGGTCCAATTTGTCATTTGCCTGAAAGGCGACCATGGGGAGTGATACAGTACTCACAAGTGATATTATTTATTTTATGGCCCAATTTGTCATTTGCCTGAAAGGCGACCACGGGGAGTGATTTGAGTCCCAGATTTAAAGAGTATCTCAGGGCGATAATCTCAGGGCTTCATCTAGTCTTTACCAGCCCAGTGAGTCTGGCCTTTTTTTAGGATTTTGAATTTTGTTCTGTTTTTAATAGACACAATCTTGACACATACTAAGGTAACTTCTGCCTTGAATATAGCTGTAGCAACCATTTTAGGATGAATATTTCAGCCCTTGTTACTACTGATACCTCCTTATAAGGTAAAAGACAGTCATAAAGACTTTTGTAAGGTACGATGGCGATTAGACAATTTTAACCTTATTTAATCATATCGAGAATTTAGGCCCAGAGAGATTAAATTACCTACTTAGGGTCATACAACTGGTACTAACTTTACCTCTACCCTTTTCTATCCAGCTTAGGAAAAGTTAATCAATGTGTGAATGGGTAAGAGTGACATTATTAAGGTATTACCTCAAATTCACTCCTACTAGCAAAGTATGGAAACTCTGGTGGCACAGTGGTTAAGAAGCCATGGCTACTAACCAAAAGGACGGTAGTTCGAATCCACCAGGTGCTCCTTGGAAACCCTATGGTGCAGTTCTACTCTGTCCAATAGGGTCACTATGAATTGAAATTGACTCAACGGCAATGGGTTATCAAAATATATAAGTAATTTCCAAACTTTGAAATCTTAGTGGCTAGTAATTAGAAGCTTATAACTTATATGAGTTTTATACAGATAGAGCAAGAGATCAGCAAGGCTGTACATGACAAAGAAGAGTCTCAGACATGTCACTCAGCACCAGACTAGCTCTGGACATTACGGAACAGGGAGACAGGGTACAGGGCATGATGGGCAAACTCAAATACCTGCAGATGCCAGGCCGTGAGGGATATGCATAAAGTGGGCCAGGGATAAGTGCCCAAGTGTACATTATGTGGAGTGTGTGTGTGCGTGCGTGTGTGTGTGTGCATTTATGGGTGTGTGTGTGTGTAGAGGGCACTGTTGTGAGCTGGAGATCATGTGACTCTCCAGAATGAGGCAGCTGTTGCTCAGCTCCAGAGGAGATTTGCTTTTTTCACCTAATGTGAACTGATGATCCAATTTTTTAAGAGAAACCAGAAGTCAATACTTTTATATAAAATATAATGATGGCTCAAAATGTTAAAGCTCAGTGAAGCCGTTTAAAGGATGAAATCATGTCTATGGACCAGATTTGGCTTGTGGGCTACCAGCTTAGAAAGAAGGAATGTTTGGAAGGAATAAGGGCACCAAGAAGAGAAGCAGTTAGAGAAAAAATAGACAATGGTAAAGAAAATTTTATTTAAGTCTACTTTAGATATATTGAATGCTGAGAATTTTAATGACAATGGTTCCAAGAAGGAAGTTTTCTTTCCAGTTACACCACTGTGGCTATCAGTCTTTCTCTTCTATATTATAATGCAGATATGTTGTAATTGAAATAATTAATATGTACAAATTGATATAGAAAAATAATTCCATTGCTAAATGCAAATAGATTGGGGTACTTCATCAAAATAAGAAGAAAATAAGATAATACAGCACTTTTATATTTTAAAACTGATATTTTAGCAATCTTTTCATAATAGTTTATTCCATTTTACAATCTTTTGGCTACAGAACACTAAAAGAAAATTCATTTATTGGCATGCAAAGTAAGATGGTTTCAGAATACATCTCTTCAAATTTACAGAACTTAAAATTTCAAACATTCCAAGCGGCTGGCAGGTGATGTTATGAAGATGGTCTTGAATGGTGACATAACTTATTTCCTAGAGATTAAAAAAACAAAACAAAACAAATAAAAGACAGTGATTTAACATAGCTATAATACCCAGAAGATGCTGTTAACAAATCCAGGGAACATTTCAATGATTTATTCTGATAAAAGCTATCTACCAATCCCTTTATCTTATAAATGCCTCAGTCTTTTGGACTCTGAATAGTTAGGTTCAAAGATGATTTATCCTAAAATCTCCCCATCAAAAAATACAGTTATGAATAGTTATGAAAAGCAATTAACATCCTTCAAGATAAGTGCTTATTTTTTGGTGTTTATGTTTTTACTGCTATGCTTCTTACATTAAGCATATAATGCCACATACATTGGCATTTTATCTTTGTGCTAAAACTTCAATATATATAACAATTTGTAATGTGATATTAATATGTGAATGACTTAACACTCTCCATGTTTTATTCACATCTGTGGTCCTACTGTCTCGTCCCTTATAGATATTCAGTAAATGTGTTTGGAATCAATGCGTGAATTAATAAAACTGCAGTGATCAAAATGAATATAATAATGTACTCTCAAGTGATTTAAACATGCATTTTTTTACTATATTTGAATGTGAAGACTCTTTCCCCCACATAGAGAACATTCTGCAGTAATATGACAACAAATATTTAAGAAACTTTTGATGGTTTTCAGAATTGACTAAAATGCAGTCACCTGTCAGTAATTTTTGTCTGAAGCAACCAATTTATAAAATCTCTGGTGGCAAGATTATCAAGAACTGTGTTCATCTCGTCAGAGAAAGACCCATCAGCGTGTCTGCGGCGGAGCTCTTCAACGATGACTTCTTCTGGGAAACTAAGAAAAAGAGAGTTAAAATTAGGTTAAAATTTTAAAGAAGTGCTCATCAGTTTCCTCTCACTGCTAATGTGTGTGAGAGTCACTGAGAAAACAATGAGTTTCTATTTACTGAGGTCCTAGTACGAAAAATCTCATAGGAACCAGTATGAACTGGCAAGCATCTGAAAGGAAATGTTTCAGGTAGTAAGGAGCAGAGACAGGATCTGAAATCAACCCTGTATAACTTCATGCCATTTTCAAAATTCCAGACTGCTTAAAAATTTTAGTATATTGGCAACAGAAGCTATTGCTGAGACTATTAACCTGTTTACAATTTGATAAAACATATTATATACTGTAAAACCAGCGATTTTTAGAACAGCCTTACAAACTGAAATATGAAGAGATTAACCTTAGTGTATATTATATTTCCTTTTTCTTCAGTTTACCTTAGAGGGATTTTTGGTATTCCTTTAAAACACTATAAAATATCCTCAAGTGTAAGCTACTATTTTGCCATTGGTTTTGCAAGTTTGATTGTTAATGTGTTAAAAACCAAACCACAATAGTACTTCCCCTTTGTCTTGAGATTTCTTTAAGTCTCAGTAAGCTTGTTTTAAAACTCATTAAAAAATCAAAGTTCAACATAAATTTTCTGTCCCTCATATTTCAAATGTCAATCAAAATGATCATGAGAAAATGAGATGGACCTTAATTTCATTTTCAACTTTGGTTGTTTAATGAGTATTTATATGACCTGTTTAAAAAAAAAAAGTCATCAAGTTGGCTCCTACTCATAGCAACCCTATAGGACAGAGTAGAATTGCCCCATAGGGTTTCCAAGGAGAGGATGGTAAATTCAAACTGCCGATCTTTTAGTTAGCCATCAATGACAGTCCCGTAAAAAACTGGGTATATGGTTCAATATGCAGATATTTTTACATATCTCTACTTTGAGTGTCATTTCACTAAACATCTTCCGTTTGGTTCTTTTCAGTCTTCAGTAGCTTTTTATCTGAATATTTACTAACGCATAGATATATTTTGATCACTTATATAAACATTTAATGTCAAACTTTGTTTTCAGTATTATTTCCTCTTTTTCTTTATCCCTAGTTTTCCTGGGGCACTTCTAGTTTAAGCTTGTTCTTCCCCTGTAGTTATCAAAAGCTCCCTATTTACTCCCAAAAATGTCTTGGCTTGGGTGATAAATTAATACCATAATCATAAAACAAAAAACAAAAACAAAACTCGTTGCCTTCAAATCCTATAGGACAGAGTAGAACTGCCCCATAGGGTTTCCAAGGAGTGCCTGGTGGATTTGAACTGCTAACCTTTTGGTCAGTAGCCATAGCTCTTAACCACTACACAATCAGGTCTTCCACCCTAATTATAGCACTACTATAATAGGAGCGGCTATGAGTCAGAATCGACTCAACGGCACTGGGTTTGGTTTTGTTTTTGGTTTTATAATGGGATATGAAGATTAAAGATTATAGCCTTCAGTATGGATTACATCTCAACATAAGAAAACAAAAAGCCTCACAACTGGATCAATAAGCAACATCATAATAATGGAGAAAAGATGATATTGATAAGGATTTCATTTTACTTGGATCCACAATCAACACCTATGGAAGCAGAAGTTAAGAAACCAAATGATGTATTGTATTGAGCATATCTCCTGCAAAAGACCTCTTTCAAGTATTAAAAAGCAAAGATACCACTTTGAGGACTAAGGTGCCTGACCCAAGCCATGGTATTTTCAATCATCTCATATGCATGTGAAAGTGGAACAATGAATAAGGAAGACCAAAGAAGAATTGATGCCTTTGAATTACAGTGTTGGCGAATAATATTGAATATACCATGGACTGCCAGAAGAACAAACAAATCTGTCTTGGAAGAAGTACATTCAGAATGCTCCTTAGATGTGAAGATGGCACTTTGGATATGTTATCAGGAGGGACCAGTCTCTGGAGAAGGGCATCGTGCTTGGTAAACTAGAAGGTCAGCAAAAAAAAAAAAAAAAGGGGAGACCCTCAACAAGGTGGATTGACACAGTGGCTTTAACTATGGGCTCAAACATAGCAATGACTGTGAGGATGGTGCAGGAGCGGGCAGTGTTTCGTTCCATTGTACATAGGGTTAACAGGAGTCAGAACCAACTCAATGGCAACTAACAACAACAACAATAACGGGATAAAAATGTAACCTATTTGACTCTATCATTACTGGTTCCTACCAAAGAAGACTCAGACTAAACTTTTGTATACTGTCTCCTACCAATCAGGGTTATTTCCTTACTTTTTGAAAGTATACTAATTAGCTTCCCTAATCCAGATTCATATATAGATAACTCTAGATTTAAGTTTTCACCATCAAGGGAAAAAAAAAAGGAATGTCAAATAAGAATGTACAGACTTACTCTCGCCTTCCTCGGCCTTTCACCAGCCAAGCAATGAATTCCTTGGCAGCTTGGCCTTCCAAATAAGAACTAACATCACTGGTAAAGGTCCCTTCAGCATGTCTCTCAAATTTATCCTGACGTTTGGCAATGTTATTCCTGAAAAAAATGTGAACGTTAAATTGAAGATCTGTCTCTCTGGCAATATGGTTCTCACCTATGAGCAGTGGCAGCTTCGGAGTTTGGGATTCTATGTAGGAGGGACTTAGGGAAAATTTGGGAGGAGGGATGGCTGGGGGACTAGTCTTAAAGCTACATTAATTATTTGGATTGAAGATTGGTGGGAGAGGACTAATAATTAAGGAGCAGCTAAAGCCCCCTCCCAGAATACCCATATTCACCTCCCCTGCTTATCTGTGTCACTGGTTATGAAACGATGCATTACTTTTACATCAGTCTCAGTAGTGTAGACTCTCCATTGTGTGATACTACTCTCCAGCAAGGAAGCTGTTTGCTACTAGTAAGCATTGGGTCAGAGTTATTGAATTGTTTTAAGGGAAAGCGAAGGAGTATCTCAAACTGTTATCAAAAGGACCACATGATAAAGGACTAAAGGAATTGCGTGATCAATTACCAATGAAGAAAGCTAAGAAGATGGACACCATATCAACTTAAAGTGTGGCAGAGTGCTCTGTAAAGGTGGGCAATCAGTTGCCCTCAGCCTCTCTGACATATGTCACCACTGGAAACTTTAATTATAAACACACTACAGAAATCACCTGTGAGCAAAGACTGTTATGCATTCATGTAACCAGTTGTGGCATTCCCTTTCTGGAAAATAACAACTCTTTTTCATTTTTATAAATTTGTGGTTTCTCACATTTCACTGATGGCCTTACCTGTCATTCTTATCAAGGACTTCTCCCAACATCTGTTCTGACCACAATGGCTGCCTTTCCGGCAGTTGAATGTGCCCTGTGCTTTAAGAACCTTTTGTTAGTTGCAACTCTATCTCTCCTGTTCCTCTTGCTCGCACATGATCTCTTCTCTCCCTCTCCCTCCCTTCTCCATTCTATCTAGACAAATCCATGTCCGTTTCCTGAATTTTAGATTCCTTCAGCTACTCTGTATGCAGAACTCCCTTCCTCTTGTGGGCCACTCTCCAAAGAAATTGTGAAATTCCACCACTTCTGTGAAACTCTTGCAGATGATTTCTTCCAGTAGCCTAGATGCAGCAGACCCCTCCCCACCAAAGAAAACCCAGCATTAAAATGTATGTCATATTATAGGCTTGTGTTCTTACTTGCCATCTCTCTTTATGCTGTGCAGCTAGGCTGTAATTTTAAATGCATGTCTTGGGATGTATTCTACAAGAAAAAGAATGCATCTCTTTCTATTCCTAACCATGAGTAGCTTGGCTAGGGATGGTTTTAATATGGTCACAGTTGTGCATTTGAACCCTACAAGGGGATGGTGACTTGGCTCTATCTTTTGGCCAGAAATTATACTCCTAACTCCGCACATTCCACAAAAGTCAGCTTTCAGTTTTAAAGGGAAAATGAATAAGGGAGTAAATATTGCTAAGATCACAGGTGGGGAAAAAATTTAAGGTCTGTGTCACAGCGAAGAGTAGGTAAGAGTTTGGAGGAAGGAGGGATAGGGCATTCAGAGATAATACAAAAGACAGCATCATCAACGCTGGAAAGTATCAAAATGGAAAGTGCTGTGGGCACTATTTGATGAACGTGATAACTTAAGAAAGGCAGGAGAAATTTAAGATACATTTAAGTAATATACTTGTGTGCAAATTTCAGAACAGGTTCAGAACTCTTACCTGTTCCTCTTGGTGTTCATCAACCACTGCACAAAATCCTGAGCACGCCTGGAGTCTAAGTACTTGCTGTAGTCACTGGTGAATGTGCCCTGTGAATGGCGCTTGTCTTCAATCATTTGATCCGGATCGTTGGGCGGATCTGTCTGGGAAGCTGAGAATGATCTGTGAAGAACAGTGATTGGTGCAACATAAAGTTCTGCTGTAAACTCACTTGAGGATTATCCTCACTACAAAATACAGGGCTGCATGAAGCAGTAATGCAGGCACCTAGGGTATATCAGTACATAGTGCAAAGAGACCTTAGCTTTTCATTGGAATCCCATAGTTTTATTATAGTAGAGTACACTCCTATTCTGAATTCTAGTAACTAATTTCTTAACTGACTTATTTTTTTTCTGAAATAGGGTTAAATAAATCTCTTTTTAACTAATTAATCTGCTCATGACTATGCTAATAAAGGCAGAAGAGAGTAGTGACTTGAATATTTTAAAAGAGTGAAGCATTCCAGATTATTAGTTGGGGCAGCAGATTTATGGTTCCAATTCGGTTTTCATATATTAATGTGAAAACATAACTCAGTTACCTTATGATATGGTAGCTAATGGTGGAACAAAGACTTTTAAAAGTCCATACAAAGGTAAGAAAGAGCCCACTTGCTAATTTGAAATTATATAGTGTATAATCTACATCTCAGTAATCAACAGTTGGTTCCATGGTAAATATATGGAATAATATTCAATGTTATTAATACTCAGAAATGGGAATTAAAACAACAGTGAGATACCATTTTTACCTGTCAAGTTGGCAAAGATTAAATACTGGTAAGGACGCTGTGAGAGAAATATTTCTATACTGCTTTCTGGAAAGTTAATTTGCAAGATGGGTTTAAACTCATTAAACCCTTTGGCACAGTAATTCTACTACTAGGAATTGATCCTCAGAAATAGTCCGAAATGTAGCAAAAAGGTATGTACCAAATGTTATTTGCAACATTATTTGTAGTGGGAAAATTTCTGACCTCTTATGTGTCTAACAGGGAAGGAATAACTTCTTGTAAATTATTCTACATAGTTTATATGGATTAGTATGCAGCCATTAAATATTATATATTTAATAGATATTTTTAACAATATCAGGAAAAGCTAACAATACAAAGCTAAGAGAGAGAAAAAGTATGACGCAAAGCTCTATTATGTTCTCAGAAATATTTGTATACTTTATATATATATATATAAAATACAAGAAACGAATACACCAAATTTTTATTATGAATAGTTTTCTCTGAATAGTAGAATTTTGCATACTTGACCTACTTTTGCATATTTTTAATATGAACATGTATGACTTTTACAATTAGCAAGAAACAATATTTTTTTAAGAAGGCATAACCAAAGAGAAAAGAGTTGGTGTAAACAATTAAAATAATCTGTGCAGTGTATGAGTAATGAATGAACGGTTAGACAGGATAATCTGAGAAATTCAAAAGCTAGAATTTCCCATGTAGCATATTTTCCAACAATTCCCATCCCTTTGGTTATGAAACAACTCATACTTTTATCTATACTCCAGAAAAGCCTGCCTTTATCACAGTGACACTTTAAACATACGAATTTTGTGCATAGAGTATTTACTCTAAGTTACTAAGAACTTATTTACTAACTGTAGTTTTCACAGGCATTACTCTAACCGTGGTGCTACGTTATTTCAAGTCTAAGGATTTACTACCTGGGTTTCTCCTCTGTGTCTTGAAGGGAACGTTGCCAGCTGCCTTGTATCAGCATTATAAACAACCCAGCCACAACGTAAATGCTTCTCATTTTCGCTGCCTGTCAGAACACAGAGGGAGAGGGGGAAAGAAGCAGGCAATCATATTTAAACATGTCAGGCTAAATTAGTTTGATTTTGACTAAGTACATATTCTAAATAGAAAGAAAAAGCCAGTCTTATCTGTTTTATTCTGATCATATTTCCAGTTTACTTTCAAAAAGTAGATTGTATTTTTCCCCAGAATCTTTTGAGGCAAAAAGGGACACAAAAGATGTGTTCCACCATTAAGGCTTTTCATTAATGTAGGACACTTCTGTCAATGATTAGAAGGCTCATTCCCAGAATCGAAATAGAAAATGACCACGATAAACATTTAAAATATCCCCTGTAGATGATATGCTACATATGGTTAGCCTGAATGGCACCTTATCCATAATGCTGCCCCCCCTCACTATCAGTCTGGCTTTCAATTAATAGTCCTTCACTTCCAAGCATTTACATTATACTGCATTTCAACCATCTTAAAGCAGCCTCAGGCTACAACTTGGCATACCAGCTGTCGGTTCAGATGTATTATTCATTTATATTTTAAATAGTGTAACTTGGTCTAGACTTCATAATTATAAAGCGGCCAACAGATTTGAGGTATTTTAGGGTGCTTTGACCTGTTCTAAATTAAAGGGAAAAAATCGTTTTAAAGACAAGCAATTTGCAATGAGAACTAATGCTTCTGGCAACTTGAACAGTCACAACTAAGAAGCTAAGAGATTACTGTCATAAAGAAAATCAGTGCTTGCTTCCAAAGTCTTGGAAGTCCCCAGGTTGTTTTACAATTGGACTTAGTCCAGGATATGTCATTTGCTGCTAGTGGCACACTAGACCTGGTTGTATGGTACACCTGGTTGCTTGTCCTAGTATTACAAGCAGATGAGACATGCAGTGTGTGCGCAGAGGCCAATGTGAACGTGGGCAGTGTCCACGTGGAGCTCGCACCTCTATTTTCTGAATGGAAACCTCAAGCCCAGTATTTGTCATGGACTTCTCTCTGCTACTTTCAAGCCCTACAGTGCTTACTTTGAGAAGTGGGGATTTCAATCCAAGTTAGATTATGCTTATCCATAAATAATTTGAATGAGTATTTTTAGCAAATGACATTTGGTTTGAAATAAGGATTTTACAAATATTATCATTTAAATCTATCAATCTTTTCCTTAACATCCTGGCCATATTTACTATCTGTTTCTGGCACTGCAACTTGGAGACGTAATACCTGCTACAGTAACTTTTTTCCTTTGAAAGATCAAGTCTTTTTAAGATTGAGTGGTCAATTAGGCAAAGAAACATAATAGGAATATTCACCTTCATTCATCAACATTAAATTAGTAATATGGCATTTTGCCATGCTTCAGAAAGCTTTGGGAACATTCTATACACTTAGGTAGTGTCTTCTGATAATTCTAATATTCATGTTTTCAGGAATGTTTTAAAATTAAGGCAAGCGGGTCTTTTTATGATAACACCACTGTTGGAAGCTTTCTTATAAAAGACTGAAAGCTGTCAATTTAGCTCTAAATTATTCTATATTCTATTCTATATATATATATATAGGGAGAGAGAGAGAACATATATATTCTATTATGGTCTATTGAGGCAGATTTAGAGCAGGTGGTATTCTGCCCCTGTGGTGGCTGATGGAAGAAGAAAACAACGATAAATAAATGAACATTGAAGTCCTTTATAGGCAATAAAATAAGTCCTACTGAAAGGAAGGACTTGGTTTTTAAATTTCTCTGATTCATTTTGTAAACGGCTTCAGAATAGTGAAAATTTAAGAACAGAGTTAATTGTTTGGATACCATTGCAGAGAAGGTAAATGTTATGTTATTTTAGTATCAAAATCTTATTTAATAAGAAAAGAATTTCAAAGTACTTTCCCCTCTTCAGATGGCCTAAGGAGAGAATCTATGGTTTGGTAAGAACCATAATCTTCCACTCAGATTTAAAAATACGATATGATAACAATGGCATTTCCTGTGTAGGAAATCTTTCAGAAAGATTAATCTTAGACCAGGGAAAGGAGACATTGTATTCTATTCCTAAATATAAACCAAATAGGTACTTTTTAAACTGGTTAGCTCATTTTCTATACTGGAAAATATATGTGGAAATATCCAAAAAACAAAACATATACCATTTAATCATTTACTCCATTAAAGATCTCTGTAAAATTGGTCTTTGTTTTAGGAACTTAAGTAGGTGCTTTAGAACATCTGATTTTTTTTTTTTCCTAAAGAGATTCACTAAAATTTCATTCCAGCATGTATAGTTTTTAGATTTTAATAATTGCTATTGGTATTCAATCAACAGTAAATAATTATTGATTACTTACACCCGTCCAAAGTAATTAAAAAAAAATTTTTTTTTTTTAGATGACGTTTATTCTGGGCACCAACTACATTGAGTCTTATTTAGAAAAAGCAGATTTCATGATATTCATGATGGAGTTATCAGAAATCTGAATATTTGAAAAATGATTTGAATTTGGTCTTTTGGAAAATCAGAGGTTTTAACTGGTAAAGAGGAATTGCTGTCGTAGCCTCTCTAATAGACCCACTTTTGCGGAATTTCAAAAGCGCCTTCTGTTTGAAACAGTATATACATCTATTAAATCGAAGGAAAAAAAATCTATTTTTCCAAATGTTTCTACTTATTTAAAAATGCAGTTTTCACAACAGCTAAATCTCATTGCAAGTACATTGATTGGAATATTTGTTTTCTTTTCTACTTTGTCTTTGAATTGAATTATTTCCCTGGCACACTTTGGAGCTTCACTACACTAAAGTTGATGAAAATGTATTTTATATCACTTTTTCATCTCAATTCTGCTCCATGAGTTATTAATAATAAAGTATAAGATGAAAGAGCAACACTTTAATTTATAATATTTTGCTCCCTTAAGAATAGTTAACTGTACCAAAAACAGGATCCACAATCTTAGAATTATCCGGTATTAATCTTACCTTTTGAGACTGCGACGTGAAACAGAAGAGGTGCAGAAAGAGAGAACTCTCTGTCGGAACTTTGGAAGTGCTCTGTGTCCTGAGTTCTGTACTTCTGCACCAAAGCGCACTGCTTTTATATACTCCTCAGCTCTGCTTAGCCTCACAGATATTACGCTGACAATATAAATTTCTCATCTGTAGATAATGGGTTTTTGTTACAAACGACTTCACACGCCCACTCACTTTGCTCATCTGCATTTTACGCTTACATGCGTAAAGGGATCCGGAAAGTTTTTATTTACTCTCGTGCCTTTTTTTTGCTGGGAATGAAGAGGGCAGTTTGGAAATTCACCTTCCACTCTGTCAGGCATGAAAATCACTTAAGTACTCTAAAGTGAATTTTGATGTTGAAGACAAAAGAACTTAAAATTACATGGCCCATAGCTAAAACCATTTTGAGTATGGCCTCATCAGAGGGTCTTATTAAAGTCCATCGGTTTGCTATTTATCCATGATGGATTTCTTATCAGAATATAACGATCAATTCATTCATTCATTCATTTATCCAAATCATTCAGTAAACACATACTTATTAAGAATCTTCTGACTTCACTCTATGGAATTAATTTGCATTATTTTGATGGGAAGTTTTAAAGAGTATTGGTTAAGACCTAATGTATCCCATTTTAATAAATTGAATTCAGGTGAAAAAGAAAAAGTAAAATGAGAGTTAAACATCCAAGATAGGTGATGCTAATAAGACTGGGTCTAATTTTTGTTTCTTCCTTCTTTTCATAAAACCCATTGCCATCGAGTAGATTCCGACTCACAGCGACCCTATAGGACAGAGTAGAACTGCCCCATAGGGTTTTCAAGGACTGTCTGGTGGATTCTAGCTGCCGACCTTTTGGTTAGCAGCCGTAGCACTTAACCACTACACCACCAGGGTTTCCCTTTCTTTTAATAGATGCCTGAAAACCAACTCTACTGATTAGAAAGCAGGACACTAAATTACAAAAGAAAGAGATATGAGGAAAACTGTCAAAATGAGATGTATCCTGCTGTATTTCCTGACCCTTGTGACCTGGCACATAGGACCTGGATGACCTACAAGATTTGGCAGAAATTATTCAAGTCACTTTTGAAAAAGAGGAAAATGGGAATTGATTTAGACAGACAGCATGAGGACTGGTGTCAGGGAAATTAGAGTTTCATCTTGCTGCTCTCAACTAGTTGTGTGACATTGGTCAAGTCACACAATCTTGTGCGTCAGCCTCCTGATTTGTAATATGAGAAGGTTGTTTAAATGTCCCCACTAAAATAAAAATCTGACTCCACATGACAAAATCGTCCTACCATTTCCTAACTGGATTGCAATGTTCTAAGATAATCAAGTGCATGACGTAGCTGATGACTTGTACAGATGTAAATCATTGGGGCAAGTGGGAAAACATCCCAAATGAACTTAAACACTTCAATTTGTGGGTTAGGCCCACTGTTTGTCAAAAGTAGAGCTACTGAAAGGTCAGAGTTAGAGATCAGTTCCATGTCAAATTGGGAGACCTCAGTCAGGGCTTTTTGCGCTGGTGATTGATTTCTGATTCTATAAAGCTTATTACCAACGTGTGGTGCAAGGACCAGCAAAACGTTGGAACTTGTTAGAAGCACAGAATCTCAGGCTTGAGCTCCAAACCACTGGAGCAGAATCTGAATATCAATAAGATCCCCAGGCAACTTGTCTATGTCTTAAAGTTTTAGAAGCATATCCATCTCATTTTCTTCACCTCTTCACTGTTTTTTTTCACTGTGCTTCTGGTGTTTTGACCTGAGGACTGATGCTTAGCACTTCCACCAGAGGGGGTGAAAGGGCAGAGAAAGTTGGCATGCCTCAGGCCAGTCTTGAGTAACATTCATAAATACACTAATGGCTTGAAAGTACGGGCTACTTTAATATATGATTAAATTGTCCTTCCCTCTGTCCTCAATTCTCATAAATATATTGGCTCTCTTTTCATTGTTTTTAGTAGACTTAGTTCTTTTTTTTTTCCTTTGCCTATTTGAGTAGATCTTTCTTTGCATCTCTCTTTTTCCTTTTCAGATGCTGCTACCTGTTTGTGGAGCAGCCCTAAGAGGGGAACTTTGAGTCAGATATATGTGAAACCCTTAACACAGCACCTGGTATCTCAGTAAATGCCCTCTCCCAATATCTTTACTTCCAAAACTCCTTCCTCCACTTGCTTTCAATTATTTCAGAAGTGACTATCCCAAGCTCTATCTCTAGCTTCACCTACAGCCTACCAACATTGACTCTTGGGGGATCCCAACATCGCAACGATAAGCACACTGGGAACATACGAGCATTAAGAGCCCCATCATTGAGTGCACTACTCTCATTCCTAGAAGGAGCAAATCAGCGTCCTTAATGGGTCCCTGGATGGTGCAAAAAAGAGTCTCTGGGTGGCGTGTATGGTTAAACCCTCAAATACTAGCCTAAAGGTTTGTGGTTTGAACACATCAGAGACTCCCTGGAAGACGGGCCTAGTGATTTGCTACCAAAAGCTCACAGCCTTGAAAACCCTATGGAGCACTGTTCTACTTGAGATGCATGGAGTCTCCATGAGTCGGAATCGTATCGAAAGCAACAACAACGAGTCTTGTATTGTCAGAAATTAAGGCAAATATGAAGTGTAATTTACGCCTGTGGATCTTCTTTCAATGTTCCCCTGACCTGCCCCAGCACTAGCCTACATTTGGCCTTCGATTGCCACCATTAGAGTTTTTAGTTATTTAGATGTGAGGCAGGAAAAATGGTGGTCCTGTATTTTTATGACTAGTGATAAAAAGCTTGTCTGGAAGCAAACAAACAAACAAAAACAAGAAAAAAATTGAGAAGCAAAAACATTAACAACAACACAGAGAACCCACAATCAATAAAGGCAGCAACATGGATAAATTTCACAGAATTGGGCTGAGCTAAAGAAGGTGAAGGTGAACAAAGGAAAAAAAAACTTACATATGAATGAATCCATTTATAGAACATTCAAGAGCCGGAGAAACTAAGGTAAAAAAATCAGAACTGAGGTTCCTTCATGGAAGAGGAGGGGAGAAGACTGCCTGAGAAGAGCCCAAGGGAACTTTCTAGGAGAGATGGAAATATCCTACATTGTAACAGGGATGTGTGTTACCCAGGTGCACCCAAATTATCAAAATAGTGCAGTTAAGATTAGTGATCTCCATTTAAATAAATTTTGCCTAAAAGGAAAAAGAACAGTTAAAAAAAGGGTGTGAAATATGGGGTGTGTGTGGGTGGAGGTATAGATGACACAGGCATGGCCAACTTGATACTTGTTGAAGTTGGGTGATGGGTAAACAGAGTTTATTATGCTCTTCTGCTTACTTTATGTATGAAAATTTTTGTAGTAAAAAGTTAAAATAAAACTAATAAAATGATTGTGGGGTGGGCACTATTGGCAATTAATCAGTTATTGTTTTGGAAGCTAAAGAGTTTGACCCTCCATTTACTAAGTATGGGCCAAGTACAATAAGTGGTTAGAAGACACATGGAGGCAACAAAGCTAGAAGTTCAAATGGTAGCACAGGGCAGGACTTGGGTAATGGAAACAACACATGCAATAAAAGTAGGGAAAGGAGCTACCGTTCAGAGGAAACAGATTCAAGATTACATCTGTCTTCTCAATATTTTTCAAGGACTGTCTTGAAGCTACGCCTGGCACTCTGCTAGATAAGACCTCAGTACCAGTTGTTGTGAAATCGATTCCAACTTGTGGTGATCCCATGTGTGTCAGAATAGAACTGTGTTCCATAGGGTTTTCGATGGCTGAGTTTTTAAAGGAAATAGATTGCTAGGCCTTTCTTCCGATGTGCCTCTGGGTGGACTGAAACCTCTAGGCTTTCAGTTAGCAGCAGAGCGCGATAACCAGCTATAGCACCCAGTAACTCCAAGACCTCAGTAGTGACCAGTAAAGCTTTCCTGATGAGTTTAAGATCCAATTTTCATTCTTGGAAGTAATCTTCTTAATAGGCCATGCTCTTCGTTGGTTGGAACACTGGTCTCTATAACAAGGGTCTTATAAAAACATGTATGAGTCCTCAAAAGATCAATAAAAATGTTAAAGAAAAATATTGTGTACAGCACTTGAGAGAAAAGTTTACCTTAATTGAGTTTTTTTTTTTTCTTTTAGCTTTGAGGGAAAAAGGCAAGAGAGCCATTCAACAATAGCCTTTGAGAATGTAAAATATGAGCACATCAAATATAATAATCAGATGCTCTTCTCATCTTTGAGTGACGTGATAGGTTCAGGGATCCAGAAACAATAAAGGAAAAACTTCCGGGGGAAAATTCTCCCGAGTTTGCCAGAGGATGTGAGAAATGTCTTTCCTGAGAGAGACTGAAGAACCAGTTCATGACCCATCCATCTGGAATGATTCTGAAAAAGCCTGTCGGGGTGTGGGAAAGACCCAGCAAGAAGATCAGTGGACAATCTTCCTGCCCTGAAGCTCTGAGACCCTGGTAGTTAGCCCAGCTCACAAGTCTGTGCAGACTCAGATTTTATCTTTTGCTAGATCCTGAAATAATGAGATGTTTAAAATTGTTCTAAGTTTCAGTTGTTATTTTTATTCAAGAGGGGAACAAGAAAGAGAAAGAAAACAAAATCACTTTTGCACAAAAGAACCTTATCTCGTAAATTACAAGTGGAAGATATATTTATATGTATAAATACGTATATATCATTGAATATATGTGTTATGCTACTATATTTCGCATATTGTAGCTATAAAAAACAAACCATATGTCATTACATTTATCCAACCTCTTGCTCATCTGGAAAGACTTTTTTCTTCAAGCTTCTAAGAGTCTTTAATCTAAACCAATTAAAACACTGCAATTTTTCTAAGTCTTCTGTAAAAGGAAGTAACTTTAGCCATCAGAAAATTTGAAATCTGTATACTAAAAAAAAAAAAAACCTAAAATGCAGAACAGAGTTATAAACACTTTTTCCTGTTTACTATACCTTGTAATCAGATTTGCCCCCTGCCTGAAATTTGTTCAGTGTTGCCAATTAACATTTTATCATATACATTTTAAAGATATGCTCAGTTTTTTGGTGATACTGAAATAATATAGTCAAAGAATGGAGGATAATTTTAAAGCCTTTTAGGCCATTACCCTATCTTTAGACAGGGATTTACTTTATTTATTACAGTCCATTATTTGGTTATTTTATTTTTCAAACAGAGAGAATGAATTTCTACAATCTCATTTCCTGGTAAATCACAGAAACAATTTATTTCTGCACTCAAAAATGGTGCTATGGCCAGGAAGTCCTCTGTACTGTGTTTTAATCTTCTCACTTACCAAAAAGTAAATCATTTCTCAGTTGCCATGTTGTCAAAGGACATAGAAACTGACTTTTCACTTCCACTTTAATAAGAATTTTTTTTCTCTCCATAAACACCATAGAGTATTAACTCCCAATCTTTTCTAATGCTGAAAAAAGATTAAATTCTTATGATTTCTGGTTATGCTTACCAACACCATCCTTGGTAAATACTGACCAACTAAACTCCAGAAGTCAAAGACTATGGCTTTTACACTTCCTTTTCGCACCCCTCCCCCCCACTGTGGGCATACTGCACAGCAAAAAAAAAAAAAAAAGTAACTCAATTAATGTATGGTTTGATTTATTAAGCACGCATTTGCATCTAATATTTTTAAAGACACTTATCCTACAGGAATGTGTAGTTTAGAACAGTTGACATTGATGCAAAGAATCAAGTACAAATGATAAATTCGCAGTCCACATTTGACTAAACTCCAGAGTGTATTCATTCCAGTGGTTAGTACGTAATACCAACCAGCTGATTAGTCGATTTTTTTTTCCATTTTTCATCTGGAAGTCATTTAGAGACTTAGTTATAGGCAATCCCAGCCCAGCCCAGTGCCATTGAGTCGATTCCGACTCATAGCCACCCTATAGGCCAGAGTAGAACTGCCCCATAGAGTTTCCAAGGAGTGCCTGGCGGATTCGAACTGCCAACCCTTTGGTTAGCAGCTGTAGCACTTAACCATTATGCCACCAGGTTTCCGTTATAGGCAATAGGACTTAAAAATAATAATAATTTGAATGGAATAGAACATATTTCCAATATTGAAGGCCAGAAATTTTTATACCTCAGGAAGGAGAAGCAAGCCCTCTAAAAAAATAGAAATAGCTACCACTTATTACCTATTAAAGGAGACTTGGTGGCTCAATGGTTGATTGCTCAGCTACTAATTGAAAGGTTAGCTGTTGGAACCCACCCAGCAGCTCTGCGGGGTTGGGGGGAAGGGAGGGTGTTGGAGCGGAGTGGTGGGAGAGGTAGAAGGGAGGTAGAAGAAGATCTGGTGATCTGCTCCTGTAAAGATTTCAGCCTATTTGGAGACCATAGTCTGGGGGAACATCTAGCTCAGTTGGCATAACACAGTTTATAAAGAAAATGTTCTACATTCTGCTTTGGTAAGTAGCTTCTGGGGTCTTAAAAGTCTGTGAGTGGCCATCTAAGATACACTACTGGTCTCACCCCTTCGGGAGCAAGGGAGAATGAAGAGAACTAGAAAAACAGGGAACCCAGACAAAACAAAGTTAGTTCAAAGAACTAATGGACCACGACTACCATGGCCTCCACTAGACTGAGTCCAGTACAACTAGATAGTGCCCAGCAACAACCATTGACTGCTCTGACAGAGATCACAATAGAGGGTCCTGGACAGAGCTGGAGAAAAATGTAGAATAAAATTCTAACTCAAAAAAAAGGTCAGGCTTATTCACCTGACAGAGACTGAAGACTGGCCCCTGGACACCCTTTTTGTTCAGTAATGAAGCCACTCCTGAGGTTCACCCTTCATCCAAAGATTACCAAAACCAAACAAAACCCAGTGCCGTCAAGTCAATTCCGACTCATAGCGACCCTATAGGACAGAGTAGAACTGCCCCATAGAGTTTCCAAGGAGCACCTGGTGGATTTGAACTGCAGACCCTTTGGTTAGCAGCCGTAGCACTTAGCCACTACACCACCAGGGTTTCCCTCCAAAGATTAGACAGACCCATTAAATGAGACTAAAGGGGCACACCAGCCCCTTTAGTCTCATTTAATGTCTAGAAGGCAGGAGGGGACAGGAAAGATGGTAACAGGAAACCCAAGAGAAGGGAGAGTGTTGACATGTCGTGGGGTTGTTATGCAATGTCATAAAACAGTATGTGTACTAACCATTTAATGAGAAGCTACTTTTTTCTGTAAACCTTCATCTGAAGTTCAATTTTTAAAAAAGTGTAAAAAAAAAAAAGACATTTCAGCCTATGAAACCCTCTGGGGCAGTTCTACTCAGTCCTGAATAGGGTTGCTATGAGTCAAAATTGACTCAATTGCACACTACGTTGCTTATTAAAGGCAAAATCCTGTAAATATATTATTTTCTAATCCTCTCAATAAATTTGGCAAGCAAAATATTTTTGCCTTTGTTTTACAAATAACCGGGGCTTTTTTAGAACAGACAGCTGAGTTGCTTAAAGTCACATCTGAATCCAGGACCATGCTGCCTTTTCAGAACACGGTTTTCAAAAGAAGTTATGGGGGTCCAGGCAAAATCGAACCTCCTGGGAACCTACTTTGGCTGCGCTCTGAATCCATTCACGGCTGCCAGATAGCTAATACGGCAAGGCAAGAAATACTAAGCAATTGGAGGCTCAGGTTTTTTTTTTTTTTTTTAAGATTACTTTTTATTGTCTTAATGTACAATTCAGTGGGTTTTAGCATATTCATATCATGCAACTAGCGCCAGTATCTAATTCCAGAACTTTTTCATCATTCCCCCAAAAACCCCTGTACCCATTAGTAGTTACTCACCATTCCATCCTCCCCCTAGCCCTGGCAACCACTAATCTACTTTCTATCTCTCTATATTTGTCTATTCTATGCATTATATACAAGTAGAATAACTCAATACATGGCCGCTGTGTTTGACTGCCTTTACTTAGCATAAGACTTTCAAAGTTTATCCATGTCATAGCATGTATCAGAATTTCATTTCTTTTTATGACTGAGTAATAATCCACTGTATGGATATACCACATTTTGTTTCTCTATCACTTGATGGCCTTTTGAGTTGTTTCCACTTTTTGGCTACTATGAAAAACACTGCTATGAACATCCATGTTTAAGTTTTCCTGTAGACATGTTTTTAATTCTCTCGGATAATACCTAGGAGTAAAATTGATGGGTCATAAGACAATTCTATGTTTAACTTCTTGAGGAACTGCCAAACTGATTCCAACGTGACAGCGGATATACAGTATTTAAGAATCCGATCTGTGAGTTTTATACATGGCACATGACTGGCTTTTCACCCTTTTAAACTGCTGTAGATTTTATTTTCTGATGAAGCTGAGGGCATTAAATGAACATAGGGTTGAGATCCAAGTGGTGGGCATGTCTTGCTTGGCAAAGAGGAGGACCTATCCTTACTGTTTTCTCTAGATCAATGTGAAGAAAGATTAGAAGTCTAAATAAAGGAGACAGGATAAGGCCAAGTGTTTGCAAAATGCTCTTTGAGAGAGCTGCTGCGGTGAACGCAGTTGAGCAGGAAGTTGGAAGGCAAGAATTTAGGAGTCAGAGAAAGGACTTCTGACATTTGAGAGGTATGAGAATTTTAAGTGCTCGGGAGGTATTAGGTATGGATATGGAATAACTGAGGTGTTGAATCCTGTGGGTTTCCTCTCATGTGTCTGGAGGTATGGTTGTGTGAGTGGCAACTGATTAAAATAGGTTTAATTTAAATTTTTTCTTTAAAGAGAATGAAAATGTTCCTTTCACTGACAATGAGAACAAGTTAAAATAAATATTTATAAAGCACCCAGGAGCCTAATTTTCTAAAATATACTCTTCTTATATCAAAAGTTGGAGCCTACTGAGTCTAGATATGATATCATGATTATTATAGGTTATTTATATTGAAAATATTACAAATGAAGCTATATATGTAACCATGTAAGTATACATAAATATATAATATACACGTGAAGCCCTTTCCCAAAAGTGAATAAAACTTTTAATGACAAAATTTTTCTTTTTAATGAATTGTGCAGCTTAACAATTACATTCATAGTTTCTACTGTTTTATTTTCTGGGAAATATAACACAAGGATGATGTGAATATTAAGTTGTTATCGATAAGCTTTACTATCAATTTTTAACCTTTGATAATGGTAACTTCCTAATTTTTGTTAAGAGGAAATGACATGCAAAAGACTGCATCAAGGAACCGATACCAGGTTTTCTATAGCAGGTTTCATTGTGCATGACTTTCTCAGCAAAGAAGATTATGTAAACAATATTTTATGGTTCCCGAAACTATAACTTGAAAAAGTAAATAATAAAAGTACTCCGGATATATTGAAAGTGCTTTGGCAACCTGGAGGTACACATGTGATTTTTTTAAAGCATAAATTGATAGCCACTTGGGTTTTTTTAACTAAAGGAGGAAAGATATACAATACTTATTTTACTTGGAATCTTTTAAATTTTACTTTTATTTATTTAGTTAGTTTAAAGCCTAATCTGGAGGAATAAAACCTCAGGTTTACACTTTCATTTTTCTTTATTTCTGGAGCCTCTGCTTTGGCAGCCCGAGGGCTGTTGACAAGACGTACCCGATGCCATTTTAGGGACCATTCTTGTGTGACATCTTAAAAATCTTTTTCTCCCCTCTGCCCCCATCTGTAGCTCCATGGCCATGGAGTGAGAGTTGGCAGGAGGGTGAATGTGGGAAGGCACATTGAGGGGTAACATTAGAAAGAAGAAGAACATCAAGAAGAAGCACTAAAGAGTGGAGGAGAGAAGATGTAAAGATTGGAAAGCTAACGTCATTTTGAGTCCAGTAACAAATTGGATTTACATATTGGATGGCTTGCCTGTACATACAATTTGCTGGGGATAGTAACAAGATATAGACCCCATAGAAGTCACTAAGTTACAGAGTGCTTCACAAGACTTCATTTTCAAAGTCATCCTACAAATGTTTATTTAAGCAGTCATTTAGGTGTACTTAAATTCTAATAATGGCTGATAAGCGCCTGCTGATTATGGCTCTGTTTATTTGTATTCTATATGGAACATTTGATTAACAACAATAATATGCAACAGAGCCATCTGAAATGCACTCCACGTATTCCTTCTGCAATTCCTAACAAATGGCACACTGTGTTACATGGAGACATGGAGGTGCCAGGAAGCCCATGGTCCAGCACACCTGGGCCTCTGGAATCTTAGGTAAGTTCTATAACTAGTACTTCATTTTCCTGACTTGAAATATACATACTTTAATTTCTTACTTCCAGAGTTCTGAAATTAAAATGGAATAATGTATATGGAGCACATGGTATATAATTGATTCCCAGTAAAAGGCCACGAAATTATTACTTCTACTAGGAGTTGATACCCACAGGCCAAATCTGGCATACAGATGAGTTTTTGTTGGCTCATACATGTGTTTTTTTTTTTTTAACATTAAATTAGTTGTCAAGGTTTTAAAATTAAGAGAGTTCACTTAAAAAAAATCCAATTATCTTGTTTCTCTTAAAAGAAAAAATCAGGTCTGGCAATAATAGGTCCATCTTCCCATATGGCAATAGTTTGACCCGGTAGTTGTTATTCCCTTATATGCACTCATGAGAGTCCCTCCATTAGTTTACAGAGACCTCGATGACCCCACCTTGTTTTGCTTCATTTATTCTGGTTGCCTGCTTGCCCTCAGCAGTTGCTTAAGATTGGGATTTGTATTCCAAGGCATCTGTTATATTTGTTCAATATAAGATTTTCAATTATTAGTTTAACTCAGGTAAAATGAGTCTTATCAAGGAAGTTGGTGGATGGCGATGGCAGTCTGTTTGAGACTATCATACCAGTGTCAAGCAAGCTGCCACGGTGGTCCCTACCTTCACTTTTACTGCCTAAGTCAAGGAGAACACTTCAGCCTCAGTGTTTCTACCGGATGTGCAATTGTTATCCAACCATCCAATACTCACCCCATCCCTATAAACAGAACCTTAAAAGAGGCCTGTGAGAGTTCCACAATGAGTGGAAACAGGAATCCTAACTAAGTATATCGCCTGTAATCTTAGATAATACTTGTTAGATCCAGGGAGATAGGCGTGAATAGAGACATGGGTTTGACTCCTGTCATTTAGCTAATGCATTTTAGCATTTGGAACATGATTTAGGGATTGAGGAATTATGTGGCACTATCCCCTAAGGCGAACCCCTGTGGTGCAGTAGTTAAGAGTTCAGCTGCTAACCAAAACGTTGGCAGTTCAAATCCACCAGCCACTCCACAGGAGAAAGATGTGGCAGTCTGCTTCCGTAAAGGTACAGCCTTGGAAACCCTATAGGGAAGTTCTACTCTGTCCTACAGGGTTGCTATGAGTCACAATATACTCGATGAAACAGGTTCAGATTGTTTTCCCCCTAATGGGAGACAGAGGAATTCTTAGGGCTTGCAAATCACAGTGCCAAAGCCATGGATATAGCCTAGTATCTGTGGTACACAGAGGGAGTAACTAATTCTCCAGAAGAGAAGGAGCTTGCCCAAATCATGAGAAATAGACCTCAGTTCACTTGATTCTGTTTGGCAATTTTGCAAGCACACAAGGCCATGCTAAATTGTATAATGGAATCCTTGAAATTCCATTCACCATTGAATGGCCAACTAGAAAAATACAACTTAAAATGCACAACTTTTGGGAGACATATTTCACTGAATTCTTTTTGATAATTCCAAGGTTATAATATAAATTTAAAAGAACAAACCAATCAAACTTTCAGGGTTTGAACTCGTGTCCTGATCAGGAGATATAAACAGTATAAAATATAGGTATTCTTGTTTTATAATCTGAAATAAATTTATTAGGTAAAATATATCGTATTTTCAAAACTAGTTAAAAAAAAAATAAACGAAAGCTGCTACGATACTCTGTAAAGTTCCCGAAGTTTATTTGACTTGTTAGTTTCAACATTTTGTGCTCAACTTCCTCCCCATAGTGTGGTATACTGGAGGCGGGTCAATGCAGGGGGCTGTGTTTCCATTTCCTACTCCAAATTATTTTGAATTTTTTAAAGAATAAGCTCTTTTAGGTCTATAGCTGAGATGCATGTCCTCTCTGGCTCCATTGTTCTGACTGTCGGCCAACTGCCGGCCAGGGATTTTTCCTTCTCTTTGCTCCAAGGGGGAAACCGCAGGTTCCTACTACATGCTTAGTCCCAGAAAGGGTGAATATGATTCCACTGTGAAATCCCACTTGAGGGTTTCATTGTCCTTCTTATCCACAGAATTTATGGACATATTCTGTGACTATTTATTGAGTTCCTCCTACCTTATTCCCCGGACTATCTAGACCCTGGAGGCAATGATGAAAAGACAAAGATCAATGCTCCCGGGGAGCTTATATTCAAATGGGAGAAAGAGGTTAAAAAAAAAAAAAAAGTAAACACATGCATAAATAAAATAATTTCTGATAGTTTTGAGTGCCATCAAGAAAATCACATAAGACAGTGAGTTTGGAAGTCTCTGGCTGTGATAGAAGCAACATTAGATCAGGTGGTCAGGGAAGGTGTCTCTAAAGTGGTTTCACAACCCACCAGAACAGCAGCAGGCGTAGCTCTGAAGGGCACAGTTCCGATTCCGGAAAAAGAGGTAGAAAAAGCCAGGTTGATCAGATCTAGCTTTTTTAGGGACCTTACAGACAGAGGTCGGCGCCAAGATTCCCGCAAGCGACAGCTACATGCCGAGAGTCTGCGCAGGGCAGTGCAAGGTATGGGTTTGTATATTTGGTGCTTACGTGCAAGGATAAATGCAGGGGAACTATGAAAACAAAATGTCTAATCAGTGATGATTTTTTTTTTTTTGCCAGTTAGTGGGTTTCAGTTGACTTTACCATGAAGTCAAGTGTTTGGTGATTTTTTTTTTTTTTTTCCTGGCTCCGGTTGCTGCTCAGAAAGGTACTCTGGTTCTTTTCCCAGGGTCCTTTGGGGGGCAGGATCCATTTTGTATTGTTCATGGCACTCACAGGACCTGAATGAGAAGGACCCAGCCAAGTGGAAATTTAGGAAAAGCTCATTCGAGGTTCTGAAATAGAAATAATCTTGGCCTGTACAAAAAAAAAAAAAAAAACCAGAAAGGAAAGCAGTGCCGCTGGAGTTTGGTGGTTAATGGGAAGACGGTGAGCCAGGGCGGGAGAGGAAGGCCTCTGGTGCTTTGTGGGTGAGCATGCAGTTGGCAGAGTTACTGCCCCTGTACTAACTGCACATTTCCTGGGAAGCTTATCTTCTCCAAAGGTATTTCAATCATTACTATAAAATATTAGACTCCCTAGGCAGGTATTGAGATCCAGGGATGAAGACTCATTCAAGATAAATTACCAAGGTGGATGAGCTTCTTATGACACTCATGACTCTAAAATTAGCTAATCCTAAAAGGCCATGTTGTTTTAAAAGAAGATGGTAATTTATGCATAAGTGATTGAGAATTTTGTCATTTACTAAATTCACTGATACAGGAAGGAAACTACCAGCTTCTGACTCAGACTACTAATTCTTTGAGAGTTAATTTATAAATAAATTACAACTAAAAAGTCGTTTATTTTATGTATTTAACAAACAGCTATAAAATATTTACATATACCAGACATTGTTAAGTCTACAAATAATAACTAATTTAATCTTCCAAGCAACCTTATGAGGTTGCTGTGTTCTGTTGAGTTGGTTCAGACTCAGCAAGGTAGAAACTACTATTATTACCTCATTTTCACACGTAAGGAAACTGAAGCAGAGACAATTTATGAAACTTGACCAAGGTTACACAGCTAGCGTGTCATTTAAACTGGGATTCAAACCCAGGTAGTCTGACTTTAGCCTCCTGCTCTTGCCCACTATAGTGTGCTGCCTCTAAAATGATCTATACTGAACGTTTACTATTTTAAAAGATTGACATATAAGCTATGCTGCAGACAGTTACTGTACTTGGCTGCTAGCCAAAAGGTTGGAGGTTTGAATCTATCCAGAGGTGTCTTGGAAGAAAGATCTGGAGACCTACTGAAAAATCAGCCATTTGAGCACAGTTCTACTCTGACACACGTGAGATCTCTGTGAGTCAAAATCGATGGCAACCGGTTTGGGTTTTTTTTTTGTTGTTGTTATTTCCTTTGAAAGAAATAAATTTCAATATTGCAGAGTATTACTTTAATCTTTTGAAGGGAATGAGAGAGCAGCATTGTTTCCTGTTGGTATAAAGAGCATTTGCATGTATTAAAACACCATCATTTTTTAATCACTTATTAAGGTTGGAGCTTTAGCTTAGTGCCAGTGTGATATAAGTGAATTTTATGACATATCCAAAATGTTCTATTATGTCCCTGAATATGTGAAAGGATGTTTCAGTAACAAACTGGATCATGTGTGAATAGGTAGTCCTTTTGTAACATACAAATCATGTTTTTATACCCTGTTAAATGTTTAATACTTTTTAAAATTAATTTTCTATAGTGGTGAGAAAATTCCTGCCCCTAATAATTAATGGCTAGCAAAGATGCCCCTGTCTTTGCTTGTCAATGCACAGTAATTATAGGAAAGAAGGAAGGTGAGTTGTCAAACCATTGTGGCATGACCTTGGCTTGATTGTCCCTGCCTCTTATTCACAGGGTACAGACTCTGTATAACCACAGAGTGAAGGATATAATGCTGTACCAATGAATGCTCATTAAAACATATACAGCTGAGGCAATTTTTAAATAAGTAGAGTAATGGAGTATTAATTAGAGGCCAATAGAATGAAATCATACTTCCCTAGCTTGCCAAAGACATTACCTATGTCTCAAAAAGAAGTGTTTATGACCAGCATGTTAGCATCACATGCCAATAATCTGAGCAGGTGGTCATTAGAGGCTTTTGCTAGGAGCCAGATCGTTTTTTCCATGAATATCTCTGTAAAGTCCAGACACTTATTTCTCCCTGAATTAGAAATTATTCCACGTCAAATTGCCAAAGTACCTGTCCATAATGCCAAGGAAGTGTTTTAGCAGTTCTTTCACAGGCTCAGGATGATTTACTGTGTCCAGAATTTTTAGATCTCTTTTACTGGGCAGACTCACAATATCTACTTTATTGGATAAATTCAAAATATGCTAGATGCTTTCTTTCTTCTTTACAAAATAACAGCATAATTGAAAGCATTGTTTTGGTAGAATCTTCTCAGAAGACCATATAATCATCATTTAAATTAGCCCTAATTCATTTTACATTTGCTTATTTTACTGTTAAGTTTCCCAGAACTGTTTTTTTTTTTTTTATTTTTTAACAATTAGAACATCTGAATTTTAATTACATTACCATCAAGAAGCTCATTAAAGTCACTTAATTGGCAACATTTCCAAAAAAACCTTAGCTGGGTTTAATGTATTTTAAAGAGTTACTGTCAAAGTATAATTTCACCATTACAAACAGCTTGGCAACAACATTTGCATAAAGATCTGTCAGTTTCTGAAAAATGCTCAAATGTTGGGAAAATCAGATTCGTTAAGTTGCCTTTACTGAACAATCTACAAATGAAGAAATTGTCACATGTATCTATCTTTGTAACCCCTGCAGTGCGCATAGTATTATCATGGACAGCATAGGTATTCGAAAATGTTTCCTGAAGGAAATGAATGATGTATTTTATACTTTGGGGTAAATTATTTTATTTTAAAATAATCTGATCTCTCAAATTCATGCAGTTTTTTTTTTAACCCAGTAAAATTTCCCTCATTTCTCTTAAATTTAACCAAATACCGATTTGTTTGCTACTTCTTTCTCATCCACTCTAAGAAATATCTCATCACTACAGGGTCACTATGAGTTGGAATTGACTCGATGGCAATAGTGATCACATGGTAGAATTTTGAAACTTTTGAAGTAGCTCTAAGGCCAGCATTGTGGGACTAAAATTAGAGATTATTTTTAGATGATATAATTGTCTTGTGGTTCCTTTACATGTACTTGAATCCCACCCCAACAGTACTGACTGAATTTGAACTCGCATTGTACTTACTCACATTCATGTCTCACCTTTAGAAGATTATAAGCTCCTACCTGTGCACTGGGTTACTGGGTTACCTATAGATATGCATGTGGTTTATTACATATGTCTTTTTATTGTTGTCTATAGTACCTAAAACAGTGGCTTGCAATTGCATTTGCTGAATGAATGAATGAATGAAAATCTTGAGTTTGTGATAAATAAAAAATGAGTATACTTTGCAGTATTAATTAGGGTGCACGGGGCATCTCCTCTGCAAATCTCATATCCAAGAATAAAATGTGATAAAGGATAATTATTATTAAAATCTACCTACCTACAATTAGAAAAGGTAAGATTTTTTTAATCATCCTTTTACTTTGGCTTTTTTTAAAACTTAAAATATCTACCCTTAGTGCTTTATGTACTTTTTATTTTCCAAGTCAAAAGAATTTACTAAACCTGTGTAAAATGTGAACATCTTAAAAAGTTGCCATTTGAGTTGCTACCTTATTCCCCTCCTGCATTCTCAAGGCCTTTCACAGTGCCTGGCATACAGTCAGACTCAGGTGTTTATTGAATGAATGAATAAACGAATGAACACATGCTGAGAGTCTGAGAAAGGCCTGGATAATTTTACCTAAGGGCGCCAGGGAACGCTTCACCAACAGTAATGCGGGAAACCTGAGTCTTCCGTGAATACAGAGACATTCATTTATTCCACAATTGGTAAGAATCTACTATATCCTTGGTTCTGTTCCAAGATTTGGTGCTGTGAAGATTCCTCTAGAACAGCCCTGTTCAATAGAACTGTCTGTGATGACAGGAATGTTCTATATCTACACGATCCAATACGGTAGCCGCTAGCCAGATATGGCTACTGAGCACATGAAATGTGGCTAGTATGACTGAGGAGCTGTTTTTTTTATTTTATTTAATTTTAATAGCTGTATGAGGTTTGTGACTACTGTATTGGGCAACACAGCTGAGATATCACAGTGCATAGAGATATGGAAGAACATGGTGTATCTGAGACAGCATAGGGTCTATGGAGGCTGGTATCTATGGTTTGGAAAATCTTCATGGCAACAGATTTTGAAGGGGCCCTATGTATCATGCAGTTAAGTTTGAACATTATTCTGTAGAGCGGAGAATCACTGGACTTTTAAGCAAGAATATGACCCAATTAGACTTGTCTTTTAGAAAGTTGCCTTTCTGGCAGTGTGAACTATGGCCTGAGGTCAGAGGCCACTTCTGCACATTGATATTAGATGCCAGTTTTGCAAATTCCACCAAGGTAGAAAATAAGTTGGAGTAAAGATTTTGCTATTATTGCCTGCAATTATATTACTGTCTCCCTAGGTAGAGTCTTAGGACATGGCTGTTAATTACTAATTTTCCTCTACCATGGTCCCTAGTTGGAGAGAGTAAATGATGAAAAAATTATGAGGAAATCTCTCAGGCTTCAGAGGCTGCTCTGTGCAGAACAGAGAAAGAGAATAGTAGCTTCTCTGTGTCCTCCAGAGCATCAGCCATTCCTTGGAGGTGGGTGTGTGTGTGGCCACTCCCAAATTTGTGACTGGAAGTCCAGGCTCCCTGACCACCACATAGCACCCTCTTCTGAATGTACGAAGTGAAGCTAAGTGGCCTGAGTGGGAGGCATGGTTTCAGAAAGCAGCAGTTGGTTGAGAATTACCTGAAAACTGGGGAATCTGTGGTCTATGATCTTCAAGGCTCCTTCCTGTCCTAAGGTTCCATGACTGGACTGGTTCTTCTGGCTCTAGAGCATGGGGGAAGGCATGGGAGTCTTCTGCTTGCAACTGGGAAGAATTAAGTTAGTGATTTGGACAAACTATTTCAGGGCAACCCAGTCTCCAAAACACATCAATGAAGAGTCCCCTAGACAGGGGCTTGATGGATATTCCTAACATTCATTCAAAAAAAAATCTTCTAGTGATCTGATGTGGAGTTTTAAAACTTTTGTGGCAATCGCAGAGATGTTAAGCCTCCCAGAGATTTCTGACTGATGGCGATGGTCACTGCAGAGCACTGCCTTTGGAATTGCAGGCATTATGGCTCCCTTCCTCCTCTACATGAACTGTATAATGTCGAATTAAAACCCCAGTACAATCTCATGGATATAGAATTTTCCTCTTTGGATATTAATGTTCATTCTATTTATTTTTGTTTTGTTGTTTGATTTGATTTTGCAATCTGAAGGCAGTTACCATTCCTCATTCTAAAAAGGGATACAGAAAGTAGGAACTTTCAGATTTGATTCCTTTCTTAAGAGAAGCGAGAATTCAAAATTCTGACTTTATCCCTGTTAGTACTTTTGGCAATGTTGAAGAAATCCTTTGGGAAAAATCGAGTAAACATTTCTTGAGGGGAAAGTCTGAATTCTCCATAGGGTGCAAACATCAGGGTGTCTCTACAGCATTCATCTCCAGCTGGATTCCTTGCATTTCCTGAACAATGCTTTTCTGAGCCATTCCAGCATTCGGAATTCTAATTACGGAAATTCAGAACTGCTTTTGGATTCTTCTCCTTCCAGACCGCCCTAATATTATTCATGTTCTCCCCTAGCACTTCTTTTTGGGAATGGGGTGGGGGGAGTGGGGAACCAACCTAGAAACTGAAATCAATGAACACAGACAAAATGATAGCACTTTAACTTCTGACTTTATTTTTTCCCCTTAAACAAACAGGTGAGAAAACACTGTATCCAGAGCAAAACGTCTGGCTCCCTTTTCTTTCACAGAGTACCGAGAAATGTAAACAATATTTAGGTCGAACATCTGAGTCTTCCTAATTTTCTTTTACCAACCTTTCAAACAACCTTCATTTTTTTGTTTATACCGACATTTCAACAGCATAAAGAGTAAAACAAGCGAACAGTCTGAGGCATTTACATGAAGTTTCAAGACTGTGATACAGGTCTGTATCTGTATCATTTTTAGTCTGAGGAAGAAAAGCATTGCTTTAGGAAGTGGGTCATGTGGGTGTATAAGTGGTTCGTGGACAGGCCGGATATGCCATGGTTCTGGTCAGAGTACCACTGAAACACAAAGGAAAGACACTTGTTTTATTCCTGCAGCCACGAAATGCATCCAGCTTCGACTTTCTCATTGCTCTCAAGACCTGACGACTTACCTGATATTATGGAAAAATTCTATCTAAGCAGACTTGAATCAATAAGAGAAAGCAATTTACATGTAAGTGTTTAGAACGGGAAGATTTAAAGACCCTATCTTAAGCCTCACTAGATTTCATATTCTTTAAGTTGATGTTTTCTATCTCTGTGGCTGAGATTTCACAGCGTTCTGGGGGATCAGGAGGCACGGATTCCCGAACGGGCATGTTGGGTCTGCTACTTTGCTTCTCTGGAGCTTGGTGTCCTCATTTGAACAACCAGGGGGCTGGATGTGATTTTCCCTGAAGGCCTTCTAGCTCAAACATTCCATGAGGTTTTAGCCTGAGAATCTAATTCCTCTCGGTTGCAGAAAACTCACAACATATATAACCATAAACACCCTTCATAGGAGTTAAAAATAGCAGTGTAAAAAAAAAGGGAAGATAGCATTATAAATTTAAACTTTATTGTTGGTGAGATGCCAGTAATATTTTTTTTTTTCACTGAATAAAGATGGCCAATGATCATGATGCAAATTTTTACTATATACTTACTAAGTTGCATTTACTTTGGGGTCACAATAAAAACTGTCAAAAAAATCTCAGCTTACCCTTTGTAAATTAAAAAAAAAAAAATTCCAAAAATGGGGGTCACCATTTTTGGGTTCTTGTTCAGTATAAGGTTAAGAGCTTGGTTGCTAACCAAAAGGTTGGCAGTTCAAATCCACCAGCTGCCCCTTGGAAACCCTAAGGGGCAGTTCTACTCTGTCCCATAGCATCGCTATGAGTCAGAATTAACTTTACGGCAACAGGTTTGTCTTTTATTTTTGTTCACTGTAAGGGCAATGGAAGGAGAATTTATGCCCACCGAAGAGGGGAAAATGTAACTAAGAGGGGCTGCCTATCTCCTTTGCCTTGGCCTTCGCCTTATTTTCTTCTGTTTCCATTTCGTATTCCTCATGTAACCTGGATTTTACATTTACACAGTAATTTATTTGGTTAGTAAATATCTGAGCTTCTGTGATGGGCCAGGCACTGAGAATATGGAGAAGAAAAGATTGTCTCACCCTTCGTTACGCTGCCTCACTACGGGGGCCATTGAGGTCCCTGATGACATTCTGCAATTGTTTCTTATTGAATAAGCAGAATCCTTCCAGCTGCTCTCGGACTCCCATCCAGGTCTGGCAGCAATTCTAAGCACCCAGCTACACTGTAGGATCTACAGATCTATTGGGTGTTGGAGCGGGATCATCTGATCTCATGGACCTCTTTGTTATATATATAACTCAACTGAGATCCTGAGAGGTGGAATGACTTGCCTAGGATCCCTCAGGGAGTTAATGAAAGATGCGAGCTTGGCTTGGTAATGTTCTGTCTACTCTACCCTGCAGCCTCTTCACCAGGTTTTACTGAAATAAAGAAATCCACTTCCTCCTTCAGGCTCGGGGGTCTGAAGGCTGCGAGTGTGAGTGAAAGGAGATCACGTACCATTGCCTGGAAATCCACCTGTGCGTTAACCAACGCTTTAGCGATCTGTGCCGAGTTTTGAAAGTGCACATTATCTGAAACAGAGAGAGAGAGAGAGTTAAAGTGCCGCTAAATGCCACAAAGCGGGGTGACAATGCACTGCCTGGAAATGAACACCACCAGTTATCTAGTCATGCCGTTGACATTGTCAGCAGTGAGTAATCACACTCTTTTATGGAAATGTCCCTGACTCTTAGGTACTGACCCCGAGCATAGGCATAGGAGGATGCTTAATGTTTCTTAAACAAAGTGATGCTGGCTCAGTATTTTTATGTGTAAGAGTCTTGCTTAAACCTCACCATCTGCTGTTCCGTGGATGAGAAGATAGTCTACATTTCTGAAATATTCTGCTCTTGCCATCACAGTTGAATTCTGGAAAAGAGAAAAAATTAACATTTTAGTTGCTGCAAGTTCTAATAGAAAACTAGTTAAATCATTGTGCAATGGACTTAGCACCAGTACTGAAATTATGTATTGCTTTGGTTGATAAATATTTAAGAGTCAGAGCAACACATTTTCATCATCATTTGCATTACTTCTATCTGATTCTGAGTTTGAAGAACTGAAAGTTTATGTGTCATATGTTACATATGAGTGAGACCTTAGGCATAAATGACACCTGCTCAAGCTGTGTAGGAGTTGGGGGTGGGGAGGAGGATGGGGAAAGGGAGGTTAGGGAACGGGAGACAGTGAAAGAAAGAATAGAATCCAAAAGGAGAAAACTCCTTCCTAAGGTGTTTTCCAGTTAACAAAAGATCATCGTATTTGCTTAGGGACCCAGAATTAAAACTGTCAACTCTGACTGACTGCTTTAGAAATCTTTAGCACATTTGAAAAAAGATTAATGGCCTAAAAAAAATAGAAAATACTTACTTTATAGTGCTCAAGATTATCATCCTTTGTTGGGAGACCCATGAATCGCTCAGTGTAGATAGATGCTATAAAATATATAAGAATAGGTTGTTTGTATGTGATAGTGTCATTAACCAATAAAAGCTCCCGGTTTAATAACTGCTCCTCAATATGCCCATGTGGTACTATTGAAGCAGGTTCCACCTTTCACTTTCCTGCAGTGCTCCACCAAAATCATTCTGAGGGTTAGAATGTCTTTCATCTCTGCAATTTGCCTCAATAGGGCTAGAGAGAGAACAGAGGAAGAGATTTCGGAAACGGGCAACTAATGTCAGAAAGAACGGTCTTAAGCTTCTTTACTTCTACCCAGAACTCTTCAGTGGAGGGCAGGAGGAACATTAAGGTAGGAAAGCAACCTTGTAGAATGACCTCATTATATTTTTAAATAAATCCCAAATGCAGAATCTCTAGTCTATTTGTTGCTGCTGTTGTTAGTTGACATTGAGTCAGTTCCGGCTAATGGCAACCCCGTGTGTGCAGAGTAGAACTGCTCCATAGGGTTTTGAAGTCTGTGACTTTCTGGAAGCTGATAGCCAGGCCTGTCTTCTGAGGAGCCTCTGAATGGGTTTAAACTGCCAACCTTTCTGTTAGTAGTCGAGCGCTTAGCCATTTGCACCACCAGGAACTCCTCTAGTACTTTTACTGGTGTCTTAATTCATCTGGGATAGAAATATGTCCCCCAAATCCTCCCCCTTCCACTTTTTTTTTCTGAATAAAGATTCTTCACAAGTCATAAATATCCCATTACTATCCCAATACAGAGAAGAGGCTCTACAAAGGCTTATTTTTGTACAATTATTAGGGTTATGTCCAATAATCCATCTTGCATCGATTTTAATCATAAAAATAGGCACATACAGGAGGGAGGTGTAATTCTCAAGGAAATTTTTTGTTTTTCTGATTCTTGGAGCAGTGGAGCTGGCAGCTGCGTACTGCGTGGTGTGGAGGTGAATTGCTTGGCCCCGGGCCTGAATTTGAATAAAATATGCTTAAGAGCCAGTATGACTGTAACGGTGTGCCTGCAAAAACACAGACTTTAGCTCTGATTTCAAAGATTTGGCTCAGCAGGGGCACAAGATTTCTGGGAGAGAATAGGATTTACTGGGTTATGGGAGAGCCCTTCCTAACTGTTCAAAATGTCTTGGGTTGTTACAATGTGATTATAATGAATCATATAAACAACCTCATTTACAGATTATATTTTCCCCAGTGATGCTGGGGTGAATTTTACCGCACAATTTGTTTTCCTAGCAACCTCAAGTATAGAGTAATTCTGTGTTAAATGTTTTCACGGCAACATTTATGAAATGTTTCCATACCGTAGTATTCCCAGCTAGAGACTGGAGCCACTGCTATTCCACATTTGAAAAGACCGGTTCCGGATGCAAGGGCCAGCGATGAAACATAACCTCCATAGGACTGTAGAGAAATTGTTACAAGTCAGCCTCTGATTTACCTGCCTAAGCTCTCCTCCAAATTTTTATAGCAACTCTCCTCCTAATAAGGGCATATGGGACCTGGAAGGGGGGTGGGGTGGGGCGGTAACAGAAAAAACAAACAAAAACCATAGTTGCTATCAAGTCAACTGACTCACATGGTAACCCCCTGTGTGTCAGAGTAGAACTGTGCCCCCTAGGTGATCACCAGGCCTTTCTCCCAAGGTGCATCTGAGTGAACTCAATCTTCCAACCTTTTGTTAGCAGCTGAGCATGTTAACCATGTGCGCCACTCGGGACTCCAACCAAACCAGGTGCTGTTGTGTAGACTCTGACTTAAAAAAAAGTGTATTAAATTGCTATCTTGCATCCCAGCAGTAAGCCCCACCAGACATAACAGTGATTTTACCCTGATATGTTACAAAGGAGCCCTGGTGGTACAATGGTTACGAGCTCTGCTGCTAACTGAAAGGTTGGTGGTTCGAACCCACTAGCCACTCTCAGGAGAAGATGTAGCAATCTGTTTCCATAAAGATTACAGTCTTGGGAACCCTGTGGGGGGAGTTCTACTCTGTCACATTGGGTCGCTATGATTCGGAGTCGACTCTACAGCACACAATAGCAACAATAGCAGCAAAACATGGTAGGAGCAGTTGAAGAGACAGGAGCAAGTGTGTAATTGCATTTTTTCTGCTAATGTTTCTCCGTTTTTCTATATTTTCAAATGGGTCCTTGCTAGAACAAAAGCAGGATTTTACTTGAAAGAAATGTGCAGAACAAGTTATTCCCAAGATGCAAGAGTCCTGTGAAGCAGAACTTGTATTATGTATTTACTTATATATTTTCATGATAAAACAGTAAGGGGTGGACATAGGAAACTTCTGAATAGCTTAAGACCTGGCCAGAGTTTGTGTATAATGTGGCATTACATATTCTGTTTTGAGGATTTCTGACATAGAAGGTCAAAGGAAGAAAAGTCATAAATTTAATAGAAAAGCAAAGGAGTACAAAAGGGGATACAAATTGAAGAGTCAGAAGTAGATTTAATTTTCATAGATTTCCCTCTCTCGAGGAATTAACAGGTGATTCAGAAATGTGATCTGGATAACAGAAATGCATGCTGTCTATGTCACTTGGAAATTAGAAAATTTTTCTTAAATACAGAGAAATGAACAGAGTATCACAATAAGGCTGCATCTTCCCTGGAAATGCATGCTGGGAGAGAGATACTTCTCCTGGAAACCTGTAAACAATGTTCTGGGACATGGACCAAAAAATGTGTGAGCTGGATTAGGAAGTGGTTCTCAGGTTTGCTCTTGTCCCAACATAGGGATGTTTCTATATCATAAGCGGACAGTGTGACTCTCCAACTAAGGATATCCCTTGTTTTTAGCCTCTTATAGCAACACATTCCTGGGAATCACTTCCCTCAGGTCAGAACAGATTCTATCACCCTTTGCCATAGAAAGTCAGTATTTAGAGAGGGAGAAAGAGTGTGTGAGAGATAAAGACAGAGATAGACTTAGAGACAGACAGACAGGGTGATGGAAACGGGTGGTTGGCTTTACTCATGAAATACCTATTTCTGGTGGAATGAGAGAAGTAAGCTAAACAATCTTGTTAAATTCAACAGTTAAACAAAGAACTCTCTAACTAGCTTACAGTTTTGTGTTTCCAGTTCTGGGGAATTTTATTAAGGACTCCTGACTACAGGGAAAAAAAGAGGCAGCTTGAATTATACCATGTCCTCTTTTTATTATAATTGGAGGAGAACTAAAATATGTTTTAATAGGTGAAAATATATTTTAAAAATAGGAGAAACATTTGGCTTTGAAAATTGTTTTGGTGAGTGAAAATTCTCTACTAGGTTCAAACTTAGACTTAAAATATAAAAATAATTGTTCTGATTAGTAGGTTATCAACAAATATTAATGAAATGGAAGGTGTTTCCTTCCTTCTTAATTCTAGGTTCCAATGACATAGAGGAAGCCTAGCTCCTTTTGAAAAGTTATGACTGTTTATTGGAGAAGCATGTGCACCCCAGATAACAATGCTGAGTCCTGCTTCTCTCTTTCCTGCAGCATGAAGTTGACAGTATCTGCATGTAGAAATAAGGGTTTTGAATGTTTCTGTTCAAAATCTTCAGCACTGTTAGTCTGCATTTACTCTGTGATCAGGTGATAGTGCTGGATTTAAATCAAACATTCATGTTTTCAGGATGAATACAAATTGTCTCTATGGAGAAGAGAAAAAGCTATTCGGGCAGCAGAACAACAGAGGAAGGTGTACTTTAAATTCTCAGGCAGCTTGGAAGAGAGCTATTCCTATTGTAGAAATGAAGAGAAAAAGAACAACAACAAACCCAAGTTGACTTTTTTCTGTCCCCCATGGGTGGGGCTCCCAGGCAGAGTGGGTGGCTTCTGTGAGAAAAGAACCCACGGAGCAGATTGGCCATGAGAATTCTCGAATCTTGTCCTTTGCACTTAGACGCCTTGCCATTTTGTTTAAATGAAGGGTATCTTTAAAAACATCCTTAGAAGGGCACAGAATTTTGAAGGAGGGTTTATGAAACACTCTTATGTGTGCCATAATGCACAAGAGAACATTTTACCTTCAGGCAATAATAATAACTAGCTCACATTTGTGTGATCAAAATGATTGCAATGGTCTTTGTCATCCCTTACAATCCGTGCCCTACTCCTGCATCACAGTGCCCCCCTTGCTCATTGGCTGTTGATGGCCTTTGAACATTGAACTCTCCAGGCACAATCTAGCTTCAGGACTTTTGCTGGTGTTGTGACCTTCTACCTGGAATGCTCTTTCCCCAGAAATCTGGACTGTTCCTTTCCTCACCTCTTCGAGCCTCAAATGTCACCTTCTCAGGGAAGCCTTCCCTGTCCATCCAATTTCAGATCACAGCAAACCTTGTACCACCACCCCTTTTTTCTCTCCATAGCACTTATCATAGTGTTGCATCCTAGATATTTTACTTATTTATCTTGCTTATTTCCTCTTCCTTACCCATTTCCAACTCCATAAGGGTAGAGATTTTTGTCTGTCTTGTTAACTGACGTATTCTTAGCACTTAGGATAGGGCCTGACACACAGTAGGAGTAAAATAAATGACTCTCCTATTAACTCATCCTTACAGTGTCTCAGTGAGGGAAGTATAGCTACATTTCATAATGAGGAGACAGGGCTCAGGTGAACTGACATAGTTATGGAGTTAGTAGGCCAGGACTCAGACCCAGGACAGCTGGCTCTGACAGCCATGCCCTTTCTTCTACATCCCTCCCCTAGGGCAACCTCTTTGTGGAATTTTAAGTTCAGAGTCTAATATAGTCTCATTAGAGGTGCATTTGTCCTACTTTTACATCGTTGATCACACATAGCAATTCAAATTGCTTATAATTAGTCACTGGAAGAGAAAGGAACTAAGATTAAATCATGAACTAATGCTTATTCAACACCACCTGGCTAGGCCTATATTAACAAAGCAAAGCCCATAAATGAGACTGTTATTCTAATAATTTAGGCAAAACCCTCACTTCTCTTCAATTGTCAGAATTGCTTGTATTCTTCATTGCATAAACCAGGGCTCCTCAGCTCCGGCACTATTGACATTTTGGGCTGGATAATTCTTCATTGTGGGGGCTGTCCTGTGCATTGGAAGTTTAGCAGCATCCCTCACTTCTAGATGCCCAGTAGCTCCCTCCCCAGCCCCAGTGTGACAACTAAAATTGTGCCTAGATATTGCCGAATATCCTCCAAGGAGCGAAATCACCTCTGGTTAAGAACCACTGTCATAAACAGGTGCACAGTGGATATTTAATAAGCACCTAAAAGCAAGGTTATTGGACTTTTGTTGTATAAACTGGCAAAATGAAAGAGGAGGATTAAAAACAAAAACAAAAAAAGCCTCCTCCTCTCTTCTTGATCCGGATAGTGGATGGAAATGTAGGATTTGCAGATTATTGACCAATTGACCTCAAAAACAATTTTGTCTAGTTGGATACAGTGTATTTAAGAAACTATTAAAGTGCCTAATCCTTCACGGGAACAGATGCTTTCTTCCCTGATATGGAACATAATAACAGCAAAATAACTCTCATAATCATTCCCAATGTCTTCCTCTTTTCCATTCCCAACTTCCCATAGGTCTCTGCTTATTATAGTTATTAAAAGAGCACTTAAAGCTATGACCTCTTCCCAACTCCTACTTCTCTGCCTAAATTCAGACCCTTGGTATTTGTTCCCAGTATGACTGCCCCCCCAACCCGTTGGCCCCATGCCCTTCCCCACCTCAGTCTGTCCTCCACTCTGCAGCCAAGATGATATTTCTAAGATACCAATTCTACTTCCTGTTGACTTCAAGAGCACTTCCTAAAGAGATGTCCTTGAAAATATCATTAACATGTGTTTTGGGGTGAAGGAGCAATAATGAATTGTGGAGTCAAATACTTTTTGGTAGTACTGTGTTGAATAAAATTTAACAGGTTTCTATACTAGTCTTTCCTAGAGCCTATATACACTATTATATAGAATACATGATTTATCAAGCTTATTAGAACATAAAACTGTTCCTGAAAAATATCTGGGTAGTAATGGAGCAGATTTGGGGAAAATACTTGCTTATAGAGTTAAATTCTATTTAAACTTGGCCTGATTTGGCCAAGTGTCATGCCAAACATTTGATAAAGCAAAAAAAAAAAAAAAAAAAAGATGCAATCTATTCCTTTGATGTGTTTACATTCTTACGGGAGAAACTAGTAGGCAAGATAAAATGTGGTAATTCCTAAAGAGCTATTGGAGCACAAAGAAAGTGATAAACCAGTTGGGTATTTCAGAACAAGTAGGAGATTTCCTTTTGGCAGTGGGGAAAAGGAGGTGGCTGGGAGAAGAGGATAGGCATTGCAAGCAGAGAACCACAGATACAAAAGCCTGGGAACAAGAAAACACAGACATAAGTTAAATAACTCATGGGGAAACGTGGAGAGAGATGAGACTAGAACGGTACATTGGGGCCTGATTGCCAAGTGCCTTGCATGCAAAAAAAAAAAAAAAAAAAAGAAAGCCCTTGAGCTATATCTTAAAAACAATGTGGAGCCCTAGAACGTCTATAAAGAATTGTGATTTGGAAAGATGACTTTGTTAGCAGCACTGGAGCTTGTGAGGCTAATGCAGGGAGGCCAATTAAGAAGCAACTGGAATGTTTAAATCAGTGCTATCCAAACTCCAAGGAGCCGTGGTGGGGCATTGGTTAAGTGTTCAACTGCTAACCAGAAGGTTGGTGGTTCAAACCCACTAGCTGCTCCATAGGAAAAAGATGTGCCAGTCTGCTTCTGTAAAGATTTACAGCCTTGGAAACTTTATGGGGCAGTTCTGCCCTGTCCTAGAGGGCCCCTATGAGTTGGAATTGATGCCACAGCAACGGGTTTTGGATTCTTGGTTACCCAAACTATGGTCCACGGACCAAAAGCATCAGCATTACCTGGGATCTTGGTAAAATGCAAACTCTTGGGCTCCACCTCAGAGTACTGAGTCAGAGTCTCTGATGGTGAAGCCTGGAAGCTATGGTTTAACAAGCTCTATGAGTGATTCTTAAGTAAGGTAAAGTATGAGAAGCTCTGATCTAAACCTGAACTAAGGCAATGTTAGTGGAAATGGTGAGAACAGATTTAGATGTTTGAAGGTAGAATTGACAGAATTTACTGACCAATGGAATGTTTGAATTAGAAAGGAAGTTGAAAATAGCTCAGTCTTCTCAATTAAGTGACTAAGTACCTGGTGAGGCCCTTAATCAAGATGAAGACTTGTTTTCAGGTAGGTTATAGCAAGCTTGGAGTCCCTGGGTGGTATGAATTGTTAACTCACTCAGCTACTAACCTAAAGGCTGGAAGTTGTAGTCCACCCAGAGGAGCCTTGGAAGAAAGGCCTGCTGATCTATTTCTGAAAAATCAGTCATGGAAAACCGTATGGAGCAGAGTTCTACTTTGACACACATGGAGTCACCAGAAGTCAGAGTTGACTCAATGACAACTGGCATAACAAAATTGGCTTGGGGCAAGTTAAGCTTGAGAAGCCCCTGTAAGACATTTAGGAAGACGACTGGTAGACCTATGAAACGTGGTGCTCAGAAGAGAGGTGGGGGCTAGTGTCGGGGATGTGGCAGTCCGTATCATCCTGGAAACCACATTAGTTTGTCCAAGGAAGTAAAGAGCAATGAGGGTCAAGGCCAGACCCAGCAAAACACCAACATTTAAAGAATGTAGGAAAGAAGGGGAGTTAGGGGGAGGGAGATAACGTAATGATCGTACAGTCATACCAAACCAAAACCAAACCCAGTGCCGTCGAGTTGATTCCGACTCATAGCGACCCTACAGGACAGAGTAGAACTGCCCCATAGAGTTTCCAAGGAGCGCCTGGTGGATTCGAACTGCTGACCCTTTGGTTAGCAGCCGTAGCATTTAACCACTACGTCGCCAGGGTACAGACATAGGAGAATGAAAAGAGAAAGGTGTCACAGAGCCATGGATAAAGTCCACTCTCTTTTATATAGCCGAAAAAGCCCTGTTATCTGGCTCCTACCTACCTACTCAGACTCATTTCCTACACCCTTCTCACTCTATCGTATAGGCTTCTGAAGTTTCAGGCATTCCTAACTAACTCAGAGTCCCCGTGCAAGCCATGCTCTTTTTTACCTCAGGATCTGGGCAATATGGTCTTCACTCTCCCTAGAGTGCCCTGCTACTAAACTATCTCAAATGCTCAAATGCTACCTCATTTCTGAATCCTGTCTTAACTCTCACAGTTGGAATTAACCGCTCTTCTCTCTGGTGTTCTTCTCAGCAAGTTACATCTATTTTAGCACCTTGTACATTGCTGAGCCATTGCTTTTTTGCTGTTTTCTCCACAAGGGGGCCAGAGCTATATATTAACGCATCTTTCATCCCCTAAAGAACCTAGCACAAGACCTAGTTGAGATATAATAAAGGTTTACTCCATGAATAAAAGAATAAATAAGTCAGTGATCCTACAGATGGATTAATAAATCTAGATTGATCTTAAACCCAAAGACCTGATAAAAGCAGTATACAATTAAGGAATTTTTCCATATTCTGGTAACTCTGCTGATTTGTGAGCTGTTCAGATTTTATTTCCATTGGCAGCCCGCTATTACTTTCTTTTCCTGCATATGCTCTTAGGGTCTACCACCCAATTGCCATGTTGGAAAGTAAGCAAGAAAAGAGGACTAATAGCCTATTCGTTCCAGAGGACTTGCATAATTACAGGTGGTAAGAATCTCTTGTTGAAGAATTTCAGGCTGATAAGGAAGGTATTTTAGGGTGATGAGTGGGTTTTGTACATCATCCCATATAGACGATTCTCAATACTATTCAATTAATACCTAGAATGTTTAAGAAATGAAATAAAACATTCCATTTTATGGTTATTTCAAAGCCTGTAGTAAAAGAAAAGCATAACTCTAAGAAAAATGTTAATGATTTTATGTAAATGTTTATCTTAAAATTTGAATCTTTCAAAGATTTACTTTGAGGAATTTCATGGATGGTATGGAAGTTCTTATCTGAAATATTTCACTATAAAAATATTTCATTTATTTCCACCCATTTGAATTCCATTCTGTTTAGATATTTAACATTCGATAGTTTTAAGAAGGACCAAATGGCTTGAAGTAACAACTTTCCCCAAATTCACAACAGCTCTTCATCTGGTCACTGAGCTGAGAGCTGGGCCAAACACTGCAGATTCTCTTCAATATTGGGTTTCATTCCCTCCATTTGTGCAGGCCGCTCTCTGAGAAAACAGCCAAGAAAAACAAACCGAGCACAAACGGCTGCAAATTGACTTGCAAATGTACAAATTCAGACCAAAAAGTGAACTAGGAAATTTCTTGGAAGGATAATTATGATAATTTATAATGGGCAACTCTGCAATCTTTCCAGTATTTCTGTACACTTTCCAGTGACCTTAGTGCCCATGCCTAATAAGTTTTGCCACTTCTTTTAAAATGCATTTTCAAATCTGCACAGCTCCTGAAACATAGAAAATTATCTCCATGATCTGTAACTAAAAAACTAGGAAGCTGAATAATACTTCTCTCTAGTTAGCACAAATTGAAATTAGCTCTGGTAAAAGAACTTGATTGCAAATATACACACACACACACATGCATATACTATACACACACACACACACATATATACTATATATAACTTATGTGGTGCAGCGGTTAAGAGCTCAGCTGCTAACCAAAAGGTCAGCACTTCAAATCCATGCGGAGCTGGAACATAGACCAATAGGCAGTTGTTCAAACAGGACAAGGAGATGCTGCATGGCTTAAAATCAGAAAATATGTGCATCAGGGTTGTATCCTTTCACCATACTTATTCAATTTGTATGCTGAGCAAACAGTCTGAGAAGCTGGACTATGTGATGAAGAATGTGGCACCAGAGTTGGTGGAAGACTTATTAACAACCTGCGTTATGCAGATGACACTACCTTGCTTGCTGAAAGTGAAGAGGACTTGAAGCACTCGCTGATGAAGGTCAAGGATGAAAGCCTTCAGTATGGATTACTCCTCAACATAAAGGAAACAAAAATCCTCACGACTGGACCAATAAGCAACATCATGATAAATGGAGAAAGCATTGATATTGTCAAGGATTTGCTTTTACTTGGATTCACCGACAACGCCCATGGAAGTAGCAGTCAGGAAATCAAACAATGCATTTCGTCAGGCAAATCTGCTGCAAAAGACCTCTTTCAGGTGTTACAAAGCAAAGATGTCACTTTGGGGAATAAGGTGCGCCTGCTCTAAGCTATAGTATTTTCAGTGGCCTCATAGGCATGTGAAAGCTGGACAAGGAATAAGGAAAACCTAAGAAGAATTGATGCTTTTGAATTGCAGTGTTGGCAAAGAATATTGAATATACCATGGACTGCCAGAAGAATGAACAAATCTGTCTTGGAAGAAGTACAGCTAGAATGCTCCTTAGAAGCGAGAATGGCGAGACTTCATCTCACGTACTTTGGACATGTTTTCAGGAGGGACCAGTCCCTGGAGAAGGACATCATGCTTGGTAAAGTAGAGGGTCAGCAAAAAAGATGAAGACCCTCCACAAGATGTATTGACACAGTGGTACAACAATGAGCTCAAGCATAACAATGATTGTGACCGTGGTGCAGGACCAGGCACTGTTCATTCTATTGTACATAGGGTCACTATGAGTTGGAACCAACTGAACGGCACCTAGCAACTATACATACATATAGCTCAAACAGCCAAGACATGACTGAGCTACTCTAGGTACTAAAAACCCGTTGCCATCGAGTCGACTCTAGGTATTAAAAAAAAAAAAAAGGTACTAGGGAAGTTATATTCTAAAAGTTCCTGTAACTCCAAACGTCAGCCTGACTTTTCATAAAAGTAAAATATACAATAAGAGGTATGTATTTAACTCTGAAATTACAAGGGGGAATTAAACCTGTTTTAATAAAAAAAAATTTTTTTTTAATTTGATGAGGAATATAGATCAGTATGCTATAGTCTCTTACCAAAAATTAAGTAAAAATATGAATTATAATTTGCTATATAGAGAAGAAACTAAATGATTGAACAAAAGGAACAAACTTAAAACCACAACTTTGAAGCCCAAATTATCCAAATTGACTGTTTCCACTGACAGATTAAATTATGTTGAAACATTAACATTTCATGAAAAACCTTATAAGCGACCACTTTAGAAAATTATGATTGCCGAACCGAATAACAGGCATAAAAAATATAAAACAACTCACCCAGCCCCATATGGCTATTCTTTTTTCATCAATGAAACCCATTTCTATGAATTTTCTAAAGTAAAAGAAACAAATTTGTAGAATTTTAAGTGTGTACACATGACATTTACTTCATTACGCAAGTATATTTAATTCAAAGTTTCAATAGAAATGCTACATTTCCTTTGTTTAAGCACATGCATAAGAAGGCTGCATTTACAAATAATTGGTGAATATTATAATGTTTTCTACAATGGAGAAAAGGATCCTCTTAGGCTCTATTATATATTTCCTGAGTAGGACTTTCAGGGTTGTAAGGCCTAGTATCCTAATTTTATGGTAAGTTACCTGCAACTCAGAGAGGTCAAGAGACTGGCTCATAAAAAAAAAAAAAAAAGTTTGTAACACAGAAGTTATTCACAATTATGACTAGATCCAAATTTTCAAATTCCCAGCCTTTGGAAATAAAGTTTTCGCCGTTGCTGTTTTTAATTTTATTAATTTCTTATTACTTTGCTTAAATATTAATGCTAATCATCATTTCATTTTTTGTCATACTTGAGATAAATATCCATTCCTCTCCAATTTCATACTTAGACACCCTCAACTCAGCATGGTATGGACAACTATATCTATCTTTTACAGACCATTTTGTAAGGACATACCGTTACTGTACGTGCATGGAAATGATTCCTTTTCACCCCACCAGAGACAGCATCCATTTACAAACTATTTTAAAAATAAATTTTACCTTTGGAGCAAGGGCCTATGCTGAAAGGCAACCTTTAAAAAGTCATGGAAAGCCCTCGGAAAACACAGCTTTGCAAAGCTGGCACAAAACGAGAGTGTTTCAGGCTACCTTATACCCAGTGGCATCACTAGGCTTGGTGTCACCCAGTGTGGTAGCTCATGGTGTCACCCGCTTCCACAGGTTAATTACCAGAAGACTTGACAAAATCAATGACTATAAAAACACAGGTAGCAACAAGAACAAAGGTGTGTGCTTGTAGTGCCTGCAGACCAAACCTCGTGAGTCAAAGCATCGTTGTAATTGACTAATAATCACGGCTCTGACCGGAGCGTATTAGAAGGTTCAAAAAATAAATTAGCATAAAATTGAAGCCTTGTAAGTATACTGATACATGTAAGTTGGGCTTATGAAATTTTTTTTTGCTGTTATAGCTAACTATAGGGATATATTTTAAAAAATAAACTGCTGGAACACTGCACAAAAATTTTATAGACAGTCATCCTGATGTCACTCAATCTGACAGTGTCACCTGGTGCGTTCCACACCGCCTGAACCCCCTAGTGATGCCACTGCTTAAACCATGCCCCAGTGAGGGTTGGTGTTCTGGAGCAACTATGATTTACTTTGGGTATGACTTGATAAAAACTCAAGAAAATCTCAAAGAAATAGAAGCAGTGGCAGAAATATGCAAACTGGGTAAGTGATTGCAGAAGCCACAGCAATGGGAAGGAGACCAAAGTAAGACACATAGCCCTTCCAAAAATACTAATTTTTTTAATTCCCTTGGATTATTGTTAATGCCCTTTCTCACTCTTCTGTGGAATTAGGACTGAGTAATTTTCATGAGTTGAAGAGTGTAGTTTCTTAAAAGAATTTCACAGCAACCATTTTGCTTGTTGCATTGATTCAGCTTGCACGTTTCAGATGCACAGAAGAATTGGGCAAATGCCCGGGACAAACAGATGGGAAGAGGCCCCGTTAGTCACAGCTTACCCGACACTGATTCTGAGGGACACTGAAGAGTCTATTGGGAAGAACTGCAGCAGCAAACGGAAAGTTGCTACCTGTGTAGATGTTGCTCATGATAAACCAGAGAAAATGCACAGCAAGTTTGCTGCACTTCAGCCATCCCTCCACAAATTTCAACACCAAATGAAAAGGTTCACGCTCCTTGTTTAAAAAAAAAAAAAAAAAATCTTGCCACTAATGCTCAAAGACAGTGCTGGGTCATAAAATCTGTCCTGATTTTATGATCTCCCAGAAGCTAGCAATCGCACTGACGTGCATCAGGAGTAAAAAGCAAATAACAGGTGATACATGGGAACAGGAAATTCTCAACAGCTCCCTTCCTAGGTTTATTCTGAAAGGACGGCATTTACAGGAAATGATAGTTCAATAGTTAACATGGAAATGAAACATTAACACTTAATGTGGCAGGACGAGGTTAAAGGTTAGCTAGATAATCGGAGCACTTTGAGACCAACAGGGCTCTATAAAATTCACCTTCAAATTCTGAAGAGCTTCCAGGAGGGCATAAATAGTGGTGATAATGTGGTTAAATCAACAGAACGTTAGTAACTCACAAAAAGGATGTTTTTCTAATTTTGGAGGCTGGACTGAACCTCACAACAATTCTATCAGAAAAAATGATGTAGGCCAAGGTCATTTGGGAATCCTAGTGATGAATCATTGTTGTATTTTAGAAATGATTTTATTGATACTGTCTATAACAGCATGATAATGATATTTCCTCACGTGATTCTTCCCCATCGCTAATCCTCAAGTTATGTAAAATTTCAAAAGGTTGTGAAAATGTAAAAAATGCCTAAGGTACCCCCAAATGAGCAGAGTTGGACCTAAAACCCCTGAAGTCTTATGGTCTTCGCATAATGTACAGTTTCCAGAGAAGTCTGAAGAAAGTAGGTCCCAGTTTCATGCTTTTGATCACACGAGTGTCTCCTTTGAAACATTCTTTTTTGTGTTGACAAAAGTTGTGAGGCTGTGTGGCTTCTTTTTCCTGTTTTGCTTAGTTTCAATCTATTTATTGGCACCGATTAATATTCATAATTGTTTCCAAATATATACATATGATTTTCTTTTGCTATATAGAAAAATTAGCCAGGTTGTATTTTATAGGAGATTCAAGGCGACAAATTTCATTCCTTGAGGGGAAATTTGAAGATTACAATAGAGGGACTATAATCTCAATTCCCAAGTTAGGTTAGGTATTTGGTGTCTGATTCCTAAAACACTTCTTTGGGAGACATTTGGTTGAATCATTCCCAGGATTATCATTATAAATCTGGAGTTTTTAGTTTTTGTTCTCTCAAAGCATCAGGTCCCCAGGCATCACTTTTACTTTTGAAGAATAATGTGTCAAGCAAAAACCAAGGCCTGACCCACTGCCATCTCCACTGTGGCACATGTGCTTCACAAGGGCCATGCAGCCACTCTGCGTTCACTAGGACGTGTTTATAAAAAGATCCATCTAACAGCAACCCTGTCCTCTTTCCCAGATTGTAAGTGCATTGAAAGCAGAGATTGTAAATGGGATGATTTTATACAGAGTGTACTGTAATAAATAGCATATATTAGTATTTGATCTGTTGTTGTTAAATGGCTGAGTAAATGGGTGAACATATTCCTGCCCTATAGGAAGACTCTCTTCAGATTCTGTCCTAAAATGACTCAGAGAAGGTTAAGTTATCCAATGACCACCTCTGGTTCATCTTCAGTTCTAAGAGCCAAACTCAAATTGGTGCTATTGTGAAAATTGGTAGAATTTGTGACTTTATGTCCTATACGTTGAACATCAGAAAACGATTTTCATTAAGGCATGTACATGGAGCTCAGGCTTAAAACTTCATTCCACCTGAGCAACACAGTAAGAAGATCTGGATTCTGTTTCTTGAGGTATTCTTCTTCTTAAATTTGAATACTGCATTTGTGGCATTAAATAAATACACAAAAATGTTATTTTGTTGGTGGTTGTAAGCTTAAATGATGATGATGATTTCTTTTTCTTTTGATTAATACCAAACAACTCACTCTTTAGCCCTGCTCACTTTGGAAAATACCTTCTTGAGTTACAAATGTGTTTTTATGTAGTCCAAGGATTACGTGTCCTTGGTGCCTACTGCATGCTATAAATATATCCAAAGTGCCAAAAAATTCCTTAAGGAATTAGAGCTACAATTCTGACAACTGCGTTGATATTCTCATTAAGGCACACCGCAGTCCTTATAGGCTAAACTGATTTCTCAGTGAAGTCTTTGAGCTATCTCTTCTATTCCTCTCTGTCAGACAGAAGGCTCCCCCAAACAAATTAATACTTAAAAGGCCCAAAATCTGGATCAACGAGAACGATGGAGTCTCCTAGAAGTTAGGTGTGAATGATGGAGACAGACTATAGTGTTATTTAATAATATATTTACCAATTTGTCAGATTTAACTTTGTTTTTAATTGCATATTTTGTGTGTAAGTATGTGTGTATGTGACTGTTCACAGAATGGAGGAATAATTTGCAAATATATGAGTTAAAATTACTTTTCTGTTTTTAAAAATAATTATGTGTGAGTCTAAACTCTTCTGCTTTGATCAGAGACAAAAACACAGGAGAGTGTTATCTGGGCCTGGCTCCTAGTTGTTAAATTCAACCTGTTTTTTATGTGTTTTGCACTGAAATCAATAACTATTAATGGCATTAAGGTGATAAAAGAGTTGTACTAATAAATTTTCTAAACTGCTCTGCCATGACAGTGATTGATTTTCAGCTGTTATGTGTGTATATACATCGATGATTGAGAGTGCTATTAGCTTTTTTTTTTAATTTCTATACTACTATTCTTCAACTTGGCTGCAATGATGGGCTCAAGCATAGCCACGATTGTGAGCATGGCGCAAGACCGGGCAGTGTTCCGTTCTGTTGTACGTAGGGTCGCTATGAGTTGGATCCAACTCAATGGCAACTAACAACAACGACAACATTCTTCAACTTTACCTACTCACATCATAATAACAGAAACTACACAGAAATATCTAGAAGGAATCTGCAAAGTGTTTCCAAATAAGCAACAATTTTGGTGACTATTTTTTATGCTTCACTAAAAGTTGAGTGAGCCATAATTGCAGTGGAGAAAGTAGTTTGGAAGAAAGTACTTAGATTATGAATATGTCTTTCCTCTAAGTGTTTTAGTAATATAATTTCTAGTATGTAAGATGAATATTTTGTTGTCAAATTAAGACAGGCAAACACTGTTTCATGCTAACATAGCTGAACTTGACCACTAGTTTAAGCACCAATAAATGCCTAACACCTAAAATCCTGAAATCTTGAGCCATTTCTAAATTTGTGAGGTAGAATCCACATTGCTTGAGCAAATTCAGATGTTTTGGTTTCTTGATGATAATCTCTAGAGTTAGACAAGTTATTCTACCTTTTCTGCCAATTGTGAGTCATGGTAATAAATGAAAGAATATTAAAATGACTTACATATCCAAAGACAGTCATTTATCACTATAAATCATTTTTCTATATAATTATGGGCTCTCTCCTATAAATAAATTTTTCTTATATTGGGCAAAAATATAACTTTAAGATTAACATAGTTTTGAACCAAGTTAGGAAAACAGAACAAAAGAATTAAGTCATTAAGAATGGAGAAACTCAAGTGATTGCATGCCACTTGTTGCGTATCTACTCTGTTTCAATGCGAAGGCGCTCACCTGACAGCTGTAATCTGGTCCTCAACTTCATAAGTGCCCAGTTTTCGATACACTGCATACAGGAGTTTATCACCTTGGAAAGCTGTTCCTCGACCATCCACCAAGGCAATGACCATCCCTTCCTTACTTGCAAGGTAAGATATCCAACTGACAGCAAATAGAGACCTTACACTCTGACTGCAGGGACCACCATATCTAAGGGGGGGGGGGAAGAAAGATAATACATCTGATTCCCTTATAAGACTCAACTTTCTATCAGGGGCAAGCATTGCCTCTAATAATTCCCAGTACATTTGTATAATAAAATTTCAGTAACAATGACATTAGAATTGGCTCAGTATCAAGAAGGGTCCAGGCTTTTCCCAGAGGTTTGCTATAAGGAAGTTGTTTTGGGACACAGCCTCTCCTATTCCCCAAAACGGATACATCTAGGGTTGGCATTTCAAGGAATATGTGTGGGTTTTTCGTCATTTCTGCCACCTGCCACTTGCTAAAAGCAGACATAAGATATACTAAAAAAAAAAAAAAAAAAAAAAGCTTGGTGTTTTAAGCGAATTGTGTGTAGGTCAGCACTGATTTTGGGTGCAATTCCGCTGAATGCATTTCATTCCTTTATTTCATTTCTAAGTCAATTACATAAGATGTTAAAATGATTTACAGTATTTTTTTTTTGGCTGCAGTTTCTCTTTCTCAAAGGTATTCTGACATATTCGGCAATTTGCCATACAAAGGAAATTCAACACAGCAAATGCAAGCAAGTCCATCTAAAACACAAAACTTCCTCAATCTATTTTAAATAGCCATATTTTATTTACTCTGATTAGTTGCAGAATATATAAAAACAGCATCAGTATGAACTGTTACCAAGGAGAATGGTTCATTCTATCTCATAAATGTGTATTTCATCCAACATATTTTCAGTAAATAGTTTTTACACCAAAGAAAATATTACATACACTTGAATTAGCAGGGGATACTTCTTTGATCTGTCAAATTGAGGGGGAAGGATCATCTTGTACCATAAAGCTTTGGAAAGAAAAAAAAAAAAACGAGAAAATCTGCATTACACAGTATTTGTGACAATATTTTTAAAATAATATGCAACATAAAATCAATTCATATCTAGCAAATTGTTATGACTCAAGAATGTTTTTTTAAATAGATTTTTATTGCATATCTTATGTCTACTTTATGAACAGCTAGAAAACATGAATTAATGTATGTTCCAGAGGCACACTTTCCAAAATTAATTGAGAGTGTTGAAATGGAGCTAGGGAAAACGTAAAGTCAATCTTATTCACAAACATCAAAGATGTTAGTGGAACTAAATATTGTTACAGTAAGATTGTTTTAATTAAGATTCTTTAATATATTGTAGAGTTTGGACTGTAATATTTACCCTATAATTTTTTTTTTAAAGCAAGTAAAATGTTCAACTTCATATTTATAAAAAAGAAGTTTTTTAAAAATCTTACTATTTTCATCCACTTCAAGTTTCTTAATTTCTTCTTTAGGCAGCTGGATATTTTTTAGAGCATTTTCCAACTCCGTATTTTCTTCCAGGATTTTAATTTCTTAAAAAAATAAAACGTTAGTTTTTAATTAATACTTCCATTAAAATTTTTTTCGATTCTTTTGGCTTTAACATGAGGGTTTAAGATGGCTTAAGGAGTTTTATATTGTTCAGCATACTTTTAATCCAGTTTTTAAAGCATATATGAGCTTATAAAGGATATTATGTTTCAATAATTGTCCCTTAAATGATTTGTATGACATTGACACACATTTTGAGCAGAATCACAGAAGCAACTATGTTTTTTCAACCACATTTTCTCATTTCAAACTGTTTTTTTGCAACTGAAATCCATGACCTGACCGAGTAGGTGACATTTCTTTCATTTACTGAAAAAAGTAGAAGTAAAAACTAGATTTCTGAGCCCTCAAATTTAAAATAATTCATTGTGCAAGTATAAAGTTTGTTTTTTTAATTTTCAGTCTGTGAAGTCAAATACCATTTCTATGATTTTTATACTTGTTTCATAATCTTTTTCAGTTGCATTTGGTTAGTATGGAACACTTGTTTTATTTATTTTTTTGCTAATTGAATTACTGGGTATCCCATTCATTCAAATCCTTTCTCTCAGGATAATTATCTTGGTAAAACAATGATATATAGATACATACATACTATGATCTCTGTCTTTCACCTTTAAAAAAAATCTTCTAAAAAATGCAGTTTGTACTATAACTCAGCTATGGTTCACGCTTTAATCTTTGAAACTGAACAAATCCATTGATCTCCTGAATGCTTAGATTGATGGTATATGTAAGCGAGTTTCTGGAATTAGAGAGCCTTTTATAAGATTTTATTTTGAATTAGGATTGATAGCAGTCATACTCTGGATGAAAAAACTAGTCTTTCATATAATATGTGGCATTTGTTTTTAAAAAGAGGGTCTGGATGACTTCTGAGACATGGTAATTTCAACAAAAGACATCCTGTGAACTTCTTGTTTTTGTGCCTTTTTAAAAAGTGGTCCCTGAAGATGGGGAACTGGGAGTACTTGTAAGTACACTAAGTTTGCCAAATCGCTTCCCTTGTAACTCTCAGCTTTCATATACTTATGGCATTTTCTCCAACATGTTATATTTAATCTTAGCACAAGTATACATGTTTTGGGTATGAGTTGTAAAAGATACATAATAAATTTCACTTTAATTTTGGAAAATTCATCAGGAAAGAGATACCTGTGAGACCTGAAAAGTTAAAACCAAAGAAATAAAAGAGGCAATTCTAAGCACACTAGAGCCAGCTTTTCATTCATTCTTCTTGTGTGGATTCTGCAGGTGGAGCTGTTGTGGATTAAAGAGAATTCTGTGTAGAGCAAGCATACAGAATGGCTGCACCATTTACTTATTATTATTGTTCTATCGAAGGTATTGAAAGTTGAGCTAATATGCAGGTGTTGTCATGTTGCTACATCTTTAATTTCTCCATTTTATTCTTAGCTATGGAACTTTTCTGATTCATGATTTACTGAAATGTCAAATTTAGTTAAAAAACTTTCTTAATGCTTCTCTGGCCCTGGGCTCTGTTTTTCTTTTTCTTTTTTTTTTCTTACTGGATGGTGAGTAAGAAATGGAATTTTATAGAGTATGGGGAGAGTGAGGGGTGGCAACTGGGTTTCTCAATGTGACTTTATATTAGCCTTTAAGCTAGCAAGGAGTGCTACAGTTCAGACAGAATCTTTTACTTTCTTTCACTCATCACTGTATACTCAGTACCCAGCATACTCACTACCTAGTACCTGGAAGGCTGTATGTGCTCCGTGTATATGTGTACAGTCTTCCATATGATGAAATCAAGCAGTGAGAATGATGAATCCTATATGTAAATTTCTGTTTAAACCATGTTAAATATGATATATTGCTTGTTAATTAAATTATGTGAAGAATCTGTGGAAAAGCTGATAAATGAGGTCAGTCAGTCAATCAGTTAATTTTAATGAGCACCTGCTGTGCCCAAGGCAACTAAACCTCAACGGAACCTTCAATGCTGAGTGGAAATCCTTCTGGGTTTCCATAGCATCTGGCTCAAATGCTATCTGCTATTTTCAAACCTCCAACTATACACTATTTCCTCACACTTAGCACAGGACCTTGCCCCACTTTATAGAGAAAATAAAAAAATTTTACTCTCTTCTCTAATATCTACAAACATTCCTGAAATTTCATCAATAGTTTCTTCATTCTTTCCCATCACAGTGTAAGAGATCAGTCCCCTCGACTGTGCTGTGGACTCCATCCTCTCCCAACTTCTCAGGGACTTCCCTCCTCTATGCCTTCAACTCCTTTTAGCCTCCTAATTTCTCTCATCAGTGCTTAACCGTGCTCAAGTATTTGTCATCTTCCAAAAACAAAATTAAACCTCCCTCAATCCCTACCAGCCATCATCCTATCTGTCCTCTGTTGTCACAGCCAGACTTACTGAAGATCTCGTCTCTTAGTTTACCTTCTATGCAGGCCTAGGACTCCCTAGGTGCCCACTCAGAGGCACCTCAGAAGAAAGGCCTGGTGATCTACATCTGGAAAATCAGCTGTTGAAAACCCTATGGAGCGCAGTTCTGTTTTGACAAACACGAAGTCACCATGAGTCAGAATCATCTCGACAGCAACTGTATTTTGTTTTGTTCTTCTGTTTTATGCAGGCCTAAACTTACTTCAATCTGGCTTCCATCTCTACCGCTCCACTGAAACTGCTCTGGCCAACATGAGGTTAATTTTCCCGCCAAGTCCAGTGATTTCCAGCAGGTCTTGCTCTCTCTGCAGCATTTGACACAGCTGAGCACTCGCTTTCTTCTTCTTGAGATTCTCTCCTCCCCTGCTTTTCATGACCCCATACTCTCAGTTATCCTCCTCTTTTCTTCTCTCCCAGTCTCCTCCAAAGGCTCATTTTCTCTTTCCATTTCTTGTGTTGATGTTCTATATGGTTTTATAATAGGCTCACTGTCTACTACCCCTGGCTACCCTCATTTTTTCCATTCTGTTGATCTCATCCATGTCCATGGCTTTAGTAGCTATGTGTTCCAGAAGCTGAAGAATTCCTGATCATTATCTTCAGTCCAAACCAATCCTCTGACATCCAGATTCAAAGCTATGGAACCACAGGACAGCTCCACTTGGATGTCCCATTAGTACCTCAAATTCAACTTTCAAAGCAAAATTCATCCTGTCGCCCAATACCTGCTCCCCACAGTGAGCCCCTCCAGTGAAAAGCATGGATATCAATCCTCTTGAACAAGCCAGACATCCAAGCACCTCTCTCCCTCCTTCATACACATGAATCTCAGGTTCGATGTAGTTATCACTAGGCAACATTTCCTGACCCCAAATCCCAGATGATGTGCCCTTCCTCTGTGCTTTCAGGCTCTCTGTATGTCCCCTTAGTATTTGCTACACTGTATTGTAACAGCCCATTTACATGTTTGCATCCCCCCACTCAGCTATAATCTCCTTGAGGACAGGGACAATGTCTAACCCAGCGTCCATTCAATTTATGATCTAGTGTCTAGTACAGCACCTGGCCTAATGTGGTGGGTGCTCGAAAAGTATTTGTTGAATGAAGATTACTGGGACCAAATGCAATAGAATGGGCAAAAAACTAAAAATAAATAGGAGACATAGTATCTTCTCTAAAACAACATCTCCAAAACTTATCTGGGGGCATTTATTAAAACTACAAATTTTCTGGTCCAATCCAAGATCTACTGAATTGGGATCTCTAGGGAGAGCCTGAGAATCGATATTTATAATAACCATATCAGTCAAATTTCATTATGCAAGTTTGAGGAGCTCTGCTCTAAAGGAATTTTCATCCTATTTGGTGGGTTAGAAAATATATTAATCTACATGATATATAGTGAAATGAACATTGTACCCATTTTATAAGTATTGGGTGAAATAATAAAGCTGTGTAAGCTGTGTGGTATCTGCCATGAATATGGCAAAGATATTAAGAAAGGAGAAATACATGCTTTGGGAAGAGGGAAGCTGACCTTTATTTTGCAACCATGATGAAATGATGATTATACATCTATGGTGATTTTCATTAAAATACAAACCTACATATTTGAAAATAGTATTGTTTTCAATTTTTTTTAACTGAAGCTTAAGAGGAGCCAAATGAGAAATACAATCTGTTATTTTTGGAAAGCATTTCACTATTAGACACAAGGTAAAACAACTTCAAAATGAGCTGAAATTCACTGTCCCATTCTTACAATGCCAATCCTGTCCAGAGTTCTTGAATTGACTCTGTTTTTCCTCAATGGCTTATTTTCACTTATACTTGAGCCTATTGAGCTGGCAGCCAAACTAATCCCAAAGCAGTCCCCTGACTTGTCACCAAAGCTGTCCAAGGACAACCGTGGATATGATTGCTGAAGGAATCTGCTTATTCCTCATTGTCCCTGGTCTCCAACAACTCCAGTCCTATAATGTTGTTTAATAATAAATCAAAAGGTAACGGAGAACCAGCAGGAAAAGTACCTGAGCAGCTACCCATTTGGATAACCCTGTTGAGAGCAAAAACAGTCATCTCTGAGCTGTGAACTATTTTGAACCAATATCACAAATACCGGATGGAGGAGGACTGTCTTGATAAAGCAGTTGAAAATGGAAAAAGCTTCCAAATTTCAGGGCTTTCATACGTGGCAACAGTGTGATGCAGCTGTTAAACCAAAAATGCTAGTGTGACAGTCACCCTCTGCTCTGAACTGGAGAAGTTATATCTGGAATTTTTCTCCAGTTTGGGATGTTACAAAAAATGGAATTCTTATTTGGGAGGGAGATTGTACTGAATGTTCTAAGCTCCCTTCCAATTCTAAGCTTCTGTGCTTCTTATAAGCTGATTTCAGGAGATAAGATTAATCCCTTTGATATAAATCATCTGCATTATGTCAAGTTCTTATCCCAAATAGTTATTAAATTTCACATGACCAGGATTGACCCAAAGAACATCCAAATCAGTGTAATAATAATCAGTGCAATGGCAGGATTCCACGGCAGTTCACTTTGTGAGTGCAGGGAAAGTGTCTTGCTTCCTCTAGGGCAGTATCACAGGGCACTCAGGATTTCTTTCCGGAAGACAACAGCACGCAAAGAGAGAGACCCACCTTGATCAGTGCGGCCATCATGAAGGGTGGAAATGGGGAGGCCTGGACCTATGCACAGGATTAAAACAAAAACGTGTTTTATTTTTAAATTAACAGTTTTCAACAAGAACTGCTGATTTGTGATTAGTATCAAGCTCAAGTACATCTTTTAATTCTGTAGCTGTGTGTGTGTGTGTGTGTGTTTTTTTTTTTTTAACCGGAAGAGAAGTAAACATCACCCTTTACTTACATTTAAATAACATGTAAGATCAGAGCCCCAGTGGAGCCACTAGGGAGGTGTGGGGGGGTGTGAAGCACACTCCCTGACACTGTCAGAGGGGGGTGACAGCAAAATGACCCCAAGATCCACAGAGAAGGGGCTGCCAAGGCAGTGGCATCACTAGGGTTGTTGTCACCTGTCACCCAGTACGGTAACTCATCACTTCCCTACTCTGGTCACCCTCCAGGGTGCCAGTGCAGGGCTGCAGGTGCCAGCCACTGGAAGGCCTCTAGCTTGGCCAATGGGATTGCAGAGGAGCTGGGGGAGCTGTGGGAGGCTGGGCTGGGAGGGGCAGAGCTGTGAGGTGGGTACCCGGCCTACTTGGATGCTCAGGCTGGCCAGGCTGCTTCACCCACCCACGGGGTGGTTGGGGTTCACTGGCGGCACCTGCCCACAGGGGATGGGGGAGGACACCGTGAGTTACCGCACTGGGAGACACCAACCCCAGTGAGGCCATTGCATAGCCCAATCAAAGAACAGATGCAAGAGGTACTTTGCACTTTTCCAGTAGTGATCCTGAATAGTTAAGATCTAATTACACAAATGGACCCATGATGCAGCAGTGGTAAACAGCCTTCTGGGAAGATGTCCTACTGTATTGGGGCAGTTTTAATTGTGTCTTTATTATCAAACAATCTTCACCAGTACCCAGGATGTATTTTTAAATTGGCCTCTTGGTTTGATGTTCAGTATGTTTTGGTGGGTAAAACTGAACATCTTTTATTTCCTGTAACTAATACGTGCAGCCATCACACCTCTGTCAGTTTGTTGTACTGTAGTGGCTTGTGTGTTGCTATGATGCTGGAAGTTATGCCACCAGTATTTAAAATGCCAGTAGGGTCACCCCTGGTGGACAGGTTTCAGCAGGGATTCCAGACCTAAGACAGGTTAGGAAGAAAGGCCTGGTGATCTGCTTCTGAAAAATCAGTCAGTGAAAACCTTATGAATGACAACAGAGCATTGTTTAAAATCGTGTTGGAAGATGCAAACATACAACCATCATGAAGATAGTGCAGGACCGGACAACTTTTTGTTCTCTTATACTCAAGGTCACCATGAGTTGAAGTCAACTCGATGGCAACTAACAACAAAAACACATGCAGAAATAAGTTTATATGGAAAACTTTTTCTGTTCACGTATGCTGTGGGAGGTCATGTTCCCCAAGGAACACACCCGGATGGCGGCTTGTGCACCAGGAGTTTCTTGAGCAGTGCTGTTGGGGTGAGCAACTGTGGGGCTAGAGGAGGAAAGAGGAGGAGGGGGAGAAGGTGGGCTGCAGTGTAATCACAAGAGAGGCCCCAGTCAACCGCATGGGGAGCTCTGGAGCTGGGCTGGCCGTACAGAGTTGTCTCAAATTGGAGCAACAGGGCAGGATTTCATACCCTAGCCTGGAGCAGTAGTTGGATGTCACCTAGAACAAGGGCAATCTCCAGAGAGGGGGCTCAGCTGTGAGCAGTGGTCATCAGCACTCTCAGGAGCTGGGGGAATGAGCGATTCAGTCCTAAAGGTGGGGGACCTGGGTGGCACATCAGCGTCTACGACGTATTCCAATATAGAATTCAGGTTCTTTGTGCCAAAACTGACCCTTTTTTTAAGATCTACAAATAATTAAATGCTAACTATCACTTACTTGAACCTGGAAATACACTTTTAAAAGATAAATACCTGGAAATACACTTTTAAAAGATAAATTTGTTCAGGTAGCATTTAGACATGGCAGTTGGAAGTAGACGTTCACTTGACACTTCCAGTGCTTTAATGCTTCTTTCTAGGTAGAGGGAGTTATGTGAGAGTAGTACACCTGGCCTCACACAAACAGGAGGAATGATTTTTTTGTGAGTTCTGGAAAAAGACATGGGTATGAGTAGCTCCTTCTTTGGCCTCTCTCCTGGCATTTTTCTGCCTACAGAGAACATGCTATTGGTCTGTTCCTCAGTGCTTTAAGTTTGACAGTGCCAGACCACATAAGGGACCTCTGTGGTTATCTACTTGTACCCATGTTTGCGTGAGTAATTCTAATTCTGGGGTGTAATATTAGGGAGTCGAGGACCTTAGCCGCATGTTCCAACTAGCCTTTACCAGTAATAAAGCTAACATTTTGATTTCCATCTGCCTGACTCCTCAGTCTAGCTTAATCAGTTCCAAATTTGGGGTGGGAAAAGGGGGTATTATTTAGTAGGCTTTCTCAAAAACCAACAGTTCTTTATTGTGGAGTCTCAGAATTTTATGGAATTTAATTGAGACTATTTTAATTTTCAGTTGCCATCGAGTCAATTCTGACTCATAGTGATCCTATATAGAAACCCTGGTGGCGTAGTGGTTAAGTGCCACAGCTGCTAACCAAAAGGTCAACAGTTCAAATCCACCAGATACTCCTTGGAAACTCTATGGGGCAGTTCTACTCTGTCCTACGCAGACGCTATGAGTCAGAATTGACTCAACGGCAATGGGTATTTTAATTTTGATCAACTTTTCTTCAAAGTTATTAAAATGGACCAGCACACATTATTTTTATTTTTTGTTCAGAATGTAAGGAAATGAGACATGAATCTAAATTTCTAGACTTTTAGTCAATCAACATCCACCCCGCAGAATTTTCATGGGTGTGCAGTTCCGGTAGTGACAACTGGCCTATCTTTGTTCCCCAGACTACGAGACAAACTAATGACTGACCCCTCTTCACACAAATGGCCTGAGAGTGTGGTCCTGGTGGATAGGCATACATTGTCTGGATTTCCTCCTTTGTATCGCTTTTGTTCCATCAGTATTATCAATATGATTTTACCTGTTTTAATCCTGTAATGGGGGATTTACTCACCATCCCCCTGGGGAGAGTTTGAAGTTACATAACGAAGCTTTACTCTTAGTCCTAAAGGGAAAGATTTCAAGGTTTTTCCTATGATGGCGCAGTGACTCATTTTACTGGAGCTTCAAAAACACCAGATGATGTGGGGCTTCCCACACAGTATATTTTTTGCTAAATGGGAAATTACCATACTGCTGGAGAAGAGTGAGTGGTGGAAAAGTCAGGCGATTCAAGTTCTAGAAAGGACTCTGCCACCAACTTTTGATAAGAGTTTAGTCGTTGAGTCCTTATCTCTTCAGTGAGCGCTTATGCTCAAACAGGTATACAGGAGGCCAAAGTGACATAAAATATGGTGTAGAGCATTGAGAAAGTTAAAACATTATACAAATCCAGAATGCATGTAAATGTAAATGTGTAGGGTCACTGAAGTCTGTATCATCAAATATATCAGCATAAAATGAGGTTTTTTTTTTTTAACATGTACAATTCAGTGACATTAATTACGTGCATCATGCTGTCCTACCATTACTACTACCCGTTTCCAAATTTTCTATCTAAAGTGAGTTTTTGGTAGACTTTGTGAAAGGAAGCAATGCTTTGATATTGCCTAGCATCTACACTCATTTGGAAAACATTGACTGTCTATTACATATTAGCCATTCTTCTTGGTCTTATGAATATAAAGTTTAAAGAAATCAGCCCTTGTCTTCCAGGAGAGAAAGATGAACAGATGACTCAGTGTGGGTAGTTCAGTGATACTATATACCTGGCATATAAGCTTTCAATACATGCTGAATTAATACATAGCTCGGGTTGAACAATATTGCACATAATTTAATGTATACCTTTAAATGTCATAACCACAATCAGCACATATGATCATGAACAATAATCTCTTAATATTTCAAAGATGCCTCTGACCAAACATTTTGTGAAAGTGTTGTATCGAACTGACATCTTGGGCCATCCTGAAAGGTGCATTTAGGTCAAAATGCTTATTAATTTCCATGCAGTCAAATGAGCTGTGGCTGAGGTTCTGGGCCAGGCGACTGGGTGAGAGAAGTAGCATTCATTCAGATTGGCCTTCGTTCTGGGGAGTAAAGGGAATCTTGGGGACCTCTGCCACTGAGCAGGGATCTCAAACCAGGCTGAGATCCTATTTGTTCCCTAGTCCCACCCCTCTGGGAGCTGAGACCAGAAACAGGAGAGCAGCATGCATTTTGTAGCTCTCCTCCCTCCCTGTAGGGGCCCCTCCTTCATCCCCACTGGAAACTCAGGAATTAACTGGGGAGGAAAGCAGAGATACATTGATTACCTAACCTAACCTGTTTTATTGCTTGCCAAATGTTCAAGATATAAATACGATGTTCTTTGTAAAATAAAAGTATTTGTATAGAAAATATTCACTGAAATGAACACATGGCCTAGTCAAGCAGAAAATGTTTTGTATATTTTACCTATGATTTTAAGAAAATTTGAATGAATTGCTTATGTTCTCTACTTTTAGAAAAGACCTACTGGATGATAAAGGTTCATTTCCATCTCCATTGAAACTACAGTTCAAAGAATCATTGGTTTCCAAGGGACCTCAGGTTTCAAAGCCATCGTTCTTTTCCCTGTTTGTAGGAGTTTGACATTTCTCCAGGGAATTGGGGCTGAAGTCCAGCAACCATTTTATCAGAGACAGCTTCTTTTTATAATTGTTTGAATCCTGCTGCATCTGAACATGTTAGTGTCTGCATGCAATATCATGCAGACATGCAACTGTGGAACGTGGTGGTAGGGGGCAGAGGATTAGTCAACACCTGTGCTGATGTCCTAGCTTTGCTGCTTCCCAGCAGTGTGAACCTTTGGCAAGTTCCTGACTCTTATTTCCTCAAGTGAATAATGGGGATAATAATACCTTCCTACCTTCCTTTCAAGTCCCTGGGTGGTGCAAATAGTTAATGCACTCAGCTGCTAAATGCAAGGTTGGTGGTTTGAGTCCACCCAGAGGCACCTCTGAAGAAAGGCCTGGAGATCTACTTCTGAAAAATCACCCATTGAAAACCCTGTGGAGCACAGTTCTACTCTGACACACATGATGTGAGTCAACTTGATAGCAACTGGTTTTTAATCTTCCTTTCATTTTTTTTTTCTGTAATACGTAGATGAGATAATGTGGATAACCAGTATCCATTGCCATTGAGTTGACTCCGACTCAAGGTGATCTCATGTGTGTCACAGTAGAACTGGGTTCCATAGGGTTTTCAGTGGCTAATTTTTCAGAATTAGCTCTCCAGGCCTTTCTTCTGAGGCATCTCTGGGTGGACTCAAACCTCCAACCTTGCAGCTAGCAGCAGAGCACGTTAACTATTTGTACCACCCAGGAACTCCAAATGCAGATAAAGACCCTTGCAAATATTAAGTGCTCAATAACCAGTGGCTAAGAGTCAGATGGAGGTGATAAGGACAATGACAGTGGCAGTGGGAATGGCAGTGCTTGTGTTAGGTCCGTTACCTACCATAGCAGACGAGTGCATAGTACTTGGCATAGTCACTGAAACTTGCTGTGTAATACTGACACCTTTCTTTCCTTAGATGGCACGTAATGCACTTCTTGCTTGGAGGATAGCTTCCAATACTAATTCTAGGGGGAAATGAAAATAAAACTGAGCTGAAATTTTTTGTGTGTTTATGTGTTTTAGGCGAAAGTTTACAGCGCAAATTAGTTTCTTATCCAAATATTTATACACTAATTGTTTTGTGACATTGGTTGCAATTCCCACAATATGTGAGCACTCCCCCCTTGCCCTCTCCACCCTGAGTTCTCTGTGTCCATTCATCCAGTTTTCCTGTTCTTCCTGCCTGCCTTCTCGTCTTTGCTTTTGGGCAGGTGTTGCTCATTTGGTCTTGTGTACTTGATTGAACTAAGAAGCGTGTTCCTCACATGTGTTTTTGTTTATTTTATAGGCCTCTCTAATGTTTTTTTTTCTCTAATGTTTGGCTGAAAGTAGACTTAAGGAGTAGCTTCAGTTCTGAGTCAGCAGGGTATCTGGGGGGCCACAGTCCCAGGGGTTCCTCTAGTCTCTATCAGACCAGTAAGTCTGTTTTTTTTTTTTTAATTTAAATTTTGTTCTATATTTTTCTCCCACTCTGTCCGGGACCCTCTATTGTGATCCCTGTCAGAGCAATCAGTGGTGGTAGCCGGGCATCATCTAGTTCTTCTGGGCTCAGACTGGTGCAGGCTGTGGTTCATGAAGTCCATTAGTCCTTTGGACTAGTATTTTCCTTTTGTCTTTGGTTTTCTTCATTCTCCTTTGCTCCAAATAGATTTATCTTAGGTGGCCGTTTGCAAGCTTTTAAGACCCCAGATGCTACTCACCAAAGTAGGATGCAGATAGTTTTCTTTATGAACTATGTTATGCCGATTGGCCTAGATGTCCCCTGAGACCATGGTCCTCAGCCCTCAGCCCCACTAATTCGGTCCCTCAGGGTGTTTGGACTAAGCTGAAATTTTGAGACTGTACTTATCAAAATGTGTTACTCCATGTAGTGGCTGCAACAATGGGTTCAAACACAGCAACAGTTGTGAGAATGGTACAGGACCAGGCAGCGTTTTGTTCTGTTGTACATAGGGTCACTAGGACTCAGAACTGACTCAGCAGCACCTAACAACACAACAACGCTACTCCATGTAAAATAACTAATTTACATATTGACATCAAACTCACTCAATATTTCTGTTGCCAATGTTATTTAAAATAAGGGTAATCACAGTATTTTGATGCAGCCTGATTTTTTATCTGTCTCTGCCTGAATAGGCACAAACCTCAAGGGAGAAGTGTCTGTAGTTTTCCTGGAGTGGGAGAAATAGCTAACACCTCAAATGGAAGTGAGTCACTTCCCATAACCATTAATCTCCTACACTTTATGGGGTTTTAGGGAATTCACAGCTCTCTGTCTTCTCATCTCTCTTTTCTCTACCATGGTAAAATATACAAAGGAAAACCTGGCAGATCATCAAGAAAGAGGCCCCTTTTCTTATTATATGTCTGGAAAGGGAAATTAGTAATAAGTAGAGTAATTGTGAAATAAGAAACCACGGTTCTGTACATCCTTTGCCCTCTATTCCTCCTGGTGGGAAGTTTGGGTTCACAGAAACTCGGTCTGGGGATGCTTCCTCTGCACATTCCTACATAAACCAATCTGCCCTACCTCACTGGTCCAACACTTTCCCCAGTAGAGTTTTTGAACTGGATTCTTAGTTTTAATATATATATTCCTGGGCCTCACCCCAAACCTGGAGAATGAGAATCCCATTTGAAGGAGACTAAGAAGTGTTTAAGAAGTGTTAGGAGTCCCTGGGTGGTGCAAACAGTTAATATGCTTGACTGCTAACTGAAAGATCTGAGGTTTGAGCCTACCCAAAGTCACCTTGGAAGAAAGGCCTGGAGACCTAAAAAAACAAACTCACTGCTGTCTAGTCAATTCTGACTCAAAGGGATCCTAAGGTACAGAGTACATATATTCCATAGGGTTTCCAAGGAGCTGGTGGATTTGAGCTGCTGACCTTTTGGTTAGCAGCTATAATTCTTAACCACTGTGCTACCAGGGCTCCAGAGACCTACCACAGTAGATACTTAATAAACACATGCTAAATGAATGTAAGTCCTCAACTACCTCTAAGTTTGTTATTTAGTACCATGTTTATATCAGCATTAGAACTTCTTGGTTTTTCCTTTTGAAAACAAACATTTTGACCTAACCAACATTTTTTGGTTGTATATTTTTATACTGATGTAGTATACAACATCCTCTGAATGTTTTCTCTTAACTCATAAATGATCTTTTATTATATTTCAGGCCTTAAAAAATATTCTACATCCCCTGAGAACTCTGATATTTTTTATTCAAATATCAACATGTAAAAATAAGAGAATGAATCGACATGAATTACCTGTAGATATTTCTTCTTCCAGGATAGCCTTCAAATTCATTGCTGGAATAAAACCTGAAAATATATTGAGAAATTATTAAATGAGCATTGGTGATTAAATAACAGAATTGATAATATCAACATTTTTTTTTCTTTTGAAAACAAACATTTTGAACTGGCCAACAGTTTTTGGGTGTATAGTTTTATACTGATGTGGTATACAACACCCTTTGAATGTTTTATTTTAACTCGTAAGTGATTTTGTATTATATTTCAGAGAAACCCAATGTAGTGATATTATTTCCACTCTTCTATCAATTCATCTGAGTATCACAAAGTAACTGGTTTTTGTTTTTCTCCCCTCCCAGAGATAGCATAGTAGGGTGTGAAAGATTGAGAATAATGAAGATTTGGTTACCAATTTTTAATTCTCTGGACTCTTGGGCAAAGTCCACGTACTACTTCCTCACTGTCATAAAACCTTGTTATCCCCAAGTAAAATGAAAAGGTAACAGAATACAACTCATTCCGAGTATTAAATTCATCTTCTGAACTCTTATCCTCCTACTACTATTTCACATGACTCCGATCATCACTTTCACTTGCGTTTCCCACATCAACTCAAACTTCTGTGACTAAAACTACTCAGTCTCTTTCCCAAACAGCTCCCTGCAGTTTTCTTGCAATCCGTCAAAGGTTCCCAATTCTCTTCACCTTTACAATTTGCAATAAAGTCCACTTTCTCTCTTTTCTTCCCTTTTCCCTCAGGCCCAGTAACTCACCAGTCTTGTTGAGCCCCCATTCTGTATCTGGCTTTCTCTCATCCATTCAGTGACTGTGTTTTTAGCTTCTGCTCTGTGTCAGGCACTGTGCTAAGTGCTAAGGATGTGAAAAATAAGGCATAGCCTTGTCCTCAAAGAGTCTACATTTCATTGCCATTATTCTAGTGCAGGCCTTTGTCACCTCAAGCCTAGATTATGACCATTGCTGAGTCTACCTGCCTGCAGTCTTCTTCTACCTTCTAAACATAACATGCCTGAAATTACTGTCCTGTATTTTCATCTTTCCATTCCTCCTACTCAAGTGATTTCAATGGCTGCTCAACATAATCTCCAAATTGCTTTGTTCACCATTCAAGGAATTCCATAGATGGACACTAGGTTTCTGACAGGCTTTCCTCCAATTAGCCTGAACTAATCATCTCAGATTTCATTCTGGAATTCCAGTCAATGGCAGGCAGATCATGAATACTATAAGCATATCCCTGAATTTCGACTTTATTAGAGATGAGGTGAAGTGTCATGGATTAAATTATGTCCCCCCAAATGTGTGTATCAACTTGGTTAGGCCATGATTCCTAGTATTCTGTGCTTATCTTCCATTTTGTGATTGTAATTTTATGTTAAAGAGGGTTAGGTGGGATTGTAACACCACCCTTATCCAGGTCACATCCCTGATCCAATGTAAAGGGGGTTTCCCTGGGGTGTGGCCTGCATCACCTTTTATGGCTGAAGAGATAAAAAGGAAAGGGAAGTGAGCAGAGAGTGGGGGACCTCCTACCACCAAGAAAGCAGTGCCTGGAGCAGAGCACATCCTTTGGACCCAGGGTCCCTGCACAGAGAAGCTCCTAGACTGGGGGAAGATTGATGAAAAGGTGGACAGAGAGAGAAAGACTTCACCTAGAGCTGACACCCTGAGTTTGGACTTTTAGCCTACTTTACCTTGAGAAAATAAACTTCTCTTTGTTAAAGCTATCCACTTGTGGTATTTCTGTTATAGCAGCACTAGATGACTAAGACAGGAAGGAACTGTACATTCTTAATTAGAGAAGTTTAATCATAAGTGATCATTTTAAGATGATTTATTTGTGTACAATGGAGTAAAATAAAAGAGGCCAGAACAGGAAGAAAGAAGCCTGATATTGAGGTTAACAGTAACAGTCTTAGATTTAATGTGTTCTGCATTTGAATCCTAGTTCTACCACTAACTGTGTGGCCTTGGCTAAGTTAATTAAAATTTCTGAGTATCAGTTTTGTCATCTGTAAAACTGGGATAATCATTTCTACTTCACAGTATCTGGTGCACAGTAATTGCTCAATATATGATAGCTGTAGAAAATAATTTTATACTTATGTAATAGTGAATAACTATAAAAGAGCTGAAAAATAAAGTTTGCCTTTAGAACTAGTTATTATTTTAAAGAGTTTATCCTTTGTATATAAGAAGAAAAATGGCCACCTACTAAATATTCTTCCCAAAAGGAAATCTTGTTGACTAGTCATTAAAGAATGTACCATCTTAATGAAATCACACTGAACTATAGAGTAAGTAACAAATAAAAATATTCTTAAACAAGAGGTGGTGCAATATCATTTACACATCCACCAGTGCCAATTAAAACCTGAATGGTGTAGCGTGCAATACTTACAGTGAATCCTGTGTTACTCTGAATATATATATGGCCTCCCACTTGCCACTTGTAATTTGAATAGCATTTTCCTATAAAAAGACAAACATTATGTTGTGTGAAGCTCAGCGTTATTTGAGCAACTTCAAATGAATGATCTTTGAGGAGATAAATCTTGGAAGGAACATACCACAGTGTCTTTGATATAGTGAATATGTTTGTAGCCATCCTTGTCACTAAATATTTTGTAGTATGAAATGGCATCATAGCTGAAAACTGGTGTTGAAACAAAGAACTGGAAGAAATTAACAGAGGTTATGTTCAAAAGACAAACTGAACTGGAATTACAGTTGTTGTTGTTAGGTGCCGTCGAGTCGGTTCTGACTCATAACGACCCTACGGGACAGAGTAGAACTGCCTATAGAGTTTCCAAGGAGCAGCTGATGGATTTGTGCTGCTGACCTTTTGGTTAGCAGCCGAGCTCTTAACCACTACACCACCAGGGCTCTGAATTACAGTTAGTTATATTTAAAAACTAATCTAGCATTTTGTTTATAGGAATCAGAATGCCTTGCCTCCCACACTTTCTACTACTTACATCTGAAATTCCATTTTTCCAGATAGAGAGCTTTTCTAGTTACTCTACTAGGCATTTGTGCATTCCAACCACTGCTCAATGGCTACCTGCTTATCTCTGGATTTATAATGCTCGATTTGATTGAATTTCTATGCTTTGAGATTATGGGTTTTTAAACAAGAGTTAAAAGAATCACAAATGAATGTTGATATTTAACCAAGCCAACTTCAAAATTTTATATTTGACCAGAGTGTGACTGTCAATAAGGTTTATAGCTTCTTTAATTCTTGATTTACCTGATGCCAAGTCCCTTATACCAATGATACAATGAAGACATTTTAAAGATAATCGACTAGAACCAAAGTTTTTAATGGGAGTAGGGGGTTCTGAATGTTGAGAGAAAAATATTTTAAAAGCAGGGCTTAATCCTGAGTAGGAAAAGACTTCATTGCCCTTCTTTGACATCTCCTGGGGTGTCCACCGAGCATCCAATGGCAACCACCTAATGACCCAAGAAGCCTCAGACACTCAGCTCCAGCATTCACTGGAACAGAGTAAGCCCCATTTCAACATCCTGAATGGTATGAATAACTGAAACCCTGCAGAAGTCCTCATACCAAATTTGAGCCACTAGTTTCATATGTTTCTCCCATTAAATAATAAATCGACTAGTTTTATGTTGCTGGTTTCTTTCTTTCCTGGTCACCTGGTGACCTATAACAGAGAAGGTAGCAAAGTTGTGAGAGAGCAGCATGAGACAGCTCGTGCAGAGTAGATAATCCCAAATCAGCTCTCTTCTCTTGGGCGTCCCTCCACGTGACAGTGAACCAAGACCTTCAGCAACTTCAGAGCTGTGCCAAGCAACAATAGCCAAAAAACTACCAGTGTCTTTCAGCTTTGCCAGCTGAGATCCAGTCTGGACCTGTCTTTGAGCAGGAGCAGGGCAGAGGAGGTCATTGTAGGCCTCTTTCCCATTGGCCCTGAATATAATCTGACACTTGGTGCCTTTTTGAACAAATTGATGATGATTTCCCTTAAATTGATTATGATTGCATGATATTAAAATGCAACTTATCTAATATGGTATCTGTAGTGGACTGAATATTATTAGCCTCTAAAAATTCATGTCCACCTGGAACCTCAGAATGTAAACTTATTTGGAAATAGCGTCTCTGTAGATGTAATCAAGGTAAGGATTGAGATGAGATCCTACCAGATTAGTTGGACCTAAACCCAATGACTGGTGTCCTCATAAGAAGAGGAAAGGACACAGCAGGACACACAGAGATACAAGGAAGAAGGCCATGTGAACATGAAAACAGAGATTGGAGTGATGCAGCTACAAGTCAGGAACACTAAGGAATGCTGGGAGCCACCAGAAACTGAAAGAGGTAAGGGAAGAGTCTCCTTTAGAGCCTTAAGAGGGAGAATGGCCCTGCCAACATCTTGATTTTGGACTTCTGGCTTCCAGATCCGTGGCAGAATAAATTTCTGTTGTTTGAGGCCACCCAGTTTGTGGTAATTTGTTATGACAGTCCTAGGAAATAATACAGCATCCTAAGTCTTATCACATTGGCATGTTGTTGTTGTTGTTAGGTGCCATGGAGTCGGTTCTGACACATAGTGACCCTATGCACAACAGAATGAAACACTGCCTGGTCCTGCGCCATCCTTACAATCGTGGTTATGCTTGAGCTCGTTGTTTCAGCCACTGTGTCAATCCACCTCGTTGAGGGTCTTCCTCTTTTCTACTGACCTTGTACTCTGCCAAGCCTGATGTTCTTCTCCAGGGACTGATCCCTCCTGACAACGTGTCCAAAATATGTAAGACACAGTCTCACCATCCTTGCTTCTAAGGAGCATTCTGGTTGTACTTCTGAGACAGATTTGTTTGTTCTTTTGGCAATCCATGGTATATTCAATATTCTTCGCCAACACCACAATTCAAAGGCGTCAACTCTTCTTCGGTCTTCCTTATTCATTGTCCAGCTTTCACATGCATATGATGCGATTGAAAATACCATGGGTTGAGTCAGGTGCACCTTAGTCTTCATGGCAACATCTTTGCTCTTCAACACTTTGAAGAGGTCCTTGCAGCAGATTTGCTCAATGCAACGTGTCTTTTGATTTCTTGACTGCTGCTTCCATGGCTGTTGATTGTGGATCCAAGTAAAATGAAATCCTTGACAACTTCAATTTTTTCTCCGTTTATCATGATGTTGCTCATTGGTCCAGTTGTGAGGATTTTTGTTTTCTTTATGTTGAGGTGTAATCCATACTGAAGGCTGTGGTCTTTGATCTTCATTAGTAAGTGCTTCAAGTTCTCTTCACTTTCAGCAAGCAAATCTTCAACAAAATGAAAAATAAAATAACAAGAAACTTCCACCTCCTCACATGAATCCTTCATTATTCATTGAAACCCATTGCCATCGAGTCAGAATATGAATCCCTCATTAGTTTCATTAATAATAAGACCAGCCTTGGTAAGACTCTGTGTATTGGGACTAATGCCTCTAAGTAAAACCGGGGCAAAATTGAGAGCCAAGGGGGCCAGGAATAGGTAACTCTGATTTGCAATTTTGTGTACGGAATTTTATCACTATAGGTCTTTGACAATGTCATTCTTTCATTTCAGAATGAGGTGTTGCCCTCTTAGCTAAATGATAAAATACTAGTGACCACTTTACAATACCTCCCTCTCACCCCACAGTGTGAAAGATAAAAGCTAATTCTAAAAACAAACAAAAAAACTACTACCATCTAAATTGTCCTAATCACTAACATATAGTGCCTTGGGCACAAAATATTTTAAGGTACCACAGTTAATAAAACAAACAAACAAAAAAATTCCTTACACTTGCAGTTATTTTTAAGGGATTTTAAGGTTTTCTTTTTCCTAGATTAAAACTTAAAATTTCATTTTCATTGAAAAAAAAATGACAGGGTACAGTATTATGTTTTAAGATGTCAGAATCAGGCAAACAAAAAGAATATTTCTGCTAAGCAAAGACTGTTATCTTCTTCTCCCCTTTCATTGCACACATCTGAGACAGCAAATTTAGATGAGCAGGTAGCTTGGCTGAGGTAAAGAGAGTGTGAAATATTTCCGCATTCACTTTGCCAAAGCCAGGCCCATAATGCATTCAAAGTGAGCACACTGGTACTCTAAATAAACACACGACTAGATTGTCCTCAGTTTTTAGAAGGACTCTTCAAAGTTTGCTTTATCACGCTTAGAATTTCTGATAAATTGCTCATCTATATGTGAAGTGCAAAAGCCTACTTGAAATATTTTACCTGCTAGATAAGATTATTTACCAACATATAATATCTTGCCATTGTCGATAAGTGACCTGAGACCCTACGTATTTAAGGCTGATGCCTAACCTGAGTCCATACCCGGTCAAAAGTACAGATTTTCAAACATTAAGTAGAACCTTCATTTTTCTGAATTGAGGTATTTTTTGCCAATAGCCTAAAGGAGGTGTATTGTTTTGCTTAATTATTTTAAAATCAAGTGTAGTTTTGCTGTCTAAGCTTTATGTTTTTAGTGCTTGTTCTCTAAATTTAGGAGATTAAATACTAGGTTCTTTGACTAAACTCTCCTTTTAAGCTGCTCTCTACAGAAAAAAAAAAAAAAAGGACAACACAGCAATTTTTATTTATTTTTTTAAAAATGTATTTTGTTGTTGCTGTCAAGAATATACACAGCAAAACATACACCATTTCAACCGTTTCTACATGTACAATTCAATGACATTGATCACAGTCTTCAAGTTGTCCAACCGTTCTCAGTCTGCAAAAAGGCCATTTATTTAAAGTGAAATTGTATTATTCTTCTGATCAAATACCAAAGAATAAGTTTGGTTATCTCCCCAAATTAAGACACTGAGCATCTCAGTGCTGAGCAGGAAAGGGAAAGGTGAAGTTCTCAGGAAACCTGTTTGCTAGTTCTATGCCTGCCGCTAACAGGTCAGTTACTCTTAGCAAATCATTTAATCTCACTTATCTAACTCATGCGTGATTTCTGAAGATCTTTTTCAGTTTAAACCTATTTGATAAATTCTAAAGGAACTACTTCTCTAAAATTGTTTTTTAAGTTTATACTAATATGCCTAACTCGTACACTTTATTTAAAAATCTTATACTTGGACAGACATCCAAAATGTGTACATGTTTCTAGGTTGCTTCTGGTTAATTTCATAGTCACTGGTTTGATTACAGGTCAAAGGAAGCTACACACGATATTATGACATATGAGTCATGACTGTATAAAGTAGCAACTTAATTTTTCTCAAAAGACATGCCAGGACTTATAAAATCTAATGAATGGCCCCTTCAAAGCAGTCACCTTGGGGGATATGAACTTACTGCGGAGAGCAATCATTGCTCAGGTGTTTTGACAATTCCTACTCTGGAATTTAGAAGGTTTACTGACTATTGGATAAACCTTAAGAGACTGGGATCAGTGGATAAGAATAATTTGTTTTCAATAGAATTCTAAAACTATAAACATTGAAATGATCTAGCACAAAATCACATATCCCAGATAAATATCTCATTTATTCACTAGGCTTCCGATTTCCTGCAGGGACTTCATCTTCTCTCAAAAGATAGATATGTGCCTCCACTGAGGGTATTTGAGAGACTGTTCTGCTGCCTTAGAAGGCAATTAATTTATTTATCCATTTATTCATTCATCCAGCTAGTATTCGGCGAGGATGTGAGGTTGGTACTATTCAGATTTGAAAAATTTGATAAGCTACAATTGTTGACCTCAAAATGCTTGTAAATAGGAGAATTTCAAAGATGCGTTCTAAAATATTGCCAAGTGTCTTGAACATTGGCAGCATTTTCAGAATAAATGCATATGGATCCCCAAGGTAATATCTTTGAAAGGATTATTTGTATCATTGCTGATATATTTGTAATATTATACCATTTGTATTACTTTATAATAACTCTAGTTATATTATTATCATGGCGAACACAACTAAAGTAAGTTTTTGAGCATTTTTCCTTCCCTTCCTTTTTTTACTGGAAAATGTTTGTAATGGGAGTGAATTAGGAGGTTAACTTTTCCCTTTCCTTTTAAGTTTTCAAAAACCGATCCTGGAAAATACCTTTCTGGAAGGTGACTTTCTGATTGATAAAGAATCCAGAAAATTTAGAGAGTCCCGTTAGTTCACTGCATACTGCTAATTTTTCTTTTACTTAGTACAGTGAATTCAAATAGGACTTTCCTATTTTTTTCCTGAATTATGCATCTATGCTTGTTATCTCATTACTTGAGAATGTATTTTACACTTACTGTATATAATTATTAAAATAATCAGATTATAACTATCTCTAACAAGTTGCCATTGAGTCAATTTATAACTGTCTAGTCATTGAATAAAAGTAAAGTCTTCTTCCTTAATTGAAGACCGAGTGCAAATATAATAGCATTTAGGCTGAAAACTCTAGATCCATAAAAGTATGCAATGAAGAGTTTTTAATATCGGAAGATTTATACTACTTTACTATTTACTTTCTCCTTAGCCACTTTAAGTTTGAATTTCTACAAAATGCACTGTTTTAGAGTTGACTTCAGAAATCTTTATTATCTTGGTAGCCATGGGTTAATGTGTCTCCTTCTTCTTTGCATAATGTGTCTAAATCTCAGAGAAGTAGCTTTTTTTTTTTTCCTTAAATGTGAGTTGGATTCAATCATATGTTTTTGAAAAATTGCAACATCCACACAACATTCACTTATTCTTTGTCTTATTTTGTATTCTTCATATAGAATATATGATACAATCAACATTCTCCTAAAGCATGGGTTTTTTCCACTAAAAATCTTCAGGAATTACCGAGTAAACTTGTCCCAAAACTCCATATGTAAGTGATCAAAAACCATAAAAAATATACATTTTTCAATTTGATACCCATTTACCTAAAAACTGGAATAAAAAATATATATATATATGAAATTCAGTTTAGTTTGTGCAAAATTTTATGAGTAGGCTGACTTTAAATTACAAGGATACTCGATCTATTTTTCTTTTCCCCCTGGATTCCAAATGGCTAAAAATTATGAAGATGGTTTTAGGCAGATTAGTGATAGTGTTCCTTTTAGAAAAATGGTCTTCATTGTATTTAAGAAGTAATACTTCGTGTGGGCGTCAGGGAGTCAGTTGAAAAACATTAAGATTAAGACATGAGGAATATGATTTGTTCTCAATAGCCACTCCAAATATAGACATTCAAATTATCTGGCACAAAGTCACTTAAGGAATCACTACCTTTGTGTTTTTTACCTTGATATTTTTTCTATGAAAAAAGTAGTGCCAGTTTGGATACATTTCAAATAGTCCTTTGATAGCTGAGAACTGTCAAGTTTCATTAAAATATAAGGAAAAGATAGCAAAACCATACTCCACCAGCCCATCCAGTTCTGCTTTCTTCTATGTGCTCCTGGGTCTGAAAGACAATAGATCATATTGAGCTTAGTATTAGAAAGACATTTTTTTCCTAAATATAATCACAATAATTTAATCAGTTAAGCCACCTTGTCAGAGTGTACCGTCGTTAGTCAACTAACTTCAAACTTGAATTTACGGGTACGATATTAAAATTTTTGTACACATAAACAAACAAACAAAAAAAAACCAAACCCAGTGCCATCGAGTCGATTCTGACTCATAGCGACCCTATAGGACAAAGTAGAAGTGCCCCATAGAGTTTCCAAGGAGTGCCTGGCGGATTTGAACTGCCGACCCTTTGGTTCACAGCTGTAGCACTTAACCACTATGCCACCAGGGTTTCCTTTGTACACATAGCTAATCTAATAATGATTCTGGCCTTCCATGAGGTGACTTGCAATTATTACATCTATTAGGGACAAGTGTGTTATAGGTAAAAAAGAATTTTACAGTGCAGTTCAGATTAAGTTCTTTCTTTTCTCAGTCCTATTAAATAGCTGGAAAATTTTAAATTAGCACTGAATTTTATTGTGGTATTTATTTCAGCATAATACAATTGATCATTTATTTAACTAATATTTACTAAGCCTAAAAGGACTGATAATTAGAGAAGGAATTGCATTCCTTATAGAATTAACAGCATAGAGGCCAGGGCAGCTTAGAAAACCACAAGTGGTTCAATATGGCTGAAGTGAAGGGTGACTATGGGGAAGAGTTAGAAGATGAAGTCCCAGAAAGATCTTGGAGAAACTGCTATGCCATCCTAAGAAGACTGGACTTCTCTTGTAGGTAAAGCCTTTGAAGGATTTTGAATTCACAATTCAGAGTATATAATTAAGAACATAATAAAGAGAATGGATCAGAAGTGGGCAAGATGGAAGGAAGCAAAGAGACAAATTGGAAAGCTATTGTAATGTTTGTAAGAAGAATCATACAGACCAAAATTAAAGTAGTGGTAGTGAGGATGTAGTAAAGCAGATAAGAGTCAGAGAGAGTTAAAAGTTCCAACCCTCAGAAACAAATTTCAGAGTTACTGGCAAGGGGTAACATGAACCTCTGGTGCAGACAAAAATCACTCAAAGCAAGTAAGGACAGCATTGTGACAGAGACTGCAATATCATCAGCAAGCCATTTTCTTTTCTTCCTAGGGCCACAGCTAGACTACATTTTCTAATCCCCCTTCCAGTTTGTTGTGGTTATGTGATAAATTCCAGCCAATAGAGCATGAGCAGAAGTGACAAGTTCTACTTCTAGGCCTAGGCTAAAAAACCTCTTATATAGAACCCTCCATTACTTTTTCCAGTCCCCAGCTGGATGTTGACGCTCAGGTTTGAATAACCTTGGGATAGCCTTGAAAGCCACTGGATGAAGATGGCAGAAATGCCATCAGCCTGAGTTACCATGCCTCCCCCCCACCATACTCCACTTACCTGGGCACACTACTGGATGGTTACATGACTATGTAATGAATTTCTACTCTATTAACTCAATTAACTATTGGAGGTTTTTGTTATTGTTATAGCAGTTAGCCTGCCTTGCAAATAAATTAATTTGGGTAATACTAAGATGTCTAGAGAAGTGAGAAGAAAAGCTGGAAAGAAAAAGATCAGTCAGTGAAACAGAAGGGAAACCATGAGAGAGTATGCTATCACAAAAGGCAAAGGAATAATAGATTTTAAGTACAGTTTGAACTTTCTCCTTCCAGGCATAAGCCAATGCCTTAGAGTGAACAACACAAGATTTGTAAAAAAAATAGTGAAACTTTTTTTATACAGTATTTTTAGCCATAAAAATAAAATTAATCTTAAATCCCTTTTCAGAGGAAGAAGAATGATGTGAATTATTTTTCTTCCCAGGACTACCAATTTCTTAATAAATATCACTAATATAGCTATTTTACAAGTAACTATTGCAAGTTGTCTTTGCCTCTTTTATTTTGTATATGACTCCAAATGCGAGCGAGGTGTTGCTAGGTCACTTTACCTTAAATACTATTTGTTTTCAAAACATATGAACATGTGCCAATCATTAGTGTGGTGGCTCAAAAATTCAACACTGAATTGTTCTTAAATCTGAAATGTGTCCCATGGATTTATTAGATTATTTGTCTTGAAACAGAGATCATTTAGAAATCCTAGGTTATCCAAACCTGGTATTCTAAATTTAATGCTTTTTTTTTTTATTGCCATAAACTAAAATTTATATTCCAAGGAATTCCATAGTTCATTGAATGAGCATCTTAAATGTTCTGTCAGTTTGGATTCAAGTTGTCTCAGATTTTGATAAATTAGAATTTCAAATTCCAAAGAAATCACAGTGTTTAACTGCCTAGTTTTAGGAGCAAAAAAATTGTGTCTAAATGATCAATCTTACAGTTTTCAAACTAATAAAATTAAAGCAATAGTTCCCAATACTCAGATTCAATGAGAAAGTAAAAGATCCATTCACCCAAAGCTGACTAATCGGATCAATGGTTTCTAATTAGCCAGCATAAGCAAGATTAGTCTATCTTTTTCTGCCTATGATACTGAGTTAAAGCCAAAATCTTCCTGCTTTGTATACCAAGATATAAATAAGATAAAAATAAGTTTCTAGCATATCTCATCAAAATTAGTCAAGCCTCTTACAGACACAGTAGTGATTTAGAAAATATTTTTAGCCTGAGCTATGTTGACTATTATAGTCCTGATATATTTCCAAACAGATTCAGATGACTTTTTCCCTGCAAAACATAATGTCCTAATTTCTAGATGGAATTTAGTGATATACTTTGATTGCTCTGTGCTTTTTTTTTTTTCCCCCTACTTTATAAAATAGGCTTATTCTATGTTTGGGTTAATGAAACATTTCTTCATAATTAGAAGCCTCATGAAATGTACCCATCAAGTTTCCTATTTAAAGAAAACATTTTGTATTTCTTAGTCTCTAATATGAGTACTTATGAACAGACTTATTTTAAAGCTTGTAGACTGGTGAAGTCATTCTCTGACTCATTAATTCAACAGATTATGTTGGATTTGAGCAACAGAAACAATTAAAACTCGACAATAAATTCCTGCCTAATTTCAAGCTCTCCCCTCCCCAAATTAGTATAGTCTCTTAAGAGAACAAGATCGTTTGATCTGGTATGTCATGTTGTCTGTTGTCCACTTTTGATTTTAGAATGGGAATATTTGACTTTCTTTAGATTATATCCACCTTTTTTGGAATTTTTCTTTTTTCAATTTTGACTTGAATAGAATGTAACCCATTTTAATTTCTTCTTTGGTTCTTTTGTATAGAACATAGCTATTTCCCTAATAGACCAGTCTATCTTCTCATTTTCATTCTTCTTCTTCTTTGTTTTTTTACTGCCAATTTTATAATCTCAAAAGGATGGGTTTCAATCCTCATTGAGAATCAGATGCCTGATTCTCTCAGTGTCACATTGCTTCATTATTTTTCTCTATTCAGGTTCTAGGCTAAAGTCGCTCAAAAAAACAAGGAGTATACTACTTATCTGATAAAGATAATGGATCCATGAATAGAGAGGGCTTTTTTGCAAAGCATTTAGGAATTGAGAACAGTAATTCTGGTTTATAATACAAACTGTTAGCTATAAATAAGTCTCCATAATTGTACTTTCATCTTCAGAAGCACACATCTGTGATTTTAATATACCTACCTTTGGACAGTCCCATATCTGCCAGTGTTCCCTAAAATCACATATAGACAATACTGACACATTCTGGACTCTTTTTAACCACTGCAAACATACTCGGTCATCAGTAACCCACGTGAGCCAACTGAAATAATAATCACTGCAAATAAATCAAAACAGACAGTCACAATCACAAGCCAACATCATATTCAAATAATTTTCTAATTTTGCTTTCTAAAGAATGTATATTATTTGTTCAGTAGATGAAGAAGGCAAGGCTTTCCTTTTCTAGAGAGTTTAAATATATCTGCTGAATTAAAAAAATACCTATAAAAGAGTTCATTCATCTAATGAAATTATTTCATACTTGAGTTTTCTCCCCACTTCGGAATTTTATGTCTTAGAAAAGAATTTAAGACGTAAGGCCAAAGCTACTGGTCAATCTGTAAAGAAAAAAAGCGTTAAATTGGCTATTTTGCGTAGGTAAATTCAATTTTTCACTTTTTAATTAGTTGAGAGACAGCCCAGTATAGTGGAAAGACCAACTTTCTCTCCAGGCAGGTTTGTGTTTGAAGCTAGGTTTCAGCTGTGACCATGGGCAGGTGTTCAAATTGGGGTTAGTGTCATAATTAGAGATGATATATAGGAAATAGCTCAAATAGTGTTTGGCACATACTAGGTGTCAATGAATGGCAGCAATGATTGCTTGGCTCCAAGGATGAACTTGTATATAGAGAACACCAACGTAAATGAATCAGAATTTTGGATATCAATGTAAAAGAACCCACAGAGCTGGAAGGGGTTTCAGAGTCAAACCCTGGCTTTATCTACAACTAGTTATGTGATGTAGGGCCAGTTACTTAACCAATCTATACCTCCTTCTATATCAAATGGAACTAACAATATTACCAGTTTCAAGCATTGCTGTAAAGATTAGCTAATGTGCCAAGGTAAGTGCATAAGAACTACGCCTGCTACAAAGTGGATACTCAAAAAAAGGTTATCATGGTGCAGGAGCCCTGATGGTGCAGTGGTTAAGCATTCAGCTGCTAACCAAAAGGTCAGTGGTTCAAATCCACCAGCTGCTTCTTGGAACCCTATGGGGGCAGTTCTACTTTGTCTTATAGAGTCGCTATGAGTCAGAATCGACTCAACTGCAACAGGTTTGTTTGTTTTTAATTACTATCATGTTGCTAGTACTTTATAGATGCTCAAACAAGCCTCTTGACTGCTTCTCTCATGTTCTTTCCACCATTCTATTTGTCTCCTAAGGAGAACGACACTCTTTTTTTTTTTTTCTTTAGTGTTGTATTCAGTCAAGTTTTCATCAACTAGATTGGGGTGGGGAGTAACAGACAATTTTTTAAAATCACAATCATTTTTGATTATCCAAGAATGGATTCACCTTGACCAGGCCTACCAGGGGACTAGGATGGAGTCTTTTCCTTTTTCTCCATGAGGCTCACTCTCCATGAGGCAGGAGAAAAGAAGACGAGCCTTGGGCTGCTAAACCCAGTTGCTGTGGAGTCGACTCTGATCCATGGTGACCCCATGTGTGTCAAAGTAGAACTGTACTCCATAGGATTTTCAATGGTTTGGAGGTAGATCTCCAGGCCTTTCTTTTGAGGTGCCTCTGGGTGGACTCAAACTTCCAAACTTTGGATTAGCAGCTGAGCGCTCATAAACTGTTCTTACAGCCCAGGGACTTTTTGGGCTGCTAAGGGTTGGGAAGTGCTAAGGAGGCACACAGGCAGAGTTAAGGGAATCCCTCCCCTTTATCCATGTCAATCGGAATGGCCACAGAAAACTGGTGTTGTAGCTGGAAGGTTGCTGTCACAAGGATTCATCAGACAAAGCCTAAGTAGGGCACCATGCTGGGGAAGTGACAATGTTTCAGGTCACTGTCTGTCTACAGTTAATTAGAAAACAGGTAATTTTAACAATCAGATAATTGAGAATAGACTGCGTCGCAGTGAAAAATGCTAATATTTGTAGAGGATTAGATGATCTTCTCTTGTTTATATGCACACATGATAAGCGTGTATCCACAACCGTGGGTCTGAGAGAAAACAGGCCAGGCTTGAAAGAAGTCAGGCTGAGGACAAGTATAAATTTTACTATCTTCCTGCCAGTCCCAGGTTTACATTTGCATATCTGAGGAAAGTATTATTTCGACTGAGGTCACCTTTATATATGTGAAATGAGTAATTTCTAACCACCATTTTAAGAAACTTATTTGTGATTTTCAAAGTTGTATGTATTTAACTTTGCATGATTTTATCTGTTTACTTATAGCATGCACATTATAAACTCAGTAGAAAAGTAGTGTAATCCCTGATTAAGAAATTTCAAAGTGTATTAAATTCACTTTGGTGGGAGGCGGGGGTGGGGGGCGGGTGGGAATCTGAGATTAATTTACCTTGAGGCTATCATTGCTGGAACTGGCACTTCTCTGGGACCTACATGTCCAGGGTACGTGGTATCGATAATAAATATCCGAACTACAGGGTTCTTTGCCCCAGCCTGCCAAGAAAACGGAAATATATAAACTCGTGAAATTCCAATTACCACCAACATTTTAAAGATACTTCAGGAATTTGATGTTGTTGTGTGCTGAAGAGTTGATTCTGACTAAGACCTACTGTATAGGACAGAGTAGAACGACCTCATAGGGTTTCGTAGGCTATAATCTTTACTGGAGCAGATCACCAGCTCTTTCTCCCTCGAAGCCACTGGTGAGTTGAAACTGCCCACCTTTTGGTAAGCAGCTAAGTGCTTAACCGTTGTGCCACCAGGGCTCCTTTTTAGGAATTTAGGCATATTTTCTAAGCTAGTAATGTCAACCACGTTACTTTTGAAAACATTCTATCCATAACATGCAGGGGCAATTACAAATATTACATCAACCAGAGTGAAGACGCATATTTTAAATGTTTAATGGGAGAGCTTTGATTGATAGGGAAAAATATTTTGGATATAAAAATATAGTTCTGTGATCAATATTGCTCTTTTCTGATTTCCAAGGGAGATCTGTCCCATTATTATTATTATTAGGGTAATTATGATAATAATCCTTTCACCGTGTGCTAATGGGAGTGCAGATGGGGATTTGCTTTGGGAAGAGAGTAGAAAGAGGAATAGATGCTTTTGTCCTATCATTTGGTCAAGGACAATCAGTGAACAATCTCCTAGCTGGTTACATTACTATTGCTACCATACCCAAAAGATTGGAGAAATTTCAAATAAGGTGTCCATGGGATTTACAGCTTTCTTGTTTCCTGAAATTTACATGACAGTACAACTCATGCCCAGACAGTTTCTCTTCTACTACAGAAGAAGAGAATCTTACACATGTAATAAAGTATAAATCCACAAAGTTTAGGTACATAGTCTTAAATGACTCAATGTTGTTCATATTCATCTAAAGAATTGTCCAGTCTCTAGTCTCTCTTAGGACCTCCCTTTTTCACATCCAGGTCTAGCTGGGCCTTCTGTAGTTCTTTGGAGTCATCCTACAATGCCAGACATTTCTCTCAGCAAATTTAGTTTGCAAAGAAACAAGCAAAATTTGGGCCCCAACTTCCCTATCAGTGTCAGTCACTCTTCAGGTCTGGCTTTTCTCATCTTTTCCTGTTCACACTGATCCCCCCAAAGATCAAGTTCTACATCTTGGGTCCCAAATATCACACGTCTCCTTTCAGACTTTCTACACAGCCATTGAGAGACCACTTATCTAAACACTCATCTATCCGTTGCCTTTTCTTAAATGACTTTTAACATATATATTGTTGTTGTTGTTGTTAGCTGCCATTGAGTTGGCCCTGACTCATGATGAACACATGCACAGTCCTGTCACATCCTATGATCAATTGCAGATAGGATCATTGTGACCCACGGGGTTTCCATTGGCTGATTTTCAGAAGTAGAGCACCAGGTCTTTCTTCCTAGTTGTTCTTAGTCTGGAAGCTCCACTGAAACCTCTTCAGCATCATAGCAACACTCAGCCTCCAGTGACAGACGGTGGTGATTGTGCACGAAGTGCGTTAGTCAGGCACCAGACCCAGGTCTCCCACATGGAAGGCGAGAATTCTACCATTGAAACACCAATAATCTCAATGTAAATATTAGACTATCTGTAACTTCTACTTTTGTTGCTATGGTCACTTTGGCTTGCCTCAGAATCCACTCACGTGTATGCCACACTTATCCCATTGTTGTCACATATAGGGATTCACTGGATCCATCCATGGCAGTGTTCCCCTTGACAAGTAAAAACAATAGAGACTAAAGAACAAAGGATCACATTCTAACATCTCCTTGTGCAAGAGGAGAACTCATGCTCTGATACCCCTCTTTCAAATTTCTCGTCTAAGAAATGATTCTACGATGCTTCTCCACTGTGACCTGGCCATTCTCCTATTGCACATACAAGTCTTTCTCCAGACATGTGACTGATTGAAAAGTATGTTTACCGAGAACTCTAGAATGTTAGATGTGCAAAGAACTTTGGGTTCACACCATGTCTAATTTCCCCGAAGGAAGACGCTGAGGGTCACAGAGTTTACCTGCCTTGTATGTCCAGAAAAGACTGTAACTCCTGTCTGAGTCTACCTGACAGGAAGACCAAGTTCAATATTTTTGCTTCCCATTCTAGTTCACATTTACATGAGAATTCAAGAGGGAACTGCAAAATAGACTTTACCCTGAATTTGGTGCATGAAGTATGAAAAAAATTAAAATTAAGTTAAGCTTGTTTTTCCTTCATGATCTAGACCATATGTTCTTCAAAGATTCTGCAATGGATTTTGCAAAGACTTCTACTTCATCCAGTATAACCAGATGTCCAAAGCAACAGATGTCTATATAAATAATAGAGCACAGTACAATGTTTGCCTTACAATACACAAGGATAAGAAGCTCTCCAAACTTGTTGATCCCGCCTTTATTCATTGTAATGGTTGCTCATTTTGACACTAGGGAAATAAAAGCATCTGCTAAAAGTATTCAACATACCTTTGGATATGGAATATTTATTGTTCTAGGATACTGTTCATCTCCATAATAGGAATAGGCAATAACTGGTATATCTGTATCATTAAATTCTGCATAGGCTAAAAATTTTCCATTAGGAGACCACCAGAGAGCATATTTTGCAGCAAGCATTTCCTCTGAAAAATAAGTATTAGCATATTAATTACAATTATATTTTATTTTTAAATTATTGTGAGCACTTTGAGATATCTATTTATTGGTTAGAATAATTTATTTAATGTGACTGTGGCATATGCTCCAATTTATTTATTTAAAAATAAATAATTTGGGTCAAAGAGGATAGTTTAAACTTATATCTCATATCAAACATCAATTACTCTGTTAGGAATTGACACTAATGAGAAATGCAATTTTTAAATATTAAACATCACAGCAATCATAACTTTTCCTTTGAGGGCAGCTTCTCTTTTTTTATAGTCACCTAAACTAGCAAAAACAATTTATTCTACAGAGTGACATAGACATTGATATTTGAATTTCTCTTCTGGGAGTTATTCTTTTTAACCAAGGTTGAAAATAACCAAGTTAGGTTAGCTGTATTTTTTAATACAAAAGTGAGAACTAAAAGGCCTTTTAAAATCCAGTTAAGCCCTTGACAGCATGAAATTATTATTTTTACTTTTTTTTCAATCTATTTTATTATTAATATTTTAATTATAAATACATGCCCTGGATTGAGGAAAGAATTCATGAGTATCAAAAAATAAGACAGCTTTTTCCACAAAATAATATAGACAAATGATTAGTTTGTCATTAAAAAAAAAAAAAAACTGAGAAAATGTACTAATACAGGACCTAAGGACCATATACTTCCTGGAATATAAATTATTACTACCATGTTATCTATAGTGTTTATGCAAATAAATTCTACAGTCTTCTGATAGCAAGATTATGTTTTTTTTTAGAATATGCAGGTCCTGTTCGTAACCTGAGCACGGCTTTCAGAAATGATAGCACTTGTCTAAATAATATGCCACCTAGCTGAATCCTACTAAATGTATGAAATTATTTTTAAATGAAAGCCTAAAATAGCACTAATAGGAAAAGAATATAGCTTACCTTCATAAACCCAGTCTGGGATTCCATTAAATATTTTATTTTCTCTTCCATTATATGTGATTTGAAAAGGTGGGTGTCCTGGTCTTTGTATCAAATAGATATTATTTTGATAGACATATGCCTGGAAGTGGTGGTGAGTTCATTATCGAGCAATTCCATGAGCAATACAATGAAGGTTGTATATTTATGTTAATTATTCACCAAATACCTTTACAAAGACTGGTGATCCCGATGCAAAAAGATTCACAAAATATAATTTTAATAGGCAAAAGAAAAAATCCAAGCCACAATAAAATCAATTATGATTTTTAAGGTCTATACAAATAAAAAATAAACTCTGCTATTACATTAGTTGTTTTATTAACCAAATGAATCATTATATATATTGACAGAAAGTCAAATAAATTCCTGAATATTAATAGCCGACTACATCTAATCTTTATTTAGAGTCCTTAAATAAGCACTTGGACAAAATTTCATGTTGTCTGAAGCTAGTCTGGGAAACTTGTGAAAACCATATTTTTCCTGAGCTTTCTGGCACAAGGCATTCTGGCTGAGTATAAGGATAAAGTTTTTGACTGCGATATTTAAAGAAATCTATCCATGAGCTCGAGATTTTGCGGAATTCTCAGATGGGTTTCAATTTATCAAAACTCTTTCCATTTTTAACCACTAAAATAGTCATGAATGCATTTTTTTTTTCTTTCAGGGAGGGAAATTTAACAAAGGCCAAAAGCAAATGGCTCTTTTATTTAAATTATTAAACATTTCTGTAATTTAAACACTTACTAATTTACTCCCAACAGGTGACCAGCACAAATACTGAATTGGACGAGGAAGCTCATTGCCTCTTACAAACTCTCTAGAAAAAAAGAAAGAAAGAAATTGCTGTTCAATGCAAAAAAAAAAAAAAAAAAGTCTGTGTAAACAGAGAAAATAATAAAAATGAAGGATCATCCCCTCTGCTTCTACAAACATAATGGGAAAAATGTAGGAATGTGGATCTGGAGACAGGAAACCCTGGTGGTCATATGCTAACCAAAAGGTCAGCAGTTCGAATCGACCAGGCGCTCCTTGGAAACTCTATGGGGCACTTCTTCTACTCTGTCCTATAGGGTCGCTGTGAGTCAGAATCGACTCGATGGCAACAGGTTTGGTTTTTGATTTGGGGGCTGGAGACATTGATGTTGGTCACAGCCTTTCCACTAGTTCCTTAAATGACTTTGGACAAGTCACTGAACTTTTCTGGGTTTCAGTTTCCTGACCTTTATAGTGAGGTGCTTGAATTAGGATTTATAGACTGTCATAGGAGCCCTGGTGGCATAGTGGTTAAGAGCTTGGCTGCCAACCAAAATATCTGCAGCTCAAATCCACCAGTCACTCCTTAGAAACCCTATAGGACAGTTCTACTCTGTCCTGTAGGGTGGCTATGAGTCGGAAGCTACTCAACCGCACCTAACAGCGTAGGAGCCCTGCTGGCACAGTGGTTAAGAGCTCAGGCTACTAAACAAAAGGTTGGCAGTTCAAATCTACTGTCTGCTCCTTGGAGACCCTGCAGGGCAGTTCTACTCTGTCCTATAGGGTCCCTGTCAGTTGGAACCAACTTCATGACAGTGGGTTTGTTTGTTTTTTATAGTGGGAAGATTTCTAGAGATTATCTAATAGTATCCCCTCATCGTACAGAAACAAACTTGAGGTCTAGAGAGAGAATATGACTTCTTAAGGTCAAATTGCTAGTTCTTGGTAAATTCCTAATTAAACTTAAGTCCTTTAACCCCTGAGACTGTAAAATTTGCACACACCAGACTGAGATGGCCGGCAAAGTGCTTTGTAGCTCTGGAAATTCTATAATTGTACTGAAATTTAATATGTACACTTCCACATTCTCATTTCCAACCCCCATCTCTGTGAATGCATATGCATTTCAAATTTTTAAAACTAAGATGCCATTTGACAATCTCCCCAGGGATCTGACTTGAAATCAGAAAAGGAAAGGAACATCTGATCTCAAGCTAAACTGAAAAACAGATCGTATACTGGGCAGTATGCCTTATGCTTGCATAGTCCTCCAGCCATGGGGAAATTTCGAATATCCTATTGGCCAAAAATCTCACTTTGATGTTTTAAAGCCGTCCTGCAAATACTCAACTGACTGACTTGTACCGTGGAGCTTTTGTAGCTCTTCAGCAAGAATGTGTTCAGATTTTTATGTGTTAGAGAATCATAGGATGTCGTGCTTAAGTTTTGACTTTTTTCGCCTTGAAGATTGTATTAATGGTTTCATCAAGACTGGCTTTGTGGGGGAAGCAAAGCAAGAGGAACTTCCAAGGTATAATTTGAGGAGCCTCAAGAAAGACTCACTTGCCTCAAAATAATCTAACTGGACCTAACATGTGCCCGACATTTCTGTCTTCCCCATTTCTTTTAGTTTGAGGCACCTGAGAAGACCTTACTAGAATCTGAAACACATTACTAGGATTTTGCCTATTAGGTCATGTAGCATGAGGCCTAGAGATCGCTGCGGGAACATGGCACAGGACAGATCAATTTTGATCGGGGAAAGAGTGCTGCCCCTTGGGGGAGACCATTGGTACTGCAGAGAGCGCCGTGGTCACCAGAGGAGAGTATCTGAGTACCAGGCCCCGGGAGGTCTGCAGCATTGTGAAAGAGATACAAGGTCACAGGCAAAGGAGTGGTCCAGAAGAGAAGATGTTTGTTCTCCACCTGCTTCACCATTCTGCCTATGTCAGTTCTAACGTTTCCTTAGACTTTGTAACACTGCCTTAGTTTTCCTTATGCCGTGGAATCGTCTACGCAATCATGAAGACAGCGCGAAGCTGAAAATCTTAGTGTACGTCTTTTACACCTCAAGTATTGATCTTTTGGAATGTTGTTCACTTTGGTGAGCCTCAACTTAGGTTATACAGGGAGAATTTCAAAATGATGGAAAGAGAAAAAAGGAAATGATTCAAGCCTTAAGAAATTGTACTGAAAGACTAAGGTGCCACCTCACTAATCTAAATATTTTTTGAGGGTAAGGTTGGGGCTTTGATCTCGTTTGTACTCCCCATATATGCCTTACGCATAATACAAAACAAACCAAACCAAACCCCTTGTGGCTGAGTTCATTCCAACTCATAGCGACCCTATAGGACTGATTAGAACTGCCCCAAAGGGTTTCCAAGGCGTGGCTGGTGGATTCGAATTGCAGACCTTTTGGTTAGCGGCTGAATGAGTAACCACTGTGCCACCAGGTGCTCAAAAAATACTTCATGATTTGGATGAGTATGTGGTCACAAAGAACAGACTCAGAATGTATTAGCAGAATTTATATTCCACTCCAAGAAGCAGTTCCTATTTCTTAATTGGATAATTAAAAGAGATCAGGGTTATTCTTTTTTCTGAACATTTAAAAGAAATAGATAATTTTTTTTTTGATGTTTTGTGCTCCTGCTAAACAAAGGGGGAAATAGACCAGAAGATTTTTCAATACCTCCTCAAGCCATATAATTATTTTTTTGTTTAATATAATGGCAAAGAGGATATCACATTAAGATGAGTAACTAAACCAATAATTGTCCAAACTTAGGCAGAGCGATTGTTCTAAACTGCAAATCTGTGATCATGTCATTTCCCATTTAAAACCCTTCAGTGACTCCCTATTGCTATCCGGAAAAAAAGGAGATTTAAATTCTTTTCAATGGTTTCGTCATTATTATTTGGCCTTTGCTTCCTGGCCTCAACTCTTGCCCAACCATACTCCACCTTCTACCAATCAGAGCACCCCTCCTCCAGTTTCAACTAAACTGACCTACTTTGAATTACCTGAACTCTCCACGAAGACACTTCCGTTTGGGCATTTACATAGTATTCTTTCAACTAGGAATTGTTTCCATCAATCCTTCACCTACTTGCATATTCTTTTAATTTTTTTTTCAGTTGTAAATATTTCAAGAATTAAAACATACAGATGAAGTAATATTATAGATGACAACTAACCTACCACTTAAATTAAAGAGATGTTAATATTTTGCCACACAAAAATAATTAACTAGTGGGTAATATGTTCAATACAACTATAATGTTGCATCTCCATTCCTTCTGCTTACTTCCGAAGAGGTAGCCACTCTCCTAAAAACAGGGTGCCACTCTCATGCATGTTTTTATACTTTTATATATATGTGTGTGTATATATGTATACATAGTTTTTCTTTTCCTACTTTTTCCTACTTCTATTTATGGACTTATATATTTCTTATATATATATGTGTGTGTGTACATATATATATATAAAATCTCCATCTATTTATGGAGATCGTATATATGCATATACATATATGCACATATATGCTATTTATGGAGATTTTATATATACTTACATATATCTGCATATATGTGTATGCATATATATCATCTCCATAAATAGCATATTTATAATTTTTGTGTTCAAAAGTAGGAAAAGAAAACCTATGTTGGATATAAAAATATAAAATATTAGTCAACTATGAAAAGGTGAGTTACCATCTAAGTACTTCCTTGAATTTCTTGAGTTAAGAAATAAGAAACTAAATCAGTAACAAAATAATGTAGTCTTAATCTCAGATCAGAATCTGGAATGAAAAAGTCTAGATATTAATTTTAAGTAGCATGAATAAATAAACATAAAGTTTTACCCATTTCTAAGGTCATAGATATGGTACGTTGCCGTGTAAGAGTATCTCCAAAGCTGTCAGGAAGAAGAGAGGCAGTGACAGATTATGATTTAAAATAAACATTATCTATAATATATAAATATTAACATCATCCATCACAACTTTAGAAATATAAAAGAACCATGTTCACAGGCTCCAGGAAGATGTTTCAATTCCAAATGAGCCGTCATTGGAAGAGTTTTACTGTGGCCCTCTGTGCTGTTTGTCCAAGTTCCAGAACAACTCTCAGCAGTGATTCCACCGTCACTCCCTAAGAAGCATATCCAAAGACATTACCTCATGCGAAAAGCTTTTCTTTGACACGGTCCACCCTAGGAAATTTCCCTTTATGCTCTACCTCGATTGAAGTAAAACCACCATGGCTTCTGTGATCCATAGGGTACGCTGCACCTGGGTGTTTTATTATAATACTATCCTTTAAAGTTGGGCACAAAGATTTCATTTGACATTTCTTTTTGTTGCAAAAATGCTCATCTTTCTGTAATTGGTATAGTTTTTTAATAATAGAAATTGAAAAAATAAATAGATGTTTAGCTTATAATTCTTTCTTTAAAAAAAGCTATTTTTTTTTAAGTGTATTTATGTTGTGATTAGTAAACGATCCAAGTATTATTTTGGATTCTGGCTTTCTTAATAGGCTTTCAGATTCTTGACATAAAAGGGCCTTTAGGGTGAAACACGTCCTTCTGAAGATTGCTGGTGACCAAAACCTGGTGCCCACCTGTGTGCTGAAAGATAGTCCTCTGACAGTACAGCCAGGGAGGGGTGAGGCTGGTCTTTCACTGTGCATATCAGGGCACTTTGCATTTCAAATAGAGTATGAAAAATAGTAGCTAAAATGAAAGGCTCTTGATCTGAAAGTAATAATTAGAAGCTTAATTTGATAGTAAACTATTTTCTCCTTTTGCCGGTATAAGTAGAAAAAATAAGATGATTAGCTTCCCTCTACAACTTCATTCTGGGAGGGGAAATAAATAAAACAGTGGTGTGGTTTGGCGGGAATACTTCTAAGCTAGGCTTTAGAAGACAGAAATTTAAACCCTGGCTCTACCACTGACTGTATCTTGTTTGAGCAAGTGAGTTAAAATATGCTACTCTTTGAGTTTTCCATTTCCAGTAATAACAACTTTTTATGAGGTTAAAATATGTGAGAATTAATTAATGGTTTACGATGTCAAATAGCTTTAGGAATACAATGATAATTCTCCCTTTTCTTGTGAATATCAGTGCTCCCAAGTGAAGTTTTCTACCCCCAGTGAAAAGTAGTTTCTACTACGTGATGATGACCAGACAAGGAAGCCAACCTTTAAATTATTTATATATGTTTCAATTATGCTTCTTGGGCTCATCTAGAATCTACATTAACTTCTTGAATATTTAGAGGTAAAGACAGATTCTTGTTTCCTTTTACTTTCATAAACCCATCTGTGGATTAGTAGGCGATATAATCAGATACACTGAAATTAAATAGTCAATTAAAAAAGTACCTTTGAATAATCACTTTCTAGATATGCAAATTGCCGATCAGGTGATAAGCCATAATTTGAAGCATTCACGCTTTTCTGAAATTATGAAGAAATTGTTTAGAGAACAGAATAAAACAGAGCCGTGTAAATTTGTAGTTTTAAAAGTATCATATCATTGATACATTCATACATACATGTAATTTCAATGTAATTCAAAAAAGTGCTTATATAGTACCTACTATAAAGTAATTTACTAGACACCATGGGGGGAGGATGAAATAAGGAAGATACACCTGGTGATCTCAAGAAGCTTGTAATGTTAAATTTATAAATGAGTAACCTATATTACAGGCTGGAAAGTCCCATAAAAGAGATACAAATATAGCATTAGGAGACCAGTGAAAAAGGAATCAAAATGAGAGTATCATTGATTGCGCAGAGGAGATGAGTATCACCTGATCTTGGCTTTAAAAGATTTGTAGCCTTTTCAGAGTGAAGAAATAGGAGGATCGAGAGTCCAGGAAGGCAGAATATAATGTTCCCAAATATAATGGCTACCATTTATTGAACATTTATTCTGTGTTAGGTACTATCCTCTTACACATGCTATTTTACTTAATTCTTATAATAATACAAAGCAGCACTATTGTTATTCCTACTTTACAGATGAGAAAACCATAGTGAGGCTGGTGCAGTGTGGTCCTTACCCATGATTCCACAACTAGATTGATTAAGTGGAAGAGCCGGGATTTGAACCTGGGTTTTCTCACTCCAAGGACTAAGTTCCTAACTCTCATGCCATAGTATTCTCATGGAGGAGGAAAGATGATACTGATTTAGAACCAGGCGAGGACAGTGGTCTAGTGTGGCAGGAAGAAAGAACTGGAGGAGATCTAGAGTGGAGGATGGAGCTGGGAAGGCAGATTGAGATCAGATTGGGTGTTAAGGAGTTTAGACTATGTTCCTTGGTCAGTGAAGACCTGGCAAAAGTTTCTCAGGAGGAAGACAATGATGGATACATACCATAGTGGTATTACTCAAAATGGTATATGATTCTCCTGTTTCAATATTATAAAATACTACATTATCATCTGTAGATTGATGAAGATATTCTTGTCCTTTAAACAAAAAAGGAAAAAAAAAACAAAAAGCTTGAAATGATCTTCCTTAACAGGAAATACATTTATAACAAAGAGAAATCTCTCTTATTTTACAGACTTACTGTATTTTTCCTCCTTGTCCTATAAATATTTTTTCAGACTTAAGTTGGTATTGAAAGGAGGAAAGAATGCCTTTCTCTACTCTACACAAAGACGCCATATTTGCTAACAGTTCTATTCTAGCAGGTTCAGAAAGTTTAGAAATAAAATGTTGTTTTGTTTGTGGTACAAAAAGCATAAACCATTTAAAAATAGTCTGTTTCCTTTTTTATTGTGGTAAAAATATATATAACAAAACATTTGTCAACTCAACAGTTTTTACACTTACAATTCAATTACACTGATTATGTTCATCGTGTTTTGCAACCATCAACGCTATCCATTCCCAAATTATTCTGTCACTGTTAACAGAAGCCCAGTGTCCCATAAGCAATAAGTCCTTCCCCAATCCCTCCTGCCTTCCTGCCCCAGGTAACCACTAATAAACATTGGTTTCTATATATTGCCTATTCTAGGTATTTCATAGAAGTGGGATCATATTATATTTGAGCTTTTGTGACTGACTGATTTCACTCAGCATAATGTTTTCAAGGTTCATCCATGTTGTAACACGTATCAGGACTTCAACAAATGGTGCTTCTTTTACAACAATAAAAATAATTCATTATATTTGGGTTGTGTTAGGTTTAGCCTAAAACCCATTTTATATACATTTTATTTTCTAAGAAAAAATTAAACTACTTGATTTTGTTTAGTGGTATTTTAGGTATACAATTATAATGTCTTAAATAATTTAGTTGGTCTGTCCATTTGTATAATTAGACTGATTGAATATCCTATTTTTAAAAATAGTTTTATGAGCTTTAAAGTTTTTGTGGTCAGGTTGGAATTTTGCCTATTTTTCAGATTATCCAGTTGAACAATAAAATTTGTCTTTTGGCAAAGTTGTTCCCATGACTTCTCCTAAATAGGTGCATGTCTCCCATTCTGAAAAGCTACAGTATATATTCAAGTTATTTCAACAATGCATTCTCAACTATTACTTTTCTACTAAAAGTCCTATTGTCTTCATTATTATTGGCTAAATCCAATTTGGATGGTTCTGTCAAAGTGCTTTGGTGAACACTTGAGTTATCCAGATAGTTCCCCCTTTTGTCTATTTCAACTGACATGGCTTCAGTTACCATACAGATGCACTGGCACTAAAAAACACATACACTTCATTAAAAACAAACAAATGAAAATAGAAAGATAAATAACTTACCTGAAATCCAGTTTGGAAAAAATGTTTTATATGAAAATGTCCCATTTAAAATATCTTTCAGTGCGAGTGGTCTTTTTGTACTTTCTTCGTCGTTATGGACTTTGGGGGAGGAAGGAACACATTCTTATTAAAGAGAAAGTTAATAATTCAGATAAATTCTCAGCCTGGCTCTCATCTGTTCATTTTCATATGATAAAAAGATCTACCATTTGCTAAGCACTTGCTAAATGCCTATCTTAGTAACTCTATTATCGCCTTTGTTATAGGCAGGGTAACTTAGGCTTAGAGAGGCGTTTTGATTGGCTGGAAGGGAAAATTGACGGAGGCTCGTATAGGAGGATGAAAGATGTAGAGGGGGACCATGCTGAGCAACTGAGACTTTATTCTTCAGCCAGTGAAGAGGTGTCAGAGGTTTTAGAGGAGGAAGATGAGATGAGATTCCCACAACTATAGGCGTTGCAGAGCTATGGGTTTGACTAAAAACTCAGCCTTGTAAACAGTTGACTGTTTCCTCACATATGCTTGACTTGGATTTCTACTGATATAGCGGTCATGTATTCCAGCTAGTCAGATGAGGCTAGCACCTTATCTTCAAAAGTTTTAAGAAAGGCATTAGTGAATATAGACCATTTCTTACCCTGACTAGATTCTTATAAAGAGAAAATGAACCAGAAGAAAAGAAAACTACATCATCTATGCAAATTCTCTGAGAAATTCCAAGAGTGGAGGTTTTCCATATAAAGCTTGTGAACCACAAAAAATTTCACCTATATTCGAATCCTCCAAAACTATTGTTTTTAAACATGACTGCATTCTCAGAAGGATACTCCAGATGAATAGTATAGCAACCACTCAGTCCTTCTCCTTCATGCCCATATTGCTATTCTCCATCACTCCCATCTTAGCCCTTTTCTACTCCCTTCCCCCACATTTACAGAACCAAAATTTATGGAAATGTCCTATACCTTGAATAGCATTTATGAATCTGGCATTTGTCCAAGTAAAACTAAAACTGTCAATGATGGCAGCTGTAACTTCATACTCCTGCTAAAATCTTTGCATGACTTTCCATAATTCTTAGGATAAAGACCAAAAATGATAACCCAGTCTACAGGTCCTGCCTTGTCTGGGCCAACCTACCACTGCAATTCCTTCCTGCCTCTCTCTCCTTACTTTCAAAGCTCCAAAAATATGTTGGGCTTTCTGTTCCTCAAATATTTTTTCCTTCCCCCAGGGATTTTGCACCTTTTTCCTCCCTTTGCATTTACCTAACAACTTCTGTTCATTATTTAGTGTTCAATTCAAAGGCCACTTTCTCTGAGAAGCCCTTTCTCAACTAAATCCCTTGGTTTAAGTCCAGTTCCATCATTACACCTTCCCATAGGACTATGTTCCTTTCTGTTAGAGTACATATCTTGGTGTATAATCACATGCATATTTGAGTGATTATTTTATTAATGTTTCTCCACCTCCCACTGTCATCTCCAGTCACCATAAGGGTAGGGACAATGCCTAGTTTTGCTCACCATCAGATTCCCAGTGTATAGCAAACACAGATGTTTAATAAATACTTGTTGAATAAATGGATACATTAATCTGAAGGATGGATGGGTGGGTGGATGGATGGATGGATGGTTGGATGGATGGATGGATGGAGGAGATTTTTGTCTTTTTCTTTAGTGAATGGTTCTATCATTAATATTCTGTATGGCTTTAGGAAGTCTCTCTCTCCCATCCCAGCTTGCTCTCCTATAAAACATGGACCTGGATGAGATAATGCTGACAATCCCTTCCAACTCCACCATACTAAAGTTTTGAAATTTGAAACTCAACCTGCTCTGTTAACCTTGTAGTTACATAAATGTACTACCATGTTATAAGAGAAAAGTAAACAACTAGATAATGGTATCTTCTGCTATTTTAAGCTGATTCAAACTGATATGCATGTACAATCCACACAGTTGATTAGGACCATGAGCTGTTATTTCCCCCTTAATTTAATATTAACTTGGTGGTTACAAGAATATAAGTAGCTGGTGAGCTCCTTTGCAGCCCAACACTGAATACTTAGTAGCACTGTTGTTGTTTGGTGCCCTCCAGTCAGTTCTAACTCATGGTGACCCTTTGTACAACTGAAAAAACACTGCCCAGTCCTGTGCCATCCTCACAATCCTTTTGTGCTTGTGCCCATTGTTGCAGCCATTGTGTCAATCCATCCTGTTAAGGGTCTTCCTCTTTCACAGACCTTCTACTTTACCAAGCATGATGTCCTTCTCCAGGGAATAGTCCCTTCTGATAATGTGCCCGAAGTAAGTGAGATGAAGTCTCACCGTCGTTGCTTCTTCTTCCTCTTTTTTTTTTTAATTGTGATTTAGGTGAAAGTTTACATAGAAAATTAGTTTCTCATTAAACAGTTAATACACAAATTGACTTCCAAAGCATTGTGTACTCTCTTACCCTTCACCAAAGTTACCACTTATCTACTATCCAGTTAGTGTGTTTCCCTCCCCCCTTCTCCCCTCCCTTGTAACTGTCAAAGACTATTTCTTTCTGTGTGGAAATATTTTCATGTGCTTTTATAATAGTGGTCTCATATAGTATTTATCTTTTTGTGATTGACTTATTTCACTCAACGTAATGTTCTCCATATTCAACCATGTTGTGAGATGTTTCACAGATTCATCACTGTGCTTTATTATTGCATAGTATTCCACTGTGTGTATGGACCACTTTGTTTTCCATTCATCTGCTGATGGGCACCTAGGTTCCCATCTTCTTGCTATTGTGAATAATGCCACAATGAACATGGGTGTGCATATGTCTATTCGTGCAATGGCTCTTATTTCTTTCGGATATGTTCCTAGAAGTAGGATTGCTGGGTTGTATGGTATTTCTATTTCTAGCTTTTTAAGGAAGCACCATATTGTTTTCCAAAATGGTTGTACCATTTTGCATTCCCTCCAACAGTGCATAAGAGTTCCAGTCTCTCCACAACCTCTCCAACATTCGTTATTTTCTTTTTTTATTTGATTCATGCTGGTAATGTCGGGTAAAATGGTATCTTATTGTACTTTTGAGTTGCATTTCTCTAATGGCTAGTGATCGCAAGCATTTTCTCATGTGTCTGTTAGCTGCCTGAATCTCGTCTTTGGCAAAGTGTCTGTTCAAATCCTTTGTCCATTTTTAATTGGATTATTTGTCTCTTTTATTGTAGAAGCATTGGATTTTCCTATAGATTTTAGAGATTAGAACTTTGTCGAATATGTCATAGCCAAAAAGTTTTGCCCACTCTGCACATTCTCTTTTTATTCTTTTTATCTTTTGATGAGGGTAAGTTTTAATTTTTAGGAGATTCCATTTATCTAGCTTATCTTCTAGTGTTTCTGTATTGTTTTTTATCGTTTGTATGCTGTTTGTATGGCATATTAGGGCCCCTGTTGCATCCTTGAGAGCCCTGGTAGTGCAGTGATTAAGAGTTCGGTTCCTAACCAAAAGGTCAGCAGTTCGAATCTACCAGCCACTCCTTGGAAACCTTATGGGGCAGTTCTACTCTGTCCTATAGGGTTGCTATGAGTTGGAATTGACTCAACAGCAACAGATTTTTTTGGGGGGGTGGGGTTAGCACATCCTTACTTCTAAGGAGCATTCTGGCTTACTTCTACCAAGACAGATATGTCCATTCTTCTGGCAGTCCATGATATATACAATATTCTTTGCCAGCACCGTAATTTAAAGACATCAATTCTTCTTCAGTTTTCCTTATTCATTGTCCATCGTTTGCATATAAGGCAACTGAAAATACCATAGCTTGGGTAAGGTGCACCTTAGTCCTCAAAGTAATATCTTTGCCTTTCAATACTTTAAAGAGGTCTTTTGCAGTAGATTTGCCCAATGCAATACATTGTTTGATTTCTGCTTGACTGGGCATTGATTGCAGATCTAATTAAAATGAAATTCTTTACAACTTTAATATTTTCTTTGTTTATCATGATATTGTTTATTGGTCCAGTTGTGAGGGTTATCATTTTCTTTACTTTGAGGTGTAATCCATACTGAAGGCTATAGTCTTTGATCTTCATCAGTAAGTGCTTCAAGTTCTCTTCACTTTCAGCAAGCAAGGTTGTGTCATCTGCATATTGCAGGTAGTTAATGATCCTTCCTTCAGTTCTGATGTCCTATTCTTCTTCATATAGCCCAGCTTCTCAAATTATTTGCTCAGCATACAGATTGAATAAGTATGGTGAGATTATACAACGCTGATACACACCTTTTTTAACTTTAAACCATGCAGTATTCCCTTTTCTGTTCAAATGACTGCTACTTGGTCTATGTACAGGTTCCTCGTGAGCACAATTAAGTGTTCTGGAATTATCCATAATTTGTTACGATCCACACAGTTGAAGGCCTTTGCATAGTCAGTAAAACAATTGGTAAGCATCTTTCTGGTATTCTCTGCTTTCAGTCAAGATCCTTCTGAAATCAGCAATGATATCCCTCATTCAATGTCCTCTTCTCAATCTGGCTTAACTTTCTGGCAGTTCCCAGTTGATGTACTGCTGCAAACACTTTTATATGTTCTTCAGCTAAATTTTACTTGTGTGTGATATTAACAATATTGTTCAATAATTTCTGCATTCTGTTGGATCAGCTTTCTGTGGAAATGGCACAAATATGGATCTATTCCAGTCAGTTGGCCAGGTAGCTGACTTCCAGATTTCTTGGCATAGACAAGTGAACATCTCCAGTGCTGAATCCATTTGTTGGAACATCTCAGTTGGTATTCTGTCAATTCCTGGAGCCTTGTTTTTGGTCATTGCCTTCTGTGCAGCTTGGACTCCTCCTTCAGTACCATTGGTTCTTGATCATATGCTACCTTCTGAAATGGTTGAACATTGACCAATTCTTTTCAGTATAGTGACTCTGTGTATTCCTTTCATCTTCTTTTGATGCTGCCTATGTTGCTCAGTATTTCCCTGTAATCCTTCAAAATTGCAATTCGAGGCTTGAATTTTTCCTTCAGTCCTTTCAGCTTGAGAAATGCCAAGCGTCTTCTTCACTTTTGGTTTTGTATCTCAGGTCTTTGCGCATTTCATTACTATACTTTACTTTGTCTTCTTAAGCCACCCTTTGAAATCTGTTCAGCTTTTTTACTTCATTATTTCTACCATTTGCTTTAGCTGCTCTACATTCAAGAGCAAGTTTCAGAGTCTCTTCTGACATCCATTTTGGTCTTTTCTTTATTTCACCTCTTTTTAACGACTTTTTGCTTTCTTCATGTATGATGTCCTTGATGTCATTCCACAACTTGTCTGGTCTTCAGTCATTAGTGTTCAATGCATCAAATCTAGTCTTAAGACGGTCTCTAAATTCAGGTGAAAAATACTCAGGGCCGTATTTTGGCTCTTGTGGACTTGTTCTAATTTTTTTCAGCATTAATTTGAACTTCCACATAAATAATTGATGGTGCATTCTGCAGTCTGCCCCAGGCCTTGTTCTGACTGATGATATCGAGCTTCTCCATCATCTCTTTCCACAGATGTAGTGGACTTGATTCCTGTGTATTCCATCTGCAAGGTCCACATGTATAGTTAATGTTTATGTTGTTGAAACAAGATATTTGCAATGAAGAAGTTGGTCTTGCAAAATTCTATCATGCGATCTCTGGCATCCTTTCTGTAGGTCATTCTATTTTTTTAAATAATTATCTATCTATATTTCCTTTGCATCCTAAGTAAGGTTGTACATGCCATACAATTATTTATAATGAAAGTTCTTCTGTTTAATTGAATGGTCTTGTGCAGAGTTCATATAATTGATTTTGTAATTCCTATTCAATGAGTAAAAGGCCTTTTTAATACAATAGCATTAGAATAAATGCTAAGTATTTTAATTCAATGTTATTTAACTCTCCTGTGAGCAAATTGCAATCTGTTCCTCATTTAGCTAAGGCGAAATTATAACACTGTTTGTAGTGGAAATTATTTTCCATTTGAAATACATTTAGCTTGTGTCTACATAATCCTAAACATGAAAATGAAAACTTTTTTAATTTAGTGAATTCATTGATTGTAAATACCAAAAAACTAGATAATTTTTTAAAACTTCTTTTGATATTAATCCAACAAATAAAGATAACCTTAGTGATGTCTTCTTTATTTTTTTGAGCCTAGCATAAAATAATGTGTTATGGCTAATGAATTATATAATAGTTTTTCCTATTTAAGTATCTTTGAACATAAATTTTCCTAACATGCAGTTATGCTAAATTGAGAAATTCATAGCTTCAATTAATCTTCATAATTCTAGAAGGTTAAATTAAGTGAGGTAATTCAAGTGAAACAATTAGCTCTATGCCTGCCACATGGTAAACAGTCAACAAATGTTAAGTTTTATTATTATCGTAACTCATCAGTATACTTTAAATAAATATTTTAGGTTATTGTTTCCCAGCTTAATTTGACCACTGGGGTATTTGTTTTGTTTTAATACCAACTAAAATCACAGTTTGAGAAATGTAGTTTCAGATTAGGTTATTAGCATATATAATAAAAGTTTACTTTTATTCTAATTTAATAAAATTTGTTGCTTGTACTTAAGACATTTTGGTCATTATATGAAATGTTAAAATTTTGATATAAATACAATTAGTATTAGCATTATATATATATAAATATATATATATATACATAAACCTCATTGCTGTCAAGTTGATTCCAACTCATAGTGACCCTATAGGACAGAGCAGACCTTGCCCCATAGAGTTTCCAAGGAGCCACTGGTAGATTTGAACGGCCAACCTTTTAGTTAGCCACAGTAGCTCTTAACCACTGTGCCATCAGGGCTCCACTGTATATATAGATAGAATTTGTAAAAAATAAAAATAACAAAAAGAGGGTTTCAAACTTTTTTAAAATACCTATTCAGTTTTTTTCATATCATAGTAAACATGGTGATCCTTATCAGATTTCTAAAAAAGATTACAAGGATCAGCTATTTACTCTTTCAAAATCTCTAATTTAGATTATACAGCAAGGTTATGTATGAAGCATGTTTTATATTACTTCCTAGTTAGTCATCTATTCTGTATGGGTGCATAGTGGCTACAAATGCCAGTAATCTGTACAGAGAACTTAGCATATGCCATATTATGACTCAGAAAATATCTGTAAAGCAATTTCTAACATATATTAATTGTACTACTAATTGCCATAATGAGAATAATCATCACCACCCAAGAAGTGATGAGTAGATATAGAGAAAACATATCCAGATAAGCCAGCTACATTTATGTGGGAATAGGGTTCATGACAGAGTCCTGATTAACGTGCTTAACTGCTAACTGAAGGTTTGAGGTTCAGGTCACCCAGAAGCACCTCAGGAGAAAAGCCCCGTGATCTACTTCTGAAAAATTAGCCATTGAAAACCTCATGGAACACAGTTCTACTCTTACACATACGGGATCACCATGAGCTGGAATCCACTGGATGGCAACTAGTAAAATGGTTCATGGCACAGAGTGGGATAGAATGATCACCCCTAACCTCATATTACCTTTGTAAGCTCCCTCACATTTGTTGAAACCAGGGCTTGGAAGGTAGAATTATGCTGGGGTCAGGCCAGGCACACTTAAAGTGATCCCAGCTCTAATTCCAAAACCCTGGTGGTGTAGTGGTTAAGAGCTATGGCTGCTAACCAAAAGGTTGGCAGTTCAAATCTATCAGGTGCTCCTTGGAAACCCTATGGTGCAGTTCTACTTTGTCTTATAGGGTTGCTATGAGTCAGCTCTAATTGGAGGAATTTAAATTAGGCATCGTTCTCTTTATATTGGAAACCCTGGTGGCGTAGTGTTTAAGTGCTATGGCTGCTAACCAAAAGGTTGGCAGTTCAAATCCACCAGGCACTCCTTGGAAGCTCTATGGGGGCAGTTCTACTTTGTCCTACAGGGCTTCTATAAGTCAGAATTGACTCAACAGTAGTGGGTTTGGTTTTTTGTTTTTTTCTCTTTATATTTTCCCATTTTAAGAGTGGGAATAAAACATAAATTTTACTCAGAATTTCTAATCTAAGCTCTGATTTTCTGTAGATATAGAAAGATCTTAAACAAATAATGTTTACTACACTATTAATGTTGACTGCCACACCAGTCACCAGCAGAAATGACCATCCACTCTAAAATAACCACTGGCTTTATGCAATCTCAACACCTACCTAAATTTATTGAACATATCCTTTTTTTCCTCTGTTTATGTGACAAAAAATTTTCGAAGACATAGGTCTCTACCCATGACGGTAGAGGCTGTGTTTGATTTTTCTCAGTATTACATGCCCAACAGCTAGGACAATGCCTGGTACATAGTGGGAGTAGAATAAATATTTGTTGAATGAAAAAATAAGCCAACTTGACAGATTCTGTGTTAGCCTGTTTTTGTTAATTCCCCTGCCCCCCAAAAGATAGATATACTTGCCCTTACTCTCTACCCTCTTGTTCATGATCGGAGTTTCATGTATATACTCTTCTATCTAGACATGCCATCGTTTAAATGTTAATAAAAATTTAGTCCATGGAGCCACTCGAAATGCTTGTTAAAAACACAGAACCTAGTCCTTATCTCTTATCTTTTGAGCCTGGGCCCAAATGAACTTTTCTTTAGATACATTCCCTCTGAAGGCAATGGGACTGATCTTGCTTCAGATTAGATTTAAGCAAGATTTCAGGAAAAGCATTGGGGTTGTTTTTTTCTAGTATTTTGAAAGTGTGTGTGTACAAATCATTATAAAATGTGTCTCTATAGCACCAAACACACTAAAAACATTCTGGTCTCCTGCAAAATGTTCCATTAATACTTATTGGATGAATAAATGGATTTTCATGTTTCTTTCCAAGTAATGTTTTAAATATGACCTTGAGTATATCCCACCTGAATTTAGAGACCATCTCAAGAATAGATTTGATGCATTGAACACTGGTGACCAAAGACCAGACGAGTTGTGGAATGACATCAAGGACATCATGCATGAAGAAAGCAAGAGGTCATTGAAAAGACAGGAAAGAAAGAAAAGACCAAGACGGATGTCAGAGGAAACCCTGAAATTGCTCTTAAGCATCGAGCAGCTGAAGAAAAAAGTAGAATTGATGAAGTAAAAGAACTGAACAGAAGATTTCAAAGTAAAGTATTATAATGACATGTGCAAAGAGCTGGAGATGGAAATCCAAAAGGGAAGAGCATGCTCAGGGTTTCTCAAGCTGAAGGAACGGAAGAAAAAATTCAAGCCTCGAGTTGCAATACTGAAGAATTCTGTGGAGAAAATATTAAATGACGCAGGAAGCATCAAAAGAAGATGGAAGGAACACACAGAGTCATTATACCAAAAAGAATTAATCAATGTTCAACTATTTCAAGAGGTAGCATATGATCAGGAACTGATGGTACTGAAGGAAGAAGTCCAAGCTGCTCTGAAGGCATTGGCAAAAAATAAGGCTCCAGGAATTGACGGAATATCAATTGAGATGTTTCAGCAAACAGATGCAGCACTGGAGGTGTTCACTTGTCTATGCCAAGGAATATGAAAGACAGCTTCCTGGCCAACTGACTGGAAGAGATCCATATTTATGCCTAGACTAAGAAAGGTGATCCAACCAAATGTGGAAATTATAGAACAATATCATTAATATCACACACAAGGAAAATTTTGCTGAAGATCATTCAAAAACGGCTGCAGCACTTTATCGACAGGGAACTGCCAGAAATTCAGGCCGGTGTCAGAAGAGGATGTGGAACCAGGGATATCATTGCTAATGTCAGATGGATCCTGGCTGAAAGCAGAGAATACCAGAAGGATGTTTACCTGTGTTTTATTGACTATGCAAAGGCATTCGACTGTGTGGATCATAACAAACTATGGATAACATTGCAAAGAATGAGAATTCCAGAACACTTACTTCCGCTCATGAGGAACCTTTACACAGATCAAGAGGCAGTTGTTTGGACAGAACAAAGGGGTACTGATTGGTTTAAAGTCAGGAAATGTGTGCGTCAGGGTTGTATTCTTTCACCATACCTATTCAATCTGTATGCTGGGCAAATAATACGAGAAGCTGGACTATATGAAGAACAGGGCATCAGGATTGGAGGAAGACTCATTAACAACCTTCATTATACAGATGACACAACCTTGCTTGCTGAAAGTGAAAAGGACCTGAAGGACTTACTAATGAAGATCAAAGACCATAGCCTTCAGTATGGATTACACCTCAACATAAGGAAAACAAAAATCCTCACAACTGGACCAATGAGCCACATCATGATAAACGGAGAAAAGATTGAAGTTGTCAAGGATTTCATTTTACTTGGATCCACAATCAACAGCCATGGAAGCAGCAGTCAAGAAAGATGCATTGCATTGGGCAAATCTGCTGCAAAGGACCTCTTTAAAGTGTTGAAGAGCAATGATGTCGCGTTAAAGACTAAGGTGTGCCTGACCCAAGTCATGGTATTTTCAATCACATCATATGCATGTGAAACCTGGACAATGAACAAGGAAGAACGAGGAATTGATGCCTTTGAATTGTGGCGTTGGTGAAGAATATTGAATGTACCATGGACAGCCAAAAGAACGAACAAATCTGTCTTAGAAGAAGTACAACCAGAATGCTCCTTAGAAGTAAGGATAGCGAGACTGCGTCTTACATACTTTGGACACGTTGCTAGGAGGGATCAGTCTCTGGAGAAGGACATCATGCTTGGCAAGTACAGGGTCAGCGGAAAATAGGAAGACCCTCGACAAGGTAGATTGACACAGTGGCTGCTAACAACGGTTGTAAGGATGCTTCAGGACTGGACCGTGTTTTGTTCTCTTGTGCATAGGGTCACTATGAGTTGGAACCGACTCAACGGCACCTAACAACGACAATGTTTTAATATTGAAATGCAGTCCTTTGATCATTCTGGACGTTTAATTTTGGCATCCGTAAGCTTTAAACATTAATAGTTGAGCAGAAGTTGAAATGAATTCTGTAAGTATATCTCTCTTCTATACATAATTGACAGTTACTTGATTAACACTTAATTCCTGACAGTGCCCTTATAATCAGTTTGGTCCATCTTTAGCAAAGTTACTCTTATGCTAATTAAACACTCTAAATTAACTATGCTTTAATTATTTGCATTTCAACTTATTAAAGCAAGGCAGAAAACTATTTTAATTATTCATTGAAGAAATTTCAATTCACAGAAATAATTCGCAAGCAAGTAATGATTCACTATTCTCATAATTTCTTCTTAAGACTTTCTGCTTTTTCTTTATTTCTGTTTCTACCATTTAATTTTCTAGTCCTGAAAAAATGAGAATAAGTGTTAGAGTAGAGGTACCTGATGTAGCTCTAAAGTTCATCATAAACGAAATTAAAAATATGATTGGTTAAGTGGGCATACAAATGGCTAGCAGGTTTTTTTGGTCTCACTTTCACACTTGATTCAGAACTGAAGCTTATGAGGGCACCCAGAGGGCAGTGACAGGGATATCTGCAGCACCACAGCTCTCTTTCTGGTGGCTCTGTGGAGATGTTACTATGAGTAGACATCACCCCCAGCCATCATGTCACATCATGCTTGTTTCTGGGGTAAGCACCACAGGGGCAAGTGTAGGAAATATTAGGGAGGCAAAATATTTCAGCCTATTAACCACGTACTTTAAAATCTACCATTTACAAGCTAATATTAGCATATTTGGGTAGGCATTGACAACTATAACAAAAAAAAAAAAAAAAAATGGATCCGAGGTGGCTCTATACCAGTAACTGTTGTTGTCAGTTGCTGTTGAGTCAATTCTGACTCATGGCAACCCATGTGCTGTAGAGTAGAACTGCTCCATAGGGTTTTCTTGGCTGTAATGTCAATGGAAGCAGATTGCCAGGCCTTTTCTTCCAAGGTACTGGTCAGTAGGTTTGAAGTACCAAGCTTTAGGTTAGCAGTCTTTTCCAACCTGGATACCTTTTATTTCTTTTTCTTGTCTAATAGCTCTTGCTAGAACTACCAATAAAATGTTACCTAAAAATGGTGAGAGCAGACATCCTGTCTTGTTCTTGATTTTAGCAGATGGGAGGGAAGCTGTGATTCTTTCACCATTAAGTAGGGTATTAACTGTGATTTTTTTCTGTAGATGCCTTTTATCAGGCCAAGGAAGTTACTTCAATTTCTAGTTTATTGAAGATTTTTATTATGAAAGGGTGTTGGATTTTGTCAGATGATTTTTTTTCTGCATCTATTGAGATTGTCATGTGACTTTGGTCCTTTTTTTCCTATTAATATGTTTTTATTACACTAATTTATTACACTAATTGATTTTTTGATGTTAAACCAACCTTATGTTCTTGGGAAATCTTAATTATGGTGTGTAATCATTTTTACATATTTCTGGATTTGGTTTGATAGTATTTTGTTGAAGATTTTTGAGTCTATATTTTCTTGTGATGTCTTTTTCTGGGTCTGGCATTAGGGTAATATTGACCTTATAGAACGAACTGGGAAGTTCTCTTTCTTCTATTTTTTGGAAGATTTTGTGAAAGATTGGTAATAATTCTTAAGTGTTTGGTAGAGTTAACCAGTGAAGAAATCTGGGCCTAGTCTTTTCTTTGTTGGAAGTTTTTAAATTACTAATTCAATATGTTTGATTGGTATAGCTTATTTATATTTTCTATTTCTTCTTAAGTAATTTTTGGTAGTTTTTGTCTTTCTAGAAATTTTTCTATTTAGTTTAAATTATCTAATTTTTTAATTAATTTATTTTTTTCCAAACAGTTGTCCTATCCTGTATGAAAAATTTTTAATTTAGATACCAAACAATACTATTCTTTTTATTATTAATAGGATAAAAGTTAATAAAGATTCAAAATTATTCTGTTTTACCACACAATTTTAGTTAATTCACAAGGATACTGAAATGAAAAATAAGTTCTATGCTCTGTCTATACCAAAAAAAAAACTGTTGCCGTTAAGTTGATCCCTACTTATAGCAACCCTGTAGGACAGAGTAGAACTGCCCCATAGGGTTTCCAAGAAGCACCTGGTGGACTCAAACAGCTGGCCTTTTGGTTGGGAGCCAAACTTTTAACTACTACACCACCAGGGTTTCCACTCTGCGTATATTGGGCAATTAATAAAAATTTAGAACCTGATTGGTGTTTGAATAATTAACTGTGCTTAGAAAAATCATTTCAATTTTTGTCTACTGCATTAATTATTTCTGTATTTCAAGGCTCAGTTTTACTGTCTTCATTCTTAAACACTTCTGCCTCTAATTGTACATCTCGATTTGAGCTTTAGGATGTGTTTTTCTGAAGGTGTACTTATGACTAGATATTGTCGTATAAGTTGTTACACTATTTGCATGAGAAATCAGAGACAGGTAAACTCCTCTGCATTATGGGAATCATCCAAAGAATTGGATTACTTTATAAATTGTTTAGAATTTGGTAAAACTTAAAGAGCATTTGTCAAATTTCATCTTCTGTGATTTTAAAATCCAAGTGCAAATTAAGAGAAATACAATCTGCAATCTTGATTTATTTACTTTCAACTCAAAAGCTCCTTTATTTCCATGAACTTTCTGAACTTTTTCCTCACCTTTTAGACTTCCCCATATTTCCTCCCAAAAAACAATGAATAAATAAGCTTAAAACTCTTAAGATGTTGGAGAGAGTCTGTTTCACAGTTCTGAATGTTGATACTGGGAAAATTTCGAGCTTTAAAATATAGTCATATTTCCTTCAAAGGTTATTTCATCTCACATCTATCTTATTTATAAAAAGATATTATTGAGGCTATAGTAACTCTAATAACAACGATAATAATAACAACAATACATATTTGCCTAAAATATAGACATTCCAAATGACATTTCTTCTTATAAAATATTTATCTCTGCTCTATCCAAATTATCTATGACTTTAATCATCTTCTGAAATAAATTACACAAGGCATGTTTAGCTAAGTAAGCAATTACTATATATTGTGCATGTGGATAGATAGATATGAATATTATTCTTACATGTATACATTGAAATGGGTATGTGTATAATCATAAAAACATATTCATATACATATTTTCCTGTATTAATTTGTTTGAATAATTTTGGTTTCATAGCTATCAGTCTCCTTTTGGATCCTTGAACTTCCCTCTTTCTTGATTTTCAGGGTCTTTGCAATAGGTCTCCCCTGTGCATTGAGGATTGCTCCCTAGTTTGTACCCTCCCTGTTCTTAAGGTCTCAGTTTAAATATAGTCTCAGAGAAACCTTCATTGACCACCCTTCATCCCAGTTGTCCTCTGTAGCACTTTTAACAATTTGAAATATTGTTATTTTATTTGTTTATTATTAGACTGTAAATTTAGGCACAGGTCTTATCCACCATGCTGTAGACCAGGGCCTGGCATTTGTTATTGTTGTTGTTGGGTGCCGTTGAGTCGGTTTTGACTCATAGTGACCCTATGTACGACAGAATGAAGCACTGCCCAGTCCTGCTCCATCCTTACAATCATTGTTACGCTTGAGCCCACTGTTGCAGCCACTGTGTCATTCCATCTCGTTAAGGGTCTTCCTCTTTTCCCCTGACACTGTACTTTACCAAGCATGATGTCCTTCTCCAGGGACTGATCCCTCCTGACAACATGTCCAAAGTATGTAAGGTGCAGTCTCACCATCCTTGCTTCTAAGGAGCATTCTGGTTGTACTTCTTCCCAGGTAGATTTGTTTGTCCTTTTGGCAGTCCATGGTATATTCAACATTCTTCACCAACACCACAATTCAAAGGCGTCAGCTCTTCTTCAGTTTTTCATATTCATTGTCCAGCTTTCACATGCATATGATGCGATTGAAAATACCATGGCTTGGGTCAGGTGCACCTTAGTCTTCAGGGTGACATCTTTGCTTTTCAACACTATAAAGAGGTCCTTTCCAGCAGATTTGCCCAATGCAATGCATCTTTTGATTTCTTGACTGCTGCTTCCATGGGTATTGATTGTGGATCCAAGTAAAATGAAATCCTTGACAAACTCAGTCTTTTCTCCATTTATCATGATGTAGCTCATTGGTCCTGTTGTGAGGATTTTTGTTTTCTTTTATGTTGAAGTGTAATCTGTACTGAAGACTATGGTATTTGATCTTCATCAGTAAGTGCTTCAAGTCCTCTTCACTTTCAGCAAGCAAGGTTGTGTCATCTGCATAATGCAGGTTGTTAATGAGTCTTCCTCCAATCCTGATGCCCTACGTACAGTCCAGCTTCTTGTATTATTTGCTCAGCATACAAATTGAATAGGTATGGTGAAAGGATACAACCCTGCTGCACACATTTCCTGACTTTAAACCACTCATTATCTGCTTGCTGTGTCTGAACAACTGCCTCTTGATCTATGTACAGGTTCCTCATGAGCACAACTAAGTGTTCTGGAATTCCCATTCTTCCCCATGCTGTCCATAATTTGTTATGATCCACACAGCCAAACGCCTTTGTGTAGTCAATAAAGCATAGGTAAACATCCTTCTGGTATTCTCTGCTTTCAGCCAGGATCCATCTGACGTCAGCAAGGATATCCCTGGTTCCATGTCCTCTTCTGAAACCGGCCTGAATTTCTGGCAGTTCCCTGTCGATATACTGCTGTAACTGCTTTTGAATGACCTTCAGCAAAATTTTGCTTGTGCATGATAATTAATGATATTGTTTGATAATTTCCTCATTCAGTTGGATCACCATTCTTGGGAATAGGCATAAATATGGATCTGTTTCAATTGTTTGGCCAGGTAGCTGTCTTCCAAATTTCTTGGCATACACAATTGAGCACTTCCAGCACTGCCTGGCATTTAGAAGATGCTAAATAAATAATTAATGGACAAATAATCAAAGAGTCCATGAACCACAGTGGAGCAGACACTGTGGATAATGGATAATAACTAAGGTGTACTGATCTCAATTTTCTCATATTCAGTAGAGTGTTACTTTTAATCCCAGCAGGAATGCTATACCTTTTCCATCCAAGGGTTAAACACTCAAATGTTTAAAGGAGTCAGGCAAATGTGGTAAATAAATATGGCATCTGAAGCATAAGCAAATAGAAGCTGGCGGGGTCTGGGGCAAACAGAGAATACATGGCCTAAAGGGGATAACTGCTTTTCAGCCAATTATTACCATGGGCCCAATGTTGCAGATCTTCTGATATTTCAAAAGAAGCCCAAAATCTGATTTTTTTAATGTGAATCTTCTGTTTTTTGAAAATTAGAAATGAATACTAATTTGTGTTAAATACCACAGGCCAAAAAACAACAACAATAAAATAGCAACAATGAAACAATGATACAAGGAAAAGTAGAGAAGAGGACTTCAAGGAGGCAGTAGCATCACTAGGGTTGGTGTCACCTAATGCAATAACTTATGGTTTTGTCCCCTAACTCCCATGGGTTTCCTCCTGTACCAGACTATACAGAATCCTTTGTAATGTTTTTGGTACTAATACTGTTTGTAAATTGTAATTCCTGTATATCATCTGTTCTTTTCTTTAATTACTACTTCGGTCTCAAAAAAGTTATCAATGTAGATTCACAAATAATAATTATCAAAATATTGTAGCTAAAACTCTAGAAAATTTGGTGAAAAAATCAGTGACTATAAAAATATTGGGGAAGTGGAGCCAATATGAAGCCCCAGACAGATGCACCATGCTGTCCCTCTACAGCAAAGACCCCCAAAATTAAGTAAAACAGGTACAAACATCAGTCCTGGAACCCTAAGCATCAAATTAAGGAATGAAGAACTAAATAAATACTGAATGGAAGAAGAAACTGACAGGAAACAGAGAATGAGGAGAAATATGGAGTAGAAGTCCCTTGCAACTAACAGTACAGTGTTGCCATCTTGAAGCACAGCCAGCAATGACTCCAGACAGGGAGTACAGGAAGGCAACTTCACAGAACCCCCAACAGGAGACAGAGCACTTGGTAACTAGCAAAACACACTTTCCTCCCATCCCTCACCCTTCTGCCCTGTACACTACCTCCCCCAATTCCTACCAGCCACCAGGTCCACCCCACCTCCACCTGCCACCTATCCTTTTTTTTTTATTTCTATCTCTTTTCTTTCTCCATCCCACCTAGCCTCACACCATACACTACCTCTCCCTCCTTCCTGCCTGCCCCTGCCCTGCCACCATGGCTACAGCATCCCTAGCACTCAGGCCAGCTGTTGCATCAGGCCTGCCCTGTCCCTCCCCTCCCATCACTTGTCCAGGTTCTGAATGGTGGGAAGTGAACCCATACCACTCCCGTCCGACACCCTCACTTATCTGGTGAAGGGCTGTGAACACTGTCACACCACTTGATCAATATCAGGAGGCAGACAGTGCCCACTCAGTCCAACCTCAGCCACCTCACAAAACCAGTGTACAGTGAAGCAGGCTCACCCTGTCTGCTGCTGCCCTATCAACCTAGACAAGGTGGTGAGAGCTATTGTGCCCACAGACAAGCAAGCAGCAAAGCATGCCCAGCCCACATGCCCTGACATACCAAAACAAAAGAAAAAAAATCAGGACAAAACAAAGGAGCATACAATTAATAAATAAAGAAAATGATACCGTAATGTCTCGGAAACAGCAGGCAATGTCAAAACGTACAAAAAAGCAGGATGAGATAGCCAGTAAGTGACCAAAATAAGGAATCAGATAATGTTCCAGTGGAAGAAAAGGCAGTGAAACTACCTGATGCAAAATTCCAAAGACTCATATTTAGAGCTGTCCAAGAGATTAAGAAAGAGATCAAAGGAAATACAGACAAAACCAAGGAAAAAATAGACAAAATCATGGAAAACACAGACAAAGCAATAGGAGAATTCAGGAAAAGAATACAAGAACAAAACATCAAAATGAACAATTAGAAATCATACAAAAGTAGCAACTAGAAATCCAAAAGATAAACCACAAAATTTCAGAAATGGACGACTCAACAGAAGGCTTAAGGAGCAAATTTGAAACAATGGAAGACAGAATCAGCAAGATTGATGACAAATACATGGGCACAACATTGTTTGAGAAAAATCAGTAAAGAATGAAGAAAACCTAAGAATTATGTGGGACACAATCACGAGCAAAAATTTGCAAGCTATCAGAGTTCCAGAACAGGGAAAGGAAGTGGAAAACACAGACAAGATTATTGAAGATTTGTTCTCAGAAAACTTCCCAAATATGAAAACCAAAAAGCTGATCATCCAAGAGCTGAATGAACCTCATATAGGATAGATCCCAAAAGAAAGCCACCAAGACACATAATCACACTCGCCAAAACCAAAGTCAAAGAAAGAATCCTGAGGCAGCATGAGAAAAATGAAATGTCACTTAAGATGGGGAAACAATAAGACTATACTCTGATTACTCAGCAGAAACTATGCAGACAAGAGGCAGTGGAATGACATATATAAAACTGAAATTTAAAGAAAAAAATGCCAACCAAGAATTATATATTCTGCAAAATTCTCTCTCAAATATGAGGATGTAATAGGGATGTTCCCAGATAAACAGAAATTAAGGAAATTCATAAAAAACAAACCAACTTTACAAGAAATATTAAAGGAGTCCTTCAGTTAGAGGACCAACAATATCAGATAATAACCGAAGTCTAGTTCACAGGACAGCATCAGCCAGATACCAACCTAGGTAAAGAACTCTCACTAATAAAACAAAGCTAAAAGACTTTAAAAAGGGAGCAGAGATGTCAAAATGTAAATGACAGGAACATCAAAACAATAAAAGGGGAAATAAGCCATGTAGGTATAGAAATTTCAAATACAGAGAAAGTCAAAGCAATATCAAGTAATAAAAAACTAGTTCAAACTTAGGAAGATGTTATGGATTGAATTGTGTTCCCCAAAAATATGTGTAACAATTTGGCTAGGCCATGATTCCTAGTATTGTGTGAGTGTCTATCATTTTTTCATCTGATATGGTTTTCCTGTGTTGTAAATACTATCTCTATGATGTTAATGAGATGGGATTAGTGGCAGTTATGTTAATCTACGAGATTAGATTGTGTCTTAAGCCAATCTCTTTTTTTTTTCTTTTTTTTAAATTGTACTTTAGATGAAGGTTTACAGAACAAACTAGTTTCTCATCAAACGGTTGGTATACACATTGTTCTATGACATTAGTTAACAACCCCATGACATGTCAACACTCTCCCTTCTCAACCCTGGGTTCCCTATTACCAGCTTTCCTGTTCCCTCCTGCCTTACAGTCCCTGTCCCAGGACTGGTGAACCCCTTTAGTCTTGCTTTATTCCATGGGCCTGTTCAAGGCCAATCTCATTTGAGATATAAAAGAGAGAAGCAAGTAGAGAGACATGGGAACCTCATACCACCAAGAAAGCAGTGCCGGGAGCAGAGCACATCCTTTGGACCTGAGGTCCCTGGGTGAAGAAGCTCCTAGAACAATGGAAGATAGACGACAAGGACCTTCCTCCAGAACGAACAGAGAGAGAAAGCCTTCCCTTAGAGCTGGCACTGTGAATTTGGAGGTCTAACCTCCCAGACTGTGAGAGAAAAAATATCTTTTTTTTAAGGCCATCCACTTGTGGTATGTCTGTTATAGCAGCATTAGATAACTAAGAGAGAAGATAAGGGTAAAATTCAAGGTACCCACAAAGAAAGTTAACAAACTTACTCATCAAAATAAAAAAAGAAGAAAAATATGAAGACCCAGTAAACACAAAATCTATAATAATGAAAGAAAAGAAAATCCACAAACAAAAGGAACTCAGCACAGGAAAGTATGAGGAACAAAGAAAATGTCAGCGCCACAAAAAAAATATGTATATATATATGACAGCAATAAACTCATACCTATCAATAATCACACTGAATATAAATGGCTTAAATGTACCCCTTAAGAGACAGAGGGTAGCAGAATAGATTAAAACAAACAAACAAGACACAGACCATCAGTATGCTGTCTACAAGACACACACCTTAGACACAAAGGCATAAATATATTAAAAATCAAAGAATGGAAAAAAATATATCAGGCAAACAGTTAGCAAAAAAGAGCAGGAGTGGCAATACTAATCTCACATAAAATAGACTTTAAGGCCAAAATCAACCATAAGAGACAAGGAAGGGCATTATATAATGATTAAAGGGACGCCCCACCAAGAAAACATAACCCTAATAAATATCTATGCATCCAAGGACAGGGCTCCAAAATAGATAAAACAAACTCCAACGGCACTGAAAAGAGAAATAGGCAGTTCCACAATAATAGTAGAAGACTTCAACACATCACTTTTGGTAAACCACAGAACATCTAGAAAGAAACTCGACAAAGATACAGAAGACCTAAAGACCAAAATCAACCAAATTTACCTCATAGACATATACAGAACACTTCACCCTATGGCAGTAAAGTATACATTTTTATCCAACACACAGGGAACATTCTCCAGAATAGAATATATTTTAGGCCACAAAGCAACCCTCAATAAAATCCAAAACATCAAAATAATACAAAACATTTGAACTGATCACAATGCCATAAAAGTATAAATCAGTAGCAAAAAGAGCAAGGAAAAAAAGCAAATACATGGAAACTGAATAATAAAAAAAAAAAAACAACAACAGGGTAGTAGAAGAAATCAAATAGGGAATAAAAAATTCCTAGAATCAAATGCAAATGAAAACACATCATACCAAAACCTTTGGGACACAGCAAAGGCAGTGTTCAGAGGTCAATTTATAACAATAAGTACACACATGAAAAAAGAAGAAAGCAAAATCACAATGTTAGCTCTACAACTGAAACAAATTGCGAAAAGAGCAAAAGAAGGCCACAGCACTGGAAAAAAAGAAATAATAAAGATTAGAGCAGAAATAAATAAAATAGAAAACAGAAAACAACAGAAAGAATCAACAAGGCCAAAAGTTGATTCTTGGAAAAGATCAACAAAATTCACAGAGCACTGGCCAGACTGACAAAAGAAAAACAAGAGCAGAAGCAAATGTAAATAAGAAATGAGATTGGGGACATTACAACAGACCTAACTGAAACAAAAGGAACCATAACAGAATACTATGAAAAATTGTACTCCAACAAATTTGAGAACCTAGAGGAAATGGACAAATTTCTAGAAAGATATTACCTACCTAAACTAACACAAACTGAAATAGAAAAACTGAACAGACCCATAATAAGAGAAGAGACTGAAGAGGTAAAAAAAAAAAAAAAAAACTTCCAAGGCCAACAAAAAAAGCCCTGGCCCAAATGACTTCACTGAAGAATTCTACCAAACATTCAGAGAAGAGCTCATACCAGCATTATTCAAACTATTTCAGAGCATAAAAAGGAAGGAATATCCCTGAATTCATTCTGTGAAGCCAATGTTACTCCGATATCAAAGCCAGGCAAAGACACTGCCAAAAAAGAAAGAAAGAAAAGTACAAGCCAATTATCTCTCATGAATATAGATGCAAAATGAATATAGATGCAAAAATTCTCAACAAAATTCTAGCCAATAGAATTCAACATCCTATCAAAAAAAAGTATGCACTACAACCAAGTGATATTCATACCAGGTATGCAAGATGGTTCAACATTAGAAAAACAATCAATGTAATCCATCACATAAATGCAACAAAAGACAAGAACCACATGATCTTATTAATTGATACAGAAAAGGCATTCGACAAAGTCCAACACCCATTCCTGATAAAAACTCTTGGTAAAATAGGAGTAGAAGGAAAATTCGTCATCGTAATAAAAGGCGTCTACATAAAACCAACAGCCAACATCATTCTCAACAGAGAGAGGTTGAAAGCATTCCCCCTGAGAACAGGAACAAGACAAGGATGCCCTTTATCACCATTCTTATTAACATTGTGCTGGAAGTACTAGCTAAAGCAATAAGGCAAGAAAAAGAAATAAAGGGCATCCAAATTGGAAAGGAAGAAGTAAAACTATCCCTCTTTGCAGATGATATGACACTATACATAGAGAATCCTAAAGATTCCACAAGAAAACTACTGAAACTAACACAAAGAATTTAGCAGAGTAGCAGGACACAAGATCAACATACAAAAATCAATTGAATTCCTATACACCAACAAAGAGAACTTCAAAAAGGAAATCAGGAAAATAACACCACTTATAATAGCCCCTAAAAAGATAAAATACTCAGGAATAAATCTAACCAGAGATGTAAAAGACCTATACAAAGAAAACTACAAAACACCAAAGCAAGAAACTAAATGATACCTACATAAATTGAAAAATATACCATGCTCACAGATAGGAAGACTCAATATTGTGACTATGTCAGTTCTACCCAAAACAATCTATAGATCCCAATCCAAATACCAACAGCATTCTCTAGTGAGATGGAAAAACTAATCACCAACTTTGTATGGAAAGGAAAGAGTCCCTAGATAAACAAATCATTAATGAAGAAAAAGAACAAAGTAGGAGGCCTGGCACTACCTGATCTCAGAACCTACTGTATAGCCATAGTAGTCAAAACAGCCTGGTACTGATACAACAACAGATACATAGACCAATGGAACAGAATTGAGAACACAGACGTAATTCCATCCAACTGTGGTCAGCTGATCTTTGGCAAAGGATCAAAGCCCATTAAATGAGGAAAAGACAGTCTAACAAATGGTGCTGGCAAACTGGATGTCTATCTGTAAAAAAATGAAACATGATCCATACCTCATGCCATACACAAAAACGAATTCAAAATGGACAAAAAATCTAATGATAAAATCTAAAATGATAAAGATCATGGAAGAAAAAGTAGGGAGAACTCTAGGGGACCTAATACATCACATATGTACAATACAAACCATAACTAACAATGCACAAACATCAGAAGATAAACTAGGTAACTGGGAGCTCCCCCAAAATTAAACACTTATGCTCATCAAAAGACTTCACCAAAAAAGTAAAAAGAGAACCTACAAACTGGGAAAAAAAATTTGGCTACAGCATATCTGAAAAGGTTCTAATTTCTAAAATCTGTTAATTACTTCTACACCTCAACTAACTAGGTAATAGACAACTGTTTACTTTGGTGAACGGAAAGACAACACACAATATGCGAACGTAAGCATAACTTGAACAAAGCAAAGTCATAGAAGCTTCCTAGACACATCCAAACACCTTGAGAGACTGAGTAACAGGGGCTAAGGGCTGGGAACCATGGTCTCAGGGGACATCTAGGTCAATTGGCATGACATAGTTCATAAAGAAAATGTTCTACATCTGACTTTGATGAGTAACATCTGGGTCTTAAAACCTTGCCAGTGGCCATCTAGGATACATCTATTGGTCCTATCCTGTCCAGAGCAAAAAAGAATGAAGAAAACCAAAGATACAAGGAAAATATTAGTCCGAAGGACAGACAGACTACATGAACCACAGCCTCCATCAGCCTGAGCCTAGAAGAACTAGATCACAGCAGAACGTCCTGGACAGAGGGAGAGAAAACTGTAGAACAAAATTCAAATTCACAAAAAAAGACCAGACCTACTCATCTGACAGAGACTGGAGAAACCTTGACACTATGGCTCCTGGACACCCTACTAAGTCAGAACTGAAGCCTCTCCTGAACTCCACCTCTCAGGCAAAGATTAAACAGGCCTTTAAAACAAACAATAACGCACGTGAAGAATGTGCTTCTTCGTTCAATCAAGTATATGAAACCAAATGCGCAACACCTGCCCAAAAGCAAAGCGAAGAAGGCAGGAAGGGACAGGAAAACTTGACAAATGGACATGGGGAACCCGGGGTGTAAAGCGAAAAGGGGAGACTGGAGACACATTGCAGGGATTGCAACCAATGTCACAAAACAATTTGTGTATAAGCCTTTGAATGAGAAAGTAATTTGCGCTATAAGCTTCCACCTAAAGCTCAATAAAATTAAAAAACAAAACAAAAGTAGTCAGCAGCAAAGACAACAACAGCTCGTGCTTGTTGCTAGTGTAGACAAAAACCATGTGATTCAGAGCATCGTTGTAATTGGGCAATAATGACATTTCTGACCAGAGGACATCAGAAGGTTCAAAAAGTAAATTAGCAAAGCGTTTTAGCCTTGTAGGTATATTGATATACGTAAGCCGGGCTTATGAAAAATATTTTTGTTATAATTAACTAAATGTAAAAAATAATAAATTTCTGCTAAAACACTGCACAAAAATTTTATAGACAGTATTTTGATGTCATCCCCTCTGATAGTGTCACTTGTGCAGTCCTCACCCCATGGTCCCTTAGTGACGTCACTGCAGGGAGGCCTGTGGCTAGACTAACAATGGTTCTCCTATCAGAGACACACCAGAGGCGCTGCCCAGGAGACTAGTGATTTCTCCACATTGTATCCACCCTTTCTTTTTTTCTCTCAGTCAGCTTTATTCTTCACCCCACCTCCAACTTCCTTTAGTTTTCCTCTTACTTTCTTCTCTCTTGCTTTTGCCTTAGAGCTGCCAATGTGCAGTCTGGGTGCCTTGCACACAAAAGTTGCTGAAAAATATTTGTTGTTTTTTGATCCAAGCAGGTGAGGAATAGGAACAGGGATGATACTCAGGGATAAAGACCCAGAATTAAGAAGAACATTGTTGAAATATATCAGGCAGAAGGGCCTAGTCTCTGCCTTTGCATGTATGTATACACACACACACACACACATATATATATAGATGGGGAACACCATAAAATGCTTTTGTGCTGTCCAGTCAATTCCGACTGATACATATAGGACAGAGTAGAACTGCCCCATAGGGTTTCCTAGGCTATTTAATCTTTACCGATCAATCACCAAAATTGCCAGGTCTTTTCTCTCATGGAGTGGCTGGTGGGTTCGAACTGGAAAATTTTTGGTTAGCAACAAAGTGCTTAACCATTGTGCCACCAGGGTTCCCTCAATAAAATGTTCGCTACCACTTATTAAGTTTTTACTACATATTAGAAATTTTTAAAAAATTATATCTAACATTTATTGACTGCTCTGTATCATGTAGGGAACACTGTACTCAATAGAATACAAGAAGGTAGAGGTACTGCCATTATGTTCACCAATTTCTAGGAACTCAGATACTATAAATCATGAAGCAAGACCACATAAAACTTACTTGAAAAATTTTTGTCCTCTAACTTACCAATTGTTTTTTTGTTTGTTTAGTTTTGATTTGTTTTTTCACTTCTGTAAATCTCCTGAAACAAGAAGTTCTGCTGTCTGTGAAACAAGGGGAAGCTGGGGAGCTTAGTTTTCCTTCTAAGGTGAAGCTTGTGAAGAAAGACCTCAAGAGAAAAAGTTAATGGAGGCAGGAAAGAAGAAAGGGAATCAGTGGAAGGACGGTAGGCCTAGGCCAAAGAGTAGGTCTGGGACTGAGTGGTAGAATCCATGCGTAAAAATAAAAATGGGAAATTTTTGAAAGTTTTGAAAAAAGGTGTCCTTTGTAGTCACTGAAATGTAAATGAGTTAAACTGATTTGTGTCATTGCACAACCACTTTTCTATGTGTTGCTTAGATCCTCCCTAAGTCCACCAAAGCCCTCTTTAGTTCTGAGACTGGTGCTCCTGGGACCTTCTCCCTTCATAGGAAAAATCCCACTCCTTTCTTCTTGTACTTAGACCTGGTGGGGGATGATAGAAATCCTTGTCTGGTATTGGTGGTGATAACCATGCATTTTTGGATACACAAAATACTGGATTCTGACTCACATGCATTCCAGGGGAAATCTAGGCTATTGCACTTTTGTATTTGGTAAAGGGATGAGCACATAGTTATGGGGCTTAATGCATTAATAAATGAATGAATGTTTATTAAGTATGTCTTTATGTTTCTCAAAGGAAGATTCTCCTTACCCTGGGGCGTAAATCCTGGGCTAAGAACAGGAGGGCACCTAAGGCAAAGGGATTCTGATGGGGTATGGGAAGAAGGTTAAGTAGGAACTTAGTTGGCATTTGTTGTCGTTTCTTCGTGGTATGTATATAATTTCAACATTTGCTTGGTTGACTTTTAATTTTCTTTTTCTTCTCTTTCTCCTTCCCTTCTCCTTCCTTGCCACCTCAGATCATATTCTCACCAGGCACTGGGCAGAAGTGAGGGTAAAGGACTGGACCTGGTGCTGCAGACAGGGGATGCTTCCCCTGCAGGTGAGGAGTAGTGTGTGGGAAGGAAGGAAGTCAGCACGAACTAGAGAAAACCAGGGCTTATTCCCCTGGTCCTGCCCAAGAAGCTAGGGGAGTAGATAGTCCCATTTTCAAGTTATTTAAGTGACAACTGAGAAGTTTTTTTTTTCAGCAAATTTAGGATAAAATGAAAGTATGGGCAAAAAAATTTACAGTTTTTGATGTTTGTTTTTGAATGAGTATATATCTCAATTTTAATTTGATTATTTCATCCTATCAAGAAATTATTTTCCTCTGAGAATTATCATGATGGTTGAAGCCAGAAACTATGTTATAAATGACATGGGGCTTTTATACTATATATAGTTTATAACATATATATTCTACCACCCACCCATCTGTTTGTAGTACTATAATGGTTTGCATGTTACTGTGATGGTAGAAGCTCTGTCACTGGTATTTCAAATACCAGCAGGGTCACCCATGGTTGACAAATTTCAGTGGAACTTCCAGACTAAAACAGAGTAGGGAGAAAGGCCTGGAAACCTACTTCTGAAAATTAGCCAAAGAAAACCTTATGGATCACAGTAGAGCATTGTTCAACTCACTTGCTTTGGGCATGTCATCTGGAGGGATCAATCACTAGAGGAGAACATCATTCATGGTGAAATACATGGCCAAACAAGGGCGAGGTGAAATGGATTGGCACAATAATCTCAATGATAGACACTAACATGCTGGTGATTGTGAGGATGGCACAGGGCCGGGCAGCAGTTCATTCTGTTTTACATGAGGTCACCAGGAGTTGGAGTTGACTCCACAGCAGCTATCTATCTATGTGTGTACCATACATATATATTCACGTATGCTATACACATCTTCACTTGGGAATAGGGTAAGGATTGGAATTATATACATATAATATATTTTTTTAATATATATATATATAACATACACAACAGCTGCCACTGAGTAGACTCTGACTCATGGTGACCCCATCAGTATCAGAGTAGTACTGTGCTCCATAGGGTTTTCAGTGGCTGATTTTTTTGAAAGTGGATCTCCAGGCCTTTCTTTCGAAGCACCTCTAAGTGGAACTTCCAACCTTTCAGTTAGCAGCTAAGCACATTAACTATTTGTGTGTACACACACACACACACACACACACAGTATTTTTACGTAAATAACGCTGCTAGCCTTCTACATTTGTTTGCCAACTGCTCCCTCCCCCCGCCACAAAGAATTTTAAAAAGCAGCAGTATGCTAATTTTTTTTACAGCAACTTGTAAAAATAAATCACCACAGTGGCACTTATAGAAATACCTTGCAGGGGGGTGAGGGAGTGGTTGGCAAACAAATGTATAAGGAACCCATTATTTTTGTAAAAATATGGTACACACACACATACATACACACGTATATAGCTCGACATATAATTACATAAATGTCTACATGTGTATAAAAAAACATATATACTATTTATAAATGTATAAATATAGTATACTTTTCATTAGAAATCATGGCTCAACCTGAAAGGAGCAATCCATCCTTCCCTGTGGATATAGAGGCAGACTCACAATAAAAGCCATACATTTTTGTTCTCAGAACATTTACTTCTATGGAAGCAAGGTGTCAATTTCAAGTACTGCCAAGTTTCTTTAAAAATCAGTAGTTAATTTTGCATGGATTAAGACTTTATCCACCACCCAACAATTGCTAGAATGAGGGAAATGTGGCCTCAAAACTACTGAGCTGAGAGACTGGTCTGAAAATATTTCTAACTTGAAAATCTGTGCAAAACAAGGACAACACGCACACATCTCAACAGTCTTCCTGTGCTAGCAAAGAGCAGGAATAAGGACTGAAGATTAACACCGAAGATACAAGAACATGGCCTACATCATAATTGTAAACCTCTCTTCATTTTCTAAGTCTATGAAAATCCCATGGGCATTTTGAATTTTTCAACAGATCATTTAGGACTCACACAGTCTTTAGCAGAAGGCTTATCACTGATATTTCTTTATTATCAGTTAACTTTTAAGGAAAGACATTTACTACCTCAGCTATCACAATTAATATTTTAATCCAGTATTTGCTAGTACAAACTTTTCACCTAGACCCAAAGGCACTGTAGTGTTGATCCATTATTGTTATATTTTTTTCCCCTATTTTGGAAGCTTAAGCTCCCCTTATATATATTTTCATTGAAAAGATCTCTCTAATGTCACTGGATCATGCATGGAGTGTTAATTTAAATTCGAACTAGCCCCGGTATCACTACATAATATCTTCCAACTTTTAACAAAGTGAAATCAATGTTAATCTAAGTATTTTTAAAAGGATCTGATTTATCAGTAATTATAATGCTTGCTTAATAATATTTAGTCTTCCGATGTGAGTGTCCATTTCTACTGCATCTTAGAATAACAATTTCCCTTTTTCTATACAGCTATTGCTGAGACCTCTATTCTCGACTTCCTCCCTAAATTTCTGGAAAGACAATTTAGAAATAAAAATTCTCATAGGTTCTGTTTTAACGTTTGTGTTCTTACACATTTTTACTTGCCACAAGCCAAACCTAATAATAAAAAATAATGTTAGTTAAAAAAAAAAAGTCTATGAAGGCCTTTACAAAACTTAGAATTTAGCACGTATTTTTGGGCATGTCAGAGTGATGCAGAATAGCACTTAATTTTTTTTCTTTTTATTACTGAAATAACATTGTGAATCTCTTTCTGCCCGTGTCTTAAATTCTTCAGTATTTCTGGTCTTGCACTAGGACATATCTATGATCTTATAAGTCCTCTTGGAAATAGCAGACTTATTTTGGAAAACAAACACTTAAGAAATGTTAAATCACTTGTGACCGTGCCATTAGTGCGTTTTCCAAGCGATTCTAGGCAGATAGAAAAAGTCACAGAAAGTTCTTACCTCGTAAAGGACGTAAGACAATGCACACCACTAATAATGCAAGAACAGCAGAGGTGGCAACTCCAAATACGATTTTTAACCATGTCTGTATATAAAATAAATAAAATTAGGCATATACACAGTTTCTGCCAAATAGTAGAAATGGCAAGAGTTTGTTTACGCTTAAATCCTACTTCTCCCTCCCCACAAAGCTTTTGATTGTCTTCCACTGATCTGGCTGTAATTGCTGGAATTCTCCCAACTCTGCAAGGACAAATGTTTCTAGAGTATAAAAAATATATTTAGAACAATTTTCCAACCCCAGTCCACTCCAGGAAGTAAATACTTATGTACAAATCCTCACCTTCTAAACAATAGAAAACTGATTGCCTTCAACCCAGTCAGCCTTCTTTCTTTAGCAATATCTGAGGCTGCATATACTAACCTTCATTTTTCCAGATGTTTTTGAGAGTTAACGAATTCTGACTTCCGAGCGTGGGTCACTGGATCTGTGAAAAACGTTGAAAAGAAGCAAAACTGTCTTCGTAGTTGAAAGCTAGAGCCAGGACAAGGGCTTTTTTTTCCACGTACTTCTGAATACCGTGCCAAATTTCAAAAGATTTCTGTAAAATTAGAAACAGATTTTGGGGACGTTCCTGGCCTTGAAATGAACTGCGAGTGGCTCAAGGGAGGTTTTATAGCTTTCTCATCCTTGTAACTTCTACACCAACATCTGCTTACGTTGACATACAGAGGTTTAAAAAACTTTGTTTTTTGTACAAGCTCAGGTTTATGTTTCATTTTCTTCCAGAAACCACTCCAGGTTACTTTGGCAAGTCATTGAGGTGTGTATAACCTTTCTATTTGCAACCAAAAGAAACACTTAAAATAATACAATTTTCCAGGTATGTACATTATACATATATCTAATTTTTATCAGAAGAAGAAAAATTGAAGTCACATAGGATTTTATGAGAAATACACAATATAACTCTGTTTTTTTTCTTCCTCTGAAAGATTGTAAGGTACTGCAGACAGAAGCATTTTTCTTTCAGCACAATTTCTTTGTCCACATAGCTCCATATGCACTTTCAGTAAACACAGAAGTTAAAAAATTCAACTGTCTAAGCTCATGACTGCTTTACTTTAAAGAAATAAAATGCCATCTGGTTAAATTTAGTATGGGTTAGGTGTGTATGCACAGGCTAGAAAGATGGAAAGATCAGTAAGAATAATTTACCAACAGACCTTTTGAAGAATGGAAATGGCTTTGTAAAAGTGATATTTTTGCTTCCCTCTCAGAATATCTTTGGAAAGAGGAGAGTATTTATAATTGTAAATAAAGCCTTTAAAATAAACAAAAAGGCATTTGAGAAGAAAAGTAGGTCTTATGAACAATTTCACTTTGACTAAATCCACATAATCAAAAAAAAAATTGGTCAAATTGTCAGATTCAGTAAAATTATTGACTCGATTAAAAAACAGAAAAAGCACAATAGTTTTGGTGTTCTGGCTGGGTCATCACCATTCACCTGGTTAGATTCTGTGATCCCACATAAACACAATTGTTAACCTACTGTGCCTTTAGTTTTTCCACTGACGATTTTCTTCTGCAGGGAGTTTATAATGTTCTTAACCTGATTAAAACAGACTTCGTGGTGACTTTCAGGGATTGTTTGTGAAAGGTAATCAGGAAACATTACTGAAATCATTACTGTTTATTTTAGCATGGAAGGCTTACTCCAGGAAAGAGCAGGACAGTGGCTTGTGAACTTCCTCTCAGACTTTCTTCAGACACCCCTCCCTGAATTCCAGCCTTATGAAAAATCTGTTGAGGAAAATGAGTCATTAAGCACTTACTGGCAGAGAGATACAGCCACCCTAGTGTCTGGAAGAGCCCTGTCCTTTGCAGTTGATGGGGCTAGCCCTTTATAAACTGAAGCATTCGTGAAGAGTAATATCCAAGTTATACTATACACTTTTAGGTGTCTCCAAGTGATTGTGACATCCTCAAATCCAAGGTATATGCCACCAGCCAGGACTCAAAAGACCCGCTCCCTGTGTGGGTTCCCTTTGATTGACTGCTTCCTTTGGAACATTCACACAGTGTGCTCTCAGAAGTTCTGTCCCAGCCTGCCAAAGCCCCAAATCCACAAGTTCTTTTTAGTGGGGGAATTCCAAGACCTTATGTTCTGGAGAGAAACTAACTGTAATAAATGATTAGGGTGTAATTAAAATGAATGTTTTTAGCTTTAGCAGTTAAAGATGCACCAACATGTGACTGGTCCAAGTACCTGTTAGGATTCTATTGTCGAGTGTGGGAGTCACAAGAGACCCATTTGACAGGCTTTATGGAGAAAGCAGGATGCTTTAAGAGCGTGAATTTAAGTTGCAACTGTTAGCAAGGGAGAAAAATTATGATGGTGAAAAATGTTTATTTAGCTTTGTTTGCTTTTTACTTGGAAGGTTGGATGATTAAAATTGGAACTTCTGGAAAACTTCTGGTTTGAGCTGTTTTGAGAAAAATGAGACTACAAAAATAAAGATGTTAAGAGTTTTTTCATCTGATTTCATGGTTTAGGAATATATTATTGACAATAGAGCTACCTATGTCCATGTCTTCCAGGTAATGTGTAAGTGTTCTAATTTTCATCCAAATACTCTCACAAAAATTTAGACATTTTTAAATATTATAACTCATCTTTGATGGTTTTCTTTCCTTTTGGAGCCAAGTTTTTAAATGTTAAGGAAATAGAGTACTATTCTTATTTTATACAATTAGCTAGCATCCAGTAAACATCTTTGTTGGGAAGACAAAAATCAGTGAGACAAAGTTTGTGCCCTCAAGGAGATTACATTCTAGTACAAGGATGGCAGGTAAGTTGTTACATATTTGCTTATGTTCACTTCCTGGAGCTCTTGCTGAGAATGACCCTGAGCTGGGTTTGTGCTTAGTAGGAACAGGCGTTCTGATTGGTGAGTGATTTCTGCATGGCCTAGGAGAAGGGACCCAAAGTACATAATGCCATATGTTTATAATCCTCAATCAAGGCCTCAGCTTTGTCAGGACTGGGACTTCTGTCTGAAAGCAACTCTGGGTCTACTTGAAGGCTACAAAAATGGAAGGGATAACTTTGGCCTGTAAACAATTAAGGGCAAGAATTAGGATAATAGAGGCTCTACTGAGCTCTTTCCAGGGACAGGCCTTATAAGATTTAATTCGGAATATGACTACTGTATTTTTATACAAATTATACTTGCATTATACTTTTTTTGCCAACCATGCAAACCTCTCACACATTATTTTCCTAGGCACACTAGGTACATTATATGTGTGGGCACATTATTTGTGAAAAATACAGTACATTCTAGTAGGCTCAGTGGGCAAGTTAATCCATAGGTTATTAAGGGAATTTTCCAGAACTATTTAGTAATAGCCAGAGTATGTCTGTCACAAGCCATTTTGATTTTTTTCCCCCGGGGGAAAAAAGATGCATTCCCGGACTGTGACAGTCAGACCATACTGACAGCATTAATAAAAATGTTGTCTTTTATTTGGGAGTAGGAAGATAAAGAAAGACACACTCATTAACCAAAAGCAAAAACAAATTACTCAAGGACAGGTTACAAGTAAGGGGTATGAGGGCAGAGGTGGAGCTAATATCAGCTTTGATTTCATACTCTTTAAAATAAGCATTTCCTCCTAAAAAGGCCATGCCTGCCCATGGTGATTCTTCAGATTCAGTAAACATTTCTTGTCCACAGTTATATACGAAATGCTTTATCTATCATTTCATTTAAAGCATTCTATAACTCATTTTACTGATTAGTAAACAAAGGCCCAGAAAATTTAGGTCACTTGCCCAAAATTATAATAAGACCCTATGTTACTACATCATGCTGCTTCTTTGTGATATGTCTCAAAGCTGGCTTCAAAGTAATAAATAATTTAAGAATTTTTTTTTTTACTTGACATCTCACTGATATTTCTGTTGAGAGGCACAGTCCTAAAAAGATGTGATGGTAAAATCTTTAGAGCTGAAATATGTATGATCGTCACAGGGGATTCTCACACGTGTCTCAAAACACCATGGGCTCATTCTACAGAGACTGTGTCTGAAGTATTAATTTGTATAAAGTTTTGTTAGAATTGGGGTCTAGTAATCACAGCAATAGTTTTATAATGCCTTGGGTTAAAACATCTTCTTCCAAGGTCTTGTTTAACTTTACGGGAATCATCAAAATGCCCATAATCAAAGAGACTTTGAGATTCAAGCTAGGGAGAGTTCTGAGGTCTTCAAAGATCAGAATTGCTATCACACAGTTATAGATTTGGACGAAAGGATGTAGTTAAAACTACCTTCTTAATCTGATCTAATTTCTAAAACTACAATTGCCACATAAGAGGGTATATGCGGAAACATGTTTGCCTGCTCCGAATTGGTACTTACTACCTTAATAAATGCCATAAATTAGATGGTGGTGGTTTGTTATCCTATCATAAGTAGGGCAAGTTGTCCTTGGAGACCCAGAGAGCTAACTACTGAAATTGGATTAGAAAAGGAATATTAGGGAAACAACCCATTTCTTTGGTTGCCAAGGACCCAAACATTCAGAAGATAAATCAGCAATTCCATATGGTTTAAAATGAAAATATTATGTAGCTTTTGAAGTAGTTAATCAATAGTAAGACTGGTTAAATAGTATAAATTATATACTTTAATATAGCTTATTAAGGTACATTTCTATTTCATTAGCATGTTTAGAGAATATTACTACCACTGGCTAATGTTTGGAATTCCTGGTGGTATAAATAGTTAACATGCTTGGCTGCTAACCAAAAAACTGGAAGTTCAAGTTCACCCAAAGGTACTTTGGAAGAAAGTCCTGGTGATCTACTTCTGGAAAATCAGCCATTGAAGACTCTATGGGGCACAGCTCTACTCGGCACAGGTGAGGTCGTCGTGAGTGGGAGCTGACTTGACAGCAACTGGTTCAGTTAGGTTAAAAAGACCAGCAACCCAGTTAGGGTAGCTAATGCTTTTTGAGCATTTTTGTTGAGTCTGACACTTTTCTAAGCATTTTAGGTCCTGTCTCATTTCATCCTCAGAGCATTATTACTACTATTATCCTGGTTTTACAAATGAGGACATGGATGCACAGAAAATTTAAGTAACTTCCCCAAAGTCACACAGCTTATGGGGTAGAGCAATACCTTGAGTCACATTGCAAACCATTTTTGAAAGATTTGGAGGTATTTCTAGTTCAAGGTGGCAGACTGAACATGTGAATCTATCTCTTTGCCATCTAAAATTCCATTAAACTAATTGCAAAGGGAGGGAAAGGATACAGAAATACAGCAATGAAGAGAACAGAAATGGTCTCATCAATGGATAAAGCAGAGCAGAAATAGCAGCTTCCTGGGATACACTTTAAAAAAAAAAAAAAAAATCTGCCAGTTAGAAGCATGGAACAGTTCCAGAATTGAGATGGCAGTTACCACCAAGAGCAGGAGAGAGAAATGGGACTTAAAAAGGGACTAGCTGAATGTCAATATATGGCACCTTCACCTCTAAGTACAGAATGATCTGCATCTGATCATTTATCCCAAGCAAAACATAGGAGATTTCATTTTAAGAGATAATGAACCATCACTAGAGAGTGCTATAGGAGCTAGTTTGGGAGTTAGCACACCAGAATAATTCAGCTCTTTAGCTAGTGGTTTGCTGACCACTTATCCTTAAACAAAACCCATCAGCCAACAAGCCCCACCTGCATACAAGAATCTCCCCATTCATACCTCATTCATACGTCTGCTACAAAAACCAAGAACCAACAGATAAGAATAATTAAACAATAGCAACAGGAATCAAAACTTCAAAACATGAAAGAAAAAAACAAAAACACAAAGATGAACAGTAGGAAAAAAAATAGCACTCAAGGAAAACAGAAAAGAGAAATGATTATGGAGATAATTCTGGAAATGGAAGAAGACTTTTTTAAAGATTGAATTGGCATCCTCAGTAAGATATAATAAGGTATTGCCACAAATTAAGTCACCAGACCTGAAAAAATAAGATTAAAAAAACCCTTTTAGATATTAAAATAATAATAATCAATATAAGTTTTAGAAAATAAAGTTGAGGAAATCTCTCAGAATATAGAAGAGAAAGGCAAAGATGGGGAATATAATAAAAAAGATAAGAGATATAAGATACAAACTCAGGAAGTTTAGCATCCAATTAATAGGACTTCCAAGAAGAAAGGTCAAAGGAAGTAGAGGAAAATAAGATGATTACAGAATGAGTACAAGATAATTTTCCAAAGCCGAAGAAAATAAGTTTTCAGATTGAAAGGGCTCATAAAATGCACAGTGCAAAATATAAGAAAAGACTCATACCTAGACACCTAACTGAGAAATTCCAGAAATTAATTATGAAGAGAAGATTCTAAATGTTTCCAGAGAGAAAAAACAAGTCACCCACGAAAGAAGCAAAAAGCAGACTGATATCAAACTTGCCACCCACCAACTAGATGCTGCAAAACAATGGAGTAATATTTTCAAAGTTCTGAGAGAAAATATTTGTCAAACTAGAATCTACCAGCCTAGATACCAATCAAATATGAGGACAGAATAAAGGTATTTTCAGATGTGTAAGAACTCAAAGTTTACACCTCAAACATTCTTTCTTAGGACGGACCTTGAAGATGATTATCAGAAAAATGAGGTTGTTAACTATGGAAACCATCATTCAGAGGAGAGCAAAGCTGAGCCAAGAAACAGAATTTCTTTTGAAACCAGATGCTAGCTACATCAAGTGAGCTCTGTCTCCTACCACTTCTGAAGTCACATCCATTTTTTATTAGTAAAATTTGTTTTTATTTAAGTTTGAGTTGTTATTCCTACCACTTATAACTAAAAGATTTCAATAGTCACATAACTGATGAAGGCAACTGATGAAATGTAAAAGAATTTTAAGAACATTTCCCACTGAGCAGCACAAGCACAATTGGACCCACAGAGGAAGAAATGTAATCCTACCGAACTATTTGGATCAAGAGTCATAATAGTTTAAGATTGCTTATTGGCTTTAAGAAGTCCCTGGGTGACACCAATGTTTAAGCAGTGAGCTAGTGACTGAAAGGTTGGAGGTTGGAAACCACCCAGAGGTACCTTCAAAGTAAGTCCTGGTAATCTGCTTCTTAAAGGTCACAGCCATGAAAACCATATGGAACAGTTCTACTGTGCAACGCATGGGATTACTCTGACTTGAAATTGACTTGAAGGCAACTGTTTGTGTTGTTCTTGACATTGTTGTTTTATTGGTTTTAAGTTTACAATTTAAAATTTTGAGAATTCACTATGGAAAATCACAAAAGGCTTCTTTGTCTCTAGAGAAATTATTAACCTTGATAAGTGTAAAAATAAGCATACATCTAACAAAAGTTGGAAAGTGGAAGATGAATAAGGTAAATGGAAGGGCAGGAAAGATTATGTCCTCATCTCCCAAAGAAGGAAGTCAAGCGGTCTCGTCTGTGATGAGGAGAATAAGAATTGGAGGTGCACCTAACACTTTCTGCCATGTCATCTCCAAATGCTATTGAGGACACATTGTCGGAGGAGCATATGTACAGTGGTAGAAATACATGAGCCATACGATTGCTCACAGAATTTCTGAAGTTCAAAAAATAAGTCTACAAATTCTTATGATAGATATTAGCAAGTTTATGGAGCCCTGGTGGCAAAGTAGTTAAGAGCTTGATTGCTAACCGAAAGGTCGGCAGTTCAAATCCACCAGCTGCTCCTTGGGAACCTATGGGGCAGTTCTACTTGCTATGAGTCAGAATCAATAGGTTTGGTTTGGTTGGTTTAATTCCTAAATAGTGTCACATAGTGGGTGAAATTTATCCTCAGCATCTTTTCTTTTGGAATATTTGTCCCATAGCACAATAGAAAAATGGGCAAAAGTCATAACTCAGGGAAATCTACAAATTCACAAAAGATAAACAAATTAAAAATAAAATGTTAAATATTACTAGAAATCAAAGAAATGTAAAATAAAATACTCAAATGTGATATTTTTCATTTCCTGTATTAGCAGAGATTAAAAAGACTGGTGATACCCAGTGGCAGCAAGGGTACAGAGGAGCTAACCGGTTGCTGTTGAGTCAGTTCTGACTCACATAACCCATGTGTTGCCGATTAGAACTGCAGTCCATGGGGTTTTCATGGCTGTGATCTTTCAGAAGTAGATCACCAGGACTTTGTTCTGATGTGGCTCTGAGAAGGTTAGAACTACCAACATTTCAGTCAGTTGTCAAGTCCTTAACCATTTGTACCACCCAGGGATTTCTCCAATTCTGTTGCCATCCAGTGATCCTGACTCATAGCAACACTATAGAATAGAACAGAGTAGAACTGTCCCATAGGGTTGCCAAGGCTATAAATCCTTTTTTTTCTTTTCTTTTCTTTTTTTAATTGTGCTTCAGGTGAAACTTTATAGCTCAAGTTCTCATTCAAAAATTTATACACATATTGTTTGGTGACGTAGGTTGCAATCCCCCACAATGTGACAGCACACCCCCCCCCCTTTCCACTCTGGGTTCCCTGTGTCCATTTCAGCAGTTCCTGCCCCTTCCTGCTTTCCCATCCTGCTTTTGGAAAGGAGCTGCTCATTTGGTTTCATATGTCTGACTGAACTAAGAAGCACACTCCTCATGTCTATTATTTTTTGTTTTATAGTCCTGTCTAATCTCAGTCTGAAGAGTGGGCTTAGGGAATGGTTTCAGGTCTAGGTTAATAGTGCATCCAGGGAGCATAGTTTCGGGAGTTCCTCCAGTCTTTGCCAGACCATTAAGTCTGGTCTTTGTATGTGAATATGAGTTCTGTTCTACATTTTTCTCCTACTCTGTCCAGGACTCTCTGTTGTGTTCCCTGTCAGGGCTGTCATTTGTGGTAGCCAGGCACCATCTTGCTCTGCTGGTCTCAGGCTGGTGGAGTCTCCGATTCATGTGGTCCGTTAGTCCTTTGGGCTAATATTTTCCTTAGGGCTTTGGTTTTCTTCATTCTCCTTTGCTCCAAGTGGGTTGGGACCAATTTATGTATCTTAAATGGCCACTCTAGCTCTTTGCACATGTCATTATAACACTTTACTTTGTCTTCTCAAGCAGCCCTTTGAAATCTTCTGTTCAGTTCTTTTACTTCATCGTTTCCTCCTTTTGCTTTAGTTGCTTGATGTTCAAGAGCAAGTTTCAGAGTCTCTTCTGACATCCATTTTGGTCTTTTCTTTCTTTCGTGTCTTTTTAACTATCCCTTGCTCTCTTCATGTACGATATCCTTGATGTTATTCCACCACTTGTCTGGTCTTCCGGTCATTAGTGTTCAACACGTCAAATCTATTCTTGAGATGGTCTTTAAATTCTCTAAATATATTCAAGGTCATACTTTGACTCTCATGGGCTTGTTCTAATTTTCTTCAGTTCCATATTGAACTTGCATATGAGAAGCTGACCATATGAAGAAGAACGGGCATCAGGATTGGGGGAAGCCTCTTTAACAACCTGAGTTACATGGACGACACAAACTTGCTTGCTGAAAGTGGAGAGGGCTTGAACCACTTACTAATAAAGATCAAATACCATAGTCTTCAGTACGGATTACACCTCAATATAGAGAAAACAAAAATCCTCACAACTGCACTAATAAGCAACATCATGATAAACATGGAAAAGATTGAAGTTGTCAAGGATTTCATTTTATTTGGATCCACAATCAACACCAAAGGAAGCAGCAGTCAAGAAACCAAAAGACACGTTGCATTGGGCAAATCTGCTACAAAAGACCTCTTTAAAGTGTTGAAAAGCAAAGATGTCACCTTGAAGACTAAGGTACACCTGACCCAAGCCATGGCATTTTCAATCACATCATATGCATGTGAAAGCTGGACAATGAATGAGGAAGACCAAAGAAGAATTGACACCTTTAAATTGTGGTGTTGGTGAAGAAAATTGAGTATACCATGGACTGCCAAAAGAACAAACAATTCTGTCTTGGAAGAAGTACAACCAGAATGCTCCTTAGAAGTAAGAATGGCAAGACTGTGTCTTACATACTTTGGACATGTTGTCAGGGAGGATCAGTCCCTGGAGAAGGACATCATGCTTGGTAAAGTAGAGGGTCAGCATAAAAGAGGAAGACCCTCAATGACATGGATTGACACAGTGGCTTGAACAATGGGCTCAAGCATAACAACAATTGTGTGCATGGCACAGAACTGGGCAGAGTTTCATTCTGTGGTACATAGGGTCGCTATGAGTTGGAGCCAACTTGACGGCACCTAGCAACAACAACAGATGGCTGCTCAAAATTTTTTAAGACCCCAGACGCAACTTGCCAAAGTGGGATGCAGAACATTTTCTTAATAAACTTTGTTATGCCAATTGCCCTATATGTCCCCTGAAACTGTGGTTGCCAGGCTAGCCCCAGCTACCTCTGTCCCTCAAAGCATTTCAGTGTGTCCAGAAAAACCCTTAGCTTTTTCTTTGGTCCAGTCGTGTTGACTTCCTCATATGTGTGTTGTCCTTCTGTTCACCAAAGATGATCCTTGTCTACTATCTAGTTAGTGATTTTCCCTCCTCTTCCCTCCCCACCCTCGTAACCATGAAAGAATGCTTTTTTCTTTGTATAAACCTTTTCTTGAGTTCTTGTAACAGTGGTCTAATACAATATTTTTCTTTTTGTGACTGAATTATTTCACTCAACGTAATGCCCTCCAGATTCATCCATGTTGTGAGATATTCTGTAGATTCATTATGGTTCTTTATCATTGCGCAGTATTCCTTTGTGTATATGTTCCATAATTTATTTATCCTTTCTTCTGTTGATGAGCATTTAGGTTGTTTCCATCTCTTTGCTCTTGTGAATAATGCTGCAATGAATATGGGTGTGTGTATGTCTATTCGTGTGAAGCTCTTATTTTTCAAGGAGGTATTCCTAGGAGTGGGATTGCTGGATGATACGGTATTTCTATTTCTACTTTTTAAGGAAGCACCAAATTGTTTTCCAAAGTGGTTGTACCATTTTACATTCCCACCACCAGTGCATAAGAGTTTCAATCTCTCCACAACCTCTCCAACATTTATTTTCTGTTTTTTGGATCAGTGCCAGGTTTGTTGGGGTGAGATGGTATCTCATTGTAGTTTTGATTTACATTTTTCTAGAAGCTAATGATTGTGAACATTTCCTCATGTGCCTGTTAGCTGCCTGAATATCTTCTTTGGTGAAGTGTCTGTTCATACCCCTTGCCCATTTTTTAATTGGGTTATCTGTCTTTTTTTTGTTGAGGTGTTGCAGCATCTGGTAGATTTTAGAGATTATATCCTTATCACATATGGCATAGCAAGGCTATAAATCTTCATGAGAGCAGACTGCCACATCTTTCTCAGATGCAGTGGCTGGTAGGTTCCAATCACTGACCTTTTGGTTAGCAACCAAGTGCTTTAACCACTGCACCACCAGGGTGCTTTCAGGGATTCCTAAAACCCAAACCCACTGCCATCTAGTAGATTGCAACCATAGTGAACCCACAGGGTTTCCAAGGCTGTGAATCTCTACAGAAGCAGACTGCCAAATGTTTTTCCTGTGAAGCCACTGGTAGTTTTTGAACCACTGACCTTTTGGTTAGCAGTTGATAGCTTTAACCACTGCACCACCAGGGTTCCTTAGCACTCTCACAATTACCTAGTGGCAGAGGAAAGTAATACAAACTTTCTGAAGAGCAGTTTAGGAGTAAATATCAAAACTATGCATGCTCTTTGGCACAGCAATTCTACCTCTAGGAATGTACTTTAAGGATGACATTGGATAAGTATACAAAGATGCCAGTACAAGAGCATTTGTTGAAACTCAGTTTACGATATCTAGAAACTGAAAATAATCTAAAAGTACATCTACAAGAAACTGTTGTTATTGCTATTGTTAGGTGGCGTCCAGTCGGTTCCAACTCATAGCTACCCTACGTACAACAGGAAGAGACACTGCCTGGTCCTGTGCCATCCTCACAATCATTGTTAAGCTTAAGCCTATTGTTGCAGGCACTGTGTCAGTGTATCTCATTGAGGATCTTCCTCTTTTTTGCTGACCTTCTGCTTTACTAAGGATGATGTCCTTCTCCAAGGACTGGTCCCTCCTGATAACGTGCCCAAAGTACATGAGATGAAGTCTCACCATCCTGGCTTCTAAGGAGCACTCTGGTTGTACTTCTTCCAGAACAAACTTGTTTGTTCCTCTGGCAGTCTGTGGTATATTCAGTATTCTTCACCAATACCATAAGTCAAAAGTATCAACTCTTCGATCTTCTTTAGCCATTGTCCAGGTTTCACATGCATATGAAGCGATTGAAAACACTCTGTCTTGGGTCAGGCACATCTTAGTCCTTAAAGTGACTTCTTAGCTTTTTAACACTTTAAAGAGATCTTTGGTAGCAGCTTCGCTCAATGAAATGCATTGTTTGATTCCTGCTGTAGTCTTTGATCTTCATCAGTGAGTGCTTCAAGTCCTCTTCACTTTCAGCAAACAAGGTTGTGTCATCAGCAAAATGCAGGTTGTCAATGAGTATTCCTCCAATCCTGATGCCCCATTATTCTTCATGTAGAACAGCTTCTCGGATTATTTGCTCAGCATACAGACTGAATAGGTATGGTGAAAGAATACAGCCCTGACTTTAAACCAGGTGGTATCCCCTTGTTCTGTTTGAACAACTGCCTCTTGATCCATGTAAAGATTCCTCATGAGCACAGTTGAGTGTTCCAGAATTCATACTTGTTCTTTCTGAATGACTGCCTCTTGGTTTAAGTACAAGTTCTGCATGAACACAGTTAAGTGTTCTGGAATTCCCATTCTTCATAATGTTATCCATAATTTGTTATGATCACAGAGTCGAAAGCCTTTGCATTATCAATATGACACAGGTAAACATCTTTCTGGTATTCTCTGCTTTCAGCCATGATCCATCTGACATCAGCAATGGTATCCACTGTTCCATGTCCTCTTCTGAATTGGGCTTGAATTTCTGGCAGTCCCCTGTCGATGTATTGCTGCAACCACTTTCAAATGATCTTCAGCCAAATTTTACTTGTGTGTGATATTAATGATATTGTTCGATAATTTCTGCATTCTGTTGGATCACCTTTCTTTGGAATGGGTACAAATATGGATCTCTACCAGTTGATTGGCCAGGTAACTGTGTTCCAAATTTCTTGGCATAGACAAATGAGCACCTCCAGCACTGCATATGTTTGTTGAAACATCTCAATTAGCATCCCATAAATTCCTGGCTCCTTGTTTTTCACCAGTGCCTTCAGTGTAGTTTGGACCTCTTCTTTCGGTACCATAGAACAATTCTTTTTGAAACAGTGACTCTGTGTATTCCATCTTCTTTTGAGGGTCCCTGTGTCATTTAGTATTTTCCCCATTTAGTATTTTCAATATTGCAACTCAAGGCTTGAATTTTTTCTTCAGTTCTTTCAGCTTGAGAAATGCTAAGTGTGTTCTTCCCTTTTGGTTTTCTGTCTCTAGGTCTTTGCACACTTCATTATAATACTTTACTTTGTCTTCTCGAGGTCCCTTTGAAATCTTTTGGCTCTTTCACTTCATCATTTCTTCCTTTCACTTCAGCTACTCTAAGTTTAAGAGCAACATTCACAGTCTCTTCTGACATCCATTTTTGTCTTTTCTTTCTTTCTTGTCTTTTTAATGACCTGTTGCTTTCTTCATGTATGATGTCTTTGATGTCATTCCACAACTTGTCTGGTCTTTGGTCGTTAGTGTTCAATGTGTCAAATCTATTCCTGAGATGGTCTCTAAATTCAACTGAAATATACTGAAGTTCATACTTTGGCTCCTGTGAACTTGTTCTAATTTCCTAAACTTCAACTTGAACTTGCATATGATGGTCTGTTCCACAATCAGCCCCTGGCCTCACTCTGACTGATGATATTGAGCTTTTCCATCATCTCTTTCCATAGATATAGCCAATTTGATTCTTGTGTATTCCATCTGGCCAAGGAACTAGATAGATAAATTATAGAAACATATGAAAAATGAATGTTGTAGGTCTAACTTTGTTGCTGTGGAAAATATCCACAATATATTGCTTAGTATGTATAATATTGTTATAGATTAAATTGTGTCCTTCCCAAAATGTGTATCAACTTGGCTAGGTCATGATTCCCAGTATTGTGTGGTTGTCCATCATTATGTAATCTAATGTGATTTTCCTATGTGTTGTAAATCCTAATCTTTGCCTGTGACTAGTGAGGCAAGATTAGGTTATGTTAAAGAGGATTAGGAAGAGATGCAACACACTTACTCAGGTCACAGCCCTAATCTCATATAAGCAAAATTTCCCTCAGGTGTGGCCTGCACCACCTTTTATCTCATAGGAGATAAAAGGAGAGAGAAGCAGGCAGAGATGGGACCTCACACCACCAAAAGAAGAGCCAGGAGCAAGCGCATCCTTTGGACACTAGGTCCCTGTACTGAGCAGCTCCTGGACCAGGGGAAGATTGATGACAAGGACCTTACCCCAGGGCCTACAGAGAAAGAAAGCCCTCTCCTGGAGCTGGTGCTCTGAATTAGGACTTCTAGCCTCCTAAACTGTAAGAGAATAAATTTCTCCTTGTTAAACCCAACCACTTGTGGTATTTGTTATAGCAGCACTAGATAAATAAGACCAATATAATTCCATTTTTATTGAGAAAAGGAAGAAAATGGTTAAGTATGTGTGTGTAGATAATACAGCTCTGAAACATACACCTCAGAGGACTGCGTTGTCAGAGGGAATGGTCTGCTTTGGAGGGGGTGCATTGCCTATCACATCTTTAAAAAAAACAATAATAAAACCCACTAAAAGCTGGCCTGATTTTTGCTATTGTCACCATGCCCATCAATAGTAAATAATTTTAGTGATGAAATACTCCTCTTTTTGGGGCAAACCATTCCAGTCCAGCCATATCCCAACTTTGGTATGCCATTCTATCAGAGGTCAACAAGCGGTATCCCAGTGAAAATAGAACTAAATTGTTGAGCCAGTTGATCAAGGAAATTGTATAAGAGGATATTTCTTTGTGGAAGTAAAAAAAAAAAAAAAAAAAAAATCTGTGTGTATTATACAAAGTTTAAACCCTTACTAACCTTGCCTCGTTTCTCTCTCTACTCCTCCCCATCTCCATCTTCCTAGAACTTAATGTGCTTATTTGACTGTTGGCCCACCAGTGTAAGTCTGGGGCCTTCTCTCCACTAACGTGACAATTCATGTCACAAATGCAGCCTTTTCCTTAGTGAACGTGCATGTTTCTTCTAGAATCTTAGTCCCATTGCAAAATTTGAATTTTAAAAGAGAATCCCTAAAAATAATCTAAAACAATCAACATCTTAATAATGGAGAATTCAGGTGGCTTGACTTGGTGGTGGGAAGGTTATGCAACTTTTCAGGAAGCAGATTTAAAATGTGACAAGGAGAGGAGAGGGAGAGGACTTTTGGTAGCACATCTCACAGCACATCATTTAGGTACCCACCTGCTGCTACCATGATAAGATCAGGCCTTTTGGGTTTTAAAGAGTTAAATAATATGCTATCATGGAAACAAACAAAAAAACAGCTGACTCTGAGGTCAATTTAGTCTTAATTCTATACATAAATAATTTTTCTTATGTTTTGGTAGGATGGCATCAGAAAAGATAAAGATAACATAGGAAAATAAGATTTATGAAGGAAAGAGTGACGATACTACCAAAATCGAGTCCAATCTTTGCCCAAATGTCCTCAATGAGGTCTTAAAGTAGAGGGTCAGCAAAAAAGAAGATCCTCAACGAGATGGATTAATACAGTGGCTGCAACAATGGGCTCAGGCGTAACAACAGTTGTGAGGATGGCACAGGACTGCACAGTGTTTCATTTCATTGTACATAGGGTTGCTATGAGTCGGAACCAGGCCGACAGCACCTAACAGTAACAAAAACAATAAGATCTGATCTGATGACCCATTTAAAATTGACCCCTCTAAACTTCCAGTTTTTCATACTTTGTTCTCCCCCAACCCCCACAGAACTGACAGTTTTCTAGCATCGATAACATTTATTGAGGAACCCTGGTGGTACAGTGGTTAAAGCACTGGCTGCTAACCTAAAGGTTGGTAGTTCGAACCCACCAGCCACTCAGGCAGAAAGCTGTGACAGTCTGTTTCTGTAAAGATTTACAGGCTTGGAAACCTTATGGAGCAGTTCTACTCTGTACTACAGAGTCGCTAAGAGTCGGAATCGACTGATGGCAGTAAGTTTTATAACATTTATTTATTTGTTCATTCATTTGTTCGCTTATTCATTATTTCTTATTGCCTCTTCCCACCCGCATTTAGCTCCATTAGAGCAAGTGTTTTTTTTCTCATTAATATATCCTAAGAGCCTAGGAACAGTATTTGGCACAAATAGGCACTTAAATATTTCAGAAGGAAGGAAGAAAGATATAGAGGATATTGGAGCCTTCCTGCTACCCACTGTAGGCCCAAGCTAGATAACACTCACAGGTGTGACCAGGAAAGGGCTAAGCTCATTACTGTTATACGATCAGATATTAACCATTGTTACCTAACAATGGTCATTTAATCCTTGGGGTACTGCTTCAGGGTGCCTTTCAACATGATTCGCAGTTTTGTTCGTTATAACATGAAGAATTAGTAATAGGAGACTTCATTGCAGCTATTCAGTTATTTTTTCCTGAGAACTGAAGAACGATTACCAGCTATTTTGAGAAGTATCTGTTTTATGGATTAGTAAAGTGAGAATTAGTTGAAGCCCATGTCCACTTCCTTTCGCTATCCTAATTGATAAAATTTCAGTGAATATCTATTCTAATCAATACTGACTGTGCTCCAATCTGATCATTTTTCTAGCAATTTTTTAAAATATATAATAGTATTAGAATATCATAATTATAAAAGCAACCATTTGATTAAATTCTAGAAATCCTATGTCTTTGTGGAGTTCATGTGTCAGGATTGTGGGACTATTTTTTAACAAATGACTTACAGTGCTATCGGCAGGTGATCTGGTTTAACGATTTTAATGGCAAAACTAAGCTGACGTAACCAAGGAGGTGTAGAGGGGCCTCCAGGCCCTTAAAAGCCTGTGGGCTGTTTGAGCCATTGGGTTGCTGAGGGGAATTTTTTTCCCTTTCTTAAAAGATAAAATATCTACTGCTGCACTGTCCAATACACTGTCCCCTAGCCACATGTGTCTGTTGGGTACTTGAAATGCGGCTGGCTCAAATGTGCTATGTATTAAAATGGAGCCCTGGTGGCACAATAGTTAAGAGCTCAGCTGCTAACCAAAAAGTCAGCAGCTCAGATCTACCAGCTGCTCCTTGGAAACCCTATGGGGCAGTTCTATCTTGTCCTATAGGGTCGCTATGAGTCGGAATCAACTTGATGGCGATGGCTTCGGTTTTTATACATTAAAAAACACACCAAATTTTGAAGACTTAGTATGAAAAAATAATGTAAAATATCTTAGTAAAATAATTGTCATATTGACTACGTGCTGATGTAATATTTTGGATCTACTGACTTAAATAAAATGTTATTAAAATTAACTTTACCTGTTTCTTTTAGCTTCTTAATGTGTCCACTGAAAAAAATTACTATTATTTGTGTGTGTCACATTACAGTTTTGTTGGAAAGGGCTAGTCTAGAATAATCTAACAGTCTAACAAAGGCACCATTATCTTAGGCTACAGCCTAAGGTAGAGCAGCACTGGACAAAGAGTTGCAAAATGGGGAGAGGGTGGGTTTGTAAACAGAAAGCTTCTTGTCCACATTCTCAGAAACTTACCTCCTTGGCCTTATAGAATGGTAATCCAAAAACACCTTACTTAGCTGTGAGAGACCTGAGTCATTCAGCCAGTTTGCCCACATTAACAGAGTGGAGATAAATGTAAGACATACCCAGGATTCATTGTGTCACTCTTTCAAGGAACCATGGCCCCGGGTTAGAAAAAGAATTTGTTTTATTCACAAATCAGAAGAAATTCTGACTCACTTTAAACCTTTTTCTCAGGACAAGAGACTCACGTCACCTCAGCGATCAGTGTGGGTGGATCAGGAAACAGCTGGAACACGGTGAGCAAGTTCATGGGTGCAATGAAATAGTTACTCCCTATGCCAACAAAAAGACCACATGTGGCACTAGATGATGACCAAGTAGAGCTATGAGTCATACCTAGGGTAAAAATAACATAAGGCAAAGAAATGACTTGTATTTCTTTCTGTCACCAACTATGCGGTGCTTTTGTATTTATTTTGTATGTTGCTGTGCCAGGTATGTTTTTCTCCAGCTCACAATTGCATTTAAACATTATTCCCCCATTCTCACTGCCAATGACCAAGTCCAGATTTTTGTCACCTCAGCCTGAGTTATTGCAACCAACTCTGCCCTTGATCTTTTTCCTTCCAATTTATCTCTCTTTGATTTATGATTTACCCTATTAACTTCTTGTACACTATTTTTCTCAAAACGTGTCACTCTTCTGCTAAAGAAATTAGAATGACTCAGTATGGCCTTCCAATAGACACTCAAAATATGTTAGTTTTTCTTCTTTTTTCATTATTACCTCCATTTGGTATGCACTTCCTATCCTTCTCAACCTCTTTAAATTTTTAAAAATATAAAAATTAATTGGACACTGAATATATGCAAGACATTATTCAAGTCTAGATCCACTCTAATTCAGATTTTCTTAATTGATCCTTGACTTTTTTGAACTCTAGAATACCTATAGTTTATATATCACAAGATTTCACAACTTACATGTACTTATATTTTTCCTAATAATTTATTCCCTATAATCATTATACTTGCAACCAATTTGTAAACTCCCCAAGGTCAGGGATTACATTTCGTACTTCAAATCAGAAAAGAATATAAATTTTTTTTGAATGCCACCTCTGTGCCAAACACTGTAAAATGTGTCAATATTTGCAGTTCAGAATTCTCTGTATCCAATTTGCTTTGTATATGTGTTCTCCCTTCATTATTTCCATATTGCCATGCTAGGCTGCCCTGACGACTCATTCTAAAAAACATGGCCTCAAGAATGTAAGTGCATGTTTATTGGTGTTTTGGTATAAGGATAGTGGAATTTCCACTGGTCATCTTTTCTTCTTGGGCTGCAACCTCCTGCCTTGCTACTGGGACTCCTTTCTCTATTAACCTTTTCTCTCCTCCTCTTTAGCTCCCTCTAACTGATTCCATCGTATGCAAAACAGTTTAGCTATCTGACTCACTCCTCATGGAACCATAACAAGGCCTTTTTTTTTTTTTTAATAATTTTTATTGTGCTTTAAGTGAAAGTTTACAAATCAAGTCAGTCTCCCACACAAAAACCCATATACACCTTGCTACACGTTCCCAACTACTCTCCGCCTAATGAGACAGCCCGCTCTCTCCCTCCACTGTCTATTTTCGTGTCCATTTCACCAGCTTCTAACCCCCTCCACCCTCTCATCTACCCTCCAGGGAGGAGATGCCAACATAGTCTCAAGTGTCCACCTGATCCAAGAAGCTCACTCCTCACCAGCATCCCTCTCCAACCCACTGTCCAGTCCAATTCATGTCTGAAGAGTTGGCTTCGGGAATGGTTCCTGTCCTGGGCCAACAGAAGGTCTGGGGCTCATGACCGCCAGGGTCCTTCTAGTCTCTGTCAGACCATTAAAGTCTGGTCTTATGAGAATTTGGGGTCTGCATCCCACTGCTCTCCTGCTTCCTCAGAGGTTCTCTGTTGTGCTCTCTGTCAGGGCAGTCATCGGTTGTAGCTGGGCACCATCTAGTTCTTCTGGTCTCAGGATGGTGTAGTCGCTGGTTCACGTGGCCCTTTCTGTCTCTTGGGCTCGTAATCGCCTTGTGTCCTTGGTGGTCTTCATTCTCCTTTGATCCAGGTGGGTTGAGACCAAATTGATGCAACTTAGATGGCTGATTGCTAGCGTTTACCACCCCAGACGCCACTCTTCAAAGTGGGATGCAGAATGTTTTCTTAATAGATTTTATTATGCCAATTGACTTAGATGTCCCCTGAAACCATGGTCCCCAGACTCCTGCCCCTGCTACGCTGGCCTTCGAAGCATTCAGTTTATTCAGGAAACTTTTTTGCTTTTGGTTTAGTCCAGTTGTGCTGACCTCCCCTGTATTGAGTGCTGTCTTTCCCTTCACCTAAAGTAGTTCTTATCTGCTATCTAATTAGTGAATGCCCCCTCCCATCCTCCCTCCCTCCTTCTTCTCGTAACCATGGAAGAATGTTTTCTTCTCAGTTTAAACTATTTCTCAAGTTCTTATAATAGTGGTCTTATACAATATTTGTCCTTTTGCAACTGACTGATTTCACTCAGCATAATGCCTTCCAGGATTCTCCATGTTATGAAATGTTTCACAGATTCCTCACTGTTCTTTATCGATGCGTAGTATTCCATTGTGTGAATATACCATAATTTATTTATCCATTCATCCGTTGATGGGCACCTTGGTTGCTTCCATCTTTTTGCTATTGTAAACAGTGCTGCAATAAACATGGGTGTGCATATATCTGTTCGTGTAAAGGTTCTTATTTCTCTAGGATATATTCCAAGGAGTGGGATTGCTGGATCGTACGGTAGTTCTATTTCTAGCTTTTTAAGGAAGCGCCAAATTGATTTCCAAAGTGGTTGTACCATTTGACATTTCCACCGGCAGTGTATAAGAGTTCCAATCTCTCCACAGCCTCTCCAACATTTATTCTTTTGTGGGTTTTTTTGGTGTTTTTTTGTGTCAGCCTTGTTGGAGTGAGATGAAATCTCATTGTAGTTTTGATCTGCATTTCTCTAATGGCTAATGATCGTGAACATTTCCTCATATATCTGTTAGCTACCTGAATGTCTTCTTTAGTGAAGTGTCTATTCATATCTTTTGCCCATTTTTTAATTGGGTTATTTGTCTTTTTGCAGTTGAGTTTTTGCAGTATCATGTAGATTTTAGAGATCAGGCGCTGATCAGAAATGTCATAGCTAAAAACTTTTTCCCAGTCTGTAAGTAGACTCTTTACTCTTTGGTGTAGTCTTTGGATGATCATAGGTGTTTGATTTTTAGGAGCTCCCAGTTATCTAGTTTTTCTTCTACATTCTTTGTAATGTTTTGTATACTGTTTATGCCATTTATTAGGGCTCTTAACGTTCTCCCTATTTTTTCTACCATGATCTTTATTGTTTTAGATTTTATATTTAGTTCTTTGATCCACTTTGAGTTGGTTTTTGTGCATGGAGTGAGGTATGGGTCTTGTGTCATTTTTTTGCAGATGGATATCCAGTTATGCCAGCACCATTTGTTAAAAAGACTGTCTTTTCCCCATTTAGCTGTTTTGGGGCCAACAAGGCCTATCTTAAAAACTAAATATACCTGTTAGTAGGGGGTATTCTAAAACAGAGATAGTTCTCTCCCTCTTTCCCTCTCTCTCTCTCGAGTATTCTGCAAGTCTTAAAGTAGTATTCTTTTTACTCAGATACACAAACATTTTCTCATTTAATCCTCACAACAATCCATTTCACAACGCCTACAGTAAACATTTTATTGAGTGTTGACTATACACCAGGCATCGCTTTCAATGTGTTATACATATGATCTCATTTAACCTGCCATGAGTCCATGGCAACTAACAACAGCATAGATGCAAGAAGGAGGTATTATTATTATTATTCACATTTTACGGATTAGGAAATAAGAGTGAAGATAAATTACATAATTTATTTAAGAGGACTAAGAAAGTAAATGGAAGAGTCAGAGTTAAAACCCAGGCAGTCTGATTCCAGAGCCCAAGTCCTTAAAAATGTTGCTGTCCTGCCTCACAGAGAAGGAAACCGAGACTCAGAGGTTAAGTGATGCGCTGTGGTCACACAGATGATGACTAATGTGCCTTCCTTTAGTCACCAGACCACATGGTGTTCCATTCTTTGCTTTGTTTGGGAGAATGATGCTGTTCTTCCCTTGGTATTTTCACGTGACTTCCCTAACAAGTACTTAAAATGCCATAACTGTGTGTATTACATTCACTGAGATCCAAAGGACAGATCAGTCTTTCTAAAAAGACTCATCTTTGATTTCTCCTTCTCCTTGACCCCCATATCCATTCCATCAATAAATCTGCCTCCAATATGGTTCTTTCCATTCCTTCTTGCCTGGTCCATTGCAGTTGCCATCTAACTACTCCCTCTACTTACAATCAAACCTCCAGAGTAAACAAGAAAACAATTTGCTCTGTTAACCTTCACCTAAAGCACAATTAAAAAAAAAAAAAAAAGGAAGACATTAAGTGCTTTACTCAAATGAAAAGGAGAACCTCATGCTAGAGACACTCTAGTGCTACTGACTACATCTTACTGCCTTTACTTTTGTTTGTTTCCAACAAAAACCCATTACCAGTTGCCATCAAGTCGATTCCAACTCATAGCGGCTCTATAGGACAGAGTTATAACTGCCCCATAAGGGTTTCCAAGGAGCAGCTAGCGGATTTGAACTGAGGACCTTTTGGTTAGCAGCTGAGCTCTTAACCACTGTGCCACTAGGACTCCTATTTTTGACAAGGAGTTGCAAAAACTGGAATCAGACTACCTTTGTGTGTATTCAGGTTCTACTACTCACCAGCCATGTAACTCTGGCAAGTTATTCACTTAAAAAAAAAAAAAAAAAAACCCACTGCCGTCGAGTCAATTCCAACTCATAGTGACCCTATAGGACACGGTAGAACTGCCCTATAGAGTTTCCAAGGAGTGCCTGGTGGACTCGAATTGCCAACCTTTTGGTTAACAACCTTAGCACTTAACCACTAAGCCACCAGGGTTTCTATTATTTACTTAGCCACTTTAAACCTTAGTTACAGCATGTTTGAATGGGCAATAACAACAACGGCTGCCTCATGGAGTTGTGAGGAATAACTGGGTTAATACTGAGAAGACTCTTGCTCAGTGCATGGCCCATTGTAAATCCTCGGTATATATTTTGAATCTATTTCTTTGAATAAACTGCTGAGTGTATTTAATACTTAAAAAAAAAAAGAACTCCAGAATAGCTGGAGAATAAATCAGTTCCTGTCACTCTGCTGATGAAAATCTCCAATGGTTTCCTTCCCTTTCTTTACCCTGAGATTGAATCCAACTTTAGACAGTGGCCAACAAGGCCCTGTATGACCTGACCTCGCCCACTTTTCCAACCTCATCTTAGGTCACTCTCTTTACTGGTCACACTTCAACCACACTGGTCTTTTCTCAGTTCCTTGAATAGATTAAGCTTTCCTTATTTTGAACTTCACATCTGTTGTTCCTTTTGTCTGGAAATGCTCTTCCTTTTACTCTTTAAGTTGGTTGTCTTCTTATCAGATCACCTCTTTAAATTCCACCTTCTCTCTACAGAGCCTCCTAACCTTATTCATAATCATGCCATATTTGTTTTCTTCGTAACTCATCATAATTGACAGGGTTTTTTATTTATTTCTTACTCATTTATTGCTTATTTCTTCCATAGACCAAAAGTTCCTTGATAACAAGGACTATACATATATATATTTTTTAATTGTACTTTAGATAAAGGTTTACAGAACAAACTAGTTTCTCATTGAACAGCTAGTACACATACTGTTTTACGACATCGGTTAACAATCCCAAGGCATGTCAATACTCTCCCTTCTCAACCGTGGGTTCTCTATTACTAGCTTTCCTGTCCCCTCCTGTGTTCTAGCCCTTGCCCCAGGGCTGGCAAGCCCCTTTAGTCTTGTTTTGTTTTATGGGCCTGAGAAGGACCGTACATGTTATATGTAATATGTATAATACACTTCGTCATAGTTACAGATCCCAAATCAAGTTTTTGTTGTTGTTGTTAGGTGCCGTTGAGTTGGTTTCAACTCATAGTGACCCTGCATACAAAGGAACGAAACACTGCTCAGTCCTATGTCATCACAATCATTGCTACTTTTGAGTCCATTGTTGCAACCACTGTGTTAATCCATTTGGTTGGAGGTCTTTCTCTTTTTTGCTAACCCTCTCTACTTTATCAAGCATGATATCCTCTTCCAGGAATTGATCCCTCCTGACAGTGTCCAAAGTAAGTGACAGAAAGTTTTGCTATCCTTGCTTCTAAGGAGCATTCTGGCTGTACTTCTTTCAAGACAGATTTGTTCATTTTTCTGGCAGTCCATTGTATATTTAATATTCCTCACCAACATGATAATTCAAATGTATTAATTCTTCTCCAGTCTTCCTTATTTATTGTCCATCTTTCTCACGCATATGAAGTGATTAAAAATACCATGGCTTGGGTCAGGTATTTAGTCTTCAAAGAGACATCTTTGTTTTTTAACACATCATAGAGGTCTTTCGCAGCAGATTTGACCAAAGCAATAAAATGTTTGATTTCTTGACTGCTGCTTCCATGGGTGTTGATTGTGGATCCAAGTAAAATGAAATCCTTGACAACTTCAATATTTTCTTCATTTATCTTGATGTTGCTTATTGGTCCCGTTGTGGGGATTTTTGTTTTCTTTATGTTGAATGTAATTCATACTGAAGGCTGTAGTCTTTGATCTTCATCAGTAAGTGCTTCAAGTCCTCTTTACTTTCAGCAAGCAAAGTTGTGTCTTCTGTATATCACAGGTTGTTAATGGGTCTTCCTCCAATCTTTATGCTGCATTCCTCTTCATATAGTCCAGCTTCTCTGATTGTTTGCCCAGCATACAGACTGAATAAGTATGGCGAAAGCATACAACACTGATGCACACCTTTCCTGACTTTAAACCATGCAGTATCCCCTTGTTCTGTTCGAATGATTGCCTCTTGGTCTGTGTGGTTCCTCATGAGCCCGGTTAAGTGTTCTGGAATTCCTGTTCTTTGCAATGTTATCCATACTTCCTTATGATCCACACAGTTGAATGCCTTTGCATAATCAATAAAACACGGATTCTTTCTAGTATTCTCTGCTTTCAGCCAAGATTCATCTAACATCAGCAATGATATCCTTCTTCCACATGCCTCTCTGAATTTGGCTTTTATGTCTGGCAGTTCCCTATCTATGTACCGCTGCAATCACTTTTAAATTATCTTCAGCAAAATTTTACCTCTGTGTGATATTAACGATATTGTTTGATAATTTCCACCTTCTGTTGGATCACCTTTCTTTGGAATGGGCACAAATATGGATCTCTTCTAGTTGGTTGGCCAGGTAGCTGTCTTCCAAATTTCTTGGCCTAGACAAGTGATTGCTTCTAGCCAAACATGTTAAAAGTGTGGTTAGCATGCAATAAATATTTGTTGAACGAATGCATAGATACACTGTAAAGACAAAGCATAAACAAATAAAATGACTAGAAAACCAGTCTAAGGTAGCATGTAAAAAGTGTTTGCCAGTGTGCTGCAAACTAAATACATGATCTGTGAGGGAAGCCAAAATAAAGGAGGGAAGAGTAACATGAGAGGGGATTAATCAGAGATTGCTTCTTGGAGGTAGTAAGACTTTACTGTGAAATACTGCATGGCTTTGGATTGGCAGGAAAAAATATTTAACTGGAAGAAATTTTTTGCTTATGGGGAGATTAAGAAATCTAACTTGATGTTATGTTGGAGAGTAATTAATAATAACAATATGAGATTTGTTTATAAAGGACTCAAGAAACTACATGTTCATATAGCAATTGTAAATTCATGTAACTGGTTGAGTTTTAAATAAATATAGTGGAAATTAAGCATTTTGTTTTATATCCTTCCAAACTGCCACATTATGGGGCTCTACAGTTAGCCCAACACTGCTGTCATTGCTCAAAACTTTATTGAAATGTACCTGGTGCAACAGCCTTTTTATACAATATACATTTTTTTTTTTTTCCTCAATAGCCTGGCAAATACTTTTGGTTAATGCCATTTTAAGAAATAGTCAAAAGTCATCTAGAGCCAAGCTTAATAGATAAAGTGGTGATAAGCTGCTATTAACATCTGGGATCAAACCTAAGTTACTCTAATGATCTATATCTACTTCTATCCAGGTATGTCTGTATATATGTATGTATGGATCCCTGGTGGCTCCGTGGTTAAGTGTTGGGCTGCTAACCAAAAGGTTGGCAGTTCCTAACCAAAAGGTTGGCAGTTTGAATCCACCAGCTGCTCCTTGGAAAATTTATGGGGCAGTTCTTCTCTGTCCTTTAGGGTCTCTGTGAATCTGAAATTTTTTTTTTTTTTTACGTATGTATCTATCTATCCATCTATCTAAAGGAGCTAGATGGCACAAGCAGTTTGCATTGGCTGCTAACCAAAAGGTTAGCTATTCAAACCCTCCTAGCAGCTCCATGGAAGAAAAGGCCTACCATAAAGATTATAGTCAAGAAAACCCTGTGGAGTAGCTCCACTCTGTAACATACAAGGTTACCATGAGTTGGGGGCTAAATTCTACGGCAGCTAACAACAACAACAGCAACAACAACAAACAACAACATTTTGGGGCATGGCTCCTTTTGTTAATTGCCCTCGAGTCGAATTTGACTCATGGTGACCCCATGTGTTACAGAGTAGAACTGCTCCATAGGGTTTTCTTGGCTATAATCTTAACGGAAGCTGACTGATAAACCTATCTCCCATGGTATTGCTGAGTAGGTTCGAACTGCCAACCTTTATGTTAACAGCCAATCACAAATGGTTTTTGCCACCTAGGGACCTTATAGCTCCTATAAAAAGCCAAACCAAGCCTGTTGCCATTGAGTTGATTTCGACTCATAGCAACAGTATAGTATACTCTGAAGGCCTTATAACTGAAAAGAATCCCAGTACCTTGTGAGAAAGTACAACATAACTGGAATGAGAATACAGCCTCCCAAGGGAAAAAATATTCTCGTTTTCAAATACGCATGCTGGTGGTTTCTTTAAAAAACAATTACTGTTTCTGCTTTTTTTTTTTTAGCCACATCTTTTACTTAGTTCCTAAGATTTTAACTACTTTTATTTCATTTGTAATAGGCACAGGTTATAAAATACACAGGTCTTATTTTTAGGCCTTGGCTATGCTAAGTCAGCACTCTTTAGGGGATCTCTATGCTCAGAACCAGAGTCTAATGATTCTTTGTAAGAGAACAAAAAGTCTTAAAAAAAAATATTTTTAAAGAGATAATTTGTGTAAAACATTAAGGATAGTGCCTTTCCATTCGTCATGTTTTGAGACAACAAGTAAGGTAAAACAAAGAAGAATCAACTAATTTGAATTATGGTGTTGGCAAAGAATATTGAATATACTGTAGACTGCCGGAAGAACGAATAAGTCTGTCTTGGAAGAAGTACAACCAGAATGCTCCTTGGATGTGAGGATGGCGAGACTTCATCTTACATACTTTGGATGTGTTACAGTCCCTGGAGGAGGACATCGTTCTTGGTAAGGTAGAAGGTCAGAGAAAAAGAGGAAGACCCTCAACGACGTGGATTGACACAGGGGTACAACGATGGGTTCAAACATAGCAACGATTGTGAAGATGGTGTAGGACTGGGTAGTGTTTTGTTCTGTTGTACATAGAGTCGCTATGAGTTAGAACCAACTCGACAGCACTTAATAGCAACAAAAATATCTTCTATAGGGTGAAGTCCTGGTTGCACAGTGGTTAAGAGCTCAGCTGCTAAACAAAAGGTAGGCAGTTCGAATCCACCAGCTGCTCCTTGGCAACCCTCTGGGGTAGTTCTACTCTGTCCTGTAGGGTCTCTGTGAGTCAGAATCAACTCAGCAGCAATGGGGTATAGTTGTATTTTACTTCTATCCATAATAATCCCCATGTTTTGAATCTACAGGAAGAGTGGAAATGGTGGGCCTATGTATGGAGGTTCATAACAAGGCCTTTCATGTATGATGGGAATTTTCAGTTCAGTTATTGGTATTATGAAACTGGTTGTTTGGATTCAGAAAATGAAACAATCTAGTTATAAAAATACAGTTTGTTCTTTTTCTAAATTATTTGGTTAGTGAATTGGTCAAATGCATTTGAGTCATTTCCTGTGTGAAGTACAACACTTACATGTAGGAATAGTGGGACATTTGAAAATTATAACCTCTCATGAACTAATTCTTAGTCATATTTTCTTTAGTTATTATTGTATCAATCTGAGTTGCATCTGGAGAGAGAAACCACATAGTAATTTGAACAGATAAAGATTAATATAAATAATAATTAACTATAATGGTGGATGAGAGTTCCTGGGTGGTGCAAACAGGTAAGCACTTGGCTGCTAACTGAATGGATGGAGGTTTGAGTCCACCCAGAGACAGCTCGGAAGAGAGACTTGGCAATCTACTTCCAAAAAATCTGCCCTGCCCCTATGGAACACTGTTCTACTCTGACACGCATGGGATCACCAGGGGTTGGAGCTGACAAAATGGCAATTGCAAAATAATAGGGGTTTGGAGTAACAGAGTATGAGCTGGTAAGAAGTAAAAATAACCCTAAAGAATATAAGAATAGCCCATGTATTACCTCTAGCACTGAGATGGAGTTCCCAAGGAAGAGGCCCCTAGAGCTGAGAGCCAGACTTTGTTGGAAAGGGCAATCCTGGCTCACTGAATAGCAGAGAAGTCACTGTGGTACCACAGGAATGTGCTGGAAAATCTGCCTTTTGGAACTTGGTGAAAATATGCCCTCTAGGGTGCCAGGGAAAACTGTTCATGGGGAGGTGTCATACCGGAGGTGCTCTACTTCAAGACCACCTGAGGAGGTGCCAGGGGAGCAGCTGATAGTTGGGTACTGCTGGCTGTCATGCACTGAAAGAGCCTGGTGCTGGAGAAAGCCACATGTGCTGTAGGAGCTGGACTCTGGAGACCTATCCCACAGTGCAGAAGCTTGCCAAGCAAGTGCACCAGAACCAGGAAGCAAAACCCTTTTTTCCTGCATTGTCTCTACAGTACCCTCTACTGGCAAAGCTTAATATCAAGCTAGCTAGAAAAACAAACATACTTAAAGGGCTCAGATTCATTTTCAGGAGGCAGGCTAAATTAAAAGTTTGGATTTCGAGATCAGAAGTAATAACTGCTATTCTTTTCTAATGTCCCAAAGACAAAAAAATATGAATGTGAATATTCCCAGAATGCCCTCTCCCCCATTCATGACTTCTAGTGGGAAAAAGCACTTGGGGTTCATGTATCCGTCAAGCCTGGGATAATCAAGAGAGAGGGCCAGAAAAATAAACACAATAAAACTATATTAATTTACATTATAAAAGGAAGAGAGTGGGAAGGTCAGGGAGATAAAAAGTGATACAAGATAATTTTAGGGAGTTTTGAAAAATAGAAAGAATAGGTTGTAAAGTAGTACTCATACTATGAAGAATGGTTCTTCAGGAGGCGGAGCCAAGATGGCAGAATAGACAGATGCTTCCGGTGAGCCCTCTACAACAAAGACCCGAAAAAACAAGTGAAACAAGTATATTTGTGACAAGCTGGGAGCCCTGAGCTTCAAAGGCAAGCTTAGAAAATGAACTGAGTGACGGGGGAGGAAGACACCATTCAGAAGTGGAGATGAGTTACCAGACCTGAATCACAGGGAGCCCTCAGGCACCATTCCTGGACGGGCAGTGGCAGTGAGCTGGTACCAGCGTTCGACCGCAGTTTCCTCAGGGAGAAGCAGCCAGCCACACAGCCGCCTCACACCTCTGGAACCTGAGAAGAATGATGCTCTCGGCAAAATCTAAGTACTAACGTATATTTTACCATGCCCCCCCCAAACCAGCTTCAGTGGCTGAATTCCCTGGGCCTGAGATAGGCACTGTTGAGCACCTAGAGCCATCCTTCTGGCCTTGGGGAAGGAAAAAATTTGCAATTGGGGGAAAAGATAATTTGCTAGCTCCACTAACTGGGGGAGCTCAGAACAGAAGTGGCTCCTGTCCAGCCATAAACCGTCCATGGACTTTGAGCACCTTGCCCTTCTGCATGGACCTGTGTGGGCCTATTTCAGGAGAATAGGCCCTTGTTGGCAGGCTCCAACCGTTTCAGCTGTGCGGTGGAGAGGTGGGTGTTTGATGTTTGATATTGCCTTGCTTATTAAACAAGGTCCTCAGCTACCCACATCAGGGACCTAAGGACTGGTAGCTCCACTCGGGTCACCTAGCCACCCGCGACAGGGGCCCAAAGATAACTGGTACCTCACAGTCCTTACAACCAAAATCTTTGGGTGCCCATGGTCTGTCTGCAGAACCCACCCACCTGCACGATCTAGGGAACAGGGACTTGCTTTCCTCAGAGACACTCAGAGATCGGTTGTCAGCCCCCTGTCTTGTTCAGAGCATGACCCCCTGCTGCAATCAGATACGGGTATATACACCAATCACCCCTGCCCTTCTAAGACTGTAGGACAGAGCCTGTACCACACATTTAATATCAGCTACCTGGAAACTTGAGCTGAATTCATACAAGAAAATTGAATGGACTCCTAGACTGAGATACCTGATAACAGCTCTAGCCAGCTGGGGACAGGACTCAGAGCTCCGAAGGTGAAAATAATCAAGCTAGCTCACTCAATCAACCCATAGGGGTATACCAAAACAAAGCAAAGCAAGAAGCTACAACACAGTAAGCAGACATAAACTAATACAATAACTTATAGATGGCTTGGAGACAACAGTCAACATCAAGTCACATAAAGAAACAGACCATGATCACCTCAACAGGCTCTCAAAACAAAGAATCCAGGGATCTTCTACATGAAAGTGCATTCCTAGAATTACCAGGTGCAGAATACAAAAGTTTAATATACAGAACCCTTCGAAGCATCAGGAAGGAAATGAGGCAATACACAGAACAAGCCAAGGAACACACAGATAAAGCAATGGAAGAAATTAGGAAGATTATTCAGGAACATAATGAAAAGTTTAAAAGGCTGGAAAAATCCATAAACAGACAGCAATCAGAAATTCAGAAGATTAACAATAAAATTACAGAAGTAGACAACTCAATAGAAAGTCAGAGGATAAGAATTGAGCAAGTAGAAGCTAGAATTTCTGAACTCGAAGATAAATCACTTGGCACTCATATATTTGAAGAAAAATCAGATAAAAGAATTTTTAAAAAATGAAGAAACCTTAAGAATATTGTGGGACTCTCTCAAGAGAAATAACCTATGAGTGATTGGAGTACCAGAACAGGGAGGGATAGCAGAAAATACAGAGAGAATTGTTGAAGATTTGTTGACAGAAAACTTCCCTGATATCACAAAAGATGAGAAGATATTTATCCAGGATGCTCATCGAACTCCACATAAGGTAGATCTTAAAAAAAAGTCACCAAGACATATTATAATCAAACTTGCCAAAAACAAAGATAAAGAGAGAATTATAAGAGCAGAGAGGGATAAACGAAAAGTCACCTACAAAGGAGAGCCAACAAGAATAAGCTCAGACTACTCGGCAGAAACTATGTAGGCAAGAAGGCAATAGGGCGACATATTTAAAAAATTGAAGGAAAAAAAATTGCCTGCTAAGAATCATATATCCAGCAAAACTGTCTCTTAAATATGAAGGTGAAATTAAGACATTTCCAGATAAACACAGGTTTAGGGAATTTGTAAAAACCAAACCAAAACTATAAGAAATACTAAAGGGAGTTCTTTGGTTAGAAAATCAATAATATCAGGTATCAACCCAAGACTAGAACACTGGGCAGAGCAACCAGAAGTCAACAAAGACACGGAAATCCAAAAACACAAAGCAAGATAATTTAAAAAAAAAAAAAAAAAAACCTTAAAACAGGGTAACAGCAGTGTTATTACATAAAAGAAGACAACATCAAAATAATAGAGAGACTAAGAAATGTAATCATAGACCTTCCATATGGGAAGTGATACAAAGAAATAAAAGTTAGGTTTAAATTTAGAAAAATAGGGGTAAATAATAAGGTAACCAAAAAAGAAACAAACTATCCTACTCATCAAAATAAAATACAAGAAAAAAATAGAAACCCACCAGAAACAAAATCAAAAACAACAAATATGAGGAAAGGACAATATATAAAGATAATCTACTCAGCACATAAAATTAAGTGGGAAAAAGAAACTGTCAATAACACACGAAAGTAGACATCAAAATAATAGCACTAAATTCATACCTATCCATAATTACCCTGAATGTAAATGGACTAAATGCACCAATAAAGAGACAGAGAGTGGCAGAATGGATTAAAAAACTAGATCCGTCTATATGCTGCCTACAAGAGACACACCTTAGACTTAGAGACACAAACAAACTAAAACTCAAAGGATGGAAAAAATATATCAAGCAAACAACAATCAAAAAAGAGCAGGAGCCGCAATATTAATTTCTGACAAAATAGACTTTAAAGTTAAGTCCAGCAGAAACGATAAGGAAGGACACTATAATGATTAAAGGAACAATACACCAAGAAAATATAACCATATTAAATATTTATGCACCCAGTGACAAGGCTGCAAGATACATAAAACAAACTCTATCAGCATTGAAAAGTGAGATAGATGGCTCCACAATAATAGTAGGAAACTTCAACACACCACTTTCAGTGAAGGACAAGACATCCAGAAACAAGCTCAGTAAAGACACGGAAGATCTAAATGCCACAATCAACGAACTTGATCTCATAAACATATACAGAACACTCCACCCAACAGCAACCAACTATACCTTCTTTTCTAGTGCACATGGAACATTCTCTAAAATAGACCACATATCAGGTCATAAAGCAAGGCTTAACAGAATCCAAATCACTGAAATATTACAAAGCATCTTCTTTGACCATAAGGCCATAAAAGTGGAAATCAATAACAGGAAAAAAAGGGAAAAGAAATCAAACACTTGGAAACTGAATAATACCCTGCTCAAAAAAGACAGGATTTTAGAAGACATTAAGGATGGAATAAAGAAATTCAGAGAATCCAATGAGAATGAAAACACTTCCTATCAGAACCTTTGGGACATGGCCAAAGCGGTGCTCAGAGGCCAATTTATATCAATAAATGCACACATCCAAAAAGAAGAAAGGACCAAAATCAAAGAATTATCCCTACACCTTACACAAAGAGAAAGAAAGCAACAAAAGGAACCCTCAGGCACCAGAAGAAAACAAATAATAAAAATTAGAGCTGAACTAAATGAAATAGGAAACAGAAAAACAATTGAAAGAATTAACAAGACCAAAAGCTGGTTTTTTGAAAAAATCAACGAAATTCATAAACCACTGTCCAAACTGACAAAAGAAAAACAGGAGAGGAAGCAAATAACCCAAATAAGAAATGAGAGGGGCGATACTACAACAGACCCAACTGAAATTAAAAGAAACATATCAGATTACTGTGAAAAATTGTACTCAAATTTGAAAACCTAGAAGAAATGGATGAATTCCTAGAAACACACTACCTACCAAAACTAACACAAACAGAGGTAGAACAACTAAATAGACCCATAACAGAAGAAGAGATTGAAAAAGTAATCAAAAAACTCCCAACAAATAAAAGCCCTAGTCCAGGTGGCTTCACTGCAGAGTTCTACCAAACTTTCGTAGGAGAGTTAAAACCACTGCTACTAAAGGTATTTCAGAGCATGGAAAAAGACGGAACACTACCAAACTCATTCTATGAAGCCACCATATCCCTGATTCCAAAACCAGGTAAAGACACCACAAGAAAAGAAAATTATAGACCTATATCCCTCATGAATGTAGATGCAAAAATCCTCAGCAAATTTCTAGCCAATAGAATTCAATAGCATATCAAAAAAATAATTCATCATGACCAAGTGGGATTCATACCAGGTATGCAGGGATGGTTCAACATTAGAAAAACAATTAATGTCATCCACCACATAAATATAACAAAAGACAAGAGTCACATGATTTTATCAATTGATGCAGAAAAGGCGTTTGACAAAGTCCAACACCCATTCATGATAAAAAGTCTCAGCAAAATAGGAATAGAAGGAAAATTCCTCAACATAATAAAGGGCATTTATACAAAGCCAACAGCCAACATCACCCTAAATGGAGAGAGCCTGAAAGCATTCCCATTGAGATCGGGAACGAGACAAGGATGCCCCTTATCACTGCTCTTATTCAACATTGTGTTGGAGGTCCTAGCCAGAGCAATTAGGCTAGACAAAGAAACAAAGAGCATCCCGACTGGCAAGGAAGAAGTAAAAGTATCTCTATTTGCAGATGACATGATCTTATACACAGAAAACCCTAAGGAATCCTCAAGAAAACTACTGAAACTAATAGAAGAGTTCAGCAGAGTATCGGGATACAAGATAAACATACAAAAATCAGTTGGATTCCTCTACACCAACAAAAAGAACATCGAAGAGGAAATCACCAAATCAATGCCATTTACAGTAGCCCCCAAGAAGATAAAATACTTAGGAATAAATCTTACCAGAGATGTAAAAGACTTATACAGAGAAAACTACAGTACACTTCTACAAGAAACCAAAAGAGACTTACATAAGTGGAAAAACATACCTTGCTCATGCATAGGAAGATTTAATGTTATAAAAATGTCTATTCTACCAAGAGCAATCTATTCATTCAATGCAATTCCGATCCAAATCCCAAGGACATTCTTTAATGAGATGGAGAAACAAATCACCAACTTCATATGGAAGGGAAAGAGGCCCTGCATAAATAAGGCATTACTGAAAAAGAAGAACAAAGTGAGAGGCCTTACTTTACCTGATTTTAGAACCTATTATACCACCACAGTAGTCAAAACAGCCTGGTACTGGTACAACAACTGATACATAGACCAATGGAACAGAATTGATAATCCAGACATAAATCCATCCACATATGAGCAGTTGATATTTGACAAAGGCCCCAAAACAGTTCAATGGGGGAAAGACAGTCTTTTTAACAAATGGTGCTGGCATAACTGGATATCCATCTGCAAAAAAATGAAGCAAGACCCATACCTCACTCCATGTACAAAAACAAGCTCAAAATGGATCAAACAAACACCTAAATATAAAATCTAAAACAATAAAGATCATGATAGAAAAAATAGGGACAACGTTAGGAGCCCTAACACATGGCATAAACAGTATACAAAACAGTACTAAGAATGCAGTAGAAAAACTAGATAACTGGGAGATCCTAAAAAGCAAACACCTATGCTCATCCAAAGACTTCACCAAAAGAGTAAAAAGACTACCTACAGACTGGGAAAAAGTTTTTAGCTATGACATTTCCGATCAATGCCTGATCTCTAAAATCTACATGATACTGCAAAAACTCAACTGCAAAAAGACAAAAAACCCAATTAAAAAATGGGCAAAAGATATGAATAGACACTTCACTAAAGAAGACATTCAGGTAGCTAACAGATAAGTGAGGAAATGTTCACGATCATTAGCCATTAGAGAAATGCAGATCAAAACTACAATGAGATTTCATCTCACTCCAACAAGGCTGGCATTAATCCAAAAAACGCAAAAGAATAAATGTTGGAGAGGCTGTGGAGAGACTGGAACACTTAAACGCTGCTGGTGGGAATGTCAAATGGCACAACCACTTTGGAAATCGATTTGGCGCTTCCTTAAAAAGCTAGAAATAGAACTACTGTACGATCCAGCAATCCCACTCCTTGGAATATATCCTAGAGAAATAAGAACCTTTACATGAACAGATATATGCACACCCATGTTTACTGCAGCACTGTTTACAATAGCAAAAATATGGAAGCAACCGAGGTGCCCATCAACGGATGAATGGATAAATAAATTGTGGTATATTCACACAATGGAATACCTCGCATCGATAAACAACAGTAAGGAATCTGTGAAACATTTCATAACATGGAGGAACTTGGAAAGCATTATGCTGAGTGAAATTAGTTGCAAAAGGACAAATATTGTATGAGACCACTATTATAAGAACTTGAGAAATAGTTTAAACTGAGAAGAAAACATTCTTTTGTAGTCACGAGAAGGGGGAGGGAGGTGTGGTGGGAGAGAGGTATTCACTAATTAGTAGATAAGAACTACTTTAGGTGAAGGGAAAGGCAGCACACAGTACAGGGGAGATCATCACAACTGGACTAAACCAAAAGCAAAGAAGTTTCCTGAATAAACTGAATGCTTCAAAGGCCAGCGTGGCCGGCAGGGGTTTGGGTACCATGGTTTCAGGGGACATCTAAGACAATGGCATAATAAAATCTATTAAAAAAAACATTCTACATCCCACTTTGAAGAGTGGCATCTGGGGTGGTAAATGCTAGCAATCAGCCATCTAAGATGCATCAATTGGTCTCAACCTTCCTGGATCAAGGGAGAATGAAGACCACCAAGGACACAAGGTGATTACGAGCCCCAAAGACAGAAAGGGCCACATGAACCAGAGACTACATCATCCTGAGACCAGAACTAGGTGGTGCGCGGCTACAACTGATGACTGCCCAGACAGGGAACACAACAGAGAACCCCTGAGGGAGCAGGAGAACAGTGGGATGCAGACCCCAAATTCTCACAAAAAGACCAGACTTAATGGCCTGACTGAGACTAGAAGGACCCCGGTGGTCATGGCCCCCAGACCTTCTGTTGGCCCAGGACAGGAACCATTCCCACAGCCAACTCTTCAGACATGGATTGGACTGGACAATGGGTAGGAGAGGGATGCTTGCAAGGAGTGAGCTTCTTGGATCAGGTGGACACTTGAGATTATGTTGGCATCTCCTGCCTGGAGGAGAGATGAGAGGGTAGAGGAGGTTAGAAGCTGGCAAAATGGACACGAAAAGAGAGAGTGGAGGGAGAGAGCAGGTTGTCTCCTTAGGGGGAGAGCAATTGGGAGTATGTAGCAAGGTGTAGATAAGTTTTTGTGTGAAAGGCTGACTTGATTTGTAAACTTTCACTTAAAGCACAATAAAAATTATGTAAAAAAAGAATGCTTCTTCAGAAAACACAGAGTTGAAAGAATTTGAGAATATATGTATATGTAATTACTCTTTGGATTTTTTTTTTTTACATGCCAGAAATAAATTACTTTTTCATTAATCTATATGTTGATGTTGAGTTTCTTCTAAAAGCGATCCTATGTTGAGAGAGATCACAAAGAGATCCAGGTTTATTTGGTTTACATTGACCATAACATTTTAAAACTTATTTATAGTCCATCAACTGTTTAAACATTCAAATTTTTTCATTTACCTCCCAAAGAATAACAGCACTCAGTGTAATATCCTGCACATAAATATTTACTAAATTTTTGATCATACCTTGCTATCTTAGTCATCTAGTACTGCTATAACAGAGATACCACATGTGGGTGGCTTTAACAAACAAGCTTATTCTCTCACAGTTTAGGAGTCTAGAAGTCCTAATTCAGGGCACCAACTCCAGGGGAAGGCTTTCTCCCTCTGTCAGCTCTGAAGAAAGGTTCTTGTCATCAGTCTTCCTTGGTCTTGGAGCTTCTCAGTGGAGGGTCCTCAGGTTCAAAGGATGTGCTCCACTCCCTGTGTTTCTTTCTTGGTGGTATGAGGTCCCTATCTCTCTGCTTGCTTCTCTCTCCTGTTATCTCTTGTGAGACAAAAGGTGATGCAGACCACACCCCAGGAAAACTCCCCTTACATTGGATCAGGGCTGTGACTTGAGTAAAGCTGTTGCATCCCACCCTAATCATCTCTAACATAACCTAATCTCGCCTCATTCATCACAGGCAGAGATTAGGATTTATAACACATAGACAAATTACATCAAGTCACAAAATGGAGGACAACCACACAATACTGGAAACCAAGGTCTAGCCAAGCTGCGATATATTTTGGGGGTATGTAATTCAATTCATGACACTTGCCACTTGCTTCCAAATTTATTATTTTCAGTTCAGTTGGTCCTAATACTGCTTGTCAATCCTCTTACCAGTTTCTAATTAGTCATTCTGCATTTATCAAAGCAGGTTTAAAAATCTTTATCACATTCCTTATGTAACCATGTGTATCCTCAAATCCAAAGCCCAACTCTTAGCAGACAGCCTAGTGCTTGCTGCCAGAATAAATTCCATAGGCCTTCTACTTTTGCACCTTTACACTAAATTGTATCTTTCACGCACTAAGTTGTATCTTTGCTTCTCTCCTGGTTCAGTAGGGGTAGCAGCAGCAGCCATCCTTCTGTCCAACCTTAATCTCTTCTTGAGTGCTTAGTTTTGTCCTCTTCTAGGCATCTTGTTTCAACAGTTGTGCCCTCCTTTCTCCATCTTGTACCTTGAATCTCTCTGTATTTCTTAATCCTCAGCCTGTAAACATGTTTAAAACTCTAGATCCCCTTTCGGTATTATCTTCCCCATCTCTGTCCTCTTTTTCACAAAGCACATTTAAAGATTAGCTATCCAATTCAATGTATCTTCACTTTTCCATCGCTATTGGAAGTAACCTCTCCTTTCCCTCTTTTACGGCATTGATCACTCTCTTCCAAATATTATTGCTACTTATGAACAAGGGTAATCTCTGTAACTGACTTCTAAGAGCCATGTGGGCGGGATCTTTATATTACTATTATTCTCTGTGCCTAAAATACAGTACCTTACAAACAGTAGGAACTTAAAAATGTTTGATAAATGGGTAAATGAATAATCTGTCAACTATTAGATGTATGTGTCTCCCTCAAGGGCAGTGGTGGTTCGATGGTAGAATTCTCGACTTCCATGTGGGTGAACGAATTTGATTCCTAACGCATGAAATAAGTCATGTACAGCCACAACCACTGTCAGTGGAGACTTTATGTTGCTATGATGCGAACAGGCTTCCATTGAGCTTCCAGACTCTGCTTTCAAACTAAGATGGACAAAGAAGAAAGACCTGGTGATCTACTTCCAAAAATCCGCCAGTGCAGACCTTATGGATCACAGTGGTCTGATCCATGACCTATTATGTGGATGGCACAGGAGCAGACAGTGTTTCATCCTATTGTGCATGGGGTTGTAGTGAGTTGGGGCAGATTCGATGGCAGCTAACATGTGTCTGCCTAAGTTGAATTGATTTTTTTCTTCTCATTTCTTCTAAATGTTTTAGTTGGGCTTGTTATCCTTTTTTGCCTCTATTTTTCTTTGTTTCTATTTATTCCCTTTCTACATCCATTTCCTTTTCTTTCTCTTCTCCTTCATAAAACACATTTTACATGAGATGTAACATTTTTATGTTTATTGCAGTTATTTTTGTTTTTCATAATCTGAAAATAAATGAGTGGTAAAAATAAAACAGACTTAAGTTGCTTATTACAAAATTTTAGGAACCTTAACTGATTTTTCCCCAGGTAGCTAGCATCTCTCAATAGAAAAAAGCATTTAGTCCAATTAAACACAAGAAACATCAATGTTTTAGAGAAATATTTGAGATTCACAGGTCAAATGAGATAAAGCCTTTGAAAATTATATTAATTTAAAATTTTCAACTGAACAGGTATTTGGCATGAATTGTAATGAGTAAAGATCAAGTCATGAAAATATAAATTAGGATCAAGTGCTAATGGAAAAAATGAAGTAATAGAAATCACAGAGTGGTATTCATATTAATCTCAGTTGGGCAAAACAGTCCAAGATAACACTGAATCAGTTGTTTTAGTTTAGTATGTGTTATGGATGGAATTGTATCCCCCCAAAAATGTACGTCAGCTTGGCTAAGCCATGTTTCCCAGTATTGCATGGTTGTCCATCATTTTGTGATCTGATGTGATTTTCCTATGTGTTGTAAATCCTACCTCTGTGGTGTTAATGAGGCAGGATTAGAGGCAGTTATGTTAATGAGGCAGGACTCAATCTACATGATTAGGTTGTATGTTGAGTTAATCTCTTTTGAGGTATAAAAGATGGAACTGAGCAAAGAGGAGAGGGAACTCATACCACAAAAAAGAAGAGCCAGGACAACAGCACATCCTTTGGACCTGGAGCCCCTGTGCTGAGAAACTCCTAGATCCAAGGGAAGATTGATGACAAGTACTTTCCCCCAGCAAAGAGAGAGAGAAAGCTTTCCCCTAGAGCTAACACACTGAATTCAGATTTGTAGCCTCGTACACTGTGAGAGAATAATTTTCTCTTTGTTAAATCAATCCACTTGTGTTATTTCTGTTACAGCAGCACTAGATAACTAAGGTAGTATGTTTACAAACTAATAAATATGTAAACAGTGAGTACACTTTTATCAAATATATTCAACTTAAAGAGTGGCTCAAATGCATTCTGACAACTGCATGATTAAATATAATACCTCCCTTGGAAACTTTATGGGGCAGTTCTACTCTGTCCTATGGGGTTGCTATGAGTTGGAACTGGCTGGACTGCAACAGTTTTTTTTTTTTTTTTAAATAAACAGTTTATTACTCTTTCCATGGCTCACCTAGGGTGTGGCCTTTGACTTGGATTTTCAAAATATGACCTAATAGGGCTCACCACTGTCCGCATTTCATCTTCAAATGAGATTTTTATGGAATATCTGCAATGTTTTCATGTGTATTTCATGTTTCTTGGGTAATACAAGAACAAAGAAAAAAGTAACAGGCAACCATTATCACGTGCTAGATATAAATTACTATTGACATGCTACAGCCCAATATGTTTCTGTATTTCTTTTTCAGGCAGTTTCTGTCTGGGTCAATACAGCAACATTATATTATTCTGAAAGAGAAAGGCCAAATTAAAATTGTATCTATATAATGCACCTAAGGAGAAGCCCTGGTGGCACAGTGGTTAAGCACTAGGCTACTAACCAAAAGGTCATCAGTTTGAACCCACTGACCTTGAAGAAGCAAACAGCCATGCTGTGAAAGGGCTTTGTGGTAATGACAGCCCTAGGCACTAAGAGTGATCTCCACTCAACAACTAGCAAGAAAACAGAGACCTCATGGGTACAGCTGCAAGGAAATGAATTCTGCCAACAATTTGAATGAGTTTGGAAGTAGATTTCTTCCCCAGTGCCTCCAGATGAGAACACAGTCTGGCTGACATCTTGATTTCAGCCATGTGAGACCCCGAGCAGAGGCTCCTGCTTGGACTTCTGACCTACGGAAAATATGTGATAATAAATGGGTGTTGTGTTAAACCACAAGGAACTCTGGTGGCACAGTGGTTAATTGCTTACCTGCTAAATGAAAAGTTGGCAGTTCAAACCCACCAGCCGCTCCATGGGAGAAAGATGTGGCAGTCTGCTTCCATAAAAGATTACAGCCTTGGAAACCCTACGGGGCAGTTCTATTCTGTCCTATAGGGTCGCTATGACTCAGAATCAACTTGATGGCAATGGATTGGATTTGGGGTGTTAAATCACTAAGTTTGTGTTAATTTGTATATAGCAATAGACAACTGATATATGTAAAGGCCGATAATATTATAACCTTCCCACAGATAAAGAGACTGAGACAGAAAGATGAACTGATTTGCTTAATTTTATTTTGGAAATTAGTGACAGGACTGAGATTGGTACCTAGGATCTTCATGTATATGCCAGCATTATTTCCAGTTTCATAACGTCCCCCACACAAATGAATATTATTAGTAGATATTCTTTACCCCACCAAGAAGATGGATAATTGCAAGCATGATATACTGCCTTTTTAAAAGGACTTCAGTGCAAGTTCAAGTAAAGATTTTATTAATTCTCACATCACTCTGTATTACAGTAAAAACATTAATCAAAATAATATTAAATATTAGGCTGATAATATTTTAAAAGAATCTTGAATTGAATGTTAATCTTCATCGCTGAACAAACAACACTCTGAATAGTCAAGGTCAGGAAATGTGATAGGTAATTCTACCCATTTCTTGTATTGTTTCTTAGGTGCTTTGTTTTTGAAAACGACCACAAAATTCTTTATCTTCAGACAAGGTAAATCTAAACCTTTGTGCACCATCATCGTTCCCCAAGCCTGGAAAACAAAAGAGTGAGAGGAAAAATTAAATGTACATCAATTAAGCATTTCTTTCGGCCAAATAAAACTAAGCCCACAGCAATTTACTCACTTGGCCACACTTGCAGATAATCTCACCATTTGTTTGATAGTCGGCAAACTTTTTTTGCAATGCTTTGTTTTCTCTCACAATGTAGAGTTCCCTAAAATTAGCAAGGAGTAAGAATCATCCCTGAGAAGTCACAAAGGACATGTATGCAGCTCACAAGGACATGCTGTTGGACCTGAAGCTCACCACAGGCATGCTATTATCCCACATCTCATTCCTTCTCTCCCCCCTGCTTCCCCAGATCACTGAAAAATGAGGTGAGGGGCCCCTGCACGTGTCCCTCAAGGGGCATGCTGTCTTTTTTGTGGCTTCTTTCCCCTTCAGGAGTCCCTGGGTAGTGCAAACAGTTAGTCAAGCTCATCTACCAACTAAAAGGTTGAAGGTAAGAGTCCAGCCAAAGATGCCTTGGAAGAAATGTCTGGAGATCTATTTCTTAAAAATCAGTCATTGAAAATGCTATAAAGCACAGCTCTACTCCGAAACACATGGGGTCTCTATGAGTTGGGACTGACCTGAAGGCAACTGGTTGTTTGGTTCCCCTTTCGAGTCTGTTGATTATTTTAGCTTGACTTTACTTGTTCAAAAATTTCAGAACAAATATAAGCATATACAAATTGATGTGCCTTGAATCAAATGGCTTGGGTCTTACATTGGTCCCTTCCTTCCCCAGTACAGTTTATTTAAAATATACAGATATTTGAAATGGATATAATCTGGGAAGAGATACTTCTGACAAGTAATGAATTTCATATGTACTATTTTGGATAAATAAATGGAGCCCTGGTGGTGCAACGGTTAAGTACTCGGCTGCTAGCCGAAAGGCTGGTGGTTCAAACCCATCCAGCAGCTCAATGGGAGAAACACCTGATGATCTACTTCTATAAAGATTACAGCCAAGAAAATCCTGTGGGGCAGTTCCACTCTGTCACATGAGAGTCACTATGAGTCAGAACTGACTCAATGTCACCCAACAAAAACAACAATAATTTTGGATTAACAGTTACGATACAACCTGTTTTGCCCTTGTAAAAAAATCTAAAAATGGGTTTTCCTGGACTCACTTGAATTCCGGTGTCATATTGACATGATGCATCTTCTCAATTACGTGAATGTCCTCTCCAGAGCACACTAGCACGCTGCAGTTTTTGCAGAGGAAAGTTATTAATGATGGATTATCCCTGTAATGCTTTGTGATACTTCTCTTGATTTTCATTTTTTTTTCCATTATACTTTGCATCTGTAATTCCAAAATCTGATTTGAGAAAAGAACATTTAAATTTTTGGTTATTTTTCACAGCTTCATAGAAGCAAAAAAAAAAAAAAAAAATGGCCTCTTGGAATTTAGAGATAGTTATGAAAATATGCACTTAGCTTATGGCCCAGGAAATAAAAGTAATGACGCGATGGCCCCCAAAGAAATATGCATACAAATCTTCTCTAATAATCATGGAAATCATGGAAATTCTCAAGTGTTCAAAAAGCAGACTATTCCATTTTAGATAAGCTCTACTGTGAGAAAGTTCTTAGCAACATTCAAAAATCTCTTCCTCTAAGCCCTCCGGTAAGGAGTTGTGGTGGAGCAGTGGTTAAAGTGCTCAGCTGCTAACCAAAAGGTTGCCTGTTCGACCACACCAGCCTATCCGGGGAAGATGTGGCAGTCTGCTTCCATAAAGATTCCAGCCTTGGAAACCCTATGGACAGTTCTATTCTGTCCTATAGGGTCGCTATGAGTCAGAATCAGCTCTACAGCAATGGGTTTTGGAAATCTCCGAACAGTTTTAATTCTGTTCCCATAAAATAGGTCCAAACTTTCTTCCACATGAAATCTCTTTAAAGAACCAAAGACTGTTATTACGCTACCCATAAGTCTTCTCTTATCCATGTTAAGTCTCCCAGTACCTTCCATCTCAGGCACCATAATTTCCAGACTTCTGCCATCTTTACACACTTGTGGCAGAAACCACTGGTTTCCCACCCATCATCATTTCTTTCTTAAGAACAGTTAAGTGCCTAGTTAACATGCCTAGTTAAATGACTACACTTCCCAGCCATGGCCAACGGGATGTAAGCAGATGTTGTTAAAATGGAATTTCTAGAAAGGCTCCTTAAACATCAGATAACTGGCATGTGCCCTTTTTACCCTTTCCTACTTCCTCCTAACCCCACGTGTCTGTCAGTTTGTCGTACTGTGGCGGCTTGTGTGTTGCTGTGATGCTGGAAGCTATGCCACCGGTATTCAGATACCAGCAGGGTCACCCATGGAGGACAGGTTTCGGCTGAGCTTCCAGACTAAGACAGACTAGGAAGAAGGACCCGGCAGTCTACTTCTGAAAAGCATTAGCTAGTGAAAAGCTTATGAATAGCACCAGAACATTGTCTGATATAATGCTGGAAGATGAGCCCCCCAGGTTGGAAGGCACTCAAAAGATGACTGGGGAAGAGCTGCCTCCTCAAAGTAGAGTCGACCTTAATGACGTGGATGGAGTAAAGCTTTCGGGACCTTCATTTGCTGATGTGGCATGACTCAAAATGAGAAGAAACAGCTGCAAACATCCATTAATAATCGGAACCGGGAATGTATGAAGTATGAATCTAGGAAAATTGGAAATTGTCAAAAATGAAATGGAACACATAAACATCCACATCCTAGGCATTAGTGAGCTGAAATGGACTGGTACTGGCCATTCTGAATCAGACAACCATACAGTCTACTATGCTGGGAATGACAACTCGAAGAGGAATGGTGTTGCATTCATCATCAAAAAGAATGTTTCAAGATCTATCCTGAAGTACAATGCTATCAGTGATAGGATAATATCCATACGCCTACAAGGAAGACCAGTTAATACGACTATTATTCAAATTTACGCACCAAACACTAGGGCCAAAGATGAAGAAATAGAAGATTTTTATCAGCTGCTGCAGTCTGAAACTGATCGAACATGCAATCAAGATGCATTGATAACTACTGGTGATTGGAATGTGAAAGTTGGAAACAAAGAAGAAGGATCAGTAGTTGGAAAATATGGCCTTGGTGATAGAAACAATGCCAGAGATCGAATGATAGAATTTTGCAAGACCAATGACTTCTTCATTACAAATACCTTCTTTCACCAACATATACAGCGACTATACACATGGACCTCGCCACGTGGAACACACAGAAATCCAATTGACTACATCTGCAGAAAGAGGGATGATGGAAAAGCTCAACATCATCAGTCAGAACAACGCCAGGGGCCGACTGTGGAACAGACCATCAATTGCTCATATGCAAGTTCAAGCTGAAACCGAAGAAAATCAGAGCAAGCCCACGAGAGCCAAAATATGACCTTGAGTATATCCCACCTGAATTTAGAGACCATCTCAAGAACAGATTTGACACATTGAACACTAGTGACTGCAGACGAGTTGTGGAATGACATCAAGGACATCATCCATGAAGAGAGCAAGAGGTCACACTGAAAAGACAGGAAAGAAAGAAAAGACCAAGATGGATGTCAGAGGAGACTCTGAAACTTGCTCTCGAGCGTTGAGCAGCTAAAGCAAAAGGAAGAATTGATGAAGTAAAAGAACTGAACAGAAGATTTCAAAGGGCCTCTCGAGAAGACAAAGTAAAGTATTATAATGACATGTGCAAAGAGCTGGAGATAGAAAACCAAAAGGGAAGAACACGCTTGGCGTTTCTCAAGCTGAAACAACTGAAGAAGAAATTGAAGCCTCGAGTTGCATTAGTGAAGGATTCCATGGGGAAAATATTAATGGATGCAGGAAGCATCAAAATAAATGGAAGGAATACACAGAGACATTATACCAAAAAGAATTAGTCGATATTCAACCATTTCAGGAGGTGGCATATGATCAGGAACCGATGGTACTAAAGGAAGAAGTCCAAGCTGCTCTGAAGGCATTGGGAAAAACAAGGCTCCAGGAATTGATGGAATATCAATTGAGATGTTTCAATAAACAGATGCAGTGCTGGAGGTGCTCACTCGTCTATGCCAAGAAATATGGAAGACAGCTTCCTGGCCAACTGACTGGAAGAGATCCATATTTATGCCTATTCCCAAGAAAAGTGATCCAACCAAATGTGGAAATTATAGAACAATATCATTAATATCACATGCAAGCAAAATTTTGCTGAAGATCATTCAAAAACGGCTGCAGCAGTATATCAACAGGGAACTGCCAGAAATTCAGGCCGGTGTCAGAAGAGGATGTGGAACCAGGGATATCATTGCTGATACCAGATGGATCCTTGCTGAAAGCAGAGAATACCAGAAGGATGTTTACCTGTGTTTTATTGACTATGCAAAGGCATTCGACTGTGTGGATCATAACAAACTATGGATAACATTGCAAAGAATGGGAATTCCAGAACACTTAATTGTGCTCATGAGGAACCTTTACATAGATCAAGAGGCAGTTGTTCAGACAGAACAAGGGGATACTGATTGGTTTAAAGTCAGGAAAGGTGTGCGTCAGGGTTGTATTCTTTCACCATACCTATTTAATCTGTATGCTGAACAAATAATACGAGAATCTGGACTATATGAAGAAGAACGGGGCATCAGGATTGGAGGAAAACTCATTAACAACCTGCATTATGCAGATGACACAACCTTGCTTGCTGAAAATGAAGAGGACTTGAAGCACTTACTAATGAAGATCACAGACCACAGCCTTCAGTGTGGATTACACCTCAACATAAAGAAAACAAAAATCCTCACAACTGGACCAAAGAGCAATATCATGATAAATGGAGAAAAGACTGAAGTTGTCAAGGATTTCATTTCACTTGGGTCCACAATCAAGAGCCATGGAAGCAGCAGTCAAGAAATCAGAAGACGCATTGCATTGGGCAAATCTTCTGCAAAGGACCTCTTTAAAGTGTTGAAGAGCAAAGGTGTCACCCTGAAGACTAAGGTGCGCCTGACCCAGGCCATGGTATTTTCAGTCACATCATATGCATGTGAAAGCTGGACAATGAGTAAGGAAGACGGAAGAAGAGGTGACACTTTTGAATTGTGGTGTTGGCGAAAAATATTGAATATACCATGGACTGCCAAAAAAACGAACAAATCTGTCTTGAAAGAAGCACAGCCAGAATGCTCCTTAGAAGCAAGGATTGCGAACCTGCGTCTTACATACTTTGGACATGTTGTCAGGAGGGATCAGTCCCTGGAGAAGGACATAATGCTTGGCAGAGTACAGGGTCAGCGGAAAAGAGGAAGACCCTCAATGAGGTGGATTGACACAGTGGCTGCAACAATGAGCTCAAGCATAACCACGATTGTAAGGATGGCTCAGGACCGGGCAGTGTTTCGTTCTGTTGTGCACAGGGTCGCTATGAGTCGGAACCGACTCAATGGCACCTAACAACAACAACAACAACTTCCTCCTATTTCCTGTCTAGATAAGGATGTGACAGTTGGAATTCTAAAAGCATCTTCTGACCATGAGAATGGAAGCCAAATACTAAAAGGGCAGAGAAGTGAGAGAGGAGGTTTGTATTCCTCATGAAATCATGGAGCCATCATATACTAAACTAGATTAATCAGATTCTTTTATTTGAGAGAATAAACCACTATACTCCAGGATCTGTGACTAACAACTAAACATATTTCATAACAAAAAATGATACTCTAGTTTCTAAGAGATGTAAAACTTGGATAGGGACTGACCAGTGCTCAGTGCTCACATCTACACATCTTAACAGTAGAAAACACAGCTCTTGAAATTTTTTACCTCAAAACTGAACTCACATAGAGAACAGATTTATATTTCATATTTATGCTATTTTCTTTCAGACTGAGGAGAAGTTTTCAGTAAAAGTAGAACATCAGTGTTGATGAACAAGGCTGTAAGACCCACAAGTCCATCTCCTTGACTCTTGCCTTTATGTTTTAGGTATCAACTGAAGGCAGTTATATTTACTACAGAAAAGAGAACAAAGCCCTGCAAACAAACCTGGAAGCTATATGACAGTTTAACCAGGCAAGTACAAAGACATATTTCCTACCTAAATTCTAACAGTATGATAAATTGAAACATTTTATTTTCTAAAAGTTGAATTAGTTGTTCTTGCAAGACATTTACAGTTCAGTGAGCTGATAAAAAGGTGGTGTAGCATAAGATTACATACACGTGGACAATTAAGAAACACCTATAAGTGAAAAAAAGAAAAGTACTAATATGTAACCAGGACGCCAAAAGCTAAAAGATTGTCTCTACAACATTAAAGGAACATGACATGATTAGAAGGACAAAAATAAATCATGGTAAGTCTTTGAGATGCACAGCTACAATCAATCAAAATCCTAATAAAATATAATAATGTAGTGAAGATAGCTGGGTCATTGCCAGGAAAAAGTTTAAGATCTTCATCTTACTCCTGAAAGTCTGATTTAAAAAGCTTTCAGTTATCTACAAACTCTGTATAAGAGATGGCAAATACATTTCATCTCATCATTCAACTCTCATCATTGATTAGCAGTAGCCTGACATTCTGTTGAAAGGATTCTCAAATCAGAAGAAAGGAGTGCTGGGACCTAGCAGCAATGACTAAGTAGAGGCTTTGAATGGAGTGGTGGTGGTATGTACCCCACATTATTGCCAATGTCTCTGCTCTGTGTTTTTCTACTTGGCATAGTTTTAGGAGGGCAGGTCTCTTAGCCAAAGGAACTCTATCTAGAAAGGAGTCCATTCTGGGGTCCCCAAAAGGACCGTGTTTGGAAAAGTTTGACCTATAAACTCCAGAGATTGTTCTAGAGTTTACCCGAACACTAAGACAACTAATATTCAAACATCAGTTTGTGTAAATATCCACTTGATTCATCCTCTTAAGACATTAAATGTGAGGCAGTAACTTTCCAGTGGCACTATTTGGTCACGAATGTTTGATTTGACACTGCAAAACATTATATTTAAAGGGGTTTTAAAATATAAGTTTGTGCAGAAACCTGGCTAGAAAACCTTGGAATTGGTTATAGCAATGCACACCAATTTGAAAGCATCCTTTTCGTAAAACTCTATTTAGGGTAGAGCCAATTCCAATGTTAAGAAACTAACATTCACACCCATATGCAAGGGTGTGAATTTTCTTCTAAATGGATTGTTTGCTATTATAGTAGTTACAGTCTTTAATTCAGTGGTATGGGGGATTTCCTGAAATATTGTAGAATTCATTCTTCCTTCCCTGTTTCTTCTCACAACTAAAATGACTATATGTTGGTAAACTGAGATGCAGTTAGATGACATATTACGGCTTTTTTGTCATTACAATCCTGCCTCAATGTCACTCCTTTTAAGAGTCCTTTCCAGCCACCCAATCTAAAGTGCCATGTAGTCACTTATTTCACCTCATTCTATTTTAATTCTTCAGCATTTACATCTCTATAACATATTCTTTTTTTTTGTTTGTTGTTTCTCCCCCACTACCCTCATCATTATTATTTGCTGAGCAAATAATCTGAGAAGCTGGACTATATGAAAAAGAACGGGGCATCAGGATTGGAGAAAGACTCATTAACAACCTGCATTATGCAGATGACACAACCTTCCTTGCTCAAAGTGAAGAGGACTTGAAGCACTTACTAATGAAGATCAGAGACCACAGCCTTCAGTATGGATTGTACCTCAACATTAAGAAAACAAAAATCCTCACAGCTGGACCAATAAGCAACATCATGATAAACAGAGAGAAGACTGAAGTTGTCAAGGATTTCATTTTACTTGAATCCACAATCAACAGCCATGGCAGCAGCAGCCAAAAAATCGAATGACACATTGCATTGGGTAAATCTGCAGCAAAAGACCTCTTTAAAGTGCTAAAAAGCAAAGATGTCACCTGGAAGACTAAGGTGCGCCTGACCCAAGCCACGGTATTTTCAATTGCATCATATGCATGTGAAAACTGGACAACGAATACGGAAGACAGAAGAAGAATTGACGCCTTTGAATTGTGCTGTTGGCAAAGAATATTGAATATACCATGGACTGCTGAAAGAATGAACAAATCTGTCTTGGGCGAAATGCAACCACAATGCTCCTTAGAAGCAAGGATGGCAAGACTGCATCTTATACACATAGAGTCACCATGAGTTGGAATCGACTTGATGGCAACCAACAACAGCAACAACAAACCCTCATCATCCACACACTAGAATATAAGCTTCACACAACAGGGATCTTATTTGTCTTGCTTGCCACCATATTCCCTGTTCGTAAGACATTGCCTGGCACACAGTGGGCATTTAATAAATAATTCTAGAATAAAAAATATAGATATATGCCTGTACAAACAGATTGGATCATACCAAAATTACCACATTGGGTTGAGTGAGCAAACTGTACTAGTTTTTCTGGATGAAGGGAAACCTAAATTTATATCATCAAAGTTTATGGTCGATTCAACTGGAATGGCTCCCTGAGAATTTCATGCTCACCATGGATCTTCATTCTTTGTGTGTGAATCTGGGCTAAGCATAGCTCATCAGACTGTAACTTATAATTCAGCACAATTTCTGTCTGGAGTCTTAGCCACAGAGACACCAGTGGCAACCACATGCAGCCATTTTAAAATAAAAACAAAATTCAGAGAGGGCCAAAAAAACAATACCTTATGATCATAATCCTCTGGTTTCATATTCTGAACACGGTCTATAGCTTTATACATCATTTTCTCTCGGAAATCATTAACTATTTCACGTTCAACAACTCCTGAACTGCTGGGGGCAACAAGGATGTAGGTGCTTTCATCAGCTCTTGCTCGACCACGGGCCTGAGAACATAAAGAAATCAAGTCAATGAAAGGCTATGCCTTGCTACAAATTCTCCCATTCTTCACCCTCATTGCTCAGGGTCTCATCCTTCAAATGATCCCTCTTTCATCAGTAAAGTTATTTATTATCCATTCTTTGTAATTTGGCTGTTTGAAATTCAAATTGCACTTTCATACAGAAACAATGTTCTACAGAGATGATGGTCAGGTGCCCATACCAGCCCTCTAAAGCCTCAACAATGCAATGCCATCCTGTACAACATTTTTGCCCCCATGGTACCTCCCTCAAGACCCTGGGTGGCACAAATGGTTAAGCACTCAACTACTAGTGCCAAGGCTGGAGTTTTGAACCTATCCAGAGACACCTTGGAAGACAGACCTGGTGATCTGCTTCTGAAAAGTCACAGCCTATGAAGCAGTTCTCTGCACACATGGGATCACCATGAGTCAGAACTGATTCTATGACAACTAACAACAACAGCCCCTCCCTCAAACCATAGGAGCTATCATCATAGCCTTGGACTGGGGAACCCGCTCATCTCCTGCCAAGTAGTAGGGATGAATAAGGAGAAGAGACATCCTTGACCTTGGAAGTAGGGCTCTTGAGAATGCAGTTCTGTTGCTGGCATCCTACATTGGATTTTTTTTTAGTACATTTTCCCATGGAAACATGATTAACATGGTGGTAAATTTCTACAGGCCTATCAATAAAGTGGTATTCAGGTACATTTGAGTAACAGAAAAATTTGTGGGCTTTCCCAGGAGCTTAACTATCAACTATATTGTTCTCATAGACAAATGCATTCTGAATAAGAAACCACTGACTTACAAATCAACTCCTGGAATACAATAACTTCCTAATTTGGGAGCTATCTGGTCATCTTAGTTTCCCATGACTTGCCTTCCATCTGAGAATGAATGCAATTGTTAATTTTATTAACGCAATTAATTTATTTTCTCACAATTAGTTTTATAGGAAGAGTATTACATAAATTACTTAGCATTCTTAGCAACAAAAGGTACTCAACACAAAGCACTCAACAAAAAGTAACAATAATATTGTCAACATAGTGTGGGTAAGTGATAAAAGTAAAATTTTATTGAAAAGCAGGACACCACACTCTTTGTGGGGTGGTAAGCATTTATAAGTCCACCCCCTCCAACATTTTATTATGAAAAATCTCAAACATACAGAAAAGTTGGAGAATAATGGAGGAAAATGCAGAAGTACTAAGACTCAAGGATTGCGCCAAGATGGTGGCTTAGTCAGACGCACCATACAATCCCCGTATTGCAGAGACCCAAGAAACCAAGTGAAATAGATATAGGTAACAATCCTGGAACTCAGCATCAAAAGGAAGGATGAAGAATTATATCAAGCAGCAATTAGAAGGAGAAACTGAACAAAAACAGTGAATGAGAAGAGTTACAGATCGGAGGTGCCCTGCTAGCCAGCCCAGTACAGTGTGGTCATCTTAAGACAAAGCGAGGAGCAACCCTAAGTGAAGAGAACAAGAAGGCAACTTCACAGAATTCCCAACAGGACACAAAAAACTGTGCAGACAAACCTGGAGTGAAACAAGGCGAGAAGAACATGAACTAGATCTAAGGAGAGAAAGTACAGAAAGGCAGGTGAGAGCTCCAGAGATCCTGGCAACCACAGAACAGGGAGGGAGCCAGGAACCAGACAGGACAGTCCACCAGCAGTGCTCCCTGACCATTGGGGTGGGTAGCACACATGGAGTAGTATATCCATAGAGTGTCACCAGGATGTCCCCCACCTGACCAGATTCTGGGAAGCCCCCCACTTCGCATTTGGTCACTCCTACCTGCTGGCTACAGCCTACTGGGAGGGCCCTGGCATCTATGTCTGCTGACCAGAGTAGCACATTCCCCTTCCCCACCTGCCCTCCCAGTGACCAGCAATGTGAGCCCTTCCCACCACCCTGCCCACCCAGAGACCACAGTATGGGGCCCCCAACCCCCCAGGTTCATCTAGCCCACAACTGGCAACACATATCCACTCTACCCACCCACCTCCACTGCCCCAACCACCCAGCAAGTAGCAGTGCTTGCTCCTGCACTGTCAGACTGATGACCAGTGACGGCACATTGACTGCTCTGTCCATCAAACCCTACCACCACCCTACCCACCAAGCAAGTGGCAGCACACACTCCTGCACCACTGGACCGCTGATCAGTGGCGATGCATGCCCACCCTGCCCACCTCCCTGCCACTGCCCAGCCTGCCTGGTGATCAGTGACACACACCTAACCCACCCACACCTCTTCCTTCCCTCTCACTATGGCCACTACCTGCCCACCTGGTGACAGGTAGCAAGCACTCCCATGCCAGACCTGTGATCAGCAAAGCACATCCACTCTGTCCACCCAGATGTATCAAAACAAAGCAAAACAAACAAAAAAAATCAGGACAAAACAAGCAATGAGTAAATATATAAATAAATAAATAACACCTTAATACCTCGAAGACGGGAGACAATAACAAATCATGAAAAAACAGGACAATATGGCTAAAACAGTGATCGAAAAAAGGGGGGGGGCACAGAATACCTTCTTGAGGAAAAAATTATAATTGAACTACCTGGGAAGGAATTCTAAAGACTTATGTTTAGAATCCTCAAAGAGATCAAGGAAAACACACACAAACACACACACACACACCCCCTAGAAGAATTCAGGAGAACAATGCAAGAACAAAATGACAGACTCAATAGACAATTAGAAACCATATAAAACAACAACTATAAATTTAGAGGATTAACAATAAAATAACACAAAGGAAGGGCACAGAAGTAGAATTAAATCAATGGAACAAAGAATCAGCTTAGACACAAAGACATAACTAAGTTAAAACTCAAAGATGGAAACATATCAAACAAATACTAACCAAAAGAGAGTAGGAGTTGCAATAATAATTTTGAATAAAATAGACTGCAAGTCAAAATCCATTATAAGAAACAAAGAAGGGCATTATATAATGATAAAAGGGTCAATTCACCAAAATGATATAAAAATAATAAATATCTATGCACCCGATAATAGAGCTCCAAAATACATAAAACTCTAACAGAAATGAAAAGAGAAATAGACAGTTCTACAATAATAGGAGGAAATTTTAACACACCACTTTTGATGATGGACAGAACAACTAGAAAGAAGCTCAATAAAGATACCCAAAAAAACCCAGTGCCATCGAGTCGATTCTGACTCATAGCGACCCTATAGGACAGAGTAGAACTGCCCCACAGAGTTTCCAAGGAGCGCCTGGTGGATTCGAACTGCCAACCCTTTGGTTAGCAGCCGTAGCACTTACAGAAGATCTAAATAATATAATCAACCAACTCGATCTCATAAACATGTACAGAACACATCACCCAACAACAGCATAGCACACATTCTTCTCCAATGCACATGGGTCATTCTCCATAACAAACCATACTGTAGGCCACAAACCAACCCTCGATAAATTCAAAAACACTGACATAATACAAAATATCTTCTCTGACCATAATGCTATAAAACTAGAAATCAATAACAGAAAGAGCAGGGAAAAAATTAAATTTATGGGAACTGAATAACACCTTACTTAAAAACTATTGAGTCAAAGAAGAAATTAAAAATGAAATTTAAAAATTCTTAGAATCAAATGAGAATAAAGATACAACATACCAATACCTCTGGGACACAGCAAAAGCAGAGCTCAGAGCAAAATTTATAGCAATAAATGCACACATCGAAAAAGAAGGTCTAAAATCAATAATTTAACCTGACAACTCGAACAAATACAAAAGAACAGCAAAAGAAGTCCACACTTACCAGAAGAAAGGAAATAAAAATAAAAAAATAAAGATCAAAGGAGAAATAAATGAAATAGAAAAACAATAGAAAGAATCAACAATACTAGAAGTTAGTTCTTTGAGAGGACGAATAAAATTGATAACCACTAGCCAAATAGACACAAGAACAAAATTAGAAGATTTAAATAACCAAAATAAGAAATAAAATATGTGACATTACAACAGAACCAACTGAAATAAAGAGGATCATAACAGAATATTACAAAAAATCACACTCCAACAAATTTGAAAACCTAGAAGAAACGGACAAATTTCTAGAACATGCTACCTACCTAAACTGACACAAATAGAGGTTGAAAATCTAAACAGACCCACAACAAAAGAAGAAATTGAAGATGTCATAAAAAAAAAAAAAAAACCCTCCAAACAACAACAACAACAACAAAAAAAACCCGGCCCAGACGGCTTCACCAGAGAACTCTACCAAATATTCAGAGAAGAATTGACACTAATTCTACTCGAACTATTCCGGTGAACAGAAAAGGAAGGGATACTACCTAATTCATTTTATGAAATCAGCATAACCCTGATACCAAAGTCATGGAAAAGATACCACAAAAAAAGACAATTACAGACCAATATCCCTCATGAATATAGATGCAAAAACTCTTGACAAAATTCTAGCCAGCAGAATAGAACAGCGTATCAAAAAAAATAATGCATTGTGATAAGGTGGGATTCATACCAGGGATGCAAGGATGGTTCAACATTAGAAAATCAACCAGTGTAATTCACCACATAAATAAAACAAAGGAAAAAAAATCACATTATCATCTCAATTGAAGCAGAAAAGACATTTGATAAAACTCAACACTTCCTTAACATGATTAAGAGTATTTATGTAAAGCCAACGGCTAACATTATTCTGAACAGAGAGATTGAAAGTATTCCCACTGAGAATGGGAATGAGACAAGGATTACCATTATCACCACCCTTATTCAATATTGTACTGGAAGTCCTAGCCAGAGAAGTAAGGCGAGAAAGGGAAATAAAGAGTATCCAAATTGGTAAGGAAAAAGTAAAACTACTCCTATTCACAGATGGCATGAAAATTCAGAGATTCCTTAAGAAAGTTACTGGAACTAACAGAAGGGTTCAGCAAAATTGTAGGGTACAAGATCAACACACAAATCAATTTGGTTCCTCTACACTAACAAGGCAAACTCTGAAAAGGAAATCAAGAAAACAATACCACTTACAATAGTTCCCAAAAGAACAAAATACCTAGGAATAAATATAACCAGGTATCTTAGTTATCTACTGCTGCTATAACAGAAATACCACAAGTCGATGGCTTTAACAAAGAGAAATTTATTTCCTCACAGTAAAGTAGACCAGAAGTCCAAATTTAGGTCATCAGCTCTAGGTGAAGGCTTTCTCTATCAACTCTAGAGGAAGGTACTTCTCATCAATCTTCCCCTGGACTAGGAGCTTCTGCACATAGGAACCCCAGGTCCAAAGGACATACTTTGCTCCTGGCACTGCTTTCTTGGTGGTATGAGGTCCCCCTGTCTCTCTGCTTGCTTCTCTCTTTTATATCCCAAGAGAAACTGGCTCAAGGCACAATCCAATCCCGTAGATTGAGTCTGCCTCATTAACACAACTGCTGCCCATCTCCCCCATTAACATCATAGAGGTTTAGATGCTGGAAAGTCCCAAGCCCATAGGTCAGGCTGAGGGTTCTCCTGACTCATGTAGCTGTAGGGGCAGATGAACCCAAGATCACCATGCCAGATGGCCTCACAAGCTGTGTAGGCTGATGAATCCCATGATTGGGAGGTAAGCTGCTAGCTCAGGTCTCACAAACCAGAGGTCAGATGATGAGCCAGGTGCAGGATCCAGAGAGAGCAAAAGCCAGCTAGCTTTGCCAGAAAGTGCACAAATATTGGATACAGTCCTCACCCCCAAGGAAACTCCCTTTCAACTGACTGGCTGCTCATAGTAATTACATCATGACATACCTGCCAAATTACATAATAACTGGCAAACCACTTAGAATCATGGCTCAGCCAAGCTGATACACAACCCTGACCATAAACACTATCCAAAATGATCTATAAATACAATGCAATCCCAATCCAAATCCCAACAACATTCTTTAACTAAATGGAAAAACTAATCTCCAAGTTTATATAGAAAGGAAACAGGCCCTGGATAGCTAAAAACAGTACTGAAGAAAAAGAACAAAGTAGGAGATGTCACACGTTCCAATCTAAGAATTTACTATACAGCCACAGTAATCAAAACACGCTGGTAGTTATATAATGACAGACACATAGACCAATGGAACTGACTTGAGAACCCAGAAGTAAATCCAACCATCGACAGGTGATCTTTGACAAAGGGTCAAAGTCCATTCGATGGAGAAGAGACAGTCTCTTTAACAAATGGTGCTGGCAAAACTGGATATCCATTTGCAGAAAAATGAAACAGGATCCATATGTCACACCGTATACAAAAGCTAACATAAAATGGATCAAAGGCCTAAATATTAAAGCAAAAACTATAAAATTCCTGGAAGATAATATAGGAATAAATGTAGGGATCATAATTTTTGGCATAAATACACTATCAAACACACCTAAAAATGCACTAATAACAGAAGATAAACTATGTAACTGGATCTGCTTAACACTTAAATACTTATGCTCACCAAAAGACTTTACTAAGAGTAAAAAGAGAACCTTCAGACTGGGAAAAAATTTTTTGGCAACAACATACCTGACAACAGTCTAATCTCTAAAATATACACAAAACTTGAGCAACTCAACAACAAAAAGACAATCAGATATAAAAACTAGGCAAAGGATATGAACAGACACTTCACACAAAGGGGATATTCAGGTGGCTAACAAACACAGTAAGAGATGCTTGTGATCATTAGCCATTAGTGAGATGCAAATCAAAACTACAGTGATACACCATCTCACCCCAGCAAAAATGGCACTGATCGAAAAAAACAGAAAACAAATGTTGGAGAGGTTGTGGGGAGATTAGAACTCTTACATACTGCTGATGGGATTGTACAATGGTAAAACCACTATGGGAAATGGTATGGTGCTTCCTCAAAAAGCTAGAACTAGAAATACCTTATGATCCAGCAAACCCACTTCTAGGTATACATCCTAGAGATATAAGAGCAATGACATGAATAGGCATTGGGAAAGGCAACACACAATATGGGGGAAGTCAGCACAACTTGACCAAGGTCAATGAAGACACTGAGAAGTACACAAGAATAAAGAACAACGACAGTAAATGCTGTAACATATACAATTTTGAAACAAAAATAATAACAAACAAAAAATATGAGTGATTAAATAGGTAGATATGTATACTATACGGGTGTGGAAAGGCATACGGGAGTACATGCACACATATATACAGGTGTATCTGTGGTCATATGTATATACATGTTTGTATGTGCTGCATATTTTTTTTTATGTGCTGCATATATATTCATATATACAATAAAGCACATGGGGGCACAGTTATGGATATTCCCTAGACATATCCGAACACTCCATGGGATTGATTTACTGGGTTTGAAGGCTCAGGACAATAGTCTCAGAGGACAAGTAGGTCAACTGGCATAACTCAGTTAATAAACATAATGCTCTCCACCCTAGTTTGATGAGTAGGCATCTGGGGTCTTAAAAGCTTGCAAGCGGCCACCTAAGACACAATTATCGGTCTCTTCCCGTCTGGACCAAACAAGAGTGAAGGAAACCAAAGACTCAAGGAAGAAATTAGTCCACAGGACTAATGGCCCACATGAACCACAGCCTCTTCTAGCTGAGACCAGGAGAACTAGATGGTGCTTGGCTACCACTATTGACTATTCTGACCAAGGACACAATAGAAGGTCCCAGTTAGAATGGGAGAAAAATGTAGAACAAAACTCAAATTCATAAAAATGACTGCACTTACTGGACTGATAAAGACTGAAGGACCCCCCAAGACTATCACTCTAAGACACCCTTTTAACCCGGAACTGAAGCCACTCCTGGAGTTCACCTTTCAGCCAAATAATAGATTGGCCTATAAAATAAACAATAACACCTGAGAAGACTGTGCTCCTTTAAGCAATCAACTGCATGAGACCAAATGATCAACATTTACCCAAGAGCAGAGAAGGCAAGGAGGGGCAGGGAAGCTGGACAGGAAATGGCAAGAGTGCTGACACACTCTGGGGATTGTAATCAATGTCACTGAACAGTTGGTGTATGAATTGTGTATGAATCTAATTTGTTGTGTAAATTTTCACCTAAAACATAGTAAGATATGCAAAAAAGAAATAGCATGGCTCCCAAAGTTTTGGGAGTGTTACTTTGTTGGACATTTATGAGATGTGATGATTCAGATTCCAAGTCCAGTTGGGGCTCACACAGTCACCCTAGAAATGAGGAGGCCTCTTTTCACCCTTACAAATGGGGCCAGTGTCATATCCCTAGTAAGTCTTAGGACACAGAAATAACAACCGAAGGAGTTATTTAAAAACAAAAAACAAAAAATCTGGTTGTCATATGAATTAAACAAGAAAAAAGGCAGTAGTGTACAACTTTTCACAACTGCTCTTTTAGCAGGAAAAAGATTTATATTTAAAACTAAAAAGGTGTTTTTTGCTCCTTGACTTAAAAGAAAGCAAGTAAAAAAAGAAAAGTAAACATCAACATATTAGAATTATCTGAATGTACCTGGACCATGGCTATTTCGTTAGTGACGAGACCATAGCGGATGACGATATTGCATTCTTTGATATCCAGACCTTCTTCTGCCACTGTGGTCGCGATAAGCAGATTTATTTTTCCAGTGCGAAATTTACTAATGACTTCTTTTTGTTCATTCTGTAGAAACATTTTAATAAATTCAATTTTGTGAGGCTAAACACATTAAAATTCTTCTAATTAGGAGGCGAAATAATAAATTGCAACTGGTCAGTGTAAATCAAAGGATTAGATCATACGCGGATTTGCTGCCATCTGTTTTTGGCATTGAGCAAAGGCACGATGGTGAGACAACATTTGATTTCCAATCTGGGATTACCACACAATAACAAAAATATTTCCATCCTCCAGTCTGGAGGTTGGAAGACCATCATTCATGCCAAGGAAATAAACTGACGGGCAACTTGGGAGGAAGAAAGGAGGGAGGCACTTTCAGCTGGGGAGACAAGATGGCAATGAAATGCTAAAACGGGCCTTTCTTTCTCCCACATTAACTTTGGAATCTTTAATAATCAAAGTCAAAGGTTAAGATGAAGTTATATTTTTACAGATTGTTGAATTTTGAGTCACAGAGAAAAATGCAAACTGAATTCCACATTTGGTCACTTTAAGAGTCATTCAAACAAGAAACAGAATATCCCTGGAAAGACACAAGAGACCAGGAAAACACTGGCTACCTCCTGGGATGGGAGCTAGAAGAAAGCAAGGAAGTGGTATGCTCTTGTACCTTACAAGTTTTGAATGAAATTTTTAAAAGATGATATTAATAAAAATAAAAGAATGGGTTATGAAAAACACAATTAAAACAAGTATCTTAAAAATATACGAATTCTGAAAGTTAATGTAAATAAAGAAATTAAAATATGCACTCTGGCCCTTGCATAGGAAGAACTGAGTGAGCATAAAAATAGCCCAGTATGGCCAGTGTACTTTTATTTTCATAAACACTCCCATCAAAGCTGTTGGCCCAACCAGCCTTTGGTACACATCCACCCTATTTTTGGCCCTCATATATTAAACAAAAATAAACATACCGGACTGACAATGAGCTTTTCCAACTCCTGCCCTTTCTTCTCAGAAGCAGCATGAGTTTGTACTGGACTCCTAACTGCTAGCGTAACCCTGCCGTAAGGCTCCTCTGGAGTCTTCCCTGATCATGTCACTCTCCTGCCCTCACTTCCACTGAGAAAAACTTGCAAGGCCTTGGATTTTGGCAGATGTCAGTGCCTTAATTCAAAGGAGTAACTCTAATAATGAAAATTCCAGACACAGTGTCAGGCCTTTAAATTACATCAAGTAGATACCTAACTCCTCCCCTAATTTGTAAATCCACTTCAGTTTACATGGTGGGAGTGTGGAGAGTGAGGAAAGGAATGTGCTCTATAGTTCGCCATGCAGGCCCCCAAGTTTGAAATGGGTAAGAACAAATGGGAGCTTGGAAACATACTTTTCATTTGTACCCCGCCTTTTTGCCAAGAGGATCTGAGGTCACATACAACACTAAAGCTAATATAATAGAACTTGAAAAATAGGACCAGAAGATAAAGAGTGTAGGTGTATTACTTGTAAGGATTAATACAGTTGCTTTGAGACTGAACTTCAGTTTTACCTGTGAGCTTCCTAGAAGCCAGGACAAAAAGGCAAATATTATTTAAACTACTCATCCAAAAGGAGGACACAAACTCATTATCGAAAGAAGATAATGCTTTCACTGGTACTAAATTGAGTCACAAACACTAAAACAGATTTAATTTCCTCCAAGAGCAGATTAAAAAAAAAAAAAGCAAAATCATAATATTAAAACCAACCAAACAAAAAAATTTCCCTGCTATCTTGTTGATTTTGAGTCATAAATGTGATTTTTTAAGAGGCAACAATAATATGACACAGGTTCATGGTAGCTAGTGGTCTAATTTGATTGCAGTTTAAGACTTAACAATCTTAGGGAGTATTGGGGTTGAATATTCCCTAGATTTTTATTCATTTTTCAGTAAATATTTATGGAGTTCCTACACATGTCTTTATGGAGTACCTATTCGTGTTACTAGGAGTTGAGATATGGCAGTAAAATGAAACCAAGTTTCACACCTCATGTAGTTTATTTTCTAGTGGTGTGCAAGAGGAGCCCTGATGGCACAGTGGTGAAAAGCTCAGCTGCTAACAAAAGGGTTGGTGGTTCAAACCCACCAGTAGCTCTGTTGGAGGGTTGCTATGAGTTAGAGTTGATTCAACAGCAATGCGTTTGGTCTTTTTTTGGGGGGTGCGAAACAAGTAAACATGTAATTTTTTCAGGTGACAGTAAGTACTAAGGAGAAAGCAGGATGAGGGAGACAGAGAGTGGTGGGAGAGAGTGGCTGGTCTGCTAGTCTACAGAAGGTGGTCAGGGAAGGACTCTGAGGAGGTGACAGTTGAGCAGGGTCTTAAAATGAAGGACCAAGGCTATTTTATATATATATATATATACATATATATATATATATACATATATATATATACACACACACACATACATGTATATATACACATACATATATATACACACAGCTGTGATACGTATGTGTGTGTATGTATATATATGCACACATATATATAAAATGTTGCTAGTTGCTTTTGAGTCATTCCAGCTTATGATGACCCCATGTGTGCAGAGCAGAGCTGCTCCATAGGGTTGTCAAGGCAATGACCTTTCAGAAGGTCTCTCTTCCAAGGTGCCTCTGGACAGGTTTTGAACCGCCAACCTTTCAGCTAATAGTGGAGCATTTAACCATTTGTGCCACCCAGGGATATATATACATATATGTGTGCGTGTGTGTACTCACTGCCGACCTTTCGGTTAGCAGTTGAGCGCTTTGAACCACTCCACCACCCACCAGCCGCTCCATGGGAGAAAGATGTCGCAGTCTGCTTCTGTAAAGATTTACAGCCTTGGAAACCCTATGGGGCAGTTCTACTCTGTCGTATCGGGTCACCATGAGTGGGAATTGACTCAATGGCAGTGGGTGAATATGCTTTTATAAATTAAAAACAGGATAAAGCAAGCCCTGCTCTTCTCTCTAGTTCAGCCTACAATCTGAAAAGAAGAAACATGCAAATAATAACAAGAAGTGCAGTATCTCATAAATTCTAAGATGAATTTTTTTTTCACATTTCGACCATCCTGGATATTGAGATATGTCTTATAAACTACAATCTCTTTGTGAAATATAGATTTAGATGACATTACTGTGGCATAGGCAGAAATTCAAATCCTGTTGGCCTGAATGATGGTGAACATAACAGACCTACTCCACACACGTGGGTCCCATGAGTCGGAATCCATTCGAGAGCAACTAACAACAACATCATAATGTACAGAGTTTTTTTGGGGGGGGTTCTAATTTTCCCACTTGATAAATATTTCTCCATTTTGTTACTAAAATGTTGAGCACTTTTTTTTTTTTGCAAGAAAAATTTAGAAATTACAAAAGAAATTTAGAAAGTTCATCTAAGTATGTGAAAAAAAATGACTCCTAGGTCAGTGCTTGGCTTATCAAATGCCACAAATTAGATTGTTACTAAATTCAAATTTTATGTCAAGAACAAGGATTTTATTCTATAATAATTATTTGTAGGGTGGTTAGAGAACTGATAAAGCTAACTGATGAAGGATAATAATAAAAACCCATCTATCAATTTATTGTATTATGGTGGTTTGCATGTTGCTATGATGCTGGAAGCTATACCAACAATATTTCAGATAGTGGACAGGTTTCAGCAGAACTTCCAGACAAATATGGAATAGGAAGAAAGGCCTGGTGAACTACTTAAAAAAAAATTAGCCAATGCAAATCTTATAGATTATAACAGCACATTGTCCAATGTAGTGCTGGAAGATGAGCTTCCTAGGCTGGAAGACACTCAAAATACAACTGGGAAAGAGCTACCTCAACAATGGACTCCAATATATCAGTTATGAAGATGGCATAGGACTTGGTAACATTTTGTTCTGTTGTAAGGTCACTGTGAGTTGGAGCCAACCCAATAGTAACTAACAACAGTGTAAAAAAAAATTCCAAAAGGATGTTCATACCTGTGTCATGTGCGTGAACTCGCTGCTGTGTCCAGCTCCAATTAGGTGGTGGGCTTTGACTCCGACTTCTGCAAATTTGTCGTTTTCAGTGATCCACTGGGAAAGGGCAAATGCACTCTGTCGTGTTTTTGTAAAAATGATTCCCCTGGCTGATCCCTCAGTCCTAGTATATTGTTCCATTATGGTGTTTCTTAATTTCTCCAGTTTTTCATTTTCATGTTGTGGGTTTTCAGCCAACTTTTTCAATATTCTCCTGTTGTCTTCAAGAAACAATTAATCAAAATTAGCAAAATATACAAATAATTACACTACAGTATCTGTTTAATGATGCACTGAAATTTGCTCAATGACAATTACGCATTGTCTAATAATCAGGCTGGTTTAATAAATAAATTCACTGCAATCATCTTGACAATAAGACTGTATGACCAAATGATCAATTGTAATCATATAACTCATGGCTAATCTGGTCACATCTGTTAGAAACAGCCCCAGTGTGAGTGAAATTTCTTCTTTCAAAATGATATTTTAACAGGCCCTTTGGGGAGCTTATAAGTAGCAGCTTCACGCCAAAGAGATAAACACATGAGATCAAGCGATAAATGGTACATTGATTCTTACCAAAAAATAAAGTCATAAGAAATCTATCTGTCCCATGCAGTTTCAAAGGCTTCTTTTCAGCATCTTCATCTTTGCCACCATCATCATCACCACTGTCACCACTCTCATCACTATCATCTTCTAGGACTGCAAACTTCTTGTCTTTCTCGTCATTATAGAAAGTTTCAAGATGATTATATGCGTCGATCATTCGGATTGTGTCATTAATTTGTAGGGCCTCATTGTACTTTCTCAAATGCTCTGCACAAACACGGTCTTTGCGATTTCCTTCTCTTGCAGCTACAAAAGAATATATTATGTATAGTGAGATAATAAGTGCAGACAACCCCTAAATTATGTTGTGGACAAGAATATGTTTATAATAAAAAACAAAACAAACAAAAAAACCAGTTGCCATCAAGTTGATTCCAACTCATGGCAACCCCGTGTGTTACAGTGTAGAATGACGTTTCGTAGGGTTTTCAGTGGCTTTTGGAAGTAGATCGAAAGGTTTTTCTTCCAAGGTGTCTCTGAGTGGATTCGAACCACTAAACCTTTTGGTTAGCAGCTGAGCACTTCACCATTTGTGCAATGTTTGTAACACTGTCTCTAAAATCTCCACCTTGATTTTGAAATGGGCAAGTTAAGGCTAAAAATGTACCGTGAGAACTAAGAGGAGGCAAGCTGTCCAATTCCTAGACTTGCTGTCTGAGCTCTGCATCAACAAAAACACATACTTTATCCACGCTGACTCAGAGGAATGACATGAAAAACATATTAGGGGAGTTTGCCTTTGGAGACATAGCTATTAATATTTATCTTAGCATTTTAAACATGCAATAAGTCAAAGACTGAAGATAAAGAGAAATGGATGGATTGGTGTCCCTTTTCTTAGATAAGGAATTACAGCATGTTTATCTTTGTACTATTTAGAACACAGATATTCCATTTGCTTTCAATCTGGTTGACATAATCATCTGAAATCTTGGCACAAACGTGGACTAAAATAAGTGTTGGGTCAAAATCCAAATTACCTTTTTTTTCCGTTTGAATGGCCCATTGTTCATAGGGTTGGGTTCCAAAATCTGACATTGGATTCATTTGGCAAAAAGTTTGAATCTTTGTCATTATTTCTAAAAGTTTCTCTTTAAATGGGTCCTAAAAATAAATTACATACTTATTCTTACATATTTATATTGTTAAAGGAAAAAAAATTATCTTTTAAAACATAGTTTATAATAATTTGATTCAGACTATTTGTCTAGATAAAAATAAAAAATAATCTTTGATAACCTCTTTGTACCTTTATTTTTTGTCCAGCTTCTCCTTTACCTCCACTCTCAATCCACACCCACACCAATACCATGTATCCCTGCTGGAATTTCCAATTTAAAAGTTTCAAAAAGTAAAGTTAATGAATGATATAAACCTTGAATATTAAAGATAATTTGAAAAACATATTAATGTCACAATTACTTGGAAAAGGCTACAATCTGATTTAAGAAATACTCTTTGAAGCACTGGCTTCAGTATTATTTTGACTAAAATAAAAAATTGACAGGTGGAGTTTTGAACAAAGTCAGATACAAAAGAGTACATACTGTATGATTCCATTTATATAAAGTTCAAACTTATCCTTGGTGTTAGAAGTCAGGATAGTGGTCCCCTTTAAGGGTGGTGACTGTAAGGGGTCAGCAAGGGCTTCTGGGGTGCTAGCAATGTCCTATCTCTTGATCTGCATTTTGGTTATACAAGTGTTTTCAGTTTATGAAAAGTCAATGATCTATATACTCATGACTTCGCATTTTTCTTCATGAATGCTATACTTCAATAAATCATTTACTAAAAAATTAAGTACATTAAAGAGTAGGATGGCAAATTGTTTTTAAAAAATATCCTGAAAATGTTGGGTTCTTTTCATGATTATGAATAGAAATATACATTTAAACTAACCGCCTAAATGTTTAAATGTATGTTTCTAACATGAAGTAAAGAAAAATAAAGTGTATTCAAATCTGCTAGTACAGCTGGAATAGATAATACTCTTTTTCCAAATTTCAAAAAAAAAAAAATCATCTATGGAGGTTGGTCACTAACAGTGGGTTAGTGCCTCTTATATATCCAGCATAATAATATCTATGGCATATATGTGATATCATTTAATCCTAACATCCTGATGAGGTAGATTTCAATAATTAAAGTTATTATCAAGTATATACAGCTAAAACTGATCATGCTTTTACAATTTTACAAAAGAAAAATAATGACAAAATGTACTAGTCATAATGTCCAAATTGACTCTCAGTTGGTGTTTACACTCCGTGAAAATATTCATTGCAAAAGCACCATTAAAGTAAATGTTTCATTTCTTTACCATGTCAGTGTTTTCCTTAGAAAGTAAATATGCAAATATGCAAATTAGGCAGGATTCTCATTAACATTGCCAACTATAATCTGGTAGCATCAAAATGTTTCTGATTTTGGTAGTGTGTTATGTCAGAAAAGCAATCTTGGAATTTACAAAGAAAAGTGAAAAAGTAGAAAAGGGTAAAAAGAACTATGATAGTTTAGCTGTGCAAGCCTTGTACCCCTCCATGGCTCATATGTAGTCAAATAGTCACTGAGCTACTATATGCTTCACATGAGCTACAAAACTAAAACGAGGATGGAGAAAATACACAGCAGCGCTTTGCTGCCTAACAGCAAAAGAAAAGAATAAAACTCTAACTTTCTTGCTAAAATTTTATAATAATGTTTTTCAGATGGTCAGTATAAAATAGGCTTTGTCATTTTTTAATTTAGTATGGCATCACCAATCAAATAAATATAAAATGTTAAGTACATACTTCTCTGGTGTCATCTGCAATTGCAAACTTCTTGCAAGGCTCCTTTATGTGTTCCCTGAGTTCACCAACATTTTCTTTCACAGTTTTAATGGTAGATGCATCAAGATTGGCACATATCTAGAAAAAAAGATATTTTTCAATATTCAAATAATTACTTTTACAGTTCAACTGATTCAACATAGAATTCTTTTTCAGGTGAGAAATATGTAGCATTATTTGCTAAATACAGCATTTTACTATTGTTTTTCTGTGGACCTGTGTAACCAATAACGTTTTTATTATTAGGAGGGCTTCTAAATCAAATTGGTGGGTAATTCTGAAAAGAAGGACATTTATTTTTCATTTCTGAAATTCCTTTTTCATCTAGAAAATCCAACACGAATATAGCAAGAATATAGCAACTTGCAGTGACAGGTAGAGAATAAAATATATTCTTATGATATCATCTTATAATATGCTTATCCTAAGATAACCATATATCACTCATATTAAAGGTCATCTTGACACCCATGGATCATACTGCCACCCTGTTCTACATACAAAGAAGGCAGTGCAAAGCTGGGAGCAGCAAATGCCCGTGTGGCTGGCTCTAGACTGAAGCTAGTCCTTAATTCTAGTAATAAGTTTTATCTTGGAGCCAACAATCAAGAATCTGAATGCAGTGTCTATTCTACATGACTGTTACTGAGTTCAGCTGAAAGGAAGAGACTGAAAATACAAAGGCAATTGCCTTGGTGCTGGCATTTTTCTCAGTTACTCTGAATCCATTTAACACTTGAGACCAACAGCAGCACTTTATCTGGTATCACCATTTGGGGGCAGCTGAAAAGTAATACATCTTTAGTAAAGATCCTGATAGCTCCATTTTCCAGTTAATTTGATTTACCCAGAATCTGAGGGTCCCTTAGAACAGCAAAGACAGTAAAAAACTCCTAATTTTGAAATGGAATAACATTTATCATGTATGAAAAGTAGAAAATCTCACAGTTCATGCATATTTCTATACCAAATAGATGATTAAGTTTAACTATAAGAATAGATGTTGAAAAGAAGGCATTTCATTTTTGTGACATTGTTCTATGTCATAGTTATTTATTGAAGCATATTATAATTTTGTAGAAGATTAAATATATATACTTTAGTTAGAGCAAATAGATTTCACTTAATTGATAATCACGGAATACTTTCTTTCTATATACTCCCTGGCACCTGGATGCAACTTTAATGAAAAACCCAAGAAGCACTGGTATTCGTTTTAGCTTTGTTTTTATTGGTTATACCTAAAGTACTTACTTTTAAAATGTGTTCGTCAGCTTTGGCTTGTTTTCTGGCCCCTCCAACACCAGGTGAAGCAGTTAATCCTAGTATCTGAGGTAGAGGAATGACTGGTTTGTTTTGTTTTTTGAGTCTATTATTTTTCAACTTCTGTTCCAAATAGCGCCTCATGATGTTATTATAGACTGCTTCTTTGTTGGTGTGATGGCATTCATCAATGACGATGAGGGAAAAGTCTTAAAAGAAAATCCAGATGGTTCATTTGTCCATACCAGCAAACTACAATGAAAGAAGTATCTTTAACCCAGTAAACTGAGCTGGGATTTTTCTTGGGTCAGATACCGCCACAGCTCTCTGTCACTTTTCAGGAGGAAAATGCAACTAGGAACTTGCATATACAGAAGTTCATAAATATTAATAATAAAAATGTCCCTGTTAGATACCACCCCTGATTAATAGATGAATTTCAAACATCATATAGAGCTAAGAAGTATTATGGGGTGGAATTCAAACCCTGGCTTATTTCCAAAAACTCTCAGGATTTTACTTTTGTTCTTTAATAAGTTATTTTTTAAGTTGGTAGGTACTGCAGCCCTGGTTGCATACTGGTTAAGAGCTATGGCTGTTAACCAAAAGGTTAGCAGTTTGAATCCACTAGCCACTCCTTAGAAACCCTATGGAGCAGTTCTACTCTGCCCTATGGGGTCGCTATGAGTAGGAACAGAATCAACAGCGACGAGTTTATGTTTTGATTTTATTCCTTCAAATGAAAGCCACACTATTTAAAGATGGATAATTCTGCCTTGTTTTAACATTGCATTTAATTATTATAACTATTTTTACTTTCTTTCCTACAACCTTCCTCCCTTCTCTTCCCATCCCCCATAAAATAGAAAGAATATTATTTTTATTCTATAGAGAAGGAAGATCTAACAAGATCCAACAGAACAAACCAGGAATTTTTCAGTACCTAGAAATAAAAAGTAAATTGAAGTCCAATGTCTGACTGATTTAATAATGCTATCTTATAGGGCCAACTTATTACAATCGACTCAACAGCAACAGGTTTGTTTTTTGGTTTAGATAGAATAAAATGTTCTAATTAAAAACTTATTATCGATTTTTTAGTTTGTTTGTTTCCTCTAAGGAATAGAACAAGGGTTTTAAAGAGCAATGAAAGACAATCTAAAGTAAGATTTATTTTTTCTTTTTATCAATATCTTTTACATTATTTACCACAGCCCTTATTCCTATCATTAATACTACTGTTCTTTTTATAAAAAGAAATATTCAACCAACCTGACAACTGGACACCAGCATCTTCTCCTTTTTCTGAATTTAAAAGGGAGTTTTCAAGAATTTGAGCTGTGCTGATAATAACATCGCAGGATTTGACAACTTCTGGAAATGATATTTTCAGTTGAGTATCACCACTTAATCCCATAGTACGATACCATTTCTTCAAAAATGGTTTGAACTCTTTGCGGAATAGTTGTTCAACTAAAGGTACCTTAAAAAAAAAAAAAAAGTCCAGATTAAAAAAAAAGAACAGTCAAAGGAAAACGAGCATTGCTCAAAGGCCTACCATGTGCCAACCACTAACGGAGGTGTTTACATTATCAGTTCATTAGGCATAACAACCTATCAGTTCATTAATTTATCTGTCAATAAACATTTATAGAATACCTGTTAGGCATCAGACATTTTGTCTGTGATACAAAGATATTTAAAATATGTTCGACAACCTTGAGGAACTCAGTCTAGCTGGGCACATACACCAACGTAAAATAAAACAGCAAATTATTACAACACGGGGCAGTAATTCCTCCTTAGGAACATATACAAAGTGACAGCAAAGAGGAAGAAGCAACTAATTGCTCCAAAGAAGGATTTATAAAGACTTATAATCTAGTAGAGTCCCTGGGTGGTACAGTTAATTCTCTCAGCTGCTAACTGAAAGGTGGGCTCTTTGGGTCCATCCAGAGGCACCTCAGAAGACTTCCTTCTGAAAAATCAGCCACTGAAGACCTTATGGAGCACACTTCTACTCTGACACATGAGTCGGAATAAACTCGACAGCGACTGATTTTGTTTTTATAATTTAGAAAACAATGACTCAGTGAAAAGATAAGTTGAAACGAAGGATGGATAAGAAATAAATTTTGAATTTGTTGAGCAGGATCAGGCTATAAAGGGCTAGGAACACCAAGCAAAGTATTTTAAATTTAATTTAATATTTTACAGGAAGCCTTAGGAGTTGTGTTGTAGAGTGATATATTCCTTTTGTTTGTTTTGGGATCAGGCCAAAGGAAGGACTGGAGGAAGCAAGAAACTAAGAGTGAGGAGTTGAGGCACTGACTAGGGGATGAATATGAATAAACTGCTGGAATAGCTTTGGTGTTCGGGACAAAAAAATCCCAACAACAACAAATAGGCTTGGCAAGAGGAGTAGAAGTTTTGATCCATTTCACCTGTATGTGGCAGTGTCTGCTGAAGGCGGCTAGGGTGATACCTCGATATTACACATTACCAGAATACCTGCTGGGTTAGGGGAAAGAAAGAGCCGGACCAACTTGAAGGTCACGTCCTAGGAACACTAGTACAATGAAAGCCAGGCATGTATAGTGTGGCAAATAGAGTTGGCAGGAAAAGTTTCAAGGGAAAGCATCAAAGAATACTCATTATGTTCCTGATACTGTGATCATTATCAGTGGTTACCTTTCCACTGGTCTGCAGGGTATGTGCTTTACATCTTTTATAAGGTTGTTAGTTGCTGTTCAATCAATTCAGACTCATGACGACCTCATGCATGTAGAGTAGAATTGTGCTCCACAGGGTTTTCAAGTCTGTGATCTTTTAGAAGCAGATCACCATGCCTGTCTTCCCAGGCCCCTCTGGGTGGGTTCAAATTGCCAACCTTTCGGCTAGTAGTTGGTTGCTTAACTGTTTGCACCAACCAGGGACGCCTTTACTTAAGGTAAACTCTGATTAGGTGTCAAAAAAAGGACTGGCTGGTCTTGCTCGGTAAGGAAATAGTGTATGAAGAACATTGCTATGCATTATTGGTTAGTAGAAACGATGAAGGCTTTTAAGAGTGAATGGAGAAGGAGTGCTAAAAGCGAATCAACAAATTCCAAGGAAGCAAAGTGGACTTAAGTAACCAAGATTGGTGAAAGAAAGAATAAAATACAGGCTAAAAAGAATAAGTAGAGAAACTTTCACTTAGTGTTTTTCCAAGTGAGGCCTATGATCTACTTGCCACAAAATCACTTGAGAGACTTGAAAAATGCAGACTCCTGGGCCCCACCCAAGAAATACTCAATCTAGGGACAAACTCTGGGGACAGAGCCCTGAAACCTGCACTTTTATGAAGTGTCCCACGTTACATTTAAGCCCTTTGAAATTTGAGAACCACAGCTCTTCTCCTTCTTCTACAAACTCTTTCCTGGTTAACTCTTCTAGAAATATTCTTTTTGTTCCACTTATATAAGACAGAGGGTATAATCTGAGAAAGAAGTCATAAAGAAAGATTCTGAGGAAAAGAGTAGAAATTGAATTTAGTGAGAAAAGGTAGTATGATTCAGAGGAAGGAAAATCAGCCTCTGAAAACAGCTACTCCAGCCACTTGCTCTTTGTGTGACCTTCTAGTTATTTAATCTCTGCTCATCTCAATTCTACATTAACAAAATGAGAATATTGTTAACCTACATAATAGGGTTGTTATGCAAGTTATAAGAAATAGAGCCTGGCATATTTCCAGTACTCAGAAAACTTCCCTGATAGTTCACCTATGTTTTTATTCTGGCAGTAGAGTATGATGGAAAGAGAAGACCCGGTGCGGTTAGAAGATAAGGGTTCAAGTCTCTCAGCTCTGCTGTCTCTTGGCTGCATTACCCCTGACAGCCAATTCAAGTCTCAAAGCCTCAGTTTCCTGATGGGTAAAATGGGGATAATAATAATGGCCCCCTCTTGGGCATGTGATACAGTGACGTGAATTTCTGCCCATAAAGGGTGAGTCAATATCTTCCAAAGATGCCACATCCTCTAATCTACAGAACAAAAACAAGTTGTCACAGAAGGTAACAGGTGTTGGAAATCCTGACACTCACTGGGGGTGGTGTTGACTTCCTATTGAAGGACACAGAGAAAGCCATATGCAAGCCTGACATGGCTAATTGGGAGGTGTGTGGTCCTTTTGGAGCCTTTTCCTGAGATGTGACAGAATGCCTGCCAAGACTAATCAAACCCAACTGCTACCCACTTCTGCTGAATCATATGGGGCTGCATTTCAGCATCTGAAGGAACCTGGGATTTATCTCTTGTGATGTTGAAGCCCTAGATAGGAAATGAAGGTCTGGGAACACAGGTGGTGTTTTCATTTCTCCTTGCATTTGACGGCTATATCTATGGAAAGGAGGGAGGAAAGGAGATGAAAGTAAATGGCGTTGGGGAATGGGATTTGCCTCTTCGAGATCACGAGTTACAATATCTTGCTTCTGGGCCAAATACAGAACAAAGGTTATGTTGACTTTCTGGGCCAGAGATTTTTCGACTCAATTGAAAAGAATTAAAGCTGAAATTCGTTTAAAATAAAAATAAATGGGATAGTAGTATAAAAAACAATTATGACATAGACGGAAGAACTAGTGGATCATCTCCAGTAATTCTGAAGAGAAAAACAATAGAGAAGTGATCAGGAATTAGACTTACGTCCTCAAGCTTCCACACAACATTGAAATGGATATGAACAATTAACAAGGGTAAATTAACATTTAAAATGTCTGTAAAAGTGGATTCATAAAAATCACCTAGATCTGATAGGACAGAAGGTTCATGACTAGAATATAGCTTGGGGAGGAGAGGGAGTTGGGGGGAAAAGAAAAGAAGAAAGTGTATTAGACACATATAAAAACATGACAGCATGAATGATCAAAAATACGAATGATAAAAAGAACTAAATATAAGTATATGCATTTAGGCTCAAAAATTAAATGCACAAATACAGGTTAGGAAAGTTCTACCTTAATACGTTTTCAAATTAAAAGGCGCCAAGGCTTTTAGGTTCACAGCAAGCTCCAGTTGAGGCCATGGGATGGCAGCGCTAGTGCCACGGGCAAATCCAGTTGTGGGCTGAGTGTCACAGCTCATTCTCCTATACTCTACACAGGGCCAGACCATGTCTACAGTGTTTTGTCTGGCTCTGGACACCATATCGTAAGTGGGTCTTAGATAAATGTCCAGAAGAGTGTAAGTACTCAGCATGATGAAAGACCTGGAAACCATGCAATACGAAGAATATGAAGCACAAAAGAAAAATAACTTAGGAGCGACATGACGCTGCCTTCTCCATATGAAAGGCTGTCGTACAAGACAACTAAGACTGACTCTGTATAGTCACAGAAGAAAGAACTATAATCAATGGGTGGGAATTCCAGAGAATGGGTGGGAATTCCAGAGAATGGGTGGGAATTCCAGAGAATGGGTGGGAATTCCAGAGAAAGAGATTTGGATGAATAAATGTAGAGCTTTTAATAGTGCTAGTTGAGAATGAAATACCTCTTTGTTTTTAAACCAAATTATATTCTGGATAAAGAGGACTCTGCTGCTTTTGACTTATGGGTCAACAGACAAAGAGACTATAAAAGACAGTAAGTGAATGTCTGATTCCAGATTCCAGTGATATTTTGGGAACATTCACGTTCATATGTAATGATAACATAAATTAGTACCAGTTAACCTTAAAGAATATTTGGGTAAATATACTCTTCAGACCTGAGTTACAGTCATTTGATTTACCATTCTGATTTTCTGGAAAAGTTCCATTTTAAAGGCTGATAACTTAGAAAAGCAAAGAGTAAAAAATAAAACAAATGACTTATGTTGACATTGTTGTTGTGTGCCATCGAGTCGATTCCAACTCATAGCAACCCCACAGGACAGAGTAGAACTGTGCCCACAGGGTTTCCTAGGCTGAAATCTTTACAGGAGCAGATCTCCTGGTCTTTTCTCCCATGGAGCAGCTGGTGGGTTTGAACCATCAACCTTTCAGTTAAACAGCATTGTGCCACTAGGGCTCCTTTACACGGACATTACTCTTAACTGAATCTATGTGATCTACTGTTACAAATATTGTTACACACGTTTCAGATTAATAAAATGAAAGTGAATAAAGTTATATTATATCGTCTGAACACCTTATTGACAAGGACGATAACTTTTCCAGGTTCAGATGATTTTTTCTTCTTGTCCAAGTGATCCTTGGCAATGTACACAGCCACTCTGGTTTTCCCACTCCCTGTAGGGAGGCAGATGATGATATTCTTCCCTTCTAAGGCTGGCTTGGCAACTTCCATTTGGTAAGACCTGAGATGCAGCTCAGGCTCAGGGGATGCTCTTCTCATCTCATTCTCTTCATCTGAGTAATGTTAAAAAGACAAAAAATTAGGGAAGAGGCAACAAAATGATTAAGATTAGGGAGTCTGAAACTGAATATATGCCTCTTGTGATTTAAACGCCTTTTCATGTGTAGTTCAAACCAGACCATGATCTGCTTTCTGTCCTAAATGGGCATCAGCTCTCCGTTTGCATTTGCGGGCTACAAGCCAGGGGCTTTAGCATGGAAGTGGTGGTGGGGGGTGTGGGTACTAGTAGAGGAGGTGAATTAGCAGCGTGGGTAGGGAGTAGCAGAGGGGTCTTTTCACAGAGGGGCAAAGTTAAAGGGAAATGACAAAAACAGCTGTCCAGGCTTGGCAGCTACAGTTAATAATGAGTCAGACTTTCCAATTCTTTGTTGAGCCATTATGTCCTACTTTTTCCTCTCAGTCGTTCTAAACACAAACTCAAGAGGAACTGGGAAAGTAGGAATAATCTGCCTTATTCTGTATTCCCCTTATTTTTTATTAGCAGAAGGCATCAGAGTTGATAGTACTTTTCCTCAGCTGTAAAACTTTATCTGACAACCAAATACCAAAAGGTATTATATACATATGTATATGTAGTTTTTTAAATGAATTTATGAATGTGCATATGCTATGATATATATACATTGAGTCCTTTTTCTCATCTGGGCCAACTAGATTTACAGAGTGGGGAAAAATTCCTCCCATGCTAGCCTTTCATTTAATTGGTAGGTTTTTACTGAACACTGAAAAACAACTTTATTGGTTAAAATGTGACTAATTTTGCCATTTTATCACCTTTTTATATAGCTCTATGTATTCATATACATTCTCCTGAAATTGAAAGCATAATTATTAAAAATATTTCCAATAGATATATAACTAAATATTTGCTTCTTAACTCATCTTTGTTTCATCTTTTAAGTATCTAAATTATCTTTTAAGTACCTAAATTTAAAATATTGATAAAATACATTACTTTATGAAAATTACAATAAAATATTTATAACATACTTTGGCTTAACAATAATATCTTTTGTTTAGAAATGACTACATTTTTCTATATTAATGTCAAGGGAGAAAGATCTAAAATGCATCACTTTCAATGCAAAATGCAAGAAAATTAATATTATACCAGTCTAAAAGCCCACCTTACGCTTCACACAGTCAGAAAAAAAAGAATCACAGTACTTACCATATGAAGTAAGTGCTCGTTATCCTATCAATGACTGCAATAAAACCAAACTAACACAGTCCCATTAACTTCAAAAAAGGTGCTGATGGTTCCATTTCAGCAACTGGATGATTATATTTAAGTTGGTTTTAACTTGTTGTGATAGTACTATCTGAACAGGTAGGAAAATTCACACCATATATCACTTAGTAAGAGTCATCTCCTAACTTGGCAGGAAGTTTGCCTTCTGTATGGCTGAGTAAAGACGGATGCAATACATTTAAGCTATCACTAGATCATCTGCTGATTTGTTTAATATGACTTTCATGAAAAACTCTTTCAAGATGACCAGATTTTTTTTAATACACATTTGGGAGTTTCCTTTCCGTGACTGCTTTGAACTCTGCGGCAATGGTAATAATTTGTTTTCTATTATATTTATGTAAGGTTCAAATATATTTACGAACACCATTGCTTTTTTGATAAGTGGCTTTTATACATTATCAAATCCTAATATGCCACCCATGTTGAGTATTTATCACCTAACTTTTCCAAAAAGCTAGGGTATCTGCAAAGGAAGATATATTTTAAATGGTATCTAACACCAAGATCCAGAAATGTACCTTGTCTAGTTTGCTATTTGATCTAGGAAGCTTGTTAAAAGATATCAGGTTTTCTTTGTTTTATTTCATTCTAGGTACATTTTTGCTTAGGTTAAAACGATGACATGATGCTTCCTTCATAACAGCTGCCTGTACGACTTAAACTATCATTTCCCTCCTTTGTCCTTCATGCTTACTACTATATCCTTGCGTAGCAAGAAACAAAAAGAGAAACATGCAGTACTTTTCTAAGTCTTTCCCCAGGAATTAAAAACCAAGTCAAATGAGTAAATATCAACATCACTCACACATATTAGACATTTACAATACAAATAAATTTAAGAAATATAGAATGTAAAAAGGGCTATCATGTTCAAACTTTAATTCAAGGACCAAAGTCAAGATGTTTTTCTGATACATACTTATCTAGTCATGTACCACTATCATTCTGGAATAAATATTTACTGGGTGCTTATTGGAGCCTTGGTGGCATAGAGGTTAAGGGCTTGGCTGCTAAAAAAAAGGTCGGCAGTTCAAATTCACCAGTTGCTCCTTGGAAACCAACTGGGACAGTTCTACTCTGTCCTATAGGGTCACTATGAATCAGAATTGACTCAAGGGCAACATGTTTGGTTTTGGTTTGGGTGCCTATTACATGCCATGCACTGCACAAGAATACAGCCCTTGTCTTCCAGGACTTTAGAGTCTAGGGTAATATACTCCTGCCACTAAAAATTGATGGCTAGATAGATGTCTAAATACTTTCCATTGTTTTGGAGTTCCTGTCAAATCTAGGAGACTTGATGGGTAGCCCCAAGTTTAAAAGAGAAGAGTGGATTGGAAAAAAATGAAACTTGGATTCAATGTGAGAGTAGCATCCAAAGATAAGAACTGGGTGAGTGCTAAATATTCAGACTGATTCTTGCCTTATCACATCTTCTGACATAGGGATGGGAGAATATATCCTCATAAGCAGTGAAAAGAGAATTTTTTTCTCTGCCACAGAAGGAGAGAACTGGGCTGGTGTCACTGAGCCAGGAGCAAATTCCCTTAAAAAAAGAAATGTTTGGGTTTCTATTTGTCTGTTGTTTGTTTGGTTTTGGCTCTCTTTGAAAAGTAGAATCAATTAAATGCAATAATGCAAATAGTATTTAAAATATGCACAGGCTTTGAGTAACATTGTGCCTTGCCTCTATAATAAATACTGACTGATGACCCCAAAATTACCCTATACCATATAAATGGTCAAAAAATAAAATCAAATAGGACTTAAATAATAATATTCTCTTGGAACTACACCATGTGGCAAATTTCATTCTCACATTGATTTTTGACAGCTGAGTTATTCTTGGAGAGAAAAGGTCTGTCACTGCATGTGTTTGAAATTGCCAAACTATTCCTTTACCTGTAGTATGTAACCACGGAAAAAATACACCATTCCAGCTGGGCAAATATTAATAGGCACTACCTCAAAATAGTAAGGAAACACTTTCTACATATCAGGCCAATGTGTATTGCCAAGAATATTACCACTTTGTAGAAGCAGCATATCCCTCTCAAAATGGGAAGCAGAAAAAAAAAAAACAAAACTTCCCATCATATAATTAGAATATTTAAACCTTAAAAGTACAGCTAATTATGTTTTACTATAGCATAATACTTCCAATGCTTCTTTAAAGGAGGGTCAGTTTATGATCCTTACATCCTGATAAAGACCTTTAAACAAGGACAAAGACCAGGTAAAATAAGGTCCCTTTAATGTCAACCTCAAAGGAGCCCTGGTGGCTCAGTGGTTAAGCAATCGGCTGCTAACTGAAAGGTCAGCGGTTTGAATCCACCAGCCGCTCTGCAGGAGAAAGATGTAGCCTCTGCTTTCATAAAGATTATAGCCTTGGAAACCCTATGGAGCAGCTCTACTCTGTCCTATAAGGCCACTTGGAGTTGGAATCAACTGGATGGTGGTGGGTTTGGTTTAGGTTTGGTAATGTCAATCTCAAAGGTTACAACATAATGCCAAGCATTACAATGCATTTCAGTAATTTCATATGTGTTTAACATTCACCAACTTGTTTAAACCATTTTTAAACTGATTTCTTTTTCAGCCTATACCATGCACTTGAGGGTAAGGAATTTCATAATTTTATAATTTCAGAATTTTACTACTCACTATGCAAAGTAATTCTTTTCTGCTAAAAAGTGATCCATCTAGAACTTGAAGGGGTACCCTTGAAAATGTGTTTGTCTTTTAAAACATATTTGCTTTTGAAAATGTATTTGCTTTTCAAAAGTAGGTTGCATTTAGATTTATCACATCTTTCATGCAACACTGAGAACTAAAAATCAGCAAATACTTACATTTGCTAACAGCTCTAAATAGGCAAAATTCCCTGCACACAGAGGATACACATTCAATATTTGTTGCATGAATGAATATTGTTGAAAAGCCCTTACTTAGACAAACAAAAATTAGGATGTGGTCCAGAAGCTTAAGCATTAAATATTAGCTAGAGTATCAATTGTATTTAATAGAAATGTTAATAATTAAATTGATCAATTTTATAACAACTATAGAAAAAAACCACAATCCACAAAAATAAGCACTTGGCAAGAACTTAGTAAACACTGACTGAAGTGAACAGAAATGAATGAACCCTTTCTAATTAAAACGAAGGTTATGACTGACATTTAGTGAACTGGGTTTCCTCTACCAACTTGTTCTAACGGATTTTGGCAGTGTTGTTACGAGAAAAGGGACATAAAACTAAAAGAGGTGGTGGGCCCCCATTTGGAAAGCCTTTAGGGCAGATAACCATTTTTACGTAAATTATTTTTCCCTTTAGGCTTATTCTACATCTAAATTTCTATAATTCTTTTGCTAATGCAGGATAATCTGAAGTATACAATATTTTATGAGTGTTTTCCACAGTCACAGAACAAATTAACAATAAAGTAATTTGCTGGCCATTCTGCAAAGCATTTATTTTAGTTGTTATAATTTGTTCATTTTAATTATGAAACATGTCAAGCATATAAATAAAAAATACAGAAATATGTGTAACAGACACCCAAGGATCTACCCCCGCCATATTTAGAAGATATTAACATCTTACCCTAGTAGTAGCAGTGGAAACGCACATTCAAAGAAAGTATTTGAAACCCATCAGACTGACAAAAGTTAAGAAGGCTGATAACGGGATTGTCAGAAGTACGGGGGATTGGAAACAGGCATTCTCATTCACTACTGGTGGGTTATATGACCAATATAGAGAGCAATTTGGTAGATACCTACTAAAATTCTCATTTAGTGACCAAAATATTTTGCAAACTCTGCTCCTATGCAAGTGATGTTTATAAGAAGTGGAACTCTTAACGATACTCGGAATTTCTAGCATTTCATTTGAAGAGGAAGTCTTTTGTTATCTGCAGTTATCTATAAACTCATTGTATCGATAATATTAATTTATTTAAAATGTATTTTAAGAAAAAGTAGGGTTTGGGAATAAATGTACAAAATAGAATACAGTTTTTAAATGTAGCCAAATTAACTGATAGGTTCTCATAAATACAATAGATGACATGATTCTATAGAATGTGGAATATGCTGGACCAAAAAGATATACGTCCTGGATCAAAATTAATTGGTTCTAAAAGACTTCTGTAAGTGTACATCTCAAGAAGGTGAATGGCAAAGTTCCAGAACTACTTCACAGCAGAAAAGAACTGCTTTAATTGCATAAATACATTAGGGAGGGTATGAACAGCCCCCATGCTTTCCACTATATGGCGTCTTATTTCACACTTTTTAAGGTTTACACAACAGTTAGGCAGTACCTGAATCACTTCCCATGGTGCCTGAATCACTGCCCATGTTGCTGTTATGTCCAAGACTTTCATCTAAGCAGCTGACACTTCCTTCTGCCAAACTTGTGTCTGATTCTGCAAAGGAAAACATTTTAAAATATTTTAAAAATATTTCTGAGAATAAACGTATTTTAGCTGCACACCTCTACAGCACACAGTACATACAGTTCAATGCAAGTGGGGAAGGCACACCCAGGCAGCTATGAATAAAAGGTAAGACTTTCTGGCAAGCTACAATAAAAAAGAATCCACTATGGATGAGCAGCTGCCAAGTAGTGAATCAAATACATATTATCTACCTAAAATATTATATGTCCAGTAGGAAACCTGGTGCAAATTTGTAAGGATTTATGACTTTTGTCATAAATTGTGTGTAAATTTTGCCCAAAAAATAAGATTTAGGCTTGATAATATCTTCCATATAGAAAGTATTATACAGAACTCAGGGAGTCATTTTTATGTAAAATTGCAAGGAGTTAATAATGTGTGTTGATGTACTCATAGGTTATGAAAATAGTAGTTCAGTGATAAATTTATAAACTCAGAAAGCATTTGCTTTTTTTTAGACAATCTCACTAAAGCCTGGATTCACAGTTGTACTGGAAGCTTGTGTGAGGTTGGAAATAACTCTTCTGTAATTAAACTAAGCTTCTATCAAAAGGTTATTGTTAATCTGAGTGGCGAGTACACACCCTCATTTAGGGATCATGAGTCTCTGTTTTCAATACTCAGTATCAATTCCTCTTGAAAATCCTCCTGGAGGGAAGAATTCTCTCCTTAAATTTTAACTCCAAGGACTTACGCAACCTATTGTTAAACCTCTAAAAATGAATGAAAGGTGGTTACAAATGTTGGCTTTGAACTAGAAGGACTTGGGAAGCTTGCTATTGACTACTCTGAGCCTAAGTTCCCCTTCTTTAAAATGGGACTAATACCACTTACCTCACAGGATTTGAAAATCATTAAATAATACCAGGTACAATAAGTTCCTAGCACAGTAGCTTAATTGCTAGTGATTTAAAAAATGAAATAAAAATCAAATAGGTGTATGTTAGTAGGGCAGGAGTTTCATTTAATAACGTTCTTCTTACAATTAGTAATACTATGTAATATTTACACTTGTTATAGAATTATCATTTTAATCATTAACCTTAAAGTGCCACAGCACACTAAATAAATTATACTAAAGTAGCCTTTACCTATTTAAAACTAGTCTGAATGTCATACATTTAGGGCTGGAAATGGAAATGAATGGAAAACAGACACATGGTATGTTATCAGTAAAAGGTATCTGGAAAAAGATGATACACAACTCCTCAAAACAAGTATTTTCTTCATTTTTTAACCAGTTAATCTTTTTTAAGTCAGGTTTACCAATGTATAATTTACATACGAGTCACCCATGTCAGGTGTATAGTTTGATGAGTTTGACACATGCCTACAATTTTGTAACCACAATCACAATCAAGATAAAATGTATTTCTATCACTCCCAAAGAGTTCCCTCATGCCCTTTTGTACTCAATTTCCTCCTGCTATCCACTGATCTAGTTTTTGTCCTTACAGTTTTGCTTTTTCCAGAATGTCATATAAATGGATCCATGTAATATGTAGTCCTTGTGTCTGGCTTCTTTAACTTAGCAGAAGACTTCTGAGATTTATCCATGTTGTTGCATGTATCAGTAACTTGTTCCTTTTTATTGCTGACTAGTATAGAGTTAAGGAGCCCTGGTGGGGCAGTGATTAAAGTGATTGACTGCTAACTGAAAGGTCGGCAGTTCGAAACCACCAGCAGCTCCGTTAGACAAAGATGTGACAGTCCGCTTCAGTAGAGATTTATAGCCTTGGAAAACCTATGGGGGCAGTTCTGCTCTGTCTGATCGGGTTGCTAGAATTAATTCAGCAGCAACGGGTTTGTTTAGTATTCCAAGGAGCCCTAATGGTGCAGTGGTTAAGTGCTCAGCACTAACAAAGGGTCGCTATGAGTCTGAATCTACTTGACAGCAATGGGTTTTTTAGTATTCCATCAGGAGTCCACGGTTGGCACAAATGGTTAAGCGTTTGACTACTAACCGCAAGTTTGGTTGTTCAAACCCACTCAGAGGTGCCTTGGAAAAAAGACCTGGTGATCTGCTTCTGAAAGCTCCTATGAAGTGCAGTTCTACTCTGCCCACACGGGGTCGCCATGTGTTGGAATCACTCAACTGCAACTAGTTTGGTTTTTAGCATTCCACTGAGTATCTTTTTGTGACATCTACCTTCCAGTTTGGATAAACCTATTTAGTTTGGGAGGTGCAGTGCATATAAATATGTAAGATACCTCCCTTAAAAGTTAAAAGAAAGCTGATAAGAAAATTTGTGGAAATATTCTCAATGGACATGCATACTGTTTAAGTATATTAGCACAACATAAATATACTAATGTGAAAATACTGTGCTTATCAGTTGTCACAGATTAGCTCTAAAACTCAGATTTGAGGAATCCCTTATGATCACACGGGAAAACCTGTATATCTCACTGAGTGATTTTAAATATGGCACTTTGCAATTCCCAGAGGTATGTCTTGTTAGAAGCTCAGAGGCGAGTGTGGGATAGAACTGTCAAGTAGAACAGCGTTTTGGGCGGATGTACTGATGAAAAGAGAATATGATTTGTAAGGAAAAGGCAAGGTGTAAAATGAGATGGGGAAATGTCATTGCAAGGATAATTCTAGATCTAGAAACACAGACTAAGATTTCTGAGGAAAAAAAAGTCACTGTGGACATGATTTTCATTTACTGTTGTTTTAAACGTAGTAAACAGCACTGAAGCCAATACCAAAATTACTGAAAAATACTAATACATAATATTTAAAATCTAACACTGTATCATTAAGTTTTGCACTAAGTGTAGTAGGGATAGAAATTATATTTGATTTTCATTTCATTTTCTAATCATCTGCAGTTAAACTATAATCTTAAACTTATTCCATGGATATGGAAAGTCAAGATTTTCCTCCAGCTTTATTTCAATATATATAAAGTGTGGGGGTACAATTTATGCAAAGCGCACAAATAATTTATGAATATTAAAGAAAGCTGCTACCAAAAATAGGATATTATTAATTAATTACATGGATTATTTTGATCTAACAAACAAATCTGCAAAGTGTCAGGGAGACACCATGCTCAGTGCTTTCACAGATGTAATGTAAATTACGTTTTCAGCTCTCAACATCTTATGTGTAGATATCATTATCACCTCAATTTTAGTGAGAAACCAAAGCTCAGAGAGGTTAAGCGATTTGCCCAGATAACACAGCTATTACGTAGCAGAGCTGGGAGGCCCCGTTTTCTGAAATCAAGTCCAGTATTTCAGTGATCTTTACCTAACACCAAGCATAGCCGATGATTTGTGTGAAGTTATGTAAGCAAGCGAGCACTCCTGTATCCATAATATTAAGTAAAATGCAAGGCTCTCTTTTTTAAAACAATATATAGACATTTTCACTGCAAGGTCCAATTTTCTACTTATCTTGAAACAGGGCTTATCTTTCCAAGAAAAAAAAAAAAGGTTAGAGATTTTATTTTGTTAATGTTTCTGATATCGTTTTGGTAGACTTTCATTAACTGTACATTTAAACATATGCATGGTTTTTAAACTTTTTTCTGCACACAAACAAAAACAGAAAAACCTCTACCTTCACTGCACAAAATTAATTGCAATAATTCTGCTAAAGATAACTATGAAAATGAAAGCGAGTATGTAGCACTGTATTTCTTTGCCATTTTGAGGGGATATGAATCGCCAGTTTCTCCTCACAAAAATAATTTTGTTTCCTAGGCAGCAAATTCTTATGCATTTTGATATTTTTTTTTCTGTGTTCATAGAAATAGAAATTAAAAAGGAGATGCCTTTGATAATAAAGGAAAATGTACTATATTTCCCCTAACACTGAGAATTCCTTCCCCAGAGATTTCCTCTCGCATTCACTTAAAAATTACATGTCACCCACACACACACACCCCCAAAAAGCAGGATCAAGAAAGTGTTTACAGAATGACAAAATTAAACCAATCTATTGAGTTTCTAAGCCAAGAATTTCTGCAACTGATTTGTACAGGATTGTCTTATTTCCTTCTTTGTACTTTCCAAAACATGTCAACCTGGACTTAAGTCCTAATGAATAAAGTCTTGTGTTTGTGATTTTAAAATAGGTCAGATTAAAGAGAGTCAACTGGAGGCAGGGTGTTGCTTTGAAAAGAACACATGCTATGGAGTCAAACAGATCAGGCTCCAGGGCTAAGCTCAGTCACTGCTAATAAGTGACTTAACGTGTTTTGTTATTTTGTTTTAATATAGACAGGAGTTTCTACTTTCTCATTTACTGTAAAAATGATTCTGTTAGAACAAGGAAATGAAAACAAACAAACCTTATATTCTGATAAGGTTGCTATTTAGAGGGGTTTTAATTATTGGAATTAGATTGTATAATCAGTTTAGTTAGCTTTTATAAAGGTGTTATTTCCTCTAGGGAAAATACAAAAGCTAGCTATGAAACAGATTAGAAAATGGTGGAAATTTCTAATTATTAAAGAAAACAAGTATTCACATCAAACTTTATTGGAATGAGGGAAAATTATACTCTGAAATAGAGTTTTCTGTAATAAGTTTGCAAACAACACAAAAAATAGCTGTGCTTACAATGATAGTGTCCAAGACCCTGGCGGCATAGTGGTTAAGCGCTATGGCTGCTAACCAGAAAAGGTCGGCACTTCGAATCCACCAGGTGCTCCTTGGAAACTCTATGAAGAAGTTCTACTCTGTCCTGTAGGGTCGCTATGAGTCGGAATCGACTCGACGGCAATGGGTTTGGTTTGGGTTTTAAGACCAGTCCATAAGCCACGTAAAAAACGGCCTCATTTCACAACCACATCTTGAAAATTTTACTATTAAGGCAGAAATATTAACCTGCATCCAAGAAATTTTATATTTAACGTACCCTAAACCTTAAATACTTTAAAATATTTTTAAACCATTTAGAAACCAAAAATGTTGAAGCTAAAAAAAAAAAAAATTCAAACAAACCTCTTGTAACTCCTGTTAGACTTATTGCCATGTAAAGTCTGCCCTCTGCTGGAAAATACTATTATAACAATTGGTTGACAAAAAGAGCTAAGCCTAATTAGGTAACATACAAATTGGTTCTTAACTTCTCTTCTTGTCAGGTAGTGTCCCTCCAATTTTCAGCCTAGATGTATTTCTCACTCCACAGAACATCTTTCCTTTCTTTCACTTTGCCTCAGTCTGTCATCCATTTCTTCTTCCAGAAAAATAGGTTTGTGTTACAGCAGAAAACAATGCAAGGGGGAAGAATGAAGAAGAGCACAGACAGCTTCCATTTGCCTAAGAATTAGTGCATATAAGGTCCTCAATTAGTATAAGTTCAGTTTTCATGGCAATTTTCTGTTTATTATAATTCTGACCTCATGACCCATGCTAGCTTCTCCTCTTTAGTTATCCCCAGTTAAAAACCATTTGCCACTGAGTCAGTTCTGACCCATGGTGGCCCCACGCATGTCAGGAAAGAGCTATGCTTCATAGGGATTGTAATGGCTAATTATTTGGGTGGACTTGAGCCGCCAACCTTTCGGTTACTAGCCAAACGCGTTAACCATTTGCACCACTCAGGGACTCCTGGCTATCCCACCTTCCCTCTATTTCAAACCCAGAATATCAAACCTGGAATGTCAAAGACTTTCTCTAAAGTTTTAAGTGCCAGTGAACACAGGGACACACACACAAAGACCCAGGGGCTTCTTTAGTGTGCTCACTTCCATACTGCTAACAATATACATTTCTTTTTCTTTTGAAATAACTTATTTTCCATCTCTTTTGAAAGGAAATAGATCACCTTTATTTTCAGTTCTATGTATATAGATCTATACACGCACGCACACACTCACATTTTGGTCTGTCAGATTTTGCTCTCGTGCCAGGGAACATGTGTTCCAGCAGAATGGGGAGAAGCCACCTCCACCCACCTTGCACATTCTCTCCTGGATCCAAGCTTCTAGGAAATGAGTTCCCCAAAGAGAAAAATCCCTCTCCTAGAGCCACGGGCCCACATGGTTACCCAGGGAGCACCTCTTCTCCTGTCTATAGGACTTCTACTGGGGAAATGTTTCAGCCAGAATTAAATTGGAACTTTGTGCAATGATTCTGGCTTAAACTGTATCATCGGTGTTCTCTGGCCTTTTTAAATTGGATCTCAACATAGAAACACAGTTATTAAAGTACAGGGTTCTGAGAATAACCCATGATTGTGAGAATGGCCCATTCTTTCATTGCCAGTCAGTCACAGAGGTGGGAAGACCTCAAGTGGAGTCAAGTTCGGAGTACAAGCCAGATGACCACATGGGAAGCAAGTTTTGGCAGGAACGAGGTTTAGGGATTGGAAGGTAGAAGATGAGTTGGAAGCCTCTTTGTCTGGCAAACACCCTTCAAGAAGGTGTATGTGAGTTAAGCAGACTTGAGCAGATGTGAGGAAAATAGTGGAGAGATGCATTTAAGGGTGTCCTTGTAAATGCTTAACAACTGGCTCTTTAGGTGGAAAAAAAAAAAAAGAAAAAACCTGATTTATAAGCAATTGTCAATTTCCATGATTTAAATATTCTCATCATGGCCGATTTCAAACTACCAGCATGATGTTGGGAAAAGAAGGGCACACTCAGCTCTTGCAAGCCAGTGTGAGTTGGCTCCAGCACCCCACTGGACATAGTTCACTAAGGACTTTCCTACAAACATAATCTGAGATGATCATACGTGCACTGGGTTGGTACTTAGCAATTATCCAAACTTTTTATGGTTTTTTGTTGTTGTTGTTGTCCTAGGAAAAGCAGTAGCTCAGATTATACTTAGAGAAATTCATTGCCTCTCATTGATCTTGCAAGCCTTATCTTCCATCACGCCTCTCCACAAATGCTCCCCTTCTAGTTTAACTCTTCCCCGGAACACACTGTCTAACTTTCCTACGCCCAAGCATTTGTACAGGATGCTCTTGCAACCCGGAATGCCGCCTGCCACCTCTGTTTCCAAATGCAACATCGGACCCTTGAGGCTCAGATGAAATGTTTTAAATTCCCCCTTTAGTAAGCTTTTTCTGATCAGTCTTCCTCCTCTCACAAGTCTTCTTTCCTTATCTTTTAATATGTTGTTCAAGTGTTGTTGTTTTTTGTTTTTGTTTTGTTTTTTGCTATAATAGATTACTGTTTCTCATTTGGGCATGGGCCCTATTTTGTGCACTAGATTATAAACCCTTTGAGGGTGAGGGCTATGCCAGAGCTTGGTATCCTCAGTGGTACAAGGTGGCCAACTCCTTTCCTTCTTCCTACTGCTCTGGATTCTAGTCATTAGACTCTTCATCCATACTCTAAAATAGCAGGAGGACAAGGTCTTATTATCAAGTTAATATCGTCACCTTTTGTTGAAACTCTGCTAAAAAAAGCTTTAGGTATGTAGCCATAAAGGGATGTCATGAAAATAAATTGGGCATGTACAAGCTGTATGCTAGAGAGATTTCTTTCTGGCAAAATATCTATGTCCTCATTCCTGAGATACGAAAAGTAACCCTCCTGGAGCTATTAAAAACTGACCCTCATGGCTCACAGTAGTTTTCAAATAAAATAGAAACTTATGTTATCCTTTAACAAACACCAATATCAGTCTCTCTCTCTTTCTTGGCTTAAAAGAATATCTGTCTTTTGGATTGCCTCGCTGGTACTGCTAGTTCCCAGAAATGAATGGCAACTAAATTTAGAAAAGCAGAAAAGGTGGAGAACAGTGGGATGCAGACCCCAAATTCTTGTAAAAAGACCAGACTTAATGGTCTGGATGAGACTAGAAGGACCCCGGTGGTCATAGCCGCCAGACCTTCTGTCGGCCCAGGACAGGAACCATTCCCAAAGCCAACTCTTCAGATAGGAATTGGACTGGACAATGGGTTGGAGAGGGATGCTGGTGAGGAGTGAGCTTCTTGGATCAGATGGACACTTGAGACTATGTTGGCATCTCCTCCCTGGAGGGGAGATGAGAGGATAGAGGGGGTTAGAAGCTGGTGGAATGGACATGAGCGGGCTGTCTAATTAGGGGGAGAGCAATTGGGAGTATGTAGCAAGGTGTATATAAGTTTTTGTGTGAGAGACTGACTTGATCTGTAAACTTTCACTTAAAGCACAATTAAAAAAAAAAAAAAAAGGAGAAAAGATACTTGTCTCAATTCAAACCAATCCTGAAATAGTATGGGTGATTCTGATACAACAGTATTGTATACTACTTTATCAATTTATCTTCCCCACTAAGCTTTCAAATTCTATTGCATATATTTCTAAAGATTCTAGAAATCTCTACGTTTCTAGAAGTAATACAGAGCATTATTCTGGTATTCGAGTGTAAGGATAAATTTTATACCGAAATTAGTATAGTCCAAATTTAAGATTGGACTTTGTTCTATAAAAAGGCAAAACAAAACAACAACAAAAAGAGTGCTATAACAGATTGGGCCAGGGAGAAGGAGGCTGTTTTATAAAGGTCAATTTTTAAACCCCTCCTACAGAACTTGATCTATGCAAAATATATCCACAATATATTCCAAAGCATAATGTCACCGGATAAACCTAAGGAGTGGAACATATGGGGAAATATGAAAAAGAAGGTATTAAAGTCTGAAAACAAGCAGGTTGGTAAGCTCATTAGCTGGGGTGGAATTTTAAAATCTTCACGTGAAGGAATATATAAATCAAAATATACGCATGTCTTCACAGTCATGCGCACTGTATAATCACGCATGGCACTCTACACTGTTACATTATCATCTTCCCCAAGGAAACAGCAGAATTTCATTCTCTTTATAAATGTAAAGGTGCCCTCTGCTGGCCAAACTGAGGTATTTGCATTTTCTAGTTCAGTCACAACAGGGAGATCCAGAATAGAAAGATAAATAGGGGGGATTTCCAGCTTAACTCTACACAAAAATAACTCTATTCCAAATGTAATACATTTTATTTAGTTTTAAATCTCATTTGGTTTGATTTCATTTTATTATAGAACATTAAGTTCTAAAATCTGTGGTTGTTGGTTGCTGTCAAATTGATTCCAACTCACGCTGACCCCAAGTAGTATAATAAAAAGGTCCAGGTAAAATCATTACTTATTCATTTTCACAAAGTAACAATGAAGGCAATTAAAAATGACTGTACAGCTAATATTACTGTAAGCTTATGTATTTAAATAATCCAAGTAGTTGTTAATTTGCTATAATTAAAATATTTTTAACAGAAGAAAATGAATGTGGATTTCATGTCCCTCTGATGTTTTCCAGAGAAGAAGTGCAATTTAGAGAAACACCTAAGTTTTCCAATATCTTCTTGTTGTAAGATGACCAGTGATTTCAGAACAAAAATGACAGCATCTAGCATTAAAATCTTAATAGTGCTGAGAATTATTCAAATATCTTTTAGAAATTATTTGTGTTCATTTGGAAATGCTTGAATAAAAAAAAGTTTTGCTATATCTAATTATTGTATATATTAACCACATTTTTACTGGGAAGCTATTGATTGTCAATAATGGGAGAAGGAGGCAGGAAGAAGAAATGCCAGCCCCCAAGTAACCACCCACTAGGAGATTCTGATACATTACCCCTGGGTTGAAGGAGAGATGTGACTAAAAACTGTTGCCAGCATGAGTCACTGTTACTAACGGTAGTGTGTACTACTCATCAAGGAGTAAAAGGGGCTCAGAGAACAATGAGTAAAGAATATTTGCATTAAAACTATCAATAATTAATATTTGCATGCATAAAGATTACTATGCACTGAAAAAAATGATTTTAGAAATGGGTCCAGAAATAAAAATTAGAAAGGTCTTAATTTAAAACTAGAAATAATTTAAATTTCACCTCCTTTTTTTCCTTCTTTCTACACATAAAAATCCATACTTACAGAATGTGTGAAGCTTAAATAACAAGTTTCTTTAAATGCTAGTTTGGTAACTGTATCTGAAATCTTAACCCATTATATTAGATTTGAAAATAAAGATTGTACATTATCAACATCAGTAAGATACACAAAACAAAACAAAAAAAATATGTATTAGATAGTGTGGAGGGCTTTCATGTTTATTATTAATTTTGTCAAAAAATCCCTAAAATGGCAAAGTCCCTCTATAGCAAATTTTGCAACAAAAATTCAATCAAAAGAACTCCAACAACTTTGCTGGACCAACGCACTTTAGAAGGTATTTATATCAGTAAGTCTCAGTTTGATGAGCAACAAGAATGCCAACAGACACTTGGAATGATTCACGGCATTTATCGATAGAAGTGTCTAAGTGCTACATTTTCTGAAATAAATTGTTTTTGTTACTGCTCTGGAAAGGGTTAGAATGGACTGGACCAACCTATTGCTAAATCCACATACCAAGTGCAGACATCACAAGGATCCTACAGACCAAAAGGCTTTGTGAATTGGGGGGTCCTTAGATTACTGCACAGATTACTGTACTCTTCCTTGTTCTGGCGCGATGGTATAGTTTAATGCGCTGTGTACTTTTCTTCCGTAGCGCTTACAAGGAGCGCGGTTCTACTCTTTGGCTGACACCACCATCAGAAGCCATAGCTGTTTGGTTCCCCACTGTATCCACCGTACTGAATGCAATGCCTGGTTCATGAGAGGAATTCGGTAAACATTTATTAAATGAAAAGAAGGGACGGAGGGAAGTTAGGGACAGCGGGGTAAGATAGGGAACTCGTGGAGGGGCACTGTATCCATGTGGTCATAATTAAGATCAGATTTTTTTTTTTCACAAGATGAATCTTGAAGCTTAATTATAAGTAGGAAAAAAAAGAAAGAAAGAAAGAAAGATAAATCACAGGCTGTCAATCTTTAATGAAAAACCTTCATTTGAGACACAGGAACAGGCCACCTCCCAGCCTCGGGCCAGTTTTCCATTCTTTCCAATATTAATTTAGAAAATGCTCGTAATTCACAGGGATGTCAGGTAAACTACCAAGGAACCTTATTAAAATGTGAAAACTCCACATCCAGGTAGGGAATTTTGGCATTCCTATAGAATCATGATTTCTGAAGGAACGCACAGCTGCTCAAAAAAAAAAAAAAACAAAAAAACTTCTAGAATTCAAGGTTTAAAACTTCGCTCTTCTATTAAAATCTCAATCCTCAAAGTGTATTCTAGGACCAGCAGCACCAGCAGCATCTGGGAGCTTAGAAATGCATGATCTCAGGCCCTACCCAGGCTGTCTTGAATCAGACTCTGCATTTCTACAAGACCCTCTCCTCCAGGTCATTCTGATGCTCATTAAAGCTGCAGAACATTGCATTAAAAAACAAATTCCATAAACAAAACCAAGAAACCTAACCCTTTCTCCATTCCGACTCGGAGGACAGAGTAGAACTGCCCCATAAGGTTTCTAAGTAGCAGCTGATAGATTAGAACTGCTGAACTTTGGTTAGCAGCCAAATTCTTCACCACTGTGCCACCAGAGCCCCACAGGACATCAATCCTTTGACATATATTTAGATAGTTCATATTAAGCAGCAAGAAGAAAATAAACACCCCAATAGAAAAAAGGGTAGGCAATTAACAACAAGAAAATGAATCTGTTTATATCTTTCACTATACCTAATAAAATGTTTTTTACTAGAAATCAGAAAATTCAAATTCAAGTAAAATATCATTTTTAATAATAATAAAATTGGCAAAGATTGAAAAGAATGATATCCACTCTTGTGGAGGAGAATTCCAGGAAATGGGCTCTCTTCTAAACTGTTGGAGAACATGTAAATTGGTACAAGTTTCTGGAGGAAAATATGACATTAAGTATCACCTGTCTTAAAACTGTTTAAATCATTTGATCCAGCAATTGCTATTATGTGAATATGTTTTTTAAGCAATAAATTGAGACATATGTATGAAGAGTCATCTTGGCATTATTCATGACAGTGGAAATTTGGAAACATCCTAAGTGCTCAACAATATAAAAAAAAAAAAAAATAAGGTTGGTTAATTAAGTATACTGCATCCACATGGTGGGAACATTATTCAGCCACTAAAAACTGTGCTTCAGAAGTATATCCAACGAACACAACAGAAATGAGATTATATATACACATCTGGAAACCCTGGCAGCATAGTGGCTAAGAACTACGGCTGCTAACCAAAAGGTTGGCTGTTCGAATCCACCAGGCGCTCCCTGGAAAACCTATGGGGCAGTTCTATTTTGTCCTATAGGGTTGCTGAGTTGGAATCAACTGGACAGCAAAGGGTTTGGTTTTTTTGGTGTATGCATCCACGTACCCAAAAAATATTGGAAAATCAGATACTCAAATGTGAACAGGAATATACACATAAACACCATACTGTGGAAATATGGGTGCCTTGTTTGTCCGTTTCTCTGATTTCCAAATTTTCTGCAATGCAGATTTATTATTTTTGTAAGTAGAAAACACTAGGACTTTGCAGTGGTGAGCTACAGTCAGTTTACACTGACTCACAAGAGCCAATTGTTAAACTTTCAGTAATTTCATGAACCAGTTGTAAAACACAGCCATTACTAAAAATTAAATTATCCAAACTTACCATTAAAAACAAAGGTAATAAATTCTTGAAACTCATCACTTCTTAACCACCTTTCTATTATTTATGCTCATGAGGTTATTTATATATATTATATCTGTATGGTGGAACGTACAACCAGAATCCTCCTTAGAATCAAGGATGGTGAGACATAGTCTCACATACTTTGGATATGTCATCAGCGGAGATCAGTCCCTGGAGAAGAACATCATGCTTGGTAACGTAGAAGGTCAGTGAAAAAGAGCAAGACCCTCAATCAGATGGATTGACACAGTGGCTGCAACAATGGGCTCAAGCATAGCAGCAGTTGTGGGGATGGTGCAAGACCCTGTAGTGTTTCATTCTGTTGTGCATAGGGTCACTACGAGCCGGAACCAATTCGATGGCACCTAACAACAACAACATGGTGGAAATGCTATGTAATGGTGTGTTACTGTGCATATCTTCCCAACGTGATGTTGGAGGCTTAAAATCATCCTTAGTGGAAGTATTTACACCATGGAGACTGGCAAACGCTACAACCAGGACTTTTTTTTCCACTAGGGAGACAGTCGTTAAACATTTACCAGCACAGCACCAACTTTAAGTGCCTATTTCTTGTGAAAATAGAATGTAGCCCTTTTAGAGAGAAGTCGGAGAGGGGCAGGATTCTCCTACATAATCATGAGCAAATTAGAGAGCGGAAATAAATTACTTTGATTCTTTCAGGGCTGTTTCAGTGTCAAAAAGGAGGACATGGTGGTATCTAATTCTCACACGCATCAGTTACTCCAACTCAAGCCAATCCTAGTTTAGGGTTCCTCTTCCCTTCTACAGTCTTAATCTTGGCCTCTGTAATGCCTCTGAGCCTCTCTGAGATGCTGTAGGCTGCAAAAAAAAGGAAAAAGGTAACCGCCCTATTTAATTCTCGGGGTTTTAGATGAATTAAACTAGTTAATATATTTGAAAGTACTTTGTAAATCATGAAATATAAGACATGCTTCTGATACAATTTATCACATTACAAGGACCGTGTAAAGTAAAATAGAATCAAATGTGCTCATATTTACAAGACACTAATGAGGTACATTTCCTTCCATCTTCTTTTGAGGCTTCCTGCATCATTTAATATTTTCCCCATAGAATCCTTCACTATTGCAACTTGAGGCTTGAATTTTTTCTTCAGTTCTTTCAGCTTGAGAAATGCCGAGTGTGTTCTTCCCTTTTGGTTTTCCATCTCCAATTCTTTGCATGTGTCATTATAATACTTTACTTTGTCTTCTCGAGCTGCCCTTTGAAATCTTCTGTTCAATTCTTTTATTTCATCAATTCTTCCTGTTGGTTTAGCTGCTCGACGTTCGAGAGCAAGTTTCAGAGTCTCCTCTGACATCTATCTTGATCTTTTCTTCCTTTCCTGTCTTTTCAACGACCTCTTGCTTTCTTCATGTATGATGTCCTTCATGTCATCCCACAATTCGTCTGGTCTTTGGTCACTAATCTTCAATGCGTCAAATCTATTCTTCAGATGGTCTCTAAATTCAGGTGGGATATACTCAAGGTCATATTTTGGCTCTCGTGGACTTGCTCTGATTTTCTTCAGTTTCAGCCTGAACTTGCATATAAGCAATTGATGGTCTGTTCCACAGTCGGCCCCTGGCCTTGTTCTGACTGATGATATTGAGCTTTTCCATCATCTCTTTCCACAGATGTAGTCAGTTGGATTTCTGTGTGTTCCATCTGGTGAGGTCCATGTGTATAGTTGCCGTTTATGTTGGTGAAAGAAGGTATTTGCAATGAAGAAGTCACTGGTCTTGCAAAATTCTATCATTCAATCTCCAGCATTGTTTCTGTCACCAAGGCCATATTTTCCAATTACTGATCCTTCTTCTTTGTTTCCAACTTTCACATTCCAATGGCCAGTAATTATCAATGCATCTTGATTGCATGTTCGATCAATTTCAGACTGCAGCAGCTGATAAAAATCTTCTATTTCTTCATCTTTGGCCCTAGTGGTTGGTGCATAAATTTGAATAATAGTCATGTTAACTGGTCTTCCTTGTAGGCGTATGGATATTGTCCTACCACTGACAGCACTGTACTTCAGGATAGATCTTGAAACGTTCTTTTTGACGATGAATGCAACAAACCAAAAGAATTAGTCGATGTTCACCATTTCAAGAGGTGGCATATGATCAGGAACCGATGGTACTGAAGGAAGAAGTCCAAGTCGCTCTGAAGGCATTGGCAAAAAACAAGGCTCCAGGAATTGACGGAATATCAATTGAGATGTTTCAACAAACAGATACAGTGCTGGAGGTGCTCACTCGTCTATGCCAAGAAATATGGGAGACAGCTTCCTGGACAACTGACTGGAAGAGATCCATATTTATGCCTATTCCCAAGAAAGGTGATCCAACCAAATGTGGAAATTATAGAACAATATCATTAATATCACACACAAGCAAAATTTTGCTGAAGATCATTCAAAAACAGCTGCAGCAGTATATCAACAGGGAACTGCCAGAAATTCAGGCCAGTTTCAGAAGAGGACGTGGAACCAGGGATATCATTGCTGATGTCAGATGGATCCTAGCTGAAAGCAGAGAATACCAGAAGGATGTTTACCTGTGTTTTATTGACTATGCAAAGGCATTCGACTGTGTGGATCATAACAAATTATGGATAACATTGCAAAGAATGGGAATTCCTGAACACTTAATTGTGCTCATGATGAACCTTTACATAGATCAAGAGACAGTTGTTCGGACAGAACAAGGGGATACTGCTTGGTTTAAAGTCAGGAAAGGTGTGCGTCAGGGTTGTATTCTTTCATCATACCTATTCAATCTGTATGCTGAGCAAATAATACGAGAAGCTGGACTATATGAAGAAGAACAGGGCATCAGGATTGGAGAAAGACTCATTAACAACCTGCATTATGCAGATAACACAACCTTGCTTGCTGAAAGTGAAGAGGACCTGAAGCACTTACTGATGAAGATCAAAGACCACAGCCTTCAGTATGGATTACACCTCAACATAAAGAAAACAAAAATCCTCACAACTGGGCTAACAACCAACATCATGATAAATGGAGAAAAGATTGAAGTTGTCAAGGATTTCATTTCACTTGGGTCCACAATCAAGAGCCATGGAAGCAGCAGTCAGGAAATCAAAAGACACATTGCATTGGGTAAATTTCCTGCAAAGGACCTCTTTGAAGTGTTGAAGAGCAAAGATGTCACCTTGAAGACTAAGGTGCACGTGACCCAAGGCATGGTATTTTCAATCTCATCATACGCATCTGAAAGCTGGACAATGAATAAGGAAGACCGAAGAAGAATTGATGCCTTTGAATTGTGGTGTTGGCGAAGAATATTGAATGTACCATGGACTGCCAAAAGAACAAACAAATCTGTCTTGGAGGAAGTACAATCAGAATGCTCCTTAGAAGTAAGGATGGCAAGACTGTGTCTTACATACTTTGGACATGTTGTCAGGAGGGATCAGTCCCTTGAGAAGGACATCATGCTTGGCACAGTACAGGGTCAGCGGAAAAAAGGAAGACCCTCAATGAGACGGGATGACACAGTGGCTGCAACAATGAGCTCAAGCATAGCAACAATTATGAGGGTGGCTCAGGACTGGGCAGTGTTTCGTTCTGTTGTGCACAGGGTCGCTATGAGTCGGAACTGACTCAACGGAACCTAACAACAACAACAACAATGTGGTACTGGAGCCCTGGTGACGCAGTGCTTAAAAGCTTGGCTGCTAACCAAAAGGTCGGCAGTTCGAATCCACCGGCCACTCCTTGGAAACCCTGGGAGCAGTTCTTCGCTGTCCTACAGAGTCGCTATGAGTTGGAATTCACTTTACGACAATGGGTTAATGCTGTACTAGTTTTAAACACATTGTAGCCACAAAAGAGAAATTATTTTAATTTACTCACCTCTAAAATATTATTTTAATAAAAATGCTCACGAAACCCCAAAGTCCAAATTGTCTCCCTCTGTTCAACAGCTCATGTCATCATCAGTGCACCAACTGATTTTTCTGGAAATGACAATTCGTGTATGTAAAATGTTCATAATTACATGTGTTTCAAGTACCTGAAACTACAGAAGAATCTGCAAAAGACGATTCTGATGAATTATTCTCCATGTCCCAGTGCTCGTACTCGGAACTTGGCTGATCTGTGGCAGGAAGAAGTGGCTCTTTAGGTTCAGGACCATTTCTCTGTGATAAATTCTCAATCTCTGTGAATAAAAGTGTTAGAAATGTCAACAATAGTAGAATATGAGTCTATATATATGTGTGTATAATACATATATATACACATAGTGAGAGAGAGAGCACATACATATAACTGTTATCGTTACCTTGAAAACAAAATGGGGGTTCCTAATAGAGGTTTACCTGAATAGACTTAAATTCTTTGAAATTGCCTTTGAATTACCTTAATATACTTAAAGCTTTTATACAATATAAATAGCTGTTGTTATTATTTGGGAGAAAGACCTGGTGATCTGCTTCTGTCAAGAGTACAGCCAAGAAAACCCTAAGGGGCAGTTTTACTCTGCCACATGGGGTCGCTATGAGTCGAAAACAACCAGACAGCACCCTAAAAACAACTGTTATCTTGAAATTAAAATGGGGATCCCTAATAGAGATTTACCTGAATATACTTCAATACTTTCACATTTTGAAAAGCTCAGAACATGGTTTTTGATATGACACAGTAATTTTACTTTTAATATTGACATAGTGAATTGTAGTTACTAATCCGCTAGGCACTCCTTGGAAACTCTATGGGGCAGTTCTACACCGTCCTATAGGGTCACTGTGAGTCGAAATCGACTCGAGGGCACTGGGTTTTTCGGTTTTGTAAGGACTGGATTTTACCTTAAAAGACAATCTAGTAACGTGCTGATCATGAGAAAAGTGAGATGCTTTCCTATCTGACAATCACCTGTTAGGGAGCAATTCACTTATTCAGTAACACGGAGTTACGTTTAAGGCTGAATTAAGGGAAATGCCAATTTGGTGGCTTTTTTCTTTAGCTTGTGCTCCTGCCATTTTGTTTCCTCGCTGTGCATTCTACACACGATGTGCATCTGCTTTAATGTCAGCCTAAATTCATGTAGTCTGAATTTCTGGGGATTTCTTTTTTTTTTTAATTCAATGAAATATTCTGTGTTCTTTTTTCCTTCAGTCCATCCCTCCCTTCTGCCCTTTCTTCCTTCAACAAAAATGTGCATGTTTTATTAAGGCCTACGTGGAATTCAAAGAAAAATAAGAGTTTCTCTTCTTCTGAAAGTACAATCTATCAGAGAGGACTGATGCCATAAAGGAAATTTCTTAAAGCATCTTTTGGGATTTAAAAAAAACCCAAAACAAACCCGTTGCCATTGAGACAATTCCAACTCATAGAGACTTTACAGGACAGAGTAGAACTGCCTCACAGGGTTTCCAAGGAGCAGCTGGTGGATTTGAACCGCCAACCTTTTGGTTAGCAGCCAACCTCTTAACCACCATGCCTCCTGGGCTCCATTTGTGATTAAAACCAAAAAAAAAAAAACAAACCTGTTGCCATCAAGTCTTCTGATTCATAGCCACCCTATAGGGCAGAATAGAACTGCCCCACAGAGTTTCCAAGGAGCGCCTGGAGGATTCAAACTGCCAACCTTTTGGTTAGCAGCTGTAGTGCTTAACCACCACGCAACCAGGGTTTCCCCATTTGTGATTAGCCTACCCTAAACAATAAGGGAAAAATGTGTCCAACTGTGTATGGAGTACTTCTTTAAGAAAGCTGCTTTGACCTTGGGCAAGAAGCCAATTTGACGTTGTTGAGAGGTAGATATTAAGTATATTTGGGGTTTATACCTGTAAAAGCCAATTTATTTTGTACTTACCATACAAGCCCTTGCATGTTGTTGTTGTTAGTTCTTGTCGAGCCAATTCTGACTCATGGCAACCCCACGTGCTACAGAGAACAGTTTCATAGAGTTTTCTTGGCTGTAATCTTAATGAAAACAGATTGCCAGGCCTTTTTTTCCACGGGAGACAGTGGGTGGGTTCAAACCGACGACCTTTAGGTTAGCAGTCAAGTGCAAACTGTTTGTACCACCTAGGGACCTTTATATATATTAAGTCATTTAGTCCTCAAAAAGGAGCCCCAGGAGCACAACGGAGAACCCCTAAGGGAGCAGGAGATCAGTGGGATGCAGACCCCAAATTCTCATAAAAAGACCAGACTTAATGGTCTGACTGAGACTGGAGGAAACCCGGCGGTCATGGTCCCCAAACCTTCTGTTGGCATAGGACAGGAACCATCCCCAAAGACAACTCATCAGACATGGAAGGGACTGGACAGTGGGTAGGAGAGAGAGATGCTGATGAAGAGTGAGCTAATTCTATCAGGTGGACACTTGAGACTGTGTTGGCATCTCCTGTCTGGAGGGGAGATGGGAGGGTAGGGAGGGTTAGAAACTAGCAAAATTGTCACGAAAGGAGAGACTGGAAGGGCTGACTCATTAGGGGGAGAGTAAGTGGGAGTATGGAGTAAGGTGTATATAAGTGTATATGTGACAGACTGACTTGATTTGTAAACGTTCACTTAAAGCTCAATAAAAATTATTAAAAAAAAACAGAGACCATAAAATAACAACAACAAAAAAGGAGCCCTGGTGGTTCAAAGGTAAGGTGCCCAGTTGCTGACCTAAAGGTCAGCGTTCAAACCCACCAGCAGCTCCTTGGGAGAAAAGACTTGGTGATCTGCTCCCATAAAGATTACAGCCTCGGAAACCCTATGGGACAGCTCTACCATGCCCTAAAGGGTCACTATGAGTTGAAATCAATTCAACAGCACATACAACAACAACAGTCCTGAAAATAACACTTGTTTTTTGTTTTTACTTGCCATTGAGCTGATTTCAACTCATGGAGATCCCGGGATATAAGTAATATTACCCCCATTTCACAGAAGAGGAAACTGAGGCACAGAGAGGATAAGTACCTGGTCAAAGCAAGGTCACATAACCAGGTAAGTGAAGGATCCAGTATTTGATGACTCAGAGCCTGGATCCTGGGCTTGGACCCTGACAGCTACAATAATCACAGCTAACTCTGTTCTGGCCATCAAAACCTAACAGAAAAATGCCTCCAACTGAGAAGGACTTTTATACAGTCACACTTCACCATGGAAACAGAAGCAAAGGCAGCAGAAACCTTTGCTGGTGGACCAACCATGTAACTACTGCCTGATATTGGAAAGCTAGATGGATCCCCACTGACTGAGTAAGCTCTCCAACTCCTTGAATAACTCCAGAGAGAAGGGAGAGGTGCAAGGCCTCTTAAGCATCAAACTTCATGGGGCTCTCAAATATATGGCATCAGACAGCATTTGTTTTGAGGTAGAAAAAAGGGACTTTGCCCAGCCATCTTGATTATATTTCACTCACTGTGGTTCATTTGCACACAGGTTCATCAATGCTATTTTATAATTCATTAAAGTTTTTAGGTAGCTCATAGAGAAAATATTTGACTCTATCTCTGTGTTGCTTTCTCTTTATATATGTGTGTGCACATATATACACACCAAAAAAATAAAAAAAAACACTGCCACTCAGTAGATTCTGATTCATGACAACCCCATGTATTATACAGTAGAACTGCTTCATAGTTTTCTTGGCTTCAACAGGTCTTTTCTTTCACGGAGACCCTGGGTGGGTTTGAACTGCCAACCTTTTAGGTCAGCGGCAGACTGCAAGCTGCTTGCACCACCCAGGCTCCTTTTATACACATATATGTGTCTATTTCAAACTTCTGGACAAAAATAAAGACTCTTCATAAATGTAACATAAAAAGATATAACAAGCTATTTACACTAATAATTCAGTAACTCTGGTTCATTATTCGGATGGATTTTCTTTTATAGCATTCTTGACTATTGTTTTTATTTTAGAAAGTGTCGTCTGTGGGAGCAGGAATTGGTACGGCTCATTTTATCCTATATCCCCAGCACCTAGAACACTATCTGGCATCTAATACGCACTCAATAAATGTTAGTTGAATGACTGACTGAATGGAATAAGTGAAGTAACCTTCTGATGATTATAACTCATTTAAATCATTTATTACCTATTAACTTTTAACTTGTCTTAACATATGATATTCTCAAAAATGTATGAAAAAAAATAAGACAGCAATTTCATATGAAATTTACTAATCATACATGTAAAAGGGCTATGTTACTATTATTAACTTTTAAGCTCACAATAAATAATTTCAGCGTTGGCAATTATAGATCTTTTATCAAATGTTTAATAAATTCTTTAAAAATTCATATAAATGCTCAGGAGATGCAGCAGAGTTGTAATAGCTACTAAAATATTTTATTTCAATTTATTTGTGCATACTTAATGTTCAAATGTTCAAAATATCTTGATAAAAATTTCAGGCAATCATCTTGTTTTCAAAATAAGATGGAAAGAGTACTGGACTAAGAATCCACACCAATATTCTAGCCCAGCTTGGTGTGTTTTGTGGTCTTTGGAAAGTCAATCTTTTCCCAGGCATCAGTTTCCTCATTGGTAAAGGGGCTGAAATAGATATCTCAAATCCCTCCAGTTTTAAAATTCTGATTCTAAATATTCCACTGCTTGGCATCTTGCCTACCGGCTTCATTAAACTCTCAATCACTAGGCAAAATGTGCAAAATCTTCCTCAGTAAAATTAAAAATACCTGCATTGCTTTCAAAGCTACTGGTGCCTGTTAACTCTAGGACAAGGTTGTTGTTTCCTGTTTGATTCAGAATCGTCAGAAATGTAGAAAACCAGTTGTCTTTCTGCACGATCCTTTTCAGTAGCTCCCTTACACCTGATTCATTTCCATGGTTTTCTGCAGCAGAAATCTGTTTTAAGAGAAAAGCAGAATTAAAGCAGATAAAATATCTTCCGAATAAATTTAAACAGGAGCCACTCTTTAGAAAAATTGAGCAACTAGTTTAAGTATAAATAAAGGCTTAGATTAAAACACTAAAGAAAACAGCAGTGCTACTTGTGGTAATTCTGGATTCTCTGGACAAAGCAGCCTTGTAAACGTATGCCATTTTTCCATTTTTTTAAGCCAATTAGATACTCAAGCCTGACACTTAGAAAATAAATGTTTTACCTTAGCTGTTCTGAATAATGGGTACAAGAGACAAAGTGTCTACAGCCATGTTATGTCGTCTGTACCAATTTATTTCTGTGTATCTAACCACCCCCAAAACAAACTACGCCCCCCCCAAAAAAAGCAGTTGCTGATGAGTTGATTCCAACTCATGGTGACCCCATGTGTTGCAGGGTAGAACTGCACCCCACAGGGTTTTCAAAGCTGTGACCTTGCCCAGCAGACTAATAGGAGAGTGGTTAACCATTTGCGCCACCCAGGGACAGAATTTCTGTATACCTAGGGCTTGCTATTTCCTTTCAACCCATAGAGTCTATAAATGGGAAGCTGAACGTTTCTTATCCAGCTCCTCCTGGTTCACTGTTACCATTATGAAGCAAGTAGTTACTACCACAGATTTATATTCTTGCCTATTTAATATCTGCAGTATTTATTATTGCTATAATAATTTTTCTTTAATTTGTGCTTATTATTATGAGACAAATTTATTTCCATATCTATTCCCTTTTTAAAGTGTAGAGCAGATTTATGCCTACTTCCATTGATTAGAATCTTTAGCCTTTATATAATTTCTCTTTTAGATTAATCTAAATTCCTTTTTAATGTAGATCGTCATTATCACAGCATACCTCCCTAATTCCTAATACAGCAATACAGATCTCATGGGATTCTTCTCATCAGCAGCCTGGATGAGAAATACTGACTTAGATATTTGCAAAACTTCTTATCTATCTGCCTGTCTTCTGTGTATAATTTGAGTTAGCCTAGATTAATTTTTTCCTACAAAATTTATGTATTTTCTATTCCTATAAATATATTCTGTAACCTTTTTTATTTTACTATTGTTCTTGTGTCAAATCGATTCTGACTCATAGCGACCAAATATGACACAGTAGAATTGCCCCATAGCATTTCCTAGACTGTAATCTTTAAGGGAGGGGGATGCCAGGTCTTTTCTCCCACAGAGCAGCTAGCGGGTTCCAACCACGGACCTTTTAGTTAGCAGCGAAATGCTTAATATACCCACCAGGGTTCCTTTTATTAAAAATTTCATTGAGGTAAAATCCACATAAAAGTAACTATTTTAAAGTGAACAATGCTGAGGCATTTAGTACATCATGATGCTGTGCAAACGCCACCTCTGTCTAGTTCCAAAACATCTCCATCACCAAAAGGAAATCCTGTGCCCATTACGCAGCTATTCCCCATTCCCTCTTCTCTCCATATCCTGGCAACCACCAATCTGCTCCCTGTCTCTATGGATTTACTTATTCTGGACATTTCCACATGAATAGAACCACACAATATATGACCTTTTGTGACTGACTGACTAACCTAATGTTTTTGAGCTTCATCCACATTGTTGCATGGATTAGTACTTCATTCATTTTTATGGCTGGATAATATATATCACAATTTATTTATCCATTTATCCACTGATGGACATTTAGGTGGTTTCTGCTTTTTGCCTAGTATGAGCAGTGCTGTTATGTATGTGTGTACTTCTATTTGTTTGAGCACCTGTTTTCAATTCTTTGAGGTATATGCCTAGGAGTAGGATTTCTAGGTCATAACGGTAATTCTGTGTTTAACTTGTTGAGGAACTACCAAACTGTTTTCCATAGCGACTGAACCATTTTACATTCCCACCAACAATTTATGAAGATTCCAATTTCTCCACATTCTTATCAACATTTTTTTGTTTTCGTTTTTTTTTTTTTTTTTTTTGGTTATAGCTTTCTTTTTTTTTAAATTGTACTTTAGATGAAAGTTTACAGAACGAGTTTCTCATTAAACAGTGCATATGTTGTTTTATGATATTGGTTAACAACCCCACGACATATCAACGCTCTCCCTTCTCAAACTTGGGTTCCCTATTACCAGCTTTCCTGTTCCCTCCTGCCTTCTAGTCCTTGCCCCCTGGGTTGGAGTGCCTCTTTAGTCTCTCTTTTTTTTTTTATGGGCCTGCCCAATCTTTGGCTGAAGGGTGAACTTCAGGAGTGACTTCATCACTGAGCTGAAAGGGTGTCCGGGGTCCACACTCTCAAGGTTTCTCCACTCTCTGTCAGGCCAGCAAGTCTGGTCTTTCTTTTTGAGTTAGAATTTTGTTCTGCATTTTTCTCCAACTCTGTCTGGGACCCTCTATTGTGATCCCTGTCAGGGCAGTCAGTGGTGGTAGCCAGGCACCATCTAGTTGTACTGTACTCAGTCTGGTGGAGGCTGTGGTAGATGTCGTCCATTAGTCCTCTGGACTAATCTTTCCCTTGTATCTTTAGTTTTCTTCATTCTTCCTTGCTCCCGAAGGGGTGAGACCAATGGAGTATCCTAGATGGCTGCTCACAGGCTTTTAAGGCCCCAGACACTACTCACCAAAGTAGAATGTAGAATATTTTCTTTATAAACTACGTTATGCCAATTGAGCTCGACATTCCCCTAGACCATGGTCCCCACTGCCCTCAACCCAGCAATTCAATCCCTCAGGGAGTTTGGATGTGTCTATGCAGCTTCCATGACCTCACCTTGTACAAGTAGTGCTGGTTTCCCCAGTATCATGTGCTGTCCTACCCTTCACCAAAGTTACCACTTAACCATTGTGTATTTAGTATTTTTCCATCCCTACCCCTCCCCTCCCTCATAACCATCAAAGACTGTTTCTTTTTGTGTGTAAACCTTTTCATGAGTTTTTACAATAATGGTCTCATACAATATTTGCCCTTTTGTGATTGACTTATTTCACTCAGCATGACGTCCTCCAGATTCATCCATGTTATGAGACGCTTCACAGATTCATCATTGTTCTTTACCACTGTGTAATACTCCATTGTGTGTATGTACCACAGTTTGTTTATCCAGTCATCTGTTGATGGGCATCTATGTTGTTTCCATATGTTTGCTATTGTTGAACAATGCTGCAGTGAACACGGGTGTGCATATGTCTATTCGTGTGATGACTCTTATTTCCCTAGCATATATTCCTAGGAGTGGGATTGCTGGATCATATGGTAGTTTCTTTTCTAGCTTTCTAAGGAAGTGCTGTTATCATCTTCCAAAATGATTGTATTATTTTGCATTCCCACCAGCAGTGCATAAGAGTCCTGATCTCACTTCAGCCTCTCCAACATTTATTTCCTGTTTTTTTGATTCGTGCCAGGGATGCCGGCGTGAGATGGTATCTCACTGTGGTTTTGATTTGCATTTCTCTAATGGCTAGTGATCAAGAGCATTTCTTCAGGAGTCTGTTGGCTGCTTGAATGTCTTCTTTGGCAAAATGTCCATTTCCTTTGTCCATTTTTAAGTTGAATTATTTGTCTTTTTGTTGTAGAGTTATTGGTTTTTCTTGTAGATTTTGGAGATTAGACCTTTGTCTGATTTGTAATAAACAAAAATTTTTTCCCAGTCTGTAGGTTCTATTTTTACTCTTTTGGCAAAGTCTTTTGATGAGCATAAGTGTTTAATTTTTAGAGGATCCCAATTATCTAACTTATCTTCTGAAGTTTGTGTGTTGTTGGTTATGGTTTGTATCTTGTTAATGCCATGTATTAGGGCCTCTAGAGTTGACCCTATTTTTTCTTCTATGAACTTCATAGTTTTTGGCTTTATATTTGGGTTTTTGATCCATTTTGAGTTAGTTTTTGTGTACGGTGTGAGCTCTGGGTCCTGTTTCATTTTTTTGCAGATGGACATACAGTTTTGCCAGGACCATTTGTTAAAAAGACTGTCTTTTCTCCATTTGATGCACTTTGGGCCCTTGTCGAAGATCAGGTGACTATAAGTGGATGGATTTACATCTGGGTTCTCAATTCTGTTCCATTGGTCAATGTACCTGTCGTTGTGCCAGTGCCAGGCTGTTCTGACTTCCACAGCTGTATAGTAGGTTCTGAGGTCAGGCAGTGTGAGTCCTCCTACTTTATTCTTCTTCTTCAATAGTGCTTTACTTATCCAGGGCTTCTTCCCTTTCTACATAAAGTTAAAGATAAGTTTTCCCATCTCTTTAAAGAATGTTGTTGGTATTTGCATCAGGACTGCATTGTATTTGTAAACCACTCTGGGTAGTATTATCATTTTCACAATGTTGAGTCTACCTATCAATTAGCTCGGTATGTTTTTCCATTTATGTAGATCTCTTCGGTTTCTTTTAACGTTTTGTAGTTTTCTTTGTATAGATCCTTTACATCCCTGGTTAGATTTATTCCTAAGTTTTTTTTTTTTTTTTTTAGGGGCTATTATATAAATGGTATTGTTTTCGTGGTTTCCTTTTCATAGTTCTCTTTATTGGTGTATAGGAATCCAACTGATTTTTGTATATTTATCTCGTATCATGGGTTATAGCTATCTCAGTGGTTGCAAAGTAATATCTCATTGTGCTTTTGATTTGTATTTCCTAGTGATCCATACCCTTTAATATCAGGAATGTGTTTTGCATTTTTGAAACAATGTCTGGCAAAATTTAGTGTTAGCTATTACTATGAACAACTGGGAACAATAAGTTTACAAACATTTTACCAGCTGATGCTAAGTACAGAAGAATGCATAGCGTGATCTCTACTCAAAGGACACTTTCATCTTAGTAGCTGATAGTTAATAATGCTGTTCTAAGGGCTCTGTGGAGTCCCTGGGTGATGCAAATGGTTAATGTGCTTGGCTGCTAACAGAAAGGTTGGAGGTTCAAGTCCACCCAGAGTTGCCTTGGGAAAAAGGCCTAGTGATCTACTTCCAAAAACTCAGCCACTGAAAACCATATGGAGCACAGTTGTACTCTGACACACACGGGGTTCTCATGAGTTGGAGTTGACACGACAACAATTTTGTTTTGTTTTAGGAATTTGGCATATATCAACGTATTAAATCCTCCCAGCAATCCCGAAATGGTACCAACATTTACTCATTTTACAGATCAGAAATCTGAGGCAGAGACAGGCTCGTTTACCTCCCTGAGGCCACCAAGCTAGTAAGTGGCAAAGGTAAATTTGATTCTAGGCAACTGGCTTCAGAGCTGCCATACTGCTCTTCTGAGTGATAATTATAACTAATAGTTGTTTCTAAGTTCACGTTCATTTTCTGGCGAGAAGTTGTTAAAATGTCTATTTGAGCTTAATAAATTTGAGGGGATTTCAGTCCATCTCCTCTACAGCTGATTCTTACCCATTTCCTACCTATTTCTCTAACTCATTACTCTCTTAATGGAAATTCCTTGTCTTCTGTGGTGTTTGTAATATCTTTATAATTATCTGCTAATTTAAGAAATAATTGCTAAAGATATTAAATAAGACTAGTTTCAGCACTTTTTTTAACTCATCCATTTTTTTTTTTACTAGTATGTCCTTTAATTCATTTTTAATTCTTCTGATAGAAGCTAATCAAAAAGAGTTTCTCTAAAAGGAATCAAAAAGAGTTTCTCTAAAAGGAATGAATGAACCATTCTAACGAGTACATTTATTAAAATCCAAGTATATCACCCATACCCATTGCCTTCAAGTCGATTCTGACTCATAGAGACCCTACAGGAAAGATCAGAAATGCTTCATACGGTTTCCAAAGAGTGCCTAGTGGATTTGAACTGCCAATCTTTTGGTTAGCAGTCATAGCTCTTAACCACTACACCACCAGGGTTTCCAAGCATATTATATCCGCTAAATTTTCTTCAACTATTAATCTGATAGGTTGATTTTTACAGTGGAATTACATTTGGCAAGCTTGTTTTGTCCTTATGGAGTCCAGGCATTTGAAGTTCATTATACCATTATTTCCTAAATGTATTTTTATTATCTGAATGTGGAAAGACATACAATATTTTGCAATTTTAGCAGCTTTATCAAGATTCTGATTTTTTTTCTTATTTTAAATCTTCCCAGTTTGGGTACTAGAAAGTACATCAATTCCCTTGAAGCTACCATATAATATTTTTACTTAAGCTATTCTCTTAAAACATTGTAAAGACAGTAGATCCCAACATATCCATTTGATTACTAAATTTGATTACTTAAATTCCAGGGAGGTGAGCATTTAGACTTGAGATTCTAACAGGACATATAACAACTGTCACCCTGTACCTCTCCCCAGAGTTTTCTCTGTATATGAAATAAAAATCTTTATGGATACATTAAGTATGTTACAGAAATAAAATAAATATGAATTGCAATGCAATCCAATTTATTCTAAATTCTTTGATCTACTTTTTTCCAACAGAAATCAATGGAGAAACCAGTGATAGCTCCATAAAGCAATTGTGTTGAATTGCCAAAACAACTGTGCAGTTTGAAAATAAAAATGCTTCCTCTCCCTCATAATAAACTTAGACAAGTATTTAAGTACAATCATGATTTTGAATCCAGCAGAGCTCACCTTTCCCATAACAGTAAATCAGCAAATAAAATGTATAAAATTTAAAACAAAGAACAAAGAATTAAATATACATATTTGGTAATATTATCAAGAACTAACTCCCCATAAAAAACTAATATCTTACTAAATGAGTATTTTTGGTCATAGTGACACAGCAATTTCTTATTAATACTTTTTCGCACTAGCAAAATTCTATTCATCCTAATTTATCTGACAATACAATGAGGTAGGGAAAACTGACTTGGATGCTCAACTCCATGTAGGGAGAACTAGTCTGTTTCTAGTGAACTAGTCATGGTGTCTCTGGTTCTCCTATGTAAATGAAACAGACATCGGGGTCTTCCAGAACTGTTGTCATTGTGTGCCTTCAAGTAGATTCTGATTCATAGTGACCCTAAAGGAAAGAGTAGAATTGCCCCATAAGGTTTCCTAGGCTTTAATCTTTACGGAAACAGATCACCAGATCTTTTCTCTTTCTGAGAAGCTGGTGAGTTTGAACCACCAGCCTTTTGGTTAGCAGCCAAGCTCTTAACCATTGCACCACCAGGGCTCCTCAGGTCAGTATGGGAACTCTCCCCTACTGTTTGGGATCATTCTATTTTGATGATCTATAAAATAATTCTTGTATTTATTGATAAGTCTCCAGTATTTAGTATAATACCTTGCATAGGGGAGACATTCTTTAACTATTGAAGGATGAACAGTGATTATCACTACAACATAAGCTCCATGAAAACACAGTCAGTGTTTGCATTATTTACCAGACTTTTCACCCTATGTTCACAATAGCATGGTTTCTGCCACAAAGTTGCCACTCGATAAATACAAATCAAATGAATGAATACATCAATAAATTAAATGAGTTTTTATGGGTACTCATTAGACACAAAACTAACTCTAGGTCATTCTCAGAAGCCCTACTTTAAGGAGGTGCAAGTGGAGGCATAGCTATAATAACAGGCCTAATAAAGAGTGTCTATTGGAAAACAGAAAGAGAAAACAAAAGATTTTTTTTTTTTAGTTCCTGATTACTTAGTTAAATGCTACTTTAAGTTGCCAATTAAAAGTCAATTTGAGGATAAAAGTCAATTTGAAGATCTTATGTCCACTATGTGCTTCTGAATGCCTCCCAAGGTAATTTATCATGTCATGTGATTTCAACTCTTAACCCAGACAACATTTAGGAAGCCCACAATTTAACCAACCAACCAACCAATCAATACTTACTAAGCATTGGCTTTGGCCTAACCCTTGGCTTGGTGCTGGGAGGTCAAAGCTGAAAGACCTGGTTTCTCCTTAAATAAAAAACGCATCCAGGTATGTTAAAAAGCACATCAGGGCGGGCAGAGTGAAGACGGTGGCATAGCCAGATGCTTCCAGCGATCCCTCTTACAACAAAGACCCGAAAAATCAAGTGAAACAATTATATTTATGACAAGCTAGGTGCCCTGAACATCAAAGGCAAAGTCAGAAAATGGACTGAGCAGCAGGGGAAGAGAGTGGAGGAGAGAAGTTGGCCAGACCTGAATCACTGGGATCCCTCAGGCACCATTCCTGGGAGCAGCTGCAGTGGGCTAGTGGTAGCGTGCAGCTGCAATTTTCTCAGGGATGACTTACATGAAGCATTGAAGGAAAAAAAATTGCCAACCAAGAATCATATATCCAGCAAAACTGTCTCTCAAATACGAAGGTGAAATTAGAACTTTTCCAGATAAACAGAAGATTATAAACAGGGACTAAGAAATGTAGTCATAGATCTTTCATTTGGAGAGGAAGACAAGGCAACACAAATAAATAAAAGCTAGGTTTAAACTTAGAAACATAGGGGTAAATATTAAGGTAACTACAAAAGAGATGAACTATCCTACTCATTAAAATAAAATACAAGAAAAAAATAGAGACTCAGCAGAAACAAAATCAACAACGACGAATAGGAGGAAAGGACAATATATAAACTACTCAGCACAAAAAATTAAGTAGGAAAAAGAAACTGTCAACAACGCACAAAAAAAGACATCCAAATGACAGCACTAAACAAAAAAAAACTCATACCTATCCATAATTACGCTTAACGTTAATGGACTAAATGCAGTGATAAAGAGACAGAAAGCAGCAGAATGGATTAAAAAACACGATCCATCTATATGCTGCCTACAAGAGACACACCTTGGACTTGGAGACACAAACAAACCAAAACTCAAAGGATGGAAAAAAAATATATCAAGCAAACAACAATCAAAAAAGAGCATGAGTGGCAATATTAACTTCTGATAAAATAGACTTTAAAGTTAAACCCACCAAAAAGGATGAGGAAGGACACTATATAATGATTAAAGGGACAATATATGAGGACATAACCATATTAAATATTTATGCACCCAATGACAGGGCTACAAGATACATAAACTCTGTCAGCACTGAAAAGTGACATAGACAGCTCCACAATAGTAGTAGGAGGCTTCAACACACCACTTACAGTGAAGGACAGGACATCCAGAAAGAAGCTCAATAAAGACATGGAAGATCTAAATGCTACAATCAACCAACTTGATCTTATAGACATATACAGAACACTCCACCCAACAGCAACCAAGTGTACTTTCTTTTCTAGTGCACGTGGAATATTCTCTAGAATAGACCACATATTAGGTCATAAAGCAAGCCTTAGCACAATCCAAAACATCAAAGTATTAAAAAGCATCTTCTCTGGCCACAAGGCCATAAAAGTAGAAATCAGTAACAGAAAAAGCAGGGAAAAGAAATCAAATACTTGGAAACTGAACAATACCCTGCTCAAAAAAGACTGAGTTATAGAGACATTATGGCTGGAAAAAAGAAATTCATAGAATCCAATGAGAATGAAAACCCTTCTTATTGGAACCACTGGGACACAGTGAAAGCAGTGCTCAAAGGTCAATTTACATCAATAAATGCACACATCCAAAAAGAAGAAAGGGCCAAAATCAAAGAATTATCCCTACAACTTGAACAAATAGAAAGAGAGCAACAAAAGAAACCTTCAGGCACTAGAAGAAAGGAAATAATAAAAATTAGAGCAGAACTAAATGAAACAGAAAACAGAAAAACAACTGAAAGAGTTAACAAGACCAAAAGCTAGTTCTTTGAAAAAATTAACAGAATTGATAAACCATTGACCAAATTGACAAAAGAAGAAACAGGAGAGGAAGCAAATAACCCAAAGAAGAAATGAGATGGGCGATATTACAACAGACCTAACTGAAATTAAAAGAGTCACATCAGATTATACGAAAAATTGTACTCTTAACAAATTTGAAAACCTTGGAGAAATGGATGAATTCCTAGAAACACATTAGGTACCTAAATTAACATGAACAGAGGTAGAACAAACTAAATAGACACATAACAAAAGATTGAAAAGGTAATCAAAAAGCTCCCAACAAAAAAAAAGCCCTGGCCCGGACAGTTTCACTGCAGAGCTCTACCAAATTTTCAGAGAAGAGTTAACACCACTACTACTAAAGGTATTTCAGAACATAGAAAAGGACAGAATACTCCTCAACTCATTCTATGAACCCGGCATATCCCTGATACTAAAAACAGGTAAAGACACCACAAAAAAAGAAAATTACAGACCTATATCCCTCATGAACTTAGATGAAAAAATCCTCAATAAAATCCTAGCCAACAAAATTTAACAAAATATAAAAAAAATAACTCACCATGACCAAGTGGGATTCGTACCAGGTGTGCAGGGATGGTTCAACATTAGAAAAACAATTAATGTAATCCATCAAATAAATAAAACAAAAGACAAGAACCACATGATTTTATCAATCAATGCAGAAAAGGCATTTGACAAAGTTCAACACCCATTCATGATAAGAACTCTCAGCGAAACAGGAATAGAAGGAAAATTCCTCAACATATTTTTTTTGTTTTTATACAAAGCCAACAGACAACATCATCCTAAACGGAGAGTCTAAAAGCATGCCCCTTGAGAATGGGAACCAGACAAGGATGCCCTTTATCACCACTCCTATTCAACATTGTGCTGGAGGTCCTAGCCAGAGCAATTAGGCTAGATAAAGAAATTAAGGGCATCCAGATTGGTAAGGAGGAAGTAAAAGTATCTGTTTGCAAATGACATGATCTTATACACAGAAAACCCTAAAGGATCCTCAAGAAAACTACTGAAACTAGTAGTTCAGCAGAGTATCAGGATACAAGATAAACATACAAAAATCAGTTGCATTCCTCTACACCAACAAAAAAGAACATTGAAGAGGAAATCACCAGATCAATACCATTTACAGTAGCCCCCAAGAAGATAAAATAAAAAATACTTAGGAATAAATCTTACCAGAGACGTAGAAGACCTATACATAGAAAACTACAGGATACTACTGCAAGAAACCGAAAGAGACCTACGTAAGTGGAAAAACATACCTCGCTCATGGATAGGAAGATTTAACATTGTAAAAATATCTATTCTACCAAAAGCAATCTATAGATACAATGCAATTCCAATCCAAACACCCACGACATTTTTTAATGAGATGGAGAAAAAAATCACCAATTTCATACGGAAGGGAAAGAGGCCCCGGATAAGTAAAGCATTACTGAAAAAGAACAAAGTGGGAGGTGTCACTCTACCCGATTTTAGAACCTATTATACCGTCACAGTAGTCCAAACAGCCTGGTACTGGTACAGCAACAGATAATACATGGGCCGATGGAACAGAATTGAGAATCTAGACATAAATCTATCCACATATGAGCAGCTGATATTTGACAAAGGCCCAAAGTCAGTTAAATGGGGAAAAGACAGTCTTTTTAACAAATGGTGCCAGCATAACTGGATATCCACCTGCAAAAAAATGAAACAAGACCCATACCTCACACCATGCACAAAAACTAACTGAAAATGGATCAAAGACCTAAACATAAAATCTAAAACTATAAATATCATAGAAGAAAAAAATAGGGACAATGCTAGGAGCCCTAATACATGGCATACATAGTATACAAAACGTTACTAACATTGCAGAAGAAAAGCCAGATAACTGGGAGCTCCTAAAATTCAAACACCTATGCTCACCCAAAGACTCCACCAAAAGAGTGAAAAGACTACCTACAGACTGGGAAAAAGTTTTTAGCTATGACATTTCCGATCAGCATCTGATCTCTAAAATCTACATGATATTGCAAAAACTCAACTACAAAAAAAACAAATAACCCAATTAAAAAATGGGTAAAGGATAGGAACAGACACTTCACTGAAGAAGACAAAACAGACTAACAGATACATGAGGAAATGCTCGCAATCATTAGCCATTAGAGAAATCCAAATCAAAACTACAATGAGGTTCCATCTCACTCCAACAAGGCTGTCATTAATCCAAAAACACAAAATAATAAATGTTGGAGAGGTTGTGGAGAGGCTGGAACACTTATACACTGCTGATGGGAATGTAAAATGGCACAACCACTTTGGAAATCAATTTGGCGCTTCCTTAAAAAACTAGAAATAGAACTACTATACGATCCAGCAACCCCACTCCTTGGAATATATCCTAGAGAATTAAGAGCCTTTACACGAACAGATATATGCACACCCATGTTCACTGCAGCACTGTTTACAATAGCTAAAAGACGGAAGCAACCAAGGTGCTCATCAACGGAAGAATGAATAAATAAATTATGGTATATTCACACAATAGAATACTATGCATCGATAAAGAACATGACGAATCTGTGAACATCTCATAACATGGAGGAATCTGGAAGGCATTATGCTGAGTGAAATTAGTCAGCTGCAAAAGGACAAATATTGTATAAGACCACTATTATAAGAAGTCAAGAAATAGTTTAAACAGAGAAGAGAATATTCTTTGATGGTTACAAAAGGGGGAAGAGAGGGAAAGGGGTTTTCACTAATTAGATAGTAGATAAGAGCTATTTTAGGTGAAGGGAAAGACAACACACAATACAGGTGAGGTCAGCACAACTGGACTATACCAAAAGCAAAGACGTTTCCTGAAGAAACTTAACGCTTCGAAGGCCAGCGTAGCAGGGGCGAGGGTTTGGGGACCATGGTTTCAGGGGACATCTAAGTCAATTGGCATAATCTATTAAGAAAAAATTCTGCATCCCACTTTGGAGAATGGCGTCTGGGGTCTTAAAAGCTAGCAAGTAGCCATCTAAGTTGCATCAAATTGGTCTCAACCCACCTGGAGCAAAGGAAAATGAAAAACTCCAAAGACAAAAAGTAATTATGAGCCCAAGAGGCAGAAAGGGCTACATAAAGCAGGGACTACATTAGTCTGAGGCCAGAAGAACTAGATGGTGCCAGGCTATAACCGATGATTGCCCTGACAGGGAACACAACAGAGAATCCCCGATGGAGCAGGAGAGCAGTGGGATGTAGACCCCAAATTCTTGTAAAAAGAACAGACTTAATGGTCTGACTGAGACTAGAATGACCCTAGAGGGCATGGTCCCCAGACCTTCTGTTAGCCCAGAGCCAACTCTTCAGACAGGGATTGGACTGGACTACGGGATAGACAATGATACTGGTGAAGAATGAGCTCCTTGGATCAAATAGACACATGAGACTATGTTGGCACTTCCTGTCTGAAGGGGAAATAAGAGGGTAGAGGGGATCAGAAGTTGGCAGAATGGACACAAAAAGAGAGAGTAGAGGGAAGGAGTGTGCTGTCTCATTAGGGGCAGAGAAATTAGGAGTATATAGCAAGGTGTTTATCAATTTTTGTATGAGAGTCCGATATGATTTGTAAACTTTCACTTAAAGCACAACAAAAATTAAAACAAAAAAAAGAAGCAGATCAGAATTTCAAAATGAGAGATTTACCTAAATTCATGAAATTTTAAACTCACAAGGAACCACAACCAGATAAATGATAACAGTAAGTCACTATCATATGATCAAGTTAGGTCATCAAACTAGCTCTTTACTATTTATAAAGCCTTTTCATAAGCACATCTCATCTAAGTTCACTAAAATACTGTGAGTGCAAAGAGAAATTATTATTATGCCCATGTCCTTGGGTAAGAAAACTTAGAATCAGAGAGCTCAAATAACTTGGCCCAAAGTAACTAATGTAGTAAGAAGCAGAGGTAGACCTCAAATCTAGGTTTTCCCATTCTAAATTCCATGCTTTCTCCATTACACTTTAGTCTATAAAACACTCATAAATGATCCTCACATCAATATAGACTCTATCAAATGTAGCTCTTCTTTCCAACTGTCAGCCATAGCTCATTACTGGAATTGATAATACATGTAAAAGGATATGAAACAAAAAATTATTCTAGAATCACTTGGAGATACTATTCCTCCTTAAACAAACAAACCTGTTGCCATCCAGTCAACTGTGACTCTTAGTGACCCTATAAATACATAAATCCTTTGTCTTTCAGAGTTTCCTTTAAAATGTGAAGCTGAGCGAAGAGCACAGGTTGCTTTGGCCTTAACTGCTACCAATACACAAAAGTCCCTTCACTCCATATCTTCTTTGTGTCAAATCTCTTGCATTACTGCTAGCTGGCTCCAAGCTTGCCAGAATCAAGATCTTGGATAAAAATCTAGCTGGCGGAAATTCAACCCAGGCAAGACAAAAGTGATGCTGACAGGCAGAAGTATTTAGAGTAAATAAGGATAAGTGCTGTTTTCCTGGCAATTGGGCCATCATTCCCACCAAATATAAACAGCTTTGTGGTGTTACTGGACTCTGTTGCTTCTGGACTTCTTAACAGCTACCGTGGCTGGAAATGCCATCTCCCAACTCCAGCTGGCTTGAAGGCTGCATACTTTCTTCCAAATTAAGATTCTGCCACACTGATGTACACATTTGTCATATCCAGCTGGACTACTATAATGCGTTCTAGCTGGTTCTCAATACACAAATTACATAAACGTTACAGACAACAGTGTAAAGCAATTTACTTGTTGAGAAAACCGGTCATCAAAATTAGATGCAGGCTTCAGTCTTTGGACAGGCCCTCATGGTGGTCAAAGAGCCATTAGCTTTGGTCATAAAGACCACGTCACATCATAGACTGTAGCCTATCAATCCAATGCCCAGCACTTCGTGATGATGATACAAACAATTGCTGAATTAAAAAAAAAAAAAAAAAACAGGGAGAGAAGGAAAATGTCTAAATGATAGTATGGTATAAACAAAACCTTTGACATTTGTCATGTGTTTAAAAGCCTACATGCCTTTCAAAACAAGACTTTTGACTTACAACCCTGAATAAGTCAGATTCAAACATGTCACCATTTATATACTACAGAGTACATCTTCGCTCATTGAAAAACAATGACCAATAAAACATTACATTAACTATAAAGTTACCTGTAAAGTTCATCCTGTCAAAATGCTACCTAAAAACTACTATTCCTTTACCAATACGGAAACGGCAACTAACAACGCTTTTTTAAATGAATTATATTTAAATTTGGACTCCCAGGAAGAGGTTTAAACTTAGATATTAAAAAAAAAAAAAGTGCATGTGTGTTATTTGTAATTTCCCCATTTGGAGCAAAACTAAATGGCATACGGAATAACATAGGGCAGGGGTTGACAAACGTTTTCTCTAAAGGAAGAGGTTTAAACTTTCAGATATTAAAAAAAAAAAGTGTTTGTGTTATTTGTAATTTCCCCATTTGGAGCAAAACTAAATGGCATACGGAATAACATAGGGCAGGGGTTGACAAACATTTTCTCTAAAGGAAGAGGTTTAAACTTAGATATTAAAAAAAAAAAGTGTGTGCGTGTGTGTGTTATTTGTAATTTCCCCATTTGGAGCAAAACTAAATGGCATACGGAATAACATAGGGCAGAGGTTGACAAGCGTTTTCTCTAAAGGACCAGATAGTAAATATTTTAGGCTTTATGGGCCATATGCTCTCTGTCTAAATGCCACTGGAGCATGAAAGCAGCCATAAACAGTACATAAATGAATGAGCGTGGCTGTGCTCTAATAAACTTTCTTATGGACACTGAAATTTTAACTTCATATAATCTTCATGTGTCACGAAATACTCTTTTGATTTTTTTCAATCACTTAAAAATCTAAAATTTATCCTTAGCTTGCGGGCCTACAAAAACAGGTAGCAGACCAGATTTAGCCCATGGGCCATTGTATGTTCACCCCTGTTTTATGAGAGTACACTGAACAGTACATAAAATTCCACACCATCAGGATCTAAATTCATAGCTCTGCCACTGCCTTCCTGGGACGACTCTGGGCAAATTATTTAACCTATTTCAGTTTTCTCATCTATAAAATGGAGTTAATAAGATTAAGAGCCCCAGTGGGTTACTGCAAGTATGAATTGTGATTATACGTTTTGCAAATGATACTCCTTGCACAAGTGTTTGATAAACATCATCGATTAGTACATATCATTACTCTAAAGTCAGCACCTCCTTAGCTTATTTCAATGGAATCAGAATAGCCCCTTTGCATTTAGATTTCCAAAATTGTGTCTTTAACTCTTTTCTAGTCTCTTCTCAGAGAAGGCTGGAATTACCCAAAAAATGCCAAACGCACAAGCAACCCTGCATTGCAAAATCTGCCTAAAAGCCAAGTTCCACCTGAACTGATACCTACCCTACTTCTGTCTTCAGTTGTCAACAGGTTATTTGCCACGCATTCATCCAGTACATCTCTAACCAGAAGCTTGTCCACCAGAGTGGGCTGAAGGAGGTTCAGCAGTTGGAGACACTCATCGTGAGCGTTCTCAGATGACGGCGAGGGCAGATCGGTGAGGTCAGGGTTCATGTAGCGGGCGGCTAAAGGGTTGCCCGCTTGCTGGAGGGCCTCCATAAATTCCCTAGTCCAGCCCAGGGGCCAGGACCCCTTCTCCAAGTTGCTCAAAAGCAGTTCAACTGCGTGTATGTTCCCGGTGGTGGCAGCCGTCTTCTGAATCTGCTCCTTAAGGTCTGCTGGCAGGAATGTCAGGTAGTCCAGCACTGGCTCCACCTGGATGTACATTTTCAGTCTGACCCTGAAGCACGAGATGAGATACCGGAAACTCTTGTCTAAGGAACACCCATTCGACATCTTTCCCTCTCAGAGAAAGGAGAGGATTCTCCCAAGTAGACGGTCAGGTTCCTAGTCCGTGAGATATGTACCGGGCTCCACTGCTTCAGAGCAGTAGGGTCTCTCGGGATGTGCCTGGCGACTATGAGGCTACCGGCAGGGCCCCTGAGTGGCGCGCCGGGGGCGCGGTCGCACCTTGGCAGACTGGGGATGCGACGGCAGGCAGGTGTGGGCAGGCGAGCGCCGCCGCTCCGACTCTCCGTGGCGCGCGCTCCGGCCAGGGGCTGGGGACGCCGCTGTGCACCCGGTGGGAGCTTTGCGTCCAGGCTTTCCACCAGGCAGTTCTTACAGTTTGCCAAACTTTGGTTTCTGTTTCGATTCTCTTCTCCAGCACTTTCCAAACGCAATCAACTGGGAGGGGACTGTCTGTTTCGTCGGGGCGGAGCCACCCTTTGGCTGGGTTTTTCAAGGAGAGGCCATTGGATAAGGGCACCGCGGGAAATGGAAAAGGAAAGCGAATTCTCTCCTACACCGAGTAAGATAACGCTCCAGCAATGCTCTTTTTCCGGGTGTCTTGCCTTCCAATCAAGGTTCTGCCTCAAAAATCAGACCTTACAGAAGTTTCCGCAGCCCTTTTGCACCATCCCTTTGCAACCTGAGTGTGGAGGCTAGAAGAGCATGTGATGCCTGTGACGCTTACCACTGGAAAGGTAAAGAGAGACTGACTGCCACAGAGCCTGATGCAAGCAAGGAAGGAATTACCCCTTGCTGGGAATGCAGGTAGATTTTGTCTGGCCGGAGTGGGTGAGACTGCAAAGGATAGGTAAAGAGATGAAGCTAAGAAGACATCTTTCCGTAGATCTGTGACTCCAGGTTCCCAGGACATAGAGGTTCTTGGTCCTTCCTAGAATAAACCTGGCCTCGTGTGAGCCCCCAAGAACTAACTTGTTCTTCGGGGAGCTTAGAGGTGGATATGAAGAAAGAGTGAGTAATGATAAACAGCTTTCTTGCTTCATGCTTAGTTAGATTGCTAGTATTTATACAGCTTCAATCAGTGCCTGGTGACAGACAGGAAGGGACTTTAACCACCAACTCAGCCTAGGAGGAAGCCAAGAGAGAGGGTTTCCTGTCTGCAAGCATGAAAGCTCCCCGTATTTTTTAATACACAACTTTCTTTTAATAAAACAAAACCAAAAAATCCCCCAACAACTTATTTTTTATATAGCTGCCATTCTTTTCTTGGATTCAATACAGCAAGATTTGGCTGAAGCAGCTAGGAACTTAATTAGCAACTAATGTACCAACTTGTAGTAAACATCAACATTTGTCTATGTCATGAGGGAAAAAAAAAGACACCCACACTGAAAAATGGCAGCTTCATTTCAGCATACAAGCCACATAAAATGAGTCCTTAAGGTTGCTACTCACTAAAGCATTCTGCAACTGTGGTTGATTGAGTGGTGGTATATATACATCACAGTTAGAACCTCATGCTTCAGAATTATATGGAAGGGTCATTGAAGCTGTCAAAAAGACACATTTAGGAAAAGTAATTTGTTCACAAAGCATATTCAATGAAGTCTGGATAGGCCAGGGAAGCCTGTTGGCAGTATAGACTGGGTAAGTACAGAATCTTTGTGTCCAATTGAGCACTTTATGGCAAGCTGTCTTATTTTATTCTCTAATTATATTATGTGTTGTTTTTAGGTGCTGTCGAGTTGGGCTCCCACTCTTAGCGGCCTTATGTAGTCAGTGAAACAATGTCCAGTCCTGTGCCATCCTCACAATCATTGCTAAGTTTGAGCATGTTGTTGAAGCCACTGTATCAATCCATCTTGTTGAGGGTCTTCCTCTTTTTCACTGACCCTCTACTTTACCAAGCATGCTGTCCTTGTCCTGGGATTCGTCCCTCCTAATAACATGTTCAAAATTCGTTAAGACTCGCCATCCTCGCTTCTAAGGAACATTCTGGCTGTACTTCCTCCAAGACAGATTTGTTTCTTCTTCTGGCAGACCTTGGTATATTCAATATTCTTAACCAACACCACAATTAGAATGCATCAATTCTTTTTTGGTCTTCTTTTTTTATGTTTTGCGGTTAAGCCTTTTTCTTCCCCAAAGGATTGTAAGCTGCTTGAAAAAGGGACATATTTACACAGTAACCAGTACAGTACTCTATAAATAGTGGCCAGTGGCCATTGACATTTCCCCTGAATGGGAATTTTATTTGTGCTCAGCCTAGCTGCTGGCCTAATGTCAAACACAGTGAAACTTGCTGAAGTGAAAGGAACTTTGGCCTTGAAGGTAGGACTGATTTATGCTATTCTCTTCTGTTTATTCTTAGATTGGTACTATTTCTTTAATTTTGGAAACCCTGGTGGTGTAGTGGTTAAGTGCTACGGCTGTTAACCAAAAGGTCGGCAGTTCAAATTCTCCAGGCGCTCCTTGGAAACTCTATGGGGCAGTTCTACTCTGTCCTATAGGGTCGCTATAAGTCAGAATCGACTCGACAGCAACGGGTTAGTGGGTATTTCTTTAATTAATTTTGGGAGCTGACCTTGTACCTAGGTTGATAATAATAGAAGAGAGCTAAATTAGATGTTTCTACACAAGTATTCAAATTACTAATTTCTGTCATTGGGTTTAAGAGGATATCTTTTTAGGACAATTCCGAAAAAGCACCCCCCCTTACCCTCCCCCCCAGCTGCTGGCAGGTTCCATTCAATATGTTAAAGAAAAACAAACAAACAAACCAGAAAACACTCTGTCCCACTGCACCCTTCCTGTGTCTTTTAGTTTCAAACACCGGGGAATGAGAGGAGACTGCTGATTAAACATGGGGAGATAGTTAATATCATCTCCTTGACACCGCTTCATAAGAATTGCTGTCCTGTAGGAGAGAGGATCCAAAGTAGGTATTTCAATGTATGGTATTCAGTACTTTTGACCAAATATATCCTTCATTTATTCAGTAATTTAAGAAATATTTATTAACTTCCTACTGTATAACCAGCACTGTTCTAGGTGCAGCTGATAAAAACAATTCACTGCTTGTATGGAGCTTACATTCTAATGGAAGTAGGGAAACAGAAAATAAATAATAACTAAAAAACATACAATGTTCCAGGTAATGATAAAACGCTATGAAGAGTATGGAAGGGTCTAAATAATAATGCCCGTTATGGTTTCACTGGTTGATTTTCCATGTAGACACCCTCTCCTAACCTTTGCTGTTAGCACCACATAACATCCATCAATAGCAATTCATATTTCCTCTCAAGTAAGAGTCATTCTGCTACATGAGGATTGATAGTAGGTAGGGAGCACTTGGCAAGGAGCCCTGGTAGCCGAAGGTTAAGTGCTTGGCTGCTAACTGAAAGGTTGGTGGTCCAAACTCACCTGCAAAAAAAAAAAACAAATAAACCTGTTGCCATCAGGTCGATTCCGACTCATAGCGACCCTATGGGATAGAGTAGAACTGCCCCATACAACATCCAAGGAGCACTGCCGACCTTTTGGTTAGCCGTAGCTCCTAACCACTATGCCACCAGGGGCAATGAAAATCCTATGGGGCAGTTCTGCCTTGTCACATGGGGTCACTATGAATCCAGATCAATTGGAGGACACCTAAAAACAACAGGGAGTGCCTGGGGGAAAATGGGAAGTAATCTCTCTTTTTTTTTTAAGAATTTACCTTACTCTTGATATGCCCTCTTCTAGAGAAAGATGTTTAAGGACACAAAAGCCAAGTATATTCTTATACTTGGCTTTTATATACTATATATATTAAACTATATTTTTTATTTCCATTTCTCTGTCTATATATATATATATTGCTTTATAAAATGATTTATTAATGTAAATCAATTCTTTTTTTTATTGTGCTTTAGGTGAAGGTTTACAGCTCAAGTTAATTTAACATTCAAAAATTTATACACATATTGTTTTGTAACATTGATTGCAACCCCCAGAATGTGACAGCACATTCACCCTTTCTACCCGGGTTCCCTGTGTCCATTTGTCCAATCCCTGTCCCTCCCTGCCTTCTCATCCTTCTCGTCCAAATGGACAGGAGCTGCCCATTTGGTCTCGTATATTTGATTGAACTTAGAAGCATATTCCTGTTGTGTGTTATTTTTTGTTTTATCGGCCTGTCTAATCTTCATCTGAAAAGTGGGCTTCAGGAATGGCTTCAGTTCTGGGTTAGCAGAGAGTCCGGGGCCATAGTTTTGAGGTTTCTCCAGACTTTGTCAGACCATCTATATTTTCGTATTCTAATTTAGTTTATTTTCTTCTGTTCGTTTCTATAATTGTTTTCCTCTGTGGAGTTGCTCTTAATTGCTTTCGTTTTCATCTTCCTCATGGTTTTCTAAATATAAGTTTCTATTTCCTTTCTCTTTTGAGTTAGGAGATCTATTGCTTTTTCTTTTTCTTTTTTTTTTTTTTCCTAGATACCTATTTTTTCCTCTACTCTTTTTAAGTGCAGAAGAAGCACTTCAGCCACCACCAGTTTTAAAAGCCACCCTTTTGCATTTTGTTCTCTAATTGGAAATTCAGGAAGATACTAGGTAACAGATTCTCCCTGTTATCCAACATTTCATTTGAGTTTTCTACATTTCAGAAGTAGTAACAATCATACCATAGACTGGAGGCAACAAACAACAACAGCAACAATCATAGCTGCTTCTTCTTTGGCAACCTGAGACAGGCAGCCTCAGAGCCTCACCCTTGTTTGAATATTGAGCTCTGGCTTATCTTCCTACACAGAGCAGAACAGGTCACACACTTTCCTGTTCTTGTCAAGATAACCGCAAAATGGCCATAGCTGGCCTAAGCTGGTTTTAGCAGGCTTTCAACACGGTCTTGGCACTTTAAGTGACCTATTGGCTCATTAAGTACAAAATACATATAGATACCCTGCCTCTGGGTGGAGACTTAACGTGCTAATGAAAGAAGATTGACCTCTTTCTCCATTCCAGGGAATGGAACCCAGGTCTAAAAAAAATGCATAGTCATCCCCAAGTTCTGGGCACCAGTGGCAAGGGTGATCCTGAATATTCATGATAAATTTAAATTTCCTTACCTGCTTCAGTACAAAGCCCATCTTCCGAAGCTGACCGTGAGCAGTCTTTGACGCACTAGCTGAGACTGTTCCTTTCCTTGTGCGATGAAATTAAAGCGCCTTTCTGATTTCCTACCTTGGCCTCTTGTTTATTGGCTGTGACAAGTTGTGCCGAGCAAAACTTGGGGTTCCCAGTAGCAACAAAACTAGGACTAGAATTTAATGGCAGTCATGCCTTCATCTCACATACTTTAGACATGTTGTCAGGAGGGACCAATCCCTGGAGAAGGACATCGTGCTCGGTAAAGCAGAGAGTCAAAAAGGAAGACCCTCGACAAGATGGATGAATTAACACAGTGGCTGCAACAATGGGCTCAAACTTAGCAATGACTGTGAGGATGGCGCAGGCCTGGCAATGTTCCGTCCTGTTGTACATGGGGTCCCTGTGAGTCGGAACTGACTCAATGGCACCTAGCAACAACAACAATGCCCCTTTTCAAAAACAATGACAATAAATTTAGTTGAATAACGAAATTATCTAGAATTGTTATTCAGGTCTTTCATTGATTTATTCAATTGTATCAATAAAGAATTTTGTGTAATTTAAAGTGTTAGATGCTCTTAACCTAGCAGTGTATAATTGTATTTAAGCACAGAGACTCGTCTCGGGTGTCGGGTTAACACCTCAGTACTATGCCTTAATCACTGTATGGCCTTGGGAAGATCATCTCTGTCAAACAGAAAAACAAATCCCGACTTTGGTAAGAAGAACCTTTATTCAAGAAGGAAAAGGGGAGAAGGGAACTAATGTAGTAGTGGGGGAGGAGAGGCTGCTGCAGTAGAATGAACACCCCGACCACAAGACATGTGAGAGTCTCAAAGAGTTAGGGAAGAGATGTTTTTCTCTTACATAGACTGAGAATAAACAAGGATAGAAAAAACCCAGGTGTGAGGATATCATCAATTAGTAAATCAGATTGTTTTGTGCTGAAGTCAGCCTATCCTTTAGGAACCCCAAAACATCCATTGCTGTTGAGTCCAATTCCGACTCACAGAAACCCTATAGGACAGAGTAGAACTCCCCCATAGGGTTCCCAAGGCTAAACTCTTTACAGGAGTAGACTGCCACATCTTTCTCCCTCGGAACAACTGGTGGTTCCAAACCACCAGTCTTTCAGTTAGCAGCTGAGCTCTTAACCACTGTGCCACCAGGGCTCCTTTTTCTCTGGGAGGGGCTCTTAAATGATGGTAGTGTGCTGACTTAGGCTGAGGATGGGCCAAAGTTCAGGGACTTGGGGGAAGCAAAGGAGCTTCACCAAAGTTTGGTTAACCAGCACTTTGTTTCTGATTGATCAGTGGGGACAAGCAATTCAGTTACACATTTATGAGTCAAGGAATGAGAGTTTGGAGGGTCTGTGTCTGGCCTTGTTATAGGTAAAGAAGGGGGCAGCCATGAGTCTTACCTAAGTCATATGGGAAGGTTGGTTATTTGCAGCAAGCTGTTTTCCTGAACACAACGCTGTTTCTTTAACCATTGCTGTTTTCTAATATCATGGGGTTCAGATAAAATTCAATATTAAAACTTCAAAATTCCTCAGTTTTAAAATGAGAATGATACCAGTACCCACGTCATTGGAAGTCTAAGGATGGACTGTAAAGCACTTGGTACCGCACCTGGCACACAGTACATGCCTGATAAGTGACTGCTAGTATTCTCATACAGTGAATAAGAGATGGTGCCAGTGCTCAAAACATGCACAGTTAATAGAGGAAATAGATCAATTCTGTACATGGACACCATATAGTCAGTCTGTAGTCAGGCTCCCTTTTTGCAAGACACAGAAGCTGATAAGCTGATTTAGCAGAAGCATTTACTGAAAATACTGTCAAAATAGATTTGACATAGAAAAAGAAATTCTAAGTTTAAATCGTGATACTTATTTCTTAATCACCTCCAGCAGTTAGATTATAAAGTTCCAGTTTTAAGTGTGCACATATAAGAACTTTTCTATATAACAAACTTACACAATTTTGGCAAAAAAAAAAAAAAAATCACATATCAATGGGAAATTTTCCCAACATTCATTTTCAATATGTTTCCTCCGTAGCTTAAGTCCTTTCAAAAACAGTTACTTATACATGCCTTTGTTAAAACAGCACTTCTGTCTCAAAGGCAAAAATAAACTGTGCTTCTTTTACTTTATTTTAAAACAAAATAAAATATTTTAAAATAAATGTTTATGACCATGTTGTTGTTGCTAGGTGCTGTTGACACCATTCTGACTCATAGTGACCCTCTATATAATGGAATGAAATGTTACCCAGTCTTGCACCATCCTTACAATTATTTCTATGCTTGAGCCCGTTGTTGCAGGAACTGTGTCAACCCATTTTGTTAAGGGCCTTCCTCTCTTTCACTCACCCCCTACTTTACCAAGGCATGATGTCCTACTCCAGGGATTGATCCCTCCAGATAACATGTCCAAAGTAAGTGAGAGGAAGTCTCCCCATCTCGCTTCTAAGGAATATACTTCTTCCAAGAAGTATATTATACTTCTTCCAAGATATGTTCATTCTTCTGGAAGTCCATGGCATATTCAATATTCTTTGCCAACACAATAATTCATATGTGTCAATTTTTCTTGTTTTTGTTATGTGCTGTCAAGGCAGTTCGGACTCACAGTGACAACATGTACAACAGAGCAAAACACAGTCTGGTCCTGCACCATCCTCACAGTCATTGCTATGTTTGAGCCACTGTTGCAGCCACTGTGTCAGTCCATCTGGTTGGGAGTCTTCCTCTTTTTCACTGACCCTCTACTTTATCAACCGTGATGTCCTTCTCCAGGGACTAGTCCCTCCTGATAACATGTCCAAACTACGTGAGATGGAGTCTCGCCATCCCCATTTTCAAGCAGTGCTCTGACTGTACTACTTCTGGAAAAAATTTTTTCATTCTTCTGGGCCGTAGAAAAAAACCTGTTGCCATCAAGTCGATTCTGACTCACAGCGACTCTAGAGGACATAGTAGAACTGCTCCACATAGGGTTTCCAAGGAGTGTGTGGTGGATTCAAACTGCTGACCTTTTTCAATGGCATATTCAGTATTCTTTTCCAACACCGTAATTGAAAGGTGTCAATTCTTCTTCAGTCTTCCTTATTAATTGTCCAGATTTTGCATGCATACAAGGCGATAGAAAATACCATGGCTTGGGTCAGGCGCACCTTAGTCCTCAAAGTGACATCTTTGCTTTTCTAATAGTTGAAGGGGCTAAGCAGGTCCCTGGTGCTGAAAACCCTGTAACACCCAGCACAAAGCAAGAGTTAAAACAGTAGGAAGCAAAAAAAAAAAAAAAAAGGAGTAAAAATAACATTCAAGATAGCTCATGTTGAGCTACCTCGAAGAGACCTTAGAGGCCCTCTCTGGAATTCTCTGATAACTGCCCTCCTCAAGATAACTGAGCAGCAACATAGTCACAGCTGTAACAGTAAGGAAAAAACTAGAAGAGGAGCACCCACCTCCATGTTACCAGGCAACTGGGCTGAACCCATGCTTGCAATTAGTGTGGTGGAGGCATGGCTCCACAAATGACTGAAGGTTCTGCCAACTTTGCCCAGATTTTCCAGCTTTCAGAAATAATTAAGACTGAGGATTAAGCCTGATTTGACTGTCACCAGGGAGGTCCAAAGGCCTTATGTTACAATTAAAATTCAACGGGGGAGTGAAAAGACATGTATGTCTTTGGTTTTTAGATACTATTGCACAGATGACTGTGATCTCTATAAAACCTGGCACCAAAATGAGAAAAACTTTTGCGTCTGAGGTCACCTTCTTTGAGACCCTTGCCCAAACCTGACTGTGGATAAGTTCCTTCAGGGCCCCTACAAATCCCTATTACATGTATTGATGATATTGATGTTTTAATGGACATATTTGTAAACCTTTACCTCCAACCCTGACAGGAATTGCTGCAGTTAGGGCCATTTTAGTGGGACATGCAGAAACTGTGACATAGACTATAGCTATTAGCCTGGCCGTTCGATCTGGCCACGGACATCCCTCAAAGTAAGCCTCTGTGGGGATGAGACATCTGGGGAAAAAAAAAAAAAAATCAGTTCTGGTCTTGTTAAGCTTTTGTTACTTGTGTGGATGGTCACCAAAAAGCTCCCTTTGCTGAGAGGAAAACAACCAAGGAGCAGACCGTTCCTGCCAACTGACTACTGAGGCTGAAGCATCCTCTATTCCAAAGCAAAGAGATGCGCAATCAACCACCTCCTGGATTTAAGAGAGGATGGCCTGTGGAGGATCACACACCATCCTAGACTGGGCCTACACACATGGACTGCCAGTGTCATCAGAAAAAGCCAGACAGCATAGAAAAGCTGACCTGCCTACAAGACCCTGGCCAAGGCAAAAACCTGCCCAGGGACAGATTCCTGAGCCAACGGACCAGGGCGTTCGGCCAGTAAATCATATCAGGGCCTCTTATTTTATACAGAGACTTCCACTGGATGTTGAATGAACTCTTCGCACTCCATATCACCCCCAAGACATAGGGGCTGTTGAGCACTTCAGTGGACAGGCTTAAATGGCTAATGGGAGGGAACAAGACAACCCCAGCCGGAACTATACATCTCAGGTAAGCAGTCTGGGGTTTCAATGCAGCAGTTCCAGGCAAGGGCATTTCTCATTTGCACCTTATGTTTGCTCAAACTGTCTATTCTATAAAATGCATTTCTTTTGTATACAACTATTCCTGACAAAAGATCTGGGTTCCCACACAGATCACTGGCCCAAGTCTAGGACAGACAGCCTGAGTGGCTATGCTCCAGCCACCCTTGCCCCAAGTCCTATGGGATATAGGGGAGGGGAGAAGGGAATTGTTAATGCTGTCTCTTTTTCTTCACAGATTATCTCACAAGGATGGACAAGCCCTTCATCCATGGGCCCCAATGATACAGGCTTTTGCCAGAGCTACCGATCATACCAACTGTTGGCTTTGTCAATATTTGAACCAAGATGACGCGTCATCTCCCCACATTGTTCCAGCTGCTCTGTCAACAAGGAGGATACCTCACGGACCAACTGAATGTGTAACCTGGTGTAGTGAGGAGATCATGTGGCAAATGAATACGTTCAACTCCACCACTCATGGAAAACAGCTTTTGAAATATGAAAGCTGCTTGTGCGGAGCGCTCCAACTTTAGAAGGAAATTTCTCTCTGCATTAAAAAATGTAAATGGCATTGGACTAGATGGTTTAACTCTGAGATCTGTACTTTTAAGACAAAGTTTAACATTACTCTGGACATACAGAACTTACAGAATATGACCAGGGGTTCCAAAGTACATTGACTAACTACACCAAGCCTGGATTAACATGGTCTGACAATGGTAATAACTTGTTCAGTTGTGCTGAGAGAGCTTCTGTATTACTTGTACTGAAATGTGTACGGTTCATACAATGTGTCACGTTGGGTGAAATACACTGTTTTTACATACATGAATCAGGACATGTTATACGTACATAAGATTGGACAAATGCTGCCCTTTGATCTATTTGGTTGGCTTGGATTAAGCCACAACTGGGGTGGCTGGTTGGGATCTCTCCTCCAAGCAGGCCTGATCAATCTGCTGGGGACAGTCCTACTTGCTGTTGTTGTTAGGTGCTGTTGAGTAGGTTCCAACTCGTAGTGACCCTATGAACAACAGAATGAAACACTGCTTGGTCCTGCACCATTCTCACAATCATTGTTATGCTTGAGCCCATTGTTGCAGCCACTGTGTCAATCCATCTTGTTGAGGGTCTTCCTCTTTTTTGATGACCCTCTACCAAGCACAATGCCCTTCTCCAGGGACTTTATCTCTCCTGATCACATGTCCAAAATATGTGAGACAGTTCTCACCACCCTTGCTTCTAAGGAGCATTCTGGTTGTACTTCTTTCCAAGACAGATTTATTCATTCTTTTGGCAGTCCCTGTGTCTTAGTCATCTATTGCTGCTATAACAGAAATACCACAAGTTGATGGCTTTAACAAAGAGAAACTTATTTCTTCATAGTAAAGTAGGCTAAAAGTCCAAATTCAGGGTGTCAGCTCCAGGGGAAGGCTTTCTCTCCCTGGGCTGGCGTTCTCATCAATCTTCCCCTGAACTAGGAGCTTCTCCATGCAGGGACCCTGAGTCCAAAGGCTGTGCTCTGCTCCTGGCACTGCTTTCTTGGTGGTATGAGGTCCCCCTGTCGCTCTGATCCTTTCTTTCTTTTATATCTCAAGAGATTGGCTCAAGACACAATCCAATCTTGTAGATTGAGTTCTTCCTCACTAACACAACTGCTGCCCATCCTCCCTCATTAACATAATAGAGGCAGGATTTACAACATATAGGAAAATCACACAATACCGGGAATCATGGCCCAGCCAAACTGATACACACGTTTTTGGGGGGACATAATTCAATCCATAACACCATGGTATATTCAATATTCTTCACCAACACCCAAATTCATAGGTGTTATTTCTTTGGTCTTCCTTATTCATCATCCAGCTTTAGCACGCACATGAGGTGATTGAAAACACCATGGCTTGGGTCAGGCACACCTTAGTCTTCAAGGTGACATCTTTGCTTTTCAACACTTTAAGGAGGTCTTTGGCAGCCGATTTGCCGAACTGTAACGTGTCTTTTGGTTTCTTTACTACTGCTTCCATGGGTGTGATTGTGGACCCAGGTAAAATGAAATCCTTGACAACTTCAATCTTTTCTCTGTTTATCATAATGCTGCTTATTGGTCCAGTTGTCAGGTTTTTTGTTTTCTTTATGTTGAGTTGTAATCCATACTAAAGGCTGTGGTCTTTGATCTTGATCAGTAAGGGCTTCAAGTCCTCTTCATTTTCAGGAAGCAAGGTCGTGTCATCTGCATATTGCATGTTGTTCATGAGTCTTCCTCCAGTCCTGATGCCCCATTATTCTTCAGGTAGACCAGCTTCTCAGATTATCTGCTCAGCATACAGATTGAGTAGGTATGGTGAAAGGATACAACCCTGATAGACAATTTTCCTGACTTTAAACCACCCAGAAAGAAGGACCCGGTGGTCTACTTCTGAGAAGAATTAGCCAGTGAAAACCTTATGAATAGCACTGAAACCTACTAGTAACTCTGCACAGATATAACGTCCACCAGAGTCATGCACGAAACCATGAACATGCAGCTCAATGTCCAAAATAGGTGATAGGCATACCAGGACTTGGTACTGCTTTGCTTTTTTTTTTTTTTTTCCTGGCACCCTGATGGGAATTGGAGGTTTAGTGCCAGGGTAATGGTCTGCCTCTATGCCTCCCATCCAGGGTGCCTTAGTAAAGGCCTTGGGCCCAGAACATTCTCTGATAAGGAAGCTGAGAATTGGGTTGCCTTCTCTCTCCTAGTTCCTTCGTACCAAAGAAGACTTCCCCCTGTTCTGTGCACACGATAACTTTCTGTTTCTTGCACATGGGCAGGCACCATATGGCACCTGGCCAACCCCACGTCCATAGCTGTTCCTGGTGGGGAGGGAAAGGGAATGGGGTCTCTTGTAGTACAGCACAAGAGGAGGGACATACCAGATTGTAAGAGCTGGCCTCAAGAGGTAGACTGAAGGAGAAACAGGCTTTGCAATGCTGAACATGAGTCCCTCATGTGGTCCACTAGTTCACTACAATTTGCTAAATCATCCTTATGTAAGTCCCTTGCATGTAGCCATTATTGTCCACTACCTTATAAAACCTTCTCTCCCACTGTAGCATGTGGAGATCTGATTTGGTCCTGAGGCTGCTCAGCATATGACCTTGCATGTAAGACTTCCAAAAAAACTCCTTCACTGCCCCATTGGATTTACCTGCCTCTTTCTTCCATCTCTAGGCACCCTCTACTTTCAGAGGCAAGTTTCACATTACTGGTCCATTCCTGCACAGAGTGCCATTATTTTTCGCTTGTAATCATGGTTGGCATTCAGCTGGTGAAGACTTTTAGGGTAGATGTATCAGCCTGTATTCATTCTGATTGGAAGACAGCTATTTTGGTTGGTTAACACCTAACCCTACAAATTGTTAAATATTTTTATTTCGCTTCTTCTCATAACTGACAAAGGCTTCAAGTATGAGTCAGAGGGCTGGAAAATGAATTATTGAAATCAAATAGTGGGATAAACTGAACCAAACTTTTGAATTGCTAAATCACAAAGATTTAAACTAAGATTTTAAAAAAATGAATCATTGTCAATTTTTTTGTTATTAATGCACTAAGTTACCTAAGTTATATTTTCATTATTTTATCTTCATCTGATCCCTTACTATTTAATTTTTGTTTGTATCTTATAATATTTTACTATAATTATAAATGTAAAACTTTATAAATAAATAAATATACATTTACTGGGGTCCATGTTCAAATGTTTTTATTGATAGGGGTCCAGGACAAAGTACTTGGAGACCACAGCTCTAGAGAGTCTCCCAAGAGCTGGAGGTAGTGATGAATTTAAAGAACAGAATTAATAGGAAGGAAAGAGGAAAGTATTTAGGTGAAAGGAGAGGAAAATCTGGCACAAAAGGGATATGCAACAGTCAAATCTTGAAAGCAGAACATTTCAAGTTGCTAGTCTTATTGTTTTTGTAACTAACGTTAGTATACGCAAGTTAACACTTAGAACCAGAATATATTTCATACTCTATTTGCCAAACATACTGTCCAGCATATTTTTCCTGAATTGACTACCTTAATAAAACTCATTTTTTAAAGTAAAAACAGTTCACTGTAGGAACTTCAGGGGAAAATCGCATAATTCCAAAGAAGGTTATACGAAGTGTTTGTAATCCCATCACCCAGAGATAAGCATTTTTAACATTTTAAGTATATTTCCTACCAATATTTAATATGTAAATATAGGTGTGTATGAATGCTTATACATACTCAGCATCTATCCAAGAGAGGTTAATGTGAGTTAGTGTCAACTGTAAAGAAGAAATCCCCAAGGAAAAGCTCTCCATAGGGAGATGATGTTGACATGCCAAGGGGAGAAAGAACCTGTGAGAGATTTCCTGTGGCAGGAAATCCTGCACAGCAATGTCTAATACTGAATAATAAATTCATTCCTGTGTTGCACTATGCTGTACTGACCCTTGTTTATCCCAGATCTTTTGTAAAAGTCTGCCACATGTAACAGGCTTGTAGCTGTGGTACTCTGGTGAATAAAGGAGGAGAGGTAGTGGTCCCATGTGGTGGAGTAAAGCTGCATGGAAAGAAACTGTACTTGTAAAGAGTGAGATAAGGAGCAGGTATTGAGAAATCAGTCCATGGGAGAGAGTAAGAACATAGCCCTCTAGGAATTCTCCAATACTTTTGGAGCTGTTCCAGGTTTACCATGCTGTGTGAGATGGGAAGGACCATCTCAGTAGGCATGAGTTCAGCTACAAGGTAAAGGATGCATGAGTAAATGTGGCCCAGCAAGAGGGATTGATTTTTCTCTCATAACAAGAAAAATCCATGATTCACTGAAATCAGAACTCTGGGATGTGTCCTATGATTCTCTTGGCTTTTCTCTCATGATTGAAAAATGGCTAGAACAACTCTAAGCATCATTGCTTCCCATAATTTCAGGTCAAAGCAGGTTGAAAGGGGGTAGAGCATAGAGTTCCTATCAGCCCCCACTTGCTTCTCTCTTACTAGTGAGGAAAAAAATTTTCCAGGAGTTCCCTCAACTGGCCTTCTCAAATATATTATGGGCTGGAACTGAGCTTTCCTCATCTCCCCTAAAATAAAGCTATATCTGCCAAAACATTAAAAAATTCTGATTTCTAATTGCAAGACAATCTCTGCCACAGGAACTCAAGCCCATTTATTTGAGTATTAAAATAAAAAAACATGACCCAAGGAAGGCTAGAAAACTTGTTTCCCAGTTGCTTTACCTACCTGAAGGAGCCTTGGTGGCACAGTGGCTAAGCACTCAGCTGCTAACCAAAAGGTCAACAGTTCGAACCCACCAGCTGCTCTGTGGGAGAAAGATGTGGCAGTCTGTTTCTGTAAAGATTTACAGCCTTGGAAACCCTATGAGGCAGTTCTACTCTGTCCTGTAGGGTCACGATGAGTCAGAATGGACTCAATGGCAATGGGTTTTGGGTTACCTACCTGAGTCCATACACTGCCCTTAAAGAGTATCCCCCAAAAGGAAATACCAAAGTGGCCTATCCAGTTTCTTTTTGTAGTGGCGAAGTGAGCTAGGCAACCATCTAATACATTGTTCTCAAGCCTAACTGCACATTAGAATCTCATGGAAAGATGTATAAAATTACCCACTGCATCAGAGTTTCCAGGATTGGAATCTTAGTGTCAGTTATTTTTCCTTTCATTTCTACTTGTGATTCCACTTTTCAGCCAGCATTGAGAACTAGGGGATTAGGACCTCTGCTAGTTTAGGGCCAACTGAGAATATATAGTTTCCTGTCCTAGTTATGGAATTTGGGAAACTTGATTGTGCTTTGTAGATGTATTTCTGAATCACTCACACCAATTCAGTTTGGCTAAAGCTATGATATAAAAGGATATTTATTTTCAGCACTTTATGAAGGGAGATGTAGTTTGGGACATTTATCTACCAAATGCATCGACCTGGGCACTGCCATATATTTGCTTAGACCAAATAAAACCCATGATGGATTATATCAAATTTATAACTTCATGGCAGCAAAGCCCTGACACCTTAGGGTATAAATCCTTAGCTTATGTTTGGACAGATTGAATTACATATAAATTCAACTAAAGGGTCACCCGATGTCTGTAAACTGGAAAGTAGCTTGTGCTGGAAGTCTGAATCAGAGTGATTTTGGAAGAATGCATGCTTTCCTCAAGCCTGTTACCTAGCACCATAGTAGTTCTCCACCCTATGGTCCTGCAAAGAGAATGAGGAACAGAGGGAGTAGCTCCATGTCATTTGAAAAACTGTCTTGCTGACAGTAAGTTACTGCAGTTTTTTATACTTTTGCTCACCATGAAGAGGGAAGTGGGGGGATTTTCAGAAAATTCAAGTTCCACTCAAAAATTAGCTCCAACGCAGAGCCACTTTTATGGTAAGTTTATTATGCCCTATCCCACTAATTTTCGAACTCTGAGTAGTGTTAGTGTTCTTTTAGAGTGTGAAGGAGACAGTGGGTGCTCTGTGTCCCAACGCTACTCCAAAGGAAGCAAGCCTACTTTTATTAGTTTTATATTTAGGGGTATGTATTTTTTATTGTTAGAAAGAAACCCTGGTGGCATAGTGGTTAAGAGCTATAGCTACTAACCAAAAGACCGGCAGTTCAAATCTACTAGGCACTCCTTGGAAACCCTACAGGGCAGTTCTACTCTGTCCTGTAGGGTCGCTATCAGTCAAAATCAACTCGATGGCCATGGGTTTGGTTTTGGGGGTTTTATGGTTAGAAAGGTGTTTGAAAACTTCTGTGCTGGGGGACCCGAGCACGATGTATAAAAAATTCTTACAAAAATGTAAATAGTGTGTCAGAGCCTTCTTCAACTACCTCACATTTAAATGCACACGACAAGCAGCAATATGCGTTCAGGCTGGGCAGCTGTCTTTACCTCAGCAACTTCTCCTAGAATCACATGCTAGAACAGCTGGGATATATTATATTGTTAGAGGAGGGAAAGGGACTTGAGTTATGATTTCGCTGCTACTGTTATATATGAAAGAGTGGATGAAAAGATGACATCTATTTATTGAGGCCACAAATTATACTACACGTTAAAAAGTAAAATTTTATTACATTATAAAAAGTATTTCCTGATTGCTCCTAAAAGAATTAAGTTTTTCCTCCTCTGAATTTTTAATAAGCATACCTGAGTCAGAATCGACTAGACAGCACTGGGTTTGGTGTTTTTGTTTTATACCTATATGTGTATATGCATGCAGTGTGTGTGTGTTTATATGTATACTTGCGCTGAGGGTGTATAGACTCAGCAGCTCTAGATGAACTTCTAAATCCTTCCCAACCCTTAGAATTGTTACATAATTTTATAACTTATTTAGCTCAGATGGTTTCATTTCATTCATTCTTTCCTTCTCAAACGAAGTGAATACCTCAAGAGGGACATATTGTACTATGTGGGAGATTTTTTAAAAAAATTTATAGAGTGGTCAAATTATTTTATTGCTTCAAAATATCTATTTAAAATATTTCAAGGTGAAGGATTTATGATTTTGATAGGCAAACAAATCAAGGCTGCATGCACGGACTATGATACCTGATTTTATGTATGTCAGAAATGCTTTATGATTTTCAGAAATGGAGCCCTGGTGGCATAGTGGTTAAGAGCTTGGCTGCTAACCAAGAGGTCAGTGGTTCGAATGCACCACCCGCTTCTTGGAAACCCTATGGGGTAACTCTACTCTGTCCTGCAGGGTCACTGTGAGTTGGAATTGACTTGATAGCAACGTTTTTTTTAGAAATAGACTCCTTATGTGCACCTAGGAAACCCTGGTGGCTTAGTGGTTAAGAGCACGGCTGCTAACCAAAAGGTCTGCTGTTAAAACCTAGTAGGCGCTCCTTGGAAACCCTGTGGGGCAGTTCTACTGTGTCCTATAGGGTCACTATGAGTCGGAATCCACTCAACAGCAGCAGGTTACGTGCATGTAAGTGTGCTGTGTGTTGTTAATTAGGAATTAAACATGATATTAACATTAAATAGTTGTTGAACACCCACTATGCACTCTGTAGAGAAAACCTGAGCTATGTCACAAAAAGAATTCTATAACGCTCACGCAGGCTCTTGAGGCTTATTATGTTCCCTGAAACCCCAATGACACAGTGTTTCCTCTGAGGGGCTGGCAGACACAAAGCAGCCCATGTCAAATCCTAGACGTTCATCTGTATCCACAAGGTTCTGAGAAGATACCAAGTGGGAAAGCTTTCACTTTCTTCTTTAGGCTCCTGTGTACTGATCCCTGCAGATGGTGTTTCCTCTGCCGCCACCTTGTGGAGCTTTAACTACCAAATCTTAACTGTGTGTTAGAACTGATTTGGCTGATAGCAATTAAGTAAAACTGTACACACTAAATACAACTATGGATTTTTTTGATGGGTAATAGAAAAGAGAGATAATACATATTTTCCAGTGGGAATTTAAAATGTGGCTATAATTCCATTCAAACTTAAAACATTGTATTTTATTAAAAAGAGAAGGCAATTTCTACCTCTTTTTTACTGCGAATGCTCCATCCAATCTTGGAAAGAAAGTTATTTTAAATTAAGTTGCTAAAGGCCTAGGGCACTTTCTGCTACAGGGAGTCAGAGGAAAACATTATAAACTTCCATCTGTTGAGGAGAGGGTGACATTTATTGAGGTAATTTATGAGGTGGTTTTCACAGCTAGGCCCACCTCACAGCTCCATGCATCTTCCTTTTGTGATGCCATAGCACCGCAGGCTTACCTCTAGCCATACCACTTACCTCACATTATTGCAATTGGATTTTGACATACCTGTTGTTCTTAGCAAGCAGTGAGCACCACAGGACAGACAACACGTCTTCACTTTTTCTGAATCACCCTATGTTCCGATGGTATCATGGTTCCTGGCACATAGGAGACATTTAACAAACATTTGGTGAATGGATGAATATTTAATGCCTACCACAAGCAAGGAGGTGTGAGAAAAATAGAGATCTACATCTATTATGTTCCCAAGTTTTATATGTTCTCATAGCTCTGAGTCCATGGGTGGGCCTGTTGTTTTCTCTTGCTTGTTATTTATTCATTCTGTTTTTGGAGAAATTACTCCTTTCCCCATCCTCCAGCTAGGTGGTTTGGGTGGGACTGACTCCATTCTCAGCTATAGGACTGCAGCCGGATTAGTTTAAACTAATGAACATACCCCAGTCAGAGCCAGAGGGATGAAGGGGGAAATTCCCTACAGGGAATGGCCTTTACAGTGGGCTATTTTGGGGCGAAAGCTTGGGAGGGTACCTGGCTCTGTGTCCTAAGGGAGGAGGCAGAAGGGACAGCTGGAGATAAATGGATCCTTGGAGAAACTGTTGATCCGCTAGATGAATCCTAGCCTGAAGCCAGTCCTAGACTTTGAGTGACATAAGCCAATAATTCCCTCTGCTTAGATATTGTGAGTTGGGTTTTCTATTGCAATATAAATAGGACTAATTGATATTCTAATAGGAATTTTTTCCATTTTACAAAGGACCAAGACTCAAAGAAGTTGCATTAAGCTGCCCAGTGTAACGCAGCCCATAGATGTGACTCGCAGAGAGAGTAGAGCTGCCCCATAGAGTCTCCGAAGAGCGCCTTGTGGATTTGAACTGCCAACATTTTGGTTAGCAGCCATAGCACTTAACCACTACACCACCAGGGTTTCCAGGAGTCAATCAGCAATCCTAAAATACTTAATGTGCACTCTCTTCAAGAGTTAGCATACAATGACTAGCACCAATTAACATATTCCCTTGAAATCAGTGTGTGTGAATGAATGAAATCAGGAGGGCTAATAAAGGGAAATTGTTCCAACGTTGAAGTTGCTATTGTTATCTGCATGACGTGATTGTTGCTATTGTTGTGTGCTGTCGAATAGATTCTGACTCATAGCGACCCGATACGACAGAGCAGAAGTGCCCCACAGAGTTTCCTAGGCTGTAATCTTTTTAGGAGCAAATCATCAGGTCTTTTCTCCTGTGAAGCCTCTTGGTGAGTTTCAACTGCCAATCTTTCAGTGAGCAGCCAAGCAATTAGCCACTGTGCCACCAGGGCTCCTTATGATGTGATTAGCTAATGGATAATTTTCTAAATGGATGTCTTCCAGGTATCATTAACAGGGAAATATCAAAATTCAAGATCTAAGTATCAGCGATTTACTCATTATTTAAAAACTACGATAGGGTCATAAGCCTGGAGATACATGTTTTGTTTAGTCAATACTTCAAGGTTGAATTCATAATCATTTAATTTTTCAAATTTACACTGAAAAATCTATATTTTAGGCACATGACTTTCCAATAAAAATGAGTTTTGTTACCACTTAAACAGCTTTTACTTTATGTGCAGATTTATTTAAAATAATGTACAGAAGGATATTTTACATAGGAATTTTAATTTAAATAAGTATTTGCTCTTTCTTACCCATATACCTAAAAGTTTGCTTCCTATGTCTTCCTTTTTTTTTTTTTCACACCTTCTCTTCATTTATTTATGTTTTCTGATAACACTAACTATCATTTTCTTAAACAGTTTATGAGCAAACTCTTGCCTAAAGATTCTGTTGCTAGGTAACTTCGTCCTTTCTCCTTTCCTCTTCCCTCTCTTTTCCTGGGCTGGCTGCCATGGTGCCCCTTGTGGGGGTGGCTCAAGTCCTTGCTCTAATCAAGGCAGTTGAATAAAATCCTAGGTGTTTGTTTTCTCCCTCTGTTTCTCTCCCTCTCTCCCCCATCTTTTTTCTATATAGCTTAGTTGTTCAATCTAGTATTTGGATTTAATTCAGGAAAAATTCGCCATTCAATAAAATTTATAAATATTTATCTTATGCAATTTATCTGGATTTTTGTGTGCATGTGTTTTAGGTGAAAGTTTACAGTGCAAATTAATTTCTCGTTCAAAAATTTATACGTAAATTGTTTTGGGACATTGGCTGCAATCCCCACAATGTGTCAGCACTCTCCCCTTTCCCATTTACACCCAGGATTCTCTGTGTCCATTCGTCCAGTTTTCGTGTCCCTTCCTGCCTTTTTGCCTTTGCTTTCGGGCAGATGTTGCCCATTTGGTCTCATATACTTCATTGAGCTAAGAAGCACGTTCCTTTTATGTATTGTTGTTTGTTTTATAGGCCTGCCTAATCTTTGGCTAGAAGGTGGACTTCAAGAATGGCTTCAGTTCTGAGTTAACAGGGTGTCCGGGGGCCATAGTTTTGGGGTTTCCTCTAGCCTCTTTCATGGCAGCAAGTCTTATCTTTTTTTGTGAATTAAATTTTGTTCTGCATTTTTCTTCTGCTTTGTCCAGGACCCTCCATTCTGATCCCTGTCAGAGCCATAGGTTTTGGTAGCCAGGCACCATCTAGTTCTTCAGGGCTCAGGCTGGCGGAGGTTGTGGGTCATGTGGTCCATTAGTCCTTTGGATTTCTTTATTTTTGTTTGCTCCGAACATTATGGGACCAAAAGGTGTATTTTAGGTGGCCGCTCACAAGCTCTTAAGACCCCATGCGATACTCGCCAAAGTAGAAAGTAAAACGTTTTCTTTATGAACTATGTTATTGCCAATTGACCTAGATGTCCCTCAAGACTATGGTCCCCAGCCCTCAGCCCTAGTAACTTGGTCTCTCAAGGTGTTTGACTGCGCCTGGGAAGCTTCTATGTCTTTGCCTTGGTCCAATTGTGCTGACTTCTCCTATATTGTTTGTTGTCTTTCCCTTCGCCAAAGTTAACACCTGTCGACTATCTAATGAGTGATTTCCCCTCCTCTCCCTCGATAACCATGAAAGATCATTTTTTTCTGCGTGTAAACCTTTTCTTTAGTTTTTATAATAGTGGTCTCATACAGTATTTGTCCTTTTGTGATTGACTTATTTCATTCAGCATAATGCCCTCCAGATCCATCCATGTTGTGAGATGCTTTGCAGGTTCATCATTGTTCTATCGTTGCGTAGTATTCCACTGCGTGTATGTACTATAATTTGTTTATCCATTTATCTGTTAATGGGCACTTAGGTTGTTTCCATCTCTTTGCTATTGTGAATAATGCTGCAATGAACATGGGTGTGCATATGTCTATTTGTGTGACAGCTCTTATATCTCTAGGATATATTCCTAGAAGTAGGGTTGCTGAATCATATGGTATTTCTATTTCTAGCTTTTTAAGAAGGTGCCATATCATTTTCCGTAGTGGTTGTACCATTTTACACTCCCACCAGCAGTGCATAAGTGTTCGAATTCCCCCCAACCTCTCCAATATTTGTTATATTCTGTTTAAAAAAATTTTTTTTTATTCATGCCAGTAATTTTGGGGTGAGATGGTATCTCGTTGTAGTTTTGATTTGCATTTCTCTAAGGGCTGATGATCGTGAGTCTTTTCTCATGTGTCTGTTAGCTGCCCGAATGTCTTCTTTGGTGAAGTGTCTGTTTACATCCTTTACCCAGGTTTTAACTGGGTTATTTGTCTTTTTGTTGCTGAGGTGTTGAAGTACTCTATAGATTTTGGAGATAAGACCCTTGCCAGATATGCCGTAGCCAAAAATTTTTTCCCAGTCTGTAGATTTTCTATTTACTCTTTTGGTGAAGTCTTTTGATGAGCATGAGTGTTTAATTTTTAGGAGCTCCCAGTTATCTAGTTTATCTTCTTGGGTTTGTGCATTGTTAGTTATGGTTTGTATTGTATTTATGTCATGTATTGGGGCCCCTAGTGTTGTCCCTATTTCTTCTTCCATGATCTTTATCATTTTAGGTTTTATATTTAGGTCTTTGATACATTTTGAGTTAGTTTTTGTATATGGTGTGAGGGATGGGTCCTATTTCCTTTTTTTCACAGATGGACATCCAGTTTTGCCAGCACCCTTTATTAAAAAGACTGTCTTTTCCCCCATTTAATGGACTTTAGTCTTTGGTCAAAGATCAGCTGACCATAGGTGCATGGATTTGCATCTGTGTTCTCTATTCTGTTCCATTGATCTGTGTGTCTGTCATTGTACTAGTACCAGGCTGTTTGACTACCGTGGCTGTATAGTAGGTTCTGAGATCAGATGGTGTGAGGTCTCTTACTTTGTTCTTTTCCTTCAATAAGGCTTTGCTTATCTGGGGCCTTTCCTTTCCATATAAAGTTGGTGATTAGTTTTTCCATCTCGTTGAAGAATGCTGTTGGTATATGAATCAAGGTTGCATTATCATCTGTAGAATGATTTGGGTAGAACTGACATTTTCTCAATGCTGAGTCTTCCCATCCATGAGCATGTTATGTTTTTTCCATTTACATAGATCTCTTTTGGTTTCTTGCAGTAGTGTTTTGTAATTTTCTTTGTATAGGTGTTTTACATCCCTGGTTAGATTTATTCCTAAATATTTTATCTTTCTAGGGACTATTATAAATGGCATTACTTCACTGATTTTCTTTTCGAACTCCTGTGTGTTGGTGTATAGGAATACAACTCTTCATTATGTCCTACATAGTTTTTAGGTTTTCTGCATTTTTCTTCATTTATTTGTCTGATTTTTCCTCAAAGTGGCATCCAAGGATTTGTCTTCAAGCTCACATATTCTTTCATTGTATCAAATTTGCTCCTACAACCTGCTATTGCATTGTCATTTCTGAAATTTTGTTATTTATCTTTCGGATATCTAGTTGCTGTTTTTATATGATTTCTAATTATTTCTTTTGATGTTTTGTTTTTATATTATTTTCCTGAATTCCTCTATTGCTTTGTCTGTTTTTTCATTGATTTTGGCTATGCTTTCATTGTTTTTTTTCTCTGTGTGTATGTTTTTAATCTAGTTCCTAATCTCTTGGAGAGCTCTACATATTAGCCTTTTGAATTCCCTATCAGGTAGTTCCACTGCCTTTTCTTCTGCTAGAAGGTCATCTGATTCTTTATTTTGATCACTTGTTGCAGCCATCTTGTCCTTTTTTTTTTTTTTTTAATGTGTTTTTGACACTGTCTGCTGTCTCTGAGACACTAAGGTATTATTTTATTTATTGATGGTACATTTGTTTCACCCTGCTTTTTTGTTTTTGATATGTCAAAGCTGGACGGGCCAGGTGTGCTTTGCTGCTTTCTTATCTGTGGGCATGATAGCTCTCACCACCTGTCTGATGGGCAGGGCAGCAGCAGGCATACAAGCCCACTTTGCTGTAAATTGGTTTGGTGAGATGGCTGAGGGCAGACTGTGCAGGTGCTGTTTGCCTCCTGATTTTGGTCCACCAGAGTGGCAGCATTCCCAGCCCCTTTCAGAGAGGCGAAGGTGTCAGATGGGGGGTGGTACGGGCTCACTTCCCAGTGTTCAGCAGCTGGTTGAGTGTTGGGAGGGGAGTGGTGGTACAGGTCCAATGTGGTGATGGGCCTGAGTGCCGTGGACACCATATCCATAGCGGCATGGTGGGGGCTGGTGGGAAGGGGAGTGCTGTATGGGGCTAGGTGGTAGGGAGAAAGAAAAGAAAAGAGAGAGAAAGACAAAGAAAAAAGGTAGCCGGTGGGTAGGGGGTGGGCTGATGTGGGGGGCGGAAAAGAGGGTAGTTTGAGTATAGGGGTAGGTTTGACGTAGAAAGAAAAGAAAGAAAAAGAAAAAAGAATAAAAGAAATGGTGGCATGGTGGGGTTGGTGGGTGGGGGTGGAGTTGATCCAGGGTAGCAATGGGCCAGTGGCACTGTATCTGTGATGGCATGGTGGGGGCAGGGGGGAGAGGGACAGTGGCCTAAGGGGTAGGTGGGAGGGAGAAAGAAAAGTAAGAAAGGAAAAAACAACAACAAAAAAAAAATGGCAGCACAGTGGGGTCCTGTGAGTGGTGGTGGGGTGGAACCAGGGTCCAGTGGGAAGGGAGGGGAGGTGGCTTACATAGCTAGGTGGGAGGGGGAAAGAAAAGAAAGAAAAAAAAAATGGCAGCATGGTGGGGGCCAGGGGATGGAGGGTGGCAGACCAAGGGGCTGGTGGGAAGGTAGGGGAGGTGGCATACTGGGCTAGGTGGGAGAGAGAAATAAAGAAAAAAAAAATGGCAGCAAGATAGGGTCCATTGATGGGGCAGGGTGGACCTGGGGGAGCAGCAGGCCCATGTGCTGGTGGCTCTCTAGCCATGGTGGCATGTTAGGATCAGGCTGCATGGGGGGAAGCTGGCATACAGAGATAGGTGGGATGGAGAAAGAAAAGGAAGAGAAAAAAAAAAAAATAACTAATTAATTCAAAAAACTGGCTGTGTGGTAGAGGCCAGCTAATGGGGGCAGGGTGGACCCAAGGGCCGGTGAGAAGGGAGGGTAGATGGCTTATGGGGCTAGGTGGGAGGGGGAAAGAAAAGAAAATAAAAATGGCAACATGACAGGAGCTGGCTGGTGGGTATTGGGTGGACTTGGGGCCGAGACAGGCCAGTGACACTCTAGTCGTGGCAGCGCAGCAGGGCCTGGCGGTGTGGGGGGGGGGAGGGAAAAAGAAAAGGAAGAAAGAGAAAATAAATAAAACTGGTGGCACTGTGGGGTTGGCAAGTGGAGCAAGGGGACACCCGAGAGCTGGTGAGAAAGGAAGAAAAGAATGAAAAAAATAGTGCAGTGGGAGCATGTGGGGGCAGGGTGAACCCAGGGTGGCTGTGGGCCAGTAGCTCTCTAGCTCTGTGGTGCAGTGTGGCCTGACAGGAAGGGGCGAGGGTGGCATATGTAGCTCGTGGGAGGGAGAAAGAAAAGAAGAAAGGGAAAAAGAAAACAATGATGTTTTAGGAGCTGGTAGGTGGGGGGAGGGTAGAACTGGGGTGGGGGTGGGCTGGTAGCTCTATACCCATGTGGTACAGAATGGCCTGCCAGGAAGGGATGAAGGTGGCATATGGGGCAGGAGGGTGAATAGTAGGAAAGCGTGTTTCCCTGGTTACCAGGTGCTCTGCTGTTGGGAGCTCCATGAAGTTGCCTTCCTGTACTCCCTCTCTGGGGTCATTGCTGGCTGTGTTCCAAAATGGCAACGCTGTTCCATGTTAGTTGGCAAGGGACCTCCACTCTGTATCTCTCCTTGTTCTGTTTTCTGTCAGCTTCTTCAATTTGGTGTTCGATCTAGCTTTTTACCCTTTAATTTGATGCTTAGGATTCCAGGATTGACATTTGTATCAGTTTTACTTAGTTTTCAAGTATTCGCTGCAGAAGGATGGCCTGGTGCATCTGTCTACGGTGCCATCTTTACACTGCTCTGTGCCCTGGGAGGCTGGCCTTTGTGGACTGTATGGATGAACTTCCTTTTCCTTCTGATTGGGTTTGGTCAATGGGAGTACTGGCAGGAGATCAGCGGTGGGACGGAGAGTGAGTTTGTGGTATTCATTCCCTCAGCAACCTTCCAACCAGTTCATCATTCGTCCCTCTACAGCATCCCTCTACTAAAGGTCAATGTCAAACAGCCTTCTCCATACAGCTACTCTCTCTGGTAAAGAAGACTGCTTCTTCACCTTGTCACTTCAGCCTAAGGGTGGTAATGGATCCTCACAGTTGCTTACACTGTGATGCTGTATCATCCCTTATTGGTCCTCCTTAAGTATATTTAAAAAACAAAAAACAAAACAGTTTCTGTGGAATAAATTCCAAGTCATGGAGACCCGGTGTATGTCAGAGCAGATCTGTGCTCCATAGGATTTTCCATGGCTGGATTTTTGGAATTAATCACAAGGCCTTTGTCTGAGGCACTTCTGGGTGGATTCAAACATCCAACCTTTTGGTAAGCAACTGAGTAGTAACGGCTTGCATCATTCAGGAACTACTTTTGTATATAGTGACTGTATTACAATCTCCTCAGCTACTGTGCTTGAGGGTGCCACTTGCTCTTTTTTAACTAGTGGAAGTGGCAGCCACTGAGCTTTATGGCTAAAGGACAAAAAACAAGGCGAATGTTTGAGGTAGGCTGAGTTGAGAAGATCTGGGGTGGTGCATAAACTGGGATCAGTACACCAACCCAAGTTACTCCCTGCACTATCATTGGTCATGGGTCCTCATTTATGTTAGTACATGACAGAATTCCTACCCTCAGAGTCTTATGAGGAGAATACCAAAATTTTCCGTTTCTAATTTCAGATAACTCAAGCAATAAGTGTTTTATAGCTTAATTCTCAGACTTAAAGCAACTTAAAAATCTCTAAGCACTGGACTTGATTCATTAATTATAAATTATAGGAGCACTGTGGGTTGTCATTTTCCAAACATGGAAAGTAATCAGGTCATGTTTTGTTTAAAAAATATTTTACAACTGTTTTGATCTGTGTTTATATCCATAATGCAACTTATGACTATCTTAGTTTCCTCTTAAAATGTAATTGGTGCTACTTATTTCACAAGATTATTGTGAAAATCAAACATGGTAATGTGCAAAATAGCTGTGAAAAGCATCATGTGTTACATAAATAGATTGTAATTTTTTCTATTCTATGGCCAGCTTTTATTTCCATCAATAGTTTTACATTCACTTTTGGGGAGTCCAATTTTACCTTCACACAAACACACACAAACCTGAGAGTTAGTGTGGAAATGGGATAATCTCAGTTTTTACCCAGTCCATAATCTATTTAAGAACTAGGCTACTAGGCTGTGACGTTTAGGAAGCAGAACCCCAGGCGTATGTTCCGAGGCACTTCTGGGTATGTTCAAACCACCAACCTTTAGGCTAGTCGTCGAGCTCATAACCATTTGTGCCACCCAGGGGCTCCTTTTCTGGATGAAAGTATTTTTAATTTTTTGTAATTAGCACTACTCTAATTTAAATTATACTCAAGTAAGTTACTAGCCAAAGGAATGTCATTGGCTGCTGTCGAGTTGGCCCCCAACTCATGGCGACCCCATTGTGTGATAGAGTGGAACTGCTCCATAGGGTTTTCCTGGCTATAATCTTTATGGAAGCAGTTTGCTAGGCCTATCTTCCACAGAGCCACTGGGTGGGTTTCAGTCACCAACCTATAGGTTAGCAGCCGATTGCAAACTATTTGTACCACCCAGGCTCATTAGCCAGAGGGGTAAGCAGCGGCAAAACGTATTCAATCAATATTTAAGTTCTATCTTTCTAGAAAGTCAGTTTTGTGGAAATACCATCCCATATTGTCTATATAGAGTCTAAATGATATTCATAAGTATGTAACATGGATTTAAAATTTAAAATATATTTTTCTAATCTTGCCTGAGTAACAGGTTACTTTGTCAAGGCTATTAGTCATAGTGTTGCAGGTCTTATTAGTTGTGACCACATACAGTGGTCTACATTGTATATAACATTTCTCAGGAAGTTTGCATTGAATCCAAATTGTTTAATAGGGCTTAATAATCAAAGTGAGGATGTATATATTTGAAAACTATACCATTCACCACCTTTCTGAAAGGCCCTGTTGACACTTTTCATATATACACCACTGTTATTAAATTGCTTTAGAGTTTGTGCTTCTGCCAAAAGAGTATTTTAATATTACCACAATTAGAAACAGAAAACTGTGTTGTTGAAAGCCGAACTGAAGAAAGGTCAATTTGTCAAGTGGCTGGTTGAGAAAAACAAAAAAGAGAAATTGGTAAATGATATTTATTCTTATCTTCTTTGGAAACTTATTGTTTTCTCTTTGTCCTCACTGGTGGGCAGTCACCCTTAGGTAGCTGCTGAAAGAAACAGCTTTGGGCTTATAATGAAGTTGTTACTGGATGGCTTCATTTTATATTGTCATATTTTTATGCCTTATGCAAATAACACATATATAACCTTCAAGATTCAATATTAAAAACACAACAACTAATTTCTGGAGAAAGTATGATAAATATAACATGCGTATCAATTAAATCTATAGCAAGAAACCCATGTGAATACATTTTAGAATGAAGTAGATAAACAGTAGAGCAGATCCCCAGTGACAAAGCAACAGTGGACATTATGACTAAGTGTCCCCTCTTCTTCACCGTTCAGATTTTGTGTATTTTCCAAATGCTATATGGATTTAAACCTTGCCAGAATCATTTTGCATATATAACAGCTAAACCTTTAATCTACTAGGTCATTAAGCTATTTCTATTATTCATTAATTATTATGGGCAATGATATCAAAGATGCATACATTTCTCAGGCCCCTCTCACTTTCATTACCAGCACTAGCAATTAGTGTTCATTTCAGGGCCATTTTTGAGGGGAAAAAAAGCAAAGTTACTCACCACTTCTCCACAGTTGCTAAATATATGTATCAAATGGAGAATAACAAAACCTGTTAAGATCCAGATGCTGGGTAGATGGTAGGCAAACTTACTAGCTGAACCGTTGATTCCAGCCAGCCTCCCAGACTAACAACCTACCTAACATAGCCACTTAGAAGCCTCCCAGGCATCTCAAATTTAACACGTCTGCCTTAGGCTGCATTCTCTAGAGAAGGAAAACCAGTAAAGTGTATAAATATATACATAGATTTATATCAAGGAAATAGCTCATGTGATTGTAGAGGTTGGAACGTCCCAAATCCACGGATTAGGATAGAGGCTTCTCTCGATTCACGTGACTGCAGGGGCTAGCAAACCCAAGATCAGCAGATTGCAGACAGCAGGGCTCTCGCTCACAGGCTGTGAAGATCTACAAATCCCAAGATTGGCAGGCAAGGCCACAAGGCGTCTCCTCGTTCATGTAGCTGCAGGGGCTGACAAACCCAAGATGGGCAGAACGGAGAGCAGGGCTCCCAATCTCAGGCTGTGAAGATTGATGAATCCCAAGATCAGCAGATAAGTTGATAGCTCAAGTCCCAAAAGCCAGAGGTCAGAAGAATAGGAGGCAGCCACAGGATCCAGAGCAAGCAAAAAGCCAGAATGTCTGCTTATGTTTGGATGTAGGCCACACCCCCAAGGAAACTCCCTTTGAATTGATGGGCTATTCAAAGCAGATTTCTTCATGGGAGTGATCATATATAAACACTGAGAATCATGGCCCAGCCAAGTTGACACACAATCTTAACAATCACAACGTCCAATATTGACTCTTAGTTTGGTTTCATCCCAAACAACTCCTTCTTGTTTTCACCATTTCATTAAAAGGAAAACCCAAAACATCAGTAAATTCTACTGTCTATGCCCTAAAAAAAAAAATGGAAACCCTGGTGGCGTAGTGGTTAAATGCTATGGCTGTTAACCAAAAGCTCGGCAGTTCAAATCCACCAAATGCTCCTTGGAAACTCTATGGGGCAATTCTACTCTGTCCTATAAGATTGCTGTGAGTCAGAATCGACTCGATGGCAATGGATATACCCTAAAAATAGAATAATAATATCACACTTCTCACCATCTCAACTGCTACCCCTTGGCAAGCCATTATTTGTCTTAGTTTCCCAGGACCGCCCTGATTAAATACTACAATGTGGCTGGCTTTAAAGTACAGACATTTATTGTCTCACAATTCTGGAGGCCACAAGTCCAAATCAGGGTATTGGCCATGTTAATTCCTTCTGAGGGCTCTGAGAGAGGAACTGTTCCACGACTCTCTCCCAGCTTCTGGTTTCTGCTGGCAATCCTTACCACTCTTTTGCCGATTGTAGATGTGTCTTCATATGGCATCTTACCCCATGTGATTCTGTTTCAGTTTCTGTTCTCCCTTTTTGTGAGACTACTCAGACGGGATTAGGACTTGCCCCAATCCTGTATGACTCAGTTAATTTAACTGATAACATTTTCAAAGAAACTTCTATTTCCAAGCAAGGTCACATTCACAGGTACCGTGGTTAGGACTTCAGCATATCTTTTGGGGGAACATAGTTTAACCCACAACACCATCATCTCTAGATTACCAGCAGCTCACTAATAGATTTCCTTGCTTATACTTATATACTTAGCCCAAGGAACCCTGGTGGCACAATGGTTAAGTGCTTTGCCACTAACCGAAAAGTTGGAGGTAAGAACCTACCAGCTGCTCTGTAGGAGAAAAGACCTGGCAATCTGCTCCTGTAAAGATTACAGCCTAGGAAACCCTGTGGGGCAGTTTTATTCTTTCCTATAGGGTCGCTATGAGTTGAAGGTACATAATAACACTTACCCCTTTGGCCTATTCTCAACATAGAATGAAAAAATGATTCTTTTCAATTTAAGTCATAGCAATAGCATGTGCCACTTCTGCTCCAAACCCTTCAGTGGCTCCCTATCTCACCCAGAGTGTAAATGAAAGTGCTTATAATGGCCTGTGCGTACCTCCCCCCGCCCCCAAGACCTGCCCCAATGCCCCTGTTCTGTAACCACTCTTACTAACTCTCCCTGTGGCTCACTCCACTCCTGATTCACTGGCCTCCTTGCTTTTCTTCAAGCAGGCAGGCAGGTTTCTTTCTGCCTTATAACCTTAGCTCTATCACTTCCTGGAACACTTTCCCTACAGATATCTACATGTCTAACTCCCTTTCTCCTTTAAGTCTTTGCGCAAACCTCACCTTCTTAATGGGACAACCCTGAGCACCCAATTTAGTACTACAGCCTACTTTATCACCTCTCTACCCCTAACTTTGCTTTAGTTTCCTGTTTTCCATAGCCTGTATCAAACATACCTTCCAATTTACTTATTCATTATTTTTATTTATTATTACCTGTTTTTCCTGCTAGAACATAAGCCCCACAAGGGCAAGAGTATTCCCTCTCACCATTATTGTGTTGTTTTGCATCTAAAACAGTGCTACATTATAGGTGTTCAGTAAATATTTGCTGCATAAATGTATTATTTCATCTATATGAAATTTTATCAGTGATAGAAAATGAGCACCATTAGTGTTCTTTTTCATTAGCTGATATGTTTTATTTACAGTATTTAGTATATACATGAATTATATGAGGGAGGTAGGCTTTGGTTCTGGGACTGAATCTTGCTGAAGATCAGTGAAATTGATACCCTTGTTTCCCTCCATTTCCCTGCTTTCTTTCCTAATTCATGTGGAGGGAAAGAGAAAATAAGCTGGCAACAGGTGGGAAAGGGAACCACAATTAATTCAGTGCTTAGGTTGTGATGGCCATCTTAACTTACAATACTAATTATAATACGACTAAAGGCCACCAAGACACAGAAGAAACTTCATAGGCCGACATAATCATGAGAGCTTTATGGTCACCAGAAAACGTATATCCTATGAAAGAGAAGCCATTAGATTGGCCAGTCTTGGCCAAAACAATGTATTTTCTTGGTTATTGCTCTAGTTACTGGTGTCCCATTTTCTACTCTTTAAACCTTTTCCTCTTATGGCTGAGGGTGGGAAGAGAAGAGGAAATGTATTGTTTAAGAGCCCAGATGCCACATCCAGACTGTATGTGTTCTAATCTCAACTTTGCTACTAACTATGCAACTGTGAGTTATATTCATATGGCATCTTACCCCATGTGATTCTGTTTCAGTTTCTGTTCTCCCTTTTTGTAGGACTACTCAGACGGGATTAGGACTTGCCCCAATCCTGTATGACTCAGTTAATTTAACTGATAACATTTTCGAAGAAAAATTCTATTTCCAAGCAAGGTCACATTCACAGGGTATATTCAATTTTCTACTTTAGTTTCCTTATCTGTAAAATGGGGATAATAAGTGCTCACCTGTTAACCGAAAGGTCAGCTGTTTGAACCCACCAGTCGCTCTGTGGGAGAAAAGATGGCAGTCTGCTTCTGTCAAGATTTACAGCCTTGGAAACCCCATAGGGCCAGTTGTAGTCTATCATATAGGATCACTATGAGTCACTTGGTTTGGTGTTTTGTTGATTAAATTTGATAGGGTTGTTGTGAAGAATAATGCCTCATAACACAGAGTACCTATCATAGTATTTATAAATATCAGTTATTTTAATAAAATAGTGGAACATTTTCTGAAAAGAAAAAATATGATTTAAAATTGCTTTCTATATATTACATTTTCATAAAATGCTATTGTTCACAAAATGCTAACTGGATCATAGTCTCAAATTATGATAACTATTATTTTTTTTAAACCCTTTATGGGCTTATTTAAATTTTCAAATCCCTATACTAGAAAATTGATCATCTAGAACACTAGGTTTAGAGACAGAGATGCTGCAGATTGTAATGTCGAAACTCCTCTCAGTTTTTCAGATGTCAGAAATTTCCCTGGGTAGCTCTTCGTCTAAGAAAGAGGTGCGCTGTCAAGAAAGGTGCACTTGAGATTTTATCCTATTGCAAGCTAACAAGTTAGCCTGCCACAGTTTCATAGATTTTCGTAGAAGATGTGAGAGTCCCAGGTCAGAGGCAAAGGACTTTATTACTCACAGGATAAGAGGCAGCATGAACTCATATTCCCATCAAATTCCCATTGGCCCCAAGTCTCACAGGTTGATGTGGAACAGTTAGGTGGATGCTAAGCACGCAGTGGATTTGCATTGGAAGGGAGGAACCCGGAGATTAGGAAACTCCAATCTTTTAAACAGGCTGCTAGCAAACCTACCCAAACTTTGCCCTAGAGGGAGACATTATCTTTATTACCTTGGACCGCAAATAAATTTCTCTGCTCCCAAGGGACATACACACTATTGGTATCTTTAAAACTAAACATTCGGAAGTACAAGAGACCATGGAAATTGAATCCCAACATATGCAAATGTAATACTTATAAGTAAGGCTATTATGATGAAAAGAACATGCACAAAAACTCTGGCCATAAAATTAGATTAACATTATAAATGTAATACGATCAATCCTTTCTGCAAAATTTCTTTGAAAATGTAGTTATCCAATTGGAATAAACCTTTGCAATGATTCGTTCTGTTTTGGGATACCGTTATTATTTGATGACTTAATGAGTCACACATTCTTTTAACAAGTAAATTTTGTCACCCCCCCCATGTATTTATTTATCCCAATGTTAACTTAATTGGCTAAAATATTTCTTATTGTGTTAGAGGAACTAACACTTTCTCAAGAGTGGCTTGTTCATTAGCAATCTTCCTTTTCCTCTGCCTCTTCCTGATAAAATTAGGTTTCACAAGGTTCAAGAAGTTCCTCTACTGTGGTGTGCAAGATGTACTGAGCTTTGCAAGGTTGATTTCCTTCACTAATAAATATTTATCACTGTTTTTGACAGCTTAATTTTTACTCAACATTTTAATCCTTCAGAACAGTTGAAATTATATTGTTGATTTTTTTGTTTTAAATTGCTGTCATTTTTTTTTTTTTTTTTACACACCAGGGTTACATAATTCATCTCAGTTCCAGAAAAAAGCGGAACTGTCCATTACTACTACTTAATGTATACCTACTACCAAAATAATTGAACATTTAACTTTTCACTGAGTGATAAAAAACACCTTTTTAGTATTCATTGTTTATTTGAAAATCACGACTCGACGGCACTGGGTATTTGGGTACCTTTTTAGTGCAAATCTGTCCCAAATATTGCACGGGCATACACTTACAGTATAAAATTATTTGTTATTCATTTGAAATTCAAATTTAACTGGGCATCTTGTGTTTTTATTTGCTAAACCTGGCAACCCTACAAACAACCTAGCATCTAGGAGGATTTTATCGCAGGATCACTCTGGTTGTGGGCCTAGGTGTGGTTACAGTTTCAAGGTTTTGATAACGCTATGTCTACAGTACATAAAAGTAAACACAAGTGACTCTGCAAGTTTTTAAATTCATAGATATGTACGAGTGATATTAAATAAGTCATAGCCTGTCTTCTAAGGAGAAAAGGAGCCCAGGTGGCTCAATGGTTATCAGTTCCAAAGGCTGGCGGTTCAAACCCACCAAGCAGCTCCTCGGGAGAAAATCCCTGGTAATCTGCTTCCCCTAAAGATTACAGCCTAGGAAACTCTACTCTGACACGTGGGGTCGCTAAAATGGGAACCTACTGGATGGCACACAACAACAAGGAGAAAAGAAAGTCCCACAGTAACGGCCTGAACGGTCTTTGTTTGCAAAGAAGATGGGAATTCACCGGGGCAAATGTTGCCTCGCGTTTTAATGAGGAAAGGGACCAAGATCTGAGCACACCAGTAAGGAACAAGTAGGGACGAGCTCCGAGGGGCGGGAGGAAGCCAGTCCTAGCCGAGAAGGGAGGGGCTGAATTCTGGGAATGGGCGGGCTTTGAGACGGCGAGCATTGAGGGGCGGGTCACAGCCAATCGGAACCGAGCAGGGCGGGGCTGAGCCCCGGGGGGGCGGGTCGGGGGAGTGGAGAGGCTGCCAGAGTCTATCTCGGCCTCACCTGCACCTTCACCTTCTTCCCAGCGGAGCGGACGCTGAGTGGGAGATTAACGCCTGCGCGGATCGTCATGGCCTACCCGGGATACGGAGGAGGGGTGAGTCCTGGCCGCCTCGCCGCGGCCTTCGCCCCCGCGGGGTGTGACGCCCTGCGGGCGGTGCCAAGGTGCCGAGTCCGCCCTCTGCCGCTGCCTCCTTCCTCCGCCCCTGGCACCCGGCTGCCCCGGGACTCCTGGCGGTGACAGGAGCCGGGACAGCAGCCGGGCGGGCGGGGGCGGGGGCGGGGGCGGGGGGAATCCGAGGGTGTTCTGGTCCCTGACGGCCGCTAAGGAGCGTGCTTGTGGAGCCGAGGATGTGATGTGTTTTTGGAAATTCCTGGAATGGAGGAATAAAGCACCCTTTTTTAATTCCATTAATCTTTTGTGGCCCACCCACACCCCGCACAGTTTTTGCTGGACGTCCTTTTTCCGCATTTTTGACCACTTCTTGTTTTCTGTTTAAGTTGCTGATAAATAAATGAAGATATGCTCTAAGTGTTTCCTAATTTTTCCTGTTACACCAAGAGCAACCTGTTTTTCTGGACTTTTTTTGTTACACTTTCTTACATAACTGTGTCGTAATATTCTCCGTCACCTTTGAGAGTTGTGAAGTGTCGTAATTGTAATAGCCTGGTGGCTAGCACTTCCTATTTAAAAAAGGAACTCAAACCTTCAGCATTTGCCAATGTTCTCCAAGGTGGAGTGAGCATATTTTGTGTTCATAAAGTAGGGTGTGAGGTGATCCATTGGAGTGTGGGTAGCAAATAGTAGATTTCTGTTTTTATCTCTATTTGTTTTTACCTACACTGAGCTTCACTAGTACTTAATGTAGACTTGATATTGGCACATAACAGTGCCGGTCACACAGATTACTCCTACCTCTGGGAATATATGTATGTGAAAATTTTTATTTTTTTTAAGGGAATGAACATACTCATTCCTATAATTGATTTGCCTGGAAACATGCCAGGGTTCCTACTGGCATTTCTACTTTACAGTGTTTAGCCCTAATTCATCCTTAAACATACTAAGGAAGTGTAAGGTGCATAAAGAAGACAAAGCCACCTTTAATGATTAATCAAGATAGCGTAAACTCATGGGACTTTTTAAGATTTCCCAGTCTTCTGCACATTTTCGTAAGAGTGAAGATTGCTGTTAGAAATGTGTTATTTTTACTCCTGTTGGGGTGTTCCAAATTCATATATATGTGAATATATATAATATATATATGGTAGAGCAGGGTGATGAGAGTAATGACAAATTTTCATACATTCTTTCTTAGTACCACTTTTGTCAAAGAATGGTTGCAATCGATGGAAAGTTCCATGAGAGCAAAGAGAATTTCTGTATGTGTTTTGAACATTAAAACGCCCTTTTCTGTTTATTTAAACACAAACCAAACCCAGTGCCGTCGAGTTGATTCCGACTCATAGTGACCCTATAGGACAGAGTAGAACTGCCCCATAGAGTTCCCAAGGAGCACCTGGCAGATTCAGACTGCTGACCCTTTGGTTAGCAGGTGTAGCACTTAACCTCTACGCCACCAGGGTTTCCATTTAAACACAAGCAGCTTTTTTCAGTGCTTTTCATACTGATGATACTCTACTCGTTAGAAGCTGTAGAGAAATATACTCTCAAACAGCTAGTGGCACTGATTCTTTTAAATGTAATGGGACTATGGTAAGATATGTTGGTTAAAATTTACAGATAAAATTTACACAGTCTATTTACACAGAGCATATTATTCGATGAGGTATTTAAAGCTGTTTTATGTATCATTAATTATAGTCAATCCACATCTTACTTCCTTATGTTTTCTAAATTCTTTTAACAAAATATAAAATAATATGTTAGCTGCTAGACCTATTTGTTTTGGTAGATATTCTGCTTGATTCCAACTCATGGTGACCCCATGTGTGTCAGAGTAGAACTGTGCCCCAAAGGGTTTTCAATGGCTAATTTTTCAGAAGTAGATTGTCAGGCTTTTCTTTCAAGGTGCCTCTGGGTGGACGCGAACTTCCAACCTTTCTGTTAGCAGCTGAGCTCCTTAACCATTTGTACCACCCAGGGACTCCCAAACTACTTGTAGGTTCCTACATTAAATCTTTTCCCCCATACTTGGAATTCTTTTCTCTTTTTCCCTCCTGACAATTTCTGTTCATCCTTCAAGGATATAAATCAAGAAGAGTTTTGTTCGAAATGTTATAATGAACAGACTTGATCTTTTTCCTGCTCCAGACTTATAAAAAGGCTGAGTAAAATGCCTTTCTAAGGTATTAAAAATGCATACCAAGTTCCAAGGTGAATAAGGGAAATATTTGATGCTAGAAATTAAGAGACAAACTATAAAAAAAAATAGCCGCCTCAAAAAAAAAAACAAAACCCAAAACCTGTTGCCATCAAGTTGATTATGACTCATAGTGACCCTATAGGACAGAGTAGAACTGCCTCACAGGCCTTCCAGGGAGCGCCTGGTGGATGCAAACTGCTGACCTTTATGGTTAGCAGCTGTAGCTCTTAACCACTACACCACCAGTGTTTCTATTATAGCCACCGTAGAAAATAAATAGCTAGTAGCCTCTGAGGTCAGACTATCTACATTTGAATACATGGGTTATTCCTTAGTAGCTATTTGACTGACCAATTCGTGAAAACTCTTGAAGTTTTTGGCCCTCTGCTGTAAAAAAGGGGTACATTACTTTACTACCCATAGGTTGTTTGAAAAATCAAATAATATAATAGATGGAAAATACTTATAGTAGTACTGGGATATAAAAAGCTTTCAATAAATATTATCTACTTGTTGTTGTTATTCTTATTATTAGTGTTGAAGAGAACTACTGCTGAAATCATCACTTAATTGACCTTTTCATTGCCCTCGTGCTTTTTTAAAAATAAATCCTTTCTTGGAGAGAGGGCATTTCAGCTCTACGAAGTTTCCCAAGATTAGCTGACAGTTTCATTATATTTACCAGATATTCTTCTAAGTATGTTTTTGAGGTGTACTTCTTCGTTTCCCTACAGGTGAAATTTTCTTCTATTTAAAAAATTGTTCCTCCTATTCTTCTGTTAAGATTTAAGTGTTCGATGGGTAGAACCTTTATTTTTTCATTTGTACTACTTTAAAAATTAAAGTTGATTGCTGGATAAAATATGTTCATTAATTGAATCATGTCTTAATGTAAGACATCTAGCATTTTGTGGCTAAAAGTGCTTTTGCGGTAGGTAAGTTTGGAAGCTTCTGGTAACTATTTCAATTCTTGCTTTTTCACTCTGACAGTTTGAAGATTTTGAAGTTCATATGCCAGGATTGCAAATAGAAGTTGAAGAGCCACTGCCAGGAACAGATCCACACGTGCTCCCCGGTGGATACCCTGGATACCCGGCCTTTTCAGACAGTTATCCCTCAGCTAGTGACCCCATGTGGACTTACTTCACTGTTGTTGCTGGACAGGTGAGATACTAAATCCATTGTTATTTTAAAATAAATGCTAATTTATTGTGTCATTTTAACTGTGTGTGAAATTTATTGAAACTTATCTAGACTAATGTTCTTTCTGAGATCAGAGAGGAGAGTAGTCAACTTATTTCATTTTAAAAAGCCTGTTGATGTGATGCCTGAACTCAGTGTTCTTTTGACTAAAAGAGGAAGCAGTTTTTTTGTAGTGTGGAAATTGACTTCCTCACTTAGTATGCTTCTCTTACTAAAATTCTACAGGAGCCTACTCCGCCAAAACTCCTCAACCAAAACTTATCATCTTTTGAATTATCTTTTTGTTCTATCAGTTGAATCTTTCTATTTCCTTTCTTTGTTTTTAGAAGCATCTTATTCTCTGTGGCTGATTGACACTATAAAGATAAATGAGGAATTTGAGGGAAGAGGCTTTTAGAAGTTAGTGTTCCAAGGAACAAGACTTTGAACTTGAGCATTAATTCCATTAAAAAAAAACTCAGTTAAAACCTAAACATGTCAAAGAGTGTAATAAGAAAACACTTCAAAAAGTCATTGATTTATTCAAGTTGTAAAATTACTTTTTTTTCACAGGATGAAGTTATACCATTTATAGTAATTTTAACTTTTCATGGCTAGAAAATTATCAAAGCTAATTATCAAAATAATCATGTTGGAATTTATGTTTCTATTTTAATTAAAAACTAGGGAAGATTATATGATGTTAATTATTGGTCCTGGCATTAGCATGTTATTAGTCCCTAATAAATTTGAACAGATATTTAAAAGGTGATTTTATTATGTCCATTTGGGAAATATAAGACTGTCAATGAGGTACATGAATTCTGTGGGTGAATTCTTGGCAATATTGTGATAAGGGGTCAAGTTTTTTTTTTTCTTTTACCCTCATATAATTATAGTGCTATACAACATTTGAAACTTCAAGTGAAATTAAGTAAGTAGTGTATTATACCCATTTGTATCAGTTATTAATTGTATTTGGTATTAAAAAAGTGTTGAGTAAATTTTAAGGAACAGAAAGAATATAGTATTATAAGATGTGAATTCCTTCCAAACTGGCTAATAAACTTAATGTAATTTGAATCAAATTCCTAAAGTTTTTTTTTTTTTTGGCACTTTACAAAATTATTTTAAAGTTTATCTGGTAGATTGTATCATTGAAAATAAATAATAAGTCATAATAAAATTAGAATAATTGTGATAGTGTGATCCTAGTATAAATGTAAACATATAATACAAAAGAGTAGGAAACCCAGAAACTTACCCCTGAATTCAGTATATGATGGAGAAAGAATGGATTATCAAATTAACACTGTTGTTGTTGTTAGATGCCATCGAGTTGGTTCCTACTCATAACAACCCTAAGTACAATAGAATGAAACACTGCCCAGTCCTGTGCCATCCGCACAATTATGCTGTGTTTGAGCCCGTCATTGCAGCCACTTTGTCAGTCCAGCTTATTGAGGGTCTTCCTCTTTTTCGCTGACCTTCTACTTTACCAGACATGATGTCCTTCTCCAGGAACTGGTCCTCCTGATAACGTGTCCAGAGTATATAAGACGAAGTCTCACTGTCATTGCTTTTAAGGAGTATTCTGACTATACTTCTTCCAAGGCAGATTTGTTCACTCTTTTGGCAGTGCATGATATCTTCAGTATTCTTTGCCAACACCATAATTCAGATGCATCAAATCTTCTTCAGTCGTCCTTGTTTATTGTCCAGCTTTTGCATGCCTATGAGACAATTGAAAATAACCATGGTGTGGGTCAGGTGCACTTTAGTTCTCAAAGTGACATCTTTGCTTTTCACACTTCAAAGAGGTCTTTTGCAGCAGATCTGCCCAATGCAATGTGTTGTTTGATTTCTTGACTGCTGCTGCCATGAGCATTGATTGTGGATGCAAGTAAAATGAAATCCTTGACAACTTTTTTTCCATTTATAGTGATGTTGCTTATTGGTCCAATTGTGAGGATTTTTGTTTTCTTCGCTTTGAAGTGTAATCCATTCTAAAGGCTATAGTCTTTGATCTTCATCAGTAAGTGCTTTAAGTCTTCTTCACTTTCAGCAAGCAAGGTTGTGTTATCTGCATATCGCAGGTTGTTAATGAGAGTCTTCCTCCAGTCCTGATGCTGTGTTCTTCATATAGTCCAGCTTCTCAAATTATTTGCTCAGTATACAGGTTCAATAAGTATGATGAAAGAATACAACCCTGACGCACACCTTTCCTGATTTTAAACTATGCAATATCCCCTTGTTCTGTTCGAATGACTGCCTCTTGGTCTATGTACAGGTTTCTCACGAGCACAATTAAATGTTCTGGAATTCCCATAAGAATTAACACTAGACAGACCTGCAAGCGTTTAGTGTTGTTGTTAGCTACTGTTGAGTTCGTCCCTAACTCATGATGACCCAGTACACAATGGAATGAAATACTGACTGGTCCTGTGCCATCCCCATAATTGGTTGCTGATCGGGCCATTGTGATGCATAGTGTTTTCACTGGCTGATTTTCAGAAGTTGATCTCCAGGCCTTTCTTCCAAGTCCATCTTACTCTGGAAGCCTGCTGAAACCTGTTCAGCAGCACTCAAGCCTCCACTGAAAGACAGGTGGTGGTTGTGTGTGAGATGCATTGGCTAGTAATCAAACCTGGGTCTCCCACTTTGAAGGCAAGAATTCTACCACTGCACGGCCAATGTCTCCAAGTATTTAGTAGAGCAACTTAATGTGAAGCAAAGCATTTTATATTTCAGTGACTGGACTTATGTCTATTATAAAACTTTTTTAAGATGAAAATTTTATAAAAGAACTGAAACTGCTCTGGGACCTATTGAGGAATTTAATGGAGAATTTCCTGAAATTTTATAGCGTTTAGATCTCAACTCTGTTAATGATTAACATAGTTTTTGGTAGAAAGAATGCACATGTACCCGTGAAGCACGAGTCGTATCAACAGACTGCCATCTACCTTGTAGCAAAGCAAAGCAGTGGGAAGAAAGCCAGGGCCTTGACTTGCAGATAAATGAGCAGGTAGAAATTTGATACATGGAATTGAAAACTAATCTTTTATTTTGTGGGTGAGGAAATAGTTAAGATGTGTTTCTTAGTTTTCATTCACCTCAAAAAGGGTTAACAGAGACCCAAATTATTTTTATATTCTTAAACTTATAATGACTTTTTTGTGAATCTTTGTTGTTATGTGCCATCGAGTCGGTTCTGACCGAAAGCACCCTCTGCACAATGGAACAAAACACTGCCTGGTCCTGCGCCATCCTCACAGTTGTTGCTATGCTTGAGCCCATTGTTGGAGTTACTGTGTCAATCCAACTCATTGGGGGTCTTCCTCTTTTTTCACTCTCTATGTTACCAGACATGATGTCCTTCTTCAGGAACTGATCCCTCCTGATAACATGTCCAAAGCATGTGAGATGTAGTCTTGCCATCCTTGCCGCTAAGGAGCATTCTGGTTGTACTTCTTTGGCAGTCTGCAGTATTTTCAGTGCTCTTCACCAACACCACAATTCAAAGGTGTCAGTTCTTCACCCTTCCTTATTCATTGTCTGGCTTTCTCATGCATATGAGGTGATTGAAAACACCATGGCTTGGGACAGGTGCACCTTAGTCCTCAAGGTGATATCTTTGCTTTTCAACACTTTAAAGAGGTCTTTTGCAGCAGAGTTGCCCAAATGCAATATGTCTTTTGATTCGTGGATCCAAGGAAAATGAAATCATTAGAATCTTTGGAACCTACGTTTTTTTCGACTTTGCTTTCTCTATAAACTTTGTTCTTTTTCCTACAAAAGAGCCTTCACACTCTTCAAGGTTCCTTTTGGTATATCTCTTGAAAGTATAGAAGTTAGAGAAATTTCTTCTGTGGGCTAAGTTGACCTTTTGTATGAAATGTTACTGAAGCAGCTCATGCTTGAACAGAAACTATCCCCAGACCATACTGGATTAATATCCCTTCATTTTAATTGAGCTGGTCTAAATTTTTAGTAAATTCAAATTTCTCTTTTCTAGAAAGCTGTGAGATTGAGCCTGTTGCCTGCACAATGCATTATTTTTATAAAAAAATGAGAGAAAACTTAGAAGTTTGACTAATCCTTTTATTCTCAGGTAGAATACGATTTTTCCACTTAAGAAGGATTAAAGACTAAAGTAATTTATAACCATGTTACCTTCGAAGTACAAGAAGACAATTTTTTAAAAAATCACTTCCTACCGTTTCTTCTGTTTTAATAATTTGTGCGAGATTGTCTTTTAAAACATACTCTGCAGTGATTAAAAACAATTGGGCATTTGTATTTGTTTTTACGGAGATGGTATTGACAGTGGCAGCTGTCAGACTTAATTGGTGTGTTTTTTTACTGTTGATTTCTGCTTGGGTCATGTTAGAAGTGTGTTCATAGTTTTCACAAGAGCCTTGACATGTAATAATGGTTTGAAACTGTTGCCACGGGACGTATAATAGAGAAGTAGGTAATTGTTAGTTAAACTATGTCAGAAATTTCTTCTAAAGTCCTCCTCATTTGAGGATAAACTTCCTAACCTAACCTCAGATCTGAAAATGTGGCTAAATTTTAAAAATTATAATTTTCTAATTTAAAAACTTAATATCAAGCAATATTCCCAAAACATGCACGCTAGAGAAATGAGCACTTAGATACCCTGCAAGTAGGGAGTGCACCATTAAGAAGAATGCTTCTCAGTATTTTTTAAATTCTTGTAAGAACCTGTGGAATTTTTGTTATAAGGTGTTCCTTGCCAAAGAGCAATTAAAATATAGAGAGTGTTTATAATACTTAATAGAACTAGTTTATAAAGCACTTTCTTGTTTCTTAGGCTTTTAAGGAAGTATATGTTTTAAATTGGCCTCCTTGATTCTTTCTCCTAGTTGTTGTTTCACATTGATGCCATTGTATGTGAAGTTGTCAAGTGAATTACATTGCCCTGTATTTTTGTAGGAAATAGGTTGAGGTACTGCAGCAAATGAGTGTTTTACCTATTTTGTTTCCATTGTGATTTCTTGTTTGCATGAAACATTTTAATATTTATTTTAAGTTCGGACAGGATTGGGCATTAATCAGAAGAATAGCAGCAAAATGCAGGAGAATTCTGAAGTTTTGCTGGGGGTAACTAACGGTGGGGGAAAAAATTCCCCTTCCAGCCAAAGCTTCAATATCATTTAGAAATAATCTCCCTTTAAATGAGCATGACTGGGAAGGCTATTGAGATATTTAGGCACATTTCTCATTGTTTTAAGTAGAAGTATAATGACTCTTATAAGATATTACTTTGAGTTATTCTAAGAAAGGGTGATTATGCCATTTTTCAGAAGTATTGAATAGAAATTATATTTTAAATGCTTAAAAAAGCAGAATGTAATTTAATTATGAAACAATTATTCATGTTGTTTGATGTTCTGTAATATGCCAGTGTTGCCAGTAATTAGCCCTAGAATTTTGTACTTGATAATAATGTTTTGAAAAATGCATATTTATTTATTGATTTAGAACAGCCAATTAACATCTTAATATGCTTTTATACAAATCCACAGAAAATCAGTTTATACATATATTATTTCTCACTTTCTCTCCTCTCTTTCTCCTCTCTCTCTCTGTGTATATATACATATATATATTGTTGTTTGTTTTGTTTTGAACAGGATGGTGAAGTAGATGCCGAAGAACTTCAGAGATGTTTGACACGGTCTGGAATTAGTGGAACTTACTCTCGTGAGATCTTTTTTCTCCCTGTTAAAATTGGAGTAGTAGTTTCATTTTCTAACTTTTTGTCCCCATACTTTAAGTTTTTATCACAGTTATACGTGCTCATAGTTTAAAGACTGAAATAATTTTGCAAAGTGTGTTGTGGAAGTCACTGTTCCTTGTGCCTTCCTAGCTCCCCGACATCAACCACTTAGAGGCATCCTTTTTCACCTGATTCTTTTGGAATTTGCATCCAGATCGCTAAATAGCCTGCTGGTATTGCTATTGATTTTCAGATTTAATGGTCATCAGTCGATGTCTTGCTGTGGAAGATGAGGATTGCTCTCTCATTCTGTGCTCTATGCAGGGCCAGGCCCCATTCTCCCATTCTTCCAGTATGCTTATGTAGTGATTTTGATTAGATCAATAGTATTTACCTTAATTTAACTACATAAATACTATGCATAACGGTGTTTTATGATAAAATATGATTGTTTTTCCTTTTTATGTAACTTTTTGCTCTCCCTGAAGTTAATAGTTGTCAGGTATTCTATCATTTTCACCATCCCGAAGAAATTTCTCCTGGAGACTTCTGATGCACTGTGTGAATGGCTAGCTTCCTGGGTTTTCGTCACCATTATTCTGGACATGACTTTCCCTTCTTTCTTGAGTTGGATCTTTCATTTACTCCATTTCTTGTCCTGTTTCTTTGTTCACGTTATTATTTCAGTGAAACATATTGTTAAGTTGCTTTTTAATAAAGGAGTGCATGGGAGGTAAATTTCTTGTGACCTTACATATCTGAAAATATCGTCTTTCTACCTTCACAATTAATTGATAGTTTGGCCAGGTACAGAATTCTGGGTTACAGATCTTTTTCACTTAGAATTTTAAAGGTATTGCTTCCTTGTTCTAGCTCACATTGTTGCTTTATTTTTCTGTTTCCTGCCTGTATGTGGCTTGTTTTTCCCTCTGGAAGCTTGTAAGATCTCTTTGTCTCTAGTATTCACAGGGTTCACAATGATGTGTTGTGTTGTGCAGGCAACTCCATGGGCACTTTCAGCCTGGAAGCTCATTTGCTTTATTTCTGGAAAATTTTCATCAGTGATAGATGTTTTCTCCAATTTCTCTTTTTGGAATGCCTGTTATTTGGACTGGGTCTTTTACTTTTCCAATCTTTCCTCTCCTTTTTTTTTTTTTCCTTTACTTTTTAGGAAATGTCCTCAGCTCTGTTTCCGAAACCTTCTATTGCGTTTTTCATTTCTGCTATCATGTGTTTAATATCCAGGAGCTTCTACTCTTTTTTTTTTTTTTTTTAATGGATATAACTTCCTCTCATCTCCTGAGACTTAATAAAAATTTTTTTTTTTTTTTAATTTACATTTTCTTTTTTCTACATAACATCTGTTACTCTAAGTTGTTTTTTTAAGTTTGTTTATTTTGGTCTGCTTTTCAAGTTAGATGCTTTTCGCAGATGTTTGATGATCCTTGGTTACTCATATTTAACTGAAAAACCTGTTTAGAAGTTCATTTCTGGGATCATGGTTAGGCTTGTTCGTTGTGGGTTCCAGTGTATGGTACTTTGGTGGGAAAGTTTTGTGGTGGAGCTGTGGGTGTTAGTATCTTTAGGACTTTACTCTTGGATTGATTCTACAGTATTCTGCCTGGAAATGAGGACTCAGCAGGGTTCTCAAGTCTTTTGTAAATTGGTATCTAATTGCTTTGTTATTAGTACAAAGCCTTGTCTTCAACCGTGCCTGGTGTCCTGCAGCCCATAGACCCTCTTCCAGAGACTGTAACTCCAGACTTCTGGTGGGTTGGGCATAGCAGTGGCAGCCATGCAACTGAGCTGAGGCAGGGAGGGGACTGGGGCTCTAAATGCATCTCAAGAGGAGTTTTAGCCAGTCCTTCTGTCGTTAGCTTCAATTTCACACTCATTTTCAGAAGTACTGCCAATTCTTGAGCATTTGGGGCCTTCTCCAGCGTAACTAGACTGCTTCTTAGCTTTTCTCATTGTTGGTTCAGGAATCTACTTTCTTAGATTTAGATTAGTGAGCCCCCATTTATCCAAAATTCTTTTGTTTTTATTTGCCCTCTCATTCTCTTTTCTCTAAAGATTTATACCTTTTTAAAAATCATTTTAATGCCAGTTTTAATGGAGCTCAGAGAGGGAGTGAAAATCTGTCATCTTTCCTGAAAATTATATATCTCCCCTGACAAATATTTAATCGTATACCTACAGGCAGCCCCCAGGTTATGAACAAGATCCGTTCCCTTCTGTGTCTTTAAGTGGATTTCGTAGGTAAATCAGAACAGGTGCTAACAGTTCTTATTTAGCCTAACACGTACTTTAGTGCAAGAAAAGGCTCAGAGCCTTTTCAGTGATTTAAAAGCTGTATGTGCACCAAGTGAAAGTGATTGTGATGACGAGTTTGTCATGAATAGGGGTTGGTTCCATCGTTTCAAAGTGAGGGAAAATTCACATAACATTAAAGGGCAAGTGTGAGTTGTCTGTAAGTTGGATGTTCATAACCCGGGGACTGCCTATACACTATCCTATTCTGGGATTGAAATCTGTTTATTTACCAATTCTGCTTTTGCCATTTGTTATCAGTTCAGATTCTTCCATTTAGAGTGTGAACCATGTTAACTGTAGAGTCAAAACGGTGTTATTGACCAAAAAAATGGAATGTCATTCCATAGATTTCTCATGTAATATCCCCTCACCCAGGTAGTTTTTGTATGAAGAAAGGAACATTGGACTCCAGTTCTAACTGTTCTACTTCTTAACCCTATGAACTTGAGAAACGTAATTGTCTGGGCCTCAGTTTATGTGACATCACCTAACACCCAATAACTAACTCATTAAAAACAAAAAAAAACCCTGTTGCTGTCCATTTGATTCTGACTCATAGTGACCCTATAGAACAGAGTAGAACTGCCCCTTAGGGTTTCCAAGGAGCGCCTGGTTAATCCAAACTGCTAACCTTTTGGCCAGCACCCAAGCTCTTAACCACTGCACCACCAGGGCTCCTAAAGGCTGGTGGCTGCAGGCTCATAGTAAATACTTACCAACTGAGGTGTCAGTCTCACAACACTGTAACTGACTAACACTGACACCATACTGAACATTTTTTAAAAAATCAGTTATTTTAACTTGAGGAGTCTTTCATACTTTTTCTTTAGTGGATCTAAAATTTAGCTGAAATAAATTCTTTTTAAAAATTCAAAATATTTATCACATAGTAAAATAAATATAACTTAATTTTTTAAATTTTATTTTCTTTTTTTAGGAAGTTACTAATAACAATTTTGTAAGCTTTATTTGGGTTATTCCTGGGTGGTGCAAACAGTTAAATACTTAACTACTAGCTGAAAGGTTGATGGTTTGAAACCACTCAGAGACACCTCAGAAGACAGGCCTGGTGATCTCCTTCCAAAAGGCCACAGCCTTGAAAACTGTGGATCAGTTTTGTCCTGCGCACATGGGGCCGCCATGAGTTGGAATTGGCAACTAACAACAAAAACAAGCTTTATTGAACTCTACTGACATAGTATCTCATCGTATACTGATATACATGAGATTGTTAATATTTCTAATGACCCTTGACTTTAAGATAATTCATTCTTATTTTTTCTTTTTTTGCCTTCCTTTTCTCCGCTCCCACCCCCCCCCCCCCCGCAATTTCCAGTTGTTTCAGTTTAGTGTTCATTTTTTCTTACTCGGTCTCTTACAATAAACTATGAAATGATTTACCTACGTCCGTATCATCTCACTTTAGTCTGTAGTCTATTCCTTGTAAAGTGAAGTTTCTGAAATGGAAACCAAGTCATTTTACTATGCTTCTTAAAATCCTTCAGTTACTTCCATCTGTCTTTAGCATGACATTCGAGATCGTCAGCATCTGGTTCTTATCTGCCTTTCTGAACTCATCATATGCCACTCCTTCACATGTACCCTGAGCTGTAACCAGATTTCTGCTCCTCCAACTTCTATGATCTCTGAATACATGCCTAACTTCTACTTAAACCCCACTTCCCACTTGTGTTATGAAGGCAGAAATCCTTCTCCCCAAAACCAGAAGAAACAAACCCATTGCTGTTGAGTCGATTGAGACTCATCATGACCCTTTAAGTCAGAGCAGAACTGTCCCATAGGATTTCCAAGGAGCGCCTGGTGGATTCAAACTGCTGACCTTTTGGTTAACAGCCATAGCTGCTAACCACTACAGCACCAGGGTTTCCCTTTCTCCCTAGGTTCTAGGCAAAGCCAAGTGTGACTTCTCTGTAGCAGTATTTCTTAGTTATTTTTAATAGTTCACTGAGTTTCCTTAATCCCCTCAATAGACTGTGAGCAGTTTTGAAGGTAGTAATTTTTATTTCAGTCTTTTTTTTTTACCATGAATGCCTAATACTTATTAGAAGTTTGTTGATTGGGGTGATTATGAATTTTGGTAATTTTTTTAATGTTTTGTTTTGAAAAACGATATTGTCGTAATTTTACATAGATTGGGCAGATTCCAATTCAAATATTGAATATATTTTACAGCTTTCAGTTTGGAAACCTGCAGAATTATGATTGCCATGTTGGATGTATCCTTGAATAAAAATAGAAAATACTAGACTATGAAATGATTTCTTTCTTAATATTAAGCTAGTCGTTAGTTATAAATGACCGTAGTAAATTGGAGAGTTTAAAAATACATTGTGAGATCCTGCTTGAATTCCATCTTTTATGTTTTTACATTGAAATCTATTTATATGATAAATTTGGCTGATTCTACAGAAACATGCTAATTTTTTAATCAGTGATTTGAAGTTTTGGGTCATGTTGGTTTTCTTTGGCATCAAAAGTTATTTTTGTTAATAAACTACCAGAGGGATTACACAGGAAAAATGGGATTTGATGAATTCAAAGAACTTTTCGCAGCTCTTAATGCCTGGAAGCAAAACTTCATAGCTATCGATCAAGACCGAAGTGGCTATGTAGAGCATCGTGAAATGCGTCAAGCCATAGCAGCTATGGGTAAGAATATTAGAATTCTTTAGAATTGATTCAGCTTCATTTTCTTCTTTGATAAGATGAATTTTAATTGCTTTAGTTTGCTAAATAATAAAGGGATATATTGTCTTACCAACTTTGCCTAGTTTGATTTCAAGTTGTAAATTTTGACTAAAGATCTTTTTTTTTTTTATTGTGTTTTAGCTGAAAGTTTACAACTCGAGTTAATTTCTCATTCAAAAATTTATACTCATATTGTTTGGTGACATTAATTGCAGTCCCCACAATGTGACAGCACGCTCCCCCTTTCTACCCCAAGTTCCCTGTGTCCCTTCTACTGGTTCCTGTCCTGACTAACGATCTTTAACAAAACTATTTTAACTATGATTTTTCAAAAGATTATATGTTACATATATGCTGGTTAGTAAAATACTTTCTGAATTTTCTCTGTTGATTAAATTTATGCCTCTAATTGTTAGTACTCACCATATTCTCTCGTGACTTGGTAGTATCTCTCTCAACTGGGAGGAAAGGCTATCTGAATCAATTGCAAGTCTCTATGTTATAGTTATAGTTTAGGTTTTCAGCAGTAAAAGCCATGTTTGTTTGTTTTCTTTTCCTTATGAACACAGAGTATATACCAAAATACCTCATAATGGGAAGTTTGCATTTTAGAATACTTTAAAATAATATAATTTTATTTTGGTCATATAAGCTAAGGTTCTTGGTATACGTTTTTCAAAAAAGTGATCATATATAATGGTGTTTAATTTGCTTACAGTTAATGCCCTTTGAAGTATTTTTCTTGTCATTACCCTTGTGATTTTAATTACCCTTATTTCTAAAACACAAGACATTGTGTTTTATCTCTTTGAAAGTTAAAATCTGAACCCAACTCATGCAGACTTATCTTAAATTCCAATTTAAAGGAGTCAAAACTGGTGATATTTTTGTTTTGTTATATAAATAGACAATTTAATATTGTTGATTTTAAGGTCAATTCTCCTCATATAAATATGTATAGCTCACTCTAGAGCTTTAGTACCTGCTGGATGAAACTTGATCCTTAATTCAGCATAATTTTGGTAAAATAACATAATCTTTTGTAAAAACAAAAACCTCCAAGGACTTCAAATAAGTAATTGAGTATAGGAAAAAAGGTGTTCTAGATTTTTAAAATTAACATCTTCAAATAAATTCATAAACATTCCAGTTATTTTGCTGAGAGTACCATGGAAAAATCTTAATTTTATCAGTATCACATCCAGATCATAACTATCTAATACAAAACATAATTATCTAATAGGAAGCTCAAAATGCATTTGTGTATTATATTACATTGCATGCTTTAGTTGCCTTTCCTCTGCATTTATCCCTTTACGTTCATTTACTTTTATCAAGTTTCCTGGGTTAAATTTTACTATAATTGCACATAGAATTTTCTCCTATTGTATTTATTTTCATTATTTGAACAGATTATTATCTTTTCTCAAAGTCTGTTGATCTAGTAATATATAATGCCAATATGTAATACCTAAGCCAGAATATTCCACCATAAGGTGTATTCATCTCATTAAATGCATAGAATAATCTATAGAGGTGCAAACCAAAAAAAAAAAAAAAAAAATTCCAAACCCATTGCCATCAAGTTGATTCTGAATCGTAGAAGGTACAGCAAGTAGAATATATTCATTTCTATTTCTAATTATTATTTATATTTATGTATTTTTTATTTTTATAAATTTCAGTATTTGTGTATATTTGAAGGAGCCCTGTTGGTCAGTGGTTAAAGTACTTAACTGTTAACGGAAAGGTTGGTAGTTCGAATCCAGTAGCCACTCCACTTGAGAAAGATGTGGCAGTTTGCTTCCCTAAAGATTTACAGCCTTGGAAACTCTATGGGGCAGTTCTACTCTGTCTATAGGGTTGTCATGAGCCAGAATTGACTCAAAAACAGGTTCAGGTTATACAGGTATTGCTATCTGATTATTTATATTTAAAATATACATAAACCAAAACCAAATCCACTGCTGACAAGTCGATTCTGACTCACAGCGACCCTATAAGACAGGGTAGAACTGCTCCAAGGGTTTCCAAGGTTGTAATCTTTACAGAAGCAGACTACCATATCTTTCTCCTGCAGAACGGCTGATGGTTTTGAACCACTGAGATTTTGGTTAGCAGTCAAGTGCTTAACCAGTACATCACCAGGGCTCCTTAATACATGTATAGAATTTAAAACTAAATAAATACACATATAACAGGAGTCAGTGCTTAAAATCTTTTTACTGATAGGAGCACATTATCGTAAAAGTTTGGAGACCCTGAGACTGAACAACACAACATAAAAAAAAAAAAAAAATAGAACCAAAGAAATACAGTAAGAAGGTTGTGGTTAAGATTACAGTGTGTGAAGAAATAGAATAAGGGTTATAGAATACAAAGGAATAAAATTGGCTTGTTTCTTCCCTTCCCAGGTAACCATGTTGATCCTCAAATTTTCTTTGGCTGTAGAAGATCCTTGCAAGTTATATATTTAATAGAAAGTTTATTTGAAATATAGCAAAGACCACTAATAATCTTTCCTTTGATATTTTTAAAGACCTAGAGAGTTACTGAATTGAAATATTGAAGCATAAAACCTATGAGATATCCTAGACATTTTTTTAGAATCAAAATATATTTTAAATACACAAGAAGATAATTATTTTCTTTTCCTTAGCTTTGACTTTATTACAATGCTAGAATTATGATACTTATGTACCACTTACAGTGTTAATAATGAAGTCTTAGGTCAGTTTCTATCTGAATGTGTTTTGTTTCTACTATACATTTTCTATGGAATGCATTTTAAAAGTTATTTTGTATTACAACTTTATTAAGGAGAATGTAGTGTTATGAGTATTCTTATGCTGGTTAGTTTTAGAAGTTTTAATTTATTAATCTCTTGTTTTTAGGTTATAGATTAAGTTCCCAAACATTAACTACTATTGTTAAACGTTATAGCAAGAATGGCAGAATTTTCTTTGATGATTATGTTGCTTGCTGTGTGAAGCTTCGAGCATTGACAGGTATTTGTGATTTTAAAATGGGTACAGTGTTTTGTAGCTGTCTTTCTTGAATAGTCTTTCATTTTCTTCAGTCTGTTTATAATGTGTTTTTTTCTTTATTCACCCCTAAATCTAATCAGAGTTTTAAAGTTTTAAACATTTAGGAATATAAATAGTGAAAAATGATTACAGCTCAGTTTTGGAAAGTGGGATATAAGATAATTTAAGATTTAATTGAATATGAAATTACTCATTTTTTAGGAACTGGGAACACTAGGTAGTTGAAACTATAGATTTTAAATTATAATAAAAAAGGAAATTTTTGTTCATTTTAAGATTTCTTTAGGAGAAGAGACCACTCGCAACAAGGGTTTGCGAATTTCCTATATGATGATGTGAGTATGCTGTTTAACACTTTTGATATTTATATTGTGTTGTATGTGTTCATAGTTACAAAAAACATTTAGGGATTTGTAGTACCTATAAACCAAAAAAACTAGACTCGTTGCTGTCAAGTCGGCTCTGACTTATCATCACCATAGGACAGAGTAGAACTGCCCCATAGGGTTTCCGGGGAGCAGCTGGTGGATTCGAACTGCTGACCTTTTGGTGAGCAGCCAGTGTACCACCAGGGCTCTGTAATATCTATACTGGGAGTAATATATTTTATTGACCATATTATTTTTCTTTATTTTTTTCAGCCAGGCACATATATAAGATTCATTATTGGTACAGATATCTATTTGACTTTATGTTAAATGTTAAAATACTTTTCAATTTTCTGATTGTTAAGTTTTTGGCAGTTCATCTTCCAAATCATTTTTAATGGCTAAAACTACCATTCCTTTTATAAAAAGTAGTTACTTGTGGTGATATTTCTTCTAAGGGAGATAAAAAATAAAAAAAAAAAATTTTTTTTTTTAAGGGAGATAGGACATTTTAATTTATAACACAGTGAAGCTATTTATTTCTCATTTCAAGTGGTTGCTGAATCCAATTCTAGTTTTTTTAAAAAATTGAAGTTATAGGAAATTTGTATTTCACATATGCTTTAATTTTTCAGGTTTTTTGTTGTTTTGTGTTTGTTATATTTATTGGTAGAAATTATAGGCTCAGCATTACCTTACTAGTTAGTATATACTGGTTTGAATTACAAGTCTTAGAAACTTCTGAAAGTTTCCTCTGTTATGAAAATGCTTCCATGAAATATAATTAATCAAACAGAGTGAAAAATCATTGTATTGTTGCTAACTGATAATTTTGCTTGTTTTAGTTTTTGCAGGGCACCATGGCAATTTGAATTTCTGGAATTTGAAGGCTAAAGAAATTACTGTGAATTCTTCTGTGTAGAAGAACTGAATTAGACTAATTTGAATTAAAGCTTTCGGGTCTTTGCTATGTTTCTTCTTGTTAAATCACTTCTCTCTATATGTGTGTTTACCTTGGTGCACAGTTCAAGCAATAAAAAGATGTCTTTGTATCTGGGATATTGCTGCTTTTAGAAAAGTATCACTTTACAAATATCTGCATAATGTCATCAAATATTGCTCTGTAATTAATTGATGTAAATACTTCTTAGCCTTAACTTTTAACAATATAAGCTTAGGGGAATGTACTTACAAGATAGATTGTATAAGAAGCTAAGCAATGAAAGCCTAGATAAAACTAATTTATATTTAGTTGAAGTGTACATGTTATACTTCCAAATTTCGTTTACAGTTGTTGGTGTTTAGGGGCCAGCCTGAAGGGGAAACCTGGATTTTATGCCATGTTTTTGCCAGGGTTTGTCCCTTCATCACATATTCAAAGAACAGAACTGCATGGGTCTTTGCTTTACGAAGAAGAAAATCAGAGTTCCTAAAAATTTATACTAATTAGCCTTAGGTGGACCATAAATCATAGTGAAATGAGACTACAGGAGGCATTGTTTTTCCCTTTTTATTTTTTGCAGTGTACACTTACCTTCAATACGTTTGTTATCTTCTGTGGAAAAAAAAAAATTCTTGAATAATTAAAACAGTTTTTCAATATGGATAACCTAAAATGGCATCTTTCTCTAAATCTAAATTTTCTGGAAAGCATATTTTTAATGAAATATCAAGATTTAAATTTGTTCTGTTAAATTGTTTATATGTAGTAATGCCAACTGTTTACAAAGTTAAGTAATCAATCTACTAGTTTGTTTAAATGTTCAAAAATAAAAAGTTTGACTTATATAAAAACAATAGCCAGTGGTTTTTTTTTTTTTTTGATTAGGCAAGTATTTTGAGTGCATTTGTGTAAGGTGGGGTACTGAGCATGGTCGCATCGTGGTTGTTGGTTGTCATCAGTCGATTCCAACTCGTGGAGATCCCATGTGTGCAGAGTAGAACTGCTCCATAGCAGATCGCCAGGCCTGTCTCCCAAGGTGCCTTTGGATGGGTTCGAACAGTCAACCTTTCAGCTAGTAGTCAAGCAATAAACCATTGCGCCACCCAGGGACTCCATGGTAGGCATTACAGCAACATTACTGAGTGGTATTACTAAGTAAACTGGGAAGTAGAGTTCCTGTACTCTCTTAATTAGTTCAGTCCCTTTCTTGGCAAACTGTCTTTCTTAATGAAATGTTAATAAGCCACATATTTTTCTTGTGCTTTAACTGAGTATCTTCTAGCCTAAAGGTGAATACAAATTGACATAATTTTAGTATGACTGTTGATTGAATTAATATATAGGTTTTATAAAACTTCATGTTTCATAAAGGATGGAGGATGGATGGCAGTATGTTGAAGGGGTACTGTCATAATATTTACAGAATTTTAAGCCAGCTTTCACTTTTATAAATCCTGGAAAGACGTAAGGTATAGCCACTTTGACACTGATAATTTTATATAATTGGCTGTAAAATTCACTTGATCAGTTTTATAAGAAAATGTGAGCAGATAATTTTTTACTTTGACTTAATTTTTTTTCATGAATGTATATTTGATAATGTGATAGGACATTAACTGAGCCATAAAAAATACTGAATTTTAATTGGAAATTTTGTAGGAAAAAGCAAATGTTAACCACACTGTATGTTGAATAAGGGTAATGATGTGATTCGTCAACCTGGAATTTTAATTTCCAGGCTGAAGATAGTGGAGTTACTGTACTGTTCTCAGGTTAAATATGATACTTCCCTTCGTTGGAAGCTCATAGTTGAAGGCACACTTTAAAAATGACATATGATACTGCTCCTATGCATTTCTGCCAAATGACACTTTGTGTTAGCACTGTTTACACAAGCCTCTACCTTGTCCTTTTCCAAACGACATTCCTGTGAAGGAGTTTCCATGGCCAAACACATTTGGGAAACTCTAACTTAAGGTAAATCAAATTGGGTTTAACTTTATTTGACCCAGTTTTTTTCCAAACATTTTTTGACCACAGAATCCCTTTCTCTAGTAGAACTAATGTTCCATGCTGATCCATCTTAATAGGTAACTCTTTTACACTTCACATTAAACAATCTTATAAAAACATTAGGCGTAAAGAATAATTTTACCAGTATTTTTATACTAAGATTGTAATTCATTCTCTTGGTGCTTTTGGAGCACCAAAATAATGGAGACAAACAGACATCCTAATACTAAAGATTAAATAGTTTGGTGACAAACATGACTGGAATATGAATATAATGTGGTAGCTTGTATCAGTTAACCCTAGCTCCCCCAGCTCTCTCATGATATTGTGAAGTATGGAATAATGTACGCTTTTAATGTATAAGTGCTTTTATTTATACAGTAAACAAGTTTCCATGTCATTTTGAGGATTTTTTAGTAAACATTCAAATAGCTTGCTGCAAAGTTTTGTATTATACAAAATCTATTACATATATATTATGGGATGCTTCAGTTCAAATAACAGTGCAGTGACTCACCTAAGTCTAAAAAACTGCCAGATGATTAAATGTCAGGTATCGTGTGTCTATCCCGAGTGGCAGTTTACACATTTTGAATTACAACAAGGAGAAATCAATACAATGGGCAATCTTAATTTGGTTCACTATAAAGGTCATTTAATCTATTTAAACCTGTATTCAGCAAAAAAGTAACAGAAGAAAAAAATAGTTTATTTATTTTCAGAAAAGGCATTTACCCTAGAAGAAAGTAGAATTTATTCACATATTTTAAAGTCTGCAATTAAAACAATTAACAAAAAAATCGGTTTGTGATTATTTAAGTAAAATATATTAATCAAGTTCATTGTAATCTGTGTGGTATTCCTAAACTGGGCAAACATAATACTCTATCAAAAATGTGCTTTTCTTTGTCCTTTTATCTTTCACAAACTTATAAATGATAGGTTTTCTCCTATTTCTTTATAGCAGTTTTCTGGTAAATTAACAGGAAAAAATATGTTAGAATCTGATAAATCTAGTGAGTAAAATCTAAAACTTCTTTCAGGTTAGCATATTTTTCTTTTCTGGTAAACATTAAAATGTAACCCTGGGTGTTTTATTAATTTAAAATTGTATTAAGAGATTGAAAACTTTGTCTTAATTCTGTCACTTACCTAGTGAATGAGTAAGCATTTTCAAATAAATGTACAATGCTAAGGTATCACCTAAGAGTTCGTCTAGAGTTCATAAATAATATAAAATGATACAAAGAAAAAAATATTTAGAACTTCTCTTTTAGAGTGATGAGTACGGACATAATATTAAAAAAATAAGGTTCAGATGATTTTTAGTCTAGATTAAGATCATACCAACACATGTGTATATGTTAAATTAAATTTCTGTGATTTAAAATACTGAGCACAAAACTACTTCCAGCAAAACACTGTGGAAAAGAAAGTTTGAAAAATTTTGGTCGTACTTTGTATCAGCTTATTATTTAAATGCTGGGACATCTGTACTTTTAATCTTTTTCTGCCATTCTTTTTCTACTTGTTTTTAAAAGTATTTTGGTGGCATAAAAAGTAAGGAGCCTTTTGTTACTGAACATTTCTTTTATCCACGTTCTTGGTAATGTGCAGCTTTGTGTATTATTTTGCGAGCATTTAAAACTCAGGTGTGCTTCTATATAAACGTATACACATAGGAGATATTGGCAACACTGGTACTTCACTATGGTATGGTGTCCACTTAGAGAATGAGTAGGGTCCTTACCTATGTGCTACTTACATTTTCTGTAACATTAAAGATGGTGGCAATTTGGAAAGGTTATAGGGAGTTGAAAGAATTGGCTTAGGCCATCTTTTAATAGCTATATTCAGAGACAACATATGCAAGGAATGATCAGTCCCGTCTTCTGATATATTTTGGGTGGTGGGGAGGATGCTCTTCCCTTAAGTATAAAAATATAAATGCACACTTCAAATATACATGCATTCAGTCATTTACATGTCAGTTGATTATATTATTGATCACATTTTTCTTGTTATGATTACTGAAAGGTCAAAGGATAATATGAGCAGTACAAGTATGCATGTTCCAGAAACACACTGGTTAAATATCCATTATCTTTTAAAAATTAAAACCCACTGCCATGCAGTCGATTCCAAGTTTTAGCAACCGTATAGGACAGAGTAGAACTGCCCCATAGGATTTCTAAGGCTGTCAATCTATGGAAGCTGACTGCCTCATCTTTCTCCTGTGGAGCAGATGTTGGGTGTCAACAGCCGACCTTTCGATTAGCAGCCGAGTGCTTTTAACAACCAGGGCTCCTTTTTGAAAATTATAAGCCATTTAAAAATGATCTTTGCCTTATTGAACTCTTGGATGCATATTTAATTTCCCATAGCTACTGACCTCCTCCCCACTAAATTTATCCTATAGCAAGAGACTTAAAAGTTTTTCCATTTTTAGCCTTTTCATACTTCGGTTCTCATTTTGTAATCAGTCTTGCTTTAGATAATGATGCAATTGTTTCTGCTAATCCATGTTTCGTTTGGTTTTTCATTTATCACATACGAAAATGTTCTCTTGGTGTTTTAATGTATTTTTATTTTCATTAAAAATGAAGGGTGGAGAATCTGAAACTCTAAGCCAACTAAACAGTCCTTATATTAGAACATCCACGTTACGACCACCAAGTTTTATTAAAAACTTTTGTTTCAAGATAATTTGATTTTTTTTTTTTAAAGATAAACAATTCTAGGCAATGAATGGAAAATGTGTGAAGCTTGAGCAAATGAAAATCATTTCATATTATCTGGACATTTTCATTCTTGGTAAAAGGAAAAAAATGAATCAAATATATAGGAAAGTTGTTTCATACAAGGTAAACCTGTGTAGCTATCTGAATTTTAAAGTAACCAAACACGAAATGTTTTAGTAAATTACTATTGTGTTCTTGACAGGCAAAAATAAAAAGTGAAATGTTTTTATGCTTCCTTAATTTTTGATTCAATGCTTTTTACCACTTAGTCTGGCTTGCTAGTGTCCTTACGGAACTCAGTAAAACTATAGCACTGTTACAATTATGTGATTTCTCTAAATAGCTCAGCACCACCATGCCTATATTTAGTATTATACCTAGTAAAATGTTGGAAATAGTTGGCTTCTCTAATAAAAGTATCCTAACTAGCTAATGAAATTTACTTTCATTGTTCCCAAAATAATTTCTTTTACAAATTGTTGAATTTTCATGTATAAATAGATCAGAAATTATATACTTCATTCTTAATTATGTATATATTCTATATTTTCAATACAACTTGTACACTTCTTTTAGCTACCAAAAAATTGCAACCATTTTTACATGAAATTTACATTTTTTTATTTACAGTTATTTGTAGAACATTATTGCAAAACTAGTTGTGCAAGTAGATTACACTGTCAATACCACATATCAATCTTCAGAGAAAATAATTGCTAAAAAATAAATATTTCTGCACAGAGTTTCAAAAGCATCATGTTTTCATGCTACATTATGTGAATAAAGACTAGGAAGTAGTATGTGTTTTGGTAGACTTTCATTGTTTAAAGCATTCCAAGGGACTTACTACTTAACCAATGTGAGTTTCTTATTTATATCAGATGACTGGCAATTTCAAGTGAGTACACACATTCTTTTTTGAAATATATTATTCTTTAACTGGCAGACATCCTGATATAATAGCTTTTTCCATCAAAATTATAAAATGCCAATTTCAGCTAAAAAAAGATATTGTGCCTTGTATTAAAATCAGTAGGTGCTTAGGAGATAAAAAAAGAAAAAAGGAAGAAACCTCGGGGTTCCTCAATACTTTCCTTTCTTTAATATTTGGAAGAAGGGCGCCATATTATCTTAAAAAACGTTATCGTAAATATAGGAACATTTTGAATAGGCTCTGTGGAGAAGTTTTTTATAACATTACAGATCCTTGAATTTTATTCCGATATAAAATATGGATGATGGAAATGGTTGAGAATTCTCTTATACGCTCGATCACTCAAGTAATTGAAAACAATTTTTTTGCCGTCTAGATTCCGACTCAGAGCGACCCTATAGGACAGAGTAGAACTGTCCCGTGCGCCTTCCAAGGAGCGGCTAGTGGATTTGAACTGCAAACCTTTTAGTTAGCAGCTGAGTTCTTTACTGTGCCACCAGGGCGCCAAGCTTAAAAAAAAAAAGAAGTCTAAATGCTAACAATTGTGATTGTTTTCATTTAAAACAGCAACATTTAAATAATACGGAATTAAAAAGCAAACTGAAATGATAGCCCCACGACATTTTTACGTGAAAGTATATTCACAGAGAGAAAATACAGAGAATATAGGTTAAAGATAGAGTGGTTTAAAATCCGGTGTACGAAATTATGTCACATCTCTCAAAATATAAACTAATGGAAGTCACGGATGTCATGACCGCAATTTAGGGATTCATCTAATTTTTGACATTAGCTTTTCATGAATAACCATGTTAATAATGTCACTTTTCATAATGGAAAAATGATTGGGAGTTCTTTAACAATTCTTGCTATTTTCATTTAAGAGTTTGATTATGATTAGTATAACAATGAAATTGGTCAAGTGATTGTGTGGTTCTGTGTTCTTAACATTGCATTCCTATGTTTTATTCTTCTATTCATAGTAAGAACTTGTTAGTTTTAAATAATTTTCTGTTAATCAGCTTTCTCAGCCTCTACTTAATGGTTTATGTAAATAAGCCCTGTGATAATTTCTTTTCACGTTGTCGGTTATTAATAATTCATGTATTTCTGTGAATTGTCTTTTCTACATTGGATTTTCTTAAAGCAAAGTATATCTGCACCACAAGAGCATGTGGTAAAATTATTCTAAGCTTGGATACTGATCCATCACAGTGCCTAAGACTTTATAAAAGCATTTAAAAACAAGATCCTTTTAGTTTTTAAAAGATTAACACCATTTCTTTATAAGTAGAACCAAATAATAGCTTTGAATGAGAACACTTGAGGAAAGGAGGAGACGGGACGATATTACACACCTAGAAAACAATTGCAATGAAAATGCATGATTTTAAGATTGTTGGACTAAGGTAATAGTTGACAAATATCAGGGTGCCATAGCAGAGGAAGCATTGTTAACGCTGAAATTCTCCGGCTGCTCCTGGTGCTCTTTTGGCAACCGGATCTTTTAGAAGTGAGAATCACCTTGTAGATTTTTGTCACAGAGTTTAAATGGGGTCAGTGTTGGATAAAGAGCATGTTTTTTAGAAGGCCCAAATGGTGCAGCAATACCACCGAAACACCGCCATCTTTGTGATGACGCACAAGTCACGTGACAGTTTTACAATCTTAGAATGCTTTATGGTTTACGAAGCGCTTCATGTATACGTCAGAGGATCCTCAACACGCCTCCTCAGGTATGTAAGACCTTACCTCCGTTTTTATAGTTTAGCACACTGGGGTGCACTAAGGTGTTAAATCTCAGGAATAAGTGGAGAAGGTAAGACTTGAATTCACGTTCACCACACTGAGCCCCTAGCTATTTCCACCATTTGACACTGAGGCAGTCTAAGTAAGATCTATGTAATGTTGAGAGAAGTGGGCCTAGGCACCTGCAAAGATAGTAAAACTGGAAAATTCTATTTTCTGTAAATAATAGGAAATATTTACTGTAAAATTTATATTTTGGAAATGTGTATTCAAATACCCACTTGGGGACCACATCATGAATCTAAAGAGGGACTGCCACTATGAGCCTGCCTTTACAGAATACATTCTCAAAATACTGAATTTGACAGATCAGCTTGCATGTGTTTAACATTTGACTCAGAGCAGATATGTTTGTAACAATGAGATTCATTATTCCCACTATTATTATTAATAGTATTATTTAAAGCTATAGACCTAATAGTGCAAAATACAATTAAGAGAGACAAAAAATAGCTACACTCGGGTTTTTCTGAGTCAAAAACTTTAGTTTTAATAACAGCTGTTTCGCTGAAGACATAGCATATTGTGCAAAAGCTAAATTGTGTAAAATTATTTGTTTTCTTGATTGTTTTTATATGTCATGTTCCTGGATGAGAAACAGAGAGTCTAGTATTTTTTGAGCACCTACTACGTGCCAGGCACTTTATGTTATCTCCTTTTCTCCTTAGGCTTCTGTGAGGCAAGCGCTACTCTCATTTTTACAAACTCAGGAAGTTTAGTTAACTTGCTCAGACCACACAGATATTAATGATAGAACTCAGGTTTGGACCCAAGTCAGTCTGATGACAGAGCCTGTGCTTGCCCTCCTGCACTGGTGATTCACAGATTTTTGGTGAGCGTCAGAATCATGTGGATGATGCTTGGTAAAAGACAGTTGCCGAGCCCCACCCCCAGAGTCTCTGATTTAGTTGGTGTAGTGTAGGCCCAAGAATGTGCATTTCTAACAAGTTCCCAGGTGATATCGATGCTACTAGTTCAGAGACCACAGTTTGAGGAACCATGGTCCACATCATGCTGTCTTCCAAGACATAAGTGTCTCTTTGCATTCATGGGATAGACCCATTTGTTTTACTGCAAAAATATGATTAGAAACCTAGTAACATTTGAATTTCTTTGTAATTTATAAAAAATTTAAATTATAATAAGTCTGCCTGAACATATTAATCTACTTTGGGTTTTAACCATGGCTAGACTGCTATATTAAATCATAATAATGTTGCAATTCATTCTTAATAACTGTAGATCAACTGAATTCCTTTTTAAAGAAACCATTAAAGGTATCTGGTGGAAAGATACTGTTGTTAGTTAATAATAATAATATTTTAGATATGCTGATGAGGGGATTTAAAAATGACATTTGGATAAGTGTTAGGTATTTTGGAACTATTGCCAAAGCTCAACCCCCCAAAATACCTTGTAGCAATCCTTATTTATACACACATATTAAACCCGAGTCCAAATGCCACTGTGCCCTGACTTAGTTTTCATGTCCCCCGACTAGAAGAGTTGGAAAGTTCAGCTCTGATGACCAACTCATTATAAGGAGTTTAAGAAATTACACTATCCTAAATCTGCCCCCTGCCTTCCCATGTTTGGTGAATGAGCGATTATTAATTTACAAACCCTGCAAGACCATTCATTCAACATTTTTTATTCCTAGTTTTCTCATCAGCTAATTAAGGTATAAGGCTCCCCTATGGGATAAAATGAGATGTGTAAGGTTCAGCACTCTACCCAGCAATTAAGGACAGCAGGTAAACATCTAATCCAAAGAAAATTTAGATTTTAGATGGCATTTAATTTAGGCCAGGAGGCCAGGTAACAGTTTATTTTTAGGAGGAAGGCAAAAGGTGTTAATTCTTCTAATTACCTAGAAGGAAAGCAGTTGCTATACTGCTGTTATGACTGGCTGCAGCAGTTAGGTCTGGTCCTCAAGAGAGAGGGACCAGATGGTTTTTGCCACACCCTGATGGCGAAGGTGACTGTCTGCTTTTAAGTATTAGGTCTCTGGCTGGGGCAAAAGGATGCATTTTGTACATTAAGATAATTGCTTGGCCATCTAGAAGCCAATTTAACTATTGAGCCTTCTGATGTTTATGCCTGACTCAACTAGATGGGCAATGGTTTTTTTTTAAACCACATTTTTAAGAAGCCCTGGTGGCATAATGATTAAGCATCCAGCTGTTAAATGAAGGTCACTGGTTTAAATCCATCAGCTGCTCCACAAGCGTAAAGACCTGGTCATCTTCTACTATAAAGATTACAGCCCGTGAAACTTTATGGGGAGGTTCTAGTCTGTTATACAGGGTCACCATGAGTGCGGATCCCTGGCGGTGCAGTGGTTAAGAGCTATGGCTGCTAACCAAAAGATTGGCAATTCAAATCCACCAGGTGCTCCTTGGAAACCCTATGGGGCAGTCCTACTGTATTCTATAGGGTCGCAATAAGTCAGAATCGACTCGACAGCAACATGTTCGGGGTTTTTTTAGTTATGAGCGGGAATAGACTCGATGGCACATGACAATCACAGCTTCGCATTGCTCAGACACTTTTTAAGCTAACACCTGGTAGGAAGGGACCTTCCAAATCCTGCCCAACTCTATAAGACTTCAGTTTTTAATATCAAGCAATTATTTTGTCAAGAAATTAAGAAGAAAAAAGGTTTGTGTTATGCTAAAATTTAAATAAGCTGGATGCTTGCACACCATTCCTCATCTTCCATTCCTTCATGGTCACTTTTCATAAAGAACTATAAATAGAGGCTTTATGTGGAAGGCCAGATTTTATGCAGGGCATACCAAATGTTGCAGCTGAAGCTTTTACTAATCAAACAATCAGATCTAAATTCCTCACCTGCCAAATCCTCTCTCTCTATAAATGAATGGTCTCTGGCGAATTCAATCTGAATCTGTCTGAATCCTTACGAAATTAGTTGCAGCTGCAAAAATGTATCCAATATGGAAATAAAATCCCTAAATAGCTCTCCGAATCAGAGTTAGCCATTTGTGTGACTCTCTCCCCTGCTAGATCTAGTTTCTAACACAGTGCTAGGCACCCATTAAATGTTCGCTAAATGAGGAAATAAAAGCAATTCTTAAATTTGTATAACACCAAATGGTTTGTGTAGCTGATTACTTATTATTATACTTTTTTTGAATCAACTAGTTATTTTGTTGTATGTACTTCATCCCTTATGTTTTGGTTTTTCAAAAATTAAGCAGGGATGAGAATATACTCATACTTACAGATCGCCGACCACACAGATTATCAATTTATGTGACCATTTAAAATATAGGGAGCAATTTAAGGTCACTTTAATAATATTTTAAATAGTGTAGTAGTTTTGTAAATTTAAGTACACTGCATATATTTGAAGCTAACTAATAAATTAGTGTCAAAAGGTAAATCAGTAAGATTATATTTCTATCCTGGAGGGATAGAGATTAACCCATTTAATAATTTGCACAGATAAAATGTTTCTTTAAAAATATGTGATTTTAAGTAGTAAAGACTAAGAAACTTTGAACTGATTTTAACATTTTTGTTTAGAAGGAAAGGATATAATGGACCAGTACATATTATTTTAAAATTGTGCTTAAGCTAGATGAAAAATAAATTCCTTTAACTGGAATTGGACTAATTAGAATCTTTAACTTGCGTTTTTTTCCTGTATCCTGGTTTTGTCAGAGAGAGGCATATGCCAAACTCTTAATAGTTAAAAAATATATTCCACGTTATGTTATTATATTCTGGGGTCAATATGCACTTAGGCCAACCCACATATAATAGATCGTGATCTAATCGTCAATTAGCAAGTGTTGGTGAGAGTGCATTTCCTTCCCAGGCAGGTCAATACACGATGTTTTTCCCATAGCTGGGGTTAGAAAGTCACAGAAAACATATACTCAGTGGAAGCTAGTTTTACCATTCAATTCTACTGAAATTGCACACTCTTTGGGGGGAAAAAAAATGTGCTTCCTCTATTTGGATCAAATTCAGTATTGCCCTAAAATATGAATCGGAAGAATGCTGTGGATGTCACTTTGTGTCAGCCACATTTTAGCAGTTCTTAAGAAGAGCTCCCCTTTTTTTCCACCCCCAAAAAGCAAAATGAGAAAAACTTGTTTCTAAGCATTCAAAGAAATATGCCAGTGGAAAATATTTTAAGTTCTTTATGAATGCAGCTAGTGACAGAATTTTAAACAGAAAGGCCTTTTGTCCTCATTAATGCTGGCCTGTATTCATGTACTTGGAGAGGGCTTCCTATGCTGTCAGAGATTTATAACGCGAAATTTGCTTTTTTTTTTTTTTTTCCTGTATGGTGGAGTGAGTGTGAATAACTGCAAACATCTTGATAGAGAAGGGTGTTCATTCTCAAAAGCGATCTGAGAGTTGGTCTGGCATGAGTTGAGGATCATCTGAATTGCACCCATAAACAGTTTTATCCCTTAATTTCTTATCTGCTTGGAAGGCATTTTCATGACAAAATACTGGTTTAGTAAAAGCAGTAAGTAGGAGTCTCCATGCAAGAGAAATTGGAGTTTCCTAACATGCACATGGTTTAAAAAATAAAAATAAAAAATAAGGTGCCTTGAGATGCTGGCAGTTTTAACATTTCGGGACAAAAAGTTCTTATGTATATTTACATCCTAATTGCTCAATTTTACCTTACAAGCTTCAATTTAGGAAAATATACAGTACTTTTGCATATAATGGTACCTTGTAAGCCCCTGAGTCAAGTAGAGAGGATTTAAATACAAAAAGGAAAACAGCCATTAAAAGCACTTACATTGTATTGGAGTAAATAGTACAAAATGATTATTTCCCTGGAAGACCAGGATCGGAAACATGCCTATGAAGACCCAAGATTCCTGCAGTGCTTAGGGATGATTCAGGCAAAGAAGGATGTCTAATTGGATGAAGGTAAGTTTTTCTTTGCTTCGGATGAAGCTCTAAAGAGAGATCACTGTCTTGTTTTAAAAGCGAAGTCAAGTTGTCTTCTGAAGCTGTGTTCAGATGTACCCCACTTGAGAGGGATTCTTTGGATTTAAGTTTAGATTTTTCAAGGTCCAGAAATTCAGGACACTGATAGAAAGAAAGGAAAACACATATTTAGAATTCACTTTGGCAGTCATCTAAAATTACTTTCATAAAATCTAAATGAGCTTTCTTTCACCATTGATCTATGTTTGATTAGCGGCATTAACCAATAGTGCTCTCCCAAAGACGGGTCAAGAAATTGGAAGTAGCGTATCAACTTAGATGATGCTAAACAACAACCATTCCAAGAACTTCACTTTTACCCTGAAACCAGGTTAAAGTCTGTTTGTTGTTGTTTTACATGATTTCACATGGAGTTTTATAGATACATTTTAAATCTTTATGGTGACCCCACATGTGTAGAATTGTGCTTCACAGTGTTTTCAATGACTGATTTTTAGGAAGTAGATTGTCAGGCCTTTCTTCCAAGGCATCTCTAGGTGGACTTGAACCACCAGTCTTTCAGTTAGCAGCCGAGTACATTAACTGCTTCCATCACCCAGGACTCCTACTTGGTGACTAGGGAGATCAGAGGAGAAAAGAAAAAAGAAAGAAGTAAAATCACCCAAGCCAAATAAAAAAAGTTATCTAAATCAGCTGAAAGTATAGAATGAAGTATATGGTTTTGCATGCTTCCCAGACATAAAACTTATTTTCTATTTTCATATTTTAGAAAGATTGTATTATCTTCCTCCTGGCACATTATTTCCTTCTATTAATAGAGTTAAATTCCTAGACTGAGCTAAATTTCCAAATATCTAAAAAATTTTACAAGATTGTTCTGTCAATTTGTGTTCTTAGATCCAGTTTTACTATAATGTTTAAGGAACTAATTCCCAAGATAGAATTCCAAGGGATTTAGACTTACATTGATATAATTCCATAGGGCCCTTAAGAGGGCTTCAGAGGCATGATAAAGGAACTCTTCTTACCATGTTCATCAACCAGGTGAAATAAGGTTAGAGAACTCTGGTGATGGGTGGGACAGAGAGGCCATAACTAGTTTGATTGCATTTGAACTTCAGGTCTTCTCTAGACAACTGTTATTTCTCTTCCTCTTGGATTGTGAGACCCTACCCAGCCTTTTGTCACTCTAACAAATTAAGAGACTTTTCTTTGAAGCACTTTTGGACCCAGGACAAATCCTTAGCTTTCTAAGCTCTACTGTATATAAACTTAAGTAGGTTGACTTTTGAAAAGAGTTTTTCTTAAAAAAAAAAAGCTAGTGTTTTAAATCATTCTTCTGGGTCCATTGTTTTCAAGCTTTAAATGGGGATAACAATCAGTGAGGAGGTTGTTTAAAATGCAGATTATAGGGCAAACCCAGACAGAATAGAACTGCCCCAAGGAGCAGCTGGAGGATTTGAACTGCTGACCTTTTGGTTAGCAGCTGACATGTTAACTACTGCCCAGCCAGAACCAAACCAAAAAAACCAAACCCAGTGCCGTCGAGTCAATTCTGACTCATAGCGACCCTATAGGACAGAGTAGAATTACTCCATAGAGTTTCCAGGGAGCACCTGGCGGATTCGAACTGCCGACCCTTTGGTTAGCAGCCATAGCCCTTAACCACTACACCACCAGGGTTTCCCACAGCCCAACCAGAGGGGGATGAAAATCTATTTTCCACAAGCAGCCAGGTGATTCTGATTCAGGTGGTCCTTGGACTACTCTTTGAGAGACACTCTTGGTTGGACTGGTTGGACAAAATCTGTACTCACTTGTGAGGAAGGACCGAAACTTCTATCCGTTTTAATGGATGCTGCAGGATGACTGGCTCTCATCAGGTGGATGACGGGTCTCTGATGCTCGGCTCCTGCAGTTACCATACTGTAGGCTGGGGGGACCACAGTGGTTTGTTTCTGCAGCAGCTGTAAGATGGTCTGGATGTCAGTAGTCATTTGGGATTCAAGTCTGGGGGACAGATAGAAATTAGAAAAGACAGTCCTCAAATAGCCCAGGATTGCAAAAGCATTTGAGAAAATTTCAGTACTATCGACACACAGAATTATGGCCTGCTTTAAACAAGAAGGACAGGAGAGGGAGCACGGAGATTCTTTCCAGGCCGATGCATACTTTCTAGGTCTCACTGATAATTCTGATAAAGACCATGGCTTCCTGCTCATTTAATAAAATGCTAACAGAAAAACAAGTGAATGGGATGGACTAAATTTTTACTAAACTGTATTGATTTCAAAATGTAAAACACACTGAGAATCTATTTTTAATCACTTAATTGTCTTTGCTTTTTTATTAGGCTTTGGTCGGTCCTTGGGAAAATCGTATTCTTTAAAAAATAGGTTTTTGTGGCACATTTCTTTCAGAGCCATAGCATTCCAGGATAATTTCTTAGGTGTTTAAAAATTTAGCTTTATTTTACCTTGTTTCTCTCCTATACACATCAGGTATTGTATCTCTCATTCATTGTATGCTTTTTAAATGCTGCTAAATGCTAAATTCCCTTGCCATCTATAGTTCAGGGCCTTTGGTATTTAAGAAACAAACCACACTTAAAAGTTCTTTTGCATCTATGACCCATCTGGCTTACAAAATACCAGTCTGATCATTTTCCCTCCACAATTTACAAGTAGCCAACTGGCCTGTTAATTTTATTCTCATTTTAAATTAAAATCAAGGGAAAATAGCAAAATACAATTGGTCTGATTCCCCTCCTTTGCATGTGTTAACAGCACTAAAAATGGAGGGAATTCTGCGGGTATAAGAACAGAAAATTTGGACCATATGCCTCCTCAGGAAATGCTTCTAACTCTTCACGTATTAGTGCTTGCTGTTTTGCTTCTGAACAAAAAATGCAAAGAAAATGTAAATCTTACTAAAAATGTTAAAATCATAGCACTAATTTTGCCCAATTTTGTACCTGGTACATACTGGAATTCAATGTGGAAACAACTTAGCCTTTGACTTAAAAGAGAACAGAATAGACCTGAAAAAGATATGGGAAAATAACTTTTTTTTTTTTTAGATTTAAAAATGTAATTAACACTCTAAGTCTTTCTTCTAAGCATCACAATAGCATCTTATCCTTATAGGTTTTCTATATTTGGTAAATATAGCCATATATCTGAGAGTATTCTGAACCATTAACTATAAATTACACATGATTGTGCATTGTAAATGTCAAAACAACACAATAAAAAGGGAAAAATTGAGTTATCAACTGGTTTATTGATCTATTTGTTACCCAAAGGGTTGATCCAATGTTTTTATGGCACCAACTAATCCACCAACCTTTATTTTATTGTTGTGCATTAATTTTTCCTTTCATTCATCAAGGCCCAGCTCAAATTTTAAATACATCCAGAAACATTCCATTATTGGACCCATTCAGAATTAATTTATCTCTCCTCTGAGTCCCCAAAGAAAACTTTACATCCAGACTTCATCATAAATATTTCTGTATATATTTACCCTGATATCATTAACGGAGGAGTGGCTTACCCAATATTTTTGTACTGAGTATAAAAGAATTTGGGGGTGGGAGGTAGAATAAAAACTTCATCAACAAGTGGGATTCAGAACCCAATACAGTCAAACATCAGACCTTTTAGAGTCTTATAAAACCTTTGTCAAACAGTCTGCATTTGTCACTGAGAAAGAATATCTCTATATGATGGATACTGTCTATTTGGACAGTGTCTATTAGGGGAAAATCTATTGGAAGGTGAGGCTTTAGCATCCACCCGCCCCGTAATTGCAACATGCTGCCATGAGTCAGGTTCACTAACACAGTAACATCTCATGGCAGGTGAAGAGGCCACTGCAAGGTGAGAACTGAGACCACCTGCCTCAACACAACTTAGATAAATTGTAGGCCACCTCTTTCAACATGGCTTAGTTGTTTGTTCCAGAATAACTCTGGATGGGAAAAATAAGACTAAGCCAATAACTTACTTCACCATTTGCATCAGGAAGCTCCTGAAGAGCAATTCATAGGAAACAACAGCCTGCTTATCTGAACAAACTTGCTTAATCAAATCAACTTTATTGATCAGGACTTGCTTCACGATCCTCATCTCATTGTGTCCCTCAGTTCTGAACTATGACATCACAAACTTTGCCCAATTCCAGTCAGTGTCCCGCCTTGAAGAGTCAAACCCCAAAGTCCAATAAATACCCTACTTCAGATTTCTCTTTCTGAGACGTGGCTTAGATTCTGTCAAGGTGGCATTCTCCCTTCCTGCAACGATTCTGAGTAAAACTCAGTTTTGTTTTATTAGTATGTTTGGGTAGTTCAGCAAAGGGGGGCTTTAGTAAGGCAGTTGTATTTTCATGTGTTATAACTACAGTCTGTGGGGTTTAAGTAGAATGATGCTTCTCTTGAGCCCTTGAGAATAAATCGGTTTTACTCAGGAGGAATTACAGAGAATTTAAAAGAAAATCCAGTTTGGTCTTTAAAGCAGAAGGGAATAAAAAAAAAAAATTTTTTTTTTTTTTTTAGCCCAGTTCAATAATAACATTTTTTTTTTTTTGAGGGGTTTGGGGAGGTCAACATAGCAATAAAGCTGTGTAAAATAAGTATTTCATTCAATTATTCAAAGACCTGCAATGTGGGTAGGTGAAAGGAGAGCATGAAGATGAATTAATATGGCATTTGATGTCATGGAGCTGAAAGAAGCTGAACGCCTAGGAAAAAAAGATGAAGGAAGCACATAAATAACCAACACAAGGTGAAGCAAGTGTTTCATGCCATCCTAGAGGCATACAGATGAATTGCCCTGGGTGTTCTGCTAGGGCACAAGTCATTACTAAAAGCCTTTACATTCTCTAGGCCTCCCTTCCTCAAAGTGTGGTCCTTGGACTAGCAGCATCCCTGGGAGCTTATTAGAAATGCGGACTTTCTGCCAACTTCAGACCTGCTGACTTAAGAGTCTGCATTTTAACAGGATCCCAGTGTGATCTATATGCACAATAATGTTTGAGATGTATTGTTTTCAGAATGAGCTTTAATGATTTACCTAAATATGTATATAAATGTGGGCATGATATATAAGTATATAAGAATGGGAATGAGAATTCCAGAACACTTAATTGTGCTCATGAGGAACCTTTACATACACCAAGAGGTGGTTGTTTGGACAGAACAAGGGGATACTGATTGGTTTAAAGTCAGGAAAGGTGTGTGTCAGGGTTGTATTCTTTCACCATACCTATTCACTCTGTATGCTAAGCAAATTAATACGAGAAGCTGGACTATATGAAGAAGAACAGGGCATCAGTATTGGAACACTCATTAACAGCTTGCGTTACGTAGATGACACAACCTTGCTTGCTGAAAGTGAAGAGGATTTGAAGCACTTACTAATGAAGATCGAAGACCACAGCCTTCAGTATGGATTGCACCTCAGCATAAAGAAAACAAAAATCCTCACAGATGGACCAATGAGCAACATCATGATAAACCGAGAAAAGATTAAAGTTGTCAAGGATTTCATTTTACTTGGATCCACAATCAACAGCCATGGAAGCAGCAGTCAAGAAAGACGCATTGCATTGGGTAAATCTCCTGCAAAGGACCTCTTTAAAGTGTAGAAGAGCAAGGATGTCACCTTGAAGACTAAGGTGTGCCTGACCCAAGCTATGGTATTTTTAATCAAGTCATATGCATGTGAAAGCTGGACAATGAATAAGGAAGAACAAAGAGGAATTGACGCCTTTGAATTGTGGTGTTGATGAAGGATATTGAATATACCATGGACTGGCAAAAGAACGAACAAAACTGTCTTAGAAGAAGTACAACCAGAATGCTCCTTAGAAGCAAGGGTGGTGAGACTGCATCTTACATACTTTGGACATGTTGTCAGGAGGGATCAGTCCCTAGAGAAGGCCATCATGCTTCACACAGTACAGGGTCAGGGGAAAAGAGGAAGACCCTCAACCAGGTGGATTGACACAGTGGCTGCAACAATAAGCTCAAGCATAACAATGGTTGTGAGGATGGCTCAGGACCGGGCAGTGTTTCATTCTGTTGTGCATAGGGTTGCTATGAGTCGGAACCGACTCGATGGCACCTGACAAGAACAAGAGCTTTTTAAAATGTAAGCCTTTAACCCTACATATAATTTAATCTGGCATTAAAGCAGAAAACATCAGCAAAGCCGATTCAGGATAGACCATTTATATTTGTTTTTATTGCACTGTGTACTTAATATGTGTATTTGGATGAGACAGATGGTGTAGAAATTCACAGTTCTACATTTGAACAATGTTGAAGCTAAACAGGGTAGACCTGGCTCTAGAAAGTATTCCAGGATTCCCACCCTGGAAAGTAGAGGTCTAAATTGTGCTGCCCTCTTCAAACGTGTTTTCCATATTTTTGTCTTCTAGCGTTAAAGTGATGAAAGATTTGTTGGAGATGGTAGCACAGTAAAAATGTAATATTTGGGATTTTAAATCCAAAAGCAGCTGAACTGAATTAAGTAATAAAATGTTTGTAGAAACAACAGAGATAAATAGGAAAAAATCAAAGGTGAAGTGTTAGTGTTAGCATTTCAAAACATCTTCAGAAATAATATACAAATTTGCAGGAACATGTCAAAAGAGATTTGTGTGTTAGCTGTGGAAAAGTTTCATATACTACTACTACTATGCTAGTTTAATAAAATAATAATAATATTACTACAAATGTAAACCAAAATGGTCCTAGATGTACATGCCCTTACAAGTTTACACTTTCAGCCTTGGGATTAACGATGAACTTCATTTCTATTATTGGCGTTCATCTGTGTGTATTCTCTGACTTCACACACATTTTCTGATTTGGACCTTCCTTCAGGATTAAAATAGAGATTGTGCGGTTCCTTTTTTACCCTGTCATGGGTACTAATCATTGTTGCCAGGATACATCAAAGATTCCTGAAAGTGAACAACTTTCCCCTCCAAATTTTGCCATCCATTGGTAACAACCCTACAGTCTCATTTTGGGTCAACATATGTTGTACCCATGAGAGGCAAATACAGTGTGTGGCTTTTTAGGCTAACTGGCGAGCCACAGCTGTGGTCAAGTATACTTGGCTAATGCAACTCTGTGATAGAGCAAGTGTGTGTCATTGGCACAGGAGATTGTTTTGACTGTGGACCCCTTTGTGCGACCTTCAGCTCTGGCCCTTGTTACCACACCATTGGCACAGAAGCCTGATGTTTGATATCTGAACATTGTGTAAACCAGGATTCAGGTAGTCTGGTCCTTCTACAACACTTGCCCTTACTTTAAGTGCTTTAAATACCTCATTTTTCCCCCCTGGTCTCGTTGTGTGTTTTAAATTGATTTAGTACATTCTGCAATTTGAACATTTTCATTTAGTCTGTGCAGCTTTCTGTCTGTGACCACTGGGATACCTTGCTTTGTGGTGTACTTGGAAGCGACTGTTAGATCAAAGTAAATTCCCACATAACACACAGCTAAAACTGCTATATCATACTCATTCATATGTTTTTTAAATCTTTTTGACCAGTTTAATATTAAAGAATCCATACAGACTTGAGATAAGGGGTTCCAGCCTCCATAAAATCAAAATTCACTCCTCATTTTTAAAGAGCCTAGATTAAAGATGAAAGGGAAATGGAGAACATAATCAGAGGATACAGGATTCAACTTCATGGGATTTTCAGTTCAATCACTTTTTTTTTTTTTTTTGCACAAGTTGACTGAATTACTAAATGTTTAAATCATTTTGTTGATATTTTAGAAATGTCATAGAATATTATTAAGTTACCAGGAACTACCAAAACATTATTTTGAAGAAAAAAAAGAAATTTTTAATTTGCAGGTGCTGATAATATCGTAATTTTATAGCAAGTATAGAAAAAATCGGATTTACGCTGCCAGAAGTATGGGATGTTCTAAGTAAATACTCTTTGCAACAGATTAATAATTATAATGGTCAATTTCTAGTTTTATTTTAAATAAGTACATATATACAAAACACATGGGATTATGGCAGGAGTAATTTGCTATTTACAGAGAGTAATGCTCAAGCCTACCCTCTGTCAGTGTGTTGTAGTATTGTGGCTTGTGTGTTACAATGAGGCTGCAAGCTATGCTACTGGTATTTCAAATACCAGTAGAGTTACCTGTCATGGACAGGTTTCAGCAAAGCTTCCAGACTAAGACACAGTAGGAAGAAAGGCCTGATGACCTACTTATAAAAATTAGTCAATGAAAACCTTATAGATCAAAACAAAACATTGAGCCCTCTATAAGCCCTCTACTTTGGAAGGCACTAAAAAATATACAGTGGCCAGGGCCAGCCAGGAGGGAGGGGGAGAAGGGAAGCCATTGTTTGGGAAGCAGTGAGTTTCTATTTATGGTGACGGGAAATTTGGTATCGATTAAGGGTAACGGTTGCACAACTGACATCAATAAGTTGTACACCTGAAAAAGGTTGAATTGGCAAATGTGTTATATACAGTAAAACCTGTGAAAGCTGGAGCCTGTGTAAGGCAGAAACCTGTCAGAGAGGGAAAACTCGGATGTTTCCACTAAAACGAGTGATCGAAAAGTCTTAAGACTGTACCCTGTTAAAGACAGAAAACTTGCGAGATCCAGAAAAATAAGGCAGTCCTGTCAAGTTCCGGCTCTCACAGGTTTCACTATATATTTTTACAACAACAACAAAAAGGGTTGCTGCTGAGGCTGCTTATGTACTGCCAAACACTTCACGGGATTTATTTTTTTTTTATTTGGAGGCTTAGGGTCGTGGTTTCATGTGACATCCCAGTCAATGGGCCTAATACTGTTTTTAATGTTTCTGTTATACCTCCTTGTTCCTTGGGAAAGCTTGCCAGCAGAAATCCAAGGTACAGCAATTGGTCTCTATTTGCCTGGAGCAGCAGAGGAAGGAGAATTGGCAGTTGGTGGAGGAACTGGAGTGTGTGTCTAATTGTGTCTGTGAACAACTGCCTCCTTTGCTGTAAGCCCAGAAGAACTGGGTGGTGTCTGGCTACTAGTACTGAACGTTTTGATCAAAGACTCTACAGAAGAATCCTGATGAAAAGTGGGAAAAATTTGGAACACAATTTCAAGTTCTCATGGAATCCAAACTTTCTGGAGCCATTGAAGCTGGATGACCCCCTGAAACTGTTGCACTGGGATAATCGTTTAAACTTTAAGCCTTAAACTAAAACTGTCCCCTGAAGTCATTTTTAAACCAAACAATAGCTTAATTAGTATGGAATATCTGCCTTAAGAACTGTGTTCTTTTAAATATTTATATGTGATGGAATTGACAACGGCAAGACTGAAGGTCAGACGAGAAGCTTAAGGGGCAGTGAGTTTACCTTAATGGTGGTAGAGTAATTTGGAAAAAGATAGTGAGAGAGGTTACACAACTTGAAGAATGTAAGCCATGCCACTGAACTGTACATGTAGAAATTGTTGAATTGTGTGTGTTTCGTTGTGTATATTTTCACCAAATAATAGTAATAATAATTAAAATATATATATATATACAGCAGCCACAGCAATGGATTTGAGCCTATCAACAGACATGAAGATGGCTCAGGACTGGGCAACATTTCGTTCTGTTGTACCTGGGGTACCATGAGTGGAGCTCACTCTACAGCAACTAAGAACAACAACAATAACAGATGTTAGACCCGGCTACTGCTTGTGTTATATTATCCTTTTGCCCTGTTCTTGCTTATACCTGTTAAGTTGTTCCTGAAGCAAATCTAGTCTTTGCTCTACTTCCCCGTATGTGAGGTCACTTTCGGTTTCGGATATCCCCCAGGCGGCTTGCTGCAGTGCTGAGGGACTAGACTCATGGGGCTGAGTCCGGGCATTTTCTCGTTCCCAACTTCGTATGTCAGTGATATCTGTGGAAAATAGTAAGACTGACATCAACTTTTTTGGATGCCCCCTGGCATCAGTAACACGTAGGTATCCACAATACAAGCTAGAAGGGATCTTGGAATACAACCTGAGAGACTGACAACCAGAGGGATTCAAGGGCATGTTCAGGGGTGACAACCCGTTGGTAGCAGAGTCCCACTACAACCTGCCTGCCTTCCCTCCCAGAGCCGTTTCCATGCGAATAAAAACATATGGCAGGTCATGAGTCTTGATTTGATTTTGTCTTCTGTGCTCAGAAGAGACATGGATGTCAAACCCAAAACTCTGATTAGAGAGCAATGACTTTGTACTTTTATATTTAGGAGAAAATATTAAAGTGCAAAACCATTTTGGTTGTGCTTCATGTAAGGTTTAAGATTTTAGGACTCTTTCCCACAAAGGAATTTGCATATTTCATGACTCAGATCCAGTGCCAAAAGAGCCATCAGGAAAGTGCTGTCTTCAGGGGGATTCCCTTCAGCCAGCACAACTCTAAGTATAGCTGTGAAGTCATAAACCATTAAAGATGGGAATGTTCTAAAAAGTTCTCTAGTCCCCAAACCACTGTTTTATGTCTTAATGTTTCTTTGTAGCCCCTTCTGTACAGTCCTTTGATACATTCACATTGTTTTCTAATATTTTTTTCTCGTGGCTCTTTTGTTTGGAATACTTTTTATATTGTTGTTGTTAAGTGCCATCAAGTTGCTTCTGACTCACAGCGACTCTGTGTACAAAAGAATAAAATAGTGCTTGGTCCGGCACCATTCTCACTATCATTGTTATGTTTGAGCCCAGTGTTGCGGCCACTGCGTCAATACATCTCGTTGAGGGTCTTCTTATTTTTCCCTGACCCTCTACTTTAACAAGCATGATGTCCTTCTCCAGGGACTGGTCCATCCTGATATCATGTCCAAAATAGGTGAGACAAAGTCTTGCCATCCTCACTTCTATATTTATGAGTCGGAATTGACTTGATGGCAACAGGTTTGGTTTGGTTTTGGTTGTACAAGAGCTCAGCTGTTAGCCAAAAGGTGGGCAGTTCCAATTCACCAGCTGCTCCTTGGAAACCCTATAGGTTAGTTCTACTCTGTCCTATAGGGTCGCTGAGTCGAAACTGACTTGAGGCAATGAGTTTGGTTTGGGTTTTATACTTTAAATATACCTTATATTTTTATGTTACTATATATATATTTTTTTTATATTTATATATAAGTCCACTCCTGAAATGTTCTGAGTGTCTGTTATGTGCCAGGCACTCTGCTGAATGTAGAGAAACTAAAGATGAAGAAGGCATAGGCCCTGTACTTGAAGAATTCCATCTAGCAATGATTTGGTTATTTTTCATACAGAGATTCATTTTATGAACTTCTTTTAATTTACTGTTTCTCTGACATTCTATATTTTCAAGTTATCAATAGTTCCAGGCAAATATAACATCCTCCTTTTCCCTTCATTTTTGTTGCGATTCTAGAAGTAAAGAAGAGGATGGTAGAATTTCTTGAAGTCTCTTGTTTCCAGTTTCTCCAGAAGTACAGACAGGTAGCAAAAGCATTCCGTTTCTCCAAGTAGCAGACAAAATTTCTGTATCTTTTCTTTGTGGTTTTTCTCTCACTACCTTTTTATCATTGAATTTACAGAAATTTCTCCAGTGCAAACAAACAAAACAAACCTGTTGCTGTCCAGTGGATTCAGACTCATAGTGCAGTGCCTACAATTTCTGCCTTGGTAGGGGGAGGCTGTAACAAAGAAATTAGCATATCCAGGGACGTAATTAGAAAAACATAAGGTCAGAGTTCCTTCTTCTATTGTAATGGCTAAAAGACCTCAGGGAGCTACCATGAATTCTAGAAAGGTCCTTTGTGATCAAAGCTTCCTTAGCCTATGGGATACTAGTGTTTTATAAAGTGATAGTATATTGTTTCTTTTGATATTTTACCAAACATGTCAAAATGAAAGTGATCATAGAAAAGGAAGAAAAATGACGTTGCTGGAGGTTTAAGTAATTTATCAGCAGATTTTCACTGGAAGTATGATTTGTTTTTTATGAACACGTGAACCTATTTAAGAATAATAAATATTTCAATCTGGCAGTAAACTAAGTTTTCAACTTTGGAGCAGCAATGCCAAACAAAACATTGAGAACACACCTATGAGTGGTTTGGCCATGCTGATGCTTGTCGCATCTAGCCTCATGCTGGCCATTTGATGCGGGAAGCTTTAGGAAAGAAAACAAGAACTGACAGGATGGACGTTAAAGATTACACTAAAAATTTTTGTGCGAAGAAAGCTTACAAAATTTCCACCTTTACTGCTCTCTCATCTTCAATGCTTAACTGCTTTCTCATCTCCCTAGTCATACATAAAAATTGATTTTTAAGTGACAACAGTGAATCACATATGATAAATTATAGGTTATATTTTTTCTTCAGTGCCCAAGAAGAAAAATTGATTATCCTCTTTTTGCAGAAATGAATGAAATGTAAACTGCTAGATGGAGGCATCCTCGATTATGATTTACTCCTATTGAAATCTGAAGAAATGTGATTGGCTTGTTTTACCAGCAATTTAAAAAATGAGGAGTTCAAAGGCGAATTTCTGGCTAGTGGTCTTAATCAAATGAATATCTTTGTAGACACTTTCTAAATATAGCTCAGAGAATCTGCTCTTGGTTGCCTTGGAAAATGTTGCTATAGTTGCAAGACACATTTTTGGAAATGGATGAGCAGAAAGTAAACTTTCACTTTGCTCTGTGTACACAGGTTTTCTAGATGAACTTTTGACCTCAATCTAAGTAGAGTCAGAGTCCATTTAACTTTTCTGTTTTCTTTTTAGTTTTGCTTAAAATGTGCTCTTCTGCTGGATTCAGCATAGCAAGTACTAGGAATGTGAGTCAGTGAAATTTCCTATCGATGGTGAAACTAAAATATGTGGGGATTTAGTAGTTCCAACTGGAGTAGTTATAGCTATACCTTACATTTCACAGTGCTTCACCTTGAAAACTACCAGCGTATAAAATTTGCAGTTAATAAAGTCCTAAAATTCTTCATTGGTTAGTCATGTTAATTAACTAGGTTAACTGGGCGTAACGCTGGTTGAAGCTGTATTACATCAATTATTTTTATTCAATTGACATGTATACTTAGCTATGCACTTTCAAGTTAATTATTTCACTAGGGATTACATTATGAATTTTTGAAAACTAAAAATTTGTAGATAATAAAATTATTTGTTAGAATATTGTTATTATAATATTGGATTGTGCATATGGAATGGCTAGTTAAAAACAATTGGAAGAAGTGGCAAAGAAAAATATAAGATGAAGGGTATGGGATTTCACTGTCAGTCAAAGTCATTAAAAAGTAGAATAAAATTCCAAACATACATCTTTTATGATTTGTAACCTGAGAAACTAAAACTCAAGAAGAAAAAGCAATAAAAGCACTTTATTATTGGGTCCACATTATGCTGACTTAGGAGATAGCAAAGATGTCAGAAATCTCTTCAGAACTCCTGACATCCAGATACAACCTGTTTCTATTCTTAGCACTTTCCAGATACTCATTTTAATAAATAACTAAAATGGGACATCTGGTAATCACATCTAATATTCCATTCTTGCATTGTGATAAATGAGGTACTATTTTCATTCACTTCATCAAGATTTTAGATTGTCCAGAGAACATTTGCATATATTCTCTCAGCTTTCTACAACCCAGGGTCATGGTAAAAGCTGATTTGATATGATAGGAGAAGTAACTCTGGAAAAATATAAAATCCCAGATTTAAGAAAGCCTTTATTATCAAATATGGTCCCTTCACAAAATGGCGATGATGAGAGAGAATATTTACTGCCTCTGTGCCATACATTTTGCTATCCTGCCAGGCCAACAACATCCTATTTTAATTTTTTGTTATATTCTTTTGATGTTTCACTATGCCTTCTTAATCTCTAGATATTTTATATATCCAGGGGTATTTTAAATAATATAGAGATAGAGAATAACATAAAGAACATATTTCAGAAAAAGTAATTTACATCTGTTATCTTATTTAATTATCACAAATAACTAATTGGTTAGATAATATTATTATTCCTATTTTAAAGATATGTAAACAGTCTTAGTGTGACTGGTAAAGTAATTTACACAAAGTCATAAGGGGAGCAAGTGACAGAATTGGGGTTGGAACACAAGCAGTCTGACCCAAACCTGTTCTTGGAAACAATAGCAAATCTGGCTAGATCTATCGATCTGGCTCCAGTTATGCTGTGTTAATTGCTCTTTCATGTAATACTTCTTCAAGTTTTCATGAATTTACCATCTTTTAGTATCACCTTGTGGAAACCTTGGAGGCTTAGTAGTTAAGTGCTATGGCTGCTAACCAAGAAGTCGGCAGTTCGAATCCTCCAGGCGCTCCTTGGAAACTCTATGGGACAGTTCTACTCTGTCCTGTAGGGTCACTATGAGTCAGAATCTGTTCAAGGGCAGTGGGTTTGGTTTTGTTTTGGTTTAGTATCACGTCTGCATGCATTAATCAATTGTTATCACTCATAAATATTTTCTACAGGAAAACCCATACATTTGGATATTTCTTTTGTTATGGATGTTAAACAAATTTTATTTGAATGGGTTGGCCCATACATTATCTCTCCCCTCTTTCTCATAATTCCAAATAAATGGAAATTCTTTCTGGCATTTATTGTGGTGTTACTGCCCTGGCCTTTCATGCTATAAAACTACAGGGTTGGAGGTGAGAAGTGGGTACAGAATATACATGTGAGAATCCACATGTGAGAATCCACTGGTTAAAAAAAAAAAAAAATTAGCTCTCTTAAAATACTCACTGATCCTGTCCCCCATTGAAATCACTACAATGGACATTGCCACATTTTTTTTTTTTTAAACATGGCATTACATTAAGTATGAATGGCCATAAAAACCTCTCATGCTATCATTGATTAGAAATTACTGCTCGTTCTAGGATCGTATAAACACTTTGTTGATGATCTGAAGTCTGGACTCTGCATATATTCCATGAAATTGCCAAAGATGAGATTGCCATGTATCAGTACAGTTCTCCATTTGTTAAAAGTCACCTTTTTATGATTAGCACTGAGGAGAGACAAACTGATTCATTAGAAACTCGATTACCTTTGTAAGAGTGACTTCTTTTATCTATGTGGATTCTTTCTGAGGTGGGCACTGTTTCTTCAAAATCGAGTCCAGTTGCTTTCCCTGTTCCCAGAGGAGAATCTGCTATTCCTGAGAAGAGCGGCTTTTGTTCATCATCAATGGAGGAGATGAAAGATGATGATCTGCTTTTTTTCTCTTCAAAGTGTTTCTTGGAACTCTGATAATGTCTTATAGTATCTTCAGAATCTTCAGGGTCGTTTGTACTGTTTTCTTTTCTAAAATCTATCAGAGGAACATTGTAGAAAATAAATGTGTGAATGTGCATATTACACTACTGAGCTACGTATAACTACTTTTTATAGTGATGTTCTTTGAATAACTTTAACATAGAATTTTACATAAAACCACCAGAAAAGTTGTTCTTGCTCTTTTTCCTATTGAAAACGTAGCTACTTAGAGGAGGCATTATTTATTTATTTATTTTTAATACCAGGGACATCAGATTATCTTAATGAAATTAATAATTTATTTCAAAATAAAAAGAATATCTGCAATAGTAACCTTGTACTAATGTTTAGAAAAAAAGTGTAGCATAACTTACAAATTCATTTATACATGCTCAACAGTCATTTACATTCCAAAAATCTGGTGCACTCTCTCTTTAGAGAGGTGAAAAAAGCTAGGGAAAAGTTGTCCCAATGCTAAAATATCACCACAAAACAACTTATCGTTTATAATTTTCAGGCTCCATCATCTGTGGCAGATGCTCACATATTGCAAAGGTCAAAATTGGAATCCTCTTTATAGTGAATCCTGGCAGGCTAAATCTCAGCATGAGTTGAATGCATATGTTGTTGTGTACTGTCAAGTCAATTCCGATTTACAGAGGCCCTGTAGGACAGAGAATTGCCCCATGGGGTTTCCAAGGAGCCAGTAGTAGATTTGAACTGCCGACATTTTGGTTAGCAGCCTGAGCTGAAATTCCAGGCAGTTTGGTTGTGTAGTATATTGAGAAGAATACAGGGCTTAAATACAGTAATTAAGGTAGGTTCCACCTAATTACATTAAAGCCAGTAGTGTGTACTGGCTGTTTTATACTAAAATATCAGGATAATTTCAGCCCTGAAGGTTGCGTTGGAACATATTTTAGCAGGAAAAAGTCAAAGAGACAAATTCCAGAACTTGTTTCCTTTAATGTCCTGGGGAGACAGTATAATTCTCCATCTGGTTCCTGTTAATAACTAACCAACAAAACTCCGGAATGTATATCATTTTCTATAGAAATGGTTAAGATGGGTCCTCATCTACCCTGTCTGGTTGTGCTTACTTGTTTATTCATAGAAGGCCAAACTAACTGATTTAAGACCACTCCAGGGTGTCTTCCAACTATTTTTTTTTTTTTAATATTCCCATATGGCATATAAATTAACCAGATTTTTCTTCTTTTTTTAATATCATAATTTAAAATATGAGAAGATAGAAAGCAGCCCAGGGTTAAAATAGATTAAGATTTAAAAATCAGCTTCATGTGAAACTCTTATTAAAGAATTAATTTTCTGTCAGTTAAAGTTAAATCTAGCAAAAGCAGATTCTTTATTTTCTTTAAGGTTTCACACTGGCTTGATCATTTCATCATTGCTGGGAAGACCACAGATCTTTCCAATCTCAACCATCATAGGCAGCATTGATTACTGAGCGTCACTTAGATTTCTCTATCACTGATTTAGTTCGTTGTAAATATTCTGATCAGCTCTTCCCACACCAGTCTTTTTCTCTCCAGTGTCATTGACACTGATTACTGTTGAGTCAATTCCAACTTGTGGTGTCCCATGTGTGACAGAATAGAATTATATTCCATAGGGTTTTCAATGGACAACATCCACCTTATCTTTGGTGATTAAGTGCTGCCACTTTGACCCTGCTACCCTGGGGATCCAATCACCCTCATTGTAGTTGTTCCCCAATTCAGTAAGAGGAGTTTCCACTGTAAAATCTGATTTACATAGAAGAGCAATCACAGCAATCTTCAAGGATGCTGGGGCTCCCTTCACAAATTTATTCCTTATAGTTGTGGTGAAAGGTGTGTCCTCTGGACACTTCCTGGGTGGGACAGTGGGCCCAACATGATAAATCCATTCTAACATTTCAATTTCCTTCAGACTTAGGATACTTTTTTTTTTTATAGTATACCAAGGCAGTTCTGGCATTTCAACTTCATTAGGGTAGGCCACCTGTTAGTCTACATTTCAGCCAACCTTCCAATTAAGTCATTAAATCCTTTCTAACCCCTTGAGCTAAAATACTGAATGAAGAATCTCTGGTTGGTGGACCCATATCAATAAACTCAGGCTGACCCAACTTTATGTTCCTTGAACCATTATCCCACATCCTTAGTAGCCATTCCAACACGTATTCCCTAAATTACTGTTTGTATACATTAGAAAAATCAGGCATTTCTTTTGGAGTGTAGCTGTAGCATACCTCTGGATGGGTCAGGACTAGAAGCAAAAATGGGTGGTGGTTGTGGGTCCTGGGGACATTCAGCAATGTCTTGCAAGGCATCTGCCTCAGGTAACACTCTGGCTGCCTCAAGCAATGTCTCAGGCAATGCCTCAAGCAATGCCTCAAGCAAGGACTCCTAAAAGGCACCTGGGTTAATCTAATCAGAAGGGGCGGGGGGGGGGGGGAGGGTGGAAGGTCTGATTTTACTGGTAAAAGTGATCTAGTATACAAAGCTGGGTTAATCTCTTCAGATGGGGGTGGAAGGTCTGGTTCTACCACCATGAGTAATTCAATAGAATTTAGGGGCTCAGTGTTCCAGGTTTAATCTATATCTGCTCATATATGCCTGTCACAATTTTCAGGATTCCATATCTTCCTAATTCATGCCCTCACTTTAACTTCAGACACCTTTGGAGGTTGGGTATTCAATTGGCATTGCAATTCAGCCATCCATAGGATAAAACTCTGGGTTTGGTTTTCAGCAATATCAACTCTGTTACTACAAGAAAGAAAATTTTCTCTCAGGGCACCAATAGTAACTTTCAGGTCCTTTATGCAGAGCGTGAACTGAACTCTGAAGCTCTGAGCTCATCCTTTTTCTTCACTTTGACTAGTGGAAGAAAGTAGGACCATCCAGCCAGCTTCATTTTTCTTGTCAATTTGACAAAAATTTTGAAAGATATCAAATACATGATTACCCAGAGCCTTGTCCTTCACACATATTTGATCCATTGGTAGTAATATTTTGTGTATCTCTTTTGCCACATCACACCATGGGTTAACAGTGCCCTCTTTACCTCTGGAAATAAAGTCATTAGGTCTTTTTTCCAAGACACCTCTGAAAAAACTCTAACCTCCAACCTTTAGGTTGGCACTCAAGTGTATTAACCTTTTGCACCACCTGGGGACTCTGTCATTAACCCAGCCCTCCTTAAACTTCTTAACTTCCTTCTTGTCATCTCTTCCTTGCTGTTTTGTCTTAATTTTTCCCATCCTCCAAAACCAAAACTCATTCTGAGTCATAGTGACCCTATAGGGTGAGTAGAGCTGCCCTGTGGGGTTTCCAAGGGTGTAATCTTTATGGAAATGTACTGCCACATCTTTCTCCCATGGAATGGTGGCAGTTCAAACTGCCAAACTTCTGGTTAGCAGCCGAGTGCTTAACTACTGTTCCACCACAGCTCATCCAAAGCCCTCTAAAAAATTTGATCAGTGTTCTCTCATATGTGCGTGTCTTTTTGAATCTAACATTTTATTCCTTACAAAATAATAATTGTCATTTTTATGGTAGTAAATAAAAAAAAAAAGCTTCACTTTTCTAAATAATTCTCATACCTGCTTAGTGAATTTACATTGGTTTGCTGCTCCTAAGTAAACCTTTGAGAAGTTCCTGACTTGTGCATCAGTGGGATTTGAATCAGCTCATGTTTCTCATCTTCCCCAAAGTGCTTCTCACCCTTTTAAACACTTTCATGGTCTTTCCCACCAGAATCAAATGTAAGCTGAATTGACCACTAATTCACATGTCTCCAATCTAAGAAATAAATATTCGAATCTAACGTGCATATTTGTAATGAATTTACATTCACAAATTATTAAACTATTTTGTGTCTTTGGCTTGAGAGGTGTTGGGGGTTCTCTGCTGATTTTTAAATCCTTACACATGGTCGAATGTTTTGTCCCAAACACTAGGTCTTAGTTTCCTCACAAATGGCTTGATTTTGGATGCCTAGGTACAAGATTCACTAGTTCACATACATTGTTTAGTTGGATTATACTTATAACATGTTGAGGCCAAGTATTCAGAAATTGTGGTGAATGAGCAACTACTGCCATTTAGTTCAGTAGTACAATGGAGCAAATTACTTCATATAATCTAGAGTCTAACTTCTTTAGCAAAAGTTCCAGGTAAAAGCAGAATCATGAAAGAAAAGAAAACATTAGCTATTCTCAAAATTTTCCAAGTTGTAAAAAAAAAAAAATTATTTCTGTGTCCATTTCAACTACACTATCAGCCAGCTCCTTCCTGAAACCCAGGCTACGTGAACAGTTTCTTTGATGCAGCCCCATTGGAACAACATTTTTCTATTCTATGATAGATAATCTAAAGCTTCATATCCTATTATATAAAATGAAAGTTGAAATGATATTCTATTTGTGGGTTAACAATGGAAACCGCTCAGGTTTAGGAATAACGTGAAATTGGGCAGCTAAAATGCATTTTAATTAAGTCTGCAGGTACCCCTAGATTTTGATGGACTGTTCCATTTCCACTATTTTCTAGTTAAACTGAACTATTTCATAGAAATGAAGTAGTATCGTTGCTATTGCTGTGTGTTGTCAAGTTGATTCTGACTCATAGTGACACTATAGGACAGAGTAGAACTGTCTCATAGGGTTTCCTAGGCTGTGATGCATTTGAATTATGGTGATGTCAAAGAATACTGGACTTCCAGAAGAATGAATAAATCTGCCTTGGCAGAAGTACAGCCAGAATGATCCTTAGAAGTGAGGATGGAGAGACTTCATCTTTATGTACTTTGGACATGTTATCCAGAAAGACCACTTCCTGGAGCAGGATCATGCTTGGTAAGGTGGAGGATCAGCAACAAAGAGAAAGACCCTCAACAAGATGGATTGACACAGTGGCTGCAACAATGGGCTCAAACATAGCAATAATTGTGTGAACGAGACAGGACCTGGCAGTGTTTTGTTCTGTTGTTGCTACGAGTCGAAACTGACTCCATGGCACCTAACAACAACAACAACAACAACAAATCTTTACAGGAGCAGATCACCATGTCTTTTCTCCCCTGGAGCTTCTGGGTGGGTTCTAACTCCCAAAGTTTGGTTAGCAGCCTAGTGCTTAACCATTGTGCCATGAGGACTCCTTTAAATAGTGTTGTTGTTGTGGCGGTTGAGTTGATTCCAACTCATAGTGACCCTATAAGACAGAGTGGAACTGCCTCATAGGGTTTCCAAGGAGCAGCTGATGGATTCGAACTGAGCTCTTAACCACTTTGCCACCATAGTATTAGGTATTATTTTTTCTTAACACAAATCATGTTCTATGTAGAAATAGTATTCTTATGAATATTTATTATGAATTTTTATTAACACCTTATAAATAGCAGTGAAACATTGTCTGATATTGTGCTGGAAGATGAGCCCTTCAGGTTGCAAGGCACTCAAACTATGATTGAGGATTGAGGAAGAGCTGCCTCCTCAAAGTAGAGTCAGCCTCAATGATGTGGATGGAATCAAGCTTTTAGGGCCTTCATTTGCTGATGTGCCATGACTCAAAATTAGAAGAAACAGCTGCAAGCATCCATTAATAATTGAATTGTGGATTGTACAAAGTATGAATCTAGAAAAATTGGAAATCTTCAAAAATGAAATGGAATGCATAAACATCGATATCCTAGGCATTAGTGAGCTAACATGGACTGGTATAGCCCATTTTGATTTGGGCAACCGTATGATCTACTATGCCAGGAATGACAACTTGTAGAGGAATGGTGTTGCATTCATCATCAAAAAGAATATTTTAGGATCGACCCTGAAATACAACACTGCCAGTGACAGGATAATAGCCATACACTTACAAGGAAGACCAGTTAATATGACTATTATTCAAATCTACGAACCAATCACTGAGGCCAAAGATGAAAGAATTAAGGTTTTTACCAATTTCTGTAGTCTGAAATTGAACAAATCAGGAAGTATTGATAATAACTAGTGATTGGAATGCAAAAGTTAGGAACAGAAGATGGATCAGTGTTGGAAAATACAGCCTTGGTAATAGAAATGGTTCTGGAGATTGCATGATAGAATTTTGCAAGACCAATGATTTCTTCATTGAAAATACCTTTTTTCAACCCCATAAATGGCAACCATACACATGGAATTCACTGAACAGAATACACAGGAATCAAATCCTCTACATCTATGTAAAAATATGATGGAAAAGCTCAATATCATCAGTCAGAACAAGGCCAGGGGCTGGCTGCAGAGGAGACCATTGATTGCTCATAAGCAAGTTCAAGTTGAGGCTGAAGAAAATTAGAACAAGTCCACAAGTATCAAAGTACCACCTTGAGTATATCTGACATCAAGGACATAATATATGAAGAAAGCAAAAGGTCATTAAAAAGACAGGAAAGAAAGAAAAGACCAAAATTGATGTCAGAAGAGACTCTGAAACTTGCTCTTAAATGTGGAGTAGCTAAAGCAAAAGGAAGAAATGATGAAATAAAAGAGCTGAATAGAAGGTTTCAAATGGTGGCTCAAGAAGACAAAGTCAAGTATTATAATGACATGTGCAAAGACCTGGAGTTAGAAAACCAAAAGGGAAGAGCACACTTGGCATTTCTCAAGCTGAAAGAACCAAAGAAAAAAATTCTAGCCTTGAATTGAAATATTGAAGGATTCTACGGGCAAAATATTAAAAGATGCAGGAAGCATCAAAAGAAGATGGAAAGAATACATAAAGTCACTGTACCAAAAAGAATTGGTGGATGTTCAACCATTTCAGCAGGTATCATATAATCAGGAACTGATGGTACTGAAGGAAGAACTCCAAGCTGCACTGCACTGGCGAAAAACAAGCATCCAGGAATTGACAGATTACCAATTGAGATGTTTTCACAAACCAGTGGAGCACTGGAAGTGCTCACTAATTTATGCCAGGTAATTTGGAAGCTAGCTGCCTGGCCAACTAGCTGGAAGAGAAACATATTTATGCCTATTCCAAAGAAAGGTGATCCAACTGAATGCAGAAATTATTGAACAATATCATTAATATCATATAGAAGTAAAATTTTGCTGAAGATAATTCAAAAGTGATTACGGCAGTACGTTCAAGACAGATTCAGAAGAGGACATGGAACGAAGGATATCATTGCTGATGTCAGATGGATCCTAGCTGAAAGCAGAGAATACCAGAAAGACGTTTACCTGTGTTTTATTGACAAATGCATTCGACTGTGTGAATCATAACAAATTATGGATAACATTATGAAGAATGGAAATTCCAGAACACTCAATTGTGCTCATGAGGAACCTGTACACAGATCAAGAGGCAGTCATTCAAACAAATAAGGGAATACTGTGTGGTTTAAAGTCAGGAAAGGTGTGCTTCAGGGCTGTATCCTTTCACCATATTTATTCGTTCTGTATGCTGAGCAAATAATCTGAGAGGCTGGACTATATGGAGAAGAACGGGGCATCAGGATTGGAGGAAGACTCATTAACAACCTTTGATATGCAGATGACACAACTTTACTTGCTCAAAGTAAAGAGGATTTGAAGTACTTACTGATACAGATTAAGGACCACAGCCTTCAGTATGAATTACACCTCAACATAAAGAAAACAAAAATACTCACAACTGGTCAATTACACAACATCATGATAAACAAAGAAAAGATTGAAGTCGTCAAGGGTTTCATTTTACTTTGATCCACAATCAACACCCATGGAAGCAGAAGTCAAGAAATCAAACGACCACTGCATTGGGCAAATCTGCTGCAAAAGAACTCTTTAAAGTGTTAAAAAGCAAAGATGTCACCTTAAAACTAAGGTATGCCTGACCAAAGCCATGGTGTTTTCAATTGTCTCATATGCATGGGAAAGTTGGGCAATGAATAAGGAAGAGCGAAGAAGTGAAGCCTTTCAATTATGTTGTTGGGGGGAAATATTGAATATACCATGCACTGCCAAAAGAATGACCAAATCTGTCTAGGAAGAAGTATGCTTCTTAGAAACAAGGATGGTGAGGCTTCCTTTCACATACCTTGGACGTGTTATCAGGAGTGGTCAGTCCTTGGAGAAGGACATCATGCTTGGTAAAGTAGAAGGTCATCGAAAAAGAGGAAGACCCTCAACAAGATGGATTGACACAGTGGCTGCAACAACAGGCTCAAGCATAACAATTGTGAGGACGGCTCATGACTAGGCAGTGTATCGTTTTGTTGTACAGAGGGCTGTTATGAGTCAGAAGCGACTCTACGGCACCTAACAAAAACAACACCAACAGATACTATTTTTTGTTAATGCAAATTTTTCTTAACACTAATCATATTCTATGTAGAAACAGTATTCTCAGTAATTTTAGGGAGTTTCACATTTATCCATTTGCTAGACTTGATATTGCATAATCAGTCTTGTTACCATCATTTTACAAAGAATAATTTTTGCCTGTTTAATTTTGCCTCATTTGTTTTTCGATTCAGGCAACTGATAAACCTTCATCTTCCTGCACTTGCCCTTTTTTATGCAGGCTTGCTGAATTCATCTCTTCCCCATTTCTCAGAGGACACAATCTTAAAGCATTTCTGAGCTGCGTTGTGTGCGTCTCTCTTGGTCAGAATGAATTTGAAGGGCAGAGAATAGGAGTGTCCTCATGTGATGAACAACAACATTTGATCCCTCTATCTTAAGAATGATAACATAAAATACTTCTATTTTAAACAATTTGCAAACTTGATCTATGTTCTCTGGAGTCTTTCTTTCAGATTAATTACCATTTTTATTTATCAGACCTATTTTTAACACATAGACCTAACCATTGGTCAAAAAGATGCATTTAATGTGATCTCCCAGCACTTCAGTTTTGGATTTCCTACTGCTAACAATTTTGAGATAAGACGAGCATTTCCCAGATAGGTACATTACAAAATTCATTTCACTGGAAAATCGAAGTCTAAAATAAGTTTCTTCATTTGAGATCAGGAGCCTTTAGTTTTGCTGTAGTTTCAAAGGATGTTGAAAAGAGTATAAGTGGTCATTTTTCTACACAAACATAATACTAAAATTTTTGAAATTATCTTAAAAATTAAAATAAAAGATGCATTTATCTAGAACAGATAACAAAAAAAATCATTACTTATTATTGGAGAAGATATACAAAGAGACTCCAAAGTATAATACCAATATAATTTAAAGAATTAATTTAATAAAATTGGAATTTAAACCAAACCAGTTGCCATTGACTCAATTCTGACTCATGGTAACACCATGTGTGTCGGAGTAGAACTCTGCTCCATAGGATTTTCAATGGTTAATGTTTCGGAAGTAGATTGCCAGGATTTTCTTTTGAGTTGCCTCTGGGTGTACAGAAATCCCCAATTTTTGCTGAGCAGAAGAGTGCTTAACTGTTTACACCACCAAATAGACCACCCTATGTTCTAAAAATAAGTTTAATGATCTATATATTTATTCCTTAGTTTAATAGAAATTATTTTATTTTGAAGAAACACTTTAAAAACTTGCTGGCTTTTGGATGGCAATATGAAATGACTAAGCCAGTATTACAAAGTTATAAAGTCTGGTGTTAAACGTTTAGAAATACAAGGTATGATGAGTTCAAGATATTTCTATTTTATTTTATTTAAACAGGAAAAAATTCCATGCTTATTTTAATAAAAACTGGGTAGGGAAATAAGAAAATAGCAGTCTGTCTTCCCTACTCTAAGGATGTATACCAAAAAAACAAACCCATTGCCCACGAGTCAATTCTCACTCATAGCGACTCTATAAGACAGAGTAGAGCTGCCCCATAGGGCTTCCAAGGAGCGCATGGTAGATTCAAACTGATGATCTTTTGGTTAGCGGCCAAGCTCTTAACCACTGCACCATCAGGGTTTAACTCCTAAAATGGGTGCTTTTTTTCATCATATGTGTGGCACAATCTAAACCCAGCAGAAGGAACATTTTGAGTGTTCTTTCACCTTGATTTCCGTCCAGGGGTGGATTAACCAGTAAGTAAGGTACGCATGGGCTTACATTAAGCACAGTATGAAAGGCCTTACTTGTGTTTACTTACTAATCTGTAGTGCGCCATTTCACATGAATTTCAGCACATCTTTGATTTTTTTTTAAGTTTATTTTGTGTTTTTTTCCCATTATTTTTATTTTGCCTTTTATTTTTGCCATCTGGCATTTTCTTTCTTATTTACTGTGATAATTTATCAACCACAGTGATTGGGCCTGCTGAACTCTGAGAACTCTATTTTAAATTTAAAAATCAAGAAAGAGAATATATTTCTGGATTGGAAAGGATCAGCTTATCATTCTTCAACTTTTCTGGCTAAGGTCTATTTTGCTAAGAAAACAGAAGCCCCCCTATTTTTTTCCCTGCCCTGACAAATATTCCAAGTATCATTTAGTAGAGGCTGCTTGTTTACTTTAGCCTTGAATTTTATGTTGCTGGAAAAGGAAGTAGGAAAAAGGTGTAGAGAAGGGAAGGGTGGAAGTAGGAACTCAGCAATTCTGCTAAAGTCTGATAGGGAAGGGGAGAAAGCATCAATGCCAAATCTGCTCTTTTGGTAGACTTCCTGTGCTTTCTGTGCACACTTCCCCTTCGCTTTCCCCTTGGTAATACCTAAAGGTGATCTTCATGCTTTAATCCAAAAGAATGTACCAGTGTGCTTTCTATTAAAGCTCTGAACATCATCGGGCACTCTGCTTTAATTTTTCATCACATTTGGGGAGTTTCCAAGCAGTAAAGCCAGTTGGAGTAAACTGTTCCCTCTTCCAGATTCTCTTTTTTTCAACCCACTACGTGGTACAGAAAAAGGAAAGCTAAAGTCTGCAAAATTCTTCAGAAATCTTTATCTAGAAAATACACAGAAAATTAGAAAAGGATAGGTGTATAGATACTAATTATCATTCAGAATGGATTGTTACTTCTCAACTAATGAAGATTCTTCTAATTGAGAGATTAGCAAAAAACATTGAAACTAAAATAGAAATAAAGGTGAAAAAGTGGGAGCACTTAACACACACAGTGGGAACTCAATGACCCTTTGCCAAATGAATGAGTGATAGTTTTGAGCCTGTTTCATTGTTGTCTTCATTGTATTTTAATTGGCAATTAATAACTACTTTGATACTGCATTTTCTTTCTGCAGAAAGAGTTGAGAAGAATTCTTCAAATATTTGGTCATACAAGCCCTATAAGTAAAAAATATATACATGTATGTATGTGTGTGTATACATATAATGTACCATTATATGTGCTATTGTACTAATATGTATGTCATAAAATACACACAACCAAAAATATTAAACAAAATAGTATTTCCATAGCTCATTGGATTGTTTTTGCACACTCTGAAATAAGCACGATCCAACTTTGAAGATCACTTAAACAGAGACTATTTTTCAGCGTGTTCTAGATGGCTATACCACTTTTACTTTTCTTCTGCCTAGCCATATTAACAATGCCCAGGGCTACTAAATAGTTCACTGAAGCATCATTTTTATTCTTCACTTTCTATAGTAATAGCAATTTACTTTCATCTCAGAAATGTGGCACCTCTTCCTACAATGACCCTAGTCAAATCAGGGAGGTCCTGGGCACCCCCTTGCCAGAGTTTTAGGAAGAAAAGAGAACTACTTGAAGATACCTTATAAAAACACAGGATGTTCTCAAATCTGTACTTGAACTGATCGCTCTGTCCTGTAGGGAACTGGGTTTTTTTTTCCTTAGAAGAAATGTAAAGCTCAGGAGGACAAATCGCCTTCATCAATACACTCATTTTGAAGAGAGATCATTTTGAGGATCAAACACGTTAAGCATGTACTTTGTTTAAGTCAATGTGCAGAGAGATTCTACATCTTTTTTTTTCTTTTTAATATATCGTTTTGAATGTAAGCCTTGTAACTCCATGTGGTAGACATGACTGGAAGGGGCAGGGAGAGGATGGAAGCCCTAAGGATCTCAGTGCGCTCTTGAGTAGGTAGCAAGTGCTGATTCAGGACTCAACCTCCCTTGCCTCCAATGCCCATCCACATGGCCATCCCTCTGGTTTTTCTGCCTCTGCTGATGGATTCAAAGTAGACAGCACTCTTGTATGTCTGCCTTCAAGATACTGTTTCACGTGGGCAGTAAACTAACTCTGAGATGATCAATGTGTTTTATGGGAATCTTCAGTTTTTTTTTTTTTTTAGGTACCTCCAGATCACTTAGTATCAATGATCCTCAGAAAGTTTTCTGTTCTTTATATTTATTTATATGTGAGGTTTTCTCCTACAGGTTGGCTCTGCATCAAGAAGTATAGACCAAGTGGCTGCCTTTAGAATATTAGAGTGAGGTGACAGGGACTAAATCGCTTTCAGGAAATTTAACACTCCCTTGCAGTCACCAGGACTCCTGAAGACTTTGGAAAAGGCTCTTAGGCTCTGGAATAACTGGAGTTAATTGTGTTTTCACATTTAACAAATCATGCTAACACACTGACACACCAGGAAACTTCAAAACACTGCAGGCAGGCAAATCCCTTACCATGTACACTTCGTATAAAATGGGTCTCATAGACTAAGCCTGTGATTAAAGGGAACGTTTTCAGAATCAATCAAAATGTCTAGTTGCATGAGCACAATACATATTGTGACATGCTCTCAGGGCCTTATCGGGAGATAAAAACATTAGATTATTTAGCTTGAGAATGAGGAAACTGAATAAGATTGAAAGGAGATTTAATAAATCTTCAACTGTATGGGGAACATTATTATATAGACAACATTGTCAAGCTGTTCTTCATTCCCAGCAAGATCAAAATAAGAGATTAACTTCAGGATAAGGGATTTAGATTAACTCTATGGGAGAACAGCTTGACAGTAATGGTTCTGATTTTAGAAAAAGCCACAAAGGGAATAATGAAGGACACTGTAGAAATAAATTACCACCACCTATCTATGAGTCGCTTATTGTTCTACAGTCAGCCAGAGGATTCAACAATTAGCCCAATTTAGCAAATATTTATCGAGTTGTTAGAGGAATCTACAGTTTGAAACAGAAATAGGACAAGTACACTGATAACCATAATACAGGGCAGATTTTAACAAAATCATAAGAGAGGAAAGTGCTTCAAGAATTCCAAAGAGGGAAAGATCCTGTACATTTGAGGAGATCAAGAAAGAATTCATCATGTTGAATATGTCATTGGAGATTGGACGGGATAAAAAACTGTAATTTTAATGCATTAAAAAGTCCTGTGGTAGTGTGTGCACGTGTGCGCACGTGTGTGTGTGTGTGTTTGAGGACGGGGAAGTATATTCAACTAAGGGAATGAAACAAGCAAAAACACAGAAATAAGTATCATGAAGAGAGGGCAGTTTAGACAACATTGATTACATAGTAATGAAAATACATCTAGAAGTACCACTGGAATAAATGGTGCAGAGGAAAGGAGCTGATAGGAGGAAGTATGCTAAGAGACAAAATTGAAGAGATAGGCAGTGAAACACCCCATTAAGGATTCCCAATTTGGGCAATGGGAATTCTTGAGAGAGCTTTTAATACATGGATGACATGAACATAATTGCGTTTAGAGAAAAACAAACAAAAAAACCACACACACACACACACTCAAGTGGTGCAGAACAGATGAAAGGAGGAAAGCTGGATGTGGGGAAGTGAACTGGGAGGCTATATTAGTATTCCAGGTGGCAGGTTTTGGTAGCTTGGCCTAGGTTGTGGCTATGGAAATGGAAAGAAATGAACCAAAAGGAGACCTAGTTTGAGTAAATGGAGGAGTAAATAGAGATCTATTAGAGGTAGCAATAACAAGACTTGTTGCCAGAGCTGATGGAGAGGGTAGGATAAAGATGACTCTTAGATATCTGGCTTGTGCAATTGTTTAGACAGTGGTGCCATTTGCAGAGATATGAAAACTGAAAGGGGAACATGTTTCCAGGAGGAAATCATGATTTCAATTTAAAAAATGTTGAGTTTGAGTCACCTTTGAGATTTCAGGTAGATGGTTTAATAATTACATATAGTGGACTGAAGCTCAGGTGGTCTGGGACTAAGGTATAAATTTGCATTCTTCCGCATAAAGGTATAATCAAACCATAGTCATAAATGAAATTACATAAGGAAAGAGTATGACATGAAATGAGAAGAGATGAGGACTTAGGACAATGTCTTAAGAAACTCTCAACAACTAATGGTTTTGTTTAGAAGATAATGATTCTGTGAAGGAATCAGGAAATTACAGGATAGGAGGAAAATAGGAAGACTGCAATGTCAGAGATGCCAAGAAAAAAAGTATTCAAGAAGACAGGAATTAGTTCAAAGCATCAGATGCTGCTGAGAGGCCAAATAAGGTAAAGATTAGAATGTTTGTTAGATCAGCATGGGGTAAGAATGGGGATTCTTTCAGGAAAGCCTTCTCCATATAAAAAAAAAAAAAAAAATTTTTTTTTTTTTCTCCATATGCTCAGGTATAATTAAATGTTCTCTCATCTGGGCTTCCACCATGGTGTGTTTATTCCTGTATGGCATTTATTATTTTGTATTACAAATGATTGAGGTGTGTCTGCTTTCCTCCCTAGGGAGGGAAAGCCTTCTTTATGCAATTTGTTTCTCAGAATATTAAGTGGCTCTTTGAAAAGGTGAAATGTTAAATAACTATTTGTTGAATATATGAGTAAAACATAGAGACTAGTTAGAGAGGCAGCAAACTTAGAGAGGACAAGAAGTTGGTGTTCCAGTGGCAAGTACCAAAGAGTTTGAGGATGAAGAGGACTAAAAAAATTCATTGCCTTCATCCATGCCATGCAGAGGTTGAGAGAATTGAGCTCTTGACCTGAAAGTCTTCTCTCCGGAACACTTTGCTCAGAACTCAGAGGAATAGTTACTCAACACAACTGTTATTAATTGACCTCCTTTTTTTTTTTTTTAGCCATCTTGTTGTATTCCTCTATCTGCGATGTCCTTGTAGATATCAGAGGACTTTGCTGAATGACATCATTGAAAGCTATCAGTCAGAAATCATATTATCAGCTACTGAAAAAAGCAAAGGATTTGGCTTCCTGAAGCCCCAAATGAAGTTTACCCTTAAAATCAGAGTATAATGAGCATGTAAGTAAGAACAGCTACTAACCACATGCTCTATGTTAAAACTTTGGAAATAGAATATTACCTTTCTCTCCTTCACTTTCAAATAATTTCCTTCTTCTTAGTTTACAGTTTTCTCCTTCAGAATCATTCATAGATTGTGATCGTAGTAAAAGATCAGCCTTTGTTAATGGAACATGAAAACGAAATGGAAGATTACTCAATTTGAACATAATGTAGTAAATTGTAAACTCTTTACCATTTCATATCATTTCAGCCACTTTGAGACTTAATTATTAGATTGTAGGCAAATAGCTACCGTAATTTGCTTAATGCTTGTCTCTAAATTATAAAATACACTGTTAGAATAACTTTTGTAGTTTTGCCAGCTAATGGGGAAATCATAGTTGTAGAAGTTATCAGAAACGTCTGAGGATGATGCTGTCAGCATTTAAAGACAAAATATTCCCTTAAGTGGAATGTGTTTCCTGTAACTTATAAAATTAAAATAATAATAATTAAAAAAAATATAAAAATCCTTTGCAGAATCTGTATTACTTCAGGAATAAATGTGTAAACTAATTAGCTATGTTGCTTAAATTACATGGTAATGGTGGTCAGGTTAAATTTCCCAATATGTAAGGTTGAATTTGATAAACACTACGCTTTGAACCTCTTGTTATTTTTGTTTCCAGCTTCTCTTTCCTCCCCTTATGGTTCATTCTGTACTTTATTATCAGTCTTGTAAATGAAAATGGAAGAGCCTCTTTTATTTTTTTGGGTGCTGCCTAAACTATTTATGTAAAGAAATTATCAGAGGTAGATGATCGTTTTTCAAGACAAAATCAGAATGAGGTTGATGACATTAAATTGGGATTTGATAAAGTACAGAATTAAAACCATTATTTAACAAAATACTCTTGATAATATCAACCTTTTAACACATAAATAATTTTCAACTTTTCAGTGTTTTGAAAAGAAGCAATTATTTGAGCTTGTGCTTTAAGATGTTAAATGGCACCCTAAAATCCAACACATTGCCATTGAGTCAATTCCAACTCATAGCGACCTTATAGAACAGAGTAGAACTGTCCCATAGAGTTACCAAGGAATGCTTGGTGGATTCAAACTGGTGACCTTTGGTTAGCAGCTGAAGCTTTTAACCACTGTGCCACCAATGCTTCCAAAAATGGTACCCTGGTAAACTTAAAAGTCTCTTTTTCTCCTTACTGCCCTCACAGCACCTGGGAATGACTGTAGGTCTAGGGAGAATGAAACCTGCTACCATTTACCAAACTATTGACTTGAGGCTCTTTATTCCAGAAAATATTAGCATTAAAATACACTGGCAAGGTTTAAAACTCAATATTTACTTTCAATAAAATATAATTAGAATTGGAGTGGGGTTGCAGGCGGGGAGGGGAACAGAGAAGTAACCTAGTGATAAGTTGCGGGCTACAACATAAGTTCTATGGCCATATAATAGTAGTACGTCAAAAGCTCATATTTTCACAGTAGAAGGGAGTGGAGAACATATAGGCTCTCAAAATTAATATCAGGTTAACTCACATTTGGAATTTGCTTAAGATATTATTTCTATTAGGCATATATTTTTCATTCCATTGTACTAATTTTGGCTCTTTAAAACCTGATTAATGTATATTTATGTGATTTGGAGATTGTGCTAAACATGGACCTAAACTTGAATGAGGTTAATTTTTCCATTATTATTGAGAAGACATTGCTAACTGTTGTACTGGAGTAAATAATAGCTGAGAGAGACTATTTTGACCTCTGTATAAGATAAACTCTTAAGAGATTTTTAATAGCCTAGAATCACCCATTTCCTACAAATAATTGGTACACTTAATAAAAGCTAAGTCTATTTTCAATCAACTATATCACCTAAGAGTTTCTACAAAAAGTCAATCTTAATCGACCTACTTAAAGTTTTTCAATACGTTTAAAAGAAATTAGGCCGAATTCCTGAAGAAACACCCTATAATTTAGAAATTCCAATATCTACATGGTCTTTCTTTCCCCATATTAAAAATTAGTAAAGTTTTGCTGTGATACTTAATTTGATCTTTCAGAAATTTTTGTGCAATCTAAGAATAAAATACAATGCCAGAAGTATAAGAATAAGCGAAAAACAGTTAACATATACCTTTGCACTCTCATGTCTTAGGTTGAAAGTCAACTCTAGGTTTGTTAGAAAGTGATCAGAAAACTCAGGATACATATCCAAAACCTCTAACAAGTCTTCTCGCTGGATCTTATGCAAGTCACAATATGTGAGGGCTCTTACATCTGCATTAGACTTTCCCGGTTTGGCATAAAGATGAACCATTTCTCCAAATATATCATTTTTTCCTAAAAAAAAAAGAGGGAGGGGGAAAAGGAATCCAACCATATGTTTTTCTTCTAAAGGAAAAAGGGGAATATTGACCAATCCCTGATTTCAAACTTAAGACCCTATGACCAACAAACACTTGGGAGCAAAGTTTCAGCATTCGCACTGACTGCCCAGCACAATTTGCTAAGTGGAATTTTACCTCTTATCTTCACTGGTCCTAGTATAATCCCTATTCATTTCCTTGTTTAGTCCTTTGGCTAAGCGTCTAAAATGTTGCAAACATATCTTCATTCTGGTATGCTAGCAAATAGTCTTGCCATAGAATATTTAAAAATACTTTTTGGTAGGTGTGATCTAATTTTATCAACATGGAATATGAGAAAGACCACAGTGAGTCAGATTCATAATCTGCCTATCTCCAGAGGGTCTCTTGTGGGGGTGTCAAGCAAGGGATTATGGTGGAGCATTTTAAACTCTGACGTATTGACCTTAGAAGGCTAGGGGTACAATCTGAACACACCTTGTTTCCTTTAATAACCACTTGTAGATTTTTCTTAATGAATTTGATTGTTTGACAAATAGAGTTGTATATTTTCAACTTATATGGTCGTGGCCTTTTCTCATATGGCCTCTGTTCTTCTGCAGTCCCTCCTTCTTCTCCCACCTACCCTGGGGTTACTTCAGTGTCTGGCTCATGATGAGGCCTCCCCATCCTCTCTGCCTAGACTTATGCCACCTGTTTTCAAGGTCTATTCGGTGATGAGGATGATAATGACAGCAGCAGCAGCAGCAACAAATGTTTATCGAGGACTAAGTGGGTGCCAGGCACTGTGTGAAATGCTTATGTGCATTATCTCATTTAATTCCCAAAACAACCTCATGAAATAATTACTAATTATTATCCAATCTTATGAATATTGGAAAGAGGTAAATTGATTAGCACTTTGCTAGCTGGGTGAAGTGGAGGAAGGGAGAGAGCAGCCAGGATGAAATCCTATGCATTCTGACTTGGGAGTCAAAGACCTTACACATATCTCAATATTTTCCTTGAATGTCGTTGGCTCTTAGATTTTTCTGTCCACATACCAAGACACTTAAAAATTGTACCTGGGCTGTATATGCTTAATATATAATGATATGTTATTTGATTACATAAGCTTTTAAAGATTCTTTAGTGGCAGTGTAAAACAGTGCTTCCTTACGCTACCCTGAAGCTTCTTTTCAGATTTAGAAAAACCTCCTTAGATCTGTTATTTTAGTTTTTGGTGGACAACTTCATGTATATACTACTGTGGGAACTATCAAAGACTTTTAAACAAGAAAGTTCTAGCTAGTCAAAGCACACACACAAAATCTTGAATATTCTTATTTTAACCGAGAATTTAATGGGGAGAAATCAGATGTCATATTTTACAGTCTCTAGGAAAAACTGATACTGGAGAGAAGATATTAACTTCAGTTTAAAAGAATAGTCTTTCAAAAACAGAATGAATAACCATAATTTGTGAGGATTTTAGTTGCTGACTTACATGGAAATAGGGATAGAAAAGGAGAATCTCCTGAAATTCTTTATAATTTCGATACTTTAGATATAATCAAAGAAACAGCTCTGAGCTAAATTCAGCATGGGCTTTGTATTTTAATTAGCTTATAAGACTGTAAATGAGCAAGGAGTAAGTTAATTAGTGAACACAGCTTAACGACACCCTAAAATTACTATTTTATAAAGCAAGAAAGCTTGTTACCTTTCTGCAGAAGCTAGCACTGTCCGATTTGAAGATCAGAAATGCAATGAAGCGTCTCCTTCCCTGGCAACATACCAGAGAAACTGCCAATTCCAAATCTAGTAAAAACCCAGCTAACTGTTTGGCCTCTAGTGATCTAGAATATGGTTTTATTCTCAGTCCCTTTATTGACTGGAAACCAAAAGCCACATCTTTTCAGTTTTAGGAATTTTTTTTTAAAGCTGGTCATTATGATAAAATTATCAAAATACTAATGAATCGTTCAGATGTCTTCATTCATGCACTTGGGTCCTGTGCTATACCAGACTCTGGTTATACTCAACAGCAAAGAAAATAGACCACATCTCTGTCCTTTTGGAACTAACAGTCATGTATTAACATCTATGGTAGAGTAAAAGGGAATTGTTAAATTATGTACCCATTATTTAAATGGAACTGGATTTAATCCACAGGGAAAAAAATAAGTGCAAATTGGTGCTATAACACTGGACATGGGTGTTCCCGTGGTGACGGTAGGGTCTAAACCTAAAAAAACAAAAAACAAACAAACAAAAAAAAACCCTACTGTCTAGGTGGCAAGAAAGGAGAATTGACTCCCTTCTCTCTACTCCCTGTTTTTTCCTCAATGTCCTAAACATTCTCAAGAAATCCTACAAGTCATGCTCACCGACAGTAAATTTATTTTTAAAGAGACAGATTAAACTCATACTTTTTTTGTACCTAAACCAGTTAAATTTATTAATAACTTTAATCTCTGCCCTACCTACATCTCTGGGTGCTGTGTTCACAGCTCTCTACTCTCTAGGTAAGGATGCAAATGGTGCTTTTGATGGGACACAACAAAGTGCACTGTAAATAGATGAATTTCATCAAAACATACACCCAGGTCATGACAGAGCATTGGCACATGCTTGCACGAATGCCTACAACATGCACATTTTATTTGAAAGTATTAAGAGAGAATCCAAGATCCTCTAATGTAAAAAAGAAAATGCTGACTATTTTCATATATTTGGCCTCAGATATCTAAGTCATTGCCAAGAACTGAAAGGCGTCATGGAAGCATTTACACACCAGAGAAAAAGTGAGGCAGTCAAGAAAACATATTTTCTGCAAGGTTAACTTGATTTGAATTGAATTTTAAATAAGGCTTTTAAATTACCCTCCTATTTAGACCGTACTTTCATAAATAAATAGATCAGTCCTTTTCTATCATTGTAAAGAAGTTTCCCATAAATTATGCATTGCTCCACTTAATAAATGAATTGTCACCACCTAGTTCTAAAATACTTACCCAGAATAGCTACCACAATGTCATCTTTGAGGATTTCAATGGAGCCTCTGGATAAGAAGTAAAGTGCAGTGAGGACATCCCCACAGTGAACCAAGGTGTCTCCTGGAGGTGCATGTGTAGTCTTGAACTTCATTGCCAAAGCTCTAAGGCAACCTTTACTTGCCCCCCGAAAGGCTTTGCAGTTTTGTAGCAACGTCTGGTTGAGATGTAGACAAATGTCAGCTTGTAAGCATTCTGGGAAACCCTTTAGGACCTGAGGAAAAAAAAATAAAGAGTTTCGTACTACTAGCGCACAGGGTGCCTCAACCAGAAATAAAGTATCTTTTGTGCTCACAGAACACAGGTGTAATAACTGGGTCACCCAGGAGTTTTTATAATGCTTCTACCTCGCCTACCTTAATGAATACTTGGTTTGCTAAACATGTCAGAATTTTTAACTCAAATACTATGCTCTGAGTTAACTGCAGGAGTTCAGACTCAACACAAATGCTGTTTCATTAAAATGTAATGCCTACAACGTTTCACACTGTTTCTCATTCCCTGCATTGTGTTACGTAGCATCATACTGTGCACAGATATAAATCAATGCGACAATTAATAAGACATAACTAATGAAGGGTGGTACAACTAGGAAGACAATCAACCTTTTGAAGGATTCTCAAATGTCAATTTGGATTGCCATCTCTGATAGACATATTAATTATAATTAGTAAAAATGTTGATCCTGAAATAGCCATGGTATTTGTAAATGTGATATACCAGAGAGTACTCTTAGTTAATAGTACTCAGAGTATTTATAATTCAATATGCACATTATTAATATTAAGTATTTTGATACAGCTCTGAAACTAGAGAAAGAAAAGGAGAACAGCAAACAAACTTTAAAAATATAGTTTAGTTTTCAGAAATGGAAATCGTGCCAAAATTTACAATGCATACATAAGGCTTCTAACAGGGCTACTGTTCTGACAACTTATTCTGTGGCTAATTTAAAACTTGTAGAGCAGATAAGACAATAGTTTGTGACAAGAACTACTCGATTTAAGCTAAATAAAATTTTATGTTATTTTTTAAAAATTTCCAATATACAATGGGCCTTAAATACTCAAGTCTTGCTTTTCTGTGTGTGCCCTAGCTATTTTGGGTGTCATATGTAGATCTTAATTTTCATGGTTGCTTTTCCCTGCCACTATAAATAGATTGACTTAAATGTGCTCTGGAGTGAGGGGAGGGGCATTACACAGCACCTAAAAATGCAATTTTGGCATTTTCTGCCTTCTTGGATCAACCTTGCAATTGCTGTCCACTGTAGCTAAAAGTGGTCATGAACTGGCTCTACAGGCAATTCAAGTGTATGTAGCCCACAGAGGAGCTTCAAATTAGATGATATTTCAGTTAATGTACAATTATTATTGTCCTAAATATTAAAGCAAGGAGTCTTAGTGGTGCAACAGTTATGTGGTCGCTGCTAATGGAAAGGCTGGCAGCTTGAGCTCACTCAGCAGCTCTATAGGAGAAAAATCTGTTCCGGTAAAGATTACGGCCTACAAAACCCTATGCAGGGCAGTCCTACTCTGTCACATGTGGTGGCTATGAGTTGGGGTCAGCTAGATGGCACCTAACAACAACAACAACAAATATGGAGTTACCTGTGTAAGTTGCCTGTGTCTACCTCTGGGGACCGGAGGCTGTTTCCCACTATTTGTTGATACCTTGTATCAACCCAGATCTCCACATGGAACCACATAACTAGCCCACTGATCCCTTTCACCTGTCTAAGCATTTACGTCAGATTCTTGGGCAGGTGATGCCATACTGGAGTTTAACTGAGTTCGGGCATTGGTTTTTGAAATGGGGGCCACTTTATTTGGGGACTCTTTATAGAGGAGTCCGTATGGATCCTGCTTTTCTAGGGTCACTGTGGGATGCAATTAGTTAGACTGATATAAAGGGACCAAAAAAGAAACTTGAAACACAACATCCCCTCTTTTCCAATCTTGGTTTTTTTCATTATATAAAGTCACTCACAGAAGTGGGTAGAAGGCATATTTTGGAAGAAAAGCCAAGGAACTGAGTTCTGTTCATGAATTTGCCACAGGTTGACTCTTGGACAAGTCACTTCACCCATCTCTGCTTCTCTGCCATAGAAGCAAGGACATTTACCCTAAGACTTCTTAATATTGCCGTTTGTCATAAGTCATCAATAGTGTGCTAACTGTCACATTGCTCACCCATATCTGTACAACTATGGAAATTCAAACTTTCACCCTAAAGATTCAGTATTATCCAGCTCAGACCCCAAAGAAATGAGCCTTCCTCTGATATGAGTTCCTGGGTACTCATCTGCTGTAGCTTTCACACTCTGTGACTGAGCTGCCAGATTCCCTACTTAGACTGAAGGCTCTTACGTTATGATAAGTGGCCTAGTCTTGCCTGTGTCTACCTCTGGGGGCCAGAGGCTGTTTCCCACTATTTGTTGATACCCTGTATCAACCCAGATCTCCACATGGAACCACATAACCAGCTCACTGATCCCTTTCACCTGTCTAAGCATTTACATCGGATTCTTTGGCAGGTGATGCCATACTGGAGTTTAACTGAGTTTGGGCATTGGTTTTTGAAATGGGGGCCATTTTATTTGGGGACTCTATAGAGGAAAAACACACCAGTTCCCTGTCCTCTCTGCATCGTGGCTTATTTCTCCTGCCTGAAGCCCACTATTGTGGTTTCAGTATAATCCTCAGCTGACATCATACAGACAAAGTTATGTAGAGCATTATACCAAGCAACAAATTAGATATGCCCATTTCCTCTGAAGACGTAGATATAATAAGGTACGTTAAAAACAAGAATGAAAACAAAACCGTTGCCGTTGTGCCGATTCCCACTCCTAGCAACCCTATAGGACAGAGGACAATTGCTCCATAGGGTTTCCAACACTGTAATCTTTACGGATGCAGACTGTCACGTCTTTCTCCTGCAGCTCGAACCTCCAATCTTTTGCTTAGCAGGTGACTGCTTAACCAATGCACCATTAGGAGTCTTTAAGGTACATAAAGGTACCTTATATTTCACCAAAAAATGGGGGAGATATTGCTATCATTCCTGTAGTTGCAGGAGTCCCTGGTGGTGTAAATGGTTAAAGCGCTCACTGCTAATGAAAAGGCAGGAAGTTTAAGTCCATCCAGAGGTACCTTGAAAGAAAGTCATGGCAATCTACTTCTAAAAAATGAGCCATTGAAAACTTCATGAGGCACAGTTCTACTCTGACACACATGGGTCGCCATGAGTCAGAGGCAAGTAGGCGGCAACTGGCTTACTGGTGATAGCAGTTGGAATGAGAATACCAAGTGGGTAACTGCTATCTATTCTAGCATGTCCCCTGAAGTTTTTTGAGTATAGCCTGGCTACAGAGGGAGAAATTGTACATGCGCATGCTTTGAGTAGGACGTTGCAGCTGACATACAGATAGGGGTTTTCTGTTCCTCTGAGCATGTTATATTAGCTATGAAGTCAGATAGGCATGAGCTGGAGTCCTTGCTCCATCCCTTACTACTTGACTTTGGCCTAGTTACTTAATTTTGAGATTTAGTTTATTCTTTTGTAAAATTAAATTACAAATGTGTATTTTAGAGGGTTGTGGTCACAATTAAATAAAATAGTGTATTTAAATAAGTCCATGCACAGTAAATGTTTAATGAACAGTTTCTTTTTGGTTTTTTCTGCTTTTTATCACAAACACCTTTATTTGATTCTGAAAAACCAGTATGTTCTCTTTAGCAGACATTGAGAGACAAAAACCTATTGTATTTGGCCTGCATGATAGGAAATGTGCCACTAAGTTCTGTGCTCCATTACCTTAGCAAAGAGTTGAGGAATTCTTTTTCCCTCTCATCTCTTTAATTCTTGTATTTTGTTTCTGACTTGTGTTAAACATTCTGGTTTAAATTACTCTATGTTTTCACTACGACTTGCCTTAAATTCTTCCTGAAAGTAGGAAGTTATTAAAATAAATTTACAAATACATTCTTGGAATTCCAGTAGTTTTGGAATCACCCACAAAACTTTAAGGGCACTTGGGTAAGTTTTTCAGCATCACACTTTTCTTAAGTATCCTTGTTAAACGTTCCCATCTCCTAAAATTTATCCTATTAGAAGTGGAAAGGATGATATAGAATGAGAGGTATCATAAAAGCCTAGAGGTCTTTGCATGAAGGACTTATCTAGATTAAGGAATTCTTGCAGTGTTAGCCCTTACCTGACTTTCTTAACATTCTATGTCAGCCACACATGTCAATCAAGTAAAACTCAAATAGAAGATTCAGTTTGGATATCACAAATAAATAAGCAGCTTTGAATCTGGATTATGCCTAAGACGAGAGACTTTAAAAGTGAGATTTAAAACAGAGAGAGCTGTAGTGGAATAGAGGTGGAAGAACATTAAAATAAGTAGAAATGGGGGTAGGTTTAAGTCAATTTTTATCCAAGGCACCCCTCTCCACTGGTAACTTCTGTGTTGCCTTCTTTGCTTCCTACTCATTGTACTTTTTTTCAGGGTTGGCTTCTCTGCTAAACCCCCTGACTTGGAACCTCCTCATTTAACACTCAAATATTGGCATTCTCCCAGGCCTAGCAAAACTGGATACAAAGAGTTGCTGTGTCAAGTACGCATGTACAAACCAGTACACAAGCTGGTTTGGTGGTGGTTATATTCATTTCCAAGAAGCTATGGTATTACAATGGTAAAGCCCTCAGCTGTTAACTGAAAGGTTGGTGGTTCAAACCTACCACGTTGCTCTGTGGGAGGGAGAAAGACTTGATGATTGCTCCCGTAAAGATTAGAGCCGAGAAAAAACTATGGGGTAGTTCTACTCCGTCACATGAGGTCAATATAAGTTGGAATTGACTTGACAGCACCCAACAACGACATTCATTTCCATTTTACTCTACCCAATCTTCCTGTCTGTCAAACTCTGAAGCTGCCAGGGTACATATTACCTTCCATTGTACATCTGGAACTGTTGTGTTATTGAGTCAGTAGATTTCAAAGATCGAGAAGCATCACCCAGAATCAATATCATGGCACAAAGCTTGGAAAGGCTGTCCTCTTTCTTTTAACAAATATTTATTAAGTATCTGCTATGTGTCAGGCATTATGTGTCAGACGGAAACCCTGGTGGCATAATGGTTAAGTGCTACAGCTGCTAATCAAAAGGTGGGCAGTTCAAATCCACCAGGTACTCCCTGGAAACTCTATGGGGCAGTTCTGCTCTGTCTTTCAGGGTCACTATGAGTCAGAATCAATGGCAACAGGTTTTGGATGTGACAGGCAATATGCATGGGAGCATAACAGTGAAGAAAACATACTAGAAATACACTTGGCCCTCAAGCTTTTATTTAAGTGCCCAGATTTAAAAAAAAAAAAAAAAAAATTCACATGGTTAACCAAATTCCCCATGCTCTGCTTTTCATACCAAACTTGGACATCCGTAATGTACAGTTACAATACCAATGGTTGTTCAAATGAACCCTCAAAGTAACAGTTAATTTAAAATGAGTGAATAGCTATAATACTGGCTGCTATGGGCAGAGTTTAAAAACTTTTTGAAGGTCCAACATTTTTTTCGAGACTGGTAAAAATCCCTTATCTTTATTATGATATAAGATCAACTGAACATTTTAAATTGTAAGATAAATTCTTCTTTGCTTGAATTTGTGTGAATAAAACTCTTTGGGGCCCTGAAAATCAAATTGTGACTTATAAAGGAAACATTCACACTTTTGAGTATGAAATGCTTTCTGTAATTGTTGAAAGAAATCAGCATCATAGCTCAGTACTAGAGGATCCAAAGTTTTAAAGACATCCAAAGAAGAACAACCCAACAACAAAACAAGACTGACATAATTAAATCAAAGTAAAACTCTTTGAAGAAGCCACACAAAACAGAGATCAAAAATGGAAATAATTCACCATTCCTTATTGAGCTTCTATCAAATATGATCAGATATTAATTTAGAAGTATTCAACGTTATACTAAAATTTCCTAAAGCACATATGTGCTTACACACACTTAACAGCATAAAAATTACAATATTGTTAATATTTGCAATTATGTATGTGTGTGAATTCAGATTTTCTATACTGAGCAGTGAATACAGAGCTTAGAAATGAATGGATGCTGAAGTTAATATAAGCCAACAACTTCTGATTTGATATGTTTGCTCATCAAAATGACATCGCTTTTAACAAGTAAATCCTTAAGTTTAAACCTATGAAATAAATTTGCACCAATAAAACAATTTAACTCTCTCTTTTATGTATTGGGACTCAAATGAAAATGAAGTCTGACCCAGGTCTAAGGTAGATTATAATTAAATGAATGTGTCCTGGGCTTTGGTCAGTGGGATCTAAGCAAAGTACTATCCTAATTAATGAAGTCTTTCTTTTTTAAAAATTTTTTGATGCATCATTATTCTATCACCTTTCAAGGTAGGCATGTTTTATATTAAATTTTCTTGAGGGAGTAGTACTTTTATAATCAAATTTCAGTGTAATTATCTATTATCTGTTTTCACAGTAACTATGTGTCCTGTGGAAGAGAAAGTGAATCTACAGTCCCAGACCCATGATTCTCTTCTCTAATCAGCAGTTTAAAGTTTCCTTTTCTTCCTGTGAGATGGCCTCTATGCCCTTTGGCCCTACATCCATGCAATTAAGAAAAAGTGAGTTCCGGTAGAGAGATTTATTTACTTATGCAGCTTTTACTTGGCTTCTGATAGAGATTTCCAAATGAAGTTATTTACTATATGCTAACAATAAACTCTAGTGTTCTCTTTTGAAATTTAGATACAAGAGTCAATGTTTGCTGTTTTTCTACCTGAATTGAAAAACATAGTCTCATGGATGGTCCGATTTCTAGGTTCTGTTTGGAAGAGCACAGATGATTGTTTACTACGACTTTCTCAGGACTCCTTTCATAGTATTTTAAATTTCTGTATTTGTTTTCCAAAAGGATTCAGAAAATGCATTCTCCAGTACATATTCCATATCCAGATAGTACTGGAAAGTTGATCTATGTTGTAATCAATAGTTTTTGATTTGTTTAACTTAGTGTAACTGTTAGAGGGGAACATTCCAAAAGGCAGGCTGTATCGGGCATATTTAGAAAGAACAGCCAGAGTGCCACTAATGGTTACCCTAAGTAGCAGATTAATCATATGAACAATTTTGGTGGCTGTGGTACCTGGCATTGAGAAATTTTCTGGGGAAATTCTCTGGGTAATTAAATACACCTAAATCTTGATAAATTAGGATTGATCAAAACACAAATTAATACTTCCTATGAGGCACTGAACCTAGTACATGATTACCAGATAGACTACGCAAGTAATAAATCTTAAGTCTCTGTCCTGGAATACTGCCTTTATATTTTAGAGCATTGAAGATTCTGACAGAATCATTTTTTGCCATGTGGACATGACAAATCTTTAACACTTTTAAGATACGGAACCTTGCTTTTCGTTATTTCTAGAAGCCAGTGTCGCTATGAGTCGTAATCGACTGGACGGCAGTGGGTTTGATTTTTTTTTTGGTTTAATGTCCTTCTTTGATGGATTCTAAAATTTCTAGGTTATCCCAGATCATATTATTTCTATGGTTTAGCCATTGAAGTATAGGCAATGCATATTTTTCATGTTTCCTTGGTGATTATATGTTTCATATTCCACATTTAAGCACTGATCATGATAGGTGGACCCTTTTACATAGCCCTGCCTAAGCCATACCCAGATCCTTGGGTGGTGTAAACGGTTAATGCGTTGGCTGCTAACCAAAAGCTTGGAGGTTTGAGTCTACCTAGAGGCACCTTGGAAGAAAATCCTGGTGCTCTGCTTCTAAAAAATTAGCCATTTAAAACCCTGTGGGGCATAGTTCTACTCTGACACACATGGGGTCACCGTGAGTTAGAGTCAACTAGAGGGCAACTGGTTTTACTGGATATAGATGTAGAAGCATACATAGCCCTAGTGTGATGCTCAAATTGTTTTTTCATCTTTTTTCTTATTTTATCCTCATCTGGATTGTAAGAATAAGGAATTCTTTTATTGTATAAGGCTATCATATCTGTCTAGATAGTTCCAAAGCAGAATATTGTGTAACCCATGACAGCGGAACATTTATAGGCACTGGGAGAATGAACTGTTTCTTGCATGTAACTTTGGGTTTCCAAGGAGTGGCTGATGGATTCGAACTGCTGATCTTTTGGTTAGCAGATGAGCTCTTAACCACTATGTCACCAGGGTTCCTTTCAACATTTGCGTATTTTTTTTTACCATTTTGGGGAAAAAAAATGTATGGGTAGAACACAAACCTGCCACACGTATATAGACATGATTATGATGTCATAGGAAACGCCAGTGGCATAGTGGTTAAGAGTTTGGCTGCTAACTGAAAGGTCAGCAGTTTGAATCCACCAGGTGCCTCTTAGAAACCCTATGGGGTATTTCTACTCTGTCTTATAGGTCACTATGAGTTGGAATCGACTTGATGGCAAAGGGTTTGTTTTTATTTGGAATGATGTCATAAATCCTGAACCAATTTTGGTACAAGTTTCCTTAAAAAAGGAAAGCGAATCCCCCCTTGCACTTTCTGCTTCCTTCCTCCCCAACTCCAGTCCCCCATTTAACTGCATAACTGTGAGATGCTACTTGGCTTTCAGAAGGATATTCAAACTTTAACCTAACCCAGATTAAATCAGAGCCACGGATGAGTTGCAACGTGGTTGATGATGTGTGGCAGGAGGGATTTATCACTTTTATATGCATCTTCATTATCCAGGCTCTGGAGTCCTTTAGCCTATTCAGCAAAAACCTGACTACAAGAGTATGTCAGGATTTCTGAAATGAGGGAAACCTTGAAATCTATTTATGCCAATTGTACTTGTTATTAGAATTAAATAATTCGATTATATATTAGGTAAAAGAATGAAATTTTGTGTGAAGAAAGAGCAGTGTTTTTTCCCCTTACAGAAATAAAGTTAAACACTTTGGAAAATCTTTATAAACATGAGTCATTTAAAACAAAGGCAATCACTAATTGCTGTTGAATTAGGTGTGGGCCCTTAAACATTTTAAAAGTAAAGATTTTATATTCTTTGCACTCTGATTATAATACAAAAAGAAAAAAATGACCATAAAATCAGAAGTACTTGTAAATTAAGAGCCATATTCTATGATAACTTTTGGATCAATGAAGAAACAATTTAGAGTGCAATGAAAAGAGAATACTTCATATCAAAACCCAAGGAATTACAGAAGATCTTGTTTTCAAAGGAAAATGTGTAGTTTTAATGCTTTCTTTATTAAAGAATAAAGAGTCAAACAGTAAAAGACCTTACTGTGAGTGTTGAGAAAAATAGAACAATCCAAAGAAATAAAAAAGTGGGAATTAATGAAGGCAAATGTAGAAAATGAAAATAATCGTAGCAAGAAAAAATAAATTCAAAAGAGAGTTCCTTAAATAATAATCCAATAAAATATACAAATTTTTCAAAGATCTGTGTACAGAGAGCAAAATTATACGAGTTTAGGAATGAGAAAGGAGATTCATCTGTGACATAGAAAAGATTAAATGATTTATAAGAGAATTCTATGTAAAATTCTGCACCTCTGAAAGCCTAGATGAATGGGTTAATTTTTGACAAAATAAAAATTACCAATGTTGACCAAAGAAGTAGAAAAAAATAATTACCATAATACAATTGAAAATGTGATGAAAGACCTACTATGGCAGTGGGGGTTGGATTAAAACCACCAGGACCAGATGGTCTTACAGCTGATTTCTAATATTTAAAGAACATACAACCGTAGACTAATATAACTTATAAAATGAATGCAAAAATTCTAGGTAATTTGTTGTTGTGTGCTGTTGAGTTGATTCTGACTCATAGCGACCCTATAGGTCAGAGCAGAACTGCCCCACAGGGTTTCCCTGGCTGTAATCTTTACAAGAGCAGTTATTAGGTTTTTTCTCCCGCTGAGCGCTGCCTAGTGGGTTAGAACTGGCAATCTTTCAGTTGCAGCTGAAGGCTTAACCACTGCATCACCAGGGCTCCTTCTAGGTAGTTTACTAGCCAATAAAAACGATGTGTATCAAAAAAAAATCTATGATCAAGTAGAATTTATTTCAGGAATTCAAAGATGTTTTCTAAAATATTAGTTTTAACGATGAAACCATTTTAATTAAAATCAACTATTATTCAAAATTATTTTGGAGATTCCAGTGAATTAAAAAAACATAGTTGGGGAAAAAAAAAAAAAAGAATGAATTTCCCTCAATTTGCTGCTGATGTGAATGTATACCTAGAACGTCCATGAGAAAATTTCCTCAAACCAAACCAAACTAAACGGAACAAAACCAAAGAAAAAGTTCTATTAGGATAAGGCAGAGAATTTGTTAAGGTGTCTGGATGTAGATGAAATAACATAGTTTTACTTTATATTAAATATCTATACCAAAAACCAAACCCATTGCTATCTAATCAACTTCTGACACACAGTGACCCTATCGACCAGAGTAGAACTGCCTCATAGGGTTTCCAAGAGGTGCCTGGTGGATTCAAACTGCCGACCTTTCGGTTAGCAGCCTGCTGTGCCACCAGGGCTCTGGATTTATTAGCTTTAAGCAGGTATAAATTTAAATGTATAATATATTTTGTTAGACTGACTAAACTATAAAAAAGATTAAGAATAATTTGACAAAGGTGACAATTTCTAAGAAAATTATAAAATCTCATTGAATGGGATGTTATTTTCTAAGACTTAAACCAGTAGTTTATAATCTTTTCAAGGAGGAATATCCATGGTTTGCTCATACTTCATGATTACCTATATTCTTTAAATTACTAGTAAATCTTGATACTGGTTACAAATTCTGATTCTTGTGAGTCTGATTTGACAATCTGATCCTTTGGTTAGTTGAACAGAAACAAGTCATATATTTTATATGGAAGACTAAATCTCAAGTGGCCAGGAAAAATAAGAAAAAAAAAAATTAGTGAGGCTCGATCTACCTTATCAGATATTAAAGCATAATAGAAAGCCACATAAGATCACTATTATATTGCTATAAAAATGGACAAATAGAGCAGATTTGAGAGTCTAGATATGTATCCCAGTTATAGAAGACTAAGCTGGTCTTTTTAATTCAATAGAAAAAGAATGAATTGGTTAATAAATTCTACTAGGACCACTTTCTATTTGTGTGGGAGAAAACCATTTGTAAAGCTACATTTCGAACAGATAATGGGATTTTCTTTCTAATTATATAACACAATTTATACAAAATTCTGTGAGACTACTTTTATAATCCAGAAGTTAGATGGAACGTTTTTAAAATAGGACAGGATACCTGAACTACATAAGAAAAGTTGACCAAATGGACTGTAGTAAAAATAGAAACAAAACAAACAAAATTTTTGTATCTAAAAGATCCTCTAAACAAAACCAACATATCCAAAAAAGACTAGGGACAAATTGCAATATAGATGACAGCTAAAGCATTAATATTATATTTTACAAATAGTTTTTACAAAATAATTAGAAAAAGGTAACCCCAAAATATGCCAAAATTCTATAAATAGGCAATTCATAGAAGAAAAATCCAAATGACCTATATATATGACTTCTTATAGCTGTATGTATGTATGTATATACATTTATGTATATATGTATGCATATAAAAAGGATGCTCAGACTCATATATCCATTAGCTTGGCAAAAATTAAAAAGGATCATAACACCTACAGCTAGTAAAACTTGCTACCCGTTCGTGTTGAGTCGATCGTGACTCATAGCGACCCTATACACTTACTAAAGGGGAGCAGAAAGTACCAGCATTGTTGGTGGAAATGTAAATTGTCAGAACATTTTTGGAATGTAGCCTTACAATAGCTAGTAAAATTGAAAATATAAGTCATCTTTAAATCAGCAATCTCTTCCCTGGGAATCTACCCATAAAATAAAAGTACCAGTAAGGGAAATATATGTAGGGATGTTTGTTGAAGTATTGTTCGAAGTGTGACATGAAATTAGAAGCAAAATGAATGTCATAAAGGAGAGAATAGTTTATTGTTATAATTATGTAGTATGCAAGTTATATACTATTATATCATGTATTTTATAATTTCAGTATATAAAAGAAATTACTATAGAATGTTATGTGGTATTAAAAAGAACGAGTTAGATTGTATGAGCTGACTTAGAGATATTTTCACAAGATATGTGGTAGTTAAGAGCTTTGTTTACCAACCAAAATGGCAGCAGTTCAAATACACCAGACACTCCTTGGAAACTCCATGGGGCAGTTCTACTCTGTCTTACAGGGTTGCTATGAGTTGTAATCTACTCGACCACAACAGGTTTGGTTTTGGTTATTTTTATGTGAGAAACATCAACTGTATTTACTTTAATATTATTTTTATAAATTAAATAATGCACCTATTTAAATGTGTGTGTGGATGTATTATGTATGTGTGTGTATCTATATTAGCATAGGGAAAGGTGTCGAAGGTTATATAGATGGATAGTGGGTAATGTGGTAAAGTGCTGATGTGGAAGGGGAGAGTAGGAATGCAGAAGTAAATTAAAATGTAAAAATGATTTTTAAAAAGCTTGCATTAACATGTGTCTCAAAAACAGCATGTATTATGATTTCATTTATGTAAAATCTGTGCGTATGTATGTGTGTGTGTGCCATGTACAGTAGCAGAGAAGATGGCCCCCAATTTGAAAAGATTCTTATCACGCTATGATAAGTCTATGAAGTATGGTTAACAAAATATTGCTTGGGGGTTATCTCTGGATGGAAGGATCTAAGATAATTATTAAAGAGTTTATACTGTTTGATATTTTTACAATCATGTATAATATTTAAAAAGAAAGTGAAGCTGTTTTTGTTGTGAAAAAATAATGAAGTACGGACAGGACAAAAATACAATCGAGAGATACATTTTAACAGTAAAGACAGATTCTATGCTTTCATTGGTTTGTAAGTATCTTCAGGGAAGCCCTCCATTGGAAATTCGATGTGGTTAAATGATTTCAAACTGAATTGGGTTTGAATTACTCCTCTGCTTCTACCACTCCTCTGAAAGAAAGGCAAAGCAGAATTCTAACCAATATTCAATGAATATCTACATCAAAATATTGTTAAAAATCTTTATACAAATGTAATTTAATTTTTTAAAAATTTAGGTTCCTTAATGTTCCCTTAACGTTGCTTCACTGACTGACTAGATTGTTTCTTTCTCTGTAACTTCAAGAATTGCCAGTGATGACATATAACAGGCATAATCTCCTAGAAAAAAATCTCATGGGAAAAATAATATTTCTAAGAACACTTGTAGATCTCAATTCTGTGTGCTAAGATTGGTGAGAAGGAAAGGAAAGGAAATAGGGTAATATATTGATTTAAAAGTCTATTTAACGCACTTCTTTTAAGAATGATGGGATATAAAAGCTATTTAACCACAGAACTTTTCTCAGTGGATGCAGTAGAATGCTTCTCTTGCTTTTCTTTTCTTGATTCTAACCATTATCCACATGTCTACCCTATGCCTGTACTCCAAGAATGTATTCGTTTCTGATTATTTTATGCTAGGCCAGTCCACGCGCTTTTATTCCTCTTTTTACCAGTTTTGCTTGTAAAGTTTTGCACCACTTAGCAGTTGTCCTGACATCATACTTCTCTCCATTCTTCAGCTATCCAGTCAAGGATATACAAATTAATTGCTTTATTATAATGCTCTGACTTCACTTGTGGTATTAAAAAAAAAAAAAAAATCACTTGTGGTATTACCTACTATTAAATGCTTAGAATAATTTATAGGTAAAACAGATAAAATTAGAGAAGACAAGTGGCTAGAGAGTTAGACTCTGGACTAAAGTCCTGATCTTGGAATGCATTTCCAAGCCCCCATTTTCTTAGTATCCATACGTTTGTAGTTCACAGGATAGAACTAGGTGATGTTTAGAGAAGGACCTCTAGAATTCAAAGAAAATAATTATACCCGTATGGAGTATTTGACTTCCCTCAGTGGTAGGTATTGCTAACCACAGACATATTTTGGCTCTGTGTGTGTTGTACAGCATACAGATCTAGGAAGATTAGCATTAGAGAAGGCAAATTAATTACGTATATGTAAATGATTTAGCATTGCTCTGGAGTGTTAAAAAAGTCACCATTAGAGGCCATGGACCCCCATGAGGAAGACCCGTAATTAGGTGGTCTGTGAGGTGAGTGTAGATTTCTGCTGGGGGCCAACAGGAGCCCCAGAGGCAAATTAAAGGAGTTTGTTTAGGTATGTGGTATAAAAGATGCAACAATTACGCATTTTCCCGTCCACATTTATCCACATGGATAACAGTGAAAAGAAAACCAAGAAAAAGAATTAAAATAAATTTCTAGAGCTACTGTTGCCTTAAGGACATATTATATATTACATTGGATGAAGTACTCCTGCTTATTTTCACCGTTAAAAAAAAAAAAAGATAAATTCTGACATATTGAGTGGGGGATTTGTATATCCATTTACAATATAATGTCCCAGGATGTCTGAGACAATTCTTTCACTGAAGAAAACATTGGGCTTTTATATTGGGTGAAATTCTATATAGTTTGAATCCATTAAATTTTCTAAATGCTGAGTTACTCTAGTATTTGAATTAAAAGAGACTTAAAATATTTCCAAAGCATATTTTAAACTGAATTTCGATGATCTCTCACTGTATATATATTTTAATACTGGCTTACTGCCTTGATTATTAAATAATCTTACACTGAATTGGGTTTGAATTACTCCTGCGCCCTTACAACTCCAAAGAAAGTATTTTTAGACGCATCACGCCTTTCAGCTTGAGAAATTGCTCTCTAGAGTCCTGTTCAAATAGTACCATTGTTTTAAAGAGTTATAAAGCAATTCGAGACTTCATTTCCACCTTCCTACTACTGTTAAGAGGAACATTATAAAACGATGGAGAAACTGAAGCACACAAGTGTGTGCATTGCCTCAGCATAGTGTTTCTGCAATGACTGTTTATCATGGGTAAAGCCCCAGGCCACGCTGTCATGATTTCTCTTGGCTTAGGAACCACTGAAGGTCAGATCCCACCATTGACAAACTTGCTTTGCAAAGAAGCAGCCTGGTGCCAGTTGTAAATAAGTCCTTCTTGATGATGGCTGGAAACAAGAATAAAATGACCATCCATTGTCATTTGTCAAAGATGACAGAGCAGTATCATTGCAACCTGAAAATATCAGAGGCCTGTCTTAAGCTTGATACTCATCCAGGTCAGGGGGTTCCAGATGGTATTTACTGTTCTCTGTGATATTTTTTAGACGGTTAGGGTAATTAGCCTTGGCGTAAAACAGGAAGGGCAGGTGAAACTTGCCCTTTCTTAAGCACCTGTTGTATGGGTTCTGCTCCAGTATGTAGTAACTGTGGGTAACAAGACTGTGTGTTAACAATTCTTGCTGGTGTGAATTGTTAATACCTGCCCAGTTTCTTCAGAGCCAGGCAATTCCCATCAACTAATCAACATGCAGATGAAAACACTTTTTTAAAATGCATTGTGGAAAACTATTGGTTTAATATAACTCCTAAATGGTAACTAGGCAAAAGGTGTCACTAGCCTGTGGGTTGTTGCCAACCTCCATGTGGACTTACTTTTAAGGCTGTTTGGACTTTAGGGGTGTTATCAGTAAGGTTTTTTCATTGACCGTATTTATCCACTTCAGTATATAAAGGATTGTTAGAAAAAGGTAAGGAGGAATAAAAACAGTATGGTGAAGACAGGCTATGCTCTTTTTTAAGTGTTGCTTTTATATTTCTGATGATGTTTAATGTTTTAAGAATCATTTTTATCTGAGTTGCTTAACTGGACGTAATTGAAAGAGCTCATCATTACAATTCACTATGATGTATCAGAGAGTCCCTGGGTAGTGTAATCAGTTAAACACTTGGCTACTAACCAAATGGGTGGCAGTTTGAGTCTACCCTGAGGTGCTTTGGAAGAAAAGCCTGGTGATCTACATCTGCAAGATCACAGCCATTGAAAACTCCACGGAGAGCGGCTTTACTCTGAGACATGTGGGGTCACATGAGTCCAAATCAACAGGATAGCAGCTAGTTTTCTGTTTGTTTGCTCATGGTATATCAAGACAGTCTGTAAGTGGAGTAGATCTGAATGAGCAGGTCTGGTACGGATGAAATAATTTAAATAAGTGTAAAGAGTGGGAATAATAAAGTTTTTGATGGAGTAGAGTTAAATTATGGGTTTAGATATTAGGTCAGTATTAGTGGTAGAGACTGCTCTGACTGCTAAAAGAGAAACCAGAACACAATTGAAGTAAAATAAATCAGATTTTCATTAAAATAGTCCTTAGAGATCATATCAACTCACTCCCACTGCCATTGAGTCGATTCCAACTCATAGCGACCCTATAGGACAGAGTAGAACTGCCCCATAGAGTTTCCAAGGAGCACCTGGCAGATTTGAACTGCCAACCTCTTGGTTAGGAGCCGTAGCACTTAACCACTAAGAAATAAGAATTTCTCTTAATTAGTATACCATTTTTTGTTATTTTATTTTCCACTTTTATTGGCTTTGTTCATTAGAGTCCCACTGTAGTTCTAAATATTTTTAGCCAACTATGTTGAACTTGATGGAATTTCCCAAGATATATGTTCCAAAAATTCTCATCCTCCTCAATTTGGCTCCTATCCTATACCTCCTCCTTTCTCAGGAATTAACCTAGCCTCTGCTCGACCGAAGAAACTGGGGCATATAGCACCAGTACTGTCGAGTTTTCTCCTTTATCCCTCAAAACCAACACCTTTACTCTTCCTCTTTTCTTTTCAGCCTGTCTTTAAGGAAAACTTGTCTATTCACCTTGCTGAAAAATGTATTCATCTTCCTAGGCCCTTATTCCAACTTCTTTGTATGTCTGAATTGACTCCATTAATAGAGAATTGACTTCGTTAACGACCCATGGTTAAAAAAACAAACAAAAGCCTTAGTCATTCTCCTTTCTTCTAAAATAATGTTGTTTCTGCTTTGTACCTTCCCACCTATGTGCCTTTACTCCTGTCACAGCCTTTACCTGAAATGGTCTCCTTCAGTTCTCTGGTATCAAAACTCCTACCCACCTACTTAGTGCAGTGTTTTTTGAAATAAATTCCACATAGAATCTCTAACCTCAACCAGAAAGGCTCCCATAATAATTGTTTTTCACGTTAGAATATCTGAGTTCTGGTGGTTCAGAAACATTTGAAGGTGACTGGTTTAATTAAACTGCAGAGACGTTAAGTGATTTGTCCAAGATTAGTGGCATATTGAGAACCAGTGCTTGGGTTTTCTGAATCCCTTTTCCGATTTTTTTCCTATTACACAGGCATTACTTAGGAGAGGATTTGCATTCTCAGGTCAGGAATAAAATTCTCCATTAAATGTTCTTAAAGGCTCTTCTTGGATTCCAGAGTGTAGTATTAAATTATGGTGTTATTTCTAGCCTAAATGATTTATTTTCCTCCTTTCAGAACAGTTTATGAGCCATGGTTATTACTGTCTTTCTCCATTCAAGGCAGGCTCTTACGTGCGATATGAGGACACTTGACTCTATGTTGATATGGAAGAGGATGTTCAGCTCATTATGGTGGTGTAACTAAAACTAACGTGCTAGCCTCAGAAGCTTTCAGACTTTGTCAGAAGACGACTTTGACTTGAAGAATTCCTCGATTGACTTTCAGAGATGCCTTCAGTCCTAATCTGAGGAAGCATCATCTTTGAGATAATTTTTACTATTCCTAAGCCTGAAATCAGACTCAAAAAAAGGTTTTTCTTTCACTAGCTTCATTATTCTGGCCCTTTTCTTTTTGTACTCTGAACCATCTGAGACAACTGAAAGTATTCCAAGAAGGCTTTCAGTTCGAGAACGTTCTGGCAATAGCTTTTTCACAAAAACCAAAAGATGCAAGGAATAAGGAGTATGATTGCACTTTTTAGGTTTTTAAAGTTTTTTTTTGTGTGTGATTTATCAAGTAATCAAATGATTTGGGTCATGAAAAATAATTTTAGGTCAATAAAGTGTGATTAAGTGTGATTAAAAAAACCTTATATTTCATTTGGACATGGTCTCTAATAGTAAAAATGATCTTCTGAAATGTTTCATGAGAAATTATATTTAAGGTTATACATAAATGAAATAACATGGAATGCTGATTTACAAGAATTTGATGTATTTATATGTATCATGATACATAAATTTAAATCACTTTAAGTTGTTATTAAATTACAAGTTAATGATAGACTAGAAAGACACAAGGATTATAACAATAATTTTGGAGATAAAATAAATCCATTTTTTGTTTGTTTTTACCTCTCAATAGTCTAAGATACAGTTGTCTTTCTTTAATCAACTTTGTTTTACATATCGTGTTTAATAAGCAAGCATTTTCCAAAGGTTGAGTTTGCAGTTTCTCGCACTTTGATTTTTTACTCACTTTTCAGTCACAAGATGAGAAATGTAGACACTGTGTACAAACAAGAAGTTCATGCAAAGGCAAGCTCTCAAAACCACATGCAAGGCTCAGCGGCACATGGTTTAGAGCTCACACACTCCAGGATCATGTAATACAGGCATGCAGATGAAAGGAAAGAAAAGAACCTATATCATGAAAATAGAGGATGATGAAAGAGTGACATTTTCTTTATGACAATTATCTAATGCAAACCGTATACCCATAACCTTTAGCAGAGTGGGGTTGGGGCAGAGAAGTGAATTTTTATGGAGATGGGGAACTGTAAACAAATATCATTAGAGGTCAAGCCGTTATTAAAGTTGAGTTTCTATTCTCTACTTGGCCTCTTCCATGTTATCTCCCCCAGCTTCTTGCTTTGTGTTTCCTCCACTACATCATGCAAAAAAAGATCAGAACTAACATTGGAAATCATTTAACAAGCTCTAAGCCTGACAGATAACAAGGGTGTTCTCCACAATTTACACGAGAATTAAATTGGATATAAATACCTCCTGTTCTTACCGGTGGGTGTTGTGATTCCATGTATTAAGGTTTGAAGCAGACAGGAAAGAGATAAATCTTTCATAAGTACATTGTAAATAGGCAAGTGGTATATTAACCATATTCATAGGTAATAGAGTCAAACAATGAAAGGTAAATAATTGTCACAAAATAGACTTTTTATCACAAAAATGGTCACAAAACTAGAGTTACATGGGAGGGGACGTATAATAATTGTTGTTTTACTATGGTTATTGAAATAATCTGGCAGTCTGGAACAACAAAGTTGGGTGACACGTGTCTTGATTAAAAATTCTTGACACTGCTTCATCTAACCCAGCATTAGAGATTCCCAAATAATTTCCGAATGCTGATATCTTTGTTAAAACAATAAAGATGGACGTATATAAAAGTGATCAATTTGTAGGTGCTGTTTCTTGTGTGATTGAAGTGCTTTCTTAGTGAGGTCAATTTATCAAATGAATTTCTTTGCAAGGAACTTTGGGATAATTAGAAATAACACATGGAGTTCAGTTACTGTTTTATATGAAACGTGCTAGTCGGTTAACTCTTCAAATTAAAATGTTTTATAATGGCCTGTCCTTAGATTCAGATAAGTCACACACAGCTATCATAAACTGATCCACATGTGATTTGTCTTTCAAATTAGGCAAAATTTGCAATGCTTTCTGCACTTTGATTGCTAATTATGAACATTTGCTTTCTTTGCTAGAATATTGCTTGTCAAACAAAAAATATCAACCTAAACTGTACAAGTTCAGTTATGCAAAAATTGTATTATGCTGTTGATGTCTTTAAATGTGAGTGATTTTATTTTCTGAAGAATTCTTATAAACAGGGTCCTTGTCCAGTGGTGAAATAGTCAGGTGGGAAGGAACCTTATTTTTAATCATTTTATTATATCTCTAGGATATGCCATGGAATTTAGATTTATTCGATAATTTCTCTTTAGCAATCAGTGTCTATAGCCAAACAACAAGGTCAAAAGAATGTGAAAAATCCCCCTAATAGTAAAAAGAGCTTCTTTGGACCACAGTAATGTTATTAATTTTGTTGATTTTTGAACAGTGATAGAGGAGGGAGTGGTTATGACAAGTGATTGTTGATGTCAAATTTGCTTAAAAAGTATGAAGGAATCCATATTTCCCCCTTGAAAGAAAGATACATTAAACCAGGTACAGTAAAAGGGCACATAGGTAATTGTTTACAATATAGAAAAACTATCCTTAAATCAGTATGGTACTTCCTATTACAAAATGCTTACACCTTATGTTTTAAAGAGTGTTAATCTTGGTTCTCATTAATATTAAAAATGATCTTAGTTTGGGGGCATCATAGTTGTTACTGTTTACATATCAAATCTTCATGCACATGGGTCTAACTGATATTTTGGGTGCTGGCAACTAGGCCATGTGATGAAAGCCCAAGTCCCAGATCAAGCAATGCTCTCTAACCAGAAGCAGGAACCCTACTACACACAGTTATAGCAGTTTGCATCATGTTATAATGCCTTTGCCACACAGTATAACTAGATATAGCACCATGCAATGCCATGAATTGAGAATGAGAGACTATCTCCAGGGAAGAAAATAAACATCAGAGAGAAGAAAACAAAAGCAAGGGGTTCAAAGCTGGTGAGACTGGCTTTTCCATTTTGGCTCTAGCTATAATGCCTGTGATGCTTCAGTTTTGGAAAACAGAAATACATACCATATTCATGTCAATGCCATTGGTGTAAGTCCATGCATGTTGGAAATATTCCTCAAGTCGCTGTCTCAGAGGGTTGGGAATTTGGTGAAATCGAATGAATTCTTTTACTCGTAGCATTTGCATATGGTACCTGGCAGTTCCCGAATATAGTCTTTGGATAATTGCAGATACATTCCCAAAAATGCTTGCATACATTAGTGCTGGATTGGATAAAAAACAAAGTTATGGAGGAACACTGTACTTGGGCATATAGCATCTTCTAGCATTTCAAGTATGCACATTTTGATGATGTCAATTCAGTTGTAATTAATTATCACTGGCCGGGGGGGGAAGAAGACAAGCTAATACTGTTTTAAATTTAATAATTTTAATGATAAACATGGAAAAAGTATCCAGTTCTATCCAAATTCATCTTGGACTCTAAATTAAAACAAAAACTCACATTGTTTATAATATAAAAGCCCAATTTTTAAAGTAGAATTAAAATATCAATTTTAATATTATCAGTGCCTCTCAGCCTCAAATCTAACCTTGAAGTATTAAAAAAGCTACTATAATCTTCATATTTTGAATTTACTAAGAAATTATAAATTATTTTAAGGAGCTTATAGTTTTCTTTCAGTGTTTGTGTATACTTTTTAATCAATTAAAATTCATTTTTATAGTATTTCTGCTTGAGAAACATATCTCTGGCTTAGAATATGAATGTAGTTTATTTTTGTAGAGAAAAATTGGACACATTTTTGTTCTTTTATTTATAAGGGGAAACTGCTATGACATTCCCTGTTATGTATGCAGTCCTTAAAGGGAACATCCTTATTAGTCCTTCCAAGGCTAAATCGTTATGATTTAAAATAACCTCTTTAAGCATCTTCTCTTGTTATTTATATTTCTATTCGGTTTCTAATAATTCTAAAAAGAAATGTTACATTCTGTTCAGAAAGTTACATCATGATACATGACCTGCATATTGATCTTGGGGTGTATGTCAGAACCTTAGAGAGGCGGTAACAGATGTTTAAGCATTGGGAACAGCGATACACCAAGCAGGTGGGGAAAAAACAGCTTGAACAGTTTGATTAGCCGATAGTTGATCAACAAGTTTTTTTTGTCTCAAACATATTTTAAAAAGCATTATCTCTATAAACCACTTAATCATTTCGAAAGGTGGTTTTGTCCAGATTCAGGCTAAGTGTTTAAAATAATCTATCTTTCAGAGCATTTGCTTTCTTTTCTACCTTATTTCTGTCTCTTGGTTAGCACGATCTTTGTTTACCATAGATGGCCCAAACAAGAGAATGTCCCAGGGAAAGAAGCGGCCCTTTGCTTTCGTCTGTTTAAGGGGATGAAAGTTAGGGAGAGCTTTAGTGAGGCTGAATTGGGATATGAGAGGCAGTAATTATCCGCAAGGTAGACAAATGATTTAGGTTGTATTTTCCACAGGAAGAGCACGCGAGTCTAATTTGAGTAAACGAATGGTTAAGAAGGGAATTAGCAATACTTGCCTGAAACTGATTCCTGTGATTCAAGATTCATGTGAGAAATATATTTTACTCTTCCTAAGTGTAGTGTTGGAAATGTTTATTGGTGCTATTAGGTCTCCAAAGTTCTCAGAAAGTAGTACAGATAAAATTCACTTGACTCAATCAGAGGACATATAATGAATGCTAGTTATTATTTTTCTCTTCCTTACCTAAATCACATAGTTACATGAAGGAGAAAAGTCAGAAAAAAAATTCTCACGTAATTTTTAATAAAGACTGTGGTTTTTATTGCCCTCAAAATGAAACAAAACCTTCGTTTGGGTTACAAGCAGGTACTTCCTGCTCATTGACAAGATGGCAAAATGTACATTATGTAGGTACATGTTTACAAACATAAATGACCAGTTGAAGCATTTATTTGGGGGAATTCTGTGAAGATGTCTTTTAAAACTATAACCAAGCAATCAATTTCTTTTCTGTTTTTTTAAGGACGCAAGTGGAGCTAAAGGCTTCAAGTGAGAGAGAAGCACAGAATTTATGTTCTATGTACATTACTTAATGTCCACCAAATGGCATAAAATATCACTTAAAAGCAAGTTGGACTGTATATAGACATTGCTCTCCTCAACTCAATATTTAATTTTGCTTTTTATATAGGGAGTTCTTATTTCATCAAAATGGTTTGTTTTAGGTTTTGAATTATAGAAATAAAACAGGTATAGCCTTCAACTTCCTTCAGCACATCTCACCCAAAATCTCAGATGTTAACCAAACCAGTATACTTGGTTAGTCATGGGGTATTAGCTTAAACATGTTCATAGAACACATAGACTTTCTTTCTCTGTTACACAACTTTATAAAAATTATAACTTAATAAACAAGTTTTAATGAGGTATAATTTACATACAATAAAACACATCCATTTTAAGTGTGTAGTTCCGTTAGATCTGACAAATGTATATACCCATATAAACACAATCAAGATATAGAATAGCTCCATTGCCCCAAGAGGTTTCCTCATGTCTATTTGCTGTCTGCTCCATATACTCAGACCATGGGCAAACACTCATCTCTTTTCTGTCATTACAAATTTGTTTGCATTTTCTAGGATTTATGGAATCATAAAGTATGTACTTGTTTGTATCTGACTTCTTTCACTCAGCATCGTGTTTTTGAGATTCTTCCTGTTGTCATGTGTATCGGTAAGTTGTTCTTTTTTAGAAATCTTTCCAGTGTAAGGCTAGATCACAGTTTATCGCTCCTCCTGCTGATGGACATCTGCTGTTTTTAGTTTTGGGCTACTATGAATAAAATTCCCAGGAACATTTGTATAAAAGTCTTTGTGTAGGCATGTATTTTCATTTCCCCGGTTAAACACTTAGGAATGGAATTGTTGAGTTGTATGGTAATTGTGTGTTTAACTTTATAAGCAATAGCCTGTTTGCCAAGTGGTTGCATCATTTTACATTCCCATCAGCAATGTATAAGAATATAGCTTGCTCCACATTCTAACGCTTGATATTGTCTTTTTAATTTTAGCCGTTGTGGTGGTAGTGTTTTCGTTGCCATTGAGTCGGCTCCAGCTCATGGCAACCTTCTGTATAAAATATAGCAGACACTAAAGTTGCCTGATCCTGTACAGTCTTCATAATTATTGGGATGTTTGAGCCCATTGTTGTAGCTATTGTGTCAATCCATCTCACTGAGGGTTTCCCTTGTTTTTGCTGACCCTCTATTTTTTTTTTACCATGATCTCCTTTTCTAGAGATCAGTCTTTTCTGAAAAAATGTCCAAAGTAAGTGAGTTGAAGTCTTGCCATCTCCACTTCTAAGGAACATTCTGGTTGTATACCTGATATTCTCTGGAGAAGACTGATTTGTTTGTTCTTTTGGCAGTCCACTGTGTATCAGTATTCTTTGCCAATACCATAATCTGAATGCATCAATTCTTCTGTCTTCCTTTTTCATTATCCAGGTATTATAGTGGGTGATATCTCATTTAAGGTTTTAATTTGCATTTCCCTGACAATTATCGACAAGTTTCATGTACTTATTACTTATCACATACTTCATATGTCTTCTTTTGTGATGTGTTTGTTCAAATCTTTTGTTCCTTTTTAAATTGAGTTGTTTCTCTTCTTGATGTGGAGTTGCGAGAATTCTTGATATACTCTGGATACAAGTCCTTTTTCAGATCTAAGAATTGAGAATATTTTCTTCTAGTCTATCATATGCCTTTTTCTTTTCTTAACAGAGTTTATGGAGGAGCAGAAGTTATTAATTTTGATGAAATCCAATATATCAATTTTTATATTATGGATTATCTCCTGTATTTTCTTCTATAAGTTTTATAGTTTAAGCTTTTATGTTTAGGTCTGTTTATGTTTATGTTTAGTATCTGTGGTGATTTCTTTCATAGGTGACATTAGAAACACGAAGCACAAACTTTCATTTGTTTGCTATCTCAGCCATTGGAGTTGATAGCCACTACAAAGTGTTTACTAGTAGTTGTAATCACAAGGTGGTTGGGGTTGTGTTTGCTTTGAGAGTGTCAGTCTCTCTAGAATGGATATTTCTATTTCTTCCAGTAGGCTCCACTTCTGTTTGCTTCTGGGAGAGATGCTACTTCTGTGTGTATAGCCAAGGGGAAAAAACAAAAAAACAAACCCACTGCCCTGGAGTCGACTCCTACTCATAGTGACCCTGTAGGACAGAGGAGAACTGCCGCATACGGTTTCTAAGGAGCAGCTTGTGAACTCGAACTGCAAACCTTTTGGTTAGCAGCTGAGCTCTTAACCACCGCACCACCAGGGCGCCTTACTTTGCCTGAATTTGTAGGATGTCTTAAAGTTGTTTAAATATGATGTCATTTGGCTATGCAAATGTTATTGATGTTAAAACACTAAAACATATATATGAAAAGTGAATTTTAAATGAAGCGGACAATAAACTGACAGGATCTATTTAAGTTCTATAAATAAGGCTTATCTAAGCACATTCCATTTTTTTTTTTTTAAGCACATTCCATTAGTTGATAGGTTAACATTTTAAAATCAACTATCTAAATTAATTTTCAAATTTGTGCACAATCTAATGCCAATGCTTTTTTTTTTTTAACCTTTAAAAATCCATTCTGCTTTTGCTAATCGTTGCCTGGTATTAACAAGTTGGAAATGCTGGTGAGTTAGTGATTAAGTGCTATGGCTGCTAACCAAAGGGTTGGCAGTTTCAATCTGCCAGGCACTCCTTGGAAACGTTTATGGGGCAGTTCTACTCTGACCTATAGGGTCGCTATGAGTCGGAATCAGGTTGACGATGCTGGGTTTGTTTTTTTTTGAATTAACAGGTTACTTTTAGCAGGGTTTTGGTTTTTGTTTTTAAATAGTAATATTTCATTTCTTATATTAGCATTAAAACATCTTCAGTTTAACACAGATTTTTTTTTTTTTTTAATTCTTAAGACTATGCCTTATAAATGATGTTCATGACATTACCCCATCACAGGGTAAAGGGCCTAATCATCTAGGCCTTGGCATAATGTCACAGGGAAAGGAATCTTCAGTCAATTTTTAGTCTATATATAGAAAGGGCGAGAGAGAGAGAGATAGAATATGTACCCAGTAAAACCCAGTACTGTCAAGTACTATATATATGTATAGTATATATATATGTATGGAAACCCTGGTGGCGTAGCGGTTAAGTGCTACGGCTGCTAACCAAAGGGTCGGCAGTTCGAATCCACCAGGTGCTCCTTGGAAACTCTATGGGGCAGTTCTACTCTGGCCTATAGGGTCGCTGTGAGTCGAAATCGACTCAACTGCACTGGGTTTTTTTTGGGGGGGAGGGGGGTTTGTATATATGTAAACTACGGGGCAGTTCTACTCTGTCCTATAGGGTCACTATGAGTCGGAATCAACTCGAGGGCACTGGGTACTGGGTTTATATATAAACTGATTTTTCACATTCTAATCTGGACTTAGCTTGAAATAGAAACCATTGATAATAAACAATTTTTATAGCAGTGAAAGTGAACTTCAAGGTTCAGTTCCTGAATTCCCAAACCCATGTCATTCTAGCTTTATGCTCATGGTTTCCTGAGGTCCTAAAAGACGTTTGGTATCTCTGCTTTACAGAGAGAATCAGATTTGATAGAATACGGGGCCCATATATATAACCCCATTATCTCCACAAGTATCTATAATTTTCTCTTTTCCTCATTCTAAATGTTTCTAGAGATATCAATTCTGTAGTATTATTTAATTTTAATAGTTAAGAAAAGAGAAATCTACTTACAGCCGATCAACATGACACAAATTGAAAAGATTTTCTCCGAATTGGTGTTAGGAGACACATTCCCAAATCCTACACTGGTTAAACTGCTGAAAGTAAAATAAAGTGCTGTGACATATTTGTCTTTTATGGATGGTCCAGAACTTGAATCACTGTCATTGTAACGTTTCCCGATTTGTAGTCCTAAGGTATCCAGCCATCCAATTTTGTCAGTCAGGTAGGGCCTTTCGACATTCCCAATCGCATACCAAATGCAAGCCAGCCAGTGAGCAATCAGGGCAAATATGCACATTAAGAGCATCAGGACAGCAGCACCGTATTCCGAGTATCGATCGAGTTTCCTGGCCACTCGCACAAGACGAAGGAGTCGAGCTGTCTTCAAAAGACCAATTAATGTTGTTGTCTGTGGAAACAAATGTTCACGATTAGAAATAGTTGATAAACAATTCAAAGTATATTCCTGTGAAGTAAAGAAAGTTGAAACAACACAGTAACACTGAGTATATTTGAATTAAGTATTAAGCTTCTTTCTTTTTTTTTTTTTTTTTAAGATTTTACCCATTTTGGAAAATACTTTGAAAGTGTGTGGCACAGTAATTGAATATTTTGACATGTGAGACCCTTGGGCAGAGGATCTGCTTATCTTCTTTTATGCTCTGACCAAGTGTCTTGCACTGGACTATTGTTGCTGTTGTTCACTGCCTTCTAGTCCCTAGGCGATGTTGACTCATGGTGAGCCCACAAGTGCAGAGCACAACTGCTCCGCAGGGTTTTTAAGGCTGTAACCTTTTGGAGGCAGATCACTAGGTGCTTCTGGGAGGGTTTGAACCGCCAGCCTTCTTGGCTAGTAGTCAAGCACTTAACGTTTTTGCCACCCAGCAGCCTTCTTCAGTACCTACGTAATTGGTAGTCAATAAACCATTCATTCACCAAGAAAACATTCCTATGTGTTACTGTGTGCCTATCAAGGACCACACGTGGTTTGAGATTACAGTGTTGAAGAAAAACACAAGTTTGTTTTTCTAGTAGAGAGAGAGAATTATTTAACAGAGAGGAGAAAGCATCATCTCTAATGAAGAGAAGGAAAGTTCTTTCCCTAATGAGAGGAGACTGATATTTTTTAAATAAACAAATAAGATAATTTTAGATAGTGAAAAGTGCAATGATGATAATAAAATAGAGTAAGATGATAGAGGGCATGTGGACTGTGGATTGGGGTTGGGATCACTTTAGAAAGGAAGTTCAAGGGAGGCCTTTCTGAAGAGCAGGCAGCTGAGTTGAGAGAGACTTGCATAAAGAGAAGGGGTCAGTCAAGCAGATAACTATGTGAACACTTATTCAAGGATTGCACGCATGTATTTGGCACTATATTTAAACGCATTTTTCTTTGTAAATGTGTTAAATTAATAAATTGTTTCTTGATATCTCAATGATATTATAATTGTATTTTGGCTTTTAGTTGTGACATGTATAACTAATTGCATGATTATAACTGACCAGGTATCTAATGATAGGACACTTCCATATAATAACAGGGTACTTAAATGGTTGTTTGGACTTGAAATCTGATAAGTACAAATTACAAGTTCATTTTTTAGGTTTCCTAAATAATGTCAACTATAAGTAGTATATAATTCGCAAGGCATATAATTATTCCATAGTTACACGGTGTTTACCAATCAATTATTGAGTCATTTTATCTGTTCATTGTTGGTGTTTATTTCACAAAATACATGCAAATGCATTAAGAACACTTACATCTTAATTAAAGAAATAACACATGGCTTAACTACCACCCGTATTGATTAATACCGCCTTGGTGAAAAAAGAGCACTAAGTAGCAGAAAAACCTTTTAATTAAAATGCTGTTTTTTTTTTTCCCTGTGCCATAGTAGCCACAGGGGGTAGAGGGGAAGTTCTTCAATCTCCCCTGAATTCTTTCCAGTTAGTGTTAGAAACCCTCTGGAAGTGAGAGGAGCTTGGGTAGTTGAGCCATGCTTATCACAACTGGATTCCAGTTTTTGCTCATTTTGGGATGTACAGAGAGGTGAGTTGTTGTTTCCAGTGCTAAGTTATTATTTTCATGATAATGATGAAAATAATGATGAAGTACATTTTTTTCTCTCTCACAGATATGAAAGTATGTATCTTAATGAAAGAATTTTTAAAATAATTTTGAAAAAATGATTCTGCTTTATTTTTAGTAAGCATTTTCAAGAATCTTACATTTAAAATAGTTTATTTCAGAGTCTTACTGTCTAAAACCTCTCCTTATGTGTAGGTGAAAAGAATTACTCTTTTATAAAGGAGGAAATATAAATATGTAATTTTTTAGCATCAACTACATGGTTGTCAGAATGAATCATCCCTGATACTCTCTATTCAATCCATCATTCTGTCCTGTTTGTCAAGAAATATTTGAGTACAAATGGGGAAATAGAAACAGTAGCGGATAACAAATTACATGACTTTATGCTCATGTTTTGCTTTAGGTGTCTTTTCAATTCCCTCTCAGCTCTGGTACTTGCTGTCTACAATATTCAATAAATTACCCAGCAAAACTCACTACCAGTGAAACTAGTTTCTAGTCTTTTGTTCAGCTGAGTCACATGATGTCTATATTTCTAAGGACACATTCACTAATACAAAGAGCTATATTTTGAGTATGCAAAGATCCCTGGGGAATCACCTAACTTATCATTCCTTTATTCATAGCAAACCTCCAAATTCTTACAAATGGCTTTTAGAGAGAAGGAAACTTCTTTAGAAACTCATTCTAATATTTAACAGCTTTTACACTTGAGACCATTTTATTTTTTTTTTTATAATTAACATTCTATTATACTGCAATTTGAACTCAGTTTCTCTTTAGTTACAGTGACATAGAATACTGGTTATCAAATAATTCTAGATAGAAGTAGGCAAACATCACAGATAACAAATATGGATGTTATATTTAAAAAATGGGACTTAGACGTGTCCTGAGAAATATTTAACCAAAATTCTACCCTATGCCATCTCTAGCAAATATGGTCAATAGATCACATATAAATGATGAATAAATGATCAACTGAAAGCAAAATTTTTTTTTAAGTGGAGTGCTCTTATATTTCCTTACCCACCCAGTGCCGTCTAGTCGATTCCGACTCATAGCGACCCTATAGGACAGAGTAGAACTGCCCTGTAGAGTTTCCAAGGAGTTAAAAAAAATTATACCATTTGGAATCTTATATCTCCCATTTGTCAAGTTACAGATTTTTGAAGACATGACCAAGAGCTCTAACATAAGTCACTGGAAATTTCTGCCTTCATTCCCAGAAACAATCTACTCTAAAGACAGAGACATAGATACTTTACGTGTACACATGTATATGCATATACATCTCCAGAGTGTGGCTTGTTGTTTATATTTGAACATGTGTATGTCTGATGTTTTAGAAATTCATTTCCAACGGACTAAGTTATCTACTGAAAATATTGGGTTCAGGATGAAAACTGACAAGATTATCAGAATTTTTATATGGATGCCTGCTAAGTTTTTTCCTCATGCCCACTCCGTTATTCATCTATCGGACTAATTGAAGCAAATGTATAAATGTGAATAGAAACTCCTATTTTCTTTTGAAAGTTTTCCTAAAGAGTACTGCAGGTGTTTAGATTTCAAAGTCTTCTCTTCTTTGGATTCAGGATTCATGAAAATTATCAGTAAATTTTCTGAGGAGAGATGACAACAAAGCAAATAATTATTCAGGAGAACACTAATTTTTTAGGGAACGAAGAAATTAATGAAGCATGCAACTAAACAGAGTACTGTACATTCTAACTGTTAATATCTCGGAAAGTAAGATTTGCTACAGATAGGGAAAATAAGGGGAAATTTGAGGCAGATAATCAAAAGTTGACTTTTTGGAGCCAATAATATTATTCCTTTGCTTCAGTGATATTGAGGTAATTTAGCATAGTGGTTGATCATGTAAAAATGAGGAAATTGACAATCTTCCCCTAGGTCTGTCTAGATAGACTTAACAGAAAGATATTAATGGCATAGACAAGACCAGTTATTGGTAGTATTCATTTTCTTCAAAATGTTTTTGACATTATGTAATATACTCTAGTTATTAGTAGGTGATATGCATTACTTAAGCTAAAATACTTAAATGAGCCATTTGGAAAATGATTAATTTAGAGCATAGTGTCTGCTCTAGCAGAAATTATTATGTTGAGTTATTCTCTTAGCATTGGTAAAATAATGTAGATTCAAAATTCAAAAAATTTTCCACTCCAGAGTTAAATGTAAATAAAAGAAAAATGTTAAAATAGCTTATCATCTAGGGCAGTTGTCAAGGAAGACATTAATATTTTAATTGACATTAACAAAAATATTTTCTCTAAGAAAATCCATGATGCTGTGATGCACAGAAGAAAACATTTTACCAATGCCATTAAAATGAAGGAATTAAGAAATCATAACTGTTCTTATTTTTAGCTGAAAATCACCTCCATTTGTTTATTAATATACTTATGTATTTATTTAGGAAAAATATCTACCTATGAGGACAAAACCCATCTCCTGAACATTCTCTCTAGCCTAGATATGGCCACTGGAACTTGTATATCTAAATAGTGGAACCAATCATAACACTCAAAAATGCATACTTAAAGGCTTCACTTCAGATCTACCTCTATATTCTTTTAAAAGATCCACAGTGAAACTAATGCACGGACTTGGTATAAAAGCGCTGATTCAAGCCAAACTTTACCATGATTATCTTTAATTTTTAATTGAATGACTCTCATTTCATTTTCTTATAACAGTCACATCTATATCTCTCTAGTTATCCATGCAGTGTCTAACTCCCACCTCCAGTTGCTACAAGCCATCTTTGTTTGAATGACTAATAGGCATCTCAAACTTAACATGGCCACAATAGGAATTTCTCCCCTACAACACGCTTTTTTTTCTCCCCAGGTTTTCCTCACTGGATAAATATATCACATCTGTAAAACTTGCTTAAGCCAAAAATAAAAAATAAAAGATGAACCAACCAATAACAAAAGTCTTGGAACTTACCCTTGATTCTGTTTTTTCTCGTATTCCTCCATACAATATTTAATCCATCAACAAGTACTGACTGCTAACCTCCAAAATATATCCTAAATTTGTCTAGTTCATTTCTATCACCACTATGTAGTCCAACCTGTTGTCTTGTCCCTCCTACATTACAGCATAGGCTCTAAAACAGTTTCCCTGCTTCTACCCTGAATATCCATTCTGAAGACATGAGACTGTACAATCTTTCCAAGAGTCAATCAGATAATGTCATTACTACTTCTCTGTGGAAAGAATAAGCTCCAAGCCCCGTGGCTCTACGTGATTCAGTCCCTGTCTCAGCCTTCTTATGTTCTAGCACTCCATGCATGCCTCACTTGTGGTTCGTGTGGCTGCACTGGCCTTCTTTCTGTTCTTCTAACATGCCAAGCTTGTTCCCAAATTGGGCCTTTACTAGTATTTCCCTCTGTTTGAAATATTCTGCATTGAAGTTTCATGTAGCTGGTTCCTTTTGGTCAAGTCTCAACTCAAATATTACCTCTTCAGTAGCCCTTCCTTATATCCACCCCATCCCAGTCATTCTCTGTCAAATGCACCTGGTGTGTTTTCAGTATAGCATTTATCCTTTACTGAAGTCATCCTGCTCAGTTATTTGTTGGTTCATCAATATTGTTTGCCTTCTGCTGCCAGTACACCCCACCCCACCCCAATCTCTTCCCCAATCTTAGAGTATAAGTTGGTGGAGAATAGAGACTTTTCTTGTTTACTTCTGAATCTCCAAATCCACTTGTTATCCTTGATGCCTAACTGCTTCTCCCCACCATGTACCCCAGGCAACTATGTTTTGCAACCCAATAGCTGTCTTTCAAAACATTTCCTTTCTACCTCTCATTTTTTTCAGGGTCCCTTTAATCTGAAATTAGCTAATGTGAATAACCTCTATAAGATAATAATAGACACGCAATAAACGTTTGTTGAATAAATGAATAATTAAGATACTTATGGATAATGTGATAATGTATTAGTTTTTGAAGGGACATTAATTCAAAGAGATGGGATGGAGAAGGAAAGTAACCTCTGGCAAGCAAGTACCACATGTTTGTTACTGGGCTAGTATCTTTATACATGCTGGGTTTTTTCTTCTAAAAATCACAAAAAACTCAAGTCCCACCATTTTACAGAAAAGAAATAAAGTCTTAAATGAGTTAAACAACTTGCCTAAATACATCAAGTAAGTGTTAGAGAAGAGAATCAAACCCAGGTGAGTCTGACGTCAAAGCCAGGATCCTCTCAGTATCACATCACCTCTTAAACAGGGTGAGATGCAGCTTCATTAACATGAAGAGAATTCATGCAGTCACACAGGAGCTGAGCACTGGCATTGCTTTCTCTCAAGCCAGCTTCACCTTTTCCTTGATGCTGCGTGATAAAGGTGACCTGGATACCCTATTTTCCTAAGACTATCATCCTAAACTAATGCAAATCATGTACCTTTTCTCTTATTTCATCTTGCTAGGAGGAAGGCCTATTAGAAATAATGATCATTTTAACTACACATTTTAATGTAATTTTATTATTTTCAGTGATATGGTAAATGAAATTAAACTAATCAAGTATTGAATCCTAGAAATTCTTTCTGAATGGTTATAATTAGCATACCCAAATGCTTCCTGGTTTGTTATTGATTAAAAGTCATAAGTATATCAATTTCTCCTAACAGTCCTATTTGCCTGTTTATGTACTCATTCTTTCATTTCACTAAGCTGGTGTACGTATTTTAAATTTTGTAGGAGTGAGGTTTTATTCAATTACTTATCAATAAGAGCTTATTTGTTATAATTACGTGGGTCACCCACTGTAAGAAACACATGAAGATGAAGATTAAAAAAAAAAAAATCAGGTTCTCTTAATTAAACTCAGGAGAATCTAATATTAAAAGTTCAACTAGTTTAACATCAACTTAGTATTTTCCTAATAATGTTATATGTATTATCTCATTAGAGTCTCAAAAAAAAAAAAAAAAAACAAAAAACAAAATTTGCGACAGGAAGGTATTATTATGGCATTATCACCTTTTTTCAGATGAGGAAGGTCAGGCTTCAGATACTGCCTAAGGCTTGTAGTGGAGTGACTGTTACAATCCAGGAACAACATCTTGTTCTTCTGTCCTGTTTTTAAATGCCTCACAGTTTGACAGGCATGTTCTATAAGAGAGAGTTTACTTCTAAGCCTACATTTAGTTTCCCCTTGGCAAAGGAAGTTCTTTAGCCCTGAGGCCTTAATTGGCCAGGAAGCAACCCTTTGAAGGGATTTTTTCTATTTGGTCTTCCCTTGCAAAACAAATAAAAACTTTGGTGGTGGGTGGTTCTTAGGGAGAAAAGGATTCTAAATTTCAAAAATTCAACACATTGAGGTTATTATCTTTCTCAAGCCACTCCTTTAGAACTACTTTCACATCTTCTGTAAATATTTCCATCGTAGAATCCAGGAAAATTATTTACAATAAAAATTAGTGGCAGTTGAATGAAGGCACTTACCTTCTTTTGAATCGATATCTTCGAGAATCTGATGTAAAGTTATGGGCCCTTTACCCAGAAAATGCACTCAACATGTACTTTTCATATTTTCTTAAAGCTACTGACTTTATAAGGTATTGGGAACACAAAAGAAGTACTTTCCAATCTATATGTTATTTAAGAGAAAGGGCATTGAACAAAACATTTCAGGAGGTGCCCTCTTGCACATAATTTAGACAAAAAAACAAGTCCCTGCTGTCTCAAATCAGTTAAAAAAACAAAGAGAGATTCTTAATGTTTGACAGTTTCATACCCATGAAGTTAAATGTAAAGGCTTTACCTCCTGGAAAAATGCTGTGTGCTGTGTATTACTTGTCTCAAAGTTTAATTTGTTGTTTAAGAAATGGATGTCTTTAGGATTTTTTAGCAAAAAACAGAAAGCAAAACAAAACAAAAATCTGAATGACTTGTAGTGTTGAATGGTTCCATTTCATTTTGTAACATCTCCAATGAAAAAGAATTTCATCTGTGAGATATGGAAAGTTTGTAAAGGAACTTTTATTTTTTTTGCAGTTAAATAGATTAACTTTTATGATTGCAATCTTTCAGAAAATAAGATTCTTAACAGCTCTTACCTCATCAGAGCCCGATCCAAAAATCAACAAGTCAAAGGGAATTGCTGCAACCATGTCAATCAGGAACCAGCCTTTGAAGTAGTGTATTGCTATTTTGGCCGGATCACTTACCACTTCTTCATTCTGATTTACATATGTTGTTCTGAAGTTTATTAGAATATCTATGATAAACATAATATCCACAATCAAGTCTACCACATTTAAAGGGCTACACGAATAGCCACATTCTCGTCTTTTCTGTTCTTCTCTGTCATTGAGGAGAAAAGCTGCAGAATAGGGGGTGAATATAGCAGTGTATATGACCAAGAGCAGAATAAGCCAATCCCAGACTGCCTTGAAAGGACTGTAGTGCAATATCGTAAACTTGTTGATGCGTGGCGTCTGTAGTTTGTATTCCGGCAGGACATCTGCTCCTAAAGAGAGAACCTAAGTATAGAAAAGAAGACCATATGCTACATAAAATGTCATTATTTAATCTGGCAAACCTATAAAAACATTAGGGTAATTATGCAGCAAAATTTATTAAAAGGATTCAAGTAATTTTGAAGTATGTATGAAAACACCCATACATTTAAAGGAACCCATATATTTGGCCCATGCAAACTTCATTGATATTTCTTGATACACATGCTTTTCATTGAAATATAATGACTATTGTCACTGAGGTGCTGAGGGATAGTTATTGGTTCCTTTGGAATATACTACTACTCAGAAATATAAATACATGGCTGTTTTTAGAAAATTATAAATCAGTTTTGATACAGGAGTAATTCAGTTTTGACACCTAAGAAAAGATTGGCTGTAATGAATCCTGCAGTCTACCAGGATCCATGGTCACATTTAACTTACATTTACTTAATATGTAATTAAACTCTGATAAATTAAACGCAAGTCATTCAAATCCTTAATGTAGCAGAATTTTCTCACCTGAAATTTGTTTTTAACATTAAAAAAAAGCAAATGAAATAAGAATAAACACATAACAGTTTTTTTCCTAAAGAAGTTGAAGAGAATATTTTATATTCTGAGATAAATATACTTTTACCTCAAATCCTCCATCCACATCTAGAGAATTGTGAAAGGAGAATGGTACAATATTGATCTGGAAATGTTGCAGGATTCTTAGGCACCACGGGATGCTTAGCCTCTAAGATTGATTCTACTTAATAAGGCATGGGGTAGGCTAAACTGTTTTACCTTTTAGGGCCTTAGTTTATCTGAAAAAAATGAGAGTTAAAATTGAATTGTGACTTTATCAGGTAGAAAAGAACATGAGTTGTGATTTTAGACTGAGTTTCAAAAACCAAGTTTGAAACAAAAACATTATCTGGCTAGCCAGTAAATGTGATTACTCTTAATATAGGGGGTTTAATAAATTTAAAATTTTTGATGGTGCCACAAATGGCATAGGTAGGCATTTTTTAAAGTGAAGGTGGATTGTAATCTTAATTTCTATGAATAACCCACATATCATATGCAATGACTCTAATTTTACTAAGTGCATTTTTTTTACACTAGATTATTCTAAACACAGCTAATATGTTATCAGCTTTGTAGTGTGGACCTTGGGGAATACTCCAGTGGTTAGCCAAAGGATGTTATTTCTGTGTTCTTGGTAATTCTGTCCATGTTGGCTTTAACTTGATTATAATAATAAATTATTATCTCAGGCAAATTTCAATTTTATGTCGTATTTTCTTTGTCGTATCTCAGATATTTTTAAAAATATATGACCAGTTGCCACAACTTTTTAAAAAAGAACTTGAGAAGCTAATTAACAACCCCAAATGACGTACAATAAGACTTTTAAATATGGCAAAACAAAAGAGTTCAGCTAAAATAGGCATAGGTGCTTCTAGACAACAGATAAATTGATTTAATAAGCTTTGGAAAAACAAAACGAAACAAAACAAAGAGGCTAACCATTTATAACTGGACCAGAGTAAATTTGAACCAACCAGTTTATGGGGAAAATGGGGCTTTAATTTTGAACAGCATGAGAAATGATAGGAGTTAATTTTTAGCACACATACACACACAAATCTAGAAATAAAGTCAGGTAACTATTTTTGACATTAGAAATCCCCAGAACCCAAAATACATATATAATATACATGTACAAGACTTTCAAAATCCAATAAGAATAATGTTTGGATTATTTGTCATTTGATAAGAGCAGATTAATAGCACAGAAAACCAATGTAGGACGTTTTGGTCTGGAAGGAATTGAATCAACTCTCAAAGCACCATCATGTAACTCTCCTGTCTCAAAACCCAGCAACAGTAAGTACAAAATAAAATCCAAAACCTTATTCTGACTTTCAAAGTTATCTAAAGTTTGGTCTCATTCTCTTTCCAGGCCCCTCTCTCATTAGATTCCTCTATGCACACGGTGTCCTTTAGGGAAACCAGACTACAATTTTTGAGCTGCCGAGATCTTTCTAAAACCCCAAATACATAAATAATTTTTTCTTATAAGAAAAGATCATCCAAAGAGAATAACAACAACAACAACAAATGTCTTTTTTAAGACAGGGATATTTGCCTGAGCTTGCTCACTGTTTATGTGACATGCTTCTGATATCAACCAACCTCCCAGAAAGGGCAATTCAAGTACCTGTTTTAGCAAAAGTATAAGCTAGAATGCATCACACACCTTGGAGCTGCCCCTGACTAGTGAAAACTGTTGATGAAACCCTCTCCATTCCACATACATAGACATTCATTAAGGAGCCCTCGTGGTGCAATGGTTAAGAACTTGGCAGCTAACCAAAAGGTTCTTGGTTTAAAACCACAGTGGCTTGTGGGAGAAAAGACCTGGCAATCTGCTTCTTTGATGATTACAGCCTAGGAATCCCTGTGGGACAGTTCTACTCTGTTCTAGAGGGTCACAATGATTTGGAATCAACTCTACGGCACACAACAGACGTCCATTTAACATTTAGAAGACTACTGTGCTAAGAGCTGGAGATGTAAAAACTGGGAAGGTACTGTCCTTGATAACACAGAGTTTATGTTCTATTGAGAGAGACAGATCTGTAGGAAAATGGGAGCCCTTCTGAGACCCGCATAAAGAAGATGGCACTTGAACTGAGGTTTTCAGTAAAAGTTGGAAGAGTAAGCAGATGGGGGATGAGAAAGTTGAAAAGGAAAGGATATGCCAGGGGGAGGGAACAAGATGAACAAAGGTAGGCAGGCAGACATGAAATAATGTTATGTTTGTAGCAAAATTGTAAGCAGCCTTGTATTGCTGAAGGGTAAAATGTAAGAAAAGTAGCACTGGAAGACAGCGGTGGAGAGGGGCAGTGCTAGGCTGCTAAGGTCTTCTGTGACAAGATAGGGAGCTCAGACTTTGTCCCTTAGGCCAGGGTTTCTCACACTTGAGTAACACACAGACTCCTTTTAAAGAGGAAGACATCGCAGAACCCCAATGCTAACTTGCTAATATTATTTATAATGTTAGTTAAATATACATAAAAATAAAACTAGGTTGAAACTTATTTTGCTTATAGCTCTTAATATGATTAAAATGGAAACCAATGAATTACAAAAAATATTTACAAAACCAATGAGTTCAAATTATCATCACTTTCAATATTTGACATTTCTGTAGGTCAAAATGATTGAACATTGGCAATTTTGTATGGCTTCATCTAATAGATAAAATCCTTTTCTATATTTAATCTCAGTGTCCTGCAAAACTATGTTGTCAAAAGACTATTAAAAACTTCAAAGATTTGATTGCTATTTCAGGATAATCTAACTTAATCCTTAATGCAAACTCTGATCCTACCAAGCTTTGAAAGCCAATTTAAATAATGTTACTTGGCAACTCTATAAGGGTTTTGTTTACTTGAAGTTAAATTTACCTTTGAGGCATTATTGAATTCGGCATTAAATGATTACCTAGTCAAATTATTTCTGGAGTAGGGATTAGAAGGGTACTTCATTGCTTATATTCCAATATACCTATAATAGACAACCACTGTAATCTGGTATGTAGAAAAATGGAATATGTTTTGACAAAGCATCTACAGTAATTGGCATGGTACCATATGCTATGGGACAGGTTCTTTCGAATTCTATATGACTATGCACGTGTTACATGATCACTCAATTCTCTCACCACTTTTACTAGTGATGTGACTTCAAAAACTTTTATTTATACAGCATGCTTTAACATCATAAGGTCTTATTGTAAGTCCAAATGCAGTCATTTGGCACTGGATTCAGCACTCAGTTATTATTAGGTGCTTATCCTCGTGACTCAGGATATTATAATATTGTTTTAAGATAAATGAAATTTTAAGATTTTCCAAGAGAAATCATGGCCTTTTGAGAGTATTCCTTTCCATGGTTTGAGAATTGTTCAAAGTTACTAGGCAGGGAAATCAAGGTGGCCAAGTTTGGTTTTAGATAGCTGCATCTGGTAGTGGAATGGAGGAAGAACCAAAAACAAGCAGAATCACATATATATATATAGTCTGTCCATATAGTCCCTTTCCATAGGGCTTCCCCTGTGGTGTTTTCTGCAGAGTAGCAAGATTTCTCATGTGGAAGCTGAGTACTTACAAGTAGGCAGTGGAAACTTTTAGTCCTCTTAAAGTCAAGTTCTAGAACTAGCACAACATAACTTCTGTCATAGTCTATTGGCCAAAGCAGTCCAGGACAGCCCAGATTCAAAAAAAGTAGAGGAACAGCTTCCATCTCTTGATGAGGAAATGGCATATGTGTTTAGGAAGAGAAGGAATCAATTGTGTCCATCTTATAGACAAGCTTTCACAGGAATTATTGACAATTATTGTTTTCAGTTGTGACAATGATATTGTAGATTATATTTTTAAAAATTGCTCTTACCTTTTAGGGATACATAGTGAAATATTGATGGGTGAAATGTGGGGTTTGCTTTGATATAATCCAGAGTTGGGGGTGCAGGGAGGGGAGAGAAGTGCTGGTTATATACAACAACATTGACTGCCTGTTGATTATTACTGAAATTGGGTGATGGGTAGGTAGTATTCTATTTTTATAACACACTTAGAATTTTTCACAATACAAAGTTAGAAAATAATTCTAGAATCTCAGTCAGAAATGTCTAAAATATTTAAAGAGATGGAAATTAACTTCTTGATGGGATAAAAACAAACAAACAAAAAAACTAAACCTCCATCTACAAACATTACAGGGCTCAGCCCTATCAGAATTAATTTAGTTCGTGTTAGGCAAGTATGGATTCCTGTTTACACAGCAGAATGTTTACTTTTCCCTTTGCACATCTAATTCATATTATGTAGACCTCCATTTAGCCACACAAACTGTACACAATCTTGACTCTACCCAGGCTTGAACTATTTGCCATCAAATTGATGGTTGTGACAAACCATGTTACAAAAGACTGTTGAAGGGCCTGGTAAAGTCTGCAGATATTGATTCTCTGAGTGTACTTAGCTGCATTGCCTCATCGGGTGAATTAAAATACAGCCACATTTTGGAGACTCATCAGGTTCAGCCTCGTGCTGAAATATTTTTACTTTTTTAGAGTTTCATGTTAAAACTTCAAGCTTTCATTCTGCATTGATAGAAGCAGTATATGTTGCATTTTTTTCCCACAGAACTACCACTAAATGCAATGTTTAAAGTCTTTTCTGTAAAGATTTATATTATACATTTCTTTTAGAATCCATTTATAGAAAAAAAAAATCATCTCTTTTGAGGAACCGAAAGGATTTTTCTGTTTTATTTTTAAAGAACTGACAATATTAGTTATTTCATTAATTATAGTTTTTTTTTTTTTTTTTGCCACCTTATAGGAAACCTTATTAGTTTAGAATTTCAGGACATTTATTTCTATTTCCACTTACATTGTTTTAGTTGTTCTATTTCCCTTTAGTGCTAGAAATGAATCTTTTTTTTTTTTTAATGTCACCTTATGTCTCTTTGGAAATAGAGGATAAGTGTACAAGTCACAAATTACAATAAGTTAAAATTAATCATGACAATGCTTTGGAACTGTATTGATGGAAATGAAATGTTAGGTAGGTAAAATTTGTTTTAGCAACATCAATAGGATTCTAAGGGGCTAATGAATAAAAAGAAAAAAAGCTGCTGCAAAGTCTATTACATTTCCTTAGGCGAGCCAACTTCTCCTACACATTTGAGAAATAACATACTTTAGAAAGATAAACCATGATTAATTGAACTATTATAAGGATTTCCTTTTAAGAGAAAAAGAAAAAAAAAAACCAAACCTCACTGTTTAAAAAAGGGAAACTCCATGGTCTCCAGTGTTCCTCAAACCACCAATTAAATGTACAGTTTAATACAGCATAAAATATGGTTTTCTTTACCAAATACAGTTATTCTTCTTGCTAGCACATTGCTCTAACAGTTAAATGTTATATAAAACCAAAATCTTTATACGAAACAGCACTATTTATTCAATGAAGGTCTACTGTGAAAAATTTGTGTGAACACCAGGATTAATAACTACTCTTCTCTTTTGAAAAGTGCAATAGGGAACGATTAAGCCTTCCAAAAGATTATACAGTACTTTTGGCAGCCGTTAAACATCATGCTGAGGTGCTGGTGGAGACTGTTCATCTGTTATTTATCCTTTACTCGGGACTTGCTCTTAACTAATAGGCTAGCTGTATTTTTATCTATCAGAAAGAGTAGCCAGTAACAAAATGAATCAGATAGATTATATAGCATCAGGAAAGTTTTAAACTCCTCTAGCTTTTCAGCAAATGACTTGAGAAACACAATAAAAGCTGAGTATCATTGAAATAGGCAGTCCTACTGATAATGATCCAGATATTCAAAATAAGAGATGAAAAAGAATTACACAATGAATCAAATCTGTCACATAGGGTTTTTTTATATTAAATCAAATATTAAAATTAGTAGTAAAATCAGGACCATGAAAACCTCTCTGTAGCGTTCTGTATTTAAACAATTTTTTCAAGGCTTAGATAAAATAGATATTTCGTCGTGTGTGTGTGTGTGTGTGTTGTTGGATTAAGTGGTGGTGATTGTGTGATTTTGTAAAAAACAGAGTCATCTAGGTTCAGCTAAATGTCAGACTTAGTGTTTTATCTTGGTTAAGAGCTCGTCTGCTAACCAAAAGGTCAGCAGTTTGAATCCACCAGCCGCTCCTTGGAAACCCGAGGGGCAGTTCTTCTCTGTCCTATAGGGTCTCTATGAGTCAGAATTGACTGGACAGCAATGGGTTTTATATATGCTAATATTAAAAAAAAAAAAAAAATTTTTTTTTTTTTTTAATATGAAATAACCTGCTTCTTAAAATATATGACTCTTATGAGAGAAATAGGTTGGGTAATAACTTAAACATTTAATATGTTAATAAATTACTTCAAATATATTCATATCAATAATTACAATTTCTTCCAGAGCCATACTCTTGACTTCCAAGCCAACAGTTAATTGGATGGTGCCCTTTGGTTTTGTGCCCTCAGGCCTTGTGGCAGACTGATCTGGGGAGATTGTGATGCCATCTCGTAGTGGATACCAGGTGCTCTCTGGCCTAATATTTGCTTCCCTGTCTCTGTGTCTCCTCTTCCCTTCCCCATGGAAACTGTACATGAACACTCTTCTCTCCATTTCCTTACCTTTACCTTTGTTTTTACATTGGTCTAATCTAAGAAAAAATGGAATTGAGGAGGAGGGTCACTTAGCAGACTAGTTCATGAGAAGCTTTTCACAAATGTTTGTCAAAAGCTCTCATGATTGAGGAACAGGCTTAGAGATAGAAGAAAGAAACAAAGTTTGGCTAGGACAAATTGAGGTAGAGGTAACAGATGACACAGAGGAGGAGGGTGTCTGGCAGACAGTTGGAAGGTCTGGGATAGAGCTCTGGAGGGGATTGGAGCTAGACATTTCACCCTCCAGAGGCAGTGACCGAAGCTCTAGAATGTGGATTAATTTGCTATGAGAGTATAAAGAGAGAGGGGAATACACTGGGGGAGAACTAAAATGAAGGATGAAGAAAAGGCCTAGCCAATATTTCTGAGGCTTAGCACAGTACCTGGTATGTACATAGTGGGCACCTAAAATAGCTTTTGAATGGTGATGCTTGTAGGCTAAAGGGAAAGAAGTAATAGAAACGGCAAGACAAAAAAATTATCAGAGAAAAAATTATGATCCTGCTGTGCAGAGATGGCTGTTGTGCACCAAAATGTGTTGTTCTTCCTTCCGTGAAACGGAGTTGTAGCTGAAATGTGTTTGCCTACCTGAGAACTATACTTCCCAGTCCTCTTTGCATCTAGGTGTGGCCACGTGTCTGACGCATGGCACTTCTTGGCCAAAGCTTTTAAGAAGCAGGTGTGTCTTTTTATGCTGTCTCTTTTTCTTTCCATTGCATGAAAGGTTAAGGCAGATGTTTCCAAAACTTGACATTATTAATGCTCAAGGAATGGTAGAGCCTCAAAATGGAGGAAACCAGGGCCATCAAATTTTCAAGAGAAGAAAAGTCCCTTGTTGAACAGGAATATCAGCTTTCACTCTTGCTTAAGCAAGAAATAAACTATTGAGAGAAGCCACTGAAATATGGAAATTTATTAGTTCCAGCAGCTAGCATTATCGTAACACAGACAAGGATCTTTGATGAGACAAAGACACCAAACAGGAAGGAGAGAAAGTATCAAGTCCATAACTCATACCTTCCCTTCCACTGCTCTTTCTTGAAGTTTAATTTATTAAATCAGATTGCAGGTGTTAATGGTACATAATGTCTATATATAACAGAATTAAGCCAACTCTTGTTGCTGATGTTAGGTTCCATTGAGTTGATTTCAACTCAAAGCGACCCCATATGACAGAGTAGAACTACCTCATAGGGTTTTCTAGGCTGTAATCTTTATGGGAGCAGATCACCGGGTCTTTCTGCCTAGGTTTAAATGACCAACTTTTCAGTTAGCATCTGAGTACTTAACCATGAGCCACCAGAGATCCTTAAAGACACCTCTAAACCTAGGAAAATAATGTAGCCATCAAAGAACCAGCTTACCCCATTAGTTTGGTGACCTTCACAAGGGTGGTGTGAAAGGGGCAAAGAAACGCAAAGAAACAGATTGTGTTCATGCTCATTTTGCTCAGTCAGGCTCTTGCTGCCCAGCTGTCCCCCAAGAGTCACTACCACTAAACCAAAGAGAGCCAAGAGGGATGCTTCTTTGGGGAATGATGTGCTTGTTCCAATACCTCCTTCCTTAAGTGGGAGAAGACTTGACTTGCCTCCTGCATTTGCCACCAATGATGCCTGAGAAGGGACCTGAGCTGTCCTCCTTAGTGTTCCTTTGTCAGCCTACTTTTGTTCTTGCTTTCTTTTTCCCTTGAAATAAGGTATATGAGATGAAACAGTGACTCCTGAGACTGCCTACTCGGCTCATCAATGCTGCCTCTTAGAGAAAGAGAATAGTTAACACTGAATGTCTTATGTTAGTTGCCAGGCCAGGTATTGAATTGTAACACTCAATTTTGTCAGCTACTCTTTTTATAACATTATAATCTCCATTTTTAAAGGCCAGGAAACTGGATCAGAGAGATTGAATAATTTACCTGAGGTCTCATAGCCAACAATAGGATTATCGACAATACAATTTAGCTTAAATTTATTGAATGCCTATTATTTACTGAAGGCTTTGTGGGTTTTACATCATTACATGTCACAACAATTTTGCAGGGTAGGTACCATTAGTATCCCACTTTACAGATCTGAAAACTGAGGTTAGCTAACTTCCCAAGGACTGTCTGGCTCTAGGCTCTGTGCTCTTATATACAATACCATACCAGTATTCAATTCACTTTTTTGTGGGGGTAAAGCCCATGTTTTTCTACTACACATGCTGTTTCCAGCAATAGAAGAAAGGATTTTATAAGACTTTGTGTGAATGTTTTCAGAGTTAACAAAATGCTTTTACTAGAGGATGGCGCAGGACCAGGCAGTGTTTCGTTCTGTTGTACATGGGGTCACTATGAGTCAGAGTCGACTTGATCGCACCTAACAACAACAACAACAAATCACCTATGGCAAAATAGTGGATGAAGAGAATGATCTAGAATCTCTTCTTGCCAAGAACTTAAAAACCTCGCACTCGGATGAACACTCATGTGCAAGACACAGGAAAGACAAATCAGAAATGCTAGACACAGGGATGGGCACCAGGTAATAAAAACGAAGTCATAATTTCCACTAATTAAAAATCCATTATCTGTCAAATAATGCTAATTAGACAAGGATCTGGACTGAGACAGATCCTGCTATATATCTCTGCTCTATTATGGCCACTTTTTAAATCTCAAGCATCAGTTTCCTGAACAGTGAAATGTCAACGATAGCTACCTCGTAGGCAGCTATGAATCAGGTAATATAACAGAAGTTCCACATATAGTCCCTGATCTATCATAAGCACACAATACCTGGTAATTACTATTATAATTAAAATTTTAGGCACTTTAACTTGAACATTTCCAAATTAAGTTATAAATAATATTCAATATCAATTGTAATTATTGAGTTCTGCCCAATAATTTTCTTTGTTGTTGAGCTTCTCAGTTTTGCTATTTGGTCTGTGGCTATGTGTAAAGTGGCAGTTTAGGGAACTGTCATGGATTTAATTGTGCCCCCCCGCCAAAGTATCTGTCTACTTGACTAGGTCATGATTCCCAGTATTGTATGGTTGTCTACCATTTTGTCATCTGATGTGATTTCCCTATGTGTTATAAATCCTATCAGTATGATGTTAATGAGATGGATTAGTGGCGATTATATTGGTGAGATCTACAAGATTAGATAGTTTCTTAAGCCAATCTCTTTTGAGATATAAAAGAGAGAAGTGAGCAGAGAGACGGGGGACCTCACAGCATTAAGAAGGCAGTGTTGGGAGCAGAGCGAGTCCTTTGGAACCTGAGTTCCTGCACAGAGAATCTTCTAGTCCAGGGGAAGATTGATGAGAAGGACCTTCCTCCAGAGCCGACAGAGAGAGCCTTCCCCTGGAGTTGACACCCTGAATTTGGACTTCTAGCCTACTTTACAGTGAGGAAATAAAATTCTCTTTGTTAAGGCCATCTGCTTGTGGCATTTCTGTTATAATAGCACTAGATGACTAAGACAGGAACCAACTATTTTTTAAAAACCTTCAAATACTTTGGAAGAACTCAGTTTAGGTAAGTGATATTTTCTCATAAAAGCAACTATCCCAGAACTAGGGAAAATTTAGTTTTTCTGGTTGGAATCCCTATCACAAAGAAAATCAAACATCTGGTGGATGGTTGGAGAAAATTACTTTTGAGCATCTTCTGAAATTGTATGAGTTTATTTTACTGCAAGTAATAAAATGCTATTTCTTTAAAATGAATTCAGTAAGTATTTAGGGAACACTGTCAGTTTCAAAATTTGAGTATACTTTCCAAGGACCCTGTAGAAGTAATATATGCCACAACATAAGATCTGTATAGATGATCTCTAGTGCTTACCTGAGATTCTGCAATTTTATGACTTGTCTTAACTCATACAGGCTGTTTACTCAATTACAATAAATTAGTGCAATTTTACTGAGTTTGTATCATCTACAGGGCAAAGATAAATGCATTTTTTTCTAAATTTTATTTATTTAGTCGTCGTTGAAAATACACACAGCAAAACATACACCAATTCAACAGTTTCAGCATGTACAATTCAGTGACATAACATTCTTCTAGTTGTGCAACCATTCTCACCCTCCTTTTCTGAGTTGTTCCTCCTTCCTTAACATAAACTAACTGCCCTCTAAGATTCCTATCTAATCTTTTGAGTTGCTGATGTCAGCTGGATCCCATATAGATAGTTCTTAAAAGAGCATAATATTCAAGGCAGACATTTTTTACTAGTTAAGCTAAACTATTGTTCGGTTTTAAGGCGACTTTAGGGGATATTTTTGGTTTAAGGTTTAAAGATTATTTCAGGGCAATAATTTCAGTGGTTTGCCTACCATCCATGCTCCCATAATTCCAGAGTCCATGAGAATTTAAAGTTCTATTCTGTGTTTCCCCCTTTTGATTAGGATTCTTTTATGGAATCTTTGATCAAAATATTCAGTAATGGTAGCTGGGCACCATCCAATCCATCTGGTCTCATGGCAAAGGAGGCAGTTGTTCATGGAGGAGATTAGCCATAATTCCATATCCTCCTCCTATTCCTTCTTTCTCTGTTGCTGCAGGTAAATAAAGGCCAATTGTGCTTTGGGTGGCCACTTGCAAGCTTTTAAGACACCAGGCACTACACAATGAACTACAAAGTAAAACAGAAGCACTAAACATATTATTAGGCTAATTAACATATTATTAGGCTAATTAACCATGACCCTAAATGTCCAAACCAAGGAACCAAATCCATGAGGTGTTCGGTTGTACACAAGCAGCTCAGCAGCTACTATTTTTTTAATTGTACTTTAGATGAAGGTTTATAGGACAAACTAGTTTCTCATTAAACAATTAATACACATACTGTTTTGTGACATTGGTTGACAACCCCACAACATATCAACACTCTCCCTTCTTGACCTTGGGTTCCCAATCACCAGCTTTCCTGTCCCCTCGTGCCTTCTAGTGCATGTCCCTGGGCTGGTGTGCCTGTTTAGTCTTATTTTGTTTTATGGGTTTGTTCAATCCCTGGTTGAAGGGGGAACCTCAGGAGTGACTTCATTAATGACCGAAAAGGGTGTCCAGGGGCCATACTGTTAGGGTTTCTCCAGTCTCTGTCAGGCCAATGAGTCTGGTCTTTTTTTGTGAGTTACAGTTTTGTTCTACATTTTTCCCCAGCTCTGTCCAGAACCCTCCATTGAGATCCCTGTCAATGGTGGTAGCTGGGCACCATCTAGTTGTGCTCGACTTAGTCTGGTGGAGGCTGTGGTAGTTGTGGTCCATTAGTCCTTTGAACTAATCTTTCCCTTGTGTCTTTGGTTTTCTTCGTTCTCCCTTGCTTCCGACAGGATGAGAGCAGTGGAGAATCTTAGATGGCCGCTCACAAGCTTTTAAGACCCCACACGTAGCTACTCTTTTTTTTGTTGTTGTTGTAAATATGTCTGTAACACAACTTTTCTCAGTTCAATTTCTTGAAGGTGTGCAACTTACTGGTAGCAATTACAATAATCAGCTGTGCAGCGCTACCCTTAATTACTGTGATTTTTCTATCACCATTAACTCCCCTTTTCCACCTCCCTCCCACCTCTGGTAACCACTAATAAACTTTGATCTCTATACATTTGCCTTTTCTTGTCTTTTTACATAAGTGAGGTCATACAATATTTGTTCTCTGATAATTGACTTATTTCACTCAGCGTAATGTCTTCAAGCCCCATCCATACTGTAGCATGTATCAAGACTTCATTTCTCCATATTCCATTGTATGTATGTACCACATTTTGTTTAACCATTCATCTGTTGATGGGAATTTAGGTTTCTTCCACCTTTTGGCTACTGTGAATAGTGCTGCAATGAACATTGGTGTACAAGTCTCTGAGTCTCTGCTTTCAAGCCTTTTGGGTATATACCTAGGAGTGAAATTGATGGATCATATAGTAGTTCTATTTTTAGTTTTTTGAGGACCCACCCCACAACTGCTCTACCATTTTGCACTCCCACCAGCAATGCATAAGTTTTCCGATTTCCCCACATCCTCGCCAACATTTGTTTTTACTGTTTTTTTTTTTTTTTTAATCTTACCCATCCTAGTGAAATAGTATCTTGTTGTGGTTTTGATCTGCATCTCTCTAATGGCTAATGATGCTGAGCATCTTTTCATGTATGGATTAATGCACTTTAAGGAAAGAAGTTGGAAATATGATCCATTGGAATTCTAAGATAAAGGGGAAATGTATATGTGTGTGTATGTAGGTGAGCAAGCACACGATTACTACACCACAGTGTATTATCCTGGGATGTATGGGTGGGCTTTTGGGAATATCCTAAAATATCTAAAAGAATTTATGGTATGTGGGGCTGGATATTTTTCAGGGAATATGTGTTCATTTCCTTCATCAGATTCTTCAAGTCATCTCTGATCTCCAAGAAGTTAGATTTAGGGGCATGAAATTCTATGGCTCTCTGAATCCTTTAGAACCACAAACACATTTATAATCATCAGCACAGTGTGTGTATGTTTGTGTGTGTGAGACAACCAGGCACACACACACAGAGTCAAAAGAGAGTGAGAGAAGAAAATATTTAGGGAGAAGATGAAGCATGAAGTAACGGGGTGGCACTAGTAGAAAATGTGCCTCACTTACAGTGAAGTTATGATGGCGTCTTGACTGAAGCACAGGAGAGCTGATTCCCCATTATCAACAGGGATTTTCTGAGTATTTACAAGGTGAATTGTCTGCTAATTCTCAGGCCTATGCTTTGATTTTCAATAACTTGGCTCTAAGAATAGTTTTTCATTCCTGCTAAATTTCCAAATGAGAAATATCTTCCTGTCAGGGACTGAGTAAATTCAGTTACTAAGTAACCTTAGCAAGTTTGTAGTTGATAAGCCTTACTTGCTTGGGTCATGTCTGATGCTTAAGAGTCAATTAAAAATCCACTGCCATTGAGTCGATTCTAACTCAGTGACACTGTAGGACAGAGTAAAACTGCCTCATAGGATTTCCAAGGCTGTGAATCTTTGCAGAAGGGGACTGCCACATCTTTCTCCCACAGAGTGGCTGGTGGGTTTGAACTGCCGAACTTGAACTCGACGGCAACGGGTTATGTGACAAATTACTTTCTGTTGTTTTAAATTCAGAAGGTCCTTTGAAAACTGTCTTGCTAAGACTCAGAAATATCTCCTAAATATGCAATGGGCAACCTGGTTACTAAAAGTCTGAATTTCCCTAACCATGTACAATAACAACAACAACAAAAGTGCACCACCTTTAAAAATATCATGAAATAAACCTACAAAATAAAAAGAAATTTGAAAAATAATATGAAAATTTAATAATGATATATTATCCGTTCTTACAAGAGAAAAAAACAAACCAAATAGTCTACTGAAGGCCATGACAAATCTTGGAATTAAATCTGAGACTGACACTATGACAATTGAGAAAGGGTTATACCTAAATTTTAGCAAAAAGTGTCAATGACATACTTTTCATTCTTTGATAACCAGCTATCAATCAAACTATTTTAGTAGTTGATCTCTTTGGGGAAACCCTGGTGGCATAGTGGTTAAGTGCTATGGCTGCTAACCAAAGGGTCAGCAGTTCGAATCCACCAGGCACTCCTTGGAAACTCTATGGGGCAGTTCTACTCTGTTCTGTAGGGTTGCTATGAGTCGGAATCGACTCGACGGCACTGGGTTTGGTTTTTGGTTTTTAATCTCTTTGGAAGTCATGCAGAGGAATCCTGAAGTACTTCAGTCAAAAAAAAAAAAATTGTGCTTTTAAGTAACTTTTAAACCAATAGGCATATAAATCATGTGATATAAATGAAAAGAAACTAATGTGGTATTCTTGATGAAGACTTGATATAGAAGCATAATTTTGTACCAGAGATTCATTAGATTCCCATTTTTGTGTGTCACCCTACAGAGATTACTTCCTAAGAAGTAATTTCTCTTGATTCTAAATGGTCCATATTTCCATTTTGACTAATATTATACTTTATATCTTATGAGAAATTTTTTTACCTTTGACAGTTTTTAAAACTACTACTAAAATTTGGTTTCTATACAAGTCTCCTGGGGGGAGGCATGAATCTGATAATGCCTGTCTGAAATAAAAAGCATTATGCAAGTGACAAAGAACAAATGAAAATCAAGCCAGTTTATGCACCCTGATGATAAATATCACTTTCTTTATAACTTCTAGTTTAATAAATGTGCACTAACATGATTACATTCACACTTCAATCTCCTTGATTTCTTCATTCTTGTAGCTTTTACATCTTTCTGATAGATAAAATATGCAGTTTTTTCAAATACTGCTAAAAGCTCTTGCATTTACCCTCTTGTTGGAGGTACATATGAATAACAAAGAAACATTTCTTTTGAGCTCTTTTATAAAATTTTAAATGGTAAACAGGACTATGTCTTTCAGCATAACTCATTTCCCTTCTTTCTAATAATTTTGCCTTATTGATAAATTAGTTTAAATTTCATCTATATGTGTATGTGTGTGTCTGTGCGTATATAAAATAGTCATTGGATTCCATTCTATACTAGCATCTACATCAGTGATTCTCCAACTCTTAGATTTCATAGTCTGGCAAAATTAAGAAAGAAATGGAGGTTATCATAAAACTGCCAATGACATAACACTAACTCACTTCCATAAATTACTAAAGTGGAGCCCTGGTGGTGTAGTGGTTAAGAGCTTGGCTGCTAACCAAAAGGTCAGCAGTTCAAATCTACCAGTTGTGCCTTAGAAATCCTATGAGGCAGTTCTATTGTATCTTGTAGGGTCGCTCCGAGTCAGAACCGACTCAGACTGCACCTAACGACAACAATGAATTCAGCTTTATGAAAACCTTATATTGTTTAATCTTTTTTTTTTTTTTTTTGTGGACAGTAAAAATCGTACCACCAGTAAACACTAGTAAGCTGACAAGGGTTTGAAAAAATTGTGATACAAATTTTCTCAATTAAAATATACATGGGTTGAGCTAAGTCATCTCTAATGTCCCTTCCAACCCTAACATACTTTGAGTTTCTTAATGTTACTTCATTTTGTTTGTATTTATAAAATACTTCACTAGTCAAGAGTGATTACTATGTTGGTGATATTGAAATCAAGCTTTATGATGAAAGGGAATTTGTTACTAAAATAAAATTTAAATTTACTCAAATTTCCAATATGCAAATGTCATTTTTAAAAGCATGAAGATTTATCCTATACACTTATTAGAAAGTCAGGCAATTGGTATGGCAATGTAGGACTGTAGAGAGACAGACCACTAAATACAAAGTTTTCTACCTGATCTTATTTTGTGTTTAATTTAGCGGTCCCAGAGTGAAAGCAGCTTCAGATCAATCATTTTGGTCACAAGGATATTATTCTGTGTGGGGACAATGCAGTGAGTTACGCTGAGTAAATTTGTGCTCTTGGTGAAGCTATAGGCAAGATCTGAATAAAATTAACGTGTTTATTGATGTTATATGTTTGGCAAAAAATCTGCTGCTAAGTATCATGAACGTATGCATCCTGCTGTGAAGTCTTGCATCTTTTTCTCTCAGTTTCATCTGTTTTTTTCCATGAATTTTTAAAGTAGTTATAGATCCAGAGGAGGCATCTATTTTCCTAAATGATAGACTGACCACCATTTAATTATTCTGCAAATCCATTTTCAAGATTTAATTTTATGGAGGGTTCTTTTGAACTACACTGAATCCCTGAAGATAATCAGAATTTAACCATGGTTGCAAGAAACCAAACTCAACATCCTCTTAACATTTTTTGACATTGAATGAATCTGCTTCCTTGCAATTATAAGCTAAGTGGTTAGGGGCTAAGCTTATAATTAGGCTTATTTTGCAAATAAGTATATTATATATATATATATATCAGTGTTGGCATTAGGACCAGAGTCTGAAAATAGTAAAAGAGAGACACTGCATGTTAAACGTGCTAGAGAGCTCTTGTCTGGCAATATGGCATCATGAAAGAAAACTTAGAAGATACCAAAAACACATTTCTGTGATTTACTATACTTGTAGATCCAGAATGATTAATTCTCTAGTAAAGCAAATGCAAATGCCAGCTGCCATCTTGAATAATATTACCTCACTGGTAACTAGTTTTAATTCCTCACTTAATTTGAAGAAGGGTAATGGGTTTTCAGTGATTGCTGTTAAGCTAAAGTACTCAAAATTATCTAATTGTCAGAAAAGTTTGGAAAAATTTAACTAGGCACTAACATTTATAGACAAATTGGTGTGGAATGAGGAGAGCTGATTCAGCTGTATCGAATGTCAAATGGACAGAGTAGGGAGGGAGGGAGGGAAGGAAGGAAGGAAGGAAGGAAGGAAGGGAAGAGGAACCCATTTTTAAAAATGAAGACGTCTTGTTTTAGTCAGCCTTGCTATGCCTGCTCTTGAGGGAAAAGAGTGGATTACTATAACAAACATGTCATTTCCAAGTAATTGTGTGTCTGAGCTTAAGATGATTTTTGCTCCTTCTTATGACAGTGGTTGGCTTTGTTCTAAGAATTCCAAAGATACTAGAAGAAAACCCATGCAGCCTGAAAAGTTGCACAATAACTGAGGACTGGAAAGCTGTGTCAATTGGCCGTCTTTAGGGGAGTTTAGTTAGCAGAAGTTATCATGTCACAGAGAAGCTGGAAGTGATTCTCTCACCGAAGGTTGTGAAATCAATATGTCAACTGAATTCTAAACGTAATCTTCAGTGCTTGATCAGTTGGTGAAACCTTCATTTACATGCAGGAGCTGGCTGTTGGCTGCTCAGTTTTGTGAGTGCCCAGTCTTCTTGGCCCTCTCCCACTTTGAGGAGCCCCCTCATTAGTAGTAGGCTCAGCAGTGGTTCCCTTTAAATGTGTTTGGTTATGAATCTTGGCATCTATTTATCTTAATAGATGGAGGACTCTGTTTACTGGTCACCTGATGCACTCGAAGTTCCCATTAGAGAAGAGAAATTTAGTGGCAATATTAAAGCATTAAAATTGGAAAATCCAAATTGTAAATAAAAATGCTAACACAGCCTGGCCTTATGTCTTTGTACTAAGGAATATAAAGTTATCAAGCCAACACAATTGAAATTTGCACATTATCTAGTTTTCAGCTAGTTATTTAAAATTATGCCAGATTATCAACAAAATATCTTGGCACAAGAAATTAATTTACCTGACCTATTATTTATTTATTTATTTATATACCTTGGGCAAGCTATTTTTTATTTATAATAATGTATTTGAAAAGTTGAAGTATGAAATGGGTGGATACTGTTCTAAAATATTATGTTCTATTGAAAAAGCAAAATCATATAGATTCATACAAGCCTGCATGTTTGAGAGAAAAAGTATATTTTAATGCTAGAACTAAAACTTCAGGGAGCATGACTGAGCAATGGCTGTGTTTTTGCCCTGAGCCAGAAGTGCTATCAGAGGTGGTCCCCGCACTCAAGGTGCTGTTGAATTGACCTGGAGAGTGAGCTAAAATTTTTCACAGTATGTGATGAGAGCCAACAAAGCAGGGTCAACCACCTGTGGGGACATTTAGGGATGCTTGACAAGGGTGCTGTTAGAGGGAATCTTAAAGGGTAAGTGGGATTTTTTTTTTTCCCCCAGTTGGAAATGAGATAATTTTCAGAAAGAGGCCACAAGACTAGCAAAGCTTGGAGATCAGCTCATTGAATAGTTCAGTGGGACCAGAGCTATGGTTCCTCAAACCTTTTTATGCATAAAGACTACCTAGGAAATTTGTCAAAGGCCAATTTCCTGACCTCTGCCCACTGAGTCTAGGGGGAGGCCCATGGATCTAAATTTTCATAAGCACCTAAAGTAAATCCAATCCAGTTAGTCTTCTGTGTATATATTTGTGTTTCTGTATGTGTGTACTTGTGTGTGTGCAAGTGTGAGTATACTGGTGTGTGAGTGTATGTTGGTGTGTGTATGTGTTTGAGAGTTGGCCATGGAAGAAAGGGGCTTGGAGATGGTGTGGGTGGAGAGGTGTGTGGGAGTAGATTTCATAGAGTCCTAAAGGCCTGACTGTGGGGTTTGGCTTGTGAAATCATAGAGCTATTATGATGTTACAGACTTCAAAACCCCAAATAACAGGCTAAATTGCTAACTGAAGTCAGTGAAGGAAATATTGACTTTTATCTGAAAATTGTGTTTTCACTGCAAGTGAAGATAAGTATGTTCTTTGATTTAAACAACTTTGGGTGTTAGCTTCTTCGAAACCATAGTTGAAATATCTTTATGGAATCAGGACATGGAGTGAAGGAATGAATAAGTAGGGGTGAGAGGTAGGGTCAAGAAATAGAGAAGGATGAAAGAGACTGAATCAGAAATATCTCAAGTCATTCATTTACTAACATATTCAACCCAACATTTATTAATGATTTACTATGTGCCAGGCGCTGAGTTAAACTCTGTGGATACAGAAATAAAAGACTCGTTCTTTCTCTCAAGGATCTCCTATTTCTCCACTTGTTCAGAGAAATACAAAATTAGAACACAGTGTGATAAGCACCATAGTGGAGTGAAGCACAGGAGCTCAGGGAGTACAGATATGGGCCACCTCACCCAGAATTGTGTGTGTGTGTCTGAAGACTTCCTGGAGGAAATGGAACCCCCTGAGCTGAGTTTTGGACACCCTGGTGGCATAGTGGCTAAGTGCTATGGCTGCTAACCAAAAGGTCGGCAGTTCGAATCTACCAGGTGCTCCTTGGAAACTCTATTTGGCAGTTCTACTCTGTTCTATAGGATCGTTATGAGTCAGAATTGACTCAATGGCAATGGGTTTGGTTTTGGTTTTGGAGCTGAGTTTTTAAGGATAAATTTAAGTTCTTCAGATAAAGGATTATGGGGAAAGATTTTCCATGCAAAGGAAGCATCCTTGTAAGAGGTTACCACTTTAGGTTGGTGTGGTTGCCCAATATAGTGAGGAATGGCTGCAGTCAAGTTGGAGAAGTTATAATAATAGCCCATTCATGTTGAAGTCATAGTCTGTACAAGATGCTGTGGCAAGAGCTGCACAATGATTATCTCATTTAATTTCACAATAATCCTGTAAGTAGTTATTATTATCACTTCAGATTTCAGGGAGGAAGTGAAGCCCAACAAGATTAATAAACTTTTCCAGGGGCATACAATTGATAATTGGTGGAGCCAAGATTAGAACCCAGGAAGCCTAGCTTTAGAACCCATACTCTTTTAAAGACCGTTTTACATTGCTTTTATACATTGTATATAAAGGGTATATTAAGAAGTTTAGACATTCCTCTGAGAACAATTAGGAATTGCTAAAATGACATAATCACATTCGCAGTTTTTAAAGATCACTTTGATATAGCAAAGCTAGTTTGATTGGAGTGGATCAAAATTGGAGGCATTGAGACTAGAGGTGGTTATTATAGTTCCAGAGGGAAATTCTGCAGCCTTGAATTAAAATAGTCTTTTAATGTAGTAGGTAGCCTCTAAGACGACCTCTATGATTTCTGCTTCCTAGTACTCATGTCCTTGTGTAGTTCCTTCCACTTAAGTATAGGCTGGACTTACTGGTTTCCTTCTAATGAATAGAATATGGCAGAAGTGATGGGATATCACTTCCAATATTGGGATGTGAAAAGATTGTGACTTCTGTCTTCAGCGCAGTCTCTTGCTGTCTCTTGGGCTGCTGCATGGGGGGAAGCCAGCTGTCAGGGCATGAGACATTCCTATGAAGTGGCCCAGTGGAACAAGCTTGGAAGCAGATCCTTCACAGTTGAGCCTTGAAATGACAACAACCATGGCCATCACCTTGACTGAAGTGTCGTGAAGGACCCTGAGCCCAAACCACCCAGCTAAACCACTCTTGGGTTCTTGACCCACAGAAACTGTAAGAAAACAAATGTTTGATCTTTTCAGCCACTAAGATTTGAGTGCAATTTGTTATGCAACAATAAACAACTAATGTATCAAGAAATCTCACCCTAATGGTCATATATACTACAAGCCCCTGGAGAGACTTGGTATATATGCAGCAGGTGGACACTGTTTAATCATGCCATTTCTGTATAAGACATTCTATCTGGAAGGATTTTTTTCCAGAAAGATATCACTAACTCTAATTGATAATAAATCCCTAATCCATTCACATTGCCTTATAGTAACCTGTTTTTATTTTCTTTTCTCACAAAATATATTTTTGGTATTTCTAGGATAAGATCTAATAGCCAACCCTCATTCCAGCTAACATGGCATGCTGCTAGTGAATAGGGTTTGCTTTCTCAGCCTCCACCAGAATGTCCCTCACTCTAGACATTTTACTAGCTCTTGACCCCATATCTGGACGTATGTAGAAAACCACAGGTCTGTATAGTTGTTATTGTAACATACACAGTACAGCCACATAAATGACTGCTGAGACATACAGCAAATGCTTCTGATAAAGATGAGATTATTATCTGCTCCTATAGCCAAATTTCACGACTATATAGGATATTTATACCCTTTAAATAACTACCTTTCATTATATAATCTCCCCGAAACAGTTGACAAAGAAGGGGACAAATTTAAAATGGAGTCCTTGAAGGCCCCCACCCACCCATGATGTGTACTTTCTCAGCCACATGAGTCACGGGCTGTGTGCATACAGTTGGCTCAGATGAGCTGGCACCCTTGAAATTGCAGCAGCTGCACTAAACAATTACTAGGCTCTGACTGAGAAAATTTCCCATGAGGGACAAAGAGCCAGCTGGGCATTGCTGGTGCCTGCCTGGTGGACGTTTGTTCGTTTGTATGAACACTGAAATTCCCAGAGCAGCAATCAATGGGTGAGAGAATTCAGCCCGGAATACATTAACCCAGAAAACTGCAACTTTCGCGGGGGCACTCTGTGCCTTTAGCAAGCAAATTGCCAAGCTTGTCCTGAACATTTAGAACTCAGATGAAGCTCCTGAAGCTTGGCATCTGATTAATGGGGCTAGCTTTTAATGAAACTCAATCCTCCAAGCCTCAGCTTTCTCAGTGTAACCTGCTGCAATAACATCGTCAAACTCTTTGGTCAAAATTACACCGGAACTTTATGCACAAAGCAAACTTCTAGTGTTAATCTTCCAAGACATATTCATTATACCAGAGGCTGTATCAAAATATTAATGTTTGCTTGGCGTTACTGTCAAATAAGAATGCCTCACAGCACCTTAATACATTCAGTAATTCAGAAAAACTCATTATCTTGAAACTATCATTTACCTTGCTAGAAGACAGATGCTGAAATGAGGTGACTTTTCCAGCAGATTTTACACTTTCCATGTAATGTATATTTAAAATAAAGGTTATGAATCTTAAACTAACGAAGGGTTTTCTAACTAGTTTGTTTTAAATTCCTTTCATTGTACTAAGCTGTGTGTCATTTGGTCTGTATCTTTAAGAACATAGGTTCATTAATATACTTTATTAACATACTTTTAAACATCTTTAAATACAACTAATCTTGAGAAAATTGATGAAACAAAGGTGAACCTCTGTATTATCTCTAGTAAATGATAATCTCAGAAAAAAGCATGCATTGTTTCCTTATGACCTGAAGAAAGAAAAATCTATATGGAGGACATTTGCAAATTTGGAGCTTCAAAAAATAAGATCCTGATGTTACCTCTAGCAGAAACATAGCTTCTAAGATGTTAAAAGTGGTTATGCATATGACTAAGTCCCACATTTGCTATAAAGTCTTCTATTAAAGCAATAAAAATGTGCAGTGGTGAGGACCCGAAGATACAACCCTGGAAAGTAGATTTAGGTTTACGTATGCTTCAGTTACCTCTGGAGTGAAAAAATAGGACATTTAAGGCTTAAGCTAGGCACGTAAACCTTGCCACTCATTAGCATTTATTAAAACTGATTTTTAAAGATAAATATCCTAGCTACAATGAGAAGGAAAACAAAAGTGAAAGAGGAAGTGTGACACTCTTGCCTGCACTCGGTAACAGTTAAGGGCAGGATGCTGAGATTTCAGGAGTTTAAGACTATTCCTGCCATTCTGGGAATTTTCCTGCTATGGTCTCTCCTCTAGAGCGGGAGGTCTCACTAGGCAGGAGATTGTGGCCTGCCATGCATCACAAGTGTTGAGAGTTAACATGCCTTTGGAGACTGAAGAGCAGGGGGCGCAAGAGGCAAAGCTAAGACCCCAGGCTCTGTTGAGTACAATGCTGCTTAGTAGCCTTCCAGCAACACCTTCTTATTTCTTTGGTTCCACTTCCAGCTCTATCTCCCCAGCAAGCAGGCTTGAGAAAAAAGTCAACAGGGTCTTCCCTGCAGGTATCAGAGATAGGATAGGGAAGGAAAGATTTCAAACAGAGGCAGTCTTGCTTTTCTTTGCAGCAGGCAGGCCCTAAAAAAAAGGAGGCTCTCATTTCCATCTTTACAGGGAGCAATACTGATGCATGGTATGAAGCAAAAATATTATAAGCTCTGCAACAAAATTGTGTTTTAATGCTTCCTTATTTTCAGTCTTTTTATAATATTACTAGATGAAATACTGTTCAGTTCTTAAAAGCTAAATACTCAAAATAGACTTAGTAGAGGAATTGGTTGAAATTGGGGTCTGCATTCTTCATACATCTGCTCTTCCCATCCATCCATCCATCCATCCATCCATCCATCCATCCATCCATCCATCCATGCATCCATCCATCCATCCACCCACCCACCCACCCATCTACCCATCTATATGACATTTTTGCACACCTGCAATGTACCAGGCACTGAGAAAGCCACACAAACACAAGAGACACAGCCCCTGTCCTCATGGAGCTTACATGCTACTGGAGGAATACAGAAATGACCCACATAATTACACAAGATTTAATTACAATAATGACGTGTAACAAAAGAATAGAAAAGGGCACCATGAAAGCCTAACACTGAATGAATTTAACTTAGTATGGTGGGAGGAGGTTGCAGGTGTGATTTAGGAAGGCATCCTTGAGGAAGTGGTATTTAAGCTGAAGTGGCTTTTTGCTTTTTGGGGGGCTAGGTATGGGATCTTGGAAGAAGTACAACCAGAATGCTCCTTAGAAGCAAGGATTTCGAGACTACATCTTACCTACTTTGGACATGTTGTCTGGAGGGATCAGTCCCTGGAGAAGAACATCATGCTTGGCAAAGTACAGGGTCAGCAGAAAAGAGGAAGACCCTCAACGAGGTGGATTAACACAGTGGCTGCAACAATAAGCTCAAGCATAACGATTGTAAGGATGATGCTGGATGGGGCAGTGTTTTATTCTGTTGTGCATAGGGTGGCTATGAGTCAGAACTGACTTGATGGCACCTAACAACAACAACAGGTATGGGATAAAGTGTAGAGGTGACACTAGAGAGACAGGTGGGACTACTAAGGCAGGTCTTGAACAGGCCTTTGCACACATGAAATGTCTTCCTTAAGGCTCCCCAAACATTCCCTTGATGTCTGTCTTAGTTACCTAGTGCTGCTATAATAGAAATACCACAAGTGGATGGCTTTAATAAAGAGGAATTTATTTCCTCACAGTAAAGTAGGCCAGAAGTCCAAATTCAGGGCCTCAGCTCTAGGTGAAGGCTTTCTTTCTCTGTGGGCTCTGAAGGAATTTCCTTCTCATCAGTCTTCCACTGGAGCTTCTCTGAGCAGGAACCCCGGGTCCAAAAGACACGCTCTGTTTCCAGCACTGCTTTCTTGGTGGTATGAAATCCCCCTGTTTATCTGCTGTATTATCTCTTTTATATCCCAAAAGAGATTGGCTCAAGACACAATCCAATCCTGAAGATTGAGTCCTGCCTCATCAACCCAACTCCCATCCATCTCCCCTCATTAACATCACAGAGGTAGGATTTACAACACATAGGAGAATCACATCAGATGACAAAATGGTAGACAATCACACAACACTGGGAATCATGGCCTAGCCAAATGAATCACATATTTTGGGGGGATGCAATTCAGTCCATGACAACATGAGAATCCAGGCTCCTCCTGTAAGAATCTGTCTTCATCTCCCATTGTTGGTGCCAAATATCCCATCTCTTTGCATTCAATTGTTCTTTACAGCTTGGGAACTTTGGTGGGTTTCCCAAGTAGGTTATAGTATTATAGACTATTGGAGCTGTAAGTGGGCCAAAAGAACATCCAGAAAACATCCTCGTCATTTTGGATAAAAGGGAATTTAAGGAAAGTTAAGTAACTTGTTCAAGGCCACAGAGAAGCATGTATTACCTCAGTGGTGAGCATCCTGTAGAGTTAAACTACCTATTTGATATGAGCTCTCATGACACAGTGGTTAAGAGTTTGGCTGCTAACCAAAGGTTTGGCAGTTTGAATCCACCAGCCTCTCCTTGGAAATCCTGTGGGTGTAGTTCTACTCTGTCCTACAGAGTCATTATTAGTTGGAATCCACTTGATGGCGATGGGTTTGTGTTTTTTTTTTTTTTTGGTATTTGATATGAAAAGTTTTAATACAAATGATTTGTTATTAGCACATTTATGCTGTGACTCTTCTAAAGTAATATTTGGAAGTATTTTTTTGGTCTCTAATCTCATAGGCTGTGTATTTCCCTTATTCATTTTGGAAATTCTTCCCTCCACCCCACCATAACCTACTTCAGAAAGTGCACAAGGCTATTTTGAACCAGGTCATCACCTGAATTCATGCAAATTCTAGATTACATAAGTTCTGAGTGAACAATTTTTTTTTTAAGGCTTTTTTACACATGATAGTCCCCCACCTTCCAGTCCAACACTAAACCACAGAATCATGACCCACTGAAGTTTCTAGCACTAATTTAATTTTAAACCTCCTGCTAGCCTTGGTCTAAGGTAGGCCCTCGAGCAGTTTGAGCTCCTGACCTATTTCAGAGTTTCTTGTCTGCTCTGGAATACAGCGTATTTTATAGACCAGGTTAAACTCTAGAATAGGTCATTAATCATTGTGGCTCCCTGGGCTTTCCTGGTGCTTTTGAGAAGGAAGCAGAACGGATACAAATAAAACATGCAGGAAATTTTTATTTTAAAATCTTCAGATCTGTTCACTGAAATCACGAAGGAGGGGAGAGAGGTACTGCTGCATTCTAAATTTAGGTAGGTGGGGATGACTCAGTTATTGGAAAATGCTACTTCTAACTGACAGAATGTAGCCCTATAATAGGCATGGCTAATATGAGGATTTAAAATACCTCTTTTAAATTATATAAAAGGCCATTCAATATCTAGAATTTATATCTTATATTTATTGATAAGTTAAACACAAATTACCTATCTTTTAAAACCAATGCTAATTATTTATTACTTGAAGGACTAATGGATAACGGATCATGCATTCATGAAAGGCTTTATTTTCTGTTACAGTACCATCAGAGTTTGGATTCCTGGTGAAATGGAAGGCTTATGAATGTTGTATATTCTTGTGGATTCTAAGCAAGCGTATTTATTTATTAATTTAATGACACCAAAAGATCAGTACCCAAAGCACGATTCAAAACTAAAATGAAAGAGCAATTAGATTTCACAATTTCGGTAAAAACCAAGTAATAATGTATTTTGTTCCTGGTTTGATTTTTATATATATGACAAATGACATTTACATGTATACTCAGTATATAAATAAGCACCAAGGAACATTTATCTGAGGAAACTCAGGATTCAAGATAATTTGGTATGGAGGATAGAACATGCAAGGTCAGGGTAACTTTATGAGACCAGAAGGGTTGTTCTCAGTAGTCCCTGTTTAGTCCACTGGGCTTTGGTTCATTTTGATCCTCCACTATTCCGAATCCTGTTCATCATTCAAGGCTCAGAACAGGTCTTCCTTTTTCATGATGTTTCTCATGATCATGCTAATATAACCATTCCCTGATGCTTACTGCAAATATAGTTTGGCCTATACATGTTACCATTTAATTATACATAGCTCAGTGATATATTTCTAATTATGTCGTATAAACAGTCTGCCTGCCTATACTCATCAGGGGAAGTCGCTGTTATACATTGCTGGTGCAGAGAAGTAGGTAGAGTCTTATGTGTCATATGTGCTCAGTAAATGATGTTTCCAAAAAATAGAGGCAGCAGAATTCAACTGAAGATACAACATTAAGGACTCATTGTGCGCGTGTGTGTTTGTGTGTGTGCAGATGCGTGCATGGCGTGAAGATTTTTCCTATTTGTATCGAGACTGAAATATAGAGTGGACTGTAACCTCAATAGTTAAAGAAAATAATATTTTTACTTTTTTTAGGGATGTCTTTGGAGAGGCCTTGCTTAGGATCCCTCCTAAACGCCACTTTTAGTTCCATTAATCTCTGACTTTTAGTCTTTCTTAGAATGAAAATAAGTGCAAGCTGATCTTCAAGATGGATGAATGGAATTTATTTTAATTTCTACTTCATGACAATGTCATCTTAGATTTTATTTGAAGGTATTGCAATGTAACCTGATATTCTGTGAAAAATGATTTTGCCAAGGAGACCATAATTTCTTAAGGGTTTAACGAAGCTGTTTCAAGACTTAGAAGAGGAAAGAAACTCTCTAGTTGAAGGCAGGAATTAGATTAGGCTACAAAAAATGGAGTTATGATTAGTTAATATAAGAACTCTGTTTTTTTGCTTGTTTTTTTAAGCTAAGGTTTATTGAAATCTTACTATTTTAAATAGACACCTGTGGTGTATGCATTTTTCCTAGTCTTTGACCAATTACTACCTTGTAAATGGTTCAGTCTACATATAGGAAGCCCACCACATTCATAATTTTATGCTTCACAGTTTTGAATCACAACTAATGCTCCTTCTTCAGGAGATCTATGTTTTACCAAGCCCCTAACTCCTTCTAGTGCTGAAAGAGGGGAAGATGATGATGGCAATGGGGTTGGGTGGTACCTGAGGGAGATGGAGTGGCAGAGAATTTGGGAGGATGCAAATAGAACAAGAAGGACTGCTACTTAAAAATATCTTTTCTTTCCTCTGCCATCACTTCACTTCCCTCCCCCATGTTTCCATCAATAAAAGATTCATGTGAGTTAATGAGCTTCTCCTTCAGAATGCAAATATATTGCAGTGAGAAAAAAACTCCCAGTTGTCATGTAGCTTTTAATATGAAATACTCTAATCAAATTAGCAGCATTCAGGAAACATGGATTTTTATTAGGTTCAGGAGAACTGAAGGGATTTTTTAAAAAACAAACTCTGTGTAAGTTTTTATATTACTTTAGGGCATTTGGACAGTCAGATAAATAGTCATCTATGATTTAGAAGAAACATTTTGTAGTGGAATTCAACCTGGTCAAATGGTCTACCTTATAAAAAAAATAGTGCAAGATATTTAGCTGTGTTTTATTGACTATGCAAAGGCATTCGACTGTGTGGGCCATAACAAATTATAGATAACATTGAGAAGAATGGGAATTCCAGAACACTTACTTGTGCTCATGAGGAACATTTACATAGATCAAGAGGCAGTTCAGACAGAACAAGGGGATACTGAGTAGTTTAAAGTCAGGAAAGGTGTGTATCAGGGTCGTATCCTTTCACCATACCTATTCAATCTGTATGCAGAGCAAATATATGAAGAAGAAGGGGGCATCAGGATTGGAGGAAGACTCATTAACAACCTGCATTATATAGATGACACAGCCTTGCTTGCTGAAAGTGAAAAGGACTTGAAGCACTTACTAATGAACATCAAAAACCACAGCCTTCACTATGGATTACACCTCAACATAAAGAAAACAATAATCCTCACAACTGGACCAATGAGCAACATCATAATAAATGGAGAAAAGATTGAAGTTGTCAAGGATTTCATTTTACTTGGATCCACAATCAACAGCCATGGAAGCAGCAGTCAAGAAATCAAAAGATGCATTGCATTGGGCAAATCTGCTGCAAAGGGCCTCTTTAAAGTGTTGAAGAGCAAAGATGTCACCTTGAAGACTAAGGTGCACCTGACCCAAGCCATGACATTTTCAGTCGCATCATATGCATGTGAAAGGTGAACAATGAATAAGGAAGACTGAAGAATTGATGCCTTTGAATTGTGGTGTTGGCAAAGAATATGGAACATACCATGGACTGCCAAAAGAATGAACAAATCTGTCTTGGAAGAAGTGCAACCAGAATGCTCCTTAGAGGCAAGGATGGCGAGGCTACATCTTACATACTTGGGACATGTTGTCAGGAGGGATCAGTCCCTGGAGAAGGACATCATGCTTGTTAAAGTACAGGGTCAGAGTTAAAGAGGACCTTCAACGAGGTGGATTGACACAGTGGCTGCAACAGTGAGCTCAAGCATAGCAACAATTGTAAGGATGGCACAGGGCCGGGCGGTGTTTCATTCTGTTGTACATAGGGTCGCTATGAGTCGGAACCAACTCAACAGCACCTAAGAACAACAAACAACAATAGTGCAAGAAGTTCCTAGGTGCAATGGGGCCAAGGAAGAAGAGGCAAGAAATAGGAGATTGGTTCAGAAATGGAAGTTTTCTCATGACCAAAACATAGTATCACTATTCTACCCATATCTGCCTGCTCGACTTTCCCTCTGCTATTTACTCGATCTATGCTAATACCTATACCTGCCTCCCACCCCTGTTGCCCATGTCTCTCCCTGGTGAGCAACCTCTACCTTCTTGCTTCCTTTATGCTTCAATGTAGGCACATCACTTCTGACTCCTCCCAGCTGGGTTGGATGTCTCTTCTCACAGATGACCCCTTCTTTCATAGTATAATGGGTATCACACTTTGCTATGTTCTGCTAATCATTCTATCTTTGCCACTAGACTAGATGGCAGGGACTGTGTCATCACTGCAGCTAGAGTTTCTAACACAGTGCCCATCCCATAAATACCTGAAGAATGAGTGAATAATTTGTTTTGTCTTTGTTCTGACACTTAACATTTAACTGAGTGCCTACAAAAAGAATGATATTATCCCTACTTTACAAATTAGTGATCCAAGACAAAGCAGGGCCAAATAATGTAGCCAAAGATAAGGTAGTATTAAATGATGGCGGGTAGAATTTGAATCTAAATGACTTTCTTCTATCTTCCCAGTGGAAACTAATCACAGAGTCTCAACCTCTTACAGGTTGGTATTATACAGGCTGTTCTACCCAACACAGTGTCTCCTCATCCATCCTCTTCTGTTTTTCTTATTGGTAAAAAGCAGAAGGCAAGGATGGAAGTACATGAAAGGGGAAGTTGAATTAACTTTCACATGTCTTATTTGACCTTGCATCTGTAGTATGAACCAAATAGTCTGGCAGGTAGTGGGAACTCAATAAATGTTTAGTGAATAAATTAAAGGTGTCCTCATTCTGTCTTATTAGAATCAGAACTTTCCTTCTGAGTGCCAAGAATGTACTACCTGAAATTAGCAAGTTATTTACACTAATTATCAATTGGTGAATGAGTACTGTGCTAGGTAACTTGGGGCATAATTTAAAAAGATGTTATGACCTTGTCTCTCTGGGCATAGTTAGAATGATAAAAGAAAATCACTACAGACACACACATGCATAATATATACAAGTTATCTACCTCCTGTCTATCATCTATCTATCTGTCTGTCTATCATCTATCTGTCTGTCTATCTATCATCTATCTATCTGTCATCTCTCTCTCTCTCTCTATCTATCTACCTATCTATCATCTATCTATCTAATCTATCTATCTCTATCCATCCATGTCCATTTACCAAGTGATAAATATCTGCATGGAAGTGAATTGTTTGTGGAAAAATAGAATAAGTATCCTTAGAATTCAAGCATAAGAGTGATAAGTGCAAGCTGGGAAGCCTGAAAAATTTACCTGGAAATGATTTGGATCGCAGAAATAGGCAGGATTTGACATAGGCAGACTAGGGAGAACTGTGAGTAAATGTCCAGGTCTTGTAGTGAGCACAACAAGGGGAGCTTAAATGCAACAGTTTTCCCCAAACAGACAGCATGTGCTGGTGAGGAGTGGGAATATATGTGATGGGGTAAGCTTGACAGAGAGTGAGCATGCCCTGAGTTCAGGACACACCCAAATGTTTCTGTAGTTTATGTGTGTGTGTGTGCTTTCCAGGTAGCTGAGAAAAATGGATTCCAAAACTCACTTTATATTAGAAATGAGTTTATGTAGGTGATAGTGCAACAAAGGAATTAACCTCTTAAAATAAAAAGAGGTTTTCTCTTTAAGATTGATTTGGGAATAACTGTTTCAAACAATGCCAATACTTTTAAACAGTTACATTAAGCTTACTGGTTGAACTAGAATCAAGGTGTGCAGCAGGTCACTCAGGTTAAGCATTAAGCTAAAGCAAGAGAAAAGAATGATATTGGTATCCACAACTACAGAATCTTGGGAAACTGAAAATGTTGCAGAAGCAGGTTCTCCTAACCTTTATAGATTAATCAGGAATCTTTTCTTCCTCTACTGGATAACTACACCAGAACAAATGTTCCCCTACAGACTTTAAAGTCTATCCTGGATGTTTTCTGAAATACAAACTGAATGTCAAGTGCTAGCAGACTATGATTATACCCCAGCTATTTTCAGGTTAATTTTTTCACCAGTTTTAACAAAAATTCCTGGAACTGTTATGAACCAGTAATTGTGTTCTGGGTTTATTCTCAAAGACTGAGGTTGTGGAAGAATTCTTATTAATAAGGAATTAGCTCTTCATAAGCTATGGACATAAAAGTAGAATGTAGCACAAATCACATATTTCTGATTGTAATAAACTCTCAAATTTCATTCCTGAATTACATAAATTTTCAAACATCTAATTTAATTTTCTGTATGGGTAGGGAACAGAGATATGTGTATTAACTTAAATCCATAGAATAAATTAAAAAAATCTTAGACCAATAATTTCAAAATTTTACATTATAACCTCTTCATAATGCTGTTGACAAGTAGTCATGCTAGCTAAATCAAGTTTCAGGCTCTTTTCCCCATTTGTGAGGTATATATTGCTATATTTTGCTATCTGATCTTTGGATGTCGACTTCAATTTCACATAGTAAAATGGTGGAATTACCGTTCTTGACAACATTTAGCAATTCTATTTTTCTGTGATAAAAATAATTCCCTAAGGAACAGAAGTTCAGCTTTCTCTGTTGCCTTTTTTATGTTCTTAAATAACGTGTCTCTTCTTGACAATTAACATCAATTCTACATTTGAACCTGTTGGCACAAAACAGCATCTGACTTACTTTCTGAGAATATTTTCAGAACAAATGAGTAATAACAATCTAAATTTTAGTGACGGTGTTAAAAAAAAGTTGGCTTTCCCACAAGGTTAATTTTCTGTCCTATTCTTGAGGCAGACAGTAGGATGTTAATCTTTAGAAAAGTAGCCTGTGTGGTTACTTTGTTTGAAATAGTTATGAAAACTCACACTTGCCAGTGACTCTGTTTATACTCTTTGAGCCATTTATTTTGTACAGAAGATTGGCACTAGGGGGATTGGGGCTAGGGGGCTGCTGGAATTCTGGAACTGTGCCAGCCTACGTGGAAAAGGGAGAATACAGGAATTTCATTCTGTTCCAGAATGAGAGTGGCAGGAGAGGAAAGAACACTATATTCACAGTCCAGAAATGAGGGCTCTAATCCTAGGTAGGTAGTTAACATTTGTAATATTCTGGACAATTGACTTAATTCACAATTCACTATCAAGTAACACACACACCCACACACACTTAAACTCTTCAAGGAAAGCCTGTATATAAAGTCACTTAGAACGAAACTAGTCTGGCTGAATCCGGGGTGGTATGGAGGTCCCACTGCTCCATCCCTTTGGGCCTCATCCTCCTGTTGGCACTGAGCAATCTAAAGTGCACAAGTTTCAGAACTATTAGAACAACTGCATTAAGACTGCTTCATATTTCCACAGGGAAAATTTCCACAAAATTGGTATAGCAATAACAAGGCAAAGAAACAAGAGAAACCACAACTGCCTAATCTATCCATACAGTGTGCAATAATTCTTTTCTTGGCAGTCTGACAGCAGTTTGATATACCAGAGAAGGTTATTGCATGGAAGTAAAATAGGAACCAAGGAATCTGGGTGTCTGTTGTTTTTCCCTGGACTTTAAAAAAAATTTTTTTTTTTTTAAAAGATGCAGAATGGACCAAAACTACCTCCAAGGCAAGAGTTGGTCAGTTTTCCAACACATCGATATTCCACCCCCCCACCTTAGGGATAAGAATCCCTGGTGGCAAAACTGTTAAGCGCTCAGCTGCTAACCAAAAAGTTAATAGTTCAAACCCACCCGGAGGTTCCGAGTGAGAAAAACCCGGCAGTCTGCTCCTGTAAAGATTATAGCCTAGAAAAGCCTATGGGGAAGTTCTACTCTGTCATATGGGGTTACTATAAGCTGAAATTGACTCAACAGCACATAACAACAACAAAACCTTAGCGATGATAAAGGAGTGGGTTGACTTCAAAATGTAAACAAACTTGAGGGAATCTGTGCAAAGAACATTCAAATCTGAAAATAACTAATCAGAAATCTAGGCTGAGAGATGATTTTAATTTATTATAGATGTCTAAAATGTATAAATACGATAATTGTTTCTTTTGAATATCAAGTAAGTTTATGCCTTAGTTTTAACTCACTTTCATGTAATTACCATATTTTTACACAAATAACCACTACCTTCTAGGTTTGTTTGCCAGTAGTCCCCCATGCCCACAAGGTATTGTCTTAAGCACTGCTGTGCCAAGGTTTTTTTACATGCTGCTGTAAAATAAATTAGCATACTTCACTTACAAAAATACCTTGATGGGGGACAATGGCAAACAAACATATAAAAATAAGGCATGCGTTATTTGCGTAAAAATATGGTAGGCTGTGTAGAGTAGACAGAAGTTAAGACTTTTCCTTTGGAGAATACTTTTTTTTTTTCCCAGTTAACTTTTTACTGAAACCTCACACTTAAAGCTGTCCATTTACTAGAATGAAAGAAAAGTGTTCTATTATCAGGTTTTCTTCATTCATTTCTATGAAAGGAAATACAGGAATGGGGAAGGAGAAGTCTTTTTTCACTGGAAACACAAAGGGGGTTGGTAGGATCTGGTTGTTGTTATTGTTAGGTGCCGTCGAGTCGGTTCCGACTCATAGAGACCCTACGCACAACAGAACAAACACTGCCCGGTCCTGCACCATCCTTACAGTCATTGTTATGCTTGAGCTCATTGTTGCAGGCACTCTGTCAGTCCACTTCATTGAGGGTCTTCCTCTTTTCCGCTGACCCTCTACTCTGCCAAGCATGATGTCCTTCTCCAGGGACTGATCCCTCCTGACAACATGTCCAAAGTATGTAAGACGCAGTCTCGCCATCCTTGCCTCTAAGGAGCATTCTGGTTGCACTTCTTCCAAGACAGATTTGTTCATTCTTTTGGCAGTCCATGGTATTATTCTTCGCCAACACCACAATTCAAAGGCATCAACTCTTCTTCAGCCTTCTTTATTCATTGTCCAGCTTTCACATGAATATGATGTGACTGAAAATACCATGGCCTGGGTCAGGTGCACCTTAGTCTTCAGGGTGACGTCTTTGCTCTTCAACACTTTGAAGAGGTCTTTTGCACAAGATTTGCCCAATGCAATGCGTCTTTTGATTTCTTGACTGCTGCTTCCATGGCTGTTGATTATGGATCCAAATAAAATGAAATCCTTGACAACTTCAATCTTTTCTCCATTTATCATGATGTTGCTCATTGGTCCAGTTGTGAGGATTTTTGTTTTCTTTATGTTGAGGTGTAATCCATAGTGAAGGCTGTGGTTTTTGATCTTCATTAGTAAGTGCTTCAAGTCCTCTTCACTTTGAGCAAGCAAGGTTGTGTCATCTGCATAATGCAGGTTGTTAATGAGTCTTCCTCCAATCCTGATGCCCCGTTCTTCTTCATATAGTCCAGCTTCTCGTGTTATTTGTTCACTATGCAGATTAAATAGGTATGGTGAAAGAATACAACCATGACACACACCTTTCCTGGTGCTGGTGGGAAAAATAAGAGGACATGAAAGGTAATAGTCAATTTTGGAAGTAATTCAGATGCTTGAGGTAGGAAAATTTAGGAGAGTGAAATCACTATTTTCCAATACAAATCCATGTATAATGGATATAGCTGTGGGCATAATTTACAAAAGACAGCTTATCACTCTGAGACAGGACTGTACAGCTCAACTGACAGCTGCCAGTCAACCAAGAAATAGCACTATAGTATTTCTTTCTGTTGGTTTGATTTTTTTTTCTTTTGACTACGTTCACTCAGTGTCATTGAGCTTTGTTTCCATGAACTAAAAAATTAAGACTATGTTCCTGATAATGACATGGGAATTTGTCAGCCTGACTCTCCCCTTCAAATGTGAACAACAGGTACGATAAGGAACAAGACCTGGCTGCAGACTGTGTCCCCCCCACCCCCAGCATCTTCTGCCATGGAAAAGAAAAACTGGAAGACCAACAGGAAGTAGAGCAGCCAAGGAAATATGGAAAATAGAGTGGCTATGTTGCCTGGTTCTCCTCACATCATAAGCCACCTCTGTACCTGACATTAAAGTGGAATCTTTAGTACCATCAAACTCAAAATATTGGAACAAGAGGTAGAAAAAGGAAGGTTCTCCCTTCTTCACCTGATAGCCACTAAAATGCAGCAGGTCAGCTTTAACTACAGTCCTTTCAGAAGAGAAAACAAGACTTTTTAATTAGTTCCTTCATTATCCTACATCCCACATTTTTTTTTTTTTCTCTTTTTACCTAAGTGATTCTAAAGGAATAAGCTTCAAAATGCAGGTGTACTTGTAACAAACATATTTAACACAGAAAAGGAAGCATAGATGGTATTTTCTTCAGCTTCTCCAAGCTGAGTTCTATATTTGGTACATGGTTGGAAAAGAAACCTAAGGGGGCTACATTAAAACAAGGAGAAAAGAAATGTATTTCCTATTATGTGCCTTCCTCCCCCCACCACTGTTACTCCATACTTATCCTAACCTTTTTTTTTTAAATTTTTATTGTGCTTTAAGTGAAAGTTACAAATCAAGTCAGTCTCTCACACAAAAACTTATATACACCTTGCTACACACTCCCGATTGCTCTCCCCCTAATGAGACAGCCCGCTCCCACCCTCCACTCTCTTTTTGTGTCCATTTAACCAGCTTCTAACCCCCTCTACCCTCTCATCTCCCCTCCAGGGAGGAGATGCCAACGTAGTCTCCAGTGTCCACCTGATCCAAGAAGCTCACTCCTCACCAGCATCCCTCTCCAACCCATTGTCCAGTCCAATGCCTGTCTGGAGAATTGGCTTTGGGAATGGCTCCTGTCCTGGGGCAACAGAAGGTTTGGGGGCCATGACCACTGGGGTCCTTCTAGTCTCAGACCATTAAGTCTGGTCTTTTTATGAGAATTTGGGGTCTGCATCCCACTGCTCTCCTCCACCCTCAGGGGCTCTCTGTTGTGTTCCCTGTCAGGGCAGTTATCAGCTGTAGCCAGTAACTTCTTCTTAAACAAAGTTTTAAAATTTCTAACACATTTATGGCTGAGTTGATCATACAGTCCTCACAGTTACCAGTGAAAAAGCATTTTCTCTAGGCCGGTATTTCCTGAAGACTCCTCTTCAACAAATATGAATCCCTCAGAATATCAAGAAAAAATAGGTTCTGTCATCAAAAATGTTTGAGAAGTGCTGGGTAAAGCAAAGTTTTATGTTAGGTGCCGTGGAGTTAATTCTGACTCTTTAATTCAGGGCTTCTCAGAACCTTGAATGTGATAATTCTCCATGTTAATCTCTGAGATGGGGGGATACTATTTGACTAAGAGAATTTTCCTCTTAGGAAAACCTTGTGACACCAGTGTTCTGAGGAAAACACTTTAGAGCATTCTGGCCTACACAAACTCTCTGAAATGGAGATTGTTTCTTACAGGGTTTGTTCAGTAATTCAGTGTGGCAGTAAGCCAGCCTGTTTACCCCCTACTCAGTACCTTCCCACTGAAAGTAAGCTGTTTCTCCAATACAAATTTCTTAAATAAGAATTCACCTTTTTTTTTTTTTTAACAAAACTAACTTGTAATGAAAACATCACAAAAATATATAATTGATCCAGTTAACTCATTACATCTTCAGAGATACAACTGCCAACAACAATTGAAGAAATACAAAAGCCAGATCTACCAGGTTTTCTTTTCAACTTCTTCAGTTGCAGAATGCAGAGATTGGGCAACATCCATGTCTCCCACGTTTGCCTCATCTTAATAATGTGGCAGTGGCGGTGTAGTTGGGGTAGAGATTGTTAAAAGTCCAGAACCTTCAGGCCCCAATGAGACTTACTGAATTTCCATAAGATGGAATGAGAGAGAGAGAGAGAATTTTACAAGTATTCCAGATTATTCCATTGATAAGAAATTATGAGAAACTTTGGGGAAGATGATATCTAAGGTTCCATTGAATTTTAAAATTTTATGAGGAATAGCAACTTTTTTATTTGATTTTTTTTTTTTAATTGTAAGGGGATAATTATGCTACTCGTGTAAGAATTTATCAAGACTGAGCGAGTTCATGTGACAAGAATAGAGTGTTGTTATAAAATAAAGCAAGATTCTTAGCCTTTTATGATTATATATAATCATTACTGGCCTACTAGAATCATAAATGTTAATCAGTATATGTGAATCATGGTTAGCAGACTTCTTTTTTACATTACTTATGTTTATCATGTTGTGGATTAGCTACTTTTTAATGAACTCTTTGCAAGCTATTGAGTTTTTAAGGGTTTATTATCTATTTATATATTTTCAATTATAAATGTGGTTTGCAAAATACAAAGAAGTAGCTTGGTCGGGGTGGATATGTAGCTGGGGGAAAATATATATATAGCTAAAGGGGAAAAATACATTTCCCACAATCCCACCACCCAGATAACCAATGGAACCTTTATTTTGTTTTGTTTTGTTTTTTTTTTTACTGTGTTAGCTGAGTTTTCCTTCTAAATAAGAGTCCATGGTTGAACTCACTTCTTAAATCAAGGAATAGTTCACAGCACACATTACAAGGCCTTGTACTGCTTGGGTATGTGAAAATGCCATGTCTTCCACTCTGGAATTTCCATACATGTTACAATTTTTTTTTGCCAAATTCACAACCTATGCAACAAGAAAAACTTACTACTTCTGCCCACTCTCATTGGCAACACACCTTGAACTATGTGCTTGTCCCAACCTCTAGGCCCTAGGTCACAAGGGTAAATAAGCAAAGTAGCTCTCTCTTCAGAGCTTCTTTCTGTCCCTGAGTTTGACTTTGTCAAAAGGGTCACACTGACTGGGGGGGGGGGGGCAGGGAACTGAGCCAGCTTGGGGACAGATATCTACAATCTTAGGGTACCTGAGTTACCATAGCAACCAGGCTATTGCTATATAATCTCAGCTAAATTATTTTTACCTGTCTCTTTTGACCACTTGTATTTTACTTCTTTACTTTAAACATATATTTTCAACCTGATTTCTCTGGTTGAAAGAAGTTTTGAAGGAAGCAATTTTTTTTTTCTCTCTCTCTTCATTTAAAAATATATGATGAATTTCCAAAACCAAGCAGGTGGTTTTTCTGAAAGCAGTTGCACAGAAGTGTTTCCCCTACAAGCTATGTCTTCTAGTCAGTGGCCACCAGGGTTTCATACGGATATGTATTCCTTCGCCATCTGGGGTATAAGGAAGTAAGGTTTTTGAGCTAATTAATGTGAAATGAAACTTTAATTTAGAATACATGTCAATAAGTAATTATCGGTATTGATATCATTTATTTTTGTGTGCAGATAGTATTTAGGGAAAATGGAATATTATTTTACTAATTTTTTGTTATTGTTCCCTTTTCAGATTAATAAAAAAAAAGGTACTCTTATTTTTATTTTATATTTAGTATGTATATAGCATATAACATACTTGCAGAAGTCAGTTGTTACTTAAATGTCTATAGCTACTTTTTATCTTTACCTCAGCACTAAGTTGTAGATATACTTATTTGCCAAGAGAAAACCAGTGAACATAATCTGGGACCTCAAAGGTCTGTATTCTATCAAAGGCCCTTGAAGCGGAGGACTTTGGCTTATACATCTTTGTATCAGCCATTGTACACAGCATTTTGATTTACATTTAATAAGCACTCATAGATATTGATTCTGTAACTGTCTTGCTTTTTCAAATGAATGTGCTTTACTCTTACTTGTAGGATCCCTATATGGTTCTTCATTTCAACTCGCACGTAGACTTAGCCTACAGCCCAAACGCAGAACATGGAGAAAACGTTGGATGGGAATTTCTGTTTTCTTGAACCAAGTTTTATGGTATTCTAAAAATAACAAGAAGCTAATGGATGCAAAACTAATGTCATATTAAATTGGAAATGTTCAGAGGCAATTTTAAGCTCCTGGATTACATTTCAAATTTAATTTGGAATTTTGTGATAATCACTATTTCTGGCAGTTCAAGATGATCTCTGCTGAAGTTTGTGTGATATTTAAATTTGTTTAGGGAAGAAATGCAGCTTTGGAAAACATTCCGATCACACTGTAGAAGTATTGTGAATGTTGGTTTTTGTAATTTCAAGAGTAAAGAACCAATGAGGCTTTATAAAAATAACTTTTGAAAGTTAGACTTTTTAATTAAGTGTGATTTTTAACCTTGTTGTTAGTTGTTGTTAGGTGCCATTGAGTCATTTCCAACTCATAGTAACCCTATGTACAACAGAACAGAACACTGCTCAGTCCTCCGCAATCCTCACAATCATTGTTATACTTGGGCCCATTGCTGCAGCCACTGGGTCAATACATCTCATTGAGGATCTTCCTCTTTTCCTCTACTTTACCAAGCATGATGTCCTTCAGGGGCTGGTACCTCCTGATAACATGTCCAAAGTACATGAGATGAAGTCTCGCCATCCTAGCTTCCAAGGAGCACTCTGGCTGTATTTCTTCCAAGACAGATGTTTTTGTTCTTCTGGCAGAGCATGGTATACTGACTATTCTTTGCCGACACCATAATTCAAAGACATCAATTATTCTTTGATCTTCCTTATTCACTGTCCAGCTTCTGCATGCATATGAGGTGATTGAAAATATCATGGCTTGAGTCAGGTGCACCTTAGTACTCAAACTGACTTCTTTGCTTTTTAAAAATTTTAAAAAGGTCTTTTGCAGCAGATTTGCCCAGTGTAAGCATTGTGTGATTTCCTGACTGCTGTTCCCATGGGCGTTGATTATGGATCAAAGTGAAATGAAATCCTTGACACCATCAATGTCTCCATTATAATGATTTTGCTTATTGGTCCAGTTGTGAGGATTTTGGTTTTCTTTATGTGGAGGTGTAGTCTTTGGTCTTCATCAGTAAGTGCTTCAAGTCCTTTTCACTTTCAGCAAGCAAGGCTGCATCATCTGCATATTGCAGGTTGTTAACGAGTCTTCTACCAACTCTGGTGCCACATTTTTCTTCATATAGTCCAACTTCACAGCTTATTTGCTCAGCATATAGACTGAATAAGTATGACACACACCTTTCTTGATTTTAAACCATGCAGTTTTAACCTATTGCATTATTATTGAAAAGTATTACTATATATAAAACCACTTTTAATTTGTAGGTGTGTCTGAAAGATTTTGTTTTTAAATACTATCATTTAAGAAAGTTTAGGACTAAATTTATTCAATTTGAGGAAACTACACAAAGTGTTAAGAAATTGTGTACTATTAAAGCCAAGGTGATAAACATTAGTAACATAAAATGAATAATATATATCTCCATTTCTAAAAAAGGCTAATTTCACCATTTACTATGTGACTTTTGCAAGTTGCTTTCATGCTCTAAGTCTAATTCTCTTCCTATGAAACAGGGATGATAATAATAGTAGAAACTCATAGGCCTATTATGTGGATTAATATTGATCATCCTTTAAACCCCTTAGCACAGAGCCTGGCACATAATAACTATTCGGTCAATGTCAGCTATTACTAAATTTACCATAATTCTATTTTCATGCTAATAATATACTTAAATGAATCCCAAATATTGGGAATCTATTTTGGTTTCAAGTTTCTACATGGATTTAAGGATGACATAGTCCTTTAAACCTTTAGAAATTTCTTTCATTCGTATTTGTGACCTAAGTCTCTTTTTGATTATATCTAAAACTAATTTCTTTGGGTACTCTTCTTAATGAGGCTATATGAAAACTATACATGTGGGCTAGTAGTAAATCTCCTTCCAGTCTTCACTTCTCCAGATTAAAATCCCCTGTTTCATTAAGGCCCCTTTATATGTCTTATTTTGTGATTATCCACATGTGGGTTTGCATTAAATTCACCAAGCATTCCTTTTAAGCAATAAAGGTCAACTTGTTTTTTTTTTTTTGTGGAACTATTTGGTCATAATATGGCCAGTACTGAGTCTAAAGAGAATGTAAACTATCTTTAGTTTTATAATATAATCTTGTTGCATTTATAACATTAGCACTTATACTGCTATTGTTATGTATCATTATACAGTATTTCTCCAAGCAGACTATAAGCCCCTCAAGAGTGATATTAGATTTTATACTTCTGTGTCTCAAGTGCTTAGCCAGCACTTAATAGGTATTAAGAAAGTGTGTGTGGGTGTGAATGATGCTGCTAGTCTGAATTCCTGTCTTCACCTTTGCAACAGATCTCTCTGTTTTGTTCTCCTTCCTTAGATCCTCCCCTCGCCAATTCCATTTTTTTAGTGTGTGGTTGTCAAGAAGCCATACTTCCTCCACCACAAGGATGAGCACAGGACCCAAGATGGCCAATCAAAGTTCTCTTTCTCCGGGAAGGATATGGACATGGGAAGAGAGAAGGTCCTTCTCCTCAGATCACCAGCTCTGAGCAAAATGTAAGACTTGAGAGCCTGAGGTCCTCCCATAAGGTAGAGAGTGATGTCAATAAGAAGAACTCAAGGCCGATAGAGGGAGAGAACGTGATCAGTTGTTCAAATAATGAAAGCAGCCACGCCCCAAAGCAGATCTGCCCATGCTTTTCAGTTATGTGATCCAATAAAATTTCCCTTCCCCCTTTCAATTTTTCTTAGGGTGGTTTCAGTTGAGTTTCTGTTACTTGCAGCACACAAGTCTCATGTGACTAACCAACACCCACTACCCACTGTGGTCGAGTCGATTATAATTCATAGCAAACCCATAGGGTTTCCAAGGCTGTAAATCTCTAGGGAAGCAGACTGCCACATCTTTCTCCTGTGGAGCTGCTGGTGATTTTGAACCACTGACCTTTCAGTTAGCAGTTGATCGCTTTAATCACTGTGCTGCCAGGGCTGCTTTGACTAACCAATAGAGATTTGGAATCCACAATGCCATCTTTAAAAATTCTTTTGATACTTTCATGCATATCCATGAAGAATGATCACATACAAAGCTTGTAAAAGCAGAACATGAAAACAAAATGATACATTTGGTTGCCCCAGTATACACCCATGGAAACATTTGGTTTACTTTTATTTAAAAGAGGGCAGATGTAGCCAAGAATCTGATCTTTAACTGAGAACTGCAATAGCATGGTAAAAGCAGACTTTTGTTCTCTGCCCAACTTTTCTTCCAATTCATTGTGTCTCTCCTCCGTTCCACTAAAATTTGGTAGAACAGGCCAGCAAAGGCCTCTTCTCCCCCAGGTGAAAACTACTGCTGATCAGCCTGAAGTAGCTGGATTATAATTAAAATAAAACAAAACAAACACCTTATAAGAGTTATTTTCTGTTTCTATTTCTTCTGAATTAATAAAGAAGGTCATATGGAATAAGGCAAAAATAGCTGATGCATTCCAGAATCTTGGGCTATAAAACCAGCAGATGTAAGGGGTTTCTGAAACCAAAAATAGCAGCAAGAACTAGAATCTTGCTTAAGGCAGGAATTTAGTAGGCAGGCATTTGCTGTGGGGGTTTTTGACCTGCAGCTTTAAAAAAAAAAAAAAAATTGCTTAATTCCCCCCCAATGCCTTCTGTTGTTCATTTCAGAATCTTTTAAAATTCCTAATATGTGCCATGTACTGTGCTGGGCAGTAATGATACAAACACTTCATGCTTCAGTTATTCTTTGGTACCTACAATTCCCCAAGCGTGCCCCATTCCAAGTTTTGATCCTCCATCTGGGAATTTTCTCAAGCTTCATAATCACCACCCCATGGTACCCTCAGAACTCTGTGTTTCCCTGCAGTACAATAGTATCATAGTTCACACTTCATTGCACAGTCTATGTATTGCACTTGTCTGTCTTCCTTACTTCTTGAGGGAGGAGAGTTTGCCTTTTAACTCTGAATTTGCAGCACCTAGCACAGTACATTTGCTCTTGGCTACTAGATGAAAAGTTGGTAGTTTGAATCCAGCAGCACCACAGAAGAAAGGCCTGGCAATCTACTTCCAAGAGATTACAGCCATTGAGAACCCTATGAAGTACAGTTGTGCTCTGAAACATATGGGGTTGCCATGAGTCTGAACCGACTTGACAGCAACAGGAAGGAAGGTAGGTAGCACAGTACATGGTAACTTTCAATAAATGCTTGTTGAATGAATAAACAAATATACAAGTGAATGAATGAATGAATAACAGCATGGCCCCTACTCTGAAAAAGCTCACTCTAGCTGGGGAGACAAATGAGTAACTGGCTCATTCAACTCCAATGTGAAATAGAGGTAAGATCCAAAATGGTGAGGGAGGATGTGGGCAGAGATTGTTTCCTTTTATGCCTTCTTCTCCTGATGTCTGCTTTATTGTTTGTGCTCTGAGGAGTGTTTAAAATTTACTGTTGAGTGATCTACGAACAAAGCCTTGACTTCTGAAGAAAGGATTGCCATAGAAATCTATTAAGGGAATAAAATAAATAAGAACATTAGATTAAGAAAACACTGCTGGCTGCCTACAGCAAATACATTGAGAATTCTCTGACAAGGAGAATTTCCACACAGGCCTAACAGAAGGAATATAATGAAGACAGGTAAACTTTTTAGGTTATTACCAAGTTATTTTTCATTACTAGAGGACAATTACATGTTTTGAATATGGAAATTCCAATGATAGCTATGAATAGGAAACTTCACAAACACTAAATGAGAAAAGAGACAATAAGATAGTTCTATAATCAAGTGCTTAAAAGAAAGTTCCAGGGGATGTGTCTGGAGGAGGAATTTCTTAATATTTGATCTCCGCATTGGACACTTGTAGTTTTGTTACTAAGAGCTAATAAAAAAAAAAAAAAAACAAAAAACTAAGAGCTAATAGAGCACCAAAAAGAAGACAGAGCTTTCCTGCTAACTTTCATCTTTCCAGTCTCAGGCTTTATCCAGTCCCTCATCATTTCTGGCCCAGACTATAGGCCCTAAAGTGTTTACCTGCCTCCAGAATCTCCCCCAATCAGACTAGAATCACAATGATCTTTAATGAAACACATGTTCAATTCTAATCTTCCACCACCTTAAGAAAACTTTTCGCCTGCATCATCCCTTTCTAACTGGGACACTCTGGAGGGGTTGGGGGGACTACTCAACTTGGGGGGGATGGTGAGAAAATATAGGAAAACCATGGTGCCTTTTTGTGAGTCTCAGTTTCATTCAGTGGTAAGTAGTTTAAAACATTTTAAAAATAGGGTACTGAATCATAGGGATTTTAAAGATAAAGCATGAGACTTTAAAGGAATGTCATTTTCCTTATGTCAGCTCTTACATTTTACTCAGATTCCAGGACACATGTATGAAAAAGGTAGGGAAGCACCACCTAGAGGGGAAAATTCCAGGAGCTCTCCACTATGATAAGCTCCTTTTCAGCTGAACCTCTCACTGGTCCAAGAAACCACTTGTTCTCAGAAGACAAATGGGTTTTTGTGCCTACACAACTTTGTTCACACTGTTTATTCTACTTAGACTTCCAACCCCTTTCTGTGTCCACTTGGCCAACTTCTCATTCATTCATTTAGTAAACATTTGATGAACTCAACTCTCTGCCAGGTGTTCTACTAGGCCCAGAGGATGTAGGGATAAATAAATCCTGAAGAGATGGAGAGGAGAGCGGGAAGGAGCCACACAAGAATATTAACAAACTAATAATAATGGCTGGCATTGTTATGTACTCAGCACTGTGATGAGCAATTTCCGTATACATACACTTCTTATATAAACTCTGAGAAAGAAGTTTTTTATCCCTAAAACTTGCCTCAATGTCACACAATATCACTTGTCTTCATGGCACACAACAAAGGATTTAGCCAGAATTAAAACACAGTCCATGTGACTCTGAGTTATGCTGTTAAATATCATCTCTTCTTGGGTGCCATCGAGTTGACTTCCACTCATAGCAATCTCATGTGAGAGAGTAGAACTGCCCCAAGGAATTTTCTTGCCTGTTTAGTCTTTACAGAAGCAGGTGATTAGATCTTTCTCCCTCGGAGAAGCTGGGTGGATTTGAACCACCAACCTTTTGGTTAGCAGCCATGCACTTAATCATTTGTGCCACCAGAACTCCTTGAATATCGCCTACTATCCAGTTTGATAAGTAACTTCCTAACTTCCTAGCCCAGCTTAAATGTTTCATTCTCTTTCTTCCTCTGAAATTTCTCCCCTCAAAGCATAATTACTTTCTTCCTAAGCTGTGTTCCAGTATTCTTTATTAACATATATTGTGTTATGGCTATTTGTAAATGTGTTTCCTTTCCCACTATGCTCAGAAAATCCCCAGAACATGTGCACTTCTGATCCACGTGTGCATCAACCTTCTCTGGCACAGTGAACCTGCTGAATGTGGAGAACAGGGTGGCCCCTGTGGTGGACCAACCTCGTGACGACTTTGCTGAGATCACACTTGGCTGTCCATAAGCCCGAAGGTGTCCTTTCCTTGGCCTAACCAGAGTTCAAAGACATTCTTTGACTTAGTTTGCCAATTTTAGAAATCAAGACTTTATCATAAATTCTGGATTCCCAGATTCTTTTTTTTTTTTTAATTGAAATATTTGGATACATTGGTCAAGCGTTCCTACATGGCCATAATCGATTGTAGCTGAGTGGAAGCTATCTGCTTTAGAGGGGGCCTGCACTCTATATTTTGCCACAGTCCCCACTACTCCTCGTTGTGCTACCATACCCACTTTACTCACTCTACTTGCTGGACTCTGTCTCTAACCTTTGCAACCTGCTTTTTGTGCAACATAGGAAATCTCTTAATTTCTATATATCCACATGATGGCTACTATCTATAAATAATAGAAGTTTTTAGGTAGAAACAATTGCAAGTAAAAATCAAAGCTGTCAAAACAACATGAGCAACAGTAGACTATTCATTTACCACTAATGAGCCCCATTTACTAAGGATAAGTTAAGAAAAGTGAAACGCCAGAAGAAGAAAGTATCTTGGCTACACTAAATGTTAAAATATACACTAGGGATTCTCTCTGTATGGCAGGTTAAATTTTTCATTTTAAATAAACATAGACTTCTCAGGTCTGTTTACAACTGATTAATGACCTTTAAATAGCTATTTTAGATCACACATAAGAGGTTATTTATAAGCCGTACTGTAGTGTTGTTTGATTACAATTACAGAAAAAATTATTAATTCAAAATCTTCCATATTTTGGTTAGAGTTTGGGGTCAAGTTTACCTTTATATTGTGGATACTTTATGAAAAGCTTTGCTAAGCAAATATATTTAGTAAATTGTACAAGGACTGTTTACTTGACACAATTTTTAGAGTCATGCGTTTCCAACAGTAAGTGCATTGTTAGCAAAAGCTGGCTATTGCTTAGGTTGGTATTTTGATATAATAACTACAAATCATTTTTATCTATTCTTCAGAGCAGGACTACTGCTCAACAGTACCTCTTTACCCTAGTTCAAGTTGCAATATTTATTTAAAAACAATAAAATGTTCCCATAGAATATATTATTTCACTCAGCTTTTTCATCATCGTGGACAGTCTTTTCCCCAAGTTGACTGACTTAGATCTGGCTCTACCGAGGAGACTTCAGTGCAAAAAAGGAGGACACAGCTAAGAGGATATCCCAATTAGTCACCTAAAGCTTCAATAGATAACATCCATAATATTAAAAAAAAAAAAAAAAAGCATGCTTTAATAATGTAAGAGTTGGCAGCAAAGTAATAAATGTCCAAACAAGATGAATAGCCAGTTAACCACCTCTACAACAACAGTAACAATACCAAGTTAGACCTTTTTTGCTTAGTCTTGTAATAGATAAAATCCCAGTACATAGCTTCATTCATCAGTTACATTAGGCGTCACTCAACATCTCAAGATAAATAGGAGTGAAAATAAAAGGATCGCCTTTACTGATAATCATTTATTACTGTCTTAGGAAATTTTTTTTTTTTTTTAGGAAATAAAAAGGTGTCTTGTGGTCTAAAAAAGAACACCAAGAACAGTTGAAATTGAAAGTAAAACTGTGTCCTACCTGGGTAACTTTCTCCGTCACATTGTGTGTTCGATCTTTAACCTTGGGTGCAATAATGGTTTTATCTGAAGAAGGTGGGGATGTATTCTTTTTTTCTGTTTTGACATCTGAAAAGTTCAGAGTGAGTTGTGGAATCTTGTTAATGGTGCTGTATTTGTTGAGGTTTGAATCCGACGTGGATCCCAGGAGGCTTGATTTGATGTGATTAAAAGGCCCTAAAAAGTTGGAAAGTATTTGTAAAAACGATATCAGAAAAAAGAGAAGAAGAGATGGTCTTGAATGACCTGCTAGTGATCCTATGACCTATGTGGTCCTGATTCAGGCAAAAGTAAATGCAGCCAATTGATACTTGAACACGCGGCTTAGGGCCACCTTCTGCAACTTGGAACATAAGATCCTTGAGGATAAAATTGAGTCCTGGGTATGCATCCAGAGAGATGGCAGCTTTAGATCTTAATTGGGTTCTTTCATTAAGGTTTGGAATAAAAGGAAAACTCCACTCCTGTTGTTGGCCAAATTCTAACTTTAAAGTTTCTCATGAAGTTTGTTTTATAATCTAGGGATTATTCAGGGAGGAACTTGCCTATGGTTAAAGTCATGTCAGCCATGTAATTTCTGAAGAGGCTGTCTGCCCTATTCCAATGTGGGTTATTTTCCTCTCTCTGCCTCTGACTGAGAAGTGACAAGGCAGTTGTCCACTTCATATGTTTCCACTTCGTGTATGAGGTATCTCTACAGAGTGCCTAGAAGGGGTAAGCTCAGGTAGAAGAATTACAGGTAAGGCTGAGCTGGTGAGAAGGGCAAAAGCCATTTAATTCTACTGAGAACTCTAGGATCCTGCACAGAATTTCTTTATTTTTTAAATATTTTCTTTAATCATCTCATATTCCCTTCCTGTGAGGATAATTTGAAGAGGTGCCAGGACATCCCCTTGCTGAGGATGAGTAAACGGACTAGCTACATCTTTTGAGACAGAACCTATTGTTTGTTGCTTATGGAGAGTCAAGAAAGTCTCCAATGAATTGCTTGTGCAATGGGCAATACTACACAGACCATTAGTTAGCTCTTAAAGTTAGCATCAGGAAGGATTTTAAAGAAACTCTTCTATAGGCATTTCCCATGGTGTCTTACATCCTTTAGCTTTGTGTCTCAGGGAGTGGTTAAAACGTACATACTTCATGAATGAATTGACTAGACGGCATATTTTGTCTTATGTTATTTTCCCCCTTTAGAACAAAATACATTTTAGGGATTCAAATGCACTTTAAGCACCAAGCAGATTATTGATAATTTCACTTTCAGACTGTGTATTTTCTGTAACAATAATCAATCAACTCAGGTCAGATAGAATTCTAAGAAAAAAAATATACCCATCACTTGGTTTATAATTTTATTGTGGGGACAAAAATCACACTATTTTGTTTATAAAAGTTTGAAGTGATTTTTAAAGATAATTTATATCTATTTAAGTTGCAGTTTTGTTCATTTCCTGAGTTTTCTCCATGAGGATGAGGAAGTTCATCAAGGTGATCGCTGTCATTGAGCTCTTCTGACATTTATCACCTGGTATGTTCTTTTTTTATGTTCTTATTTGCATATAGATTCTCACCCTCTTTTCTATTTCTACAAGGATAGAAATAATAGCCAAAAGTGGCACCAGATTAATTCAGCCTTCAGATAGGCCTCTGACAGAATCATTCTCCAGGTCTTTGTAGATGTCCCTATGATGTGGCACTAATTTATTATTGTAAAGTATTCCAGATAGTGTTTTCTTTTGTGTAGCATCCTATGGCTGCATTCTAGGACTACATCTTAATATTTCAAAACCGTAAAATAAACCAGGACTTCAGACTTCTTAGGTATCATCTTTTCTCAGACCCTTAGGTAATTTTTCTCTACAGAGATACTGACAAGAGCTTATAGATGGTTGAGCACAGGTACATAGTTGAATTGTATTTATAACCCTTACTCTTTCAATTCTCTTCCTGTATCGCCTCTGTGTTAGATTTCTCTGGCAAACTGTCTACAGAGTTGTTTAAAAAAATAGGGTAAAAACACAAATCATCTGTGTGTAGTAAGCAAAAGCACACTGCTAATCTGTTTTGATTGTCCTTGGCACTTCCAATAAATCACTGAATTGGCTATATTGTGGTCTCAACTATGTCAGTTCTTCACCCTAAACATCGTTTGTGGAGGCATTTTTGGTTGTCAGTGATGCGAGGTTGCTATTCGCTCCCCTTTTAAAATTGTTGGATGTATTGATGTAGGAGAAAAAACTGCTTATCGTAATCTGAAATCTGACCCTGTTTCACATGTAAACAGTACAATTGACTTTTTACATGATTTCAGTATATGCTGAATTTTCCAGGGCTGCAACTAGAAGAGATTACATATTGTTTTGTTTAGAACTTTACCAAAAGTTGTTCACCATTTTGGAAAATCATGTCACTTAGAGCTATACTTTCTGGGGCAATGGAGTCACCAATACAAAATTTCAGACTGCAGGTTTCAGCCTGTATTTGGAGCTGTCATGTACAAATATGTAGGAGAGGAGATTACGTCTTAGAAGTCTTGGAATCAAATATTATTAAATTTGCAGAGCATTGAAGGAATCACATTAAGATTGTTAATAAAATTTCTTTCAAAAATATTTTATATTATTGTCCTCCTATATTTGTATTTGTAAAGGAGCCCTGGTGCCAAAGTGGTTAAAGAGCTTGGCTGCTAACCAAAAAGTTGGCAGTTTGAATCCACCAGCTGCTCCTTGGAAACCCTATGAGACAGTTCTACCCTGTCTTGTAGGGTCACCATGAGTCGGAACAGACTCAATGGCAATGGTTTGTGTTTTTTTTTGTAAAATAATGTGTGATAAAATGAAAAGAAATATATGTGGTGAACACTAAAGGCTCGAAATTATTTATTTGGCTTGGAGTTGCCTGTTTTTCAGCTGCACTCTACTAACTCTCTAGAGGTCTGCCACAACTTCTCTATAATGTCTTGACTGACATTTCTTTTTTCAATCTGTCTTCTATTCCCCATTACCTATCAAAGCAAATGGTCTTCAAGGTCCTTTTTAAGTAGTAGAGGGTGAATGTGTGTCCTGGCTTTTAGTGAAATTTCTTTCTTCTGTGTAATTCATTGCTATTGCATAATACCACATAGAGAATCATTTTGACACTACACTTGAAAGCAAGGGCGAGCTCACTTTTGAGAATACCATACTTCCTCATTTTCTCCATAAATAGTCTTGGCATATTTTTTCTTAATTCAATTTTTGTTATTTCCCATTTTTAAAAATGATGTGTAAGTCTCATTTATTACTATTTATTCCAACAGTAGTTTTAACTTCGCTACCCACCCATACTCCTGCTTCACTGCTGTATCCAGTACTTGTATACAATGTTTTCTCATGTCCTTAATGCTCTTACAACCACATTTTTTCATCTGATCGTTGCATTATATCTTCTAGGGTAGCTATATGTCATCACTGACATACTAATACAAGTATTTTATTGTAAACTACTTTCCTTTTATTTCTCCTTTATATTACTGTCAGGGGATCATGCTGATCTTTTAGAAATAGTGTACACAGGTAGCCAATATAGGAAAATATTTATTGAAACAAGAAGGCATTGGGTCTGATAAGCCTGAGAAACCACTGGTCAATATACTTCAACTCAGAATATTGCAATTCTATCATAGTCTGAAGTACAGCTTCTTAATCACTGGTGGAAAAACCTCCTAAATGGATACTCTTTTTTTTTTTTTTTAAACTCTCAGTGTTAGAGATCTAATCTGGATTACATTTTAAATCTATATATACTTAATGAATCCAGAAAAACTTAAAATATTACTTAAGATAATTCAGGCATGCTACTTATATAAGGCATTTACAATTTATTTCATCATGTATGACAAAGATCAGTAAGCTTCTTTTTACTAATTTTGAAGCAGATGTTTATACCCAGAAGTATTTTAGAATCTGCAAGATGATAAGTTTTAGCTTAGGTTCCTCTAAAATCTCATGAAAAAAATTTCTGCACTTTAATTAAGATAAGTGTTAGCAATATCCTAATTTCACCGATTGTTGTTGTTAGATGTCATCGATTATAAATCTAAAGCAGACAGAACATGAGGCCAAAAGGAAATAAGAATGAGGGGCTAGAAATCAGAATTCAGGGTTTCCTACTCATATGTCTACATTCAGAGAGGCCTTGATTGAGGATTTAAAGGTGAAAGGTAGCCTCACTGACAGTGGTCACAAGCAGATGGAATTTAGGGTTCTGATCAAAGAAAGGAGAATAACCTGAAAAAACAAGGTAAATAAATTTAAAGACAGTGAGTGGGCAAGGGAAGTAATATATTCAATAGAAAAGGGTGCAAACCATAGGAAGACTTAATGTTCTTTAGAGAAACATTTGCAAGATGGATGACCAGATTAAATTTTCTAACATACTAGAAGAGAGAAACCAGGTGACCAAGTAGACTAAACCAACATCTCGGTAAAGTTTTAATATATTACAAGGGTCTAACTAAATATAAATTAGGCTAGATTCCATCTACAAAGAAATTCCCTACATTCAGAGATCAAGCTAGAGACTAAAGCAACAACTGGGAAGAATTTTAGATTAAAGATAATTAAAATTTATATGATGAGGCTATTAAAATTTATCATGAGAAACAATATGCTAAAGGAGAATGTCCTCCAATGGTGCTGGAAACATATATATATATATTTATATATTTTTATTGTGCTTTAGGTGGAAGTTTACAGCTCAAGTCAATTTCTCATACAAAAATTTATACGCACAGTCTTATGTGATACTAGTTGCAATCCCCACAATGTGACAGCACACTCCCCCACTTTCCACCCCGGGGTTTCCTGTGTCCATCCAATCTGCTCCTGGCCCTTTCTGCCCTCTCATCCTGCCTCCAGACAGGAACCGCCCATTTGGTCTCACTTATCTGCTTGAATCAAGAAGCACACTCCTCATGAGTATCATTTTATGTCTTATAGTCCAGTCTAATCTTTGTCAAAAGAGTTGGCTTTGGGAATGGTTTTAGTTCTGGGTTAACAGAGTATACAGAGGCCATGTCTTCAGGGTTCCTCCAGTCTCGGTCAGACCATTAAGTCTGGTCTTTTTACACGAACTTGAATTCTGTGCCAGGATTTTCTCCTCCTCTGTCAGGGACTCTCTGTTGTGTTTCCTGTCAGGGCAGACATTGGTGGTAGCCCAGGCACATCTACTTCTTCTGATCTCAGGCTGATGGATTCTCTGTTTTTTTTTTTTTTTTTTGGCCCTTTTGTCTCTTGAGCTAATATTTTCCTTGTGTCTTTGGCTTTCTTCATTCTCCTTTGCTTCAGGTGCGTTGGGACCAATTGATGCATCTTCGATGGCTACTCACAAGCTTTTGAGACCCCAAATGCCACTCACCAAAGTGGGATGCAGAATATTTTCTTATTAAACTTTGTTATGCCAATTAACCTAGATGTCCCCCAAAACCATGATCCTCAGCTTCCAGCCCCTGCTACTCTGTCATTTGGAGTGTTGGTTGTGTTCAGAAAACTTCTTAGCTTTTGGTTTAGTCCAGTTGTGCTAATTTCCCCTATATTGTGTGTTGTCTTTCCTTCACCTAAGATGATAATTGTCTACCATCTAGTTAGTGAATTTCCTCTCCTTCCCTCCCCACCCTCGTAACCATCAAAGAATGTTTTCTTCTGTGTTTAAACCTTTTCTTGAATTCTTATAATAGTGGACTCAGTATTTGTCCTCTTGTGACTAATTTCACTCAGCATAATGCCTTCCAGATTCATCTGTGTTATGAAATGTTTCATGGATTCATCATTGTTCTTTATCATTAGGTAGTATTCCATTGTGTGTATGTATCATAAATTGTTTATCCATTTGTCTGTTGATAGGCATCAAGGTTGTTTCCATCTTTTTGCTATTGTGAACAGTGCTGCAATGAACATAGATGTGCTGGATCCTATGGTAGTTCTATTTCTAGCTTTTTAAGTGAGCACTAAATCCATTACCAAAGTGGTTGTACCATTTTACATTCCTACCAGCAGTTTATAAGTGTTCCGGTCTCTCCACAACCTCTCCAACATTTATTATTTTGTGTTTTTTTGGATTATTGCTAGCCTTGCTGGGGTGAGATGGTATTTCATTGTAGCTTTGATTTGTATTTCTCTAATGGCTAATGATCCTGAGCATTTCCTCAAGTATCTGTTAGCTGCCTGAATGTCTTTGGTGAAGTGTCTGTTCATATTCTTTGCCCATGTTTTAATTGGGTTATTTGTCTATTCATTGCTGAGGTTTTGCAGTATCTTGTAAATTTTAGAGATTAGACCCTGATCAGATACATCGTAGCCAAAGTTTTTTCCCAGTTGGTAAGTTGTCTTTTTACTCTTTTGGTGAAGTCTTTTGATGAGCTTAAGTGTTTGATTTTTAGGAGCTCCCAGTTATCTAGTTTCTCTTCTGGTGTTTGCGCATTGTTAGTTATGGTTTGCATTCTGTTTATGGCATGTATTAGGGCTCCTAGCATTGTTCCTATTTTTTCTTCCGTGGTCTCTATCGTTTTAGATTTTATATTTAGGTCTTTGACCCATTTTGAGTTAGTTTTTGTGCATTGTGTGAGGTATGGGTCTTGTTTCATTTTTTTTTTGCAGACCAATACCCAGTTATGCCAGCACCATTTGTTAAAGACACTGTCTTTTCCTCTTTCAGTGGGCTGTGGGCTTTTGTCAAATATCAGCCGCTCATATGTGGATGAATTTATGTCTGGATTCTCAATTCTGTTCCATTGGTCTATGTATCTGTTGTTGTGCCAGTCCCAGGCTGTTTTGACAACCATGGCAGTATACTAGGTTCTAAAAGCAGGTAGTGTGAGGCCTCCTACTTTGTTCTTTTTCTTCAGTAATGCTTTACTTATCCGAGGCCTCTTCCCTTTTTATATGAAGTTGGTGATTTGTTACTACATCTTGTTAAAAAATGTCGTTGGAATTTGGATTGGGATTGCACTGTATTTGTAGATCATTTTGGGTAGAATAGACCTTTTCACAATGTTGAGATTTCCTATCCATGAGCAAGTTATATTTTCCACTAATGTAGGTCTCTTTTGGTCCTTGCTATAGGTGTCTTGTAGTTTTGTTTGTATAGGTCTTTTATGTCTCTGGTAAGATTTATTCCTAAGTATTTTATCTTCTTGGAGGCTATTGGAAATGGTATTGATTTGGTGGTTTCCTCTCCAAAGTTGTCTTTGTTGTTGTAGCAGAATCCAATTGATTTTTGTATGTTTATCTTGTATGTTGATACTTTGCTGAAATTTTCTATTCCAGAAGCTTTCTTGTGGATTCTTTGGGGTTTTCTGTGTATAAAATCATATCATCTGCAAATAGGGATACTTTTACTTCCTCCTTACCAAATTGGATGCCCTTTATTTCTTTTTCTTGCCTTATTGCTCTGGCTAGGACCTCCAGCACAATGATGAATAAGAGTAGTAATAAAGGGCATCCTTGTCTTGTTCCTGTTCTCAAGGGGAATGCTTTCAGACTCTCTCCATTTAGGATGATGTTAGCAGTTGGCTTTATATAAATGCCCTTTATTATGTTAAGGAATTTCCCTTCTATTTCTATTTTACTGAGAGTTTTTACCATGAATTGGTGTTGGAATTTGTCAAATGCCTTTTCTGCATCAATTGATAAGATCATGTGGTTCTTTTGTTTTAGTTATATGATGGATTACATAAATTGTTTTTCTAATGTTGAACCATGCCTGCATACGTGGTATGAATCCCACTTCATCATGTGAATTATTTTTTTGATATGTTGTTGAATTCTATTCTATTGGCTAGAATTTTGTTGTGGATTTTTGCATTTATGTTCATAAAGGATATTGGTTTGTTATTTTCTTTTCTGTGGTGTCTTTACCTGCCTTTTGTATCAGGGTTATGCTGGCTTCATGGAATGAGTTTGGGAGTATTCCATCCTTTTCTATGCTCTGAAATACCTTTAGTAGTAATGGTGTTAACTCTTCTCTGAAAGTTTGGTAGAATTCTCCAGTGAAGCTGTCAGGGCCAGGGCTTTTTTTGTTGTTGGAAGTTTTTAAATTACCTCTTCAATCTCTTTTGTTATAGGTTTGTTTAGTTTTCTACCTCTGTGTTAGTTTTGGTAGGTCCTGTGTTTCTAGAAATTTGCCCATTTCCTCAGGTTTTCAAATTTGTTGCTGTACAGTTTTTTATAGTATTCTGTTATGATTCTTTTATTTTCAGTTGGGTCTGTTGTGATATTGTTCATCTCATTTCTTATTTGGGTTATTTGCTTCCTCTCCTGTTTTTCTTTTGTCAGTTTGACCAATGGTTTCTCGATTTTATTGATCTTTTCAAAGCATCACCTTTTCTCCTGTTAACTCATTCAGTTGTTTTTCTATTCTCGATTTCATTTATTTCTGCAGTATTTTTTAATATTTCCTTTTTTTCTGGTGCCTGAGGGCCTTTTTTTGCTGCTTTCTTTCTGTTTTTTGAGTTGTAGAGCTAATGTTTTGATTTTGTCCCTTTCTTCTTTTTGGATGTATGCATTTATTGCTAAAAATTGACCTCTGAGTGTTACTTTTGCATTGTCCCAAAGGGTCTGGTAGGATGTGTCTTCATTCTCATTTGATTCTATGAATTTCTTTATTCCATCCTTGATTTCTTCTGTAACCCAGTAGCTTTTGAGTGAGGTGTTGTTCAGTTTCCATGTATTTGATTTTTTTTTTCCCCTTGCATTTTCTGTTATTGATTTCTACTTTTATGGCTTTATGGTCAGAAAAGATGCTTTGTAATATTTTAGAGTTTTGGATTCTGTGAAGGCCTGCTTTGTGGCCTAATATGTGGTCTATTCTGGAGAATGTCCCCTGTGTGTCAGAAAAGAAGGTATACTTGGCTGCTGTTGTGTGGAGTGTTCTGTATATGTCTATGAGATCAAGTTGGTTGACTGTGGCATTTAGGTCTTCTGTGTCTTTATTGAGCTTCTTTCTGGATGTTCTTTCACCGAAAGTGGTGTGTTGGTCTCCTACTATTATGGTGGAGCTGTTTATTTCTCTTTTCAATGCTGTTAGAGTTTGTTTTATGTGTTTTGGAGCCCTGCCATTGAGTACATAAATATTTATTATGGTTATGTCCTCCCTTTAATCATTATATAGTGTCCTTCTTTATCCTTTGTGGTGGATTTTGCTTCAGTCTATTTTGTCAGAGATTAATATTGCCACTCCCTTTAATCATTATATAGTGTCCTTCCTTATCCTTTGTGGTGGATTTTGCTTCAAAGCCTATTTTGTCAGAGATTAATATTGCCACTCCTGCTCTTTTTTGATTGTTGTTTGCTTGATATATTTTTTCCATCCTTTGAGTTTTAGTTTGTTTGTGTCTTTGAGTTTAAGGTGTGTGTCTCTTGTAGGCAGCACATAGATGGATTGTGTTTTTTTAACCCATTCTGCCACTATCTGTCTCTTTATTGGGGCATTTAGTCCATTCACATTCAGTGTAATTATTGATAGGTATGAGTTTAACTCTACGGGGCAGTTCTACTCCATCCTATAGGGTCGCTATGAGTCGGAATCGACTCCACAGCAGTGGGTTTGGTATGAGTTTAATGCTGTTGTTTTTATTTTTTTTTCTTTTGTGTTGTTGACAGTTTCTTTGTTCCACTTAATTTTCTGTGCTGAGTTGTTTTTCCTCATGTATTTCTTTTCATTGTTGTCAATTTTGTGTTTGCTGAGTCTTTACGTTTTTCTTCTTTTTATTTTGATGTGTAGGATTGTTAGCTTCCTTTGTGGTTATCTTAAAATTTACCTCTATTTTTCTAAGTTTAAACCAATCTTTTATTTCTTGATATCACCTTAACTTCCTCTCCATATGAAAATTCTGTGACTACATTGTTTAGTCCATCTTTTTTGTTTTAAATGTTATAATCTTTTACATATTGGTGTCTTTGTTTCAGTGTTTTAGCTTTGACTTATTTTTGTGACTTCCCTATCTGGGTTGATATCTGGTTGTTCTGTCCTGTGTTCTAGTCTCGGGTTGTTATCTGATAGTATTGATTCTCTAACCAGAAGGCTCCCTTTAGTATTTCTTGTATTTTTGGTTTGGTTTTTACAAATTTCCTTGACTTCTGTTTATCGGGAAATGCCCTAATTTAGCCATCAGATTTGAGAGACAGTTTTGCTGGATACATTTTTTTTTCTTTAAGTGAACTTTGGATGAAGGTTTACAGAACAAACGAGTGTCTCATCAAACAGTACACACCTTGTTGTACGATATTGGTTAACAACCCCACAATGTGTCAACACTCTCCCTTCTCAACCCTAGGTTCCCTATTAGCAGCTTTCCTGTTGCCTCCTGCATTCCAGTCTCCTCCCCATGGCTGGTGTGCCCCTTTAGTCTCGACGGCAATGGGTTTTTTTTAATTCAATCTTTGGCTAAAGGGTGAACCTCAGGAGTGGCCTCATTACTGAGCTGAAAGGGTGTCTGGGGGCCATACTCTCAGGGTTTCTCCAGTCTCTGTCAGACCAGCAAGTCTGGTCTTTCTTTTTGAGTTAGAATTTGTTCTACATTTTTTTTCCAGTTCTGCCTTGGACCCTCTATTGTGATCCCTGCCAAGGCAGTCAGTGGTGGTAACTGGGCACCATCTAGTTGTCCTGTACTGAGTCTGGTGGAGGCCGTGGTACATATGGTCCCTTAGTCGTTTGGACGAATCTTTCCCTTGTGTCTTTAGTTTTCTTTATTCTTCCATTCTTCTGAAGCGGTGAGACCAGTGGACTGTCCTAGATGGCCACTCACAGGCTTTTAAGACCCCAGACGCTACTCACCAAAGTAGAATGTAGAACACTGGATACATAATTCTTGGCTGGCAGTTTTTTTTCCTTTAAGGCTTTATATATGTCACCCCATTGCCCTCTTCCCTGCATGGTTTCTGCTGAGTAGTTAGATCTTAGTCTTATTGACTTGCCTTTGTAGATGACTTTTTGTTTATCCCTAGCCTCTCTTAAAATTCTCTCTTTATCTTTGGTTTTGGCAAGTTTGATTATAGTCTTGGTGACCTTCTGAGATCTTACCTGTGTGGGGTTTGATGAACTTCTTGGATAGATATCTTGCTTTCATGATATCAAGAAAGTTTTCTGCCAACAAATCTTCAACAATTCTCTCTGTATTCTCTGTTGCCCCTCCCCTTTCTGGTACTCCGATCACTTGTAGGTTATTCCTCTTGATAGAGTCTCACATAATTCTTAGGGTTTCTTCATTCATTTAAAAATTATTTTACCTGATTTTTTCTTAAATATGTTGGTGTCAAGTACTTTGTCTTCTGTCTCACTAATTCTGACTTCATTGCCTCACTTCTGCTCTTATGACTTTCTATTGAGTCGTCTAATTCTGAAATTTATTGTTAATCTTTTGGATTTCTATTTGCTGTTTCTCTATGGATTCTTGCAGCCTGTTAATTTGTTATTTTGCTCTTGTATAACCCTCTTAATTTCCTCTATTGCTTTGTCTGTGTGTTCCTTGGCTTGGTCTGCATTTTGCCTGATCTCCCTCCTGATCTCTTGAAGAGCTCTGTATATTAATCTTTTGAATTCTACCTCCAGTAATTCCAAGACCTTTTCTTCCTGCAAGAGGTTTCCTGGTTCTTTGTTTTGGAAGGTTACTGAAGCCATCATGGTCTGTCTCTTTATGCGATTTCATATTGACTATTGTCTCCGAGCCATCAATAAGTTATTATATTTATTTATTTTATGTTTGCTTGCTGTGTCCTAGCTTCTTGTTTTGTTTTGTTCTGATATGCCCAAATAGGCTGGTCACGTAAGCTACTTTGATTATTGGCATCTTTGAAGCTCTCACATCACCATGTGCTTAGAGCTGCTACTAGGTATGTGAGCCCAGGGGTCTGTTTACTTCTCTTGTGTGGATTCAGCTTGGGTGTCCTGGTTGTTGGTCACCAAGTGTGTGGTGCAGGCTCTCACCTATAGTCCTAGATAGGCAGGGCTACGTAGGGGTGAGTGGAGCAGGCACAGGTATCTGGCTGCAGTAGAGGGTTATGTGTTGAACAAGGTAGGGGGCTTTCAGCTGCCCCTGAGTGCCTGCATGGAAGGTATGTCCCTTTTTCCTAGAGTGTGTAGGTAGGTGGGTTTTGTAGCCAGATTTTGGGCACCCAGTGCTCTTGGCTGTAAGGACTAGGAGGTAGCACTTCTCCTCAGACCCCTGTCGAGGGTGGGTGAGGACCCTGCTTAATGGACAGGGCCATATCAAATGTCACAAATCTGCCACTTCCACTTAATTCAGGTATATACCCTGTTGTACTGTGCTAATAAGGGCCTATGCTGTTGAAATGGGCCCACACAGGTCTAGGCAGGGGTGAAAGGCATTCAAAGTCCGTGGACCCCTTATGCCTGTGCCTAGGGAAAGGGGCTGTGGCTGTTCTAAGGTCCTGGTTTAGGGGAACTGGCAGATTATTTTTTCCTGTGTGTTATTTGTTTGTTAATTTGTTCCCTTTCTAAAGCTGGAAGAATGTCTTGGGGAGTGTAGCAGGTCCCACTTCTGGCCCAGGGAGCATGGCAATCACTGAAGACAAACCTGGACCGGAGCAGAGTGGGGAGGGTGAATGGGAGAGCGGTACTTCCCAGAGGGGGAAGGGTTATTTTGATCCTGCACGGTAGGTTAGACACTTGCAGTTAACTCTCGCAGATCCAGTGCCACTTTCCCGTGGTTCCACAGGCTTGTGCAGACTTACCACTTTTTGGTTTCTCCCGATGTGGAAAATGCATCCCATAGGCTACTGCTTTCCTCAGCCTGCTCGCACTGGCCAATCCAGCGTGCAGGGTGCTGGCCAGGTCAGGTCCGGGGAATCCTCGCTGCTTCTGAACTGTCTCTTTCTCCCCCTGCCTCTCGGTTCCACTCTTGAAGCTTGTCTTTGATGTTCAGAGATCCTAGATTGTCATATACAGTTGATTCACTTGTTTTTGGGGGGTTCTTTGTTGTAAGAGGAACCACAGGAAGTATCTGGCTACTCTGCAATCTTGGGCCCACCTCCCAGATATTTAAAAAAATTTTTTTTTTCTTTTGCTTTTTTAAGAAAATACCATTGCTCTTGAGGGAATATGCCAAATGGGACAGTAAAAAAGGAAACCAAACAGGATAAGGTTGTTTTCAGGCTGTGAAGTCTTTATACAAAGGAGAATAACCTATTTCTTAGGGCACTGAGTTTATCTGACCAAAGTTTAATGAAACACAAATTACTAAACTGCCTTAACATTAAAGAAAAGGTAAACTCAGTGCTTAGTAATTATACTTTGTAAAAGAAAACCGTCAGTAAGCCTAAGACAACCAGTTTAATATAAACTATTTGCATTCAATATTCATATTGTCTGCTAAAGTCCATGACATAAAATTTACAGAAGAAAACTGTTACCACTGAAAATCAATTTGCAAATGCTTATAAAATCACAAGATATGGCCAGTGTCGCTTGTGAGAAACAAGATGTATGAGATCAATTGATTTCCTTTCTGAGTCAGTGATAGGTTTCTGGCTACAGAGTAGGTGAAAGATGTAATAAATCTTTAGAGGGATTTTGTTTCTGTCTCATATGACAGATTCATAGACAAGTTGGAAACTGAACATACCATTGTAAGAGAAGTGCAGGGTTACTTGGGATAATAAGGAAGTGGAAGCAATAGATGGGTACAATTGTATTAATAATATTTTCTAAGTGGGGTAATTGTATTAATATTTACTATTATTATACAATTTTATTAACAATATTTACTAAGTGGGGTAAATTGTTATTGATGACTTGGGAAGTAGAATAAGCAAAAAAAAAAAAAAACCTGCAAATTTTGAGGTACAAATCTGTTCAAGAATAACTGATGCTGTATTAGACACTCCTCTCACGTATGAGAATTGTTAAAAGCTATAATACAAAAAATAATGTAATACATACATATATATACAGACAGCATATGCAATTGATTTGAATTTTTTTTTTTTACTTTCCAATAATGGGTTACACTTTTTAAAAAGAACTTTAACATATTATTTCAAGGAGTCAGAGTGCAAGGGAATTTATGACAGGGAAGCAAAATCGATTCTAAGAAAGGATGTTAAATGGAAATTAATTATGGAAGAAAAATTGAGTAACAATTTGTTGTCTTTATATTGTGATATTACAGCCAGATTACTAATAGCAAGCTAGTACCTATGTACACTGAAAAAAGAAGAAGGGAAAGAAAATTACATTTCAGAAAGAGAGATTTAGATCATCTCTTTGTCTAACAAGTGCTAAAAATAGACTTTTCAGGAATGTTAAAGAATAGCCACTTCTAAAGATACCCACACCACCTGTGCAAGGTGATTCAAACAATACTTCACCTGAAGGGAACAGAGTGGGTGATCTTGAAGACCTTTCAAATACATTCCAAAATTACTTATTTTATTTTGGTAAAAAATAAATTTTGGTTTAATTAGGTATTGAAATACATGTATACCATACTTATGCATTTTACATATGAAACAATGTAGAAATTTATCATTTATTTTTAATTTTATATTTAAAAATTGTTTAGAAATAAACCCCCAAAATAAAAAAATCAGTTAATGTATTGTCCTGTATCCAATTAGTATATTAGTTGCTTTATGACAATTTTAAAGGTCCAAACAGTTAAACACTGTGTTATAGCTTTCAAAACAAGAGCATGAACAAAAATGAAGACCTTGGAGGGCATAACAGCATTTAAATTTTTATTATGTTTGCATGTGTTTTATCCAATTCTGGAATTTAACTTCATAATATTAATATTTGAAAAGTTTCTATAATAGTTTAGGGATTCCCAACCCCAAATTCTTACTTTGATGGTTCTACCATATACTTTAAATTATGGTTGTAAAATTGATATGGGATTCATAATATGTAAGATGAAAATAATTTTTTTTAATTAATTAATTTTGCTTTAAGTGAAAGTTTACAAATCAAGTCAGTCTCTCATACAAAAAGTTATACACACCTTGCTATGTACTATCTGTTCTCCTGCTAATGAGAGAGCACCTTCCTCCTCTCTGTATTCCCCGTGTCCATTTAACCAGCTCCTGTTCCCCTCTCCTTTCTCATCTTGCCTCCAGAGAGGAGTTGCCCACATAGTTTCATGTGTCTACTTGAGCCAAGAAACTCACTCCTCACCGGTATCATTATCTATCATATAGTCCAGTCCAATCCTGGTCTGGAAAGTTGGCTTCAGGAATGGTTCCAATCTTGGATTAACAAAGGATCCAGGAACCATGACCTCCAGGGTCCCTCCAATCTCAGTCAGACCATAAGCCTGGTCTTTTTTACGAGAATTTGAGATCTGCATCCCACTGTTCTCCTGCTCCATCAGGGATTCTCTGTTGTATTCCCTGTCAGGGCAGTGATCGGTGGTACCTGGGCACCATCTAGTTTTTCCAGTCTCAGGCTGATGGAGTCTCTGGTTTATGTGGCCCTTTCTGTCTCCTGGGCTCATCTTTACCATACGTCTTTGGTGTTCTTCATCTTTCTTTGCTCCAGGTAGGTTGAGACCAATTGAAGCACAGAAAAGAATATTTTTATTTAAAGAATATTGTCTTTAAAAAAGGAGCCCTGGTGGTGCAGTGGTTAAAATGCTCAGCTGCTAACCAAAAGGTTGGCAGTTTGAACCCATCAGCTGCTCCTTGGAGAAAGAGCAGTCTGCTTCCATAAGGATTTATAGCCTTGGAAACCCTGAGGCAGGTCTACTTTGTCCTACATGGTTTTATGAGTTGGAATCGACCTGACAGCAGTAGGTTTGGTTGGGTCATTAAAAAATGGGAGGTCGAGGAAAAAAGATTGAGGCTTAAATGAATTAGTTTATGAGACCAAAGGGGGGAAAAATTAGTTTGCATGACAAATAGGTGAACTAAAATTTGGAAGATAAGTAAGCCCAGTTTTCTATTTACTGAGAAAAAATAGACTCATTTCTCACTGAATTTAAGAAATCATTGGAAACTTATGTCTACTAATTTATTGTGAGTGGTTAAATGGTAAAGCCAGTCATGTTTCACATAGAGGCAAGCTGGCGAGAGCTATCTGTATTCTGTTTCTTGAGGTGACACTTTGAATTATATCAACTCAAAACCAGCACCAACAGCTGACGCTAATTTGCTTACTTTCAGAAATCACAGTGAACAAGTGGACAAGCACAGAATAATCTTGTAGATGGAATCTCATCCGTATATTGAAGAGAATCTGCATAGACCCTTTTTAAAGTGCTTAAAAAATAAAGTGAAAAGGTGAGGGAAGCTGTCACAATTTTCCTTATTTTCAAATTACCCTGGGCTGTTGACCAGAAAACATCTTCAGTCTCAAGTGCTATTAATTCATAACTTTCACCAGCTCTGAATTAATTAGGGAAACAATTGTGAAATCAATATACAACACTGCACAGTGATCAGAGTACCAGTGACATACGAAGAGGCCAGTGAATTCTAAGTAATGATGGTTACTGGTGGAGACATGTTCATGCAACACACATGCACAAAATGAGTCATTATCACCATGTGCATGCCCACAGCAGCATGCGTGGTCTTATACTATAAACCCTAAGCCCAATTTTCAATTTGATGAGAATAGTGTGATCGTTATATTTGTGATTCTTTATATCTGCTGTGATATAGTAGAAAACAGAGGTGAATTTCAAATTTTTTGCCAAGTCCAAATTTATCCAGAGGTATTACCCAGTTAAACATTACCGTATTCTAGCCGCAGGTCATGCCAGTGATTTCAGACTAATTTAGGACACAATTAAAATGATTAGAATGTAATATAAAAAAATTGAAAATGACTATCATGCATGTACAATTTACTACTACAGTAAGCTTAAAACCATACCCCCTGCCATCCAGGAACGTGAAACTAGTTTTAAGGAAACAAAAGAGGAATAAGTGAAGAGAGGCTGTCATGTAGCACTTTGCTTATTTTCTTTAATCTTATATTCAATTTTTTTTCACTGAAATAGGCTTATGTGCCTCTTTCAGATTGGAATATACTTAGCTCGATATTTGTTTCTTTCAAACAGTTTAAATATTTAGAAGTGTTCATTGTCAACCTAGGCTTATACTTTTTTCCAGGAAAAAGGAGCTCATGATCATTTTGGCGACCCAGCTGAGAAAGTAACAATGTCAACAACAAAATCTAGCCATGATGTCTCCACCAGGCACCTGGACTAGCTAAGGGCAGCATGAAGATGTTGCATTGAACAGGGCATACGGCAGGCAAGTTAACATGCCAGGTAAAGGGGCACTTTGAGCAACAGATGATGAAATTTGTGTTCGTACATTACCTTTCACATTGCGACCATTGTCTGTTTTCAGCATGTAAGGATAAAAAAAGAGAGAAATACAAAAAGAAGCCTAAAATTATGGTATATACACTAAACTACCTCTTAAAAACAATCACAGAAAACAGAATGTATAAAAACAGAAAATTTAATCTTTGATTGAAATTAGCATATTTTATTATTCAACAAAGTAAAATGTAATACTAAAAATAATATCTGCAGTAATAAAAATTCATGCTTAAGTATGTGAAACATTTATCTCAACTTAAATAGATTCCAAGATAGAGACTTTATAGTTATGGCAGTTTGGAGAAAGATATCCCCAGCTGTCTTCAGTTGTCATCAAGCCTTTCAACCTTGTCAGAAGCCAGTTTTAGCATCTCCTCAACAATCATTTATGTTGATTACACAAAGGAAGACTACAAGACATTTTGCATGTTGTCATTTTTTTGTATAATGTAAGCTATTACCCTAATAAGGGAAAATGTTTCTAAGACAACAGGCTACCATAGCAAACCAATTTGCATTATTAATCACAGTTTTATTAACTTCCCTATAAATACATTTCAGTGCATATTTTGCAACTAACAAATATAACTTGAAGAGTCATTTCTAGGCAAATATGATGACAAGAAACCAGTGAAAGGTTTGACTGTTTAAAAGGAGCATGGAATTGTCTTATTTATGTTATTAATATACTCAGTGTAGTACCTAGAAGATTTAGGAATTCATTTATGTTAAAATGGGCGGTTTCCAAATCTCAGACTTGAGTGTTTTCAGATTTATTTTGAAATTAGCAACCTGACTCTTTGATGTGTATTTGCTGCTAACAAAATATGCATCACTAGTTTTGAAACAAACAAGCTTAAAATAAATGAAGTTGTGTCAAAACCATTCAAATATAGCCAAGATTTGACAAATCTGTTCGAAATTTTGTTGGCATCTATGCTAACAATGTGCATACTTAAAATCTTAGGATATATCATAATCGTTTCAAAGCTTATAATGGATGCAATTCCATAGTTTGGTCTATTGAATTGCTGGAGTCGGCGTTGCCTCAGACAGAGATACGCAGATAAGATTGTACCTTACATGACAACTCTGTTCCCTCTTTGAGGGATCACAAAAAGTAGGTAAGGATAGAAGAATCACAGTGAGAGATCTTGGATTACATACAATTAATACCTCCACAGGAAGCTGGATCCAAAGATCACTAGTAAAAGAACAACCACTTGCAAGCATTTAAAAATTGTAATTGTACTCAACACACCTGGGAATTGTATATAAAAATGTGTAAATTTCAAGAAACCAAACCAAAAGTTACATTATATAGTTAATGCTGCTTTGACGCTGTAAGGCAGTGCATGTGGTCTGTGCATTGGTGCTAGCTGAGACCTATTTGTTGTTCATCCGTGACAATATAAGCGCAGAAATCAGAGCAAGCATTTAAAATCCTTACAGAAATTTGGCAGAGTTATTTTACGTCATTGAATTGAATTAGAAAAAAATTGGGGTTTATATTTTGTACGTCTACTTTTTAATTTTATTTTTCTAGTAATACATTTTTATTATAATTAAAAATGTATTGGTCCATGACAGGTTAGGAAAAAAAATTTGGTCTTTCATCACAAATGGTTTGAGAAGTACAGTTCTAAGGTACTTGATAATGTGGATTAAATGAAAGAATAATATAAAGTATCACACATAGATATATTTACAAAATATTTCAAATTTTGTAAGGATAGCCTATACATAGAGGGAAATGTCCTCTTCTTGAGTGAGAAGACAGCAACCTGAATTCAAAAAAATTACATGGATCCATAAAACTAAAACCTATTTTAAAAGTTTTCCATCTCCGTTTACTAATGGACAAGTTTCTTAAAATATATAGAAGTATGTAGCCTTAGGAAGTATAGCTATTTCTGCAATAATCAGTGATTTTGTAGCTAAAACTGCTCTAAAGTAGAAGTACAAAATGTCCTCTAAATTTATCAGACTTAGCCACATGTCAACTGCAGCATCTGTAACACAGTAAGACAGTGACATATTTTCTGAAAATAACATAGCCTGGGTGGGGGAGGAAAATTAAGGATGATCTTAACACCAAGTGTCTATGTAAAGTACTTGTGCCGAGAAATCCAAAAAATATTAAATTATTAAATCATCCTTTCCCATATATGGCACTTAATTGTATCAGTAACTGTGTACTAAGTAGAGACCACATAAATGAAAACAGTAAAGTTAAATCATGAAATCTTATCTAAATTACTCAGTACCACTGTCAAAACACAGACTTAAGTCTGTGCTAAGCACTGATTATGTACCAGTTTAAGATTCAAAGACAACAAAAAATTTTTTTTTTCTGAATATAGCTATACCATACATAATTCAGGTTCCAGGCAATGAAGCCAGTCTCTGAAAAGTCCACATGGTTGCTAAAGATGACGACACCAACTAGACTAACTGAAGCTTATGTTGGTTACTTGAATGACCATATTGACTTTGTTGTTGCTGTTCAGTCATAGGAACCATTGCTCAAAGGTCAAATTACAGAGATCTCATTCTGTTAGGAGATATTGCTCATTCCATTACTAGGTGGCATAGAGCCTTAGATGATTATTCAGTTTCAGAATTGTCCTTGATTTTATTTTCCTTTTGACCCTCTTTGGACGACAGATTAAAATGGATGAGCTAATTGCTCTTGTACCATACACACTTTTTCAAACCTATCTTACAGAAAACTGTTCCTTTTGCTTCTGTGATATTGATTTATCTCTCTTTGATTTTTCTTTCCTGCCAACTCATTTTTTTTTTTTTTTTTTACCATTTCTTCCTTCACTTCAGTGTGCTTTTGAATTAAGATCCCCCATCCCTAAGACTTGATCCTAAAATTCTCATTTAAATTTCAGTGTATTATTGTGTATATGACTCATTATTTTCTAATGTGTGTGCTCAGGAACATAATTCCCCAGCATGGGACTTTCAATGTCACAGAAACATTTATTGAGCACCTCCCATGAGGCAGACGATTGGGGTGGATATTAAGGATGTAGAGCCAACTAAGCCGAAGCTCCTGTGCTGGAGGAGCTTATGGCAACATAAATGCTTGCATACCTAACAGTGATGGCAAACATATAATAAATAATAAAAATACAATGTAATAAATGCTACAATATATGTAAAGACGCTTTGCACACTCAGGTGTGAAATCATTTAATTCTTCTGGTCTTGAAAGGGAGAAATGAGCCCCTAAGGTAGGGGGGTGGCATTTGAACTGGGTCTTAAGCTATCTATGAATAGCAGTGTCAAGAGGGACAAAGTGGAAAAGAGTATTCAGGGCAGAACGGAGTAATGAAGCAAGAAAATGCATGATACATTCTTGGGAAAAGGCAATTATCTTTGCACAGGTTTAGAATAGAGTATATGGTAGGGGAGGGCAGGGTTTCCAGGAGCAGGAGTGAGTGAAGGAAAGCACACAGGATTCATTACATGGATTGACTGTAGAATCTGGAGAAGGATAGTTCTGGGTTTGAATTCAGGCTCTGACATTGACTAGCTCTGTAACCTTGGGCCAGTTATTTATTTAGCATGGAGCCCTGGTGGCACAGTGGTTAATGCTCTGTGAGTCAAAAATAGACTCTATGGCACCTAGTAGCAACAACCACTTTCACTACTGGCTAATTTAAAAGAATGTGAGCATAAAAAAGGCAGGAGGAAATCAATAAATTTTGACTTTGGGTTTCAAGTTGGTTTTGGTTGAGCTCAGGACATTCAGGGTTATTTTTCCCCCAGACCTTTCCCCTTCCCCCTATTTAGCCCTGAACCCCACCAGTTTATAGTTTCTGATCGGTCAGTATATCACATTTAATACACTCAATCCTTTGGAAAGAGCTGATCAATAAAATAATTGTGTGATGACATACCACATTTTCTGCCCAGGGCATGATTGTTAAACTCAGCAAAATTAATTATGCTTGAGATCAAAGTGTTCATCACATACGAGCATCTCATAATAAGCATTAATTAATTAATACCCCATGAGGTAGGCAGCTAATGGTTATCATACTATTACAGACACCCAGGTACAGAAGCCAGAAGGAACCAAGTTACTCCCTAGAGCTCAAAAGAGGAAATCAATAACAATCTTGAATGTAGGACTCACATTTTTAATAGCCTTTAATCACACTTCTTCCCTCAAAGCATGAGGATTAACATGGAAATAAACAACAATATGAAAATAACCTTTCATTACCCATTAATACATATTTCCATGTAAAAAAAAAAAATAGAACGTACCTTCACTGGCATGCCGGTCTCTAAATATGCTCTTGGGGTGGACACTGAATCCTTCTATATTGTGCACGGAAGATGCCCTCCGTATACTACAAAGGCTTTCCCTGGATCTGGAATGGGTCAGCTGGGAACTGGACTGCAGCATGTCAGGATAGAGTCGGTCCCATTGCCTTTTAGGAGAGGAATGGTCAAGAGGTCCAGATATATTCACCAAGGGAGAACATTTGCTGGGCTGTATCAAAGCTTTTGTGTCATCTGCTTCAGAGGGACTGCAGCTTTCTTTTGTAGGAGACTTAAAGTGTTTCATGGCTACAGAATCATCACTGTGTTTAGAAGAATCGATTACTACCGCATCAGGGTCTTCCTGTGGTAAGGACTGCTTCCGGTAGGTGAGAACTCTCAGCCCAGGGAACTTCAACCCAAAAAGTTTGCCTACACGAGACAGGAAAGAGCATTACTAGAAGATAAAAGAATATACACCTTAAAAAACAAAACAAAAACAAAAAAAACGCCACTACGACCATCAACAAAACAGCCATTGTTGACTCATGTTAAATCCAGGAAAAAAGCGTTATTAATCAGTACTTAATAAAGCCAGTTAAAGTCGAAATGAAAGATAATGTAAGCAAACTTCTCTGAGAGCAATAGAAATTCTCAAGTAAATTGCAAGAAAACATTAAAATAATTTTGTCATGTTTCTGATGGTCAAATACATCCAGTGGTATGAAATCATTATTTGGATGATACCAGGCTTTTATTTTCATATTTTTTAAATTAAAAACACATATTCACTATACATCCTCCTTTCTAGGGAATTTGAAGAAGGAGCAGAGTTTAGAAAGGAAAAGAAGGAATAGGGCACTGTATTTAAAGACACAGACACAGGAATGGGCACTGTGTGTGTGCGCACGTGTGTGTGCATGTGATGTAGTGGGGGTAGGAGGGAAGGGAGTGAGGTGGAGGTAAGAAGCTGACCTGACATATATCTAGAGGGTTTGTATTGGATAATACTGTGAGCTGAGCTTGGATGGGAAAAGTGGGGTCAACTGTGTATGAGCAGTTCTTCATTCCATCTGGAATTCTTCAAAGGCTTTTTGTTTCAGAAAGAAATGTATTCCAGAGATAAGAATTTCTTTTACCTGCCAGTTTTGCATTTTTAAATCTGAGATTATGACACTAAATGTCATTTATAATGTCTCGGAGTGAATAGTGCAATAAAGGGTTACAAAATTTAAATATTAAAGAGTGAATATGGAAAACTTAAATATTAGCTAATAAACACATAAACTCACTGGTAGTAGAAAAGCATAAATGAAAACAAGAGGATATCATTACCGCTCTTCAATTGAGCAGTAAATGAAAAAAAAAAGAAGTATGACATCCAGTGTTGGCAAAGAACACTGGTGGACATTCTGACACTTTGCTGGCAGAATGAAAATTTCTACCAACTCTTTGAAAAGTAACCTGTCAATTTCTATTAAAATGAGAAAAACACATTTTTATTTGACCCTGCAGTCCTATTTACAGGTTATTACAAGGTACAAACACTAGACACAATCTGAATATCCACCAGAAGGAAAAGGTTGAATAAATTATGGTGTTTTAATACTTTGGAATCTTATGATGTTTTTAAAAATACAAGAATGTGTGTTTGTTTTGATTTGGAAGGTAGTTCATAATATAGTATTATGCTAAAAAACAAATTGCAGTTTAGTTTGTGTATGATGATCTTATTTCATTAAAAATTTTAAAAGCCTATATTTGTCCATACATGCTATGTGACAGTGGAGAAAGATATGGAAGAACACACTCAAAATTTTTAATGCAGATTAGCTCAGTGAGTAGGTTTGAAGGTACAGAGTACAATATATTGCATTCTTTTTTTTATTTATCTCTCTTGTTTGAGTATTAGATCAAGCATGCAGTCTTTTATAATTAAAAAAAAAATAGTTAAACTTCTACACCTAAAAGATAAGAGAAAGCATCCAAACAATGTAATTCAAAGCTTCAAGTATTATATTAAAAAAAAAATGCAAAGTTTCTAATTTTTATTGCCAACACAGTAGTCTAGTTCCCCATCATCTCATGACTTTATAATTATAATCTTCTCTCCTAGCCGGTCAGCCTGTGTGTTTGGACTACAATGCTACCTACCTTCCTATATTCTTTAAGGAATCAAATCAACTACATCTGTGGAAAGAAATGATGGAAAAGCTCAATATCATTAGTCAGAACAAAGCCAGGGGCCGACTGCAGAACAGACCATCAATTGCTCACACGCAAGTCCAAGTTGAAGTTAAAGAAAATTAGAACAAGTCCATGAGAGCCAAAGTAGGACCTTGAGTATATCCCACCTGAATTTAGAGACCATTGAACACTAATGACGGAAGACCAGACAAGTTGTTGAATGACATCAAGGACATCATAAGAGAAGAAAACAAGAGGTCATTAAAAAGACAGGAAAGAAAGAAAAGACCAACATGGATGTCGGAAAAGCCTCTGAAACTTGCTCTTGAATGTCGAGTAGCTAAAGCGAAATGAAGAAATAAAGTTAAATAGCTGAACAGATTTCAAAGAGCAGTACAAGAAGACAAAATAAAGTATTATAATGAAATGTGCAAGGACCTGGAGATAAAAACCAAAAGGGAAGAACATACTCAGCATTTGTCAAGCTGAAAGAAACTACAGGAAAAATTCAAGCCTCGAGTTGTAATACTGAAGGATTCTATGAGGAAAATATTAAATGATGTAGGATGCATCAAAAAAAGATGGAAGGAATACACAGAGTCACTGGACCAAAAAGAATTAGTTGATGTTCAAACATTTCAGGAGGTAGTATAGGATCAAGAACCAATGCTACTGAAGGAAGAGGCCCAAGCTGCAATGAAGGCATTGGCAAAAAAGAAGTCTCCAAGAATTGACAGAATACCAATTGAGATGTTTCAACAAACAGAAGCAACACTGGAAACACTCACTTGTCTACGCCAAGAATTTTGTAAGACAGTTATCTGACCAGCCGACTGTAAGAGATCCATATTTGTACCCATTCCAAAGAAAGGTGACCCAACAGAATGTGGAAATTATCGAACAATATCATTAATATCACACACAAGTGAAATTTTGCTGAAGGTCATTCAGAAGTAGTTGCAGCAGTACATCGACAGGGAACTGCCAGAGAGCCAAGTCAGGTTCAGAAGAGGATGTGGAATGAGGGATATCATTGCTAATAGATGTATCCTGGCTGAAAACAGAGAATATCAGAAGGATGATTACCTGGGTTTTATTCTGTGGCATTCAACTGTGTGGGTCATAACAAATTATGGATAACATTACAAAGCATTGGAATTCCAGAACACTTAATAGTGCTCTTGAGGAACCTGTACTTAGACTGAGAAGCAGTTCTTTGAACAGAATAAGGGAATACTGCATGATTTAAAATTAAGAAAGGTGTGGGTCAGAGTTGTATCCTTTCACTGTACTTATTCAATCCGTATACTGAGCAAATAATCTGAGAAGCTAGACTATATGAAGAAGAAAGTAGGATCAGAATTGGAGGAAAACTAATTAACAACCTGCAATATACAGATGACACAACTTCCTTGCTGAAAGTGAAGAAGACTTGAAGCAGTTACTGATGAAGATCAAAGACCACAGATTTCAATATGGATTACACCTCAACATAAAGAAAGCAAAAATCCTCACAAGTGGACCAATGAACAACGTCGTGATAAACCGAGAAAAGATTGAAGTTGTCAAGGATTTCATTTTACTTGGATCCACAATCAACACTCATGAAAGCAACAGTCAAGAAATCAAAAGATGCATTGCATTGACCAAATCTGCTGCAAAAGACCCCTTTAAAGTGTTAAAAAGCAAAGATGTCACCTTAAGGACTAAGGTGTGCCTAACCCAAGCCATGGCTGGACCATGACTACAGAAGACTGAAGGAGAATTGATGCCTTTGAATTATGTTGTTGGTGAAGAATATTGACTATACCATGGACTGCCAGAAGAACTAACAAATCCGTCTTGGAAGAAGTACAGTCAGAATGCTCATTAGAAGGAAGGATGGCAAGATTTCGTCTCACATACTTTGGACATATTATCAGGAGGGACCAGTTCCTGGAGAAGGACATCATGTCTTGTAAAGTAGAGGGTCAGCAAAAAAGAGTGGCTGCAACAATGGGCTCAAGCATAACAATAGTGAGGATTATGCAGGATGTGGCAGTGTTTCGTTCTGTTGTACATAAGGTAACTATGAGTTGGAACTGACTCAGTGGCACCTAACAACAATAACAAAAACAACATATTCTTTAAATGTTATAGGCATTGTTATCTTTACTATATTTACTATTAGTTTTTCCTCAATGCATTGAGGATGGTTCTAAAGCATAAAAGAACACTTTCAAAACTTAGAGCAGTTCTTCATTTTATTTCACTTAGGCTTCCACTGGATAGTCCTGTCTACATATATATATTTTCAATTACCATCTTTAATCCAATGACTTAAAAGTTTGTATTTCCAGCTCAAACCTCTCCTCTGAATCCCAAACCTGCATATCTAATGGCTTCATCAATGTGTCAGTTTAGAAATCATAAAGACCTCTCAAGATCTCAAAGCAATACAGGGCTGGTGGTTTTGTAAAAGGTACAACTACCATGGAAAACAGTATGGCATTTCCTCAAAAAGCTAGAAATACAAATATGTTATGATCCAGCAATCCCACTCCTAGGTATATACCCTAGAGGTCTAATAGCAGTGACATGAACAGACATATTCACACCTATGTTCATTGCAGCATTATTCACAATAGCAAAAAGATGGAAACAACCTGTACACCCATCAACTGATGACTGGATAATCAAATTGTGGTACATACACACAATGGAATACTATGCAGCCGTAAAGAATAATGATGAGTCCTCAAAAACATTTTATAACATGGACAAATCTGGATGACATTATGCTGAGTGAAATAAATCAATTACAAAAGGACAAATATTGCATGGTCTCGCTTTTATAAAAAGATAAGAACAGGTAAACACACAGAAAGGAACAATCTTTGATGGTTACCAGGGATGTGAGGGGCAAGGAGAGGGAATCACTTTGCAGAATAGATACGTGTTATTTTTGGCAATGGGAAAGGCAATGCCCAATATGGTAAATGATGACCAAGGTAAATTATGATGCTAAGAAGTATACAAGAATCAGGAACAATTTTGGTAAATGCTATAACATACATAATTTTGCAACAAAAGTTAACAACCAAAAATATGTGTATGGTTACATAGGTAGGTATGTATGCACCTATGTGTATAGGAAGGCACATGTGCGTACACGGGTGTGCACGTACAGGTGTATCTGTAGCCATGTGTATATACATGCTTGTGTGTGCAGCTTGTATATTCATATATATAATAAAGCACATAGGGAGCACAGTTATGGATACTTCCAAGACATAACCAAACACTTCACAGGATTGGTTTACTGGGTCTGAAGACTTAGGACCATAGTCTCATGGGACAACTCAGTCAATTGGTGTAACATAGTTCGTAAAGATACTATTCTACATCCTAGTTTGGTGAGGATCATCTGCGGTCTTAAAAGCTTGCGTGTGGCCATCTAAGATACAACTATTGGTCTGTACTCATCTGGAGCAAAAGAGAAAGAAGGAAACCAAAGACTCAAAGAAGAAACTACAGAACTAATAGCCCACACGAATCACTGCCTCAACTATCCTGAGACCAGAAGAAATAGATGGTACCTGGTTACCACTGGAAACCCTGGTGGCATAGCAGTTAAGTGCTACGGCTGCTAACCAAAGGATTGGCCATTCGAATCCACCAGGCGCTCCTTGGAAACTCTACGGGGCAGTTCTACTCTGTCCTATAGGGTCGCTATGAGTCGGAATCGACTTGACGGCACCGGGTTTGGTTTTTTTTTTTTTTTTTCAGCTACCACTTTTTTTTTTTTTTTACCACTACCAACCATTCTGACCAGGAACTCAATAGATGGTCACAGATAGAATGGGAGAAAAATGTAGAACAAACCTCAAATTCCTAAAAATAGGCCAGACTTACTGAACCAGTCTGGACTAGAGGATACTCTGAGACTATTGTCCGGAGATAGCTTTTAAACTTGGAACTAAAGCCACTCCTGGAGGTCACCTTTCCACTAAAAAATTGATTAGCCATAAAATAAACAATGTCACCTGTGAGTGCTGTGCTCCTTTAAGTAATTGTTCATATGAGACCAAATGATCAATATTTACCCTAAAGCAAAAATGAGAAGGTAAACAGGGGCAGGGAAGCTAGATTGAAGGGAACAGAATAACCAAAATGGAAATAATGAGAATGCTGACACAGTGTTAAAAATGGAACCAGTGTCACTGAACAGTATGTGTAGAAATTGTTAAACGGGAGCCTAATTCTCTGTGTGAACTCTCACCAAAAATACAATAAAAGAAAAAGAAACCTCATAGCAAATCCATTCTCATAATCTATTCCTCCAAACACAGCCCTTATTGTCAGGGAATGGCACCACAATCCATCCAGTTGTGCAAGCCTGAGATTCAAGAGCCAGTCTAGATACTGTTCTTTCTTTCACTCGATCCCCAAATTATGATGATTTCACCTCCTCAATATCTTTTTAATGTTTCCACCTCTCTCACGTCCACCCCTCTCACTTTTGTCTAAGCTACTCTCATGCTTCACATGATATCCTGCAATAGCCTGTTAACCCCTTTCTACATTTGTACATTTACTTCCCATCCTTTAAAAAATCCTCCCCAAAAATTCATTTCTGATAATGTAGATAATTGCTTACTACCTTCTCTCCCCACCAATAACTTCCTGCTTTGGGGAAAAAACAAAACTATTTCTAGTTTGTGTAAACTACCCCTCCAGTTTCATCTCTCCTCCTTGCTCTCTAGGATCTAGCCACTCATGTCTTTTTAATTCGTCAGGCTTTTTGATTCCTCCAGAGGCCTGTGCTTTTTTCAGATTCAGGGCTTCCTTCTGTTTGATACTTTTTACTTTACCTCCTTAGCTCATCCTTCAGAGTTTAGCTCCAAAGTTATTTCCTTAGTGAAGCTTTTTCTTCCCTCTATATTAGACTAGCAGCCCCTTCACAGCTTTCACCACAGTTAGTAATTATGCACTTGTTCATTTTCTGATTAGCACTACTCTCTCCCACTGAACTGTAGGCCTCACAAGGGCAAAGATCCTGTCTATTTTGCTCACCATTGAGTCCCAGCCCCAAAAGAATGCCTGAGCACAGGACGTGAATTTCCATGAGCACATTCTAAACTGAAAATGTGCTTCAATTTCGACTGTGAAAAAAGTAGAATATTTGATTACTCTATCTTAGAGAATCTTAGCCTCCAGGAATGTTGACTGATATTTACCAAAAGCGATTGATTAAGCAGAACCCAATAGCTCATGAAAATGGTCAGGTCTTTTATGCCTAGGAGTCCCTGTATGACACAAATGGTTAAGTGCTTGGCTATTACTAACCAAAAGGTTGGTGATTCTAATCTACCTAGAGTTGCCTTGGAAGAAAGGTGATCTACTTCCAAAATATCACAGCCATTGAAAACCCTATGGAGAAGTTCTACCCTGAAACACATGGAGTCACTATGAGTTGGAATCAACTTGATAGTGACTGGTTTGGTTTGGGTTTTTTATACCATGTACTATATACCTGTTGGGGTCCTGGTAGCACAGTGGTTAAGAGCTCAGTTGCTAATCAAAAGGTTGGCAGTTTGAATCCAATTCTATGGGGCAGTTCTACTCTGTCTTACAGGGTTGCTATGAGTCAGAATTGACTCAACCTGTTAAAATTCTTATTGTTAATTTTATATTTTATTACAGACATAATTGATCGCTACCATTCTGTTTTTAGAAAGTAAATAAAAATGTTTTCAAGCTCTTGATCAGGTATTGAAGTTTATGAAAAAAACCTGTTAGAGAAAATTTTAGACTTACGCTAATATTTATTGTAAGCATTCATTTGTGGGCTAGTGGTTAACAGTGTTAAATATTATTGGAATAGAATTTATCTCTCAAGGAAAAGACATGACACAATGCACAGACAAATCCCCAGTAAATTCACCATTAAACTTGGAATTAATAAAATTTAGAGAGTAAGCAATCTGTGAAAATAAGATTAAACAACAGGTGCATCAGAGAAACTGTTTTGCAGGTGTTCATACATACTTCTCCTAACTTTTATATGCTCAAGTAAATTGCCAAGTTAAAAATCAGTGAACTGTATCCAAGTCATTTGATTAGTTTTTAATGCACACAAAATTGAGTTATAAAGCAGTTTACAAATCAATTCTGCAAGCTTATTACAAAGCATTGAATGTCAATGCCTACTTTTATTCATTTTTCATTAGTTACATTACTCTCCTTTAAAAACAATTCACTGGCTTTCTTAAATTTGTGACCAAGCAAGGCATTTAGCTTGCTCCTATAGTTTAGTCATATCCAAGGTGGTACAGATGGTCTTTTCTGCATCACTGGGCTAATATGATCATGTTATATTGCATTACAGATTTAGCTGTCTAACTGTAGTTCATCTGGAAAGAATACACATTGAGAATTTTGTTCACAGCTAGCACTTTCAGGCATGAAATATAAAACATAGATGAGGGTAACCTTATAGTTATTAACACTGGAAGAAAAACCTTATAAGTTAAGTCTCATATTTTATTATAACTTGGAATGATTAAAATAATACTATGTTGTCCAAAACAAAACAAAACAAAACCCATTGTCATTGAATCGATTCCAACTCATAGTAACCTGACAGGACAGAAAAGAACTGCCCCACAGGGCTTTCAAGAAGCAGGGTGGTGGATTTGAACTGCTGATCTTCTGGTTAGCAGCTAGCTCTTAACCACTACACCACCAGCGCACTCAATAAATCTAAAATTAAAAAAAGAACACAATTTTCACACATATTTTCAAATTCCCAGAATTACCAATACCACTAACTTACTTAAACATAATTCTTTAAAATATAACTTTTTCCTCCAAGAAGGTATATAGTTACTTACATACATAAAGTCATAATTAATTCCTACTTTTTTTTCTTTCTCAGGGCATGTCACTTTTTTGAAGCTGCTGAATTCAAATTTGGCAGATACGTCTACATGTATCCCATGCCATATTTAATTAGGGGCTTTTCTGTTTTCAACCAAGAAAGCTCACAGCTATTCCCATCTCTTTTTCTTTGAAAAGCCTGGTATTAGACTTCAATCCATACATGCAAAGATGTTAAATACTTGGCCCAAGGTCAAATAGGAAAACAGGATATAGTCAGAACAAAGCAGCAGTTTTTTAGTTTAATTTCAGGGATACCCATGATTTGGTGTATTCTTGGGTCTTAAATACCCATATGAGAATCTGATGAAAATCATGACTTCTTGTCTCTATATAAATGTAGACAAATGGATACACAGAATTTTACCTACGATTTTGGAAGTCAAATGACTATTTACCCATCAAAACCCTTCTAATGACCTCCCCTTATACCCTGTAGGATTAGCACACTGAATATTCCTTCCAATTTTTGAAGTTCTTTGCTTTCCTATTTGTGCTAACCACATTTTTTATAAAGTTCTCAATGATCACAACTACATTTTTTACCCTATCTCCTATGAGACAGAATTGACGTGACAGCAATGGGTTTGGTTTTTTTGGTTTCCTATGGTAATGAAACTTTAGAAAACTGTTTCACTAAACTTTCCCAGATTGAGTCGCCTCAACTAACTGAGTCATTATTCATTCTCTTCCTCGGTTTTTGGGAGCTGGTTCTCAAATACTAGAGTTTGAAAGAAAAATATTTATTTTAACCTCAAACAATTCTTCTAAATTAGAAGCTTATCAAAGAATATTAGAAATAATGATCTCTTCTGCAGAAAAACAAATATTCCTGCAAAATCCTCCACTTTGTCACAATCATTGAGATTCCTCACAATGCAACTGCAAATTCCCAATCATTCCCTTGGTTCAATTTCTCATCATTCCTATGAAATCTCAGAACTTTGATTATCTAATAACTTTACAAACAAAATCCAACCAAATAAAATTAGAAAAATTTTACTCTTGCTTGGTACTGCTTAGTTGAATTATGGACTGAAAAGTAGACAAAAAATTAAGTTCAAGAAGTGATACATGCTAGAGAATATAATGGGGGTAAAGAGAGGACATATGTGTGGGGGGGGAGTGGGGTGGGGGAGAATTTGGAGGCCATAAACTGAGAAATTTCCCCTCACAAAGGATTAAGGATAGTGGAAAGGTATCTTCGACTGGATCCTTGAAAACACTTGGAAAACAGTTTAATGAGAAGCGCTCTCAGGAGATAAATCTGTGAGGAAGAGAAGAAGACAGGATTGGGCAAAAGGAATGAAATTGCCCTGCAATTGCAACTGAAGTGCCAGCCAATCCTATGAGGAGTTTTGGAGCTGGGATAGCCCTTCAGAGTTATCCCAAATTGAAAACAGACTATCTGGCCTTTGTGTCCCTGCATCAGCCAGTCATTGGCTACAGTCATCCCATGGGAAGGACCATAACCTTGGGTGAAGCAGCTCCCTCCTTTGACTATTGTGTGCCCGGAAGGGTCCATACTCCCAGCAGCCGGGCTGTTAAGGTGTCAGCCTTGAGGAGAGTGTCTGGGCTGAGAGCCAGCATCCAGTACAGGGGGAAAGAGATAGCCAAATTTTGGTCTGAAACAATTATGATCTGAATTACGTTTATTGTCAGCTATTATCACATGAAATGAGAATTTGTGAGTTAATGTACCTTTCAAAAATCAGGGTACTTGCAAGTATGACACTTAAATTGGAAGCCTTAAAAACATAGTATGATTTTTCTCCAGCCAGCTATCTGGATGTGCAGAGAAACCATGCCTTTGATCCCTGAGTCAGAGACAGCAAATGATCAAATTTGATGGGAGAAATGGGGAAGATAATTGACATATCTGCTTTTGCTTTTTTTAGGGAGAAAACTTACATAGAGGCCCTCAGCACGGTGATGAAAGATTCCTACTCCTAAATATGCGAGGGTGTATGATGCCACCCATGGGCTGCCAGAGCGGCACAGAATGTTGTCAAAAAGGCTGTAGCTAACAGTAAAAAAAAAACTGGGAAAAATAACAATCAGTGTGAAATAAGTACTGATCAAGTGGCTACCTTGATTAATGGATGAAAAATGGGGCAGTGTAGCCAGGGCAGTTCTGGTATTAGTAATAACACAAAATCATCGTTAATAATTCTGGTGAATTCCATTAATAACATCACAGAATTCTCTGATCTAGTAAACCTGAAACTAAGTCTCCCTTTAAGGGAGCATGATGTGGTCAGTACTACCTTGAAAAACTGAGAATCTTATGACATCTCCAAGCGGAACACATAGTCAAAGAACAAGCAAGATCTTACAAACAAGGCGGTGAATGAAGTACCAGACGGGAATGTTGGAGTGCTGTGAGTGCTGCACCCTGTAATGCATGTGCAGAGGTGGGGGCGGGGGAGGTTAGTGCTGCAGCGGGCCTAAGGCAGCCACAGGAGCTGAAGGAGCAGCAGAGGACTTTTGTGCACGGGCTCACAGATGTTGATGATGTCTCAGAGACACTGCTTCCAACTTGGCAGGATCAGCATGACAGCAAAGACGTAGAAAACACGGGCTTGAGATAGGCAGATAAGTCAGAAAACAGGACAAGGCTGTAGATCACTCTTAGCCACCCAAAGTTAAAGTCCCTCAGTGAGGAGTGCTGGGAACTAAGGCAGACCACACACCAGTATTGTATATATCTACCTATATTTCTATGTATTAAGATAACTACTTAATAAATCAATGCATGGTTTACCTATATTGTTGTTTCATTTCTTTTTGATAGGTTTCTTCCTTTTCCAAATGCCACATTAAAGAGTCCATTCAAGTGCTGTTAAAGCAATAACACCTTAATGTAGACTGACCCTCCTGGGTGACCATGTAGCCATCACATTGACAGGAACTCTCTTGAAGGAGTGTTCCAGGCACAAGTGGTGCAGACACCAGTTACCCAAATGCTGTATGAATAGGAACTGTCCATGATTTGAGTGTTGCTAGGTAACAAGATCTTCTGGATGATCCTTACCTGGAGCATTCTGGTGGGGATTTGCCAATTCAGGCATTCATTCACATTTATTGTTAGTAAAGGGATAATGCATAGTTTTTTCAGCTACTAGAAATTTTCTTGAGCTTAGATACATGTATTTTGTCCAGTGTGGAAAATATGATATCACATCGATTACAACCTGTAACTGAACTTTCCCCAGATTTCTTTTTGCAGCCATGTCATGGTTCCTGTTTCTATCAAATTTAATCCTTAAAAGAAGGAAACTTCCAAACACATAAGAAAAGTAAACATTACTTACATTGTAAAACCTTTAATTAAATTCATCTTTGTAATGGAATGTTTCTATAATAATGCTCACTGAGTGGGAAACTCTGTATTACTACTGCGGGTCTTCATTTTTGAATTAAAGAATGACTTTCAGCTCCAATGGAGAACAGTAAAAATACTGTGAATACCCTTTTATAAACGAGCTATACAGAAAATTTCTTTGTTTCTTGAGGTCTGAAAACTGAGATACAAATTTGAAGGAGTAACGTAACTATTTAGGCAAGTATGTATTGTATTTGTCGATTATTCTGAGTATTAAGCCCAAAGCATATGAATGCGTCTGTAGTGGCTTAAATTAGCTAGATAATTGCCTAAATTATCAACTGTATTTTGTGTGTATAGACTTAGCTTTAGTTGAAGCTTTTAGAGTAATCAAACTTTTATTTTTGTAAGCAGAAACGTGAAATTCTCTTTTGATTTGGAGTGTATAATTTTATCGTACCTTGGTAAGACTAAATGACAAAGTTCATTTGTAAAATTTACTGTGAAAGTAAGATACTATAGAAATTTGGGTTTTTTATATGTAGTTTCATTTAATATTTATTTTTATAGTTTTCTTTAAATATTACTTAGCTTATACTAGTTGTTCTCAAGCTTTAGTGGACATCAGAACCACCTGAATGACTTGTTAAAATATGGACTGGAAGGTCTCATCTCCAGAGCTTCTGAATCAATAGTTCTGGTGTTTGTTGTTATGGTTGTTAGTTGCTGTTGAGTTACCTCCAACTCACGGCAACCCTATGTATCACAGAACAATGTGCTGCCCAGTCGACTTGAGTGGATTGTTGTGGGTATTGTATCAATCCATCTCCATGAGACCATGTTCCGCTGCTATTCATAAGGTTTTCACTGGCTAATGCTTTTCAGAAGTAGACTGCCTGGTCCTTCTTTCTAGTCTGTCATAGTCTGGAAGCTCAGCTGAAACCTGTCCTCCATGATGGCCCTGCTGGTATCTGAATACCAGTGGCATAGCTTCCAGCATCACAGCAACACACAAGCCCCCACAGTATGACAAACTGACAGACAAGTGAAGAGGACTTGAAGCACTTACTAATGAAGATAGAGACCACAGCCTTCAGTAGGGATTGCACCTCAGACAAAAAAAAAAAAATCCTCACAACTGGACCGATGAACAATATCATGATAAATGGAGAAATGATTGAAGTTGTCAAGGATTTCATTTTACTTGGATCCACAATCAACAACCATGGAAGCAGCAGTCAAGAAATCAAACGAAGCACTGCATTGGGTAAGTCTGCTGCAAAAGACCTCTTTAAAGTGTTAAAAAGCAAAGATGTTACCTTGAAGACTAAGGTGCACTGGATCCAAGCCAGGTATTTTCAGTCGCATCATATGCATGTGAAAGCTGGACAATGAATAAAGAAGACTGAAGAAGAATTGATGCCTTTGAATTGTGGTGTTGGCGAAGAATATTGAATATACCATGGACTGCCACAAGAACAAATAAATCTGTCTTGGACGAAGTGCAACCAGAATGCTTCTTAGAAGCAAGGATGTTGAGACTGCGTTTTACACACTTTGGACATGTTGTCAGGAGGGATCAGCCCCTGGAGAAGACATCATGCTTGGTAAAGTACATGGTCAGTGGAAAAGAGGAAGACCCTCAGTGAGGTGGATTGGCACAGTGGCTGCACCAATGAGTTCAAGCATAACAATTGTAAGGATGGCTTAGGACTGGGCAGTGTTTCGTTCTGTTGTGCATGGGGTCACTATGAGTCGGAACCCACTCAATGGCACCTAACAACAACAACAACAATCTCGATTAGTGTTTTCTTCATTTTTGCTGACCCCCTACTTTATCACACATGATGTCCTTTTCTAGCAATTGGCCTTTCCTGATGCCATGTCCAAAGTAAGCAAGACAAAGTCTCACCATCCTCAATTCTAAGGAGTATTCTGATTATGTATCTTTCAACAACACCACAATTTAAATGCATTGATTCCTCCCATGCCTTCTTTTTTCATTGTCCAGCTTTCACATGCATATGAGGCAACTGAAAGACCATGTCTTGGGACAAGTGTATATTAGTCATCAAAGTGATATTTTGCTTTTTAGAACTTTAAAGGGGTCTTTTGTGGTATATTTGCCCAATGCAATGTATCATTTGATTTCTTATTTGTAGCTTCTGTGGATGCTGAATGTTCATCCAAGTAGAATTTACATTTTGGACATGTTGCATTAAATACATTAATCATATTTTGCCACCATCGCTACTAACCACTTCCAAATCTTCAAGCACCCTTAACAGAAGAGAAAAAATTTTATTTAGCCCACCACTCTGGGGCACAAGTGTGCACCCATACATAAGCGCACAAACACATACACATATACATATACCCTGTTGCCACTGAGTGATTCCGACTCATAGCGACCCTATAGGGCAGAGTAGAACTGCCCTGTAGGGTTTCCAAGGCTGTAATCTTTATGGAAGGGACTGTCTGTGGAGTAGCTGATGGTTTCAACCTCCAACCTTTCTGTTAGCTGTCAAGCGCTTTAACCACTGAGTCACCTGGGCTCCTTGCTTTTATATATACTGCCATATATTTCTTTGTAACCACACTTCCATTTCAGATCATTCAAAGTGATACAAAAAATTTAGAGTTGGTATCTACATTCTGAAGCAATGATACTGCTATTTTGAAGGTTAAAAAAAAAAAAAGGTTAAGATGTAGTTAATTCTGCAAAACTAGATGTATCAGAATTTTCTGTCTTCCTTTCTTTTTTTGTTCTTGTTTTAGTGGCTACCTCTGAAACTACATATTTAAAATAGCTGATATTATTATTTTAAACAGGTGGTAAAATTATATTTAAGAAAAAAATCCATACTGGATTGCCAAACATGCAAAAAAATATGAAGTAGAAATTGGATCTGAAGCTACCAAGCATAATTTGTCTCTCTTTACCTTTTCTGCTTGATTTAACAATCAATTCTTCAAATAATGACATCAAGTAAAGGGACATCTAGACCTTATAATGTAATCAAAGCCAATATCCTGGTTGTAAATTATAGGCCTTTGTAACCCTCTGGAACCAATTTCATCTGCATGTTTGTGCTTCCTCCAATGATTCTCTGACATGAGTGGACAGCTACAGTGTAGGAGAACCTCTACTGAACAGAATCCCTACTGAATTTGCTATGACTTTCACATGAGATACTATTTTAATTGCTTTTTAATTGCAGTATAAAGTTGCACAGGTTGTGCTTTATATCATAGAAGGATACTGTATAGATTATCTTCCATTCAAGAAACCAAAGTTTCAATTCTCTATTTACGTTTAGTTTGAAATGAACACTTTCTTTAAAAACAAAACAAAACAAAAAACAAAAATTTCATTGCTGTGCTGTGGATGTACCCCTCCACTGTTCGCTTCTACCCAATTTTGTTGGACCATGAAAGACAACTGTTCAATGGGGAAAATGAAGACTCTAAAAAGACAATGAAGAAACTAAACTAGGTGATTCCAAAACAAATTACCTTATTGATATTCATGATAAAACTAGAGGCTTGTACTACCTGAATTGTACTCTCAGGGATCATTGAATAATGACTGGACTTGTTAGTGGAAAATACAAAGAAATCAAAGCAGTCATCAAGTTAAAAGAGCAAACCTTTGGTATTAGAATAATTTTTTTACAGTACTTGAATTTTGTTTCTAAATATGTCACCTGGGAGACTGACAAGTTGGTGATTTTGATAGAGCATTTTCCCCAAGTGTGCCATGGTTCAGGGTAAAATATTCAGAATATTGCAATTATGTTAAATTAATATATTTGCCCCAATATTGCTTTAATGGAATATTGTGCTGTCGTTTAGAAGGAAGTAACTGACACTATGAAAAAAAATTATAAACTGATGTAATTTTGATTTAGTGTTTTTCATAGGTTTACAACATTGGCTTTTAGGGCCATATTTTAAAATTTTATTTTGCTATCTGGATTTATACACAGTATAAATCCAATTTATACTTTTCTCAATCGTTAAAGTATTGAGATAAGTTTCCAGCTTCCCATAGGACAATGAAAGATACTTATATTTCAATTTCCTCATGGATTCTCCTTAAAACTACAGAGATCAATAACTGAATCAATGAAAAATACCTACAGTCCCTACCTACAAATCGACTAAAGATAAGAGACATTATAAGCTCCAATTTACATGTAGTTGGACAAATAAACACCCAGCCAGCAGATTTGGCTTTGGAGAAAAAAAAAAAAAACGAAACCCAGTGCTGTTGAGTCGATTCCAACTCATAGCAACCCTATAGGACAGAGTACAACTGCCCCATAGAGTTTCTAGTGAGTGCCTGGTGGATTTGAACTGCTGGCCCTTTGGTTAGCAGCCGTAGCGCTTAACCACTACGTCACCAGGGTTTCCTGGCTTTGGAGAGCAGCCTGTAATACAGAGTCAGGAGGAAACGAAATGAAGAAAGAAGAATGTAGAGATTTCCTATGAGTGATGGAAAAACATACCACATGCAGTTCACCCTCAGAAGAAGAGGGTCGCACAATGAGTTAGAGGTACCGACAGAAGTATCTGTGATCTAACTGGTCAGAGCACTGGGTAACTGGAGAGACAATAGGTAGGGGCCTGAAACATGCATAGGACCACAGGTCACAGCCTTGAGAAAGTACCACTTCTGGGAGACATTGAGTGAACATTAAAGTTGGAGTTATTCATTAGAAGCTGGGAAATAAGGAAGTAGCCGAACACAAGGTTTGTCTACGCTATAGGATACATTAGAACAACCAGAAGAAGACAAAGAAAAAGCAGTGAATGCCATATACTAAAAATATAAAAAACAAGCAATTGCAAACTCCCTACATGGCAGCAATGTAAAAGTGAGTCTTAGAACTGGCCAACTAAGAAAGCTACTCAAACAAAACACAGTCCCCCCACCCCCACTAGAGGGTTTCCTGTTATTGTTGGTCCATGAAAATCCTTCATAAATAGACACATACAAGAAAAATCTAAAATTGATAAAAACATACTATAAGAATGAAACAGAAAATGGGAATAAAAATACATTTGTAGAGAAAACTGTGCTAAAAAAATCTGCTCATGAAACAGAATAGACACATAAAACTCCAAAAATAACTAAAAATATTTAAACCAGTAATTGAAAATATGAAAGAACACCATAAATCAAAATTATAATACACAGGATAGAAATGTAAAAACAACAGAAAGATGTAAAGTAGGAACTAAAAGGTTACAGGAAATAAATTTAGGAAAGAAAAAGGTAAAATCATCTAAAAAATTAAAAAGAAATTACAAGCTGCCTGACAAAGAACCAAACCAAAAAACCAAACCCAGTGCTGTTGAGTCAATTCCAACTCATAGGAGCCCTATAGGGCAGAGTAGAACTGCCCCATAGAGTTTCCAAGGAGCGCCTGGCAGATTCAAACTGCCTACCCTTTGGTTAGCAGTCTTAGCACTTAACCACTAAGCCACCAGGGTTTCCTGACAAGGAACAGATACAGCAAATAGCTCATAGCAACCCTACAGGACAGAATAGAACTGCCCCATAGGATTTCTAAGGCTGGTGGATTTGAACTCCAACCTTTTGGAGTTTTGTTTTTTTTTTTAATTGTGCTTTAAGTGAAAGTTTACAATTCAAGCACTTTCTCATACAAAAACTTATACACACATTGTTATGTGACCCTAGTTGCTCTCCCTATAGTGTGACAGCACACTCCTCTCCATCTGGTATTTCCCCTGTCCATTCAGCCAGCTCCTATCCCCTTCTGTCTTCTTATCTCGCCTCCAGACATGAGCTGCCCTCATAGTCTCATATGTCTACTTGAGCTAAGAAGCACACTCCTCACCAGTATCATTTTATGTCTTATAGTCCAGCCTAATCTTTGTCTGAAGAGTTGGTTTTGGGAATGGTTTTAGTTTTAGGCTAAAAGAGAGTCCAGGGGCCATAACCTCTGGGGTCCCTCCAGTCTCAGTCAGACCATTAAGTCTGGTCTTTTTACTAGAATTTGAGGTCTGCATCCCACTTTTCTCCTGCTCCATCAGGGATTCTCTGTTGTGTTCCCTGTCAGGGCAGACATTGGTGGTAGCCAGGCACCATCTGGTTCTTCCAATCTCAGGCTGAGAGAGTTTCTGGTTTATGTGGCCCTTTCTGTCTCTTGGGTTCATATTTCCTATGTGTCTTTGCTGTTCTTCATTCTCCTTTGATCCAGGTGGGTTAAGACCAATTGATGCAACTTGGATGGCCACTTGCTAGCTTTTAAGACCCTAGATACCACTCACCAAAGTGGGATGCAGAACATTTTCTTAACAAACCTTGTTATGCCAATTGACCTAGATGTCCCCTGAAACCATGGTCCCCAGACCCCTGCCCCTGCTACTCTGTCCCTCCAAATGTTTGGCTGTGTTCAGGAAACTTCTTAGCTTTTGGTTTAGTCCAGTTGTGCTGACTTCCCCTGTATTGCGTATTGTCCTTCTCTTCACCTAAAATAATTCTTGTCTACTATTTTTTTATCTAATCAGTGAATAACCCTCTCCACCCTCATAACCAACAAAAAATGTCTTCTTCTGTGTTTAAATGTTTTCTTGAGTTCTTATAGTAGTGGTCTCATACAATATTTGTCCTATTGTGACTAATTTCACTCAGCATAATGCCTTTCAGATTCCTCCATGTTATGAGATGTTTTGTGAATTTATCCTTGTTCTTTATTGTCCCATGGTATTCCATTGTGAAAATATACCTTAATTTGTTTATCCATTCATCCATTGATGGGCACCTTGGTTGTTTCCATCTTTTTGCTATTATAAACAGTGCTGCAATGAACGTGGGTGTGCATATACCTGTTCCTGTAAAGGCTCTTATTTCTCTAGGATATATTCCAAGGAGTGGGATTGCTGAATCTTATGGTAGTTCTATTTCTAGCTTTTTAAGGAAGCAGCAAATCAATTTCCAAAGTAGTTGCACCATTTTACATTCCCATCACCAGTATATAAATGTTCCAGTCTCCCTACAACCTCTCCAACATTTATTATTTTGTGTTTTTTGGATTAATATCAGCCTTGTTGGGGTGAGATGGTATCTCATCATAGTTTCAATTTTGCATTTCTCTAATGGCTAATTATCGTGAGCATGTCCTCATGTATCTGTTAGCCACCTGAATGTCTTCTTTGGTGAAGTGCCTGTCCATATCCTTTGCCCATTTTTTAACTGGGTTATTTGCCTTTCTGTTAAGGTTTTGCAGTATCTTGAGGATTTTAGAGATTAGATGCTGATCAGATTTGTTGTAGCCAAAATTTTTTTCCCAGTCTGTAGGCTGTGTTTTTAGTCTTTTGGTGAAGTCTTTGGAAAAGCATAAGTGTTTGATTTTTAGGAGCTCCCAGTTATCTAGTTTCTTTTCTGGTGTATTGTTAGTAATGTTTTGTATACCATTTATGCCATGTATTAGGGCTCCTAGCATTGTTCCTATTTTTTCCTTCCATGATGTTTATTGTTTTAGATTTCATATTTAGGTCTCTGATCCACCTTGAGTTAGTTTTTGTACATGGTGTGAGGTATGGGTCTTGTTTCATTTTTTTTTTTTTGCAGATGGATATCCAGTTATACCAGCACCGTTTGTTAAAGAGACTGTCTTTTCCCCCATTTAACAGACTGGGCCTTTGTCAAATATCAGCTGTTCACAGGTGGATGAATTTATGTCTGGATTCTCATTTTGGTTCCTTTGGTCTATGTATCTGTTGTTGTACCAGTACCAGGCTGTTTTGACTACTCTGGTGGTTCTAAAACAGGTAGTGTGAGGCCTCCCACTTTGTCTTCTTTTTCAGTAACGGTTTTCTTATCTGGGGCCTCTTCCCTTTCCATATGAAGTTGGCGATTTGTTTCTACAGCTCATTAAAAAATGCCATTGGAATTTGGATTGGGGTTGCATTGTATCTATAGATCACTTTGGGTAGGATAGACATTTTCACAACCTTGAGTCTTCCTATCCATGAGCAAGGTATGTTTTTCCATTTACGTAGGTCTCTTCTGGTTTCTTGCAGTAGTATCTTGTAGTTTTCTTTGTATAGGTCTTTTACGTCTCTGGTTAGATTTATTCCTAAGTATTTTATCTTATTGGGGGCTATTGCAAACGGTATTGGCTTGGTGATTTCCTCTTCAATGTTCTCTTTGTTAGTGTACAGGAATCCAAATGATTTTTGTACATTTATCTTGTACCCTGATAGTTTTCTGAAATCTTCTATTAGTTCCCGTAGTTTTCTTGTGGATTCTTCAGGGTTTTCTGTGTTTAAGACCACATATCATCTGCAAATGGAGATACTTTTACTTCTTTACCAATTTAGATGCCCTTTATTTCTTTTTCTAGCCCAATTGCTCTGGCTAGGACCTCCAGCACAATGTTGAATAAGAGTGGTGATAAAGGGCATCCTTGTCTGGTTCCCGATCTCAAAAGGGGGAATGCTTTCAGATCTCTCCATTTAGGATGATGTTGGCAGCTGGCTTTGTATAAATGCCCTTTATTATGTTGAGGAATTTTCCTTCTATTCCTATTTTGCTAAGAGTTTTTATTATGAATGGGTATTGGGCTTTGTCAAATGCCTTTCTGCAGCAATTGATAAGATCATATGGTTCTTGTCTTTTGTTTTATTTATGTGATGGATTACACTGATTAATTTCCTAATGTTAAACAATTCCTGCATACCTGGAATGAATCCCACTTGGTCATGGTGAATTATTTTTTTGATACATTGTTGAATTCTATTAGCTAGAATTTTGTTGAGGATTTTTGTGTCTAAGTTCACAGGGGACATTGTTCTGTAATTTTCCTTTTTCTCGTGTCTTTACTTGGTTTTGGTATCAGGGTTATGCTGGCTTCATAGAATGAGTTTGGGGGTACTCCATCCTTTTCTGTGACCTGAAATACCTTTAGTAGTAGTGATGTTAACTCTTCTCCAAAAGTTTGGTAGAATTCTCCAGTGAAGCCATCAGGGTCAGGGTTTTTTGTTTTTTGTTTTCCTGGGAGTTTTTAAATTACCTTTTTCAATCTCTTCATTTGTTATAGGTTTATTTAGTTGTTCTACCTCTGTTTGTGTTAGTTTAGGTAGGTAGTGAGATTCTGGAAATTTGCCCATTTCCTCTAAGTTTTCAAATTTGTTAGAGTACAGTTTTTCATAGTATTCTGCTATGATTCTTTTAATTTCGGTTGGGTCTGTTGTGATATTGCCAATCTCATTTCTTATTTGGGTTATGTGCTTCCTCTCCTGTTTTTCTTTTGTCAGTTTGGCCAGTGGTTTATCGATTTTGTTGATCTGTCCCACGAACCAGCTTTTGGTCTTGTTAGCTCTTTCAACAGTTTTTCTGTTCTGTATTTTGTTTAATTCTGCTCTGATTTTTACTATTTCCTTTCTTCTGGTGCCTGAGGGCTTCTTTTTCTGCTCTCTTTCTATATGTTTGGGTTGTAGGGATAATTCTTTGATTTTGGCCCTTTCTTCTTTTGTATGTGTGCATTTTCTACTATAAATTGACTTCTGAACATTGCTTTAGCTGTGTTCCAAAGGTTCTGGTAGGAAATGCTTTCATTCTCATTTGATTCTATGAACTTATTTATTCCGTCCTTAATTTTTTCTATAACCCAGTAGTTTTGAGAAAGTATTGTTCAGTTGCCATGTGTTTGATATTTTCTTTCCTTGCTTTTTCTGTTATTGGTTTCTACTTTAATGGCTTTTTGGTCAGAAAAGATGCTTTGTAATAGTTTGATGTTTTGGATTCTGTTAAGGCCTGCTTTATGACCTAATATGTGGTCTATTCTGGAGAATGTTCCGTAGGCATTGGAAAGTAGCCTAGTTCTTTAACCACCAAGGCCCCAAATAGAGGTTAGAAATGCGAATGTCCAATACAACAAAGCAGAAGTAAAGGAAGAGATATAAAGGATAACATCATAGATACTCATAGATGCAAAAGCCTGAGAAAAGAAGCTCCAACATGCCTATTGTTTTAGTCTCAGAAGGATAAAAACTAAAAAGGAACAGAATAAATATTTAAAATTATAATTCAGTAAAATTTCAGAAAAACAAGATAAACTGAATTTTTATATTGAAAGGGCCCACCATAAATCTGAGAAAATTGACTTAGAACAGTGAAATCAAGATATATCCTGGTAAAAATTTTAAACTTTAAGAATCTGTCTTGGTTTGAAAAGGTATATTAAAGTCTCCCATTGTTAGTTTAATTTTGAAATTTTCTGAGTGTCAAGGAAAAAGTATTTAAAAATTTACAAGGGAAAGTAAAACTGGTGGCATCAAGCTCCTTACTGGCAACATTCAATGGTGGAAAAAGTCTAATAATATCTGTGAGATTCACAAGGAAATAAAGTGAGAACCAGTGGTGTTTTATCCAGTTAGGCTGTCCTTCTAGTGTTAAGGTTTGTAAAAATGGCATGGCAGGGATGTTTGATTTCACGAGGCGGGGAAGGGAATCAAGATCAACAGCCCAAGGCTGATTCCCGTGAGGTAGAAGTCAAACATGCCTCCTCTCCCCAACCTTTTACCATTTTCTGATACCACCCATCCCATAGGCACTCTTTATTTCTCTGCTGCTCCCAATAACTCTTTGCAATGGCCACACAGAACTCACAGACCATATTCACAGTTATGGTATTTATTAGGAAGGTAACAGGCTGCAATTCACGATCAGGGACAACTCGGTGTATAGTTCTCAAGGCCCTAAGGTGCTCAGCTCTCTTGCTCCCTGGGCCAGGAAGCTCACTGCGCTGTCTCCTGCCAGTCTCCTGGTTCCGTTGCCACCACTGCTGCAGTTTCTCTGCTCCTGCTTCTTGTCATCCTGCAGTCTCCAGTGTTATAGCTCTCTCTGTCTCTGTCTCTCTGTCACAGCCCAGGGATCCTGGGTCCAAAGGATGCACTCCACTCCCTTTTCTTCTTCTTGGTGGTAGTCGGGCCCCCCTTGCTCTGGGATTGACTCTTTTAAACCTAGTGGGATGGCAAAACTGACCAGTCCCCTTGTTAGTGTTCCGAACACCTTATTTGCATGGTCCCACTCGCATGAACCTCATTTGCATTATTAGCAAGCTGTTCAATCCCCTTGGTGGGCCACAAGCACCTTATTTGCATAGTCCCACCTAAGCGTTGTGTGGGAGTCACAAAGACTATGACTAAAAACAGTGCTGTCAACTTGAAGGGCCATATTAAGTAATCCATCACACCATAAAAGGCTATAGAAAAATAGTTTTAAACATGCAAGAACTTTGAGACTATTTTTCCTGCAAAAGTTTATTCAAAAAGGAGATGAGCTTTATTCAAAATTTATGTTTGGGGAATCTCTGGAAAAAAGACTGGTGAATACATTTAACTAGAAATCTAAAATGAAAACAAAAGTCAGAAGTATGTAAATATTACTATGACAAAATAGAAATGTCACAACCAAACAAAATGGGAGAAGAAAGAAGAAGACAATATAAAATAAGGTCAGTGATTGTCGTGTTGATAATGAGTGGTAGTCAAATGATATAATTTGTAGCTAACAAACTAAATGGTAGAAGCCTAAGCACACTTAAGAGCACAAAGACAAGTGCTAAGGAAGATGATATTATTAACTAAAATTTTCTGCTGGGAAGGAGAAAAAAAGGATCATAAGCTGATGTTTTTCTTGTTCACAGTAATGAATCAAAATTTATTGTCTGAGAAAAAGGAAGTAAGGATATTATATAAAAAGCTTTATATAAATGTTATAAGGACATTATATTAACACTAGAAAAAAATATAGATGTTCCCAAATATCAAAAGAAAAGAAAAAATGTAACAAAACAAAAAACATATGATAAAAAAGCAAAGAAAACAGATTACATGATGAAATATTTTAAGATAATAAATTTAACATAAAATAATATGTTAGTACTAAGACCGAACATACCAGTTGTATCAATAACTGTAAATTGTTGTTAGATGCCATCAAGTCGATTCCGACTCATAGCTAAAAAAAAAATAACAAAAAAACCCCATTGCTATTAAGTCAGTTCCGACTCATGGTGACCGTATAGAGCAGAGTAGAACTTCCCCATGGAGTTTCCAAGGAGCGCCTCGTGGATTCGAATTGCAGCCCTTTTGGTTAGCAGTTGTTGCACTTAACCACTAGGCCACCAGGGTTTCTGACTCATAGCTACACTATGTAAAAAAGAAGGAAACATTGCCTGGTCCTGCACCATCCTCACAATCATTATGTTTGAATACATTGCAGCCACTATGAAATCCATCTCATTGAGGGTCTTCCTCTGTTCCACTGATCCTCTATTTTACTAAGCATGATGTCCTTCTCTAAGTACTAGTCCCTCCTGATAACATGTCCAAAGTACATGAGATGAAGTCTCTCTATACCTGCTTCTAAGGAGCATTCTGGCTGTAGTTCTTCGAGATAGATTTCTTCATTCTTATGGCAGTCAATGGTATATTCAATATTCTTTGCCAACACCATAATTCAAAGATGTCAGTTCTTTGGTTTTCTTTATCACTGTCCAGCTTTTACATGCATATAATGCGATTGAAAACACCATGGCTGGGGTCAGGGACTCCTGAGTCCTTAAAGCAACATCTTTGCTTTTTAACATTTTAAAGGGGACTTTTGCACAGATTTGCCCAATGTAAGGCATCCTTTGATTTTTTTGACTGCTGCTTTCATGGGAATTGATTGTGGATCTAAATAAAACAAAATCCTTGACAACTTCAATCTTTGTTTATCGTGATGTTGTTTATTGGTCCATTTGTGAGGATTTTCGTTTCCTTTATGTTAAGGTGTAATCCATACTGAAGGCTGTAGTCTTCGCTCTTCATCAGTAAGTGCTTCGAGTCCTCTTAACTTTCAGCAAGCAAGGTTTTGTCATGTGTATGTAGTAGGTTGTTAATGAGTCTTCCTCCAAACCTGATGCCGTGTTCTTCACATAGTCCAGTTTTTTGGATTATTTGCTTAGCATCGAATAAGTATGGTGAAAGGATACAATCCTGATGCCAACTTTCTTAACTTTAAACCATGCAGTATCTCCTTATTCTGTTTGAACGACTGCCTCTTGGTCTATGTATAGGTTCCACATGAGCACAATTAAGTATTCTGGAATTCCCATTCTTCGCAATGTCATCCATAGTTTATTATGATCCACACAGTCGAATGCCTTTACATAGTCAATAAAACACAGGTAAACACCTTTATGGTACTCTCTGCTTTCAGCCAGGATCCATCTAACATCAGCAATGATATCCTTCATTCCACGTCCTCTTCTGAATCTGGCTTGAATTTCTGCAAGTTCTCTGTCTATGAGTTGCTGCAATGGCTTTTGAAAGATCTTCAGCAAATTTTACTTGTGTGTGATATTAATGATACTGTTCGATGATTTCTGCCTTCTGATGGATCACCTTTCTTTGGAATGAGCACAAATATGAATCTCTTCCAAATTTCTTGGCAGAGATGAGTGAGTGCTTCAAGCACTGTGCCCCTTTTTTGAAACATCTTAGTTGGTATTTTGTCAATTCCTGAGCCTTGTTTTTCACCAGTGCCTTCAGTGCAGCTTGGACTTCTTCCTTTGGTACCATCGGTTCTTGATCATATGCTACCTCCTGAAGTGGTTGAACTTCAGCCAATTCTTTTTGGTACAGTGACTTTGTGTATTCTTTCCATCTTTTGATGCTTCCTTCTTTGCTCAATTATTTTCCCCATAGAATCCTTCAATATTGCGCCTCGAGACTTGAATTTTCTCTTCAGTTCTTTTAGCTTGAGAAATGCCAAGCGTGTCCTTCCCTTGTGGGTTTCTAACTCTAGGTCTTTGGACATTTCATTATAGTTCTTTACTTCATCTTCTTGAGCTGCCCTTAGAAATCTTCTGTTCATCTCTTCTACTTCATCATTTTTTCCTTTCACTTTAGCTATTCTGCATTCAAAAGTAAGTTTCAGAGTCTCTTCTGACATCCATTTTGGCCTTTACTTTCTTTCCTGACTTTTTAAATAACATCTTGCTTTCTTCATGCATGATGTCCTTGATATCATCCCACAATTCGTCTGGTCTTTGATCATTAGTGTTTAATGAGCCAAATTTATCCTTGAAATAGGCTGTAAATTCAGGTTGAATATACTGAAGGTCGTACTTTGGCTCTCATGGACTTTCTCTAATTTTATTAAGCTTCAACTTGAACTTGCATATGAGCAATTAATCATCTGTTTCACAGCAGTTTTCTGGCCTTGTTCTGACTGATGATATTGAGCTTTTCCATTGTCTCTTTCCACAGATTTGATTCCTGTGTATTCCATTTGGTGAGACTCACAAGTATAGTCGCCATTTATGTTAGTGAAAAAAAGGTATTTTTAACAAAGAAGTTGTTGGTCTTTCAAAATTCTGTCATGCGATCTCTGGCATCACCAAGGCCATATTTTCCAACTACTGCTCCTTCTTCTTTGTCTCTAACTTTCACATTTCAATCAATAGTAATTATCAACGTATCTTGAATGCTTATTTGGTTAATTTCAGACTGCAGAAGTTGATAAAAAATCTTCAATTTCTTCAACATTGACATTAGTGGTTGATGCCTAAATTTGAATAATAGTTGTATTAACTGGTCTTCTTTTTAGGTGTATGGATATTATCCTATTACTGACAGAGCTGTACTTCAGGATAGATCTTGAAATGTTCTGTTTTGATGATGAATGCGAAGCCTCTCCTCTTCAATTTTTTATTCCCAGCATGATATACCATATGATTGTCTGATTCAAAATGGCCAATTCTAGTCAATTTCAGCCCACTAATGCCTAGGATATCAATGTTTTTGCATTCCATTTAATTTTTGATTACTTCCAATTTTCCTAGATTCATACTTCATACAATCCATGATCTGATTATTAATGGATGTTCGCAGCTGTTTCTTCTCATTTTGAGTCATGCCACATCAACAAATGAAAGTCTTGAAAGCATGACTCCATCCACATCGTTATGGTTGATTCTGCTTTGAGGAGGTATACCTGAGGGGTTCATCTTCCAGCAGTATGTCAGACAATGTTCCACTGCTATTCATAAGTTTTTCAGTGTTTCATTTTTTCAGAAGTTGATCATTAGGTCTTTCCTATTCTGTCTTAGTCTGGAAGCTCGGCTGAAACCTGTCCACCACGGGTGACCCTGCTGGTATCTGAAATACTGGTGTCATAGCTTCCACCATCACAGTGACACATAAGCCACCACAGTATGACAAACTGACAGACATGTGGGGAAGTGTAAATACCAGTACATTTATTGCCAATTAAAATAAAATGTGTTTCTTGATTAGCAACAAAGCAAAACCTAGCCCCATATAAAACATGCAACTAAAGCAAAGAAAGGCTAAATGGTTGTTCAAAATATAACAAAAAAGAGGGGATGGAGCCAAGACTGCAGAATAGACAGAGCTCCCATCGAGCCCTCTTTACAACAAAGACCTGAAAAAACAAGTGAAACGAGTATATTTGTGACAAGCTGGGAGCCCTGAGCATCAAAGGCAAGCTTAGACAATGAACTGAGGGGCAGGGGAAGGAACAGACCATTCAGAAGCGGAAAGGAGTTGCCGGACCTGAATCGCGGGGAGCCCTCAGGCACCATTCCCAGAGTGGCTACTGCGGCGGCAGCGGTGGTGGCGGGCTGGTCCTAGCATTTGGCGCAGTTTCCTCAGGGAGAAGCAGCCAGCCACACAGCCCACTCACACCTCTGGAACCTGAGCAGAAGGGCGCTCTTGGCAAAAGCTAAGTACTTGTGTATATTTTACTGTGCCCCCCCCAACCCAGCTTCAGTGACTGAATCCCTAGGCCTGAGATAGAGCCTGGTAAGCACCTGGAGCTGTCCTCCCCACCTTGGGGAAGGAGAAAAACTGGGGGGCTGGGGGGGGAGATAATTTGCTAGCTCCATTAACTGGGGGAGCTCAGGACAGAAGCGGCTCCTGTCCAGGCATAAACCATCCGTGGACCTTGATCACCCTTTCCCTTCTGCATGGACCTGTGTGGGCCTATTTCGGGAGAATAGGCCCTTGTTGAAAAACTCCAACAATTTCAGCAGTGTGGTGTAGAGGTGGGTGTTTGACATTTGACATTGCTTTGCCTATTAAACAAGGTCCTCACCTACCCGCAACAGGGACCTAAGGACTGGTGGCTCCACTTGGGTAACCCAGCCACCTGCGACAGGGGCCCAGGGATAACTGGTACCTCCCAGTCCTTACAACAAAATCTTTGGGTGCCTATGGTCCCTCTGCAGAGCCCACCCACCAGTGTGCTCTAGGGAACAGAGACGTGTTTTCCTCAGAGACACTTGGGGGTCAGTTCTCAGCCCCCTGCCTTGTTCAGAGCATGACCCCCTGCTGCAATCAGATACGGGTATATACACCAATCACCCCTGCCCCTCTAAGACTGTAGGACAGAACCTGTACCACACACTTGATATCAGCTACCTGGAAACCTTAGCTGAATTCATACAAGAAAACTGAATGGACTCCTAGACTGAGATACCTGATAACAGCTCTAGCCAGCTGGGGACAGGACACCAGAGCTGCAAAGGTGAAAATAATCAAGCTAGCAAACTCAAGCAACCCATAGGGGTATACCAAAACAAAACAAAGCAAGCAGCTACGACACAGTAAGCAAGCATAAACTAATACAATAACTTATAGATGGCTCAGAGAAAACAGTCAATATCAAGTCACATAAAGAAATAGACCACGATCACCTCAACAGGCTCTCAAAACAAAGAATCCAGGGTTCTGTTAGATGAAAGTGCATTCTGGAATTACCAGATGGAGAATACAAAAGTTTAATATACAGAACCCTTCAAGACATCAGGAAGGAAATGAGGCAATACGCAGAACAAGCCAAGGAACACACAGATAAAGCAACTGAAGAATTCAGAAAGATTATTCAGGAACATAATGAAAAGTTTAATAAGCTGGAAAAATCCATAGATAGACAGCAATCAGAAATTCAGAAGATTAGCAATAAAATTACAGAATTAGATAACTCAATAGAAAGTCAGAGGAGCAGAATTGAGCAAGTAGAAGCTAGAATTTCTGAACTTGAAGATAAATCACTTGGCACTCATATATTTGAAGAAAAATCAGATAAAAGAATTAAGAAAAAATGAAGAAACCTTAAGAATCATGTGGGACTCTATCAAGAGAAATAACCTATGAGTGATTGGAGTAGCAGAACAGGGAGGGATAACAGAAAATACAGAGAAAATTGTTAAGGATTTGTTAGCAGAAAACTTCCTTGATCTTGTGAAAGATGAGAAGATATCTATCCAAGATGCTCACTGAACTCCACATAAGGTAGATCTTAAAAGAAAGTCACCAAGACATATTATAATCAAGCTTGCCAAAACCAAAGATAAGGAGAGAATTATAAGAGCAGCAAGGGATAAAAGAAAAGTCACCTACAAGGGAAAGCCAATAAGAATAAGCTCAGACTACTCAGCAGAAACCATGCAGGCAAGAAGGCAATGGGATGACATATTTTAAAAAAATTGAAGGAAAAAAATTGCCTGCCAAGAATCATATAACCATCAAAACTGTCTCTTAAATATGAAGGTGAAATTAAGACATTTCCAGATAAAGACCAGTTGAGGGAATTCGTAAAAATCAAACCAAAACTACAAGAAATACTAAAGGGAGTTCTTTGGTTAGAAAATCAATAATAACATCAGGTATCGACCCAAGACTGGAACACTGGGCAGAGCAACCAGAAGTCAACCCAGACAGGGAAATCCAAAAAAACAAAAACAAAGCAAGATTTAAAAAAAAAAAAAAAAAAAGCCCAACACAGGGTAACGGCAATGTTATTGTATAAAAGGCAACATTAAAATAATAAAGAGGGACTAAGAAATGTAATCATACACCTTCCATATGGAGAGGAAGATACGATGATACAAAGATATAAAAGTTAATTTTAAATTTAGAAAAATATGGGTAAATAATAAGGCAACCACAAAGGAGACAAACTACCCTACTCATCAAAATAAAATACAAGGGAAAAATACAGACTCAGCAGAAACAAAATCAACAACAACAAATATGACGAAAGGACAATATATAAAGAAAATCTACTCAGCACATAAAATCAAGTGGGAAAAAGAAGCTGTCAGCACAAAAGAAAAGACATCAAAATGATAGCACTAAATTCATACCTATCCATAATTACCCTGAATGTAAATGGACTAAATGCAGCAATAAAGAGACAGAGAGTGGCAGAATGGATTAAAAAACAAGCCCGTCTATATGCTGCCTTCAAGAGACACACCTTAGACTTAGAGACACAAACAAACTAAAACTCAAAGGATGGAAAAAAAATATATCAAGCAAACAACAACCAAAAAAGAGCAAGAGTGGCAATATTAATTTCTGACAAAATAGACTTTAAAGTTAAATCCATCAGAAAGGATAAGGAAGGACACTATATAATGATTAAAGGGACAATACACCAAGAAGATATAACCATATTAAATATTTATGCACCCAATGACAGGGCTGCAAGATACATAAAACAAACTCTATCAGCATTGAAAAGTGAGATAGACAGCTCCACAATAATAGTAAGAGACTTCAACACACCACTTTCAGTGAAGGACAGGACATCCAGAAAGAAGCTCAATAAAGACATGGAAGATCTAAATGCCACAATCAACCAATTTGACCTCGTAGACATATACAGAACACTCCACCCAATGGCAACCAAGTTTACTTTCTTTTCTAGTGCACATGGAGCATTCTCTAGAATAGACCACATATCAGGTCATAAAGCAAGCCTTAGGAGAATCCAAAACACTGAAATATTACAAAGCATCTTCTCTGACCGTAAGGCCATAAAAGCAGAAATGAATAACAGCAAAAGCAGGGAAAAGAAATCAAACACTTGGAAACTGAATAATACCCTGCTCAAAAAAGACTGGATTATAGAAGACATTAAGGATAGAATAAAGAAATTCATATAATCCAATGAGAATGAAAACACTTCCTATCAGAACCTTTGGGACACAGCAAAAGCGGTGCTCAGAGGCCAATTTATATCACTAAATGCACACATCCAAAAAGAAGAAAGGGCCAAAATCAAAGAAATATCCCTACAACTTGAACAAATAGAAAGAGAGCAACAAAAGAAACCCACAGGCACCAGAAGAAAACAAATAATAAAAATTAGAGCTGAACTAAATGAAACAGAAAACAGAAAAACAATTGAAAGAATTAACAAGACCAAAAGCTGGTTTTTTGAAAAAATCAACAAAATGGATAAATCAGTGGCCAAACTGACAAAAGAAAAACAGGAGAGGAAGCAAATAACCTGAATAAGAAATGAGATGGGAGATATTACAACAGACCCAACTGAAATTAAAAGAATCATATCCGATTCCTATGAAAAAGTATACTCAAACAAATTTGAAAACGTAGGAGAAATGGATGAATTCCTAGAAACACACTACCTTCCTAAACTAACACAAACAGAGGTAGAACAACTAAACAGACCCATAACAAAAGAAGAGATTGAAAAGGTAATCAAAAAACTCCCAACAAAAAAAAGCCCAGGTCTGGACAGCTTCACTGCAGAGTTCTACCAAACTCTCAGAGAAGAGTTAACACCACTATTATTAAAGGTATCTCTGAGCATAGAAAAGGATGGAATACTACCAAACTCATTCTATGAAGCCACCATATCCCTGATACCAAAACCAGGTAAAGACACCACAAGAAAAGAAAATTATACACCTATATCCCTCATGAATGTAGATGCAAAAATCCTCAACAAAATTCTAGCCAATAGAATTCAACAACATATCAAAAAAATAATTCACCATGACCAAGTGGGATTCATACCAGGTATGCAGGGATGGTTCAACATTAGAAAAACAATTAATGTCATCCACCACATAAATAAAACAAAAAACAAGAATCACATGATTTTATCAACTGATGCAGAAAAGGCATTTGACAAAGTTCAACACTCAGTCATGATAAAAACTCTCAGCAAAATAGGAATGGAAGGAAAATTTCTCAACATAATAAAGGGCATTTATACAAAGCCAACAGCGAACATCACCCTAAATGGAGAGAGGCTGAAAACATTCCCACTGAGATTGGGAACCAGACAAGGATGCCCTTTATCACCACTCTTATTCAACATTGTGCTGGAAGTCCTAGTCAGAGCAATTAGGCTAGATAAAGAAATAAAGGGCATCCAGATCAGCAAGAAAGAAGTAAAAGAATCTCTATTTACAGATGACATGATCTTATACACAGAAAACCCTAAGGAATCCTCCAGAAAACTACTGAAACTAATAGAAGAGTTCAGCAGAGTATCGGGATACAAGATAAATACACAAAAATCAGTTGGATTCCTCTCCACCAACAAAAAGAACATCGAAGAGGAAATCACCAAATCAATGCCATTTACAGTAACCCCCAAGAAGATAAAATACTTAGGAATAAATCTTACCAGAGATGTAAAAGACTTATACAAAGAAAACTACAGTACACTTCTGCAAGAAACCAAAAGAGACGTACGTAAGTGGAAGAATATACCTTGCTCATGGATAGGAAGACTTAACATTATAAAAATGTCTATTCTACCAAAAACGATCTATACATTTAACGCAATTCCGATCCAAATCCCAAGGACATTCTTTAATGAGATGGAGAAACAAATTACCAATTTCATAAGGAAGGGAAAGAGGCCCCGGATAAATAAGGCATTACTGAAAAAGAAGAACAAAGTAGGAGGCCTTACTTTACCTGATTTTAGAACCTATTATACCACCACAGTAGTCAAAACAGCCTGGTACTGGTACAACAACAGATAACATGGACCAATGGAACAGAATTGAGAATCCAGACATAAATCTATCAACATATGAGCAGTTGATATTTGACGAAGGCCCCAAAACAGTTCAATGGGGCAAAGACAGTCTTTTTAACAAATGGTGCCGGCATAACTGGATATCCATCTGCAAAAAAATGAAACAAGACCCATGCACAAAAACTAACTCAAAATGGATCAAAGACCTAGATATAAAATCTAAAATGATAAAGATCATGGAAGAAAAAATAGGGACATTAGGAGCCCTAATATATGGCATAAACAGTATAGAAAACATTATAAAGAACATAGAAGAAAAACTAGATAACTGGCAGCTCCTAAAAATCAAACACTTATGCTCATCCAAAGACTTCACCAAAAGAGTAAAAAGACTACCTACAGACTTGGAAAAAGTTTTTAGCTATGACATTTCCGATCAGCGCCTGATCTCTAAAATCTACATGATACTGCAAAAACTCAACTGCAAAAAGCAAATGACCCAATTAAAAAATGGACAAAAGATATGAATAAACACTTCACTAAAGAAGACATTCAGGTAGCTAACAGATATATGAGGAAATGTTCATGTTCATTAGCCATTAGAGAAATGCAGATCAAAACTACAATGAGATTTCATCTCACTCCAACAAGGCTGACACAAAAAAACACCAAAAAAACCTACAAAATAATAAATGTTGGAGAGGCTGTGGAGAGATTGGAACACTTCTACACCGCTGGTGGGAATGTCAAATGGTACAACCACTTTGGAAATCGATTTGGCTCGTCCTTAAAAAGCTAGAAATAGAACTACCGTACGATCCAGCAATCCCACTCCTAGGAATATATCCTAGAGAAGTAAGAGCCTTTACACGAACAGATATATGCACACCCATGTTTATTGTAGCACTGTTTACAATAGCAAAAACATGGAAGCAACCAAGGTGCCCATCAACAGATGAATGGATAAATAAATCATGGTATATTCACACAATGGAATACTACGCATCCATAAAGAACAGTGAGGAATCTGTGAAACATTTTATAACATGGAGGAACCTGGAAGACATTATGCTGAGTGAAATTAGTCAGTTGCAAAAGGACAAATATTGTATAAGACCACTATTATAAGAACTTGAGAAATGGTTTAAATTGAGAAGAAAACATTCTTTTGTGGTTATGGGGGGCGGAAGGATGGACGGTGGGAGGGGGTATTCACTAATTAGATAGTAGATAAGAACTACTTTAGGTGAAGGGAAAGACAGCACACAATACAGGGGAGGTCAGCACAATTGGATTAAACCAAAAGCAAAGAAGCTTCCTGAATAAACTGAATGCTTTGAAGGCCAGCGTAGCAGGGGCAGGGGTCTGGGTACCATGGTTTCAGGGGACATCTAAGTCAATTGGCATAGTAAAATCTATTAAGAAAACATTCTGCATCCCACTTTGAAGAGTGGCGTCTGGGGTGGTAAACGCTAGCAATTAGCCATCTAAGATGCATTAATTGGTCTCAACCCACCTGGATCAAAGAAGAATGAAGAACACCAAGGACACAAGGTGATTATGAGCCCAAGAGAAAGAAAGGGCTGCATGAACCAGCGACTACATCATCCTGAGACCAGAAGAACTAGATGGTGCCCAGCTACAACCGATGACTGCCCTGACAGGAAACACAACAGAGAACCCCTGAGGGAGCAGGAGAGCAGTGGGATGCAGACCCCAAATTTTCATAAGACCAGACTTAATGTTCTGACTGAGACTAGAAAGACGCCAGTGGTCATGGTCCCCAGATCTTCTGTTGCCCCAGGACAGGAACCATTCCCGAAGCCAACTCTTCATACATGGATTGGACTGGACAATGGGTTGGAGAGGGATGCTGGTGAGGAGTGAGCTTCTTGGATCAGGTGGACACTTGAGACTATGTTGGCATCTCCTGCCTGAAGGGGAGATGAGAGGGTGGAGGGTATTAGAAGCTGGCGAAATGAACACAAAAAGAGAGAGTGGAGGGACAGAGTGGGCTGTCTCATTAGGAGGAGAGTAATTGGGAGTGTGTAGCAAGGTGTGTATGGGTTTTTGTGTGAGAGACTGACTTGATTCATAAATTTTCACTTAAAGCACAATAAAAATTGTTAAAAAACAGAATTATGGGAAATCTATGAAGTATGAATATCCATAAAACAAATAACACAAAAGATTCATAAAATGGAAGTTTAAAGAGATACAAGGAAAAATGGAGAGAAATAATCTAGTAACAGAAGACTTTAATAGACTTCTTTCAGTCAGGGCATATCTAGAAGACAGATCCTAAGCAAGGATATAGAAGACTTAAGCAACATAATAATAAGGTAGTTAAATATATATATGATATATATATATATATATATATATATATATAAACTTTTATACCCTGATATTAGAGATACACCTTCTTTTCAAGTTCAAATGGAACACTCATAAATATTGATAAAATATCACAAGGTAAACCATAATAAATTACAATAGGAAAAATGATACAAATAGCATTCTCTGACCATAATACAATACAATTACAATATACTAACTAAATAATATTTTTAAAAAAAAATCTTTACTACTGAAAAATTTAAAACTCTATTAACTAGCTTTTGGGTTAAAACACAGAAGTTGCATATTTTTTAGTGGAAAAGATATTGAAAATACTATGTATCTGAATTCAGATATAGTTTAGGCAGTACTTAGAGAAAAATCTACAGCCTTAAAATTGTATATAAAAAATTGAAAGAACAAAAATAAAAAATGCAGTATGAAAAGAGCAATGAACTAAGCTGATAAAAAACCCAGAATGAATTAATAGATACAAGCAAAATGCCATAAGTTTGAAAACTAATAGAACTAATAAATTAATAAGAAGTTAGCTTTTTTTAAAAAAGAATCCACTATTTAATAAAAAAAATTTAAGTGGAGAAAGCAAAAGTAAAAGAAATGAGAAATGTCCAGGAGAAAGTAATTACAGGGAAGAGCAAAATCATGAACTTTCAATGATCCTATTTAAATAAATTGAAAATCTAGATAACATACGTAATTTCTAGGAAAAGATCATTTACCAAAACTGACACAAATTGATATGGATTATTTGAATAGACCAATGTTCAAAGAAGAAAAATAAATCTGTCAAAGATTTGCTCTACAAATAAGTGTCAGACCTAGATGATTTCAGATGGGAATTATACCTAACTTTGAAAGACTAAAACAATTCAAATGCTTCAACAGTATAGAATATGGAGGAAAAACTACAAACTACTTTACTGGAAGAATTATAATGTTGATACAAAAACCTGATAAAATTGTGCATATATGCACAAAAATTACAGATCAATCACACTAATAAAATCAATACAAAAATTCTAAATAATATTAGATATAAACAATTGAACATTATATTATAAAATGTTCTAAGTGGGGCTTATTCCAGGGATGCAAGAATAGTTCCGTGTTATCATTCCATTAATAAAAGGAAACAAATAGTACCTTTATTTCTACAGATTTTGAGAAGGCATTTTGGAAATTTCAACACCCATTTCTGAAAAATATAAATCAATGGAAATGTTTTTAAAATAATAAAACACATACAACTCAACCTACAGGCCATTATCTTAATTAATGGGAAGCACTGATGGTATTCCCACCAATTCTGATCAAGGTAAGAATGTTCACTATCCTAATTTCTATTTAATGTTACCGTGGAAGTAACAGTCAGCACAATTAGACAAGAGAAAACTATCAGATGTATAAGAATTGGAAAGGAAAATTTAAAACAATCTCTATTTAACATGACCAAAACCAAAACCAAACTCATTGCCATAGAATCAATTCCAACTCATAGCAACCCTAAAAAAACTCATGAGTATCAATGTATAAATCACTATAAAATGACCAAAATTCAGTAAAATCGTAGGATGTGAAATTAGCATACTAAAAACATTTATAGGACATACTGGAAAACATCAATAATCTTTGGTTATGGGTTGAATTTTGTCCCCACAAAATGTGTGTCAACTTGGCTAGGCCATGATTCCAAATATTGTGTGGTTGTCCACCATTTTGTGATCCAACGTGATTTTCCTATGTGTTATAAATCCTACTTCTATGATGTTAATGAGGCATGATTAGAGGCAGTTGTGTTAATAAGGGAGGTCTCAATCTTAATCATAGGTTATATCTTGAGTCAGTCTCTTGAGATATAAAACGGAGAAGTGAGTAGAGCAGAGAGGGACCTCATGACACCAAGAATGAAGAGCCAGGAGGGGAGTGTGTCCTTTGGACCCAGGGTCCCTGCACTGAGAAGTTCCTACACCCAGGGGAAGATTGATGACAAGAACCTTTTTCCAGAGTTGACAGAGAGAGAAAGCCTTCCTTTGGAGCTGGCACCCTGAATTCAGACTTGTAGTCTCCTAGATTATGAGAGAATAAACTTCTGTTTGTTAAAGCCATCCACTTGTGGTATTTCTGTTACAGTGGGACTAGATAACTAAGACATCTTCATAGATACAAAAAATATGTAGAAGATATAATGAAAGAGAAGATTCCATTTAAAACAATAGCAGTAAGAGCAACAACAAAAAAGATAAAATGCCAAAGAGCAAACTAAACAAATGAGGGCAATTTAAAAATATTCCTGAAAGACACAAAAATTAGACTTAAAAAGTGAAACGAAGTACTATATCCTTGAATAGAATGACTCAGCATCATAAAGATGTCAATTCTCCCCAAGTTAATTCATAAAATTAATGTCATTCCAATAGTAATAACCAAAGGATTTCTCTCTGGATCTAGACAAGCTGTTCCTAAAGTTTTATGGAAAAGAAAGCCAAAACACAGGAACATTAAGATCAATAAAGGTGCGTGCCTTATCAGATATTAACAGTAAATTAAAACATTGTGATTCTCAAGGATAAATAGATCAATAGAACTAAATAGAAAGTCCAGAAATAGATTTGAGCACATAAGAAAATTTAGTATGTAAAAAAAGTGACATCTAAAATTGTTGGGAAAACACAGGCTTTTTAATAAATGATTTTAGAACAACTGGTGAGCCACTTAAAAAGAGAAAGTTTTATACCTTACACTATATCCCAAGATAAACTTAAAATGGATCAGAGATCCTAAAAAACATTCCAGAAAAAAAAAAAGTGAATTTGTTCACAACCTTGAGGTGGCGCTTTACTAATTATGACTCAAAATTCAGAAGAAACAAAGAAAATATCAGTAAATTTAGTCACATTACAAAAAAAACTTCTGCAAGCCAAAAACTATGAAAAAGATAGAACACAACTTATTTTCTGGGAAAGCTATTTGCAACTTACCCTACAAATTGAGAAGAAAAAGATCAAAAGCCAATAGAAAAATGTGTACAAGCAAAGAACAGGTCATAGAAAAATGAAGTGTGTATAGTGCTTAAATATATAACCTCACTCATGATAAGAAAAATGTAAACTAAAATTAACTGAGGTACTACTTGTAAGCAAACAGAATGACAAAAATGAATAAGATCAACACACCCAGTTGACAGGGCTTTAGGGAAGAGAGCTAATACATTGCTGGTGAGAGTGTAAAATGGTTCCACCCATATGGAGGGAGGTTGAGCAGTATCTAAAAAGATTGCATATGCATTTACCCCTTAACCCTGCAATCCCACTTCTAGGAATCTACCTTGAATATATGTTTGCACAAGAATAAAAATACACATGTACAATCTATTCTGATATTATTTGTAACAGCCCAACTTTGGAATCAGCCAAATGTACATTAGTAGGTGGCTGGTTGAATAAACTATGATATATCCAAATCAAATATCTTTCTTTGGAAGCAGTTGAGTGATAAATTCTGCCTTAAAGTAAGGCATCAAAGGATAAACATGAGCTATGGTTTTATTAGTATAAAATTATTTTACTTAAAATGCAAATATATTTTGAAAACTGAATTGGTATGGAAAATGAATTTAAATGATTATAGTAGCAGAATATCAAGAACATAAGTTGCCTTTTACTTACGATTTACAGTTTTGACTGGTAATATTGGGTTTACCCTCTCTGGAGAGGCAGCATTTTCTTCATCCGTCACATATTCAAAATTAATGATGAACATCATAGCCACACCCTCTTGGTTTTTCACTGGAATTATGTGAGTGTTACAAATGAAAGTAGACCCTAAGGAGATGAAAAATGACAGTTAGCTCAAAAATATGGCTTCAATTTTGTAGTGTCAGTAATTTTAAGATTGTAATAAACTCCTATAGAATTTTCTATCCTAAGTGATCACTGTAATTCAATAAAATTAATTTGATTTTCTTACTTCATGTTTTATTGTGCACATATTTATTTTAAATATGGACAAATTTTGCCATAAAAAATTCTGTAGGCAAATCCAGGTACTGCATTGTGGAAAAATAGAATATCAAATCCCATTTGCTTTCACGCCTACCACCTATAGTAACTAATATAGGAAGGCGGGGGGGAACACATATTCTTTAACTTTCTAGAAAAACTTTTAGCTTCTCTTTATATATTTTGATTAAATATTAAACTATTTAAAATATAGGTGTATTTTAATAAGATAACTCATTTTGTGTCTTCTTGATTTTGTCATTAAATTGTCTTTTCTACTTTAATTTCTTGAACATAAAACAGTAAATTATTGACCCTGTCTTAATTAAATTCCAATAGCTTTCTTTCTTTTTGTGAAAAATTCATAACGCCCTCATTACAGTGATTTTCTTAGGTTTGCCACCTGTTAGATAAGAACACAATTTTGTCTATATTATTGTTTACATTTGATCCAGTCAACCAAGAAGATGATATTCTTCTAAAGCAAAATTAAAGGGATAATAAAATACATTTTGTAAGGATGATCTGGAAATAAAATGAACTAAAGGAATGACTTAGTTCATAATCAACTACCACCAGCCATCCTCCAACGGAAACCCTAGGATGTAAGATTTAGAGGATCCAGGAGTTGAGAAGTTGAAGAAGCTGTGAAAATGGGTACAACTGAAAGACTGACTCCTTGGAGCTGAGTTTTAGAAATGGGTATTCCCGCATTAGAGTTTCCTCACATCTTTACACTCTGAATATTTTTTTTTTTTACATTACTGTGATGGTAATCTCCCAGGATAGGGATTTGTCTGGGTTCAAAAGTATTGTATTTTTAAAATGCAAAAACTTCAGGGAGGGTTTTCAATCATTCAGGTAATAGTGTATATTCTTTATTTTAATTTTATTGTGCTTTAAGTGAGAGTTTACAAATCAAGTCAGTCTCTCATATAAAAATTTATATGTACCTCGCTATGTACTCCTGGTTACTCTCCACCTAATAAGACAGCACACTCCTTCTCTCCACCCTGTATTCCTCGTGTCCATTAAGCCAGCTTCTGTCCCCCTCTGCCTTCTCATCTCTCCTCCAGATAGGAGCTGCCCACAGTCTCCTGTGACTGCTTGATCCAAGAAGCTCACTCCTCACCAGTATTTTCTATCTTGTAGTCCAGTCCAATCCCTGTGTGAAGAGTTGGCTTTGGGAATGGTATCAGTCTTGGGCTAACAGAAGGTCTTAGGACCATGACCTCTGGAATCCTTCTAGTCTCAGTCAGACCATTAAGTCTGGTCTTTTTATGAGAATTTGTCTGCATCTCACTGTTCTCCTACTCCATCAGGGATTCTTTGTTGTATTCCTTGTCAGGGCAGTCATTGGTTGTAGCTGGGCACCATCTAATTCTTCTGGTCTCAGGCTCATGGAGTTTCTGGTTTATGTGGCCCTTTCTGTCTCTTGGGTTCATAATTACCTTGTGTCTTTGGTATTTCATTCTCCTTTGGTCCAGGTGGGTTGAGACCAATTGATGCCTCTTAGATGGCTGCTTGCTAGCACTGAAGACCCCAGACACCACACACCAATGTTTTCTTAATAGATTTTATTATGCCAGTTGACCTAGATGTCCCCTGAAACCATGGCCCCCTAACTCCCACCCAATAGTATATATTCTGATAGCCTTCTTTACACATACCTAGCTGAGACAATCTTAAATTTTGAGGAGAGTGATAGTTCAATGTAGAGGCAGGATCGTGCTGGGAGCAAGGCTGGACTGGCACGGAACCAAACAGGGCAATGTGGAGAGGTGTAAGGATTCCTGGAGGTTGGGAAGAGGGGCACTGGCAAATAGCAGAGGGAGTCTGAAGGTATGCAAAGGGAAGTGGATGCTAGTATTTCAAGCTTTTATCCTGTGTAAGCTCTGACTTTTGCTAATATTTCTGTAGATAGAAGACATCATAGGCTGAATGAGCTTTGAGGGTAGACCTGGAGATCTAATTATTATTTATAAAATTATTTCTATAGGAAAATGTGTTCTAATTTCCAAGGAACTGATTTAAAAGTACACTTTTAGAACATAACGGTAAGCTGGAGATGCCTGTGTGCTAATTATGATTCAGATGTTCAAATGCAGATAACTTCACAAATTTGAAATGTAGGGGACCTTATTTATAACCTATTTCATATTTTCCATAAATGTGACTATGGTTTTACAGATGTTGGAAGAAATATGCTACAAGAATGTCATGCTGCACCTTTACATTCTTCAGCTATATCTTCAATCCATTTAATAAAATACTTAGCTGGAGCACTTGTCACAGTTTCCATGGTAACAAACAGGATGACTTTAGTAAACAGAAAATAAGCAATTTAAGATTGTTCCATTAGAACTAAAAATAGAAGTGCTTCAGGACAGGCATCGCATTACACACTGGTTAAACAGAGAGACTACAGAGATGCTAGAAATAGCCATCATACATGTGGCTAATGAACCAAAATACATATTGATTTTACCATTTAAAATGACATTTCCTGAATCATTTAGAATTTCATCGTGAATTAACAGATTTATTAGCAGTTTTGAATCTTTTGGCATTTGGGGTATACTGCTGACTGCACAACAAAACATAAAGCACAGATTTTTGAGAAATTAAAAAATAAAAGATGTGGGGATAGTGATCTAATAGGTTTGTAATAGAGTAGAATAATTTTGCTTTTGGATATAAAGGACAAAATCATGTCTTTTAACACTAGTGCTTGTAAACTTACTGTCAGTACTAAAAATCATAAAATTATAGTGTATTAGATAAAAGTTCACCTATATATATTGGCTCCATAGCAAGTGTAATTGATCTAGGATTTACTACCCACTATCATTATTTCCTGCATGTATCTGTTAAGCAATATATCTCCTCTAAAGTCAACTGAAGACTCACGTTTACATTTTTTCTTTTATTTTTGAGATTTAATGTCTCCATCAATTTTGCGTAGCCTCTTGGAAAGCAAACACTGAAAGGAGATACATGGAATTTAGAAGAAGGGGAAATCAAATACGTTTTATACAGCGAGACTATTTTAGCTTGCATATTTCTACAAACTCCAAGTTCTGTCAAGAAATTACTTTCACAAAGTGACATTACCCTAGGAGATCATGACTGTGTACCACTAAATGTTTTTCTTAGCAACACTGGAGAGGAAGATGAATAGAAACAGTAATCCAGCAAATATTAATCAAGTAATGAAAAAAGATTAGCTCATTCAATAATGAATAGATAAGAGAATCGATAAATCTAGGGGGAAAAAAAGTTTAGTCAGTGTAAAATGAATCTGGTACTGAGATGAAGTTAATAGAGTTTGTTAAGAAGCAACTTATTTACTATAATATTATCCTATGTTTATAAAATTATGCATGCAATTATACTAATATTAGTTAGATGAAGATTCATTTCCATGTTTTCTCTCCTGAGTGAAAACATCTCAAGGTGGGAAAGGCTGCTTAGGAGGAACAGTGCTCATTTAATCAAGTTTCTAGGAACAGTGCTCATTTAATCAAGTTTCTAGAATGCATAATTTTTACTGTAGACACAACAAGCAAATTCAGCATAATCTGAATAATTATGAAAATAACCACTTTATTAACAAATCTGTGGCATACATCTAGCTACATTTAAAAATAAAAGGCCAGGACTCCTCTTTTTGAACTGTTTTAAAGGGTATTTTACTTTGTGTTCACAGGGCAGCCCTATGTCTTTCTGATGGATTGAATTATGTCCCCCCAAAAATGTGTGTATCAACTTGGTTAGGCCATGATTCCCAGTATTGTGTGGTTCTCCATTTTGTGATTGTAATTTTATGCTAAGATGATTAGGGTGGGACTGTAACATCACTCTTACTCAGGTCACCTCCCTGATCCAAGGTAAAGGGAGTTTCCCTGGGGTGTGGCCCGTACCACCTTTTACCTCTGGAGATAAAATGAAAGGGAAGCAAGCAGAGAGTTGGGGACCTCATACCACCAAGAAAGCAGCACCAGGAGCAGAGCGCGTCCTTTGGACTCGGGGTCCCTAACCCTGAGAAGCTCCTCGACCAGGGGAAGATTGAGGACAAGGACCTTCTTCCAGAGCCGACAGAGAGAAAAAAGCCTTCCCCTGGAGCTGACGTCTTGAATTTAGACTGTTAGCTTACCTTACTGTGAGGAAATAAATTTCTCTTTGTTAAGCCAACCACTTGTGGTATTTCTGTTATGTTACCACTAGATGACTAAGACAGTCCTGAAATCAACAAATGTTTACTGAGCACCTAATATGAGGTCGATCACTGTTTGGGGTTCTTATATGGTGATGGGAAGGTCGGCAGTGAATAAATGAATCAAGCTCCTGTACTCATGGAACTTATATTCTACTGGGGGCAGGATGTAATTAAAAAAAACAAAAAAACACACGAATGTCTGTTACATCAAGTGAAAATAAGTACAATGAGGAAACAGAAAGCAGAATAAAGGAATAGATAATGACAGCTTGTTTTCTTCCTTTTTTTTTTTTTTTTTTTAATAGGGTGGTAAGAGAATGCTTTTAATGACATTTAAGCAAAAACATAGGACGTAATGGAGTGAACCATGTAGCTCTATGGATAAAGAGTGGGCCTGGCAGAGAAAATTGCAAGTGCAAAACTTTTAGGTGAAAGCATGACCAGCAGTGTGCTGATTGTTGGATAGGGTGGGGCTGGAAAAATAGGTAAGATCAAAGAGACATCAGGGGGCAAGACTATGTAGGAGGTCAAGGTGTGAATTTGAAACTTTCCTCTGAGTTAAACAGGAAGCCATTGGACAGTTTTGTGCAAAAGTTGGCATGAGTTTACTTAAAACGATCCCTCTGACTTCTATGTGAAGAATAGCTTATAGGGGAGGCTATGATGGAAGATGGGAGGCCGGTTAGGAAGACAATGCAATAAGACAGGTGATCAGTGATGGTGGTTTTTACTAGGGTGGTGTTGCTGAAGATGGTGAGAGGTGTCAGTTTGGAATATTCTTTGAAGATAGACTGTATAGGATTTGCCGATGTGAGATGAGATTAGGGATGTGAGAGAATGAGAAGGATCACAGATAACTCCAAATTTTGGGACTGAGGAACTGAAAGAATAGAAATGCCATTTATTGAAACGGGGAAGATTGTTAGAGGAGGTGTTTTCGGGGGTTGTGTCAATCCGCAGATTTGGGGCATGTTCACCCTGAGACTGCCTGTCAGATATATAAGTGGAAATGTCAAGAAGGCAGTTTAGGGATTGGTCCAAGCCAGAGATAAGAATTTGGAAGTCACCAGGGAACGGATTATATTTAAAGGCATGAGACTAGGTGAGGTCACCTAGGGAATAAATATAGTTGGAGAAGTTTGGAGCCTGATCCTGGAAGTACTGCAGTGTCAGAATGGGGAAGACAGGGAAGAACTAGCAAAGATTGTGGAGGAGCAGACAGTAAGGTGGGAAGAAAATCAAGAAAGCGTGATACTGGGGATGAAGAGAAGAAGATATGTCAAAAGGATAGCATGGTCAACTGTACAAATCCTGGTGACAGGCACAGGAGAATTGAGAAAAGACCACAGGTTCACTGACAACTTCATCGAAAACATTTTGGTAGATTAGTGGCTATGAAACTGTTTTGAATACATTCAAGAGTGAATGGGAGTAAAAGAAATGGATGTAATTATAGAAAGAAGGTAAAGAACAGAGGGTCCAAGGCCCCTTCCCACTGAAGGTCATTTAACTTCATGAATGAACCTGTTTTTACAACGGAAAGTGACCAGAAGGCTTTATTATCTGCGAGTGACCTAATAAGGGATCCGTCAAATAATCATCCGTAGACCTTGGGCGCCTAATTGGTCGACCAGCTGCTGTGGAGACGATCCTGACTTATGATGACCCCACGCATGCAGAGTACAGCTGTGCTCCACAGGGTTTTCAATGGCTGATTTTTCAGAAGTAGGTCACCAGACCTTTCTTCTGAGGCACCGCTGGGTGGACTTGAACCTCCAAGCTTTCAGTTAGTAGCCAAGCACATTAACCATTTGCACCACCCAGGGACTTCAGTGGGTAATTGCCCCTACCGAATAACGTTGAATGGTTAATAGGATGGCAAAAAAAATACATAAGCTACAATTCATTGAAGATAAAATATGGATACTACTCATGCATAACCAAACACCTTTCAAGGTTGGTTTTCTGGGTTTAAAATCTGGGGACCATAGTCTCATGGGACAACTCAGTCAATTGGCATAACATAGTTTACAAAAATCATAATCTGCATCCTAGTGAAGTGAGTAGCATCTGGGGTCTTAAAAGCTTGCAAGCAATCATCTAAGATGTAGCTTTGGGTCTCTACTCACCAGGAGCAAAACAGTAAGAAGGTAACCAAAAGCTCAGAGAAGAAACAAGTCTACATGAGCCACAGCCTTATCTACCCCGAGACAAGAAGAACTAGATGGTGCCTGGCAACCACCACTGACCGTTCTGATGAGGGTCACAATAGATGGCCCCAGATAGAATGGGAGAAAAATGCGGAGTAGAACTCAAATACTTACCAAAAAAAAAAAAAAGCCAGACAAACTGGAACAGTAGAGAACAGAGGACTCCCTGAGACTGTTGCCCTGAGACACTCTTTATACTTAGAACCGAGCCTATCACCTGAGGTCACCTTTCAGTGAAATAGCAGAGTGGTAAGCAAAATAAAGGATATTACCCAAAAGATCAGTGCAAAAAGTCAACAGTTACTGAAAAGCAAAGATGAGAAGATAAGGGGGCAGGGAAACTAGAGTGCTGGAAATGGAAAAAACAGACCGCAGTTAAAGAGAATGTTGACACATTGTGATAAATGTAACTAATGTCACTGAACAATTTGTATGGAAATTGCCAAACAGGAAACTAACTTGCTGTGTAAACTTTCACCAAAAACTCGATAAAATACTATTTACATATATATATGTAAATAGTATTTTATCGAGTTTTTGGTGAAAGTTATATATATATATATATATATATATACACATACTGTGTTTTTATCGCAGTCCCAGATTCACATTGCTCTACAGAACTTATACACCTGTAAAGCTCCTAAAACAGTACCTGCATGGAGCAAAACTCAATAACGTGAGCTATTATTTTTGACTATTGTTGGAGGGTCCCCAGAGGGGCATGTTAACTCTTAAGGCTCTCGATGTAATTTCCTCCAACCCTTCAGCATTCTTGGTACCACGAGCTATACACTTTTTATTTTGGGGCATCAAGTGGAGATTATTTTTCTCTGAGCTGATCAGTTTAGTGAATGCCTGAGAGTTTTCATTCCTTTCTTTCTAATAGACTAGGAGGCTCTTCGAAGATTAAAAAATGGCATTAGAGACCTGCCCTAGAAGAAAAACAAAACAGCAATTTCAGGATACAAAGAACTCATCAGAGGCAGCATTGTTCATCTTGAATTTAAAGGCCTACCAAAAAAGCAGAAGGATTATAAAACCTTCTAGAAGTAGAAAGCTACACTAATGACTTAAGGTGGAGTCAGGTGGAGGGACGAGTGACAAACAAGCAAAATTTGTACTTAGCTTCTCTGCGTCTAATGCTTCCTTTTATTTCATTTTTCAGCACCTCTTTCATCTTCCTCTGCTCTCTCTAGGCAGCTAATGTAGGGTATTATGGACTCCCTCCTATTAAGGAGGAGAAATTAAACCAGTTGTTGTTGAATCGATTCCAACTCATGGTGACCCCATGTGTGTTGGAGTAGAACTGTGCTCCATAGGGTTTTCATTGGTTGATCTTTTGGTAGTCCAGGTCTTTCTTCTGACATGCATCTGGGTGGATGCAAACCACCAACCTTTCAGTTAGCAGCCAAGAACACGTTAACTGTTTGTACCACCCAGGGACTCCATAAGGAGGAAAGTCATAAGAAATAACAATTTTTCATAGAACTGTTAACAATGTAATGAGTTACCAATCTTGGGAGAATTTTTGAAGGGGTAATGAATAACAACAATTAACCCAAAGTGAAATTCAAATGTAGCCTGTCATTGCAAGAAATATTTTGGTTGCATAAATAAGACCTTCTATATATCCTTCCATTCACAGTACATAGGTAACAGCACATAGGTAACTGCTGATATTAAAATCATTGTTGAAAAAGTTGTGACCTAATGAACATGAGAGGGCCATAATGGATTACTGGAATAGGACTAGAAGAAATTTCTATGGTTAGATAGTTTTTTTGACATCATTTAGCCATTCATTTCTTTTTAAACAGATATCATGCTATTGCTAAGAAAAGTAATACTACTGAGACTTTACCCTCATTCATAATCCACTTCCAGACTTCATCCCAAGGTTTGACGAATAATAGAGTAATGAAAAAATTTCATTTTACAGCATGTTTAAAAAAAAAAATTTTTTTTTTTTTTATAACTCAACTGCAAGCTCCCCTAAGATAAGATGCCACACAGGCTTCAACTCATAATGGGAACTCAATAAAAATACTTGCTGAATTAATAATGACTACTTTTACTTCTTCCTGAGAGTGAAATTGTTCATGGAAAGCTGTTCATAGGAGATAACCCTCTAGCCTGGCAAAGCAGCATTTGTGACCATGGTAGACTCTGGCCTGTAGTCTTAAGAAGATGGATTTTGGAGTGAGAGAGACACTTGTGTTCTAGATGAAACATTGTTTAGCTTCTCTGAGCCTTCATTTCTTAATCCATAAATCCAAAACAATTATACCTATCCTTCAAAGTGTGAGCAGTAAATGAGAGGATACCTCTAGTGTTCATACCTAGCATATGGTAGACATTGATAAGTGGTAGCTCACGGGAATGGAAAATTTTAGTATAATGTGGTTGATATAGCAACTGGATACAACTAAAGTGTCACTCGTGTAAGAGACTAGGGAAAACCAGGCCTAAATTTTTGAGTCTGAGTAAGAGTGAACTTGGAGACGAAGGAAGTTCCATGGAGAAGAAACAAATGCACAGTTCAAACCAATTTAATGTCAACAACTAATTATTCAGAACCCATTATGTGCCAGGCACTGTTCTAGGCACTAGGAGTTCAGCAGGTAACAAAACAGACTCAAATCCTTGCCTTGATGCAGTCTGCAATCTAAAGGCAGCTGGGGTGCAGAAAATAAATAAGTCAAATGCATAGTATATTAAATGGTGATAGCATCATGGACTATCATGAAGAAAATTAAAAAAAGGGGATAATGAGTGCCAAGAGCGAGTGAAAATTTACAACTTTTAGTAGAATGGGAAAGGCCTTGCTGAGGAGGTCACTTTTAAGTAAAGAACTGAGGATATCTGGGCAAAGAGATAACAACACATCTAAAGGCCCTGAAGTTGGAGATGCCAGGGCAGATGGCCAGTGTAGCTAAAACATACTATGGGGGCATGGGGGAGGAAGTAGTCAGAGATCCAGGTCATAGAGGTAACAGCTCAGGAGAGTGTGAAGTGGGGGATAGAAGAAGAAGTGCCTTGTAGACAGAGGAAGTAGTGCCTTGTGGGCCTGATAACCGCTTGGTCTAAGAATGAGAAGCTGATGGAGAGTTTGAGCAGGGAAATGATAGACTTTAACACTTACTTTTAAAGAATCAATTTGGCTACTCTAAAGACATGGGTGCATAGAACAAACTTTCATGTTTGGGGTAGACATAGCAGTTTAGTTCTACTAGATTCTTATAACTACCGTATAAAGTATGATGTAAGGAGTGATGGGTGAAGCTTGATCTGTAGGAGTCATGTCCTGATGGCCTTGCATGTTCCATTAAGAAGCCTGGAATTCAGTCTTTTTGTGTTAGGTGTACAGTGAATTGTTTTGAGAGTGAGAGCATCTTCTGAAGAAGCATTTTAATGTACAGACTACTTAAAATGAAGGATGTTTAAGTATTAGTGATGCTTTAGAGAAGACAGAAATAAGGTCAAATGATATAGGAGCTATATATTTGATTGAAGAAAAATAAAGTACGTTTAGAAAAACTATTTCATAGCTCTTACACAAGGTTACATCAACAAGAATAAATGGAATAGCCAGTTCCAATGAGCACACATGGTTTGTTTGACCTCATGAATTGGGTCAAAGTCGCCTGTTTGTGGAAGGCATGTAGGTATCAATGGTATATATTCCCTATGTTTCTTATTTCACAGTTTCCTACTTAAATACAAAGGATCCTATTAAAAGAAAATAAGAGGAACTCATGTGAGCTAATAAAAATGCTTTATATAGGAACATTATAAACAAAAGTCTGAGCTGGCAAAATGTTGGCACTACATCAGATAATACATTAGGTGCAAAGAAACATGCTTAACATAGTAATTACCAACATATACGCACTCCTTGGAAACTCTATGGGGCAGTTCTACTCTGTCCTATAGGGTTGCTATCAGTCGGAATCGACTCGACGGCATTTTTTTTTTTAATGTAATAATCACCAACATAATTAAATCATCACAATCATTATTACACTTTGATAGTTGATGGAATAACATGGGACTAGAATTACCCTTTCAGAATTTGTAGCGGAAATTTATTTGAAAAATGAACTGAGCTGATTTACACAAACTTGGTTGTCATGTTTATGTTCTGTGTGCTGGTATTAGCACTGTCCGAGGTGTCAACAGCATGAATGATTTATTTTGTATTACTTCTGATCTAAAACCATTTGAAACATTCAGAAAATGCTGAGGCAGTGCCAGTGAGTAGTAAATTTCTTCGATATGCAGCTCCATGTAGCCTGGTGGTTAAAACCCTGGCTTTGGGAATTGGACAGAACTGGCTCTCCTATTATTAGGTGAGTGAGCTTGCGTAGGTTTTTTAATCTCCCCAAGCCTCAGATTCATCTTCTGTAAAATGGACAAAGGAAGAGAGAGCCCTCTACCTCATAGCGTTATTGGGAAAGTGAAACGAAATAATACACATAAAGATCTTAGCATGGAGACTGAAATCTAGGAAGTAAGAGATAAAGAAATATTATTATAAAGGTCCTTGGGTAGTGCAAATGGTTTGTGCTCAGCTAGTAATTGAAGGGTTGGTGGCTCAAACGCACTCAGTGGCACCGTGGAAGAAAGGCCTGGTGATCTGCTCCCATAAAGATTGCAGCCAAGAGAACCTGATGGAGCTCATTTCTACTCTGTAACACATGGGGTAGACACGGGTCAGAATCGATTTGACGGCAATGGGTTTTTATTATTATTATTACTTTATTATTAATTAAAAAAAGGCTGGGAGAAATCAGTTTCTCAACTTGAATTAGCAGTTAAACTTCCATCAAAGATTTGGTAAAGAAATTGAGTCATTCAGCCTTTAAGGAGCTTTGGAGATAAACTCATCAGGTTCATCCGCTTGTCTTCAGACAAGAAGGTGTATTAGGCAGCAATTTGAGCAGGGGTGAGAGGGTCAGAGGAAGGAGGTCCTTTTTATCACTTACTGTCTAAAATCTATCTTGCCTTTGCAGTGACAGGGCCATTGGTTTATTTCCTATATTTCTCCTGTCCTTGTGGATTGCCCTATTCCCTTTAAAAAACATACTATACGCCAGGTAACTTTTACGGTAGGAAAACTCGGTCTCTTTTGGGAAGTCATACAGTCAGTAGAATTTATACAGTAGAAGTATGCAAGACAATATTTCTGGACTTGCTATAGGAGTACCGTGATCAGCATTTAAAGCATTTTTTAGGAAGAAGGATAATAACGGCTAACATTTATTGAGCACAAGTCAGCTGCTGACCACTGTTCTAATTACTCTACACGTTTAGTATCATTTGTACCATCACACAACTTAATGATGATGGTACCATTATCATTTCCATCATGCAGACGTAAAGGAAACTATGCATATAGTCTCTCCTTCTTCTGTGTCTTGGGGCACGTCTTCCCCTTTCACTGATTGGGCCAGAATGCTTGGGTTCTAATTCCTTCATCATGCCAAGATTCTGAACTCCATGCTACTTTTTTTAATTAGGAAAATTCTGAAGATTTTTATCTTTTATAAGCAATAGCCTGAGAACTAAAACACTTCCCACTTCTTTCTTCCAGTCTTGTACATTTCTGTGGCTGTCCTTCTTGGCTTAGGCAGAATTCCCTTCTCTTGGTGCTTGGAAGGAAGGAAGGCACCATCTACTTACTGAGCCTGCCTGCAGTCACACACTTTATTTTAATATATTCAGCCCTATACTGGTTCACGACTGTATTCTATCTCCCCTCCTTTAATCACCTCTGAGCTTTCTAGGAATAAGGGTGCTTGTGTCATAATAGTTAAGGGCTATGGTTGCTAACCAAAAGGTCAGCAGGTTGGATCCACCAGGCCTCCTTGGAAACTCTATGGGGGCAGTTCTACTCTGTCCTATAGGGTCATTGTCATGGATTGCATTATGTCCCCCCAAAAAGGTGTGTATTAACTTGGTTAGGCCATGATTCCCAGTATTCTGTGGTTGTCCTCCATTTTGTGATTGTAATTTTATGTTGAGAGCATTAGGGTGGGATTGTAACACAACCCTTACTCAGGTCACCTCTGATCCAATTTAAAGAGAGTTTCCATGGGGTGTGGCCTGTACCAGCTTTTCTCTCTCAAGAGATAAAAGGAAAGGGAAGCAAGCAGAGAGTTTGAGACCTCATACCACCAAGAAAGAAGCACCAGGAGCTGAGCACGTTCTTTGGACCTAGGGTCCCTGACCTGAGAAGGTCCTCAACCAGGAGAACATTGAGGACGAGGACCTTCCTCCAGAGCCGACAGAGAAAGCTGTATTCCCCAGGAGCTGTTGCCCTGAATTTGAACTTTTAGTCTACTTGAGTGTGAGAAAATAAATTTCTGTTCGTTAAAGCCATCCACTTGTGGTATTTCTGTTATAGCAGCGGTAGATGACTAAGACAGTTGCTATGAGTTGGAGTCGACTCGACGGCACTGGGTTTGGTTTTTTGGTTTAACCTGCTCCCAAAAAACACTGGTGGCATAGTGGTTAAGAGCCATGGCTGCTAATCAAAAGGTTGGCAGTTCGAATCCACCAGGTGCTCCTTGGAAACCCTAGGGGGCAGTTCTACTCTGTCCTGTAGGGTCACTATGAGTCTGAATTGACTCAAAGGCAAGCGGTTACTCTGCTCACTATTACTGCCCTGCTCTTACTGCTATGAGTAATGACTCTGTAATTAAATCATGGCTACTCTTTTCTAAATGGAGTCCCTGGGTGGTGCAAATGGTTAACATGCTTGTCTGCTAACTGAAAGGCTAGACATTTGAGACTACGCAGAAGGAATTTTACTTCTGAAAAATCAGCCATTGAAAACCCTGTGGAGCACAGTTCTACTCTGATACATGCAGTGTCGTCATGAGTTGGTGTTGACTTGACAGCCACTGGTGGTTATTTTCTGACTATTTTCTGTGTGTTACACATTAGCCCAAGAAGACTTTATCTGAGAGAAGTTAAAGGTCTTTCTCAAGTAAATATTAAAAGGAAGGTTTTAACTCAGACCTAACTTTAAATTAAATATTTTTCCTACATCATTGTTTCCCAGAGTGAGAAGTTAATAGATGTTACAAGAGAAAGTTCTCTGTAACTACTCTAATTTCGGAAATACCACGTATCATGTCTCCCTATTGGAGATCTGGAGTTCTTGGGTGTTACAAATGGCTAAACGCACAACTATAACTAAAAGGCTGGCGGCTCAAATCCACCCAGAGGCACTTTGAAAGAATGGACTGTGATCTGCTTCCAAAGGTCACAGCTTTGAAAACCCTATGGAGTAGTTCTATTCCGCACACATGGGGTAGCCATAAGCTGAAATCGACCTGATGACAATTGCTTTTTTTTTTTTTAAACTGGAGATCTCAGTGCACATTAGCATAGTAGAGGTTCTGAAAAGTTCTGCTAAAACAAGCATGTTTACTTTGTTTAATACAGTGGTTTTTTAAATTTAACAATAATATACTATTTTAGAGAAATTTGTGATAACATCTAGTCCCTTGGAATGTCATTTGGAAAACGGTGAATTATGTCAAGCTCCCTCCCTGTTTTAAAGACACCCTTCTGAGAGGAGGAAAGTAAATATCATAGGTCACCTAGGTGCTTTTTGGTGGGAGTAGGAACAGCTGGCAACAAAGGGATGAGTCAGAAGAAGAGAGAGAATGCCAAAGGCCAGTCTCAAGCACTCAGTTTACTTGGCATTGGTTCATGTACTCAGAAATCCAACCAAAATAGTATTATCATATTTCATCACATCCCTTACATCAATGATTTCCCCATAAACTTGTTCTAAGTGGAAAGGTTGTTGCTAAATAAAATATAATAGTGTCTTACGTCCTAGTACCATTCATACCATTAAGAAAGATCAAATTTTATAACATAAAAGCTTATTTAATAATCCATTAAAATTCTGTACCAGAAATTATATGAAATAAGTCTGACACATGCAAGGAATATTTTCTGCTGTGTTCTTTCGGAGCCATGGCCCTTCATTTTCAAAAAGTGGCTATATATGAACTTGTAATTATTTGTTGACTATCACTCTTTCCCATTAACACACTCTCTGTGGGCTTTTAGGTTCAGATATTAGGGTCTCTTGAGACTTATAAACTTGATTATTGAAAAAAGCAAGTTCAGCTGTTTTTCTATATTTGATAAAGCACTGACAAATTATTTGATGATTGAAATTAGTAAGAAAAACTCATAGACCTTGTCTGACTCATAAATCAGATTTTCCTTTCAGACATACTATTTTGATTATCCATTTCCCAGCCCTGGTTCCTGTTTAACTTTGTAGGTCCTTGGACTGAATTAGTGTATTAGAAAATAAGTGTTAGTAGAAGCTCAGGCTGATTTATAGTGGTGTACTTGGGTCTCCCAGGAAACCAAGTCTACATTCCTGATTGGGAACTTTTAGGCACATTTGTCATAATTTTTAATAGTTTGTGTTTTTTACACTCATGTAAATATTTGGTTATCTGGTTCAAAAAAATTTTTTTTTTCACAGCATCTATTCATGTTGCCAAGCCTCGAGTATAACTAAAGCAAGCCAGCCTCACAAAAATGTCATTTGTTCAATCAAATTGTATGAACACTGAACTGACTGAGCTGACTCAGAATATGAGCAAATCTGCACATTACCATGGTGTTTGCACACTACTGTCAAGGTCAACACACAATTAGAATCCTGGGGCCAGCCACCCCCTATACAGATGATGTTGCTAACTGAGACTGTACATGCCTTACTGCTCTGTTTGTGAGGTATGTATGATTGTTGAAAGGAAACGTATATTTTGCTCTCACTATGCTTACAGTTTTGGAGCAATAACAAACATAAATAATATGAGTCTATTTCATATCTCAGAATGAGTAAAATATATTTTAAATAAATAAATTTAACAAGCATATATTGAGTACCTATTGTGTACAAAGTACCATGTCAGAATTTGAAAGAGTTACAAACATAAGTAAGACAGGGGACCATTTTTCAAAAGAATTCCCTCTAGTGGGAGTGTGCTGGAGCACCTGAGCAGAGGACAAGTAGTTCACTCTCAAGGGTATGGAAGATTTCATGGAGGAAGAATCATTTAAGCTGGTTCTTAAACGATTGTGAGAGATAGAAATCAGAAGGAGAGGCAGTTTAGACAGGGAGAAATTGCTACACCCCAGTTATTATGCTGAGTCCTTAATATTATTTATCTCATTCAATCCCCATAAGAGCCTTAATGAAATACATGTGATAATATCCACATTTTATGGAAGAGAAACTAGAGACATGGGAAGGACAATTAACTTTCCCCAAGTCATGCTGTGGGAGAGCCAAAAATACAATTTAAATCGTTCAACTAATGCAGGATCTGCACACAACACAGTGAAGCTTTTATTTCTACTTATTTGTAGGTATATGAAGATCTCAGTCGCACAGAGCTCTATATCTTTCCAAGGTTAGACTTCAGCAAACATCAACAGCATTCTTAGAAACACCCATTGAAACTGGCTCAGGATTTTTTTAAGAATCATCTACAATGGTTATAGACCTTGTTGGAGTTAAAATTCGGCCTCGTGGCCAAGTCAGGGACAAAAGTGATAGAAAGAGAAAAACGTGAAATTGAAGGTATTTATATAGATAACTTAGCCCCTCTCTCCTTTCACAAAAATTCTTATCCTGTTCGACCTTTTTACCCTGGGGTTTTTATCTTTTTTTAATGCCTAGATTTTTTTTTCTTTTTTTACAGAATAGCAGAAGGAATAGAAAGGATTTCTGGGAAAACTAGTGATAACAGGGCATTTTCTTCCCATTGGCAGTGTTTGGCACGACCAGCTTTAGTGGGGAACACCCTCTCCCAAGCTTTGACATCAGGCCTTGGGGCAGCTACTACAGATGTCCCCTGCTCCCAAAGGTTGCTGGAAGCATGGGCCTGCAGCAGATGCAGGGATTGCTTTATAATGGCTCCTCTTGCCCTGGATATATTTTTCTAAATGCAATTGCAAAGCAAGAAGGAGTGGTTCATTTTAAATTCACCCAAATCACATTTATTGTTGCTTTTGTGTCTTACGCATATCGGGATTCATGGACCAACCTAGTGTCTTTTCAAAGTAACAGAATAGTGACTGCTATGGCCCAACTGTACACTGAGACCCAGGAGAAGATGAATGATGGGGATGATCTCATTTGTTCATACAACATATATTTATCTGAGGGGCAGGAGGTATTCCCCTGTGTCCGTTGGCATATGCTACTTCACTGCCTTGAGACTCAGTTTCCCTGTATGTAAAGTGGGGATGATAATGCTACCCACTTCGTAGAATTATCAAGAAGATTAAATGAGCCAAATTCTGCAAAAAGTTTAAAATATCACCTTGTACATCAAAAAAAGTTGGTTGTTATTATCATAAAAGAATTATCAAAGAAAAAATATGAATTCTATAGCCAATAAGCTATTGACTTAAAGATAGGACTGAACTTTTTTAAACTACAGAGGTAAAATGTGTTTGTAGTATACCCATTTTTCTTGTGGACCTCTGACCGACCACCCATACCCCATATCCTCAGTCCCATCAGCCTCTAGTTACACAGTTGCCTCCCTAGACTTTGCCTCTAGTTCTGAACCTCTCCTGGGTCTTACCTTTTATGGAAATTTACCACTCCATACGTTATCAAAGAGTTTTGCTTAAGCACTTGCTGAGATACATAAGGCTTAATTTTCAGATAAGGGGATAAATCTTAACTATGGAATCTGAGTTTGAGAATTTATGTCAGATAAGCCCTATGCTCCTCTGGTTTTAACCATGACTGGAAATCTGTTGGACATAAAAGCTGGTGTTAATTTCATCAGCTGAAGTTTTAAGCCCTGAGCTTCTCTAAACAGGAATCTCCATCTAAACACCAGTAGCTCCCTCTTTTGGCCTGATGACTTTGAAGCTGATCATTGACTCTGTACTAACATGTTACCTCTTCTAGGTAATCTGTAACCATCTGGATATAAAGTCTTACATCAGAGGAATCTCTCTAAAAGTGAAAATTCCGATCGTTATAATGAATCAATGGGAGAAACTTTTTGGTATCAATGGGGAATTTTTTCACCCATCAAATGGTAAAGAAGATCTAATAAAAAAGATATTAGAAGGAACACACTGATGAGATTTCTGTGGACATTATAAAACTACTAGCAAGCCTGGCCTATCATGTACTGTATTTGAGAAGAAAGAACTTATAACTTTTAGGATGATTCCCCAATCTCAAAACAAACTACACAGCCATATTAATCAAAACAGCCTGGTACTGGATCAATGACAGACACATAGACTAATGGAATAAAATTGAGAACCTAGAAGTAAATCCATCCACCTGTGGGCAACAGATTTTCAACAAGGGATCAAAGTGCATCCAATAGGGAAAAAGGAGTCTCTAACAAATGTTGCTAGCGAAACTGGATATCTACTTGCAGAAAAATGAAACAGGATCCATACCTAAGACGATCCATAAAAGCTAACTCAAAACAGATCAAAGACCTAAAAGTTAAAGCTAAAATTATAAAGTTCCTGGATGGTAGTATACGGACAAAAGTATGTGACTTACTTTTTTTCAGCAATAGAATACCAAACACAACTATATATACATATACATATATATATATATATATATATATATATATATATATATATATATAAATGCACAAGCAACGGAAGGCAAATTAGGTAACTGGGACCTCCTAAAAATTAAATACTTAATGCTCATCAAAAAATTTTATCAAGAGAGTAAAAAGAGAACATACAGATTGGGAAAAAAACCTTTGGGATTGACATATCTGATAATGGTCTGATCTCTAAAACATATAGAAAACTTCAACGGCCCAACAACAAAGAGACAGACAACCCAATTAAAAAAACGGGCAAAAGACACGAGCAGACCTTAATAAAGAGGACATTTAAGCAGCCAACAAACACATGAAAAGATGCTGGTGATTATTAGTTGTGAGACACGTGTAAATCAAAACTACAATGAGATTACAATCTCACCCCTGCAAAAATGGCCCTGATCAAAAAAACAAAAACAAAAAACCCCAGAAAATACCAAATGCTGGTGAAAATGTGGGAAGATTGGAATGCTTATTCACTGCTGGTGGGATTGTTAAATGGTACAACTACTATGAAAATGGTATGTCACTTCCTCAAAAATGCTAGAAATAGAAATATCTTATGATTCAGCAATCTCACTCCTAGGTATATATCCAAGAGATATAAGAGAGTGACACGTGACATGAATAGATATATGCATTCCTATGTTCATTGCAGCATTATTCACAATAGCAAAAAGAAGAAAACAACCTAAGTGCCCATCATACATACATTGTATATACATACTATGGAATACTACGCAGCTATAAAGAATAACTCCTACATGTCTGTCAGTTTGATTTACTGTGGGGGATTGTGTTTTGCTATGATGCTGGAAGCTACGCCACCAATATCAAATACCAGGAGGGTCACCCACGGAAGACAGGTTTCATCTGAGCTTACAGACCAACAGACTAAGAAGAAGGACTCGGTGGTCTATTTGTGAAAAGAATTAGCCAGTGAAAACTTTATGAACAGCAGGGGAACATTGTCTGATATACAGCCAGAAGATAAGCCTCTCAGGTTGGAAGGCGTTCCAAATACAACTGGGGAAGAGCTGCCCCTCAAAGTAGAGTTGACCTTAATGACGTGGATGGAGTCAAACATTTGGGACCTTCATTTGCTGATGTGGCATGACTCAAAATGAGAAGCAACAGCTGCAAACACCCAATAGTAATCTGAACGTAGAATGTACGATTTGTGAATCTAGGAAAATCAGAGATTGTCAAAAATGAAATGGAACACATACACATCAATATCCTCAGCATTAGTGAACTGAAATGGACTTGTATTAGTCATTTTGAATTGGACAATCATATGGTCTACTATGCCGGGAATGACAACTTGTAGAGGAATGGTGCTGCATTCATCATCAAAAAGAATATTTCAAGATTTATCCTGAAGTACAATGCTGTCAGTGATAGGATAATATCCTATAAGGAAGATCATTTAATATAACTATTAGTCAACCACTAAACCCAAAGATAAAGAAACCGAAGATTTTTACCAACCTCTGCAAACTGAAATTCACGGAACATGCAGTCAGGATGCATTGATAAATACTGGTGATTGAAATGCGAAAGTTGGACACAAAGAAGAAGGATCAGTAGTTGGAAAATATGGCCTTGGTGATAGAATCAATGCCAGAGATCACATGATAGAACTTTACAAGACCAACGACTTCTTCATTGCAAACGCCTTTTTTCAACAACATAAACAGTAACTATACACATGGACCTCGCCAGATGGAAATACACAGGAATCAAATTGACTACATATAGAAAGTGATGATGGAAAAGTTCAATATCATCAGCCAGAACAAGACCAGGGGCTGACTGCAGAAAAGACCGTCAATTGCTCATATGCAAGATCAAGTAGAAAGTGAAAAAAATTAGAACAAGTCCAAGAGACCCAAAGCAGGGCCTTGAGTATATCCCACCTGATTTTAGAGACCATTTCAAGAATAGATTTGATGCACTGAACACTAGTGACTGAAGACCGGACCCAGATGAGTTGTGGAATGATATCAAGGGCATCATACATGAAGAAAGCAAGAGGTCATTAAAAAGACAGGGAAGAAAGAAAAGACCAAAATGGATGTCAGAAGAGACTCTGAAACTTGCTCTTGAATGTTCAGTAGCTAAAGCAAGAGGAAGAAGTGATAAAGTAAACAAGCTGAACAGAAGATTTCAAAGGACGGCTTGAGAAGACAAAGTATTATAACGACGTGTGCAAAGACCTGGGGACAGAAAACCAAAAGGGAAGAATAGACTCGGCATTTCACAAGCTGAAAGAACTGACGTTCAACCATTTCAGGAAGTAGCATATGATCAGCAATCAATGGTACTGAAGGAAGAAGTCCAAGCTGCACTGGAGGCATTGATGAAAAACAAGACTTCAGGAACTGACAGAATACCAACTGAGATGTTTGAACAAACAGATGCAGTACTGGAAGTGCTCACTTGTCTAAGCCTAGAAATTTGGAAGACAGGTGTCTGGCCAACTGACTGAAAGATATTCATATTTATGCCTATTCCAAAGAAAGATGATCCAGCTGAATGTGGAAATCATTGAACAATATCATTAATATCACACACAAGTAAAATTTTGCTAAAGATCATTCAAAAGCAGTTGCAGCAAGCAGTACATCAACAGGGAACTGCCAGAAATTCAACCCAGATTCAGAAGAGGATGTGGAACGAGGGATATCATTGCTGATGTCAGATGGATCCTGGCTGAAAGCAAAGAATACCAGACAGATGTTTACCTGTGTTTTACTGACTAGGCAAAGGCATTCGACTGTGTGGATCATAACAAATTACGGATAACATTGAGAAGAATGGGAATTCCAGAACACTTAATTGTGCTCATGAGGAACATGTACATGGATCAAGAGGCATTCGTTCGAACAGAACAAGGGGATACTGTGTTGTTTAAAGTCAGGAGAGGTGTGTGTCAGGGTTGTATTTCACCATATTTATTTAACCTGCATGCTGAGCAAATAATCTGAGAAATTAGACTATGTGAAGAAGAACATGGCATCAGGATTGAAGGGAGGCTCATTAACAACCTGTGATATGGAGATGACACGACCTTGCTTGCTGAAAGTGTAGAGGACTTGAAACACCACAACCTGTGATATGGAGATGACACGACCTTGCTTGCTGAAAGTGTAGAGGACTTGAAACACTTATTGATGAAGATCAAAGAGTACAGCTTTCAGTATGGATTACACCTCAACATAAGGAATACAAAAATCTTCACAACTGGACCAATAAGCAACATAATGATAAATGGAGAAAATATGGAAGTTGTCGAAGATTTCATTTTACTTGTACCTGCAATCAACACCCACAGAAGCAGCAGTCAAGAAATTGAACAACCTATTGCACTGGGCAAATCTGCTGCAAAAGAGTTCTTTAAAGTGTTGAAAAGCAAAGCTGTCATTTTAAGCATTAAAATATGCCTGGCCCAAGCCATGATATTTTCAGTTGCCTCATATGCATGTGAAAAATGGACAATGAATAAGGCAGACCAAAGAAGAATTGATGCCTTTGAACTGTGGCGTAGGAGAAGACTATTGAATATACCATGGATTGCCAAAAGAACAAACAAATCTGTTTTGGAAGAATTACAACCAGAATGCTTCTCAGAAGCAAAGATGGAGAGGTTAAGTCTCACACACTTTGGACATGTTATCAGGAGGGATGAGCCCCTGGAGAAGGACATCATGCTTGATAAAGTAGAGGGTCAGTGAAAAAGAGGAAGACCCTCAATGAGACAGATTGACACTGTGGCTGCAACAATAGGCTCAGGCATAACAAGCATTGTGAAGATGATGCAGGACCAGGTGGTATTTCCTTCTGTTGTATATAGGGTCGTGATGAGTCGGAACCGACTTGATGACACCTAACAACAACATAAAGAATAATGATGAGTCTGCGGAACATCTTATAATCTGGATGTATCTGGAGAACATCTGAGTGAAATTAATGAAGCATAAAAGGACAAATATTGTATGTAACTACTTTTACAAAAAGACAGAAATAGGTATACATGCAGAAATATATGCTCTTTGATGGTTACCAGGCATGGATGGGGGAGGATGGGGGAATTACTCTCTAGACAGTAGAAACTTGTTACTTTTGGTGATGGGAAAGGCAATATCGAATGTGGATGAAGTGTGCCCAATTTAATCAAGGTAACTGATGACAATGAGAAATATGTAAGATTAAGGGACCTTATTGGTAAATGCTATAACATATACAATCTCGCAACAACAGCAGTAACAACCAAGAAATAAGTGAGTGGTAACATATGTAGATATACATGCATATATTTTAACATTGGTAGATATATATGCATATATGTGTATAGCATGGTATATGTGTGCATATACGTGTGTGTGTGTGTAGGTATATCTGTAGGCAAAGACATATACATGTTTGTATGTGCTGAACATATATTCATACATATAATAAAGCACATAGAGGTCACAGTCATGGGTACCTCCCAGACATAACCAAATACCTGGCAGGTTTGGTTTAATGGGTTTGAAGGCTTAGCGCCATAGTCTTATGGGACAACTTGGTCAATTGACACAAGATAGTCAATGAAGTTTATGTTCTACGTCCTACTATGGTTAAGCAGCATCTAGGGTCTTAAAAGCTTGCCAGTGGCCGTCTAAGATACAACTATTGGCCTCTACTCATCTGCAGAAAAAGAGAAAGAAGGAAATTAAGGCTCAAAGAAGAAACTAGTCTATAAGACTAATTACCTACATGAACCATGGCCTCATCTATCTGGAGACCAGAAGAACTAGATGATGCCTGGCTACTACTACTGATTATTCTGACCAGGGACACTATAGATGGTCCTAGATGGAATGGGAGAAAATTGTAGAAGAAAACTATATTACTTAAAAAAAAAAAAAAATTAAAAAGGCCAGACTTACTGGACCAATAGAGGATAGAGGAACCCTTGAGACTATCGCCCTCAGATAGCCTTTAGACTTTGAACTGAAACTACTCCAGAGGTCACCTTTCAGCTAAGTAACAGATTGGCTTATAAAATAGACAATATCACCCATGAGCACTGTTCTCCTTTAAAAACAAAACATCTACATGAGACCAATTTGTCAATATTTACCCTAAATCAAAGATGAGAATGTTGGGGGAGGGGGAGGGGCAGTGCCGGGAAACAGGATGAATGGAAGCAGAACAAAATGGAAATAATGAGAATGTTGACACACCGTGGAAAATGTAACCAATGTCACTGAACAACATGCATGGAAATTGTTAAATGGGATCTTAATTTGCTGTGCAAACTGTCACCAAAAATTCAAAAAAAAATTAAAATAAAAAAAATCAAAGGAAGTGGTACTAAAACCCATTGTTTATAAATTTTTGAGAACCACTGCAGTATGACAGATCACTTGTGTGTGTGGCCTTTCTACCCAAAGTCTTTTAACTCCCACCCAAGTGATTGGGTAGGGCTGTGTGACAGGGTAACTGTGGCCCACCAAAGGGACTGGTCAGTTTTGCCATCTCACTGGCCTTGAAATAAGGCATCCCAGAGGCAGAAAAGGAGAAAAATACCACTACCACCAAGGAAGAGCAGCCAGGAGCCAGAGTGTCTTTTGGGCCCAGGATCTCTGTGCTAGGAAGTCCCTGGAACCAAGAGACAAAGAAAGAGTGAGCTATAATCCTGAAGACAGTGCGAAGTGGTGACAGGAGAGACTCAGCAGCAGAGACCTGGTAGCAGGAGATCCAGCAGGAGGAGATGGTGCAGTGGGCTTCCCCACCCATGGAGAGAGAAAGCTGAGTACCTTTGGGTAGAGGCCTAGGGTCAGGGAGAAGCATGCCTGCAATCATGGCTGTGAAGAGGCTGTCCTGATGGAAGAACTATATCCTTTAGTTTTCCTGAGCCTGAATTGTAACCTGTTACATCCCTGATAATCATGAGTATGGTCCGTAAGTTCTGTGTGGCCATTAACAATGAATTATCCAATCCAGCAGGGAAGTAGAGAGTGCCATGAGAGGGACGTGGACAGAGGAAGTTTGTCTGGCTTCCAGCTCATAGGAGTCAGCCTTGCGCTGTTAATCTTGGTTATCCTTCCCCCTTGTGAAGATGGAGGATGTCAGACACTGCCCCCATGCCTTTTACAACCTTATTTCTGATAAGGATTTAAAATCCAAATATATGTAAAATACTTCTACATATACATAAAATTGAACAACAACAAAAACTTTTAGGATGAAAGTAATTTTCTAAGATTCCTTTCCATTATTTCAATGTCATTTGCTAGAGGCAAAAATACAGACAATATTATAGCATCCATGCTGATAAGAGCAAGGAAAGAGCCAATGTTTGGTCATCTAGTAACATCAGAGAAACACAGTAAGAAAACCTTGTGCCAAAATTTAGATTGACAGAAGTCTTGTATTCCATTGATATTCTTTAAAATGCTCTCCTTCGAAGAACTGCACCCAAGAAAAACTAAGTATTTCAAAGTGTCTCTGTGGACTTTATGGAAGCCTTCACAGAGATGTAAAGTTGCATCTTCACAGAAAATGCATAAATATTTCCAAACTAATTTCAGAAGCCAAGATGAAGTGGGATGCCTGGCAAAATATAGAAGCAGCGAATGTATTTCAGAGCCTAGTGAGAAGAAAATAAATAAATAAATAAATAAATAAATAGAACAATGGCATATCCTGCTCCTAAACCATACCCTGGAAACCCTGATGGCATAGTGGTTAAGTGCTACGGCTGCTAACCAAAGGGTTGGCAGTTCGAATTTGCCAGGCACTCCTTGGAAACTCTATGGAGCAGTTCTACTCTGTCCTATAGGGTTGCTATGAATCGGAATCGACTCAACAGCACTAGGTTTGGTTTTTTAAGCCACACCGTTTCTAGGAAGGAACAGAGATGGGAGTATAAGTAGCATTGGCATCTCTATTAGATTTTTTCAGTTTGCCCTTCCAGTTTCCCTCTCCATCCTTCTCCTACTGCTCACAATGGAGAAGATTACTGAAAGGGCTCCCTTGTTCTCTGGTTTCTGACATCAGCGATTCCCTGTTTTGAGGTTTTTTTTTTTTATCTTTTTTTATTTTTGTGATTTTCCTATCTGAGTTGATATCAGGATGCTCTATTCTGTGTCCTAGTGTTGTGCTGATATCTGATATTATTGATTTTCTAACCAGAGAATCCCCTTTAGTATTTCTTATAGTTTTGGTTTGGTTTTTGCAAATTCTCTAAGCTTGTGTTTATCTGTAAATGACTTAATTTCACCTTCATATTTGAGAGACAGTTTTGCGGGATATATGATTCTTGGCTGGCAATTTTTCTCCTTCAATGCTCTCTCTGTATATCTTATCCCATTGCCTTCTTGCCTGCATGGTTTCTGCCAAGTAGTCCAAATTTATTCTTATTGATTCTCTTTTGTAGGTGACTTTTTGCTTATCCCTGGCTGCTCTTAAAATTTTCTCTTTCTCTTTCATTTTGGCGAGTTTGATGATAATATGTCTTGGTGACTTTCTTTTGGGGTCTACCTTGTATGGGGTTCAATGAGCATCTTGGATAGATATCCTTTCATCTTTCACGATGTCAGGGAAGTTTTCTGCCAACAAACCTTCAACAATTCTCTCTGTATTTTCTTTTATCCCTTTCTGTTCTGGAATTCCAATCACTCGCAAGTTATTCTTCTTGATAGAGTCCCACATGATTCTCTTAGAGTTTCTTCATTTTTTAAAATTCTTTTATCTGATTTTTCTTCAAATATATTGGTGCCAAGTGCCTTATCCTCCATCTCTCCAATTCTGCATTCCAATTCCTCAGTTCTGCCCCTCTGACTTCCTATTGAGTTGTCTAATTCTGTAATTTTATTGTTAATCTTTTGAATTTCTGAATGTTGTTTCTCTATGGATTCTTGCAGCTTATTAAATTTTTCATTATGTTCTTGAATAATCTTTTTAATTTCTTCAACTGCTTTATCTGTGTGTTCCTTGGTTTTTCTGTACATTTCCTGATTTCATTCCTGATGTTTTGAAGAATTCTTTATATTAATCTTTTGTATCCTACATCTGGCAATTCCAGGAATACATCTTCATCCAAGAGAAACCTTGATTCTCTGTTTTGGGAATTTATAGAAACAATCATGGTCTGCTTCATTACGTGATTTTATATCAACTGCTGTCTCTGAGCCATCTCTAAGTTATTGTAATAATTTATTTTATGTTTTCTCACTGTGTCCTATCTTCTTGCTTTGTTTTGTTTCAGTATAACCAGATAGGCTACTAGAGTGCATTAACTTGATTACTGGAGGCTTTGAAGCACTAATGTCCTATTACCAGATGGTTAGAGCTATAACCAGGTATATGAGCCTATGAGTCCTTTCACTATTCTTGAATAGATTCATCTCAGGTGTCCTGATAGTTGGTCACCTAGTGTGTGGTGTAGGCTCTCACCTACTATCTTAGAGGAATAGTAGTGATGGTTGTATGCACTGGTTTCTAGTAGCAGCAGGGGTCACACTCTGATGAGGGCAGGGTGCTGACAGCCTTCCCCCAAGTGTCAGTGAAGAAGGAGTGTCTCTGTTCTCTAGAGTGCTCTGGTGGGTGGGCTCTGCAGCTGTATCTTAGGCACCCAATGCTTATACCCGTAAAAACTGGTAGGCACCACTATCCTCAGACCCCTTTTGCAGTTGGCTAGGTGGCGTGGGTGGAACTTCAGCCCTCAGGTCCCTGCCGTGGGTAGGTGAGGGCTCTGCTTAATAGGTAGAGTGATATCAGACCTCCAAAACCTGCCTCTCCACCACACAGCTGAAACAATTACAGTCAGGTCTCTAACAGATTTGCCTTTGCATTATAATAGCCACCTGGTTCCATGTAGAAGTGAAAGCCGAAGTCTGTGGATTGCTTGTGCCTGGACTGGAGCTGCTTTTTCTCTGAGCTTCCAGTTTAGGGGAGTCAGGACAGTATTTTTCTCCTGTTTGTTAATTTGTTCCTTCTCCTAGGCCAGGAGAATGGGTCAGAAAAAGCTCTGGCACATTCTATCTCAGGCCCAGGGAATTCAAAGGTTAATGAAACCGACTGGGGAAGGGTGGGGAGGGATCAGATAGATAGGAGAGAGTACTTTCAGAAAGAGCTATTAGATCCATATGGTAAATTACACAAAATCACTTATCTTGTGTCAAGAGTGCTGTTTTATCTCATATTCCAGAGGCATGGGTAGCCTGTGTGTGCTGGCTGGGTCCCCACCAAGATTGCCCTGGTGGGTACGCTCTGCTTTCCATGCTTGCTGTGTCTTAGGAAGCTATCATCAGCTCTGCTGCATTCATGCCAAAGAACGGCACCAAGAAATCAGAATGGAGGCGCTGTGTGGGTTCGACAACTCATCATTGCTTCTGCACAGTCTCTCACTCCTGTCACTCAGGTCGATTCCTTAGCTCTGTGTTTGATGCTCAGAGTTTGTATAAGTAATCAATTCACTTTTTTTTTTTTTTTTGGTCTCTGTTGCAAGAGGGCTCAGTGGATGTTTCTGACGAATTAGCTGTCTTGGCCCCACCTCCAATCTATCTGTACTCTGGTTTCTGGTTGGATTTGAATCAGTGGGTATTTCCAGCAAGAGATTAGAGAGAGGGAGGAGAGTGATATTGGAGTATTTTACTCCCAGACTCCAACCCTACTAGTTTACAATGGGTTGGCTGCATCCCTCACTAAAGGGCATAGTTCATGTCAACCCTCAGCATAATGGTCTGTCCCAAGGTTTCAGTAATAAACACTCCCTCCACTTGTGTCTGTAATAGCTTTTCACAGTGACTTATCCTGGGACACTGCACCATTCCTTGTTGCTTCTATTAAACCCTGTTTGAACTTTTCTATACAGTCCTTTCATTACACTCCTTAAATTACCCAATTTGAATGTTCTAAAAATGTTTGGTTCTTGATTAATAGAAGATAAAAATATTACCAGACAAGGAAAGTAAATGGAATCTTGATAAGTAGACAGTCCACATTTAAAGAATAAAGAGGTAGAAATATACAATAGGGAGCCAGATTAGGATAATGAGATTCAGTTGGATATGCTAAATGGGGCAAAAAGAACCCACAAAATTAGGACAGATAATATTAATATGGCACAACATTTGTCCCCCATGCAAATTGGCAGAAATCTTAATCAGGACAAAATGTGGGTATCAAGTATTTGGATAAGTCAAATGACATTCCATGATTAAATCCTTTAGAGCTTATGAGGAAGATAAAATATAATACATTTAGTTCTGAACAGTGGCTAAGAGAATGGGGATTTCCTAAATGGTAACAACATGAAGAAGAATGAGGCATGGGGATTGGAGGAAGACTCATTAAAAACCTGCCATATGCAGATGACACAACCTTGCTTGCTGAAAGTGAAGAGGACTTGAAGTACTTACTGATGAAGATCAGAGACTACAGCCATCAATAGTGTGGATTGCACCTCAACATAAAGAAAACAAAAACCTTCACAACTGGACTAAGAAGCAACATCGTGATAAATGCAGAAAATACTGATGTTGTCAAGGATTTCATCTTATTTGGATCCATAATCAATGCTCATGGAAGCAGCAGTCAAACACCCAAATGATTTACTGGATTGGGCAAATCTGTTGCAAAAGACCTCTTTAAAGTGTTAAAAAGCAAAAATGTCACTTTGAGTACTAAGTAGCACCTGTCCCAAGCCATGATATTTTCAATTGCCTCATATGCATGTGAAATATGGACAATGAATAAGGAAGATAAAAAGGATTGGTGTCTTTGAATCATGGTGTTGGTGAAGAGCATTGAATATACCAAGGGCTGCCAGAAGAAGGAACAAATCTGTCTTGGAAGAAGTACAGCCAGAATGTTCCTTAGAAGCAAGGCTGCTGCTCCCAAGACACATCCTTTCTAGGAAGGAAATGAGATGGGAGTGTAAGTATTACTGGTATCAATACTAGATTTCTTCAGTTTGCCCTCCTTTGTCTCACATACTTTGGATGTGGCTACAACGAAAGGCTCAAACATGGCAATGATTGTGAGGATAGCACACAACTGGCACACAACTGAGCAGCATTTGTTCTGTTGTAAATAGGGTTGCTATGAGTTGGAACCAACTCTATGACACCTAACAACAACAGCATGATCAAATTCAATGTTATGGTGAAAGTGAGGCAAGCTATCTAACAGAAGGGAAGCTTTTAATGACAGAAAAGAAAACAAAGAAACAGCAAAAAAGAAGATTTTAAAAATTAAAAATAACTAATAACTCAGGGAAACCTCAAAGTTATTTAAAAGCACCACAGTGCATTTCCAAGAAAAGAACTTAACCATTAGTCTTGCATGACTAGACATTTGTGTAAAGAAAACAAACAAAAAAATTGAAAAGATTTTTTTTCTCAAAATGAAGAAATTGTGAAAGATTCAAAAAACCTAGAAAAAGTTAAAGGTCACATGTAAACTAGAAATTAAGTCAAAAAGTAGCTTGAGGGGCACTTGCAAAGAATTGCTGAGCATTAATTAAAAAAAAAAAAGCTATTGAAAGATTAAAAACCGCAGAAGGTAAACTAGGGGACAAATTGGATCACAAAAGGTATGCTCAAGGTAGAATTGGAAACAACTAAAATTTATTCTATTAGATATGACAGTTTTAACACCATGTTGTGTAAGTAGAATGCATTGGATGTATAGGACAAAAAATACAAATCATTTCCTATGATCAATTTTTAAAGCACTCAAGGAGTTTTGCTGGTGCCTCAAGTATGTGATTTGTTATTTTAATGATCAATGCTCTGGTCAGTGTGATTCCCATAATAAGCATTTAATAGGGAATAACAGATTGGAGCAGCACTTCCACACCAGGCGAGCTGCTGGTATTAGTAATAAATTGAAGCATACTAAAACCCCATTGAGAATAGCATGCTGGAGGAAAGGTAACATTTTTCTGTATGGCAAAATCTGATCTGTTTCATCTATTGGAGGTTATTGAGTTTAAATAAACACCAAGCAAAACTGAGATGAAGAGAAAAAGACAGAGGGAGGGAGCAAGGAAAGGAGGGAGGAACGGAGAGAGGAGAGAGAGAGATGAAGAGAGAGGGCAAAAACAAAGGAATAGGAAAGAAATTATTAGTTGGCTGCCATGGGTCTAGCACTATGGTAAAAGTTTTAAAACACTCGTTAAATATTGTCAGTGTTTTAGAGGAAGGAATTATTGTCTCCATCTCACAAAGGAAACAGACTGAAAGGGTCCCATAACTACCTTGTTAACTCTGGTTAAGGTTGCATCACTATTAAGAGATAGAATTCAGATTCCTGCCCAAGTCTGTCTGGTTCTAAACATTCTGTTTATTTCACTAACTCATTTAGACTTTTCGAAAAATTTTTACAGCTCTTTATCAGAGGTTTTGAAAGGTTCTAAAACTGAACCATTGTCAGATTTGGATAGTGTTTTGTAAGAAGGAGCTGATTCAAAATACAGAAAAAAAAAAAGATCAGCTTCTGATCTCTAAAATCTGTATGATACAGCAAAAACTCAACTACAAAAAGACAAATAACCCAATTAAAAAATGGGCAAAAGATATGAATAGACACTTCACTAAAGAAGACATTCAGATAGCTAACAGATATATGAGGAAATGTTCACAATCATTAGCCATTAGAGAAAAGCAAATCAAAACTACAATGAGAGTTCATCTCACTCCAACAAGGCTGGCATTAATCCAAAAAACACAAAATAATAAATGTTGGAGAGGCTGTGGAGAGATTGGAACACTTCTACACCGCTGGTGGGAATGTCAAATGGTACAACCACTTTGGAAATCGATTTGGCGCTTCCTTAAAAAGCTAGAAATAGAACTACCATACAATCCAGCAATCCCACTCCTTGAAATATATCCTAGAGAAATAAGAGCCTTTACACGAACAGATATATGCACACCCATGTTTATTGCAGCTCTGTTTACAACAGCAAAAGATATAAGCAACCAAGATGACCATCAATGGATGAATGGATAAATAAATCATGGTATATTCACACAATGGAATACTACGTATCCCTAAAGAACAGTGAGGAATCTGTGAAACATTTCATAACATGGAGGAACCTGGAAGGCATTATGCTGAGTGAAATTAGTCAGGTGCAAAAGGACAAATACTGTATAAGACCACTATTATAAGAACTTGAGAAATAGTTTAAACTGAGAAGAAAACATTCTTTTGTGGTTATGATGAGGGGAGGGAAGGAGGGTGGGAGACGGGCATTCACTAATTAGATAGTAGATAGGAACTACTTTAGGAATAGAAAAACAAAAACAAAAGGATGGGGATCATCAGGCATTTCTCTGGGTAGAAATTGTTAACAGTTTGGGGTAGGCAGAACTCTAAGACGGGCCCCAAGATTTCCTGCCCCAGATTGGTACTGATATACCAATACCAGTTACCAGGGTTAGATTACCCAATAAGCAAGTTATACCTGGGCTTAACTGTGTTTATTTACTTATCTGTAGTGCACAATTTCACCTGGTTTTCTGGTTAATTTGCCCCTACTGGTTACTGTCTAGTTGACTCTGGCTCATGGAGATCACAAGTGTGTCAGAGTAGAATTGTGCTCCATAGGGTTTTCAGTGGCTGATTGTATAATTTCAGCAACCAAATATTTGGTTTTGACTTTGCAATTAGTTTATGTTATATGGCACAGCTGACTTTAAGAAAGAGAGATTATTCAGGTGTGTCTAAAGTAATTATATGCACCCTTTAAAAGTACAGAGTTTTTCTCTGGCTTGTTGTGGAGAAATGTGCTCCTGCTGACCTGGAGCAAAGCAAACATCCGTGTTTGAACTGCTGAATAACAGGGAAAGCCTCTAGGAACTGAACATGGTGCTGAGCAGCTAGCAAAAAGAAGAGTGCCTCATTCCTAGGCTTGCAAGGAAATGAATTCTGCCAACAACCAGTGAGCTTGGAAGAGGACCTGAGACCCAGATGAGAACCGCAAAACTGGGCTGACATCTTGACTTAAGCCTTGTTATGACCCTGAGCAGAGAACCCAGTACCCCCATGTCTAGACTTCTGACCTACACACCTGTGAGCTAATTAATGGGTATGTACGATATTTCATTATGCAGCATGAGAAACTAATACACAGCAAAAACTTCTTCCGGGATTTGTCTTATCTGACATTTTTATAAAAGTTCAGGTGCTTGACAAATAAAATAGCCAAGCTTTGGAATTACACTAAGCTTACGCTTACAGTTAAATTTTGATCTGTGAGGAGTATACCGCATGGCGGTTTAGTTGCATAGACTGTGTGAAACGGCAGAGGAAGTTTCAGTGTGGGCAAAAGGCAAGACATTTAAGAAGAATAGATCCAGGTGATATTTACAAGATTATGGATGGGTCTCAACCAGTAGTTATGATTCGTTAACGAGCTACAGAGAGCACTTTCATTGTCCCCTGCAGATACTGGCTCAACATGCTATTGTTGAAAAGACCAACAGAATTTCTGAGCATCCTCAGGAAGACTGCTGGAAACTAACTAGAAATAAAAGGTCTGTGTCTTAGTTTCCTAGTGCTGTTGTAACAGGAATACCACAGTTGGATGGCTTTAAAGAATAGAAACTTATTTTCTCACAATTTGTGAGGCTAGACATCTGAATTCAGGTTACCTTTTCTCAGGAAGGCTCTCTCTCTGTCACCTCTGGGAAAAAAATCATTGTCTCAGCTATTATAGACCCAGTGTTCTTCTGTTTCCTGACGAGCTCCACATGCTGTCTATCTCCCAGTTGTGCTTGCTTCTCTCTGAGCCTAATCGGCTCTTTTATGTCTCGAAAGTCTTAGATTTAATACACTGATACAGCCTCAGTAATATAAAAAAGAAAACCCTATTCCCAAATGGGATTACATCCACTGGCATAAGAGTTAGGGTACATATTTTGGGGGGACACAATTCAATCCATAGTGGTCTGGAAAAGAAAATATGTTTACTCTTCATCCAGACAAATGTGAAAAGTTACCCCTCAAGAAACGAGTAACTGATAGACAAGGCCTGCAAACAAGCAACTAAACTGAAGAACAGGTCAGAAACTCCTCATAAGTACATTCTAAGTATGTCCAATACATACTTAAAATATGCACAAATATATCTCTTATCTGGGGAATTAAAGATTGAGAAAATATTATGAATATGTATTAAAAATTTAAAAGGACTGTGTAGAGGATGTCTTGGCAATGCCCTCAGAATCCTGTTAGTGGGGAAATGTTTTCTCTTCCCCTCCTCTGGTAGTGCCTTTCATGTTAAGGGAGTTAGTTTGGTATAACATTCTTTATTGCTATTCATCCTTTGTTGACAGGCATTTGACTATGTGGATCATAACAAATTATGGATAACAATGTGAACAATGGGAATTCCATAACACTTAATTGTGCTCACGCAGAACCTGCACATAGACCAAGAGGCAGTCATTCACACAGAATAAGAGGATATTGCATCATTAAAATCGGGAAAAGTGTGTGTCGGGGTTGTATCCCTTCACCATACTTATTCAATCTGTATGCTGAGCAAATAATCCAAGAAGTTGGACTATCTGAAGAAGAACATGATATCGGGATTGGTGGGAGATGACACAACCTTGCTTGCTGAACGTGAACAGCACTTGAAACACTTACTGATGAAGATCAAAGACTACAGCCCTCAGTATGGATTACGCCTCAACATAAAGAATACAAAAATCCTCACAACTGGATGAATAAGCAACATCATGATAAACAAAGATTGAAGTTGTTAAGGACTTCATTTTACTTGTATCCATAACCAATGCCCATAGAAGCAGCAGTCAAGAAATCAAACAACCTATTGCATTGGGCAAATCTGGTGCAAAGGACCTCTTTAAAGTGTTGAAAAGCAAAGATGTCACTTTGAGGACTAACATGCTCCTGACCCAAGCCATGATATTTTCAGTTGCCTCATATGCATGTGAAAAATGGACAATGAATAAGGCAGACCAAAGAAGAATTGATGCCTTTGAATTATGGTGTAGGAGAAGAATAGTGAATATACCAAGGGCTGCTAGAAGAACAAACAAGTCTGTCTTGGAAGAAGTACAGCCAGAGTGCTCCTTGGAAGTGAGGATGGTGAGACTTTATCACATGTACTTTGGACATGTTATCAGGAGGGACCAGTCCCTGGAGGAGGACATCAAGATTGGTAAATTAAAGGGTCAGCAAAAAAGAGGAAGACCCTGAACAAGATGGATTGACATAGAAGCTACATCACTGGGCTCAAACACAGCAGTAATTGTGAGGATGGCACCTGACAGGGCAGTGTTTCCTTCTGTTGTACATCAGGTCACCATGAGTCAGAACCAATTCAAGTGCACCTAACAACAACAACAACAACATTCTTTTGATCACCGTGCCCTTGGGGAGGCAGAACGATATATCTGGTTTGTAAAGTTGGGATGATATACCAGGCATACTTGACTCGCCTCCTCTTTTACCTTTTTAGAATAAGCCTAACCAAAGATAACACATTTTCTCTTCTGCAGGCCTCTAACTGCGTAGATGAAGCTGTTTTACTTGGAGGTTCAGGATCAGAAAGTCTAAATTTCCACAAATATAAACCACAAACTCCATTCTAATTATTTTTGAGTAATAGGGTAAAACTTTGCCCCAGAAATCTTATTCTTTTGTCTTATCTTTCAACTGGTTCAAAACTTGGTATGTAGTGAGAAAACGGGTGCTATTTATCGGGGTCCCCAAATGTTCTCATAATTAGAACAAGGTGACACCTCCTAATCTTTCAAAGAGGAATTCCAAAAATTGAAACTAAAGCAAAACACAGTTTTATTCATAATTGACAGGAAATACAAGAAATTTGTTACTTCTAGAAATTGTATAGGATGAAATTATAAATGACTTCAAGAAGTGTTTAATGATTATAAATTCAAAAATTATCAGAACTTCAAGGAAATCCCTACATTTCTGAAGGCCATATAACTGGACTACTATATCATTTCATATAGTACTCTTTAATATATTTTAATTTATTTGCTCATTTATTCATGTAATTTGTCTAAATCCACATGGTATTTTTAATATGGAGTGGCTGATGGATTCAAACTGCTTTTGGTTAGCAGCCTGAGCTCTTAACCACTATGCCACCAGGGCTCCAAAGAAATGTACAGTATTCAAATATATCTAATCTTATTATGTAAAGCATGAAAATCATCTTTAGACCTCAAAATGACAAATTTACAATCCTAGCTGTCTTGTATTTCCTTTATTCTCTACTGAAGCCCTGATGGCACAGGGGTTAAAGCACTGGGCTACTATCCATAAAGGTTGGTGTTTGAATTCACCAGTCGTCAGTTGGAAAAAGATGTGGCAGTCTGCTCCCACAAAAATTACAGCTTTGGAAACCCTATGGGGCAGTTCTACTTTGTCCGACAGGGTCGCTATGAGTCAGAATGGAGTTGACGGCAACGGGTTTGGTTTTGGAATGTTATAACTTGGGTCTTTAATTACTAAATTCTTGATACAGTATGTGAATTTTACATTTCATGAGTTTTCTAAAGGTTTTATGGCACTTTAATCGATGGAAAAGTATGACAAAGAGTAATTATCCTTTTAAACATAAATCTCCCTAACAAGACAATGAAAAAAGGAGACCTAAAATGAAGACCCAGATTAATTGGCCAGATAAGACATCTCATTCTCATAATTACCCTGGAATGAGAAAGAAATAAGTTGCCTTCATCTAGAAGACACAATTTAAAAAACGGTGTCTTTTTCTTTTCTTTGCAGCAATTACAGAGTAGATTGGACAATTCCAAGACTTGAATTACACTTTTATTTGGATATCTCCAGCACTTTAAGAAAAATTGCTTACTTTATTATACCGTTTTACTTTTTAAAATAGTCTATTTCATGGGATTCTGTTGTGTTATTTGTATGTAAGTTAACTCCCCAATTTGATTATAAGTTGGAGTTAAGCTATTATTTTAGTTTGCTTATGTTTATTAAAGCCACAGAACACATCTACACACAACAGATTGCAATTCAGTTTTAACAACACAAATAATCTTCCCACAGTAGGTCCTACCAAAAACTAAGGACCTATGATACATACTGGGGTCAGGCCAGAAGTTACTATGTTGACTGAATTTGCCTACACAGTCCTGGTGTATTTCCTCATAGTGCTTTAGGGATATTGGGTTACCAGTGTCTTTCATGTTGTTACAGTTAGATTTTGGTTGCGTCTGCAGTTATCTGAAGGTTGGACTGGGCTAGGTATCCAGGATGGCTCACTCACATGGGTGGCAGTTGAAGCTGGCTGATTACCTGGAGTTCAGCTAGAACTGTTGACGAGAATGCCTACATGCGCCTTTTCAAAGTGTTTTGGGGTTGTCATAGCATGGTGTTTGAGTTCCCAGAAGGAGCATCCCAAGTGAGTATTTCCAAGAGGCAGGAAGTGGAAGCTGCCAAACCAATTAAGGGCTAAGACTGCAACCAGCATAGCATCACTTCTTCCATATTCTACTGGTCAAAGAGATCAGAAGCTTCACCCAAATTCCATGGGGGTAGAGAAATAGACTCTTGATGGAGCAGTCACAAAAAATGAGAGGAGAAACAGGAGATATTGTTGCAGCCATCTTTAGAAAATGCAATCCGTCACAGTTGATTAAAATTCAACCTTTATCTAATCTTTGCAAAATATATTTCACTTAAAAAAGTTGGTATGCTATTGACAGGGAAGGATGAAGCTCCTGGATATATGAGCTTGGTTACCATAGGTTATCTCCCTCCAGCTGACACTGATGATTATCATACTGAATATGCCACTCTACATTTCTGACAGTCTATTCCTCTTTCTCACTTTCTTCTTTTTCTTTTCTTTTCGTTGTTGGTGTTTGCAGAGTAGGCATAAGATTTGGCAGTAAAGAGTGGATGCACAGAGAGAAATTTCTGGTTTAACTATAAGTTTGCAGATAATTGCTGCTAATCTTCAATGCCAATAAATAAAGAAGGTGAGAGCATTCTATCTATATAACTGTGGTAAAATCATACATTAATGTGTCCTTTAATTTATAAAACTCTTTCATATACATTTCCTCTTTAGAATCCACACCAAATTCATTTCATGGATCAAGGCCCTGAGTCATAAGGAAGTTAAAGCGATGTGTTTAAAGTAACATAGTAACAGCTATTAAAATGCAGGGCTTTTTTCCGCAGAACACTACCTGCATCACAATACTTTCACAGGCTTGTTGCCAAGATTGTTTGAAAGGCAGATGAAGAAAAAAGAACGAGAAGTGGAAGTGGGTAACAATAAAAGCTAACTATATGATTTTGTGTAAGATATGTGACCTTTCTAACATGGAAAAGTGGGGATTATAATAGCCCTAAAAACCCAAACCCGTTGCCATCAAATCTATTCTGACTCCTAGCAACCCTATAGGACAAGGTAGAACTGCCCCATAGGGTTTCCAAGGCTGTAATCTTTACAGAAGCAGACTGCTGCATCTTTTTCCCATGGAACCACTGGTGGATTCAAACCACCGACCTTTCAGGTTTGCAACTGAGGGCTTAGCCACTGTGCCACAAGAGCTCCTTGATGATAATAGCAGTGCCAGTTAAATGAGATCAAATGGCAAAGTGAAATAAAGGCAAACTGAGTGATAAATGCTATCTTAGAATATTATGACAATTGTTATTATTAAATAAAAAGATAATGTGATACAGCCCAGAAAACATGAAGTCTGACAGATCCAGTTTTTATTTTTCAATGTAATGGTGAAAATTGACACAATTTTTTAGGCAGAAAACTACTTGATGAGAATGTGTTCCTGACATGAAAATTGCCCTGGGAAACTACTGGTCTACGTATTAGTTCCCTCTGGAAGGCTATATTATGGAAACAGGAACCTGCCAAATCTCAATAGCCTACTCCAACAATGGCTTATTTTTTGTTCCTGTGAAATATAGACTAAGGCAGCTGTAAGAAGTCCTGGGAGGCACAAGCAGTTAAGTACCTGATTACTAGCCAAAAGGTTGGCAGGTTTCCAGAGGCACCTAGTACAGGCCTGGTGATGTGCTTCTGAAAGGTCACAGCCTTGAAAACTCTATGGAGCAGTTCTACTCTGCACACACAGAGTTGCCATCGGCTGGAATTGACTGGATGGCAACTAACAATGACAACAACAAAGCAGCTGTGGGTCGTCTGTGGCCTTGCTCCTAGTTCTTGTATTCCAGAATCCAGGCTAAAGGAGCTGTCGCTATTTGGAACGTGCTGTAAAGTATTTGGCTGCTAACCAAAAGGCTGGCAGTTCAAATCCACCAGCAGCTCCTTGGAAGCTCTATGGGGCAGCTCTAGTCTGTCCTGTAGGGTCGCTATGAATCAGAATCGACTCAATGGCAAAGAGTTTTTTTGTTGTTGTTCTCATGACAAAGGGAAAAAATCAACAGCTGATCCATATAATGGCCCTTAAAACTTTTCAAACGTGGCGCATGTCACACTCACATTTCACTAGACGAAACACGTTGAGTGGTCAAGGTCAACATCAATGGGGCAAGAGTATGGAATTCTCTTGCAGGGATGTGGTAAAAAATTAGAAACAATAAAACAGTCGATCGTGGATCAGGGTAGGAACCACATAGCTGCTACACTGAAGGTTCCTGGAGACAAAGACAAATCTTAAATATATTCAAATATTTGTTTCTCAGTGCCTACCACACAGCTTCGTATACACTGAGGTTCTCTTTAAGCATTCATTGATGAATTCATGATATTGGTAAAGATTTCCTTGTAGCAGATCCTTGCCCTGTGAGACTTTATCTCCCCAAGCTCCATATCGAAGCAGCAATGACTAAAATTAACATTTCTGTTGTTAACCTGGAGCCCTGCTGGCTGATGGTTAGCTGTTAAGCAAAAATTCACAGTTCAAATCCACCAGCCCTCCTTGGATACCCTATGTGGCAGGTCTACTCTATCCTATAGGGTCACTATGAGTTGGAATCAACTCAACAGCAATGGGTTTGAATTTCGGGTTTTTCACTTGCTGACCTAGATATGTATTCAAACATACTCTGAAAATGAATTGTATGCCATTCAGTCGATTCTAACACATAGCAACAAAACTGTGTAACAGAGTAGAAGCATCCCATAGGGTTTCCTAGGCTGTAATCTTTATTATAGTGACATGCGAAAAGACCTGGCGTTAGAAAAATAAAAAGGAAGGACACACTTGATATTTCTCAACCTGAAAGAACTGAAGAGAAGATTCAAGCTTCAAGTTGCAATATTGAAGAATTCTACAGGAAAATATTAAATGACACAGGAAGCATCAAAAGAAGATGGAAGTAATACACAGACACTGTACCAAAAAGAACTGGTCAATGTTCATGGATTTCAGGAGGTAGCATGTGATCAAGAACCAATGGTGATGAAGGAAGAGGTCCAGGCTGCACTGAGGGATTGGTGAGAAACAAGGCTCCAGGAACTGAGGAAATATCAATTGAGATATTTCAACAAAGGGATGCAGCACTAGAAGTGCTCACTCATCTGTGCCAAGAAATTTGGAAGAGAGCTACCTAGCCAACAAACTGGAAGAGATTCATATTTATGCCCATTTCAAAGAAAAGTGACCTAGTTGAACGCAAAAATTATTGAAGAATATCGTTAATTTCACACTCAAGTAAAGTTTTCCTGAAGGTCTTTCAAAAGCATTTGCAGCAGTACATCAACAGGGAACTGTCAGAAATTCAAGTAGGATTCAAAAAGGACGTGGAACTAGGGATATCACTGCTACTGTCAGAAGGATCCTGGCTGAAAGCAGAGGATACCAGAAAGATGTTTACCTGTGTTTCATTGACTATACGAAAGCATTCTGCTGTGTGAATCGTAACAAATTATGGATAACATTGAGAAGAATGGGAATTCCAGAACACTTAATTGTGTTCATGAGGAACATGTACATGGATCAAGAGGCAGTCGTTCAAACAGAACAAGGGGATACTGTGTGATTTAAAGTTAGGGAAGGTGTGCTTGGTAAAATAGAGGGTCAGTGAGAAAGAGGAAGACTCTCAAATTGATTTACACAGTGGCTGTAATAATAGTCTCAATCATAAAATGATTGTGAGAATGGTGCAGGACCCACCAGCAGTGTTTCGTTTTGTTGTACTTAGGGTGGCTATGAGTAGGAACCGACTCAATGGCACCTGGCAACAATCTTTATGAGAGCAGATCGCCAGGTCTTTCCTTCTATGGAGCAGCTGGTGGGTTTGAACCACTGATCTTTTGGTTAGCTGCTGATTGCTTAACGACTGTGCCATTCATTATTTGAAAATGAATAAATTGTCCTTTACATGGTTGAAGTCATAGCAGAGAAGAATAAGCTATTATAGGCAATTAAGTCCAGTTAAAGTAGTTAATCTATTCGTTCAACAAACAAGGTGTTAAAACTTTCAATGTGCCTGACACTAAACAAAGCATTTAAGATGAGTAATCCACAGTTCTAATCTGTGCCCTTAATGAGGTGTAGTAACAACTAATCAGGTCCGTAGCAGGTTTCATAGTAAAAACTCTGTGGATTAAATTGTTTTGGTTTAAATGTTCCAAACTAAAGAAGAAGTATGTCTGTGTGTGAGTGTATAATTATTTTACTAAAACTACCTCTTTTGAAAAGACCACCTAATGTAAAGAAGAATAGGTAATTTTTTTCCAATGTTGTTAAAAATAAGAAGTAGCATGGCACACTAAGATATCTTGAAGTGGCTATTAAATCATGAACGAAATTACCCTTACAGATTATGAAAAACAACTATTTAAACATGTATTCATTGTACACAAAGGAGTTAGAGCTCAACCTTTAATTTTATGTAATTTTGGGCATAGGACTTTAAATGCTAAATTATTTTGATAGGACATGTATATGCAGAAAGAGTTCTTTGGTGCTTTCTTCTACATAAGGGGTCATTCCTTTCCATTTCCTTTCATTTTCTTAACAAGACATATCTCACCTGCATATCCAAGAGATAGCTAGAGACTAATGAGGATGTAGTATGAGTTTTGGTTAAAAAAAAAAAAAAAATTTTAAAACCTAACTTTCAGCATTAGACAAATAGTGAATTGCTGCTGTTGTTAGATGCTATCTGGTCTGTTCCGACTCATAGTGACCCCATGAACAACAGAAAGAAACACTGCCTGGTCCTGAGCCATCCTCACAATTGTTATGTTTGAGCCCTTTGTTGCAGCCACTGTCAATCCATCTCGTTAAGGGTCTTCCTCTTTTTTGCTGACCCTTTACTTTGCCAAGCATGATGTCCTTCTTCAGAGACTGGTCCCTATGATAACATGTTCCAAGTATGTATGACAAAGTCTCACCATCCTTGCTTCTAAGGAGCATTCTAGATGTACTTCTTCCAAGACAAATTTGTTCATTCTTCTTGCAGTTCAATACGCTTCGTCAACACCATAAATCAAAGGCTTTAATTCTTCTTTGGTCTTCCTTATTCATTGTCCAGCTTTCGCATGCATATGAGGCTATTAAAAACATCATGGCTTTAACACTTTAAAGAGGTCTTTTGCAGCAGTTTGCCCAATGCAATATGCCATTTGATTTCTTGACTCCTGCTTTCACAGGCACTGATTGTGGATCCAAGTAAATGAAATCCTTGACAACTTCAACCTTTTCTCCATTTATCATAATGTTGCTTATTGGTCCAGTTGTGAGGATTTTTGTATTCTTTATGTTGAGGTGTAACCCATACTGAAGACTATGATCTTTGATCTTCATCAGTAAGTGCTTCAAGTCCTCTTCACTTTCAGCAAGCAAGGTTGTATCATTTCATAACGCAGGTTGTTAATGAGTCTTCCTCCAATCCTGATGTCCCCTTCTTCTTCATATAGTCCAGCTTCTCAGATTATTTGCTCAGCATACAGATTGAATAAGTATAGTGAAAGGACGCAACACTTTCATGCACACCTTTCCTGATTTTAACCATGCAGTATACCCTTGTTCTGTTCGAATGACTGCCTCTTGGCCTATGTACGTGTTCCTCATGAGCACAATTAAGTGTTCTGGCATCCTCGTTCTTCTCAATGTTGTCCATAATTTGTTATGATCCACACAGTTGAATGCCTTTGCATAGTCAATAAAACATAGGTAAACATCTTTCTGGTATTCACTGCTTTCACTCAAGGTCCATCTAACATCAGCAAGGATATCTTTCATTTCACGTTCTGTTCTGAATTTGGCTTGAATTTCTGGATGTTTCCTGTCGATATACTACTGCAACTGTTTTTTAATTATCTCCAGCAAAATTTTATTTGCGTGTGCCATTAATGATATTGTTCGATAATATCCACATTTAGTTGGATCACCTGGAATGGGCACAAATATGTATCTCTTCCAGTTGGTTGGCCAGGTAGCTGTCTTCCAAATTTCTTGGCATAGACAGATGAGCTCTTCAAGCACAGCACCCATTTGTTGAAACATCTGAACTGATATTCTGTCAATTCCTGGAGCCTTGATTTTCACCAAAGCCTTCTGTGCAGCTTGAACTTCTTCCTTCAGTACCATTGGTTCTTGATCATATGTTATCTCCTGAAATAGTTGTACATTGACCAATTCCTTTTGGTACAGTGACTCTGTGTATTCGTTCCATCTTCTTTTATTTAATATTTTATATTATTTAATATTTTCCCCATATTGTTGTTGTTAGATGCGTCAGTTCGGTTCTGATTCATAGCGACCGTATATACAACAGAACAAAACACTGCCTGGTCCTGCACCATCTTCACAATCATTGTTATGCTTGAGCCCATTGTTGCTGCCACTGTGTCGATCCATCTCATTGAAGGTCTTCCACTTTTTTGCTGACCCTCTGCTTTACCAAGTATGATGTCCTTCTCCAGGGACTGATCCCTCCTGATAACATGTCCAAAGTATGTGAGACATATTCTCGCCACCCTTGCTTCTAAGAAGCATTCTGGCTGTATTTCTTCCAAGTCAGGTTTGTTCATTCTTTTGGCAGTCCATGGTGTATTCAATAATCTTCGCCAACACCACAATTCGAAGTCATCAACTCTTCTTTGGTTTTCCTTATTCACCGTCCAGCTTTTGCATGCATGTAAGGTGATTGAAAACACCATGGCTTGGGCCAGAAGCACCATAGTCTTCAAGATGACATCTTTGCTTTTCAACACTTTAAAGAGGTCTTTTGCAGCAGATTTGCCCAATGCAATATGTCCTTTGACTTCCTGCAATTTTGGAACTGGATGCTTGAATTTTTTCTTCATTTCTTTCAGCTTAAGAAATGCTGAGTGTGTTCTTCTGTTTTGGTGTTCTAACTCCAGGTCTTTGCACATTTCATTATAATACTTTATCTTCTTGGGCTGCCCTTTGAAATTTTCCCTTCAGCTCTTTTACTTCATCATTTCTTCATTTCACTATTATATGTTCAAGAGCAAGTTTCAGAGTCTCTTCTGACATACATTTTGGTCTTTTCTTTCTTTTCTGTGTTTTTATGACATTTTGTTTTCTTCATGTATGATGTCCTTGATGTCATTCTACAACTCGTCTCATCTTTGGTCATTAGTGTTCAATGTGTCAAATCTATTTTTGAGATGGTCTTTAAATTCAGGTGGGAAATATTCAAGGTCTTAATTTGGCTCTCGTGGACTTGTTCTAATTTTTTTTCAGTTTCAGCTGGAGCTTACATATGAGCAATTGATGGTCTGTTCTGCAGTCAGCCCCTGGCCTTGCTCTGACTGATGATATTGAGCTTTACCATTGTCTCTTTTCACAGATGTAGTCGATTTGATTCTTGTTTATTCCCTCAGGTAAGGTCCATGTTTATATTGTTGAGAAAAGGTATTTGCAATGAAGAAGTCATTGGTCTTGCAAAATTCTATCATATGATCTCTGGCATCATTTCTGTCACCAAGGGCATGTTTTCCAGTGACTGTTCCTTCCTCTTTGTTTCCAACTTTTGCGTTCCAGTCACCCATAATTATCAGTGTATCATGACTGCATGTTAAAATCTCCATTTTCTTCATCTTTAGTTCTAATGGTTGGGGCATAAATTTGAATAATAATATATATATATATAGTTGCAGCAACTGATCTTCCTTGTAAATGTATGGATATTATCCTCTCACTGGTAGCATTGTACTTCAGGATAGATTTTGAAATATTCTTTTTGATAACGAATGCAATGCCATTCCTCTTTAATTTGTCTTTCCTGGCATAGTAGACTGTATGATTGTCTGATTCAAAACGGTCAATAGCAGTCCGTTTCAGCTCGCTAATGCCGAATTTATCAATGTTTATGTATTCCATTTCATTTTTGATGATTTCCAATTTCCCTAGATTCATATTTTGTACATTACATGTTCCAATTATTAATGCACATATACAGTTGTTTCTTCTTATTTTGAGTTGTGCCACATCGCAAATGAAGGTCCCAAAAGCTTGATTCTATCTCTGTCATTAAGGCCAAAGTCTACTCTGAGGAGGCAGCTCTTCCCCAGTCATATTTTGAGTGTCTTCCAACCTGAGGAGCTAATTTTCTGACACTGTATCAGACAATGTTCTGCTGCTATTCATAAGGTTTTTGCTGGCTAAGTTTTTCAGAAATAGACCTCCAGGTCCTTTTTCCTTGTCTTTCTTAGTCTGGAAGCTCAGCTGAAACCTGTCGACTGTGGGTGACCCTGCTGGTATTTGAAATAGTAGTGGCATAGCTTCTAGCACCACTTCGACATACAAGCCACTATAGTATCATAAACTGACAGAGATGTGGGGAAATATTGAATGTAAGTTAATAAATAAATAAAATTGGAGTTGCCAAAATCTTTTCCTAATTAACAACATGTTACAAAAACAGATGGGGTTTATGGTATTAAAATTGCCTAAGTTATTCAACATTATAAAAGACACGTAAGTCCCTGGGAAAGCAATTTCACATTTAAAATAATTTTTAACAGTGATCTTTAATTGTAATCTGTTTCTGTGGTAAAGTGACATAATATTTGATTCTTTTTGATAAAAAATAACATATACCATGCTTTTTAAAATTAGTATATTATAAATTTTTTTTTTTTTAATGTTATTTACTTAGGTGAATAGGTGTCATTTCTGGACATTTATAAGAAGTGCATTTAAGATAAGTGTTTCTCCTAATACGCTACAAAATAATTTTGGAAATAAATATAAAGACCCAAAATTAAGTTAACCCTCCTACATGCCATGGCCAAGTGAAGCCTGAACTATGGCAGTGATCACAGGAACCTCTATAGTGTGAATACTACCAAAGGGTCTTCCAGGGGCTCTGTGCCCCACAGCACATGATCTGTGTCTGCTTTCTCCTCCCCAGAGTATATGAGCAGTGTTTTACTCTTTTCAGTTGTTTCTCCTATCTGCCTATCAATACAGCAATGCTCTTGATCTGAGCCACGTGCCTATATTCTGCGGCATTTTTGAAAGGACTTCTTTAACTCTTTTCTTCCTTCTGTTCCCTTTTCACTTCCTTCAGAACTATTGTATTTGTTTTTGCTAGTTGCTATTGAGTTGGCTCTGACTCGTAGTGACCTCATATAAAAAGAAATGAAACATTGCCTGTTCCTGAGCCATCTTCACGATTGTTGGATATGTTCGAGTCCATTGTTGTAGCCACTGTGTATTTTGAGTCCTTCCAGCCTAGAGGTTCATCTTTGAGCACTATATTGGAGAATATTTTATTGTGGTTCTCAGTGTTTTCATTGGCTTATTTTCAAAAGGAGATTGCCAGTTCCTTCTTAATCAGTTTTCGCCTGGAAGCTCCACTGAAACATATACACCATAGGTGACCCTGCTGGTATGTAAAACACCAGTGGCATAGCTTCCAGGAACACAGCAACACATAAGCTCCCACAGTATAACAAACTAGTAGATGGGTAGTGGTTTCAGAACTGTTGTGAACCCCAATTCATGTGTCCGTCTGAAGAATCCCAATTTTTCTCTCAATTACCCGTTGCTGCATAAAGCGTTTGATCCCATTTGGGATTACACATATGATTAGTTACAGTATTGACTTATGTTTTACGTCTAAAATTTTTTTGAAAAAAGCCATATCAAACTATGTTAATCAGAGTACATGACCACAAAATGAAATAGACAAGTTGAAAATTAAAAATTGTCTTTTTTAAAATCCCTGTTACATCTCCTACTTGCTTTGTTTTAAATAAGGTTTTACATTAAAATTCTTATAGCTTTAAAGCTCCACAAAGGAACCATTTAACAGAAATTGTGAGACGTCGTGAGTTACCCAGATAAATTTTAGTCTGTACACAGCCAAAAAGCAATAAAAAAAAAGGGGTGAATAGCATTGAGGTAGAAAATTTATAGATGGGGATAAAAACAATCATGCACTATACATTTTTGGGGAATTCATACCAGACCTTGAACTATTTATTTATGCTTTGATCCACCGTAAAGGAAGGTGCAAAAGAATTCGAATAAAGTGCATCAAGATCTGATACAGAAACTAAAACTCAAAATAAAATATTTTCTTAAAAGGGGTGTACTCACATTAAAGAATGAATAGAGGTTCTACAGATGGGAAAGGCGTCAGAGGCTCTTGACATCAAATGGTTTTTAAGTCAGAGAACCATAGAACTTTAGGATTCTTCAAATTTAAACTCCTCATTTAACAGATGTGGAACCTGAGACTTAGAGAGCTTAAGAAACTAGACTCTAGAATAACGGATAATTTCCCAAAGAACTCTTAATTATAAGGCCATGTTTAAAGAGCTCTTAGAAAGCATGAATCATGTGAGAAAAAGCAGGGAAGAGTCAGCTATGATCAGTAACGGCAGGATTAGTGATAAATGTGCTGAATTATGCTCCAAACTGCTTAAAATGTCTGCTAATACACCTGCCCCCAATTTTTTTTTTTTTATATCTGCTATTAATTCTAATACCAGTATTATTATTTGCAAATCTATTTTACTTTAGTAAGTTTTAAAGGCTGTGGAAACAAAAGACAAGTGAGTGGATATTCTTGGTGTTAGCCATTCAAGAACATGAGGGTGCGCCTTGGCTCAAATGTTAGAACATGGGGAATGGCCTTTCTTCCTGGGCCTTGCTCACTCAGGAAGGGGCTTTGAGGAAGCTGAGGGTGTTGCCAGGCAGTGGGGAATGCGTGGCATTTGCCAAAGAAAAGCAGCTCACTAAAAAAAAAAATCCCAAAAGGAATGGGAACTGCGTCTTATAAACCAGCTCTTCAATGTCTATACTACTTTCTTTGTCCTGCCCATGTTGCTGTTTCTGGGCCATTAAAAAAGTCTTGTTTAAATGTTCTAGTATAAATTCAGTCCTGGATTCCATCTCTGAGCTGGGTGTCCACAATTGTGTCATTGCAATCTTAGGGTAACACAGCTCTAGAAAAACATTTTGGTGGTGGCAGCAGAAAAGACACTTGCTCGTATGGAGATCCTCTTGCTATTGCCAAGGTTTGGGGATAAGTGCAGGGTTTTGGTCTTTCTTCAGACTGTCAGTTATCTGACTAGGAAACTCAAGGTCACCTTTCATAGAGTATATTTTCTTGTGTCCTATGCTTGTAATTTAAACAGCTGCCACTAAATGAAAGATGGCATATTCCCTGGGTATAAATGTGCAGTGATAAGCACCTCCCACGCAGAGAAAACTGCTAATAGTTTGGGTTTGAACTCTTACTAACTAGGGAATCTCACTCTCTTCATCTAAGAACTGACACTAACCTTTGCTGGGCTGTTTTCAGTATAAAATCATATAATGACTTGTATAAAAGTGCTAGATATGTAAATGGTACCATTTAGTGAGCAGCAATCGATAACATTTCTAAGGTACACAGGCCTGTGCATTTTAATCACTCTACCTTGTATTTCTTGATTAACACAATATAGAATCTTGCATTTCCCCAGTTTTCTCAGTGGTAGTTTTGTCTGCACAGCTTAGAACACTAGACAATTATGCTTTTTTTCTAGCTAATAGTAAATCTAGAGTAAGATGTTGTGAATCTGTCAGGTAAAGAAAGCATTTGCCAAGATTCAACATATTCTTGTGTTGTGACCTTGAATTGCCAGATATGATTTCTCACCTACTACTTAAACAAAACAACCGCAAAAAAAAAAAAAAAAGTGAAAACTGAGCTCATAGTTTACAAAGTGCAAACTACAAATAAGTAACCCAGCAGTCTGACTATTGGATGAAAACACATGCGTGTTGTTGTATGCTGTCAAGTAGATTCTGACTCAGAGTGATCCAGTGTGACAGAGGAGAACTGTCTCACATGGTTTCTTAGGCTGTAATCTTTATGGGAGTAGATTGCCAGGTCTTTTCTCCCATGTTGCTGCCGGTGGATTTGAACTGCCGAACTTTCAGTTAGCAGCCAAGTGCTTAACCATTGTGCAACCAGGGCTCTTTAGTATGTTAAGAAGGAAGAGGAAGATCTAGGAATTAATGTTTGTAAGCATATGATTAGAGTTCTGTAAATGGAATTCTACTAGGTATCGAGAGATGGCTTCATGGCATTGTCTCCTAACGGTTATACACAGCATATGCATCTAACAATCTGTTAATTGACAAAAAGCATTAATTCCTAGATCTTCCTTTTCCCCCTTAATATTCTGTCATGTCTACTGATTACAGCAATGATTTATTATGGAATTATTTAAGAAATATTTCCCCAATAAAACTCACAACTATTTTTATCAGAGGCTTAAGGATTTGTTATCTAGAAGAGTTTTCATTGAATTTCATTCTCTAATTGTTCTAAACTGATACAATTAAATTTTTTTTTGAAATCTTAAAACATGTGAATTGTATTTTTTCTTCTACATGCTCCTTTCCACACAATTCGTTTTAAAACAGTTGTTACTACATATAATTCATTTAAAAATGTCACTGAATTTGTTGCTTCCTTGATATTGTTTTTCCATCTCCATGTCCATCTCTCCTTTATGTATTTATTTTTAAATCTTTCTTCCCAGAAGCTCTCTGTAGCATTGTTAGGACCCGTATTTTTTTCTACCTGATTTACAGACATGACTGGAAAGTTCCAATGCTCTGACAAAGGCTAAAGAACAAGGCAGAGAATTCACAGGCACTGACTCTCAGTTACAAGCATTAGCACAGACCTTGAAAGAGAATGTTCCATTTGCAGAATTCTCCTCAATGAATTTCCTTAGCTGTGCCAAGATGAAGCAGACCATGTAGCCCTGAGGAAATTGAGGTTCAGGGAGGTGCAAGAGAATTCACTAGCCCCTAAAATTGCTTATACAATTGATTTGTTCCACTTTTCTTTCTTGGAAAACCTTGGGAAGGCACTTTGCGATTAAATTTAAACCCATTTATACAGGCTATTTTCCCTTATTATATACTGGAGATATTTTATGCATGACCTTGACCACTAATTCTTTGTAACATTAAGGATGAAGAGGATTATTGGTTTAGGATTAAGGAAGTACAACATAATATTCCTGCATCTGTAAAATTGCTACATGATTCCACTTCTGAGGTTCATTAAAGCCTAAAGCCCCATTCTGTTCGATTTTAGTATTCCCAGATCAATATATCTTCTGCATCAAATTGCTTATTCCACATTTCATGTTCTGGAAAATTCCATAATAGCTTTCTACAGTTCCTCCCAAACCCCACTTGGTTAAAATAAGTATAGCGTTAGGCTAGATATAAGGAGCCATTTTTATTTCTGAAAGCTAATTCAGCTCAGCAATGGATTAGTGATGGCATAACCCCTTAACCTCCAAAGTAATTTGTTTTTATGCTCTCAGCTTGGAATCATGCCCTCACTATTAATAATTCATACCAACAAGTAAGGGTTTCAATATGTCCATCTGCTGGGCTGGCAGAAAGCCTGCCACCCATATCTGAATATTGCCCCTGGGAATGAATAATGATCTTCAATCTCCTTCAGCTACTATGGTATGCTTTTTCTGCATTAGGTCTTTTCTATATAATGCTTAGACTAAAGTAACACAAAATATATTTCTTTCCTTATAATCACTTGTTTATGTAGTATGTACAAATAAATTGTTTGAAAAATAAAAATAACTAGCCCTAGGAAATATCTCACATAACATTTACTTAGGTTAGACAACATAAAAAAAACCCAGTGCCATCCAGTTGATTCAGACTCGTAGCAACCCTATAGGACAGAGTAGAAATGCCCCATCGGGTTTCCAAGGAGCACCTTGTGGATTGAAACTGCTGGCCTCTTGGTTAGCAGCAGTAGCACTTAACCACTATGCCCCATAAAAGGCTCTTTAAATAGATTTTAATTATTTAGTTTATTCCCTCTGTCATGGATTGAGTTATGTTCCCCAAAAAATGTGTATGTCAATTTTCCTATATGTTGTAAATTCTACCTCTATGATGTTAGTGAAGCAGGATTCAATCTACAAGATTGGATTGTGTCTTGAGGCAATCTCTTGAGAGATAAAAGGAAAGGGAAGCAAGCAGAGAATGGGAACTTCATACCACCAAGAAAGTGGCACCAGGAGCAGAGTGTACCCTTTGGACCTGGGGTCCCTGTGAAGAGAAATTCCTAGTCCAGGGGAAGATTGATGAGAAGGCTGACAGAGAGAGAAAGCCTTCCCCTGGAGCTGACACCCTGAATTTGGACTTTTATCCTATTTTACTATGAAGAAATAAATTTCTCTTTGTTAAAGCCTTCCACTTGTGATATTTCTCTTATAGCAGCACTAGATGACTAAGACACCCTCACTGGCATACTTTACACATAAATATTGGAAAAAATTAACAGCAACACAAATATAACCACATATTTTGTCACTGATAAAAAGTACCCCCCAAAATGACAGTTTTATTGAATAGTAAAATAAAATGGGAGGGAAAAAGTCACATTATGTTGTTGTATAAAAGATCCCAATATACCTTATTAAATAGTCACTTGTTGAACAGTGCTTTAGTTGTCTTGATGCCATTGAGTGGGCACTTGTTCCCATAATTCCAAACACATACTAGGGCATTACAAATCTGCAGTTAGTCCTTAGTCTCCCAGGATCATTAAATCATTTGAAGAACTTTCTTGATATAAGATTGGATGCAGGACAGTGGTTAGCAATGTACTGACACTTTGATGTCAGTCTGCTTATATTAAAATACTTGTTCTTTTATTTTGAGGTGTATGACCTTGGACAAATTACTTAGCCTTTATGAGCCTCCATTTCTTAATCTATAAATTACAACGAAAATATACCTCAAAGGGTTTTTTCTGGATATAAATAAAATAATGGCTATAAAGTGCTTAGTGTATTAAATACTTAATAAACTTAAGCTTATTATTTATTGCTTCAAGATATTTACAAAACACTTTCATCCATGTGGAAAACATAACTCTTGCATTGCCAACTTCATGCTCATTGTGGAGAGCCGGGTCTTTGAAAGACATTAGCCTAGGAGGCTATCGTCTTCTGCGGAGTCCACCGGCACCAATACTTTCCTTCTCAAAGCAGGCATCTGTGCTTTTGCCTTCCTTCATATTTCATGGTCTTTACCAGCTGCATGGACAGAAGATTTGCCTGGCTTAATGCCTTTTCTAAATCTAAAGCGTGGTCATTTTGTCGTCGTCCAATTTTATTTAGGCCTAACACAATGTTTTGGAACTCAGAGTTGCTCCACAAATGTTTTGTAACCATTTTCACCTTATTTATTTACAACAAGATGAAAATGAGGCTCAGTTTCATATGGTTTAACCCATGGCTACAAACTACCTGCCTAAATTAACTAATTGACTTGAAAATATGATCATTAAGTACAAGGAAAGAAAAGTAAGAGATTGTTCATTCACCACCTCACGTTAACATTTATCCATTATTCATACAATCAGCAGTTAAGTACCTAGTAAAGAATAGGTAATTTTTGCTTGAAGCTACAAAAAAAATAAGACAGAGTAATTGTCATTGAAGGGTTTCTATTCTGGGGGGCAAAGGTGAGGGTCAGGATAGATCAAGATCGGTATAGTATTTTTGTTTCAGCTACTATTGCAGAATTATATACTGAATTCAGGGATACCCAAAGGAGAAGTGGAATCATTCTACCTGGGTGGAGTTAGGAGCAGGATGAGTGTCAAGAGTGCCTTCATGGTTTGAACAAGAGCTTGGGTGTTAACCAAAAGGTCGGCAGTTTGAATCCCCCAGCTGCTCCTTGGAAACCCTACTGGACAGTTCTACTCTGTCCTATAGGGTCGATATGAGTCCAAATTGACTTGATGGCAACGGGTTTGGGTTTTTTTGTTTGTTTTAAGATTTGATCAGCTGGATGGGGATGGGAGGATTCAAGCATTCGAATGATACACTCTACTGAAGACATGACATAGTGTAATTTTTCACTGTATAAAAGCAGGAATATTATTATACCTGTATAGGACACGAACTCAGTAAATAAAAGAAAACAAGGTAACTTCCCCCCCAACCAAAAAACTAAAATATATAATGAGTTTTCTCCAAAGTCAATATTGAAATACACTCAACAACAATGGGTTATGAGTATGGCCATTTCTAAGGAGAAGGATGACAATGATGAAATTTCTTCTTTAGCTAGATATAATACTCAAAAATATCATACTTTATATTTTACATTCAAAATTACCTTTTTCTATTAAAATTTGAATTTACAGAGGGTTTGGAATAAATGAGGTACCTCCTTCCTGCCATCCTTTTTTATCCCTTCCTTTGTGAATAACTCAGTCCAAAAGTCATTAGGTAGGCCAAGCACAGTAGGCTTCCATATGAAATTGGAAGCTGGAGTGGAGGAGTAAAAGTGAGAATAGTAGGTGTTACTAACATCATCATACATGTTCACTTTCTGCGCCCTCACTAGGAAGTGAGCTTCATGAGGGCATGATTTACTTGTGTTTTTCTCTCCCCACAGCAAAAAACCAAGTATGGCTGGCGTGGATCATTTAAGTGACTACGGTCAGAAATGCTATAAATCACATTATTAGTTTTACTTATTTATGTTTACCTCCCTTATCTAGAATGTAAGTTTTATGAGGATAGGTACTTTTTACTATTTTATTCACTGGCTAGAAGTTTCCTGGCACACAATAAATGATTAACAAATAATTTTCAAATAAAAAGTGTGATTTGTATACCACAAATATATACATGAAATAAGACATTTATTTTAAGACCTTATACTGCAGTATCTAGCCTCTCAGCATATGAAAAAGAAGCTAAAATAAACATTTCTTGAAGAAATAAATGCAAAAATAAATGAAAAATTAAATTTAATAAAGATTCTACTAACAGCATAATTAAAATATAAATAAAAACCAGGGTGAAATTCCTTAGAACAGCAGCAAGCTATAACATTACATTGCTTGGGAATTTACAAAATTTCTATTTATTAGCTACACATTCACAGAATTGTTAGAAAAGGTTTATCATTTTAACATAACTGTGGAGAATATTAGTATTTTCTTCAATCCACTAGGTAGATACAAGTATTTCTGTTGACTTTTAGTTTTTGTTTACTCTGTATAAATCAAAATTAAGGCTAGCAAAAAGTATCCTACGTCCTGCTTTAGAAGAATTATCCCATGTGTTATTATGTTCAACAAAGTATGGTTGACTGTTTTACAGAAATATTGCTTTATGTTTAACTGGCAGTGAACTTGTATTTTTAAATTCTGTAAAAAAAAAATGACAAGAGATATTTGTATCATAGTTTAATATATATGCTAGTAAATTGCTGCATATGTTCACAAGGAAAAAAAAATGCCTCTGAGGGCTGGTTGCTATATAAATTATGAATGTGTTATAAAAAGAGAAGAATAAACATATTTGTGAATCAAAATTTTTCATTTATTGAGATTATCATCAAACTTCTTACTCTTAAGTGGGTGGATTTTTTAAGAATTTGAAATTTGTAAAATAAATATTGATATTTAATTGTTTTCGGTGATACAATTCACTGAATATCCATTGAAGACATATATAAAATGTAGGTGCATCTTCTGTCTCTAAGGCATGGATATTTATGTTTCCCATCAAACACTACAAACTACAGAAGAGTAATAAACATGAACACTTAATACAATGCAAATGTGACTGACTGAGTTGGGCTGTATGTTTTCATTCCTCATTAACCATTCTTCAAGCTGACAGACAGCCTGTCTCAACTCATTATTTCAGGGCTTTAATGGTCTCTTTTTAACTTTAACATTTATTTAAAGTCTTAATTTCTTCTTCTTTGTAATAAAAAAAAAAATAGAGGAACAAAAACTCAATCATATATATACCTGTTAGGAAGCCAGCTCAACAGAACTCTAGTAGTTCCTCCTTTATTACCATCTCTTAATACAGGTGTGTGAATGTACTCGAAATGTAAGCTATTTACTTAATACATTGTAATGACTTTCCGAAGCTACTGAAGGCAAGGAACTTTTCTTTCTTTCATTTAAGCATTCGATGTTATGAACGCCATATGAACTGTCTAGATGAAAAATCCTGGTATACTTTAAAAGTGTTTATCCCTTAGAGTTTTGGAATAAAAGCATAGGAAGCTGGAGATGAAAGGAACCATCCTGCTGGTGTGCACATGAGGAGAGCACAGTTGTAGGATGTGTCCACAATACTATAGCCAGTCCCAGCCAATTCATAGTAAAAGCTCACTCCAGAGACTCAGTTCCATATTGTTGCCTATATGTATAAATGATACTAGGTTTATAGAAGTAAAAATCATGAACTGCTGTTTCTTCTTATGATTGAACATTTGCAGGCAGAAAACAAAAAACAAACCAAACTCATTGCTGTTGAGTCGATTCTGACTCATAGCGACCCTATAGGACAGAGTAGGACTGCCCCATAGGGTTTCTAAGGAGCAGCCGACGGATTCAAACTGTCAATCTTTTGCTTAGCAGCCATAGCTGAATGCTAAATGTTCAAGTAGATGAGAATAGCAAATATTCTATGAGCGTCCTTGACATATAACATGAAATGCCAGTGGAAATGGTGGGTATTTGAGGCCTTTACTCCCTCAATTTTTCAGTAATTGTGAAAAAATTGTAGTAATCTTACCAGGCATTACGTCTGTGCAGCCCACTCCTATCTAGCTTAGTCACTGGCAGACAGGCCAGGTCCAGGATCTAGAATCTGAAATTTGACTGTCTGTGGGAGGGTTTAGAGCTTATAAAGCCTTCTATCTGGGAACACAAGATCAAGTCACACACGCCTTTAGTTTGCTCCTGGTATTGCAGAACTGGTAGAATAACTAGCCTTTGTGCCTTGTTGCTCACTCTGGGTCCCTTCCCACATTTATTTTACTGCCTCTTTGTCTGAAACACAGTCTTTGTAACTTGCTTTGGTCTCTGCTCCTCTAGGACAGTTTCTCATGGCAGAATTCAGTCTACCTCTATCTAATGTCTGAGACTATGATATTTGTACACAGACTTGCCTGATGATAACTGCCTACCTGCCTGCCTGGGATTCCTGACACTGTCTCTTCTGGTGCCAAATGCTGTTCTGGACAGCCAGCTCTTGCTTATCTTCCCTATAGTCATGTTTCTTGCATGTGATAGTCAGGATGGGATAGACTTTCTCCCAGCACCATTGGCTGCATCTGACAGCCTAGAGACTGACTTTCCCAGAGAATAGATATGTGTTCAGGTTCTGGCCACTACTATATGCTCCATTCTTTTGCATGTAACTGCACTGCCTGACTATATCCCAATGGTAGTTCCAAATATTTTCGTATGCCTTTTTTAAACAATAGAATTTATTTGTGAATCAACCAGTAGAGCTTATACCTTGCCTTGGAAGTAAGGAGATTATGCTTATGTGAGTGCAAACTGGAGAATTAACTATACTCATAAACAATCACACAAAAAACTTAAACCAAATCACTTTAGTTTAAAAAAATCCGTAACTAGTTCACAGAGACATTTTACAATTTACTTTCTCAGTTAGCCATAGAACTATGAACTTAATTTAAACTAAAAAATTATTTTTGAACTGCTTGAAGCATTATGAATGGTCTTTTAGATAGCTGACTCACTTGCAGGAAATGGGGTTTTGCTAATCGTAAACAACTTCAAGAACCACATAATTTGGGTGTGATTTAAAATTGAATCCAATTTTCAAAGAGGCCTGCATTTGACAAAAGTGCATTTTTTCTAATAGCAATATCCATCCTTTACTAAGGAGAGATCATAGCTGCACACCAAGTAACTAATATGTATATATTTTTAATGATGAGAATAATTCAAATTCTCTCATGAAAATTTTCCTCTGGCTTTGCTAATAGTTGGTTTGCTTAAACTTTCTTCACTAACTCTATTTGAGGCTAAGGATTTGGAATTCTTGATGCAAAAGAGAAAAATTTCTGTTCCTTTGATTATATGACTTTGCTTGAGACATATATCCTCTCCAGTATTTTTTTCTCATTTGTAAAATTAGGGGGTTAAAGGTACTGAGAAGGAAGGGGATAAAATGCCTTCCAGATCTAACATGCCAAGATTTAAGGAGTCAGAGAAATACTTGGAATGGAACCTGTTGATTAATGGAAACTGCTCCTTTAGGCAGGAAATGGAAGATGAACTAGAGCAGTTATGAAAATTAACTGCTCTTCCCCCCCATCCCCCCTTTTATTTAGCCTTAGGCTTTTCTCATCTCTCACTCAAATCTATTTTTCCTCAAAACACACGTTCCTTTCCCTCAAAAAACGTCCACCCCAATCACAAAAATTCTCCTAGGTTTTTTGTGTTGTTTTTGTTGTTTTTTGGGGGTGGGGGCTTATTTGCAAGAGAATACAAGGAAGAGTGATGAACCACAGGATTTTAGAGCTACCAGAGACAATGATGATCACTAAAATAATGTTGTAAATAAGAGAAAAAGTTGAAGAGATAAGAGGTGAACAAGAGAAAGGAGAGAGAAGTTTTGAATTGGATCTAGTAAAACTAGGAAGAACAGAAGCTCTTCCAGCCAGGAAAATTTATTAAAATTATTCGTGTTAATTTCTGTCCTCTTTGTCACTCACTTCAGGGCATACAAAATCATTAACATTTTTATTTTCAGAGGTATAGGAAGAAGGAAAGAAGGAAAAGGAACCTGAAAAAGTTTCGAACTGCGCTATTCTGGAAATTGTTACTCTTGAAACTGGCTTAAAAAAAAAAAAAAAAATGTAGCCATTGAGTTGATTCTGACTCATAGTGACCCTATAGGACAGAGTAGAACTGCCCCGTAGGGTTTCCAAGGAGCTGCTGGTGGATTAAACTGCGAACCTTTCGGCTAGCAGCCAAGCTCTTAACCACATACCACCAGGGCTCCAGAAACTGGCTTAGTGTGGGGAAAAGAATGGTGGGTTTGGGGCCAAAGGTCCTGCAACTTTGATTCTAGGCTCTGGACCCAACTTCCCCATCCTTACATGTTTTCCTGAAAAATTTCCTGCACTTAAGGCACTTAACCTAATTTTAACCAGGTCTGTAAAATTGAGAGAATATATCTGTTCTTTCCTCAGAGTTATGTCAACTTAGATGAGGAAGATTTCTAGGGAAAGTACTTAATAAACTGCAAAGGTTACGCCAATGTAAAATACTGCATTTATTTTTTCTCCATATAGTGGATTTGCCAAATCCTCACTGAGGTAGCACAGTTTTATTTAAAAGGCTGTTGTTTACTAGAATTCCCCCTTAAGTTTCACATTAAATGAAGAAAAAAGTGAATCTATTATGTTTATATCTACCAAGTGCCAGGCTTTTTCCACATAGGCATTCCTATCTCCATTTTACAGTTTAAGAAATAGAGGCCTAAAGAGATTAAGTCACCTGCCCAAGGTTGTAGGGCTCATAAGTGGCTTAACTGAAATTTGATTCCATGTCTAATTCCAAAATCCATGCTTCTTCCACTAGGACGCTGTGCCCTTTGGGTCCAAGGACTATTGAGACAAGCCCCTGTGCCCGAACACACGAGCCAAAAGTATCTGTAGTGATTTGGAACGTTTTCCACAGAAAGTATTTCTACCGCATTTCTAAAGAATGACAGTCATTGGATATTCTCTTCTTCAGTCCTTTACGTCGATTTATTTGAAGCTGACTCAGATCTTCTACTGGCACTGAGTGAATCAAGATTGAGAACAGATCGGAACAAAAGGCAGAGACACATTAAAAACTGATGGGCTAGGTATTTGAGCAAAATTGTCAAGAAGGTGAAGTGGCTTTTACCTCCTTTTTCAGAGCTCAACTGCACCCTTTCTTCCTTCAGGTCTTTTCACCTTTTTAGCTCTCTCTGTAAGAATTAATTCTCATTTAGCCATCTGTTTTTAACTACTTATATCTTAGTGTGAAATTCAATCGTTAAGGTACCCTGCCCTGGGAATATTCATTATCTGTAATTTGAAGTGAAATAATTTGTCTCTGGATAGAAGAATTTCATGAATCAAAGAAGTGGGAGAGGGTGTTGTGGTGCATGTGTGTCTTATGTGTTCATTCATTTATTAGTTCGCTCATTCAATGAGTGCCTTCAAAATATCAGATTCTTGCAAAACAGACACAGTCCTTGCCCTTGCAGAGTGTAAAGTCAAGCAAGAAAGGCAATAAACAAGTAATTACAAACTGAACGTGCTGAATACTACGACAGAATGCTATGAGAAAATACTAACCTTGGAAGTCTAGGGAGGGTTTGTCTGTATGCGTACGCATGTGACTTTGGAAAGCAGTGGATCCTTCAACATTAGCTGAGGCGAGAGCAACGAGGGAAAGGTGAAAGTAACATTTGTTGAAAAATAATGTTTTGTTTTTTAGCAATTGAACATCTTTCGAGCCAGGCATTCAGCATAAATATTTTAGGAACTTTAAATATTTATATTTGCTTCCTGTTTCATATTTTCAAATGTGTTTTCACATATGTATTATCAGTCTTTATCATGTTCTTATAAAGTAAATTTCATTTCACAGAGTCGATGGCATGTCTAATATACCACAAACCACTTAGTGACTCAACCAGGCCTCCTGATTCCCAGGCCTGGGCTCTTGCCAGGGCCTGAAGACTAGTTCAGTGCCCAGGTAGGGCAGATAAGGTAGGGCGCTGCATCTAGGACCTCAGGAAGATGGGGAGAAGCTTAGTTAGATGAGAATGAGAGGAAAAATAAAAGTACTTTGACTATTTCAGTATTTTGCCTTGGGTTGACTCTGAAAGAGGCACCCAGACAGATCATTTATAGCATAGAAATTGGAACGTTGAAATATATACATTTACAAATGGAAAAGAGAAAAGTAATCCCTAAAATGGAAAAGAGAACAGTAATCCCTACATGTGGATGTGGGACCTGCTTCTCTTGATAATAAGCATCCTTTGCTATCATCGGGAAGACAAATGAACTTTCTATGCAGAAGGCCTTATCAAATTATTACTATTATTTTCAATTCTACTAAAAACCAAAATCTCTGTTCATTGAGGTTTATGAGATTTTATGGATGGTGAGGTAATCAACTTTATGTTATGTCTGCCGGTCTACTGAATTACCTATACTTGGACTGATTGGGTAATAAAATAATTCCATTTATTAGTGAAATCCAGGCATAGCATGAAGAAAAATGTATGTCAGTTTTATTTTTTTCTGTGCTCATTTATGAGGCTTATGGGAGCTGTGTGATTCCTTAAGATTCTTATAAATAATTTGAGCAGAGAGTCATGGCATTTCTTATTTGTGCTGGCTGAGAAGGGAGTAAGGCCGGAAGGGACCTCACTGGTTCTGAGAAGTATGAAGCTCATCTCTACCCAGGAATCTGAAGCATATTAAACTGGTGACTTGGCTCCCTTGTAGGATAGAATCACTGTTCACTCCCTCCTGGGAAACAGAAAGGGAACATCAGTTGAAATGTGGGTTTATTCACCATTAGTCCCTGTAGAGGGAGGATTTCTTGACTGATGGAAATATATGGAAAGAACTACTGCAATCACATTCCCAAGGCAGTAATGTCCTTCCTGTTCCTCTGTTATGTCAACATGAAAGTTGTTTTCCTCAGTTTCCACGAGCAGCTTGGAGACTCTCGAATCTCTCTAGTGTCTGACATATCATTTATAGAACAGAAATCTGTAGGGCTTCTTGCCCTTGGTTCAGTGAAACACCAAGTTGGGGAACAAGGTCAGGGTTGTTGGCAGATAAGCTGCCCCTGATCAGCTCAGGCCTCACAGGGTGGGCACATCTGGATTGTGCACAAGCCTTCCTGAGAGTCTATGTATCTTATAATGGCAACAGAAGTAGCTGATTTAATGAGGAACCCTAGACAGAACAGACATACCTTAGATAGAGAATCTACTCATGGATAGAAAACACCCTTTTTTCAGAAAATCAGCCAGTTGGATCTATGACAAAAAGATTTACATAGAAACAGTGATTTCTTAATTGGTGAATATTCTGATAATGATTTTAAAATGATCCTTTATGGAAAAGCAAAATTTGCTTTCTGTGGATTAAAAAAAATCATGAAGAGCTGTTGTTACTTCATGTAGTAGTTCTCCACCTTCATTCAAGGCAGGCGTGACTATAGATCAGGTCACATGTACTCTGGGGTATTCTGTTGAAAATATTCAGATAGTGCAACTCTATGACCTTTCCTGGCTTGTGTTTATAGGTATCATAGTGACAAAGAATGAATCAGACCCAGTTCCTATCCTTCAGTAAGAAATGGTGTATTCAGTAAACGTGATATATATATATATATACACACACACACACACACACACACAGTTGGCCCTCTGTGTCCGTCTGTGGGTTCTGCATCCATGGATTCAACCAACAGTTGATGGAAAATATCAGGAAAAAAAAAAAAATGACGTGCAGGCATACCTCGCTGTAGCCTCCTATCATTTCACAGATCCTCAGTCCCTCTCCAGTGCTTGTTGTTCGGGCATTGTGTCTGACATGTACTATGTGTAGTTAAGCCTATTGAACATGTACAGACTTTTTTGTCATTATTCCCTAAACGATATAGTGTAACAACTACTTACACAGCATTTACATTGTATTAGGTATTATAAGTAACCTAGAGATGATTTAAAGTATACAGGAGGATGTTCATAGGTTCTATGCAGATACTATGCCATTTTATATAAGGGGCATGAGCATCGGTGGATTTTGGTATCCGTGGGGGTCCTGGAACCAATCCCGGGCAGATACTGAGGGATGGCTGTATATAAAAAACAAACCCAAACCAAATCCATTGTCGTTGAGTTGATTCTGACTCATAGCAGCCATGTAGGATAGAGTAGAACTGTTCCATAGGGTTTCCAAGGCTGTAATCTTTACTGAAGCAGACTGCCACATCTTTTCTCCCAAAGAGCAGCTGGTAGATTAGAACCGAAGACCTTTCAGTTAGCAGCTGATCACTTTAACCACTGAACCACTAGTGCTCATATATATATATATGTATATATATATATATATATATATGTTAAAATAAGTTAAAACGTGGAAGGACATGTCACCCCCAGAAGTGAACCTTGGCTTCACAATAAGAGTATGAACAGGGGAAGCATCAAAAAAGGAGGGGTCCAAAACTAAGGCACCCTATTACATTCCATCTCACCATATTCCAGTCTATTCCATTGCATTCAAGTTAATTTAATTTGCTTCAGTTTTATTTGCTGCAACTCAACAGTTTTTAATTGTATCAGTGCTGTATGTATTGTTGTAGAAAGGAGGTTCCCTCAGTGAATATCACTAATTTTCTGGAAGGGCTGTGAATGACTTGGGTAAGAGAAGACAGGCTAAGAGATCCAACCGGCGCACCATCAGATGCCACTGGTGAACCTCTTTGTGCAGAGCAGAGCCACTGGGGATGAGCGTAGTTGGTTGAGTAGATGGCAAAGGGCACAGCCTCAAACACAGCATACCGCTAGGAACTGAGGAACATAGAGGCAGAAAGGTCCACAATTCATATATAGAAATACTCTCAGGATATCAAGAAACCTGAATGATAGTTCTTATGGGAAAAGTAGAGCATGAGACAAATAGAGATTTTTGAAAAATGGTAGGAATGTTTAATACTAGCTATGCACAATGACAGTCATGGCATGTTTCTTGATATTGGTTCTTTATAATTAAATCTCAGGGAAAGAATATACAGTAGTATGATTTCCCCAAGGTTTAAAGATGGGGGAGGGGTCAGGACAGGTAATGATGGTAGACTTCAGGCAAGTGAAATTTAGTAAATATCTGGATATGTTTCTGATTTCCAAGCAGAAGCATTTCAATTTCTATTTTGATTTTAAATAATAGTGGATATGGTCCTACAGGGTTGCTACTAGTTGGAATAGACTCAACAGCAACAGGTTTGGGGTTTTTTTTTGTTTGTTTTATGGTCCTTACTTGTGACAGATGAAAATCATTAGGCAAAAATGAACACAAGCTTTAAAAACTGTCTTTTTATTCCAATCCAAGCATGGTATATTATACAACTCGCTTTCCTAATAATTGCACTTTTGTATCCATAGGTGACAGATGAGTCTTTAATAAATCAAACAACCATGAATAGCTATTTTCAGCACTGCATGAAATATATGAATAAATGAACAATACAACAATCACTACCTAACAGCTTAGCAAAAAATGGAATCCTTGTTCTATTATACCCATTACCGAAGCACTTGGGGCACATCCCCTTCCGGAGGTGAGAGCTTATTCCTTACCTTATTACAAGAAGAGTTACTGCAGGTCATATTCCCTACTTGTCCTTTCTAACCGTGGAAAATTACCTTTTGTTTTATTGCAACTTTTTTTGGGTTCTCTCAAAAAGTATATTTAAATACGGATTTTTTTCCCTCAAGATTCAAAATTTCTTTTTCATAATGACATCTTGATATTTCACCATACTGATAGAAAATTAGTTTTTATTGGGTAATATTTATAGCTATTAGGAAAAATGCAATGTCAAAATTCAAGGATAAAACTGCAATGTAATACCATATACCTAATTTGTTGGAACTTGGCTTGATTTACAATAAAGAAAAATACATTCATGCAGAAAGATGCCTCAAACCCTTCAATTACAGAGGAAACCTATCAGAGAAATCAAAAGCAATGGTGAGATACTCATTGTCAAAAAATAAACTGCTGAGTTAGACTCTCACTTCCCCTCAGGCTCCTCATTTGAAGATGATGAGCACAGTGTCTGAGGGAAGGGTTGGGGAGATCTCCATGTAAAACCAGCTTACAAAGCAAAATAGGCTGGATCAACTGAAGGGCGATTTAGACATGGCTGGGTGAGCATGGAAGCACCATACTTCAATTTGCAGTTTGAGATTTATGAAAAAGGTGATTCTAAAAGGTTAGGGTTGTAAGACTCCTTTTGGCCTTACAGGTAGTTAGCTGCCTGCATAGTTTGGTCTTGGGGGATGTTAGGTGGATATTTTGCTGCTCCAAAATATTAACCACAACTTACCATTATTGTTTAGAACTGAAGAAGTTTTTGTAGTGTCCCTTGTTAAAAAATAAGTAAACTTGGGAAGCATTACCCCATACTCTCTTATACAGTGATACGTTAACATTTAACCCTTTAGTAAGGATTGTTGTTGTTGTTAGCATTGCTGTTGGCTGCTGTTGAGACGACCTTGACTCATGGCAACCCATGCACAACGGAACTAAAGGCTGCCTGGTCCTGTGCCGTCCCTATGAGCAGTTGGGGACTGAACCATTGTGATCCATAGGGTTTTCACTGGCTGATTTTCAGAAATAGATTGCCAGGTTTTCTTAACAGTCCATCTTAGTCTGGAAGATCCCTTGAAATCTGTTCAGCATCATAGCAACAGCCAAGCCTCCGCTGACAGATAGATAGTGGCTCCACATAGAGTGCATTTTCCGGGGATCAAATCCAGGTCTCCCACATGGAAGGTGAGACTTCTACCTTTGAACCACCACTGCCCCTCTTAATAAGGATTAACAGGGGTAAGATACAAAATAATCCCTTTGACAAGAGCGTGAGAGGACAAACAGGACTGACGGGAAGTTTCCTTAGAGGCACTCCCTTGTTTGACAAATTAGATTGAGGCTTTCTGTCTTTTTCCTTGTGGCATGGGGCTAGGAACAAACAACACCTTTACTCTACAATCTAGTTTTCAGTGACTCAGCTTCAAAGCCAGCCCTGTAGAAGGGGGTCTGGCTGAGTCACACTCATTTGTTTCTGGGTTTGACTACTGTTTTGGTACTATGAGACAATTGATTTGCAAGCTTTGGGGCAGATATGGTCACTTCCTCCTTAGATTTGGAGCACAGCATATCAAATGATAACAAAAGTGTTCATAAAACTGGACTCACATTGAAGGGACCTGACGTGGGCTCTGACTCCGACACCGATTAGCTCTATGATCTTGTACAACCTCTGAAGCTTCTCAAAACCTCACTTTCTTCTTTCTCAAACAGAGGGGATTGAAGAAGATTGTTCTACAATCATTGTCTCAGATATTAAGTGGTACCTATATCTAGAAAGTAACACCAGCAACGACTCAAAGTGAGTTTGATATAATTGCTTGCTCATAAATCTTCCCACACTGGGTAGCATTTTAAATGTTATATTTTAGGTGCTTAGTAAGAGAGACATTTGTTGCCTATTTTTGGCAAAAACAATGGAGAAAACTTCTGTGGTAAATGCTAAATTTCAAAAATTATATCCCTGGTTATATTTTTGAAGTTTCAAAGTATCCCAACTACTTAAACAAGACTGCTTGACTAAAAGCTGTAAATTGTTTGTAATTGGTTACTATACATTCAGGGATGTTTTTGTTTCCCAGAATCTGCAGATGCTTCAGGTAGGTAACCAGATGGTTAGTAGCAAAGATGGGCTAGATATTTATTACAAAGAGAGGATACAGATTTCCTGGAGTAAAGAGACTGAGATTTTCATCAGGTTTTCTGTCAGGGGGAAAATTTAAGATATGCTTTAATGAGGATATAAGAGTAAAAATGGTTTTCCCCTGATACATAGCAAAATATCACAGTAATATTTTATGTCATAATTTCATTTACCTCAGAGTTATTCTGGCAGTACAGCAAAGCTTAACCATGTTGAAAGTCACTCTAAATTATCACCTTGTTATCTTTGTTCTAGTTACTAATGTTAAACAAAATTTCTCACCTGTGATTAATGTACTTGTTTTTAATCAAGCAGTGAAAAAAAATCTAATGAACTCTCTAGTGTTGACCTAAAATGGTTTTATTGTAATAATACATAAAATATGTAAAGACATAAAATTTGGAATTAATTTTACATGTATACAGTTAACACATTTATATGTGTTTATAAATTTAATATAAACAAAACAACAAAAACACCATTCAAAAGAAAAACAGTAATTTATGTGATCACTGCTGTTGCCTTGCTGGAATAAATACCAGCAATAAGAACAGGACACCAATATCACAATAAAGGTGTCATTAAAACAACAACTAGGTCACTGGCCGTATGATACAGATTCTTTTAGTGGTAATCTCACTCAATGGGTCCACAACCTGTTATTTGAAATACTTGGTGCAGCCTTATTTCAGAATTCAGAATTTTTTAGATTTTAGAAAGGGGTGGTAGTCAATAATCAAATGTATTAAAATCTTTGCATCAGATTATAAGAATAAATAAATATTCATGACAAAATATATAATGAAAACTATAAATAGCATCATGGCCATACAGGTCAAATTTTGCTACCAAATGACTCAAAAAACATTTACATTAAAATTTTTTAGGCTATCAGCGTTTTTTGGATTTAGAATTCTGGGCTTCTACTACGGTATCTGTGTGAAGATTTAATTTTACATTCTGCAAAATCTTCCTTCACATAGCACTGTGTGAAATCTTTTGGTCTTCATGGGATGGCAACATCATGTATGTATTAAGTCTATCTCCATTATTTTTTATTTAACAGTTTCAATAAAGTAAAATAATTCTGATAGAGCATTCTCTTCACCCTCAAGAATATATCCTTGAAGATATATATATATATATCTCCTTGGAGTAACAGCTTCAGACCTTACTTTGAGAAATAAGCCAAGATCTAGCACACTTGAGGGAAACCCTGGTGGCATAGTGGTTAAGTGCTACAGCTGCTAGCCAAAAGGTCGGCAGTTCGAATCTGCCAGGCACTCCTAGGAAACCCTATGGGGCAGTTCTACTCTGTCCTGTAGGGTCGCTATGAGTCGGAATTGACTCGATGGCACTGGGTTTGGTTTTTTTTGGAACATACTTGAGAGCCAGAAGGTAGACTGCAGATACCGACTAAAGTGGTTTAGCTCTTGAAATATCAAAAGGACCTATTACAAAGAAGTAAGAGGGGCCTCATGACCTAAATCCTAGAGCTACTGCACTGGGGAGGGGGTTATTGGAGAAGCTACCATATGGTAGAATTCATCTTTTGGTCTCTATATGCATTGCATCATTTAATCCTCTTAGAGAACCTGTTATAGCCAAGGAATCTAGATTTCAAAGTCGGAGCCACTGTATCTTGCAGCATTTGTGAACTAATAAATGCTATTTTAACATGAAGCTTTTAACAACCAATTGTGCTTCATATCTGCTCCATGTAGAATGAAAAAGGTAATGGAATGAACATGAGGCCTATACTTTTGCTCTAATTCTGTCTTATTTTGTTTTTTTGTTTAACTCCGGGCAAGTCACTTTTCCTAATTCATTCCCAGTTGCTTTTTCTGTAAAACAGATAAAGCAATGAGTCTTGCTGGCTTAACTGAGAGTATGCTTGCTTATGAAAATCCTTAGTAAAAAGAAAAGTGCTATCAGACTCTGAGTACTTGTCAACCACCACACCTCTGGGCAGGATCAGAGGAGAGGTCCCTGCAGGTGGTCTGTGCCAATTTAACCACTGCCATTGGAGCCCTAACAACAACAAATTGGAGCCCTGGTGGCCCGTGGTTAAGCGCTTGGCTGCTAACCAAAAGGTCAGTGGTTCGAACCCACCAGCAGCTGCATGGGAGAAAGACATAGCAGTCTGCTTCCGTAAAGATTACAGCCTTGAAACCCTATGGGCAATTCTACTGTGTCCTGTAGGGTCGCTATGAGTTGGAATCAACTCGACCCACAGGTTTGGGTTTGGATTGATCTTGTGATTACTCTTTTCCCTCTCACCTTGCTCCTTCCAAATTTGTCAAGATTAACCAGGGAATTTAAAAAGACCAATTTGGAAACATATATATGCCTACTTCCTTTCTTTCTATTTTTCTTAGCATGCTTGTCTTTTTTTGTGTACTTATATATTTCGATTTTAGATTTTAAACACTTTCTGTCAAGATCATCTCTATCTCTCAGTCTCACTCATTCTGCCCCACAATTAACAAATTTCTTAGCATAAAGCAACAGTTGACAAATTATCTCTGTTGAATAATATATATTAATAAACATATTTATTAATAAATATAAATATATAATAAAGTAATATAAAACTTAAAAAACATAGCATATCTAAAAAGTCATTGCTTCCAAACTGGGATACACCTAATAAAATGTAGATTTTTATTCTAATGATTCAGAGATTTTGGAAGAAAGTAAAATTTAAATTAACCTTTGATAATGATTAATAAGGCATTTCTAAAATATCCTTTGATATATAACTGAATGATAGTCTCTATATAATATAAATGGACAAAACTGGTTAAATGTTTAATAAAAAAGAGAGAGAATGGGATAAAGGATTAAATAATGCAACGTTTTGTGTGGTATATCTCATTGATCCACAGTTAGAGTAACAATTTTCAGCAACACTATTCAATTAGCATTAAGGCAAATTAGAGGTGTGCTTGCTGTACTTGATTACATTATCTGTATTTATTTAAAAGGATGGAATTATGTGTATTATAGAGAAATGCAATGAACATATGAATTCACAAAGTCAAAGAATGTTCAGAATCTCAGAATATTTTAAAAAATTCATCAAAACCTAAAATGGATTTCTACAGACTAAAAATTTTGTTTTTTTAATAAAATTTTAAAATTTCAGGATTTTTTTCCCCATATTTATCCATGATTGGGTTACTATTAATGCATCTAAGTATTAATTACAGTATTAATTATGTAATCTAAGTATTAATTACGGTAGATCGTAAAATATGGCATACGGACCCTTACATGCACATCCCTTTTCAATGTGATGCCACTGTTCCTTCCATCAAAAGGTGGAGTCTCAATTTTTGTATGAAAAATTAACTTGAGCTGTAAAGTTTCACCTAAAGCACAATTTAAAAAAAAAAAAAAACAGGTGGAGTCTGTTTCCTGTTCTCTTGAATTTGGGCTGGCCTTACAGCTTGCTTTGAATGTGCAAGAAGTGACAATACGTGACTTTTGAGAAGGGACTTCAAAAGGCCTGGTAGCTTCTTTTTTTTTTTCCCTCTTGGAATTCTGAGAAAACCATACTGTGAAGAAGCTTGGGATGATGGACCAGGTGACGCGGAGAGGCTCAATCACCCCAGCCATTCCAGCCAGCTCAGCTGAGGCTTCAGACTTGTTAGTTGAGCTATCTGCTAAATTTCCACACCCAGTCAAACTATCTGATAGCTGCAGCTCTGTGAGTGTCTCAGGAATGGTCAACCAACTGAGCTGAGCCCAATTTGCGTAATCACAAGCAAAAAAAAAAAAAAAAGATTTTTGTTTGAAGAGATTAAATTTATAGTGGTTTTTGGTGCCCAGCTACTACCAGTGACTGCTCTGACAGGGATCAGAGCAGAGGGCCCCAGACAGAGCTGGAGAAAAATGTAGAACAAAATTTTAACTGAAAAAGAAAGGCCTGACTTGCTGTCCTAACAGAGACTGGAGAAACCCTGAGAGTATGGCCCCTGGACACCCTTTCAGCTCAGTAATGAGGTCACTCCTGAGGTTCACCTTTCAGCCAAAGACTGAACAGGGCCATGGAACAAAACAAGACTAAAGGGGTGTACCAGCCCTGGGGCAGGGACTGGAAGGCAGGAGGGAACAGGAAAACTGGTAATAGGGAACCCAGGGTTGAGAAGGGAGAGTGTTGACATGTCGTGGGGTTGTTAAACAATGCCATAGAACAATGTGTGTACTAACTGTTTGATGAGAAACTAGTTTGTTCTGTAAATCTTCATCTAAAGTACAATGAAAAAAAAAGTTTGTAGTGGTTTTAACGCTGTAGTAAATAACTGATGTAATGATAATGGCTTCTTTTCTGTTTTCTTTTTTCCTCTAGAAACAGAAAGTTGGGCTTTGGAGTCAAGACAAAAACGTAAGCTGTATGTTTAATTTGAAATTAGAAATAGTGTAATATGTATGGATTTCTTCTGTTGATGTCAGGTGCCATGGAGTTGGTTCCAACCACACAACAGAAGGAAACACTGCCTGGTCCTGCACCATCCACATAATCGTTGCTATGTTTGAGCCCACCGTTGCAGCCACTGTGTCAATCCATCTCATCGAGGGCTTTCCTCTTTTTCGCTGACCCCCTACCTTAACCAAGTATGATGTCCTTCTCCAGAGACTGGTCCCTCCTGATAATATGTCCAAAGTACATGAGATTAAGTTCTACCATCTTCACTTCCAAGGAGCACTCTGGCTGTACTTCTTCCAACACAGACTTCTTTGTTCTTCTGGCAGTCCATGGTATATTGACATTCTTCACTAACACCATAATTCAAAGGCAATGGTTCTTCTTTGGTCTTCCTCATTCATTGTCCTGTTTTCACATGCATATGTGTAATAAAAATTTACATTTGCATATGAGGTGACTGAAATTATCATTGCTTGAGTCAGGTGTAACTTAGTACTCAAATTGACATCTTTGATTTTTAACACTTTAAAGAGGTCTTTTGCAGCATATCTGCCCAGTGCAATACGTCATTTGATTTCTTTACTGCCCCTTCCATGGGCATTAGTTGTGGTTCCCAGTGAAATGAAATTCTTAACAGCTTCAATATTTTCTTTGTGTATCATGATGTTGCTTATTGGTCCAGTTGTGAGGATTTTTGTTTTCTTTATGTTGAGGTGTAATTCATACTAAAGGCTGATCTTCTTCAGTAAGTGCTTCAAGTCCTCCTCCCTGTCAGCAAGCAACGTTGTGTCATCTGCATAGGTTGCCCCATCACAGGTTGAAAATGAATCTTCCTCCAATCCTGATGCTGCATTCTTCTTCATATAGTCCAGGTTCTTGGATTGTTTGCTTAGTGTACAGATTGATTACGTATGGTGAAAAGATACTTCCCCATTCCAAACCATGCTGTACCCCCTTGGTCTATGTATAGGTTCCTCATGAGCACAATTAAGTGTTCTGGAATTCTCATTCTCAATGTTATCCATAATTGGTTATGATTCACACAGTCGAATGCCTTTGCATAGTCAGTAAAACATAGGTAAACATCTTTCTAGTATTCTCTGCTTTCAGTCAATATCCCTCTGACATCAGCAATAATATCCCTCATTCCATGTCCTCTTCTGAATCTCGCTTGAATTTCTGGCAGTTCCCTGTCAATGTACTGCTGCAACCGTTTTTTTAATTATCTTCAGCAAAATTTTACTTGTGTGTGATGTTAATGATATTGTTCGATAATTTCCTCTTTCTGTTGGATCACTTTTTTTTGGAATGGGCACAAATATGGATCTCTTCCAGTTGGTTGGCCAGGTAGTTGCCTTCCAAATTTCTTGGCATAGATGAGTGAACACCTCCAGTGCTGCATCCATTTATTGAAACATCTCAATTAGTATTTCATCAATTCTTGGAGACTTATTTTTCACGAATGCCTTCAGTGCAGCTTGGAATTCTTCCTTCAGTACCATCGATTCTTGATCATATGCTACCTCCTGAAATGGTTGTACCGAACATCGATCAATTCTTTTTGGTACGTTGACTCTGTGTTTCCATTCCATCTTCTTCTGATGTTTCCTGAATCATTCAATATTTTGCCCATAGAATCCTTCAAAATTGCAACTTGGGGCTTGAATTTTTTCTTCAATTCTTTCAGCTTGAGGAATGCTCAGCATGTTATTCTCTTTTGGTTTTCTAACTCAGGTCTTGGCACATTTCATTATAATGCTATACTTTAGCTTCTCGAGCTGCCCTTTGAAATCTTCTGTTCACATCTTTTACTTCGTCATTCTTTCCATCTGCTTTAGACACTCTACATTCAAGAGTAAGTTTCAGAGTCTCTTCTGACATTTATTTTGGTCTTTTCTGTCTTTCCTTCATGACCTTTTGCTTTCCTCATGTATGATGTCCTTGATGTCATCCCACAACTTGTCTGGCCTTTGGTCATTAGTGTTCAATGAGTCAAATCTATTCTCGAGATGCTCTGAAAATTCAAGTGGGATACACTCAAGGTGGTAGACTTGTTTTAATTTTCTTTATCTTCAACTCGAACTTGCATATGAACAATTAATGATCCGTTCCATGGTTGGCCCCTGGCCTTGTTCTGACTGATTCTGTTGAGTTTTTTTCATCACCTCTTTCCACAGATGTAGTATAATTGATTTCTATGTTTTCCATCCTGTGAAGTCCATGTGTATAATTGCTGTTTATGTTGTTGAAAACAACACCATAAATGAATGCGATCTCCAGTGTCATTTCTATCACCAAGGCCATACTTTCCAACTACTGTTCCTTCTTCATTTCCAATTTTCTTATTCTAATCACTAGTAATTATCAATGCATCTTGACTGTACGTTTGATCAATTTCAGACTGCAGAAGTTGGTAAAAATCTTCAATTTCCTCATCTTTGGCTCTAGTGGTTGCTGCGTAAATTTGAATAACTGGTCTTCCTTGTATGCATATGGATATTATCCTATCACTGATTGACAGCATTGTACTTCAGGATAGATCTTGAAATATTCTTTTTGACTATGAATGCAACACCATTACTCTTCAATTTGTCCTTCCCAGTATACTAGACCATATGATTGATTCAAAATTGGCCAATATGAGTCCATTTCAGCTCACTAATGCTTAGGATACTGATCTTTATGCTTTCTATTTCATTTCTGATGACTTTAATTTTCCTATATTCATACTGTACATTCCATGCTCTGATTATTAGTGAAAGTCTGCAGCTGTTTCTTCTCATTTTGAGTCCTTCCACATCGGCAAATGAAAGTCCCAAAAGCTTGATTTCATCCATACTATTAAGATTGACTCTACTTCTATGTGGTAGAGTGGTTAAGAGCTATGGCTGCTAACCAAAAATTCGGCAGTTCCAATACTTTCCCTCCTTGGAAACCCAATGGGGCAGTTCTACTCTGTCCTATAAGGTCACTATGAGTCGGAATTGATTTGACAGCAAAAGATTTGGGTTCTTTGGGTTTTCTACTTCAAGGAGTCAGCTCTTCCCCAGTCATATTTTGAGTGAATTCCAACCCGAGGGGTTCATCTTCCATCACTATATCAAACAATGCTCTGCTATTCACAAGGTTTTCACTGGCCAATTTTTTTCAGAAGTAGGCCACCAGGTCCTTCTTCCTAGTTTGTGTACATCTTGAAGCTCTGCTGAAACCTTTCTACCACGGGTGACCCTGCTGGTATTTGAAATGCTGGTGGCATAGCTTCCAGTATCATAGCAACACACAAGCCACCACAGTATGACGAACTGACAGACATGTGGTAGGGATTTCTTATCCAGTAAAAATAATTTTTACCCTGCCACCAAAGCCCAATCAACTTTTAAAATGAAAATAAGAAAACATCTGTATCAACCTGATGTGGAAAGTCATCTATGAAATGCCTCTTACTTGCATACTTTCATCATCATCAAAACCACATTTTAGTCAAGACTCCTTGACTGATTTAAGCCCAGATTCATATACCACACACACATTTTTCCTATAGAAGGCATAACTTCATGTCTATTAATTTCTAATTCTCCTGCTTAAATGTTACTTCTAAGCAAAGATCTCATTTGGCATTAAACGTCTTCATATACATGAATACTGCCATGGTGTGGCTGTAATTTGTTGCCCATAATTTATGTACTTAATTTTCTGCCTATTTATTATGCTACTTACTTCATATTTATAAGTGACCTGCCAGCCCCATTAGGGAGACTTGTATAGGCTTCATCAAACACTTTAACTACATCTGTTTTATAGTTGGGTAGATATTTTAAAGCTAAAATATCATTTTTTCTGGGAAACTGTCATTGGGTTTTGGATCTAAACAAGGTTTAGATAACGTTTCTTTAAAATATATATTTTCCCCTAAAACCTAAATGTCATGCACTCGCAATACCTTCTCAGCTCTATCCCTAACTTGCTGTGGAAGAACTAACACAGAACCAATGTTATGAAAATCACTGAGATTTTTTTTAATGCCAATTTTATTGTGAAGCCTTTGTCCTTATGGCATTTAGAATTCTCTAAACTATATGATAGCAGCAGCAGCAAAAACACTTATTTTTAGATACACACACACACATACGCTGTCAACCACACTGTCTCTCTGTTTTCGTAAGTCTGTTTTGGTTTATATATTTTCCTTTCTCCAGCTTTGTCCAGAAAAGATATTTGCATGTGTGATGATAAATAGCAAACCCAAAAGCATATATCCCTTTTTGTACCGTAGCAATTGGTTATTTCCTTGGAGTAGTCAAACATTTCCTTCTTACCATAAAATACATCACCTTTCATCAGCCTTGCCTTTTGTACCTACGAGTTGCCAAATTCATTTAGCTGTGTTATGTTTTTTTCATGCCCTAAGAACATGAGATGATTCAGTAAATAGAAGAATACAGGATCATGCAGCTGAGACACATCAAGTTTTACTGCATATACCAAAAAGAGCGTTTCCCAGGAAACAGCTTTACATCTGTAATTGCTGCCAAAACAAGAAAACTAGCCATATTATTGAATAGCAACAATGGTGAATTGGCAATTCATCACTTCTTCCTCCCACTATTCCTGCACTCAACAAGCTATTAAAAGACCACAGAATGTAGACAACTAAAGCATTGTCACATATGTACCACATGAAGGGAGGCAATGGCACGGATGACTCAATTTCTAACCTTCTAACCTCTGAATACTACCCAAATTGTGATTGTTGGAAGAAAAGTTATGGAAAAGCTTAAAAAACAGAATAAGTCTGAATTTAGTTATTTGAAGAAAAAAAAAAAAAAAAAAGGGAAACTTTTCTTTATGGTATCTTCATCCAGTAAGTAATCTCTGTTATAGATCCTGGAAGCTTGATTACCAGATTTAATGTCAAGAAGCTCTAAATGTTGTTGTTGTGTACCATCAAATCAATCCTGACTGATAGTGACCCTACAGGACAGAGTAGAACTGCTCCATAGGGTTTCCTAGTCTGTCATGTTTACGAGAGCAGACTACCAGGTGTTTTCTCCCATGGAGCCACTGGTGGGTTCGAACCACTGACCTTTTTGTAGCAGCAGAGTGTTTAACCATTGCGTCTGGTTAATGTATTACTACTACTACAATCTTTTCCTTGCACGTGAAGGCCCCCACAACAAAAAAAAGTTGGGTATTTGTCAGATCGAACTTTACCAGGGAAGTGTGTAATAAATTTATAACCTCTCTTTCAAAGCAAAGCCGACTTTCTTAATCCATTACTTATTTGATATAGTCTAGATTTATATCTCCAATAATATTTATGAATTGTCAGTTAACATATCCACTCTCCTGCCCCTCCCTCCACGTGATCAATGGCAGCTGTAATCCTAAACCTGAATTAGTAGAGTCAAAAGGTAGAGCTTGGTTAACCAGGATCCCATGAGACAGGCCGTGGTTTTTTTTCTGATACCTGCATCACCCCAACTATGTTTTCATGAATAGATAATCTGGATGGTTAATTTAGCTTCCATAATTTGGCTTCTTCACTTTCAAACCTTTACTAAAGATTTTATTCCTGCTTACCTCATAAGGAGATATAGAAATAAGTGGAATAAGAATTCAGAGTGGGGAGTGTGGCAATGTGGCTTTGATGCCCTGAGGCTTTGTGGGCCAAACAACCCTCAGTGAGGCCATTTTTTGTGTGACTCAAGAGGCAGGTGGGGAGGGTCCTGAAAGTTGGCATCATTATTTATTGAAGAAAAACTTCACTGAAGAAGAAGGAGGTCTCTTCAATGTTGGATAACAGGTAGAGGACGTAGCTTTCTTCTCAGTAGCTCGGATGTATTACCATGATCCTTGGATTAAGAGGAGCGTGTGTGTGTGTGTGTGTGTGTGTGTGTGTGAGAGAGAGAGAGAGACTCATCAAGATTAGTGAATTATAGTCATAATAAATAGAACATCCTGGTGGTATAGTGGTTAAGTGCTACTACTGCGAACCAAAGGGTCGGCAGGTCAAATCCGCCAGGCGCTTCTTGGAGACTGTATGGGGCAGTTCTACTCTGTCGTATAGGGTCGCTATGAGTTGGAATCGACTCGACGGCACTGGGTTTGGTTTTTGGTTTAAATAGAACATTTGGGAAAACTCCCAATCCTGACATTTTAAGGAACAAATATAGAATAATTTTTTAGCACTGAGGTTTTCAAATTGAGTTTTGTAGAGCCCCCAAATCACATCGATGTCTCAAGCAAAATTGCAGGGTGCACAGAAGAGACTGAAGGGGGCTCACATTCCTCTTCCAGCAGGCTGCCCTCCTCTGATCCATTTTACATATTGGGCATCCACATAGGATTTTCTTTGAAAAAGGATTCACACTGATAAAATAAGTTTTAAAACCAGAGATTTTGCATAGGAGAGAACCGAGTTTAGAGGTTTCATACTTAGGAGGCTGTTCATAGAATAGGATAGCAAGTAATGATAATTTAAAAAGTACTCTTGCCATTACTACCTCTGCTATTTAGCTGTAGTGTATCCACGGGCACACATGTTCTATTAAATATTTCTGTTGTTAGGAGTCCTTGGGTGGTGCAAATGGTTAACACACCACTGTTAACCCAAAGGTTGGAGGTTTGAATCCACCCAGAAGCACCTGGGAAGAAAGGTCTGGCAATCTTTTTTTCCAAAAAATCAGGCATTGCACATCCTATGGAGCATAACGCCGCTCTGACATACATGCGATTACGGTAAGTCAGAGTTGACTTGATGGCAACTGGTTTGGATGTTGTCGTTATGGTCTTTGTATATTAATGTAAGAACTCTCACACTGAGAAATAAATGGAAGAAAATAAAATTTAAAGCAAAGAAGAAAATCATGCATGTGATGTGGAAAGCTAGATTAGCTTAATTCAATGTCAAAGCATTAGCTAAATTGACAAAACCCCCAATAGGCACTAAGTGAGGAGCTCTGGGTGGAAGCTGGTAGCAGAGGAGGGAAAGGAGACATTCAATTATAGAACATGGAGGCAACTGTGGACAAAGAGCTTTTAGACTCATTTATGGAGAAATATGCTTGAAGATAGTTTTATCCCCCCTAAAGCAAAGAGGTTTAGAAAACGTCCAATCACAGCACGGCACAAGAAGACATCTTGTACCAGGCATTTATCCTGGTGCATCTGAGTGGGAGGAGAGCCACACCTGCTGAAGTTCTGGCAAGTGCAATAGCTGCAAATAGGAAAGAACTAGAGCAAATATTTTGAAAACACAAAAGCTGAAAAAAACTTTTTGATTTATATTTTAGCTCTAATATAGGGAAGTAAGTAGAGCGATTGGGATCTTGATGGATCAATGCATAAACTGACTTGGACTGGAAGGAGACACAGAAGCGTAACACAGAGGACCAAGGTCTAAATAATTGCAAGGGCAAACAAAAGGAAGGTCATCTTCTCTAGTCTTCCCTATCACCACTACCCTCTTGATTGCTCAAGCCAAATACTTTAGAGTCATTTTTTTATAGTTTTTTTTTTTTTTTGCAGTACCCAATTTATCAGCAGAAAGTCTTTTATCCAGTCTACCAGCAGCAAGTCCTATATAGGTTTTCTCTCCAAAACATGTACCAGATCCCTCTACTGCTCTCCGTTTATACTGCATTACCCTAGTGACTACAATCTGTAGTCTGGATGATTGCAGTAGCCTTCTAATTAATCACATCACTTTTACTCTCCCCTTCCTTTAAACTATTTTTCATACACATCAGCCAGAGTAATCTTTTGAACATGTAAACCAGAGCATATCATCAAGGTCTTCCAATGGCTTCCCAATATATCTAGGAAAAAAAAAAAAATCAAACTCCTGACTACAGCCTGTAAGGACCACAGTGTGGCCCTTGCCTACCATTTGATTTCATCTCATACCACAGCCCTTCCTTCTCACTATATTTTAGCCACAGTAGACTTTCTGTTTCTGGAGCATGCCCAGCCCCAGTTCCTGACAAAGCACATTTGCTGGATCCTCTCCTTTGAATGTTTTTCCCTAGCTCATTAATGGCTGGCTCCTTCTCAGCCTTCAGGGTTTGGCTCAACTATCATCTCAGAAACAACTTCCTTAAACAATCAAACCACCTCTCCTAACAAAGGTCATTTTCTCTATATAGCACCCAGTTTATTTTAGCACCCAATTTATTAGCTACATGACATTACCTGAAATTGTGGGTCTTTTTATTTCTATTTATTTATGTTTGTTGTTGTTTGTTTTTTGGCCTGTCTTCTTACACTAGAATGTGAGTTCAACAGGGCAGGAATCCTTCTTCATATTTGTTTCCCCAGAGCTTACAACTGTGCTCAGCATGTAAGAAGCATATAACAAGAATTTAATAATTATTTATTAAAAAAAAAAATCAACAACCTCTTGTCACCTCTAGCTGTTCCTGTTTCAGAATTCCACCCTGTACAAGAAAAATAATTCCCCCAGAAATAAACAGCTACGTACATTGTGGATTATACAAAAAACAAAAGAGAAATATCCAATGGCATAAAAATAAACAGCAAGTGTCTTCACAGTGGTATAACTAACCCATATATAGCTGCCAGTAAGTGCTTGAACAACTTACTCTTAATAAGTCAAGTGGATTTAAATGTTAGGTCACATTGTTTTGTCATGTTACTGTGTTAGAAATGGATAATTGTAGATATTTGGCTGTCTCATAAAATCTACAGAATATATGTTTTTTGCTATTAAGACTGCAGTTGGAGCTTCTTTTTCGTATTATAGAAATAGTGAAGAATCTTTTTCTCTGAAATTTAAACCCTCATTGTAGATGGTTTCTTTTCTACTCAGTTAAGAGTCATACACTTGTTTTTCCTGTTAGTATTTCTTTCTCTTCATTTCACAGATTACACTCCCATTTCCAGTGTTTTAATGCAGCCAGTTTTATATACCTAGTCAATAACTTCTTGAGACCCTTATTTAAAGAATTATGGATGTTGAAGTAATGGTTAAAGTCTCATGCAGAACTGATGGACTTCAGTCCACTTTTAGTTTTTCCTTCTATTAAATTGACCAAAAAAAGAGAAAAAAATGGGCGCAAGAGAAGCAGTCTTATCCTTTTCCATTTAACAAAACGCTGACAAAGAAACAGTTAAGAATAGTGTGCTAGGGTGGTGAGGTGATTCAAGTCTCCCACAGCTAAAAGGTTACTTAATTCAGAGTTGTACTGACTTTCCTGATCTATTCCTAGTCTCCTGATAGACTAACGTTTCACCCACAATCTGCAATCAGCACTAAAGTTATATTAAGGCAAGGAGGCTGGTGCGTTTGTAAGCACATTGGCAAGAAAAGGGGTGGAAGCCATCCCATCCAGGGAGGATGCTGCTTAGAACCAGAGGGTCCAGCTAGTAAATACAGCCCCCAGACGTGTGTAGGAGGACAGAAAAGCAATGAAGAGACTAGTGTTATCAAGGCTTCTCCATGGCACTTCTTTCCACAAAAATCTGGAGTGCTTTTGGAAAATGGACTCTTGGCTAATGACAATGGGCAGGCTTACACATTTAACAGCAGAAACAGGTGTCAGGACTTAAGTGACCTGGCTCGACAGAGTCAGTGAAAGCTGCAAAAATGGACTGCAGTGAATGCTTTCAGCCTCTCCCTGCAGTGATCCTCAAAGCTTTTGTTTATTTATTAACTGGAGAATTTAACACTACTTGACTTGCATAAAAAAATTGATATTAAAATAAAATTATGATGTACTTATTTCATGGCTCCTATTTATTGACTATACTGGAAAGGTTTGCATTGTCAGTTTATTTAGTTTCTATTGAGCTGTCTGAGTTTACACATTAAGATGCTTCATTCTTCTTGACATCAAAACAGTGATGTGTTTTTGACATTTCATCAACTAGTACTATATCAGAAGCAAATCAGAACACTTCATAAACGGAATAAGAGTGCATCCTATTTCGATTTTCTGGGTTTAGATAGATACCTCTCCTTTTCATCCAGCCAAAATCATATCATTTAATTTAATCAACCAGCTAAGTTACATTTAAAGGAACCACAGCATTCGTTGTCTCTGTAAAGGGCCAGATAGAAAATATTTTAAGTTTCGTGGGACAGTGACAAAAGGGCTCTTTCACTGCATTTTTTTTTTTTTTTTTAATAACAACCCTTAAAAAATTTAAAAGTCATTCGTAGTTTCAGGGCCATACGAAAAACAGGCTGCAGGCCAAATCTAGCCTAGGACCCTTGATTTTTTTTGACTCCTGGCATAAGTAATGGAAATTATATTTAAAGATTTGCTCTGCTTCAAGCAAAGAGTTTCAGTTTTCCTCATATGTATAATGGGGATAATAATGCAGGCAGACAGAATCGACAGGTATTCTGTATTATGGGAAAAAGAAGGCCTCGCTTTGAGACCTGGGATGTTAAACATTTCCAAATGTCCTCAGTTAAGCGTAGTCAATATTAGAAAAAAATATGATCTAATCTAACATTGGTAGCAGTTTTTTTTTTGCTTCCAGAAAAGGCACCCAATGAAATTCTGAAATGTCGTCTTCAATATTGTCCTTTGATTATTTAAGTTGGCACTCGCTGGGCAGACATAAGAATCGCCACTTCTCATGTATAGCGATATGGTGTTCCGTCTTTTTTTCCCCGGCTTTCTGGCCAAATCTTCAGTTTTGATAACTGATAACACCAACAACAGAGCTGTACACCTATCTGACATTTTTCAGTCTGCAAATCTCCCACTTTTAATTGAAAATGAAGATAATTTCTCTACCTTCTTTGTTTATAATAATACTTGTCAAAAGATTCAGTCTCATAACCAAGGCAAGATAACTGAATAAAATTACCTTAGAAACAGTCTAATTCATGTATTTATTGACTCAAAACATCCATGGACAAGCACTTGGATATTACACACCTTCATTTGGTTTGGGGTGGGTATGCTCATTTTGGTGTTATCTTTCCTGTCTTGCACTTGGCTGGCTACTCCCATGCATGAAGGATGAAGGAAGGACTATGGCACCAGTAGTATTACTTTGTGCAAGGAATCTTGCCTTTCATGGCCGTTTGGGAGCAAGTGTCCTCTCACCTGGCAATTATCTTTGGCTGCATAGCATGCATGCCAGTTCATCACATTCCAAATTAGACTTACAATTTTCTGAAGCCTTTGAGAATTTCAAGGGTGCAGGTGCATCTATATCATTGTGTTTCAAAAGAACATGCTAGTTTACCTTACACAGCTTTATAGCCAGTGAATATTTCTTCTGGAGTCACTATTGTTGTTGTTAGGTGCTGTCTAGTCAGTTCCAACTCATAGCGACCCTATGCACAACAGAACAAAACACTGCCCAGTCCCGTGCCATCCTTACAATCGTTGTTATGCTTGAGCTCATTGTTGCAGCCACTGTGTCAATCCACCTTGTTGAGGGTCTTCCTCTTTTCTGCTGACCCTGTACTCTGCCAAGCATGATGTCCTTCTCCAGGGACTGATCCCTCCTGACAACATGTCCAAAGTATGTAAGACACAGTCTTGCCATCCTTGCTTCTAAGGAGCATTCTGGCTGCACTTCTTCCAAGACAGATTTGTTCATTTTTTTGGCAGTTCATGGTATATTCAATATTCTTCGCCAACACCACAATTCAAAGGCATCAACTCTTCTACAGTCTTCCTTATTCATTGTCCAGATTTCACATGCATATTATGTGATCGAAAATACCATGGCTTGGGTCAGGCGCACCTTAGTCTTCAGAGTGACATCTTTGCTCTTCAACACTTTGAAGAGGTCCTTTGCAGCAGATTTACCCAATATAATGCATCTTTTGATTTCTTGACTGCTGCTTCCATGGCTGTTGATTGTGGATCCAAGTAAAATGAAATCCTTGACAACTTCAATCTTTTCTCCGTTTGTCATGATGTTGCTCATTGGTCCAGTTGTGAGGATCTTTGTTTTTTTATGCTGCGGTGTAATCCATACTGAAGGCTGTGGTCTTTGATCTTCATTAGTAAGTGCTTCAAGTCCTCTTCACTTTCAGCAAGCAACGTTGTGTCATCTGCATAACACAGGTTGTTAATGAGTCTTCCTCCAATCCTGATGCCCCGTTCTTCTTCATATAGTCCAGCTTTTCGTATTATTTGTTCAGCATACAGATTAAATAGGTATGGTGAAAGAATACAACACTGATGCACACCTTTCCTGACTTTAAACCAATCAGTATCCCCTTGTTCTGTCCAAACAACTGCCTCTTGATCTATGTAAAGGTTCCTCATGAGCACAATTAAGTGTTCTGGAATTCCCATTCCTCGCTGTGTTATCTGTAGTTTGTTTTGATCCACACAGTCGAATGCCTTTGCATAGTCAATAAAACACAGGTAAACATCCTTCTGGTATTCTCTGCTTTCAGCCAGGATCCATCTGACATCAGCAATGATATCCCTGGTTCCATGTCCTCTTCTGAAACCAGCCTGAATTTCTGGCAGTTCCCTGTCGATATACTGCTGCAGCCGTTTTTGAATGATCTTCAGCAAAATTTTGCTTGCATGTGATATTAATGATATTGTTCTATAATTTCCACATTCGGTTGAATCACCTTTCTTGGGAATAGGCATAAATATGGATCTCTTCCAGTCAGTTGGCCAGGAAGCTGTCTTCCATATTTCTTGGCATAAATGAGTGAGCACCTCCAGCACCGCATCTGTTTGTTGAAACATCTCAATTGTTATTCCATCAATTCCTGGAGCCTTGTTTTTCGCCAATGCCTTCAGAGCGACTTGGACTTCTTCCTTCAGTACCATCAGTTCCTGATCCTATGCCACCTCTTGAAATGGCTGAATATTGACTAATTCTTTTTGGTTTAATGACTCTGTGTATTCCTTCCCTCTTCTTTTGATGCTTCCTGTGTCGTTTAATATTTTCCCCATGGAATCCTTCACTATTGCAACTCGAGGCTTGAATTTTTTCTTCAGTTCTTTCAGCTTGAGAAATGACAAGTGTGTTCTTCCCTTTTGGTTTTCCATCTCCAGCTCTTTGCACATGTCATTATACTACTTTACTTTGTCTTCTCGAGAGGCCCTTTGAAATCTTCTGTTCAGTTCTTTTACTTCATCAATTCTTCCTTCTGCTTTAGCTGCTCGACACTCAAGAGCAAGTTCCAGAGTGTCCTCTGACATCCTTCTTGGTCTTTTCTTTCTTTCCTGTCTTTTCAGTGACCTCTTGCTTTCTTCATGGATGATGTCCTTGATGTCATTTCGCAACTCGTCTGGTCTTCGTTCACTAATCTTCGGTGCGTCAAATCTATTCTTCAGATGGTCTCTAAACTCAGGTGGAATATACTCAAGGTCATGGTTTGGCTCTCGTGGACTTGCTCTGATTTTCTTCAGTTTCAGCTTGAACTTGCATATTGAACAATTGTTGGTCTGTTCCACAGTCAGTCCCTGGCCTTGTTCTGACTGATGGTATTGAGCTTTTCCATCATCTCTTTCCACAGATGTAGTTAATTTGATTTCTGTGTGCTCCATCTGGGGAGGTCCATGTGTATAGTCGCCGTTTATGTTGGTGAAAGAAGGTATTTGCAATGAAGAAGTTGTTGCTCTTGCAAAATTCTTTCATTTGATCTCTGGCATTGTTTCCATCACCAAGGCCATATTTTCCAACTACTGATCCTTCTTCTTTGTTTCCAACTTTTGCATTCCAATCGCCAGTAATTATCAATGCATCTTGACTGCATGTTCAATCAATTTCAGACTGCACGAGCTGATAAAAATCTTCTATTTCTTCATCTTTGGCCCTAGTGGTTGGTGCATAAATTTGAATAATAGTCGTATTAACTGGTATTGTATTAACTGGTATTCCTTGTAGGCGTATGTATATTATCCTCTCACTGACAGCATTTTACTTCAGGATAGATCTTGAAACATTATTTTTGACAATGAGTGCAACACCATTCCTTTTCGAGTTGTCATTCCTAGCATAGTAGGCTATATGATTGTCTGATTCAAAATGGCCAATACCAGTCCACTTCAGTTTACTAATGCCTAGGATATCGATGTTTATGCGTTCCATTTCATTTTTGACGATTTCCAATTTTCCTAGATTCATACTTCGTACATTCCAGGTTCCGATTATTAATGTATGTTTGCAGCTGTTTCTTCTCATTTTGAGTCGTGCCACATCAGCAAATGAAGGCCCTGAAAGTTTTACTCCATCCACGTCATTAAGGTCGACTCTACTTTGAGGAGGTAGCTCTTCCCCAGTCATCTTTTGAGTGCCTCCCAACCTGGGGGGCTCATCTTCCAGCGCTATATCAGACAGTGTTCTGCTGTTATTCATAAGGTTTTCACTGGCTGATGCTTTTCAGAAGTAGACTGCCGGGTCCTTCTTCCTAGTCTGTCTTAGTCTGGAAGCTCAGCTGAAACCTGTCCTCCATGGGTGACCGTGCTGGTATCTGAATACCTGTGGCATAGCTTCCAGCATCACGGCAACACACAAGCCCCCACAGTACAACAAACTGACAGACACATGGGGGTTGGAGTCACTGGGCTCATGCAATTTCTTGAGCCATTTTTAGTCTTTGTTAATCTCTTTCTCTCTTTCTGTTTCATATTGCACTTCCCTAGGCCAAACCAGAAGGAATGTTTCATGGGGATGTGTGGAATAGAGTTTGGGGAAAGGAAAAGGGAATGTAGCCAATACAAATGAATATTTTGGAAATCCTTTTGTTATTATTATTATCATCATCATCAGAAATGTGAGTGTATTTTCAAACATGCATTTAATAAGGCATGTCAGTGTTTCTGTTAGTGCATTATTTCCTAGAGATCTTTTCTACCACCGAGTCCCAATACCTCTAGCTCAATCTCCAGCTGTTTTGTTCAAACTGTACCTATATTCATTCTCTCTTGTATTCCCTCTCTGTTATTCCCCTGCCTTGGGCACAGCCAATAATAAAGATACCAACATTTCTCTCATGGTAAAAATTAAAAAAAAGCTGCTGAAATAAACACCTGCACACAAAAGTTAAGGTGTTCAGAATCTAAGTGGTTGCTGAAGAGACATTTAGATAATTCTTTTGGAACATCTATGAGGTTAGTTTAGAAGTCACCATCTAGTTCTTCTTTTGTTTATAAGTTGAGGATATAATAACAGGGGTGGAATCTTGCAAAAAATAAAGTGTTATTTGTGGGAAATTAAGAACACAAGTGATAAAAATCCCTCTAATTACACAAAGACTCATCTGCAGGAGGTAAAGTGTGAGTATCAGCTCCAGATACCCAAAGGCATAGAACATATTTTTAAAATTCCGGAAATTTTTTTTCAGTGTTACAAAAAAATTCTTTCAGTGTGGCAAAAAATATCTATGTAGGTATTTAAGAAAGATAACATTTTTAAATCACAGTAGCAGCTATCTTTAGCATTTGGGGTATGTATTTTATGTGCATTTAATAAAAATTGTAGGCTCCTTTCTTGAGTGGATTGGTCAATTTTTTTTTTTTTTTTTTTTTTTTGCTGCATGCTAAAGAGTAATGGGTGGCTATCATTCCACGTATTTATAACTATTAAAAGGGATGTTACATTAAATATGCCAAAGAAATGGTTTGATTGAATTAAGTCAAAAGTTCTTTCTAGCATTCAAGTTTCATCGATGATATGAAAAAATCCAAGACCAATTTTTTGCTGCTTTATACAATATGGATTTTATGTAGCATTGGCTTTGCTAACGAATGTTGCATATTGTTTTTGATAATCTCTATGAATATGAAGATTGTTAGGCTTTGTAAAAGAGTTTTGAGGGAGATTTTAAGAGAATTTTATAATTTCTAATAGCTGAAACAGTAACTTTCTAATAATTTATTTTGTAAGCTTATATAATTTAAACTATTTAAAAAATAGCATTTCTTGGTGGAGGAAATGGAAACTCCACACAAATAGTATACCCTTACAAGATCACAGAATTCTAGGCCTTCTGCATTGCTGCATTCAAGCTAAGAGGCAAGTTGACTAGGTTGGATTGATGCTATCTCAATGCAATACTGTCCTGAAATCAAGTTAGGCTTTATAACATTGAAGATATAATAAAGATATAAATAGTCTTTATTTCTGATCTAAAGTTTCATGCAACTATTAATATGTTTTCTCTTCATTTCTCTTTAGACAGTGACTAGCTTTGCACATTTCCAGATTTTTTAAAATTTTTGAAATTTTGTAACCTTTTCTACTTTCTACCCTTGTAATTATTTCCATCCTGGGTCTCTGATTCTTTTCCAGGCTTTCCAAGACTTTCTTAATTTATAAACCTTATAAAATAATTTGGAAATATTATTTAGTGATTAACCTAAATTTTTATTTGTTCATTAATAAATCTGTATACTATATTTAAGAAGAGATGATACATTTTATGAAGTATATATTGCTCTGAGAATTATGCCAACTTTCTTCCAAAACAACTTTAACCAAAGTACAGCTTATGATTCACTAGGTAACAGCCAACACTCTGCTCAACTGATCCATTTGAAACTTCAATTTGCACTGTCTGAGGTCTTTTTAGTAGGTATGTTGCTGCACAGTTGATTCTAGGGAACTCAATTTCATTTGCTTCTAATCATTTTTCAAACTGTCAAGGTCATTTCTAATTCTCACCCTGTCTTCCAAGGTGCTCACCCATCCTGATGATGTGATGTACTTGGAAAACTTAATGAGTGCTCTCTCCAGCTTGTAATCAATCACATACAGAGATGTTAAATGCACCCAAGACTGATCTCTGCAGAGCATCACTTGTTACAGATGTAGGGGCAACGGTTCTACATTATGCTATTTTTAAATTCTGGTGATTGCCGTATTCTCCACACCAGGCTTCAGAGAAAGAAAAACAGAAGGCTCATTGAGTTAAATGACACCAATCAGATTGGGAAAGGTGATCATCGACATGCCTGGCATATTCCTTCACAGGGCACTTTACAAATGGTGCCACGGTGCCTTGATATTCACTCATGGGCTAAGCAAATAATTTGTGGGTGGAAGATTTTGTCTCTGCTGGTTTTATTGTCCTTTTGGTTTGCAAGACATCAGCACATTGCCCAATATTTAGGAGATTTTATTTTGCCTATATGAAAAGAATCATGACAACTACCTAAATGCTCTATTCATTTTGTGTTCAGTAGAAATGATGAGGAATTAAACTTTTCAAACTGTCAGATCTATATTGCACAGTTCCAGAACTTGGTATGTAAGGCAAAGGAGATTAAGTTTTATCTTGTGTGGGGTCAATTTACTTTCAATAAAGGAGGATTCATTTCAAGATCATAGCCTGAATCTCTAACTCCGTTGCAAAAGCCTCTCTCTCTCCTTCACTGTAAAGTGGAAATTTGGGCTGGATCAGGTGTGGCAACTGGTTTCTACCTGGAGCACTAAATGATTGGAAGTGGCTGCCTTAATGTTCTACTGGAAATTTTCAGGTAGATTATAGGCTTTATGGGAAACAGCTTTCCATGCAGAAAGGATATCTCCCTTGAGGAAAGGAGAGGAAAGGGGGGAAAAGGGAGGAGAGGGGAGAGGCACCACATGTGCTATTTATCCTGAAGCAGATGATTTTTAAAGTCCCTTTTTGCTTTAAGATTCAGTGAGAACCTAGTTAGCCAAAAAGGAAAGGATAAAAATAGATGACTTATATTGTTCACATTAATACTCTTGAGAGAACAATACCATTTAAAGTTCTGCTCCAATAGCTACTTGGAAAAGAGTACCTATGTTAAAGATGAGGCAGTAAAAGTTTGTCCAGTGGTTTGCAGACAATAAGGCAAATGTTCTTAGTGGACCAGAAAAGCCAGTTACCATAGAGTCAGCTCTGACTCATGGCAACCCCATGCTTGTCAGAGTAGAACTGTTCTCCACAGGGTTTTTAATGGCTAACATTTCAGAAATAGATGATCAGGCCTTTCTTCTGAGGTGTCTCTGGGTGGACTTCAACCTTCAAACTGTTAGCTCCTTTCCAATAATTATTCGAATATTTTGCCTCTGTTCTGATTTTCCAGTTTATATATATACATACCCCTTTTGTTCTTTTATGCTTACTTTGGTGTTCTAAACACTTCTCAGCTTAAAATTCTAAATCAGGGCAACAATGATCTTTAATGATCTTGCCATTATTCAATTTGTATTTAAATTCCACATTCCTTAACAAATGATTAATCCCTTTAACACTTTGTTTGGGCCATCAATGGTAGTTTATTCTAACTTGTCTTCTGTTAAGATTAATAATTTATACAATTATCTCTTCATGAAAAGATATACTCAGTCATATCTGATCAAATGGCATTTCTTTCTGTTTTGCTTCCAGGTAGGTGAGGGACAGGTCCAGTAAGATTGGTCAGAGGTAACCAGTAGGAGGCCTAGAAACAAATTGGCAACAGAAGTCTCCTGAGAGAGCTGGGTGAGCAGGCAGAAAGGGCCCAGCTGAACTGGAAGGACAAATTTCTGCAACATCTACAAGTCAAGACAGCCTGAGGCAGGACCCAAGAAAACCAAACCCTTTGCCATCAAGTCATTTTCGACCCATAGTGACCCCGTAGGACAGAGTAGAACTGCCCCATAGGGTTTCCAAGGAGAGGCTGGTGGATTCGAAATGCTGAACTTTTGGTTAGCAGCCGAGCTCTTAACCACTAGCTGCTGGGAAATTCAAACAATGTTTGGAAAGTGCCAAGGTTAGAGATATGAAGAAGGTGCTAAGTAACAAGTGGCTACCTCTTATGCTTTATTTTCTACTCTTCTTCTCACTCATTGAAATCCAGTCTTCTCTCTCAATGTGCCAGGCACACTGTTTCCACCTCAGGATCTCTGCACTTCTATATTCCTTCTGTCTGGATATTTACTTGGCTCTCTCCTTCACTTTATTCAGGTCTCTGTTCAATTTCCATCATTCAGAAAGATGCTCCCTGACCACTTTATCTAAAATATTACTATACTTGTTCTCTCATCACTCTTAACTGTTTTCATATCCCATTCGGTGCTATATTAAATTATTGGTTTATCTCAATGAATGAAAGAAGAGGCCAGAAATGGACAAATAAGCAATAAGGGTAAATGATGAGAGGATCATAAGCTGAATACAAAGTCATGAATTCAATGGATAAAGTCAATCTTTCAGCATTAAGACCATGAAATGGCAGGAGAAGCTGGGGTTCCATTTTTGTACTGTTGCTGCAGAATGGCATAGAGGTCAGTTTGGGGTCACAACAGGGACCACCCAGGGTGGTACGGTCACAATCAGGAGATATTTTGAGAATCTCAGAGGCAAAGTTTAGGGTTTTGAGACTGAGTTTAGCAGTAATCTCTGTCATTTTTCGAGATGTAGACTCTTGCTATTTTTCATTTCTGCTGAGTTTGGCAGTTGAAACTCACCCAGTCACTCTGCAGGAAAAGTGCCTGGTGATCTGCTCCCATAAAGAATACAGCATAGAAAACCCTATGAGGAGAGGCGGGGCCAAGATGGCAGAATAGTCAGACGTTTCCTGTGGTCTCTCTTACAACAAAGACTCAAAAAAAAAAAAAAAAAAAAACACAAGTGAATCGATTATATATGACAATCTAGGAGCCCTGCACATCAAAAACAAAGTTGAGGAGTTGGACTGAGTAGCAAAGGGAGGGAGAGACAGTTCGGAAGCAGTGAGGATTTGCCAGACCTGACGTGACTGGCACCCTGCAGGCTGGATCCGCTGGCACGCATGGGCGGAGGCAAGCAGTAGCACTAGAAATGCATTTTCCATATCAGGAGAAACTGAGCAGTGGAGAGTCTGCACAAGCCTTCGGAGCCGGGGGAAGCAGTGCTGGATCTGCAAAAGCTAAGTGCAAGCATCTAACCTGCTGCAAGGGATCGAAATAACCCTTCCCCCTCTGGAAAGTGCGTCTCTCCCCTTCAACCACCTCCCCCCTCGCTCTGGTCCCAGTCAGGCTTCAGTGATTGCCAAGCCCCCTGGGGCAGAAGTGGGACCCATTGCACACACCCAAGCCAGTCTCCCAGCTTTGGAGAGGGAATAAACAAACAAACAAAAAATGAACAGGACAAAATAATCTACCAGCTCCCCTAAATCAGGACCTCAGGGCAGGCACTGCCCCTTTGCCTAGGCACAGGCATAAGGGGTCCGCAGACTTTGAATGCTTTTCACCCCTGTCTAGACCTGTGTGGGCCCATTTCAACAGCATAGGCCCTTATTAGCATAGTATAACAGGGTATCTACCTGAAGCCTATTTTCAACAGAAAAAGCTATAGGAGAATGACAGATACCTGACATTTGACACTGCCCTGCCCATTAAGCAGGGTCCTTACCTATCCACATCAGGGACCTGAGGACTGGTGGATCCACTCACTCCACCTAGCCACCCACGACAGGGGTCCGAGAAGATGTGGTGCCTCCCAGGCATTACAGCTAACAGCATTGGGTGCCCAAGTCCAGCTGCAAAACCATCCCACAGATGTGCTCTAGGGAACAGGGGCTCGCCTTTTACCCAGGCACTCAGGGCAGCCACCTGCCCTACCTTGCTCAGCATATAATCCTCTACTGCACCAGATACCAGTGCCTGCTCCAATCACCCCTGCATAGCTCTGCCCATCTAGGACTGTAGGTGAGAACCTGCACCACACACTCAGTGACCAACGACCTGGACATCTGAGCTGAATCCACACAAGAAAAGTAAATGGACTCCTGGGCTCACATACCTAGTAGCACCTCTAATCATCTGGTAAGAGGATGTGAGAGCTTCAAAGACACCAATAATCAAAATAGCTCAACCACCCTATTTGGGCATATCAAAACAAAACAAAACAAGAAGCTAGGACTCAGCAAGCAAACATAAAATAAACAGAGACAACAGTCAATATCAAATTAAATAAAGAAGCAGACCATGATGGCTTCAGCAAGCAACCAAAAGAAAGAACCATGGAATCTCCCACAGGAAGATAAGTCTTGGAATTACTGGAGGTAAAATTCAAAAGATTAATATATGGAGCTCTTCAAGAGATTAGGAAGGAGATAGGCAAAATGCAGATGAAGTGAAGGAACACACAGACAAAGCAAAAGAGAATTTAGGAAGGTTATACAAGAGCAAGAAGGCAAATTTAACAGGTTGCAAGAATCTATAGAGAGACAGCAAATAGAAATCCAAAAGATTAACAATAAAATTTCAGAATGAGGCAACTCAATAGAAAGTCATAGGAGCAGAATTGAGGTAATGGAAGTCAGAATTAGTGAGACTGAAGATAAAGCACTGTACACCAATTCATTGGAGGAAAAATCAGATAAAAGAATTAAAAAAAAAAAAATGAAGAAACCCTAAGAATTATGTGGGACTCTATCAAGAGGAAAAACCTATGAGTGATTGGAATACCAGAACTGGGGGGGGGGGGGCAGTAGGAGGAATAACAGAAAATAGAGAGATAATTGTTAGAGATTTGTTGGCAGAAAACTTCCCTGATATTGTGAAAGACAAGAAGATATCTATCCAAGAAGCACATTGAACACTACACAAGGTAGATCCCAAGAGGAAGGCACCATGACATATTACAATCAAACTTGCCAAAACCAAAGATAAGGACAGAATTTTGAGAGGCTAGGGGTAAACGAAAAGTTACCTACAAAGGAGAGTCAACAAGACTAAGCTCTGACTACTCAGCAGAAACCACGCAGGCAGGAAGGCAATGAGATGAAATATATAAAGCCTTGAAGCAAAATTGCCAGTCAAGAATTATATATCCAGCAAAAACTCTCAAATAAAATGAGGAATTAGGGCATTCTCAGATAAACAGAAGTTAAGGGAATTTGTAAAAACCAAACCAAAATTACAAGAAATACTAAAAGGAATCTTCCAGTTAGAGAATCAATACTATCAGATAAGCCAAGACTAGAACACAGGACAGGACAACCACATATCAACCCAGACAGGTAAGTCACCAGAATAAGTCAAAGCTAAAACACTGAAAATAGGGAAACAGAGACGTCAGTATGTAAAAGATGACAACGTTAAAACAAAAAAGGGGGACTAACTAGTGCAGTCATAGAATTTTCATATGGAGAGGAAGTTAAAGTGATATTTAAAATTAAAAGATTGGTTTAAACTTAGAAAAATAGAGGTAAATTTTAAGGTAGCCACCACGGAAACTAACAACCCTACACATCAAAATAAAAAAGAAGAAAAACATAAAGACTCAGCAAGTACAAAATCAACAGCAATGAAAAAAGATGAAAAGAAATACATAAAGAAAAATGACTCAGCACAGAAAATTAAGTGGAACAAAGAAACTGTCAACAACAACACACACATACACACACACACACACACAAAATACATCAGAACAACGGCACTAAACTCATATCTATCAATGAATAAACTGAATGTAAATGGACTAAATATACCAATGAAGTGACGGAGAGTGCCAGAATGGATATATAAAAAAAGATCTATCTATGTGCTGCCTACAAGACACACCTTAGACTCAAAGACACAAACAAACTAAAACTCAAAGGATGGTATCTTAGTTATCTAGTGCTGCTATAACAGAAATACCACAAGTGGATAGCTTTAACAAAGAGAAGTTTATTCCCTCACAGTCCAGTAGGCTAGAAGTCTGAATTCAGGGCGCACACTCGAGGGGACAGCTTTCTTTGTCGGCCCTGGAGGAAGGTCCTTGTCATCAGTCTTCCCGTGGTCTGGGAGCATCAGCACAGGAACCTCAAGTCCAGAGGATACGCCCTGCTCCCGGCACTGCTTTCTTAGTGGTATGAGGTCTCCATGTCTCTCTGCTCAATTCTGTCTTTTGTATCTCAAAAGAAATTGGCTTAAGACACTACCTAATCTTGTAGACCTCATCAATATAACTGCAGCTAATTCATCTTATTAAGTCATAGTGATAGGATTTACAACATATAGGGAAATCACATCAGAGGATAAAATGGTAGACATACAATCATACAAGTGAACCATGACCTAGCCAAGTTGACAGATATTTTGGAGGGACACAATTCAATCCATGACAGATGAAAAAAAATTATATCAAGGAAACAACAATTAAAAAAGATCAGGAGTGGCAATATTAACCTCTGACAAAAATAGACTTTAAAGCAAAACCTACCACAAAGGATAAGGAAGGACACTACATAATGATTAAAGGGTCGATACACCAGGAGGACATAACCATAACAGGTATTTGTGCACCCAATGATAGGGATCCAAAATATATAAAACAAACTCCAACAACATTGAAAAGAGAAATAGCTCCACAATAGTAGTGTGAGACTTCAACAGGCCGCTTTTGGTAAAGGACAGAACATTTAGAAAGAAGCTCAAAAAAGACACGGAAGATCCAAATGCCACAATCAACCAACTTGATTTCATAGACACATATAGACGACTCCACCCAACAGCAGCTAAGTATACTTTCTTTTCCAATGCACATGGAACTTTCTCCAGAATAGACCACATTTTAGGCCACAAAGCGAGCCTTACAGAATCAAAAACATTGAAATATTACAAAGCATCTTTTCTGACCATTAAGCCATAAAAGTAGAAATCAATAACAGAAAAAGCAGAGAAAAAAATCAATACATGGAAACTGAACAACGCCATGCTCAAAAACTACTGGGTTATAGAAGAAATTAAGGATGGAATAAAGAAATTCATAGGCTCAAATGAGAATGAAAACACATCGTGTCAGAACCTTTGAGACACAGCAAACGCAGTGCTCAGAAGTCAATTTATAGCAATAAATGCACACATCCAAAAAGAAGAAAGGCCCCAAACCAAGAAATTAACCCTACAACTCGAACAAAGAGAGTGCAAAAAAAAAAAAAGAAGAAGAAAGGAAATATTAAAAATTAAACCTCCCAAAAAACCCAGTGCTGTCAAATCGATTCCAACTCATAGCAACTCTATGGGACAGAGTAGAACTGCCCCATAGAATTTCCAAGGAGCGCCTGGCAGATTTGAACTGCCGACTCTTTGGTTAGCAGCCGTAGCACTTAACCACTATGCCACCAGGATTTCCTATTAAAAATTAGAGCAGAAAAAATGAAATAGAGAATAGAAAAACAACTGAAAGAGTTAACAAGACAGAAAGCTGGTTCTTTGAAACGATCAACGAGATCAATAACCATTGGCCAGACTGACATAAGAAAAACAGGAGAGGAAGCAAATCAAATAAGAAATGAGATGAGTAACATCAGAACACACTTGATTGAAATTAAAAGAATCAAAACTATAAAAAAATTGTACTCCAACAAATTTGAAAACCCAGAGGAAATGTACAAATTTCTGGAAACATGCTACCTACCTAAACTAACACAAACCAAGGTAGAAAAACTAAATAAACCTATAACAAAAGAAGAGATTAAAGAGGTAATTAAAAAACTGCCCCCCAAAAAAGCCCTGGCCCTGACGGCTTCACTGGAGAATTCTACCACACTTTCAGAGAAGAGTTAACACCAGTAGTACTAAAGGTATTTCAGAGCATAGAAAAGGATGGAATATTCCCAAACTCATTCTATGAACCCAGCATAACCTTGATACCAGAACACTGAACAGCTAAAAATATTTTTTATCTAACTCTATTCAAAAATAATAGTACATAGAGGAAAATATCATCAAATTCTCATGAATCATTTTAAAAATTAGTCTTGAAATATCAATTTATTTCTCTCAATATTTTTGCGAACTACCATAGGGTTTATTCATGATCAATTCTTTTGTTCCTACTAGAAAACAGAAAAGTATCTGATCTTACATGAAATTCAAATGAGAATTGGAAAGAGAAAATCTCTATCTGAAGTTTTTTGAGAGAGATTGAAAGTGTGCAAACATGCCAGTCTCTTGTCATCCTGTGTGGCTGAAAGGAATGAAGCTCAACACAGGTTTTCCACAAGCTTAATTACTACCAGATTTTTTTTTTTTTTAGCTCGGTATGGAAAGAAGGTTAAAGCAGAATTAATTACTGTCACAGATTATATGATGGGTTAGAGTTCACCTTTATAGAGGCAGATTAATTTTACTTTTTAAATTTAGCCTGCTCTGTAGCTATGTAAAAAAAATTATGACAAGGTAAATAATTCCAGAGGAGATTTGTTAAATCTGATTAGGGTACTTGTTTTAGCAGCTATCAAAATGGTCCAATGGCCAGCAATAAACAGACACCTAAAGAGTTATAACTATGAACCTCTGGGAGGGGAATACAGATACATTTTTGTTTTTGAAATCACCAGGAAAAAGTAAAACCTCTACTCTTCTGGAAGATTTTTCTTGTTTTGATTTCTAGATGCCTTACAAGGTGATAGACGTGGGCACTAAAATTCTGCTTTAATGTGAATTCCCCAACAACTGTTTCTCTGACGGAAAATATTCTAAATATAAAAAGGCATTTTGATTGTTTAAAGTTTCAATTCTCGGTGTTGACCCCTTCCCCTTGAAAACTTGCACCGTCCCTGTTACTGAGCTGGATGCTTTGTTTCCCTCGGTATTGAAGTAGATTCTTGACCAAGTCCACGAGAAAAATCTCAACAACTTCTACAAGTCAAAAAATGTGGAGCTTCACTTATAGCTTGGACACAACCAGGATGCAGGATAATTTAAAGTTACTCCAATTTCTCAAAACTTTTTTTACTTCTTGTTAGTATATTAGCTGCCTTCTTAATAAATTCCATACCCAGTAGTTTTACATTATCTTCACTGCATTAGAAAAATTAATGTTTTGTTCAGGACAGTTTTTATAAGCAATGCTGACTACATAGTGGAATAATATACATTTCTGTTTAAAAAGCTCACACTGGGTTTAAATTCTATTGTTAACCTTTTTTTAAAATCATTCTTAGCTGCTACTAGGTAATAAGTTTGAGCATGCAGCATGGGATATGTGGCCTGAGAGAAAAGGCATGCAGTGTATGAAAGAAGACCGTGGCAATGTACGAGTTTTCAATGAGAAGCCTGATTTGGGAGTGCAAAAGTAAAAGCCCAGCTTAAAAAACCAAACAAATAGAATTACATTTAAAAAATTATAATGTTGATTAAAAGCCTCCTTGAGTTAACTGACAGCAAGTTAAAATTTGACTAATCTTTAGTATCCTTTAGTTGCGAGGTGATGTTTACTATTGTCGATATTTAAAATTTTTTTCAACTCATTTTTTAAACACTAAGTTCTATTGAATTGGTCAGAAAAAGACTAAATGTCATGGAAGACATGAATAGTAAAAGATATAAATAGCTTATAAACTTGAAAATTGTTCTGCCTCATTACTAATCATATCAATGCAGATTTGAACAAGATTACCATTTTCTCCCTTTATCACAACCAAAATTAATACACAGTGTTGTTGAGGATTTCAGGCTCGTACATTTCAGTATAAATTTTTTAAACTTCTCTGACAAGAAATGTGGTGGGTTAACTTTTTAAGTTTTTCCTCATTTTTATTCAGTAATACTTTTAAAAATCTATCTTTCAAAATAATCAAAACCTTAAACAAAAGATGTAAACAAGGATATTCATTAAAATGCTATTATTAATACAAAAAAGAGGTGGAAAAAGCCTAAATACATGTCAATCAAAAAATAGCTAAATAAGCTATGGTACAGTCATAGTTTGGAATATTATGTCACTACTAATATTGGTGTTTTTCAAGAGGACATTATGACTTGGAATAATGTACAAAAGGATAATACAAAAAAAGGTGATAACAGTATGTATATTTTAAAAATTTAAAAAATATGTACCTAGATTAAAAATAAGGCTGGAAATAAATAGATCACACTATGAATAGTGGTGGTAGGATTAATAATTTTTTCTTTATGTCCTTGCTTTCCAAATGAGTATACATTCATTTTAAATTGAGAAAATAAGTGTTTTTTTTAAATTAATAGAAAGGTGACTTGCATATTAAGAGAAATAAAGTTGGCTTTTTTTAAATACAGTTGTTAGGTTTTAAAAGAGTAAAAACATGTTTGGAAGAAAGAGTTGTGAATTATTACCTACTTCATAATTTGAACCAACTGGAGATTGTTGTTGTTATTAGGGTCATAAGTAGGTTCCGACTCCTAGCAACTTTATGTATGACAGGACAAAACACTGCCAGGTCCTGTGCCATACTCGCAGTCTTTGCTATGTTTGAGCCCATTGTTGCAGCCGCTGTGTTAATCTATCTCATTGAGGGTCTTCCTCTTTTTCACTGACCCTTTAATCTTACCAAGTATGATGTCCTTCTCCAGGGACCAGTCCCTCCCGATAACGCGTCTGAAGTACAAGAGACAAGGTCTCTCTATCCTCTCTTTCAAGGGGCACTCTGGCTGTACTTCTTCCAAGGCAGACTTGTTCATTCTTCTGGCAGTCCATGGTATATTCAATATTCTTTGCCAACACTATAATTCAAAGGCATCAATTCTTTGGTCTTCCTTATTCACTGTCCAGCGTTTGCATGCATAAGAGGCAATTAAGAATATCATTGCTTAGGTCAGGTGTACCTTAGTCTTCAAAGTGACATCTTTGATTTTCAACACCTAAAGAAATCTCTTGCAGCAGATCTGCCCAATGCAATATGTCATTTGATTTCTTGACTATTGCTTCCATGGGTGTTGACTGTGGATCCAAGTAAAATGAAATCCTTGACAATGTAAATCCTTTCTCCGTTTATCATGATGTTGCTTATTGGTCTAGTTGTGAGCATTTTTGTTTTCCTTATGTTGAGGTGTAATCCATACTGAAGGCCGTGGTCTTTGATCTTCATCAGTAAGTGCTTCAAGTCCTCTTCACTTTCAGCAAGCAAGGTTGTGTCATCTGCATATTGCAGGTTGTTAGTGAATCTTCCTCCAGTCCTGATGCCCCCTTCTTCTTCACATAATGAAGATTCTTGGATTATTTGCTGGAGAAATGCTGAGTGTGTTTTTCGCTTTTGATTTTCTAACTCCAGGTCTGACATATTTCATTATAATGCTTTACTTTGTCTTCTCGAGCCCTCCTTTGAAACCTTCTGTTCAAAGATTTTACTTCATCATTTCTTCCATTTCTTTAGCTACTCTATGTTCAAGAGCAAGTTTCAGCACCTCTTCTGACATCTGTTTCGGTCTTTTTTTTCCTTCCTGTCTTTTTAATGACCTCTTACTTTCTTCATGTACGATGTCCTTGATGTAATCCCACAACTAGTCTGGTCTTCAGTCGTTAGTGTTCAGTGTGTCAAATCTATTGTTGAGATTGGTCTTCAAATTCAGGTGGGATATACTCAAGGTTGTATTTGGGTTCTCATAGTCTTGTTTTACTTTTCTTCGGCTTTGGCTTGAACTTGCTTATGAGCAATGGATTGTCTGTTCCACAGCTGGCCCTGGCCTTGTTTTGACTGACGATATTGAGTTTTTCTACTCTCTCTTTAAATAGAGGTAGTCAATTTTATTCCTATGTTTCCATCCAGTGAAGTCCATGTGTATAACCAAACCAAAAACCAAACCCAGTGCCATAGAGTCGATTCCGACTCATAGCGTCCCTATAGGACAGAGTAGAACTGCCCCATAGAGTTTCCAAGGAGTGCCTGGCAGATTTGAACTGCTGACCCTTTGGTTGGCAGCCGTAGCACTTAACCACTACGCCACCTGAGTTTCCATGTGTATAGCCGCTATTTTATGTTGTTGAAAAAAGGTATTTGCAATGAATAAGTCACTGGTCTTCCAAAATTCTATCGTGTGATCTCAGGAGTCTTTTCTATCACCAAGCTATATTTTCCAACTACTTATCCTTCCTTTTTTCCAGCTTTTGCATTGCAGTCACCAGTAATTATCAATCCATCTTGATTGCATGTTTGATCAATTTCAGACTGCGGAAGTTAGTAAAGATCTTCAATTTCCTCATTCTTGGCGTTAGTGGTTAGTGCATAAATTTGAATAACTGTTGTATTAATTGGTCTTTCTTGTAGGCATATGGATATCATCATATCACTGACAGTGTTGTACTTCAGGATAGACCTTGAAATGTCCTTTTTGACAAAGAACATGATGCCATTCCTCTTCAATTTGTCATTCTTGGCATAGTAGACCATATCATTGTCTGATTCAAAATGGCCAATATCAGTCCATTTTAGCTCACTAATGCCTAGGACATCAATGTCTATGTGTCACATTTCATTTTTGACAACCTCCAATTTTCTTAGATTCATACTTTGCAAATTCCGTGTTCCAGTTTCTAATGGATATTTGCAGCTGTTTCTTCTCATTTTGAGCTGTGCCACATCAGCAAATCAAGGTTCCAAAAGCTTGACTCCATCCATGGCATTAAGGTCAAATCTACTTTGAGGTGCAGCTCTTTCCCAGTCATATTTTCAGTGTCCTCCAACCTGAGAGGCTCATCTTCTGGCACTATATCAGACAACATTCCCCTGCTATTCATAAGGTTTTCACTGAGCAACTTTTTCAGAAGTAGACTGCCGGGTCCTTCTTCCTAGTCTTTCTTAGTCTGGGAACTCTGCTGAAACCTGTCCACCATGGGTGAGCTTGCTGATATCTGAAATACCAGTAGCATAGCTTCCCGTATCACAGCAACATGTAAGCCACCACACTAGGACAAACTGACAGATGTGTGTTGAAAATGGAGATTAATGAATAATAATGTAAACTGTGTGAAATAATTTAACAATTAATATTTCAGTACCTTTAATTTTATACTTATTTAAGTTAAACGCAAATTCTAGGCACATCACGATTTATATAATTATTTCCTGAATGTGTAATCGTTAATATTTTGCATACTTTGAATTAAAATACAAAATTATAAAGAATTATATTTTCCAGATAAGGTTACACTTTGATTTCTTACAAATCTGAGAAATTCATCCAACTGGAAGATATAGATATAATTATAGAGTCACACAACTATGGACTCTACTGCCTCATGAGGTTTCTCAATTTACAAAACTGATTACTCCTTTAGCTGTTTCTAAACCTGATTAAAAAAAAAAAAAAAAAAAACCTGATAGATACTCTATATCTATTTTTCTCAGAGAGGTTTATTCTATTATGTTAGTTCCCAAATGAGGAATCCTGGTGGCTCAGTGGCTAAAGTGCTACGCTGCTAACCAAAAGGTCAGTGGTTCAAGCCCAAGTCCCTGACCTTCTCCAGGGACTGATCCCTCCTGATAACATGTCCAAAGTAGGTGAGACACAATCTTGCCATCCTTGCTTATAAGGAGCACTCTGGTTGCACTTCTTCTAAGACAGGTTTGTTTGTTCTTTTGGCAGTCCATGGCATATTAAATATTCTTCACCAACACCAGAATTCAAAGATGTCAATTCTTCTTTAGTCTTCTTTATTCATTGTCCAACTTCCTCATGCATATGAGGCGACTGAAAACACCATGGCTTGGGTCAGGCTCACCTTAGTCCTCAAGGTGACATCTTTGCTTTTTAACACCTTAAAGAGATATCTTGCAGCTGATTTGCCCAATGCAATGTGTCTTTTGATTTCTTGACTGCTGCAATGTTGATTGTGAATCCAGGTAAAATGAAATCCTTGACAACCTCAATCTTTTCTCCATTTATCATGATGCTGCTTATTGGCCCAGTTGTTAGCATTTTTGTTTTCTTTATGTTGAGGTATAAGCCATACTGAAAGCTGTGGTCTTTGATCTTCATGAGTAAGTGCTTCGAATCCTCTTTGCTTTCAGCAAGCAAGGTTGTGTCATCTACATAATGCAGGTTGTTGAGTCCTCCTCCAGTCCTGATGCTGTGCTCTTCTTCATATAGTCTAGCTCCTAGGATTATTTGCTCAGCCTACTGACTGAATAGGTATGGTGAAAGGATACAACCCTGACGCATGCATTTCCTGACTTTAAACCATCCAGTATTCCTTTGTTCTGTTCAAACAACTGCCTCTTGATCCATGTACAAATTCTTCATGAGCACAATTAAGTGTTCTGGGATTCCCATTCTCCATCCACAATGTTATCCATAATTTGTTATGATCCACACAGTCGAATGCCTTTGCATAGTCAATAAAACACAGATAAACATCTTTCTGGTATTCTCTGCTTTCAGCCAGGATCCATCAGATATCAGCAATGATAGCCCTTGTTCCATGTCCTCTTCTAAATCCAGCTTGAATTTCTGGCCATTCCTTGTCGATATACTGCTGCATTTGCTTTTGAATGATCTTCACCAAAATTTTGCTTGCATGTGATACTAATGATATTGTTAGATAATGTCCGTATTCAGTTGGATCACCTTTCTTGGGGATAGGCATAAATATGAATCTCTTACAGTCGATTGGCCAGGTAGCTGTCTTCCAAATTTCTTGGCATAGACGAGTGAGCACTTCCACCACTGCATCTGTTTACTGAAACATCTCAGTTGGTATTCCGTCAATTCCCAGAGCCTTCTTTTCCGCCAATGCCTTCAGTGCAGCTTGGACATCCTCCTTCAGTACCACAGGTTCCTGATCATATGTTACTTCCTGAAATGGTTGAACATTGACCAATTCTTTTTGGTATAGTGACTCTGTGTATTCCTTCCATCTTCTTTTGATGCTTCCTGCATCGTTTAATATTTTTCTCTTAGAATCCTCCAGTATTGCAACTCAAGGCCTGAACTTTTTCTTCAGTTCTTTCAGCCTGAGAAATGCTGAGTGTGTTCTTCCCTTTTGGCTTTCAATCTCCAGGTCTTTGCACCTGTCATCATAATACTTCCCTGTGGCTTCTCGAGTTGCCCTCTGAAATCTTCTGTTCAGCTCCTTTACTTCATCATTTTTTTCTTTTGCTTTAGCTACTCGATGTTCAAGAGCAAGTTTCAGAGTTCCTTCTGACATCCATTTAGGTCGTTTCTTTCTCTCCTGTCTTTTTAATGACCTCTTTCTTCATGTATGATATCCTTGATGTCATTCCACAACTTGTCTGGTCCTCGGTCATTAGTGTTCAGCGCTTCAAATGTCTTCTTTGAGATGGTATCTAAATTCATGTGGATATACTCAAGGTCATACTCTCACTGATGTGTTCTAACTTTCTTCAGTTTCAACTTGAACTTGCATATGAGTAATTGATGGTCTGATCCACAGTCAGTCCCTGACCTTGTTGTGACTGATGATATTGAGCTTTTCCATCGCCTCTTTCCACAGATATAGTCGATTTGATTCCATCTGGCCAGGTCCACATGTATAGCTGCCATTTATGTTGGTGAAAAAAGGTATTTGCAATAAAGAAGTCATTAGTCTTGCAAAATTCTATCATGCTATCTCCGGTGTCGTTTCTATCACCAATGCCATATTTTCCAACTACCAATCCTTCATTTCCAGTTTTTGCATTCCAATCGCCAGTAATTATCAGTGCATCCTGACTGCATGTTTGATCAATTTCAGACTGTAGGAGTTGGTAAATATCTTCAATTTCTTCACCTTTGGCCTTAGTGGTTGGTGCATAAATTTGAATAATATTCGTATTAACTGGTCTTCCTTGTAGGCGTATGGATATCATCCTATTACTGACAGCATTGTACTCCAGGATAGATTTCGAAATGTTCTTTTTGTTGATGAACACAACACTATTCCTCTTCAAGTTGTCATTCCTGGCATAGTGGACCATATGATTGTCTGATTCAAAATCACCAATACCAGTCCATTTCCGCTCACCAGGATATTGATCTTTTGAGTTCCATTTCATTTTTGATGATTTCCAATTTTCCTAGATTCATATCCTACCTTCCTGTGCTAGTGCAGCTAGTTTCAAAATAACTAGTTCAAGTAGCTGCTGCTTTTCAACCTCTGAAGCCACAGAATTGTATTTATATCATACAACTGGCAATTCACTTGGTACCATCTATGGAATCTTCTGAACTGTATATTATTATGTGGTTTTATGTTGCTATTTAATTTTTTTCCAGCCAGATTGAACTACTATAGTCTTCTGAAAAGCAGGTGGCCTTGCTCTAACTGCTGGGCCTTTACATGTGCAATTCCCTTTGCCTAAAACATTGTACTCTCTGATTCAATTTAATTACTGCTCTACGACGTGCACACACACACAGTCTTCAAGTCTCAGCTGAGACTTCACTTATTCCAAGAAGAGGTCTTACTCTCCCTCTGAGAGGTGGGTTGGGTGATCTTCTATGTGTGCTCGACTTTTCCCATTGGGGCCCCTTGTAATTGCTTACTTCATCATCTGTACCACCCACAAGATTGTGAACTCCTTTATCATTCAGGAATAAATGAATGCATGAATGGATTCTTCAAATATTTAACTTTTCTTGCATTTTGGTCTTCTACATTTAACAATGTTGTAGGGTTTTTGAGGCTAGGAAATGTACCTTTTATTTATTTTTTTTGAGTCTGCCACCACTTAGCATTTCATACATAATGAATTTTCAATACTTACTGAATTTTTTTGTTTTAAGATCTGGATTGGATTTTTCCTCTGCATTGTTGTCCTCATATGAAGTCACAGAACTTCTCTCTGGAAGGGTCCTTAGAGATCATTTAGTTCAACCTTTCCATTGATATTTCTTTTGGATTTCACTGTGAAAGTATTTTAGGTATCTTGGCCCAGAGGCAAGATGAGTTAGTTAAGGGAGAAAGTGCTAAGAGTGCATAAATGAAGTTAAGGAAAAATTTTTATTGCTTTTTTCCGTTTTGAGGGGAGATTTGGTAGAAAGTAGAGGAAAGGAATGGGAGGAGCTGGGGAGTGGATTAGTGGCTTCCAAAAATCAGACGCTGATGGTGTCAAGGATTCAAATGAGTAGAGCAGCAAGAGAAGGGTCTCACAGGTCTATAAAACTCTGTGGGCTCTTTTGGGATGGGTGGCTATTACCTGAAGGAGTCTGAATTCAATTCTAATTCAGGCTGGCTATTCAATCTGGGCCACCTCTAGGAGGGTTCAGATTCTCAATGATTTTAGGAGAATGGAGAGATGAGAGAAGATTACTCTCACTGTTGTCTCTTTCTTTCACCAGACTTTCATATAACAAAGATGGGTTAAACTGAATATCAGAATGAGCTCGGAAAGAGAACCTCATCACACATCATCCAAAGTTTGAAAATAAGGTCAAGAGAGCGTGGCATGCCTTTCAATATCATACTGGCAAATTGTTTAAACTTTTTGGAAAGTTTAAGCAGAAGGGAAATGAAAAAACAGGGGAGAAGGAACAAAGCGGTTAGATGTGTCTCCTGAATTCAATTCTCCAGACCTCAGCCCCCAAACGGGAAGGTGTGTTAGATAAATGAGGCAAAGAGACACTCCAGACATTGCTCCCTGTAGGGGTCCTGAGAAGAAATTACACTGTCCTTTACCAGTTAATGGGGGTTGTATAACAAAGTAAACATTTAGACACAGATAAATCAGGCAGAGGAAAACCCTGAGGCCATGTTCAGTCACACTTAGCATAGTGCTAATTTGAAAGTTATGGGGTCTAACTCTCCTACCATATGTATGCATTGCACATGCAGACAGGATGTACCTCAAACTTCCAGCCAGCTATAAGACTGCTAGGAATGAAACACGTATACCACTGGCATCAAGCTTTCCATACTTGGGTGCTACATTCATCTCTACCCTGAGCTGGACACACAAGGCACTTATACAGTGTTGGCAAAATGAAAGCCATTACTATTATTTATAGAAAGCAAACAATAAACAATAACAAGAGATTCCCAAAGGGGAACCACTTACCCTTCCCCAAATTATCCACATTCATTCTTATATTTCTGAGCTGGTGTGCCGCAGTTCATGTTAGCTGCTTTCTTCATGTCACTGATGCCTCTGTCTTCTACCACGCTACCTGAGCCTACCATGCTGCCCAGGGAGGGAGGCATGCAACCTCTGCTTAGGGCACACTCAGGCTTTTGCCTTGGTCTGACAAGTGTTATAGCTCTTTCAACTCCACTGGCCTTGACCGGACGTACCCAGCACCACCGGCAAGCCTTCTGCCCAAAGATGCTCAACTCTCCCTCTGTGGGCCAGCAAACCCATGGTAGCCCCCTCTCTCTGCTGGCCCACCACAGCCACCTCTCTCTGTGGGCTGGCAAGCCCACCATAGTTTCTTCTTTCCACCTTCAGTGTGACAGCTCTCTCTTCAAGGTCTAGGAGGTTCTCAGTGCAGAAACCCTAGGACCAAAGGATGTGGTCTGCTCCAGACTCTTCTTGACTGTCACGAGTTCCCACAAATCTCTGTGGGATTGGCCCTTAAAAAAGCGTAGCAGGATGGCAAAGCCAACCAATCCCATAGCTGGACCACAAGGGGCTCGTTCCTACTGGGCCGATTTTCAAGCCACTATTTGTATAGCAAATTGACCAATCCCTTGCAAGACTATGGGCCAACCAATCATTTTGTGGGAGTTACAAGACCATAGCTAGGTAGGCCATATAAAAGCAATTTATTGCATCACACCATAGTCCTGCTTTGTTGGAGTTGGAGTAGACCAAAAGGCAGAGAGGCAAAGAGAGGTTGTTACAATGACATAGAGGCCCCATTCAGAGTCAAAACAGACAGAATCTTCAATTACTCAGGCCTTACTCAGTATCTAAGAGTTTCAGCAGGGAGAGCAGCAAATAGCGAACAAGAGATATTATCAGTGGCATGTGTAGCCAGATGGTATCACACCTCTTAGACACTGACTTTTGCCCTCTGCTACAAGATTGTGTAAGACGTACTCTGTTCTTCAACACCCAGATGCCATTTTAGGGAGCAACTGAGAAGGTGATAGTGAGGGAAGAAATATGAGCTATTAAGACATGTTATTTTCCTAGAGAGAGTGAACATTACTTAAAGGGGCTAATTAAGTTAGCAGATCTGAAAAATAATTGAATGGATTAGGCATGAAGTTAATGTTCTGTCACTAAGCAATATGTGAGGTTAGGGAAAGGAAACATTTGTAATGGGAGAAAAAAGGAGTTATATATATTTTTGCACATGTAAACATAGTGCGAGTTAAACCAGTAGTGTCATTGCACACTAATGTACCAGATATGTACTGAGGAAGAGTACTACTCATTTCCTCCCCAGAGAGTAGTAGAAATCTAGATGATGTCACTGTTAAATGATGTCTGACTCTTACGCCATGTTGTGCAGTTCATTTACAAGAAGGCAGAAGTTGAGTTGAGTCTTAAGCTATGGATAAAAAAAAAAAAAAAATTTTTATGGATAGAACTTAAAAAATGGAGAAAGTCATTGAAAGAAGGGTGGATGGTTAGAACAGAGATGTGGAGTCAGATGCACAATTTGTGATTACTAGAAACTAGGACATATTACTTTCATTTCAGCCTATGGCACATTTGATACTTTGAAAAATCCTATGAATACAAAGCACCTTTTTTAGAAATGCTGGATAAAATATGGCAAATATCCATTTTAAACTGAGAACTGAACTTCCAAGGAAGAAAATAATCAGGAATCGAAAATGAAGTTTATGGTAAAATCCTGAGCAAAAACTGATATAGACACCATGGCTTCCCTGAAGGTATTTGCCAATCTTGGTAACCAAGAGGGCTGAGAATGAATGGTTATGCAGGCTTATGGCCGAGAGTACCACACAAAATCAGAACCCATAAAGATTAGACCTTTGTGAATAGTGGCAACACTAGGGTGTGCAGGGTGTGTGGACCACACTGGGTGACACTGTCAGAAAGGGTGACACCAAAATGACTGTCTATAAAATTTTTGTGCAGTGTTTCAGCAGAAATTTATAATTTTTTTAATAAAAATGTCTATGTAGTTAGTTGTAACAACAAAAATATTTTTCATAAGTCCAGTTTGCATGTGTCAATATACCTACAAGTCTAAAACTCTGTGCTAATTTATTTCTTGAGCCTCCTAATGCACTTGGTCAGAGCTGTCATTATCACCCAATTATAATGATGCTTCAAATCATGTGGCTTCTCCTGCATGCACTCCAAGGACACACTGTTGTTTTCATTGCTGCTGTGTTTTTATAGTCATTGATTTTGTCAAATTTTCTGTTGTTTTAGCTATAATATTGTGGTAAGTAGTATTTGTGAACCTATATCAATAAGTATTTTGAGAATGAAGTAGTAATTAAATGAAAAGAAGGTTAAAAATCAACTGAGCTTCTGTTCAGTTACTAATAATGTTGTAATGCAACATAGAAATATTTTATAAAACAATTTTGTTGTTAGCATTCATGTAATCTAAGAAATACTACATTTGAGCAATTTTCAGCTATATTCAGCACATATTATTCTAGGATTAAAACTGATAATAAACATTACTAAGGATTCTACAAGGTCTGGTACAGGAGGAGGTCCTTGGTGGGGAGGTGACACTATGAGTTACTGCACTGGGTGACACCGAGCTGGTAAAAGGGTGGATTTGGAAAAAAGCAAAACAAAACAAAACAAAACAAGGAAACTAATTCTTCTTAACCTGGTCTTGAATAGGAAAAAGTGTCCTCTAAAAATCTGTAATCTCTAGTCTACCCTCACATGGTTTTAAAGTACAAATTTACAACCATTGGGTGGTCTAAGGAACACCAAGGAGTAAATTACCCTAAGTGGCCTCAGATTAAGAAGCCCTGGTAATACAGTGGTTAAGTATTTAGCTGCTGACTGAAAGGCTGGCAGTTTGAACCCATCAGCCACTCTGAGGGAGAAAGATGTGGTAATCTGCTTCTGTAAAGATTAAAAAAAAAAAAAAATCCTATGGGGCAGTTCTGTTCTGTCCTATTGAGTCACTATGAGTTGAAATCAACTCAACAGCAGTGGGTTTGATCCCAGATTGGTATTCTACTAGGATATCTGGCAGAAAGCAGAAGGACATCTGAGGATTCCCACAGATAAAGTCCTACCAAACATGAACATGAAATCTGTGAGTACAAAACACATGAGGAAGAATCAGCAAAGTGCTCAATTAAAATTAGATCCAGAAGAACACCAAATAACTTATTGAACATATTATTTAAATAAGGTTATTTCAATACTTAAAATAGGTTTGAAACATGGCAAAGGACAACAAACATTTTATAAAGATAGTCGTAATTTTAAAAACTTTTCTAGAAATAAAAAATGATAATTAAAATTTGAATTCCAATGGAAACTTTAAATAGCAGGCTACACTAGACACCAGTTGAAGAGATACTAATGAACAAACGATATGTACAGAATGAATTACCCATAATTTAGCACAGACTTACAAGATGAAAAGAATGAGAGAGCTTATGGTATTTGGAGGATTAAATGAGAAGCTTTAACATGTCTCTAACAGAGCTACTTATTTAAAAAAAAAAAAAAAAGATTGGATATAATGAGAGAAAGGTAGTGGAAACAATAACCACAGAGAATTTTCAGAAATGAAAAGTATGAATTATCAGCTCAAGCAAGGCCAATAAATCTCGATCAAGTAGATAAAAAGGGATATACTATGATGCGTATCATGTCACAATTAAACCACAAAATACCGAATACAATAAAATTTCAAAAGCAGACTGAGAGAAAGGTAAATTATCTCCAAAGAACTATGCTTAGACTGACTGCACATCTCTCAACAGCATCAATAGAAATCAGACGCAGTAGAATAATTTCTTTAATATACTAATAGAAAATAACTGTCATGTGGAATTTTATTCAAGAAAAAGGAAGAATATGTGTCTTAGTCAAAACAGTACTTGGGATTTATAGCAACAAACCCTCAGTGAATGAAAAAAACTTCTAAAGCAATAGAAAATTCTTAGCTACCAAGATTAAAAATTATTCCAGAAGGAAGAACAAAATTTCAAAAGGAGTTGAGGCAAAAAACTGGTTCAAGTTTGAATGATCCCAAACAATCAGTTATGGTATTAAAATAGTAATGACTATAGATTTGAAGGGCTATAATGAGCTGGGACAAATATTTTGGAAAACAATAAAACCTAAGATGGGAGAAGATAATTGTAGTTAAGTATGCATGTTAAATTTGTACAGGGTTATCATTATAAAAAAAAAAAGTTTAAATTCTATACGAGTACCAGTTGCCTTGATTAAAATGGACATCAGAAGAGACTGTGAATGGTACTCTTAAACGTCAAGTCTCTAAAGCAAATGGAAAGAATGATAAAGTAAAAGAGCTGAACAGAATATTTCAAAGAGCGGCTCAACAAGAGAAGGTAAAGTATTATAAAGACGTGCAAAGACCTGGAGATAGAAAACCAAAAGGGAAGAACACGCTTGGCATTTCTCAAGCTGAAAGAACTGAAGAAAAAATTCAAGGCTCGAATTGTAATACTGAAAGATTTTATGGGGAAAGTATTAAATGATGCAGGCAGCATCAAAAGAAGATGGAAGGAATATACAGAGTCAGTATACCAAAAAGAATTGGTCGACATTCAACCATTTCAGGAGGTAGCATATGATCAGTAACCTATGGTACTGAAGGAAGAGTCCAAGTGGCACCGAAGGCACTGGTGAAAACAAGGCTCCAGGAATTGAAAGAATACCAACTGAGATGTTTCAACAAACAGAAGTAGGTCTAGAAGTCTTCACTCGTCTACACCAAGAAATCTGACAGCTACCTGGTCAGCCAACTGGAAGAGATCCATACTTATGCCCATTCCAAAGAAAGGTGATCCCACCAAATGTGGAAATTATCAAATAATATCATTAATATCACATGCAAGTAAAATTTTTCTGAAGATCATTCAAAAGTGGTTGCAGCAGTACATCGATAGGGAACTACTAGAAATTCAAGCTGGATACAGGAGAGGACAACATGAAACCGGGGCTATCATTGCTGATGTCAGATGGATTCTGGCTGAAAGCAGAGAATACCAGAAAGATGTTTACCTGTGTTTTATTGACTACGCAAAGGCGTTTGACTGTGTGGGTCATAACAAATTATGGATAACATTGCGAAGAATGGAAATTCCAGAACACTTAATTGTGCTCGTGAGGAACCTGTATATAGATTAAGAGGCAGTCGTTTAAACAGAATAAGGGGGATACTATGTGGTTTAAAGTCAGGAAAGGTGTGTGTCAGGGTTGTATTCTTTCACCACATTTATTCAATCTGTATGCTGAGCAAGTAATCTGAGTAGCTGGACTATATGAAGAAGAACACAGTGTCAGGACTGGGGGAAGGCTCATTAACAACCTGTATTGTGCAGATGACAAAACTTTGCTTGCTGAAAGTAAAGAGGACTTGAAGCACTTACTGATAAAGATCAAAGACCAGAGCCTTTAGTATGGATTACACTTCGACACAAAGAAAAAAAAGTCTTCACAACTGGACCAATAAACAACATCATGATAAATGGAGAAAAGATTGAAGTTGTCAAGGATTTCATTTTACTTGGATCCACAATCAACACCCATGGAAGCAACAGTCAAGAAAGCAAAAGACACATTGCATTGGGAAAATGTGCTGCAAAAGACTTCCTTAAAGTGTTAAAAAGCAAAGATGTCATTTTAAAGACTAAGGTGCACCTGACCCAAGCCATGGTATTTTCAATTGCATTATATGCGTGAGAAAGTCGGACAATGAATAAGGAAGATAGAAGACGAATTGATTCCTCTGAATTATGGTGTTGGCAAAGAATGCTGAATATACCATGCACTGCCAAAAGAACAAACAAATCTGTCTCGTAAGGAATACAACCAGAGTGCTCCTCAGAAGCAAAGATGGTGAGATAACGTCTCACATACTTTGGACGTGTTATCAGGAGGGTTCAGTCCCGGGAGAAGGGCATCATGCTTGGTGAAGTAGAAGGTCAGCATAAAAAAGGAAGACCTTCAACGAGATGGACAGACATGGTGGCTGTAACAATGGACTCGACCATAGCACCGACTCTGAGGATGGTGCAGGACCAGACAGTGTTTTGTTCTGTTGTTCATAGGGTCTCTATGAGTCGGAACCAATTTGATGGCACCTAACAACAACAACCAGCTGCCTTGACTTAATTCTGACTTGTGGTGACCCTATGTGTGCCAGAGTAGAACTGCACCCTGTAGGGTTTTCACTGGCTGATTTTCCAGAAGTAGATCACCAGACCTTTCTTCTGAGGTGCCTCTGGTGGACTTGAACCTCCAATCTTTCAGTTAGTCTACAGCATTAACTGTTTAAACCACTTATAAAATCCCTTAAATTCTATAGTAAAGGGAAAATGAAATAGATATAAAAAAAATCAAATTACCCCAAAGGAAAATTAAATGAACTAAATGAATAAGCATAGAAAAAGCAGAGCAAATAAAGAACAGAAAGGAACAGGAGCTCTTACATACTTCTGGTGGGAATGTAAATTAGAACAACCTTTCTGAAGAATAATTGGCAATATCTTAAAAATTAAGTTTTGCATACCACACAACAAAATAATTTTGTTCCAAGGTATATACATTAGGGCAGTATTTCTCAAACTATCTGTGATTAAGGGCAATTTTTTAAAATGTCTAATCCACTGCAGAACAATATTGTAAAATATAAAATCGCATATATGCATATTGCAGCAATGTAAAATTGCTGCAGAAGTTTTCAAATGCTTACTCTCAGTGTTTGTAGTTACCTTAGCGTAGAGTGGTAGCTAATAATTCACATAGTAGCACTGGCTCATGGACCACACATCGAGTAGCACTGCTCTTCAACAAACACAAAAGGAGAAATATATACGTATAAATAATCATAGAGGTACTCTGGTAACAAAAAAGAAAGAAAAAGAGAAAGAAACTAAATAGATGGTCACCAACCAAAGAATGACAAGATGTAGACCATTTATACGTGTAATAGTACTCAGTGATGAAAATGAGTGAACTAGAACTACATGTATCAAAGTAGATAAATCTATAAAAACATTAAAAAAAAAAAACGCTGCCGCTAAGTTGATTCCGACTCATAGCAACCCTATGAGACAGAGTGCAACTGCCCCATAGGAGCGCCTGGTGGAATTGAACTGCCAACTTTTTGGTTAGCAGCCTGGTTCTTAACCACTACGGCACCAGAGTTTCCAAAAGAAACATAATATTGAACGTAAAAAAGCAAGTTGAGGAGGAATACATATTATATAATACTATTTTATAAAAATTAAATATGCAAAATGATGCTGTTTTGTTGAGGAATACACATATTTGTATTAAAGGATAAAAACATGCATAGGAATGATGAACACCAAATTCAGCACAGTGACTACTTTTGAGTGGAGGGAAGGGAAGAAAGTGCTTTTCGGGAGGGTTCTTGAACTGTTTTTCTACGGTTACATTTCTTCAGATAAATAGCAGTTTCAGATGTATTCATTCCATTTTTTATATCTCTGTATGTTTGAAATATTTCATAACTAAAAAAGATGCATTCATAGTTTTTTTTTAATTGAGAGTTTAAAGGTTTAAAGTTATAGTGATAGACTTTCAATGTTTGCAGTGATTGTTCAGATCTGCCGTTCTCCAACATACTTGAAGAATTTTCCTTTTCACTATTTACAGAACTTCAGATCGTATGCTGTTATTACCAAAATTTCATATTTCCAGCTGGCATAAGTGGCTTTGGGTCACTTATGCTCCTTGCCCTGAATCCTACATTTACCAAAGCAGGTTTTCTAGGCACCAGTGTGCAGGCGGCCTGTAGCCAGTCAGAGATTTCACTTGTAGCTTCCAATAAGCACAGAAAATCGCTGAGCCTCCCACATTGTGAACTTCACTACTATAAGCTTTTCATTTTGATATTCAGCACTTCAAACATTGTCTACAAACACGTTAATTGTAAATAAATAAGCAGGCAATTCCTGTAATCTGCTGACTGTTTACATAAAGGAAAAGACATTAAAAACATATTAATCAAGGGACTCAATTAACAACTTAAAACTAGCTAGGATTTGCCTCAGTGGTTAGGGCGGCTTGTGCATTCTTTGTCAGATTCTCTTGAGGCTTAAAAAATTTACTAAAGTTCTCAAATGCTAGGTTGCATTGCACAGTCATAACCCTACCTTGATAATCATATCACCACCCTGGGCACACAGAAAGTATTATCCATCTATTGTTACTTTTAATTATAATTACTTATCATTTATGCAGCACTCTCTCCGTGCAGCATAATTTAGAGTAATTTTATTTATTGTTAAGCTAGTAAAACAATGAGGTTATTAAATTCTTCCATTGTTCTACTGTTTTTTCCTCCTTTTAAAAAAACTTTGATGAGCAAAAAAATCCTAGCTCCGAGAGAATGTTTATGAACGCAATTATAATTATGAATGCACATGCAAAAACGTACAAATGACCCATACTTTCAAAACACTGGCAAGAAAAGCACAATTCTCCCCTGGATTGCTTAGAAGGTAGTTTTCAAGTAATTAACAAAATGATTTCCTATTTCACACTAAATTAAAGTTACTTGAGAGAAAGAAAAACTGCTGATGTAGATTCTAATACTGTGGCTTTCTAAAATGCCTTCAAATCCCAAGTGTTGCCAAAGTAGGAAGCAGGGATTTTTTTTTTAAAATGTCAAAGTTCTGATTGCACATTGGCTATCACAGGTACGACCTAGCACTCTGAAGTTTTCCAGATTAGTCTCTTCTCTATTTTCAAAATTCCGTTTATGATTCATGGTATAAAAGAGTGAAATTCAATTCCATTCAATTCATATATATTAAATAAATTCTGTTTCTTGTATGCTGACTTTTATTGAGGCTAAAATTGGAGTGTGTGACACAGCCCTACTCATCTGAACACTTGAGGTCTTTGGGGCAAGGCAAGAGTTAGAGTATTAAATCTTTTAAGTTTAAAAAAAATCACAAAATTACCGAAGCATATCTGGTAGAGTAGAGCAGTAACCTTCACTTAAGAAAGCTTGGATTATTGTTCTTGTGCATCGATAGCTGGTTATGTGATTTTGGTTAAGTCTCACTCTTGACCTCCCTGGGTCTTGGTTTCCTCAACGGTAAAATAAGTTGGTCAGATTGTTTCTATACCAGTTGCCATCGAGTAGATTCTGAGTCACAGTGAGCTTACAGAACAGAGTAGAACACCCCATAGGGTTTCCAAGGCTGTAATCTAATCTGCTACATCTTTCTCTAGTGGGGTGGCTGGTGGGTTTGAACCACCAACCAACTTTTTGGTTAGTAGCCAAGCACTTAAACACTGCTGGGTCAGATTGTACGATTTTAAATTCCCTTCTAGCCTTCCTATCCCATCACCTTTCCTGGACTCTCTGGCTTTATATATAAAGGATTTGTAGTTGGCTTCATTCCCAATTTCATTAAATCAGGTTGAAACTAGGGGTGATAGAAAGATGAAAAATGAAAGGAAGTAGTATAGAAATCCAAACTCTGTAAAAGTTGTTAGAGTTGACCCATGTCCTGGGGTTTCCCTTTAACATGGGGAAAATGTAAAATGGTAGAAAGCATTTGTAAAATTTATATTGCAAAGTAAATTGATTTCCACTTAGAAAAGTACTGTAGTTTTTCCCCAAAATTCTACTCACACCTTTTCTGTTTAAAAGTACAGAGACTCATTCTAAAGAGGAAATTTCAGTAATCCCATCTATGCCTGCAGCGTGGCTTTCAGTTTGCTCCTGGCTGTGTTCTTTGTGTTTTTTTTTGTTTGTTTGTTTGTTTTCATGTTTCTCAGTCTCTACATATTATTAAGTCATGTCATAGTCCTGGAAAGGTCAAGCTTAAGATTGGGAAGCAGTGGATTCGACTCAGTTAACAGTGTGATTATGGAAGCCAGGGTGAGAAAGAACCACAGCAGAGAAAGATATCATTGGAAGGCTATCAGCTGGTTTTAAGAATTTATAAAATCAAAGCAAAAGGTCTCCAACAGAAGTTCAATGGGTCGGGTGTTAGAGGAATGAAGGGCAGCACTGAGAAAAATGCAAAAACAAAGTCACATATAAAGCAGAGCTGGAATTAGGATTTTTGAGTGCATTGATGGTGGCTTCCAATAAGATGTACAAAAATATTTTGGAGGACATTTCCTGGAAACCGATATTAGCGTAGCATTTCTAATGGATTAAATTAATTATTAATGTAACAGAAAACAAAAACTTTTAAAAATGGAATCTGAATGTTTTATAAGTGAAACCTGTAAAAATGACTATAAAATACAATTTCTAATACAGAAGATAATTTATATTAAAATGATAAACTATTTAGAATATTTTTTCTAATCTGTTGTTTATCTTTAAAGCTGCTTTATAAACCATAGAATGAGGCACTTATGATTTTTGTTTCTTTTAAGTCTGATTTTCAGAAATTTAAAATTTATGGAGCTTTTAAAATTTATGTTTATTTTTACAGTTAATAAAACATGAAAAAAAAGAATTTTTCCAGTTAAATTTTTAGCTTCAGTAAAGTGATACATATTATTAATATTATTCTATCAAGCAGAGAAATAAAAAAAGATTGATTAGGTCTTATAAGTAAATGCTGTAAAATAATACTAAAATGATTATAAGATCACAGAATCATAGAACATTGCAGCTAGACAAGTTTTATCTACCCCCATCTCTATTACTCTACAGAGCCCTGGTGGTGTAGTAGTTAAGAGCTTGGCTGCTAGCCAAAAGGGAGTCTGTTGGAATCCACCAGCCTCTCCCTGGAAACCCTATGCAGCAGTTTTACTCAGTCTTACGGGGTTGCTATGAGTGTAAATTGACTGGATGGCAACAGGTTTAGTTTTTGGTTTCCCCTTTTATTTAGTCTGAACCCATTTATTTTGTAAATGGGAAATGCCTAGTTTTTCTTGGTTGGAGTATGACTGTCATTGTTGCTGGTTGCCTCTGAATCGATTCCAACTCATGGTGACCTCATGTATGCAGAGTAGAAATGCTCCATATGGTTTTCAAGGCTGTGACCTATCTTCTGAGGTGCCTCTGGTTGTATCCGAACTGCCAACCTTTCAGCTAGTAGTCAAGTACTTAACCAACAGCATGACTAAGAATGATAAAAGCAAATTAGTCTCCTAATCCCCGATAATAAATTTTGCAGTACAAATTCTACAATATCACTAAACTTATTATTATGAAATCTGCATCTTAAAGACCACTTTAGAGGACACACACATGCGCACACACTTACATTGAAGCTTAAGTGCACACAAAGCAATTACTGGTAATTAAAAGAAAGTACTATTTGGAAGTGAAATTATATATAATTTTACTTTCTGAAGATGGAATAGCTTATCTGACTTTTCAAACTCAAATTTAATAAACTTTTATATTTGGTTGAAAATTGTATTTGCATTTTGCTTTTTTTATTACTTATGACCTGTAAAAATGTATAGGTTTATGAAATGAATGTAGATAATAATGGATTAATAGATCAATTGAATCTTCTCCCAAACTAACTGAAGTAGCATACTGTGTATCTTTGATTCTCATCTATGTGTACTACAGAAGATGTAGAGAACTGTGCAACCCAGTAAACTAATTTTAAATTCACAATCATACAAATTAACTAAATGGAGACATAAAAGAGGAGAGTAGCTGGATAGAAGACATTGGACCAGTCTGTGTTGCTATGGCTTATTAACATATTGATTCATGCATGCTCTAATTTTTTAAACAAACATTCGTTAACATTCTGGCATGGGTAAACCATTTTTCTAGGCACTATTAGGGTTACAGACATGAAAAGGGAAAATCTGCCCTTAAGGATATTCTAATCTTGGGCAACTTTTGCTGAATGCACAATTCATTTATCTACCCTTTCAATTTATTCATTCATTTGATTATTTTCATCAATTACTGTGTGTGAAGACCTGTGCCAATTTTGTCACTAACCATGGAAAGCACAAAGTTATTAATTAAGAAAAAAATTATCTGCCTTAACAAATATGCTACACTCTATTAAGACGTGTCCAGATCAAACAACAAGGCCTTAAAAGATATTGGTAAGAGAAGGAGCTCAAGGTCAGAAAATACTACCAAAATTACATATCCTACTGGCCATCATGTCAAAAGCCCACGGGTAGTATTGAAAAGTTCTTTAAGGAGAATTAATGAAATCTTTCATAATTCTCTCTAAGGTAGACTGACAAGCAATATTAGCTCTTCAGCCTAGAGTAACCAATTCTTCCAAAAATTCAACTGTCTTTCCCTAGTGTCTCTCTAGGAGACCCTCCAAAATCAATGCCAGATGACAGCTGATGTATTAAAGATTTCCTTTGAAATGGACAATGGATATGAACAGGTACTTCACCAAAGAAGACAGTCAGGCAGCTAACAGGTACATGAGGAAATGCTCACGATCATTAGTCATGAGAGAAATGCAAATCAAAACTACAATGAGATACCTTCTCACCCCAACAAGGCTAACATGAATCCAAAAAACACAAAATGATAAATGTTGGAGAGGTTGTGGAGAGACTGGAACACTTATACACTGCTGGTGGTAATGTAAAATGTACAACCACTTCGGAAATCGATTTGGGCGTTCTTTAAAAAGCTAGAAATAGCAGTACCATAATACCCAGCAATCCCACTCCTTGGAATATATCCTAGAGAAATAAGAGCCATCATACAAATAGATATATGCACACCCATGTTCATTGGAGCATGTTTACAATAGCAAAAAAATGGAAACAACCTAGGTGCCCATCAGAGGATGAATGGATAAACAAATAATGGTATATTCACACAATGGAATACTACACAAAGATAAAGCACAATGATGAATCTACAAAGCATCTCATAACATGGATGAATCTGGAAGGGATTATACTGAGTGAAATTCAAACCAAAAACCAAACCCATTGCCATCGAGTCAATTCCGACTCATAGTGACCCTACAGGACAGAGTAGAACTGCCCCATAGGGTTTCCCAGGAGCACCTGGGAACTGCCAACATTTTGGTTAGCAGCCTAACTATTAACCACTATACCACCAGGGTTTCCACGAGTGAAATTAGTTACAAAAGAACAACTATTGTATGAAACCAGTATGATAAGTACTCAGAAAAGGTTTAAACACAGAGAAAACATTCTTTGATGGTTACAAGGGTGAGGAGGGAGTGAGAGGAGAATTCACTAACTAGATAGTAAACAAGAATTATCTTAGGTGAAGGGAAGGACAACACACAATACAGGGGAAGTTAGCATAACTGGACTAAACCAAAAGCTGGGAAGTCCCTAAATACAACCAAATACTTCCAGGGACAGTGTAGCAGGTCTGGGGACCATGGTTTCAGGGGACATCTAGATGAATTGGCATAACAAAGTTTATTAAGAAAATGTTCTGCATCCCACTTTAGTGAGAGGCATCTAGGGTCTTAAAAGCTAGCAAGTGGTCATCTAAGAGCCATCAATTGGTTCCAACCCACCTGGAGCAAAGGATAATAAAGAACACCAAAGACACAAGGAAAGTATTAGCCCAAGAGACAAAAAGAACCACATAAACCAGAGACTCCATCAGCCTGTGACCAGAAGAACTAGGTGGTACCCAGCTACCACCAATGACCACACCGTCAGGAAACACAATAGAGAGTCCCTGATGGAGCAGGAGAAAAGAACTCAAATTCACATAAAAAGACCAGACTCAGTGGTCTGACTGAGACTAGAGGAACCCCAGAAAACATGGCCCCCAGACTCTCTCTTAACCTAGAACTGAAACCATTCCAGAAGCCAGCTCTTCAGACAAAGAATAGACTGGATTATAAGACATAAAATGATGCCTGTGATACTAAATGGGAAGCTCCTGTATGGAGGTGAGAAAAGAAGGCAGAAATGGATTGGAGCAGGTTGAATGGACATAAGAAATCTGAGGTGGGAAGGAGGAATGTGCAGTCACATTATAGGGATAGCAACTAGGGTCACATAACAATATGTGTATAAATTTTTGTATAAGAAACTAACTTGAACTGTAAACTTTCACCTAAAGCACACACACACACACAAAGATTCCTTTGTGACAGCACAACCTGAAAACAAAACCAGAAACCAATTATATCCTTCCCCTCAAAGGTACCCTTTTAATAAATAAGTTTGGATATATCCCTATCATTGATGAAATGATCCCGTTTTCTTAAATATTTGCTGATAACTAAAGACTTCATTGAAAATTACAAAATAATCACCATATCCTGGAAGATGCGTCACAGTAATTAAACTACTCTTGTTCCAGAGCATATAGTTTGTCAGCCTAATTTCTTATTATTATACCTTATTTTTAAAAAGACATGATGTATCTGCATAAGTATCTAGATTAAGCATAATACTTAAAAATACTTTAAAGTCCGAAAATATGTAAGGGTGATCCATGGCATGGGGGATACTAAAGTCATGACCCTGGTGACAGTAATCTTCTAGCTTAGCGAAGAGGCAGGGCAAACAGATACCACTTAAAAATTAATACTCATTTTTTCTGCTACACCTTGAAATACCTTAAACTTATCTCAGTTTGTCCTCCAAACTAGGGTAAGAGGGCTGAAATCTTTCATATGTACTGTCATTTTATATATGCTTTGTAGGTTTTGCAAATAATTTGTGTGCTTAATGAATTTGTCTTATTGTTGTTGTTAGGCGCTGTTGAGTCAGCTCAGACTCATAGCAACCCTATGTACAACAGACAAAACACTGCACAATCCTGTGCCATCCTCACAATCGTTGCCATATTTAAGCCCACTGTTGCAGCCACTGTGGAAATCCGTCTCATTGAAAGTCTCTTTTTTGCTGACCCTGTATGAGCATGATGTCTTTCTCCAGGGACTGGGCTTTCCTGATAACATGCCCAAAGTACATGAGACGAAGTCTCTCCACCCTCACTTCTAAGGAGCATTCTAGATGTACTTCTTCCAAGACAAATGTGTTTGTTCTTCTGGCAGTGCATGGTATATTCAATATTCTTTGCCAACACCATAACTCAAAGGCATCAATTCTTCTTCGGTCTTCCTTATTCATTGTCCAGCTTTCGCATGCATATGACGGGATAGAAAATACCATGGCTTGGGTCAGGCACATTCATGTAAAACATCACAGGAGGGAGTATCATAACTGGGTCAGTACAATGCCTTCATATCATGGTATTCAGGTTCCATTTGTGTGAGCCAGTGAGGGAAAAGGGGGAAGGACATCACCTATCTTATCATGATGGAATGTACAGAACAGAGCAGTTTCCTTGGATCTGATCGTTGTTTTATTGCCAATTAATAGCAAGTGTCACCAACAGAAAACCCTGGTGGTGTAGTGGTTAAGTGCTACGGCTACTAACCAAAAGGTTGGCAGTTCAGATCCACCAGGCGCTCCTTAGAAACTATGGGGCAGTTCTCCTCTGTCCTACAGGGTCACTGTGAGTCAGAATTGACTCGACGGCAGCAGGTTTGGTTTTGTTTCGGGTCATCAAACAGGTCCTTCAAGGATGGTGGCTATCAAATAAAGTTAAATTAGCCTTAACACAGAATGTTTTCGTTAGTTGCCAGTGAGTTGGCTCCAACTCAGGGCGACCCTGTGTATAACAGGATGAATCATTGCCAGTCCTGCACCATCTTCATTATCGTTGGTACGTTTAAGTCCACTGTTGTGCTTATTGAAGGTTTCTCTCATTTTTGTTGACCCTCTACTTTACCAAACATATTTACTAGATATGATGTCTATCACCTGTCCGTCAGTTTGTCATACTTTGGTGGCTTGCATGTTGTTGTGATGCTGGACACTATGCCACCGATATTTCAAATACCAGCAGGTCACCCGTGGTGGACAGGTTTCAGCAGAGCTTCCAGACTAAGACAGGCTAGGCAGAAAGGCCTGGCAATCTATTTTTGAAAATTAGCCAATGAAAATCTTATGAATAACACAGAATAGTTATAATCAAATAGCTGTGTGCCAAAAGAGGCTTTAGTGCCTCCCTTGGTTTTAACGGAAACCCTGGTGGCATAGTGGTTAAGTGCTTCGGCTGCTTACCAAAGGTCAGCAGTTTGAATCCACCAGGTGCTCCTTGGAAACTCTATAGGGTGGCTCTACTCTGTCCTATAGGGTCATTATGAGTCAGAATCGACTCGGTGGCAATGAGTTTGGTTTGTTTTTGGTTTGGTATAATTTCCTCACTTATTGAAGGGGGAAGAGAAAAAGTAAGGGAAAGTAAGTTTTAAAATGTCATCTCATAATGCCTAGACTCCAGTAATGCAGAGTGAAATTCCATGAGTCCAGTTGTAATTAGTCATAAAACCTGGTCGGAGATCTCCTAAACATAAGAAGTCCTGATTACAGACGCCTAGAGAATCAAAATCTACCAGGAGACGTGATTGAGAAACCAATAAAAAGTCCTGGTATGAAATTATTGCTTTGATTCCTGGCTTCGCCTCTCATACATTTTGTTTCAAGGATTTTTGATTGTTTGTTTCTTAGATTTTAATCTGTAAAATGAAGGGCACTAGTAGAGCACCTCACATTTTTATCCTACGATCCTAATCTTTAGAGAAAAACGTAAGTCTAAAGACAGGAAAAAAGCAAGTAAAATTCTCTTTCAGGGGAGTTCCTGAATTATTTGTGGTTGACATGGGTAGAATGCACAATATAGTCTGACATAATTTTTGTGCCTTAAAATTTCCTTCACATTATAACTTGCAAGGCAGTTTGTAAAAACTTCATGGATTATCCAGCTCTGTATTCTGTATTTGATAAGCAGTGATTTGTACTAGGGCATGGTGATTTTCCACAACATTAACTTAGAGGCGTTAAAGAAGTCTTTCCATTTTAGGTTTTCTCAGAAACAAACGTTCGTCAATCACTCACAACTACATTAGGGTTTTCTAAAATGTTTTATTTCACTGAAACCTTAACTGCAGATAATGCATATCATAAACAAAACAAAACAAAAAAAAACATAGCTCCCACTTACTGCCATTTTTGTAGGTATAAAATGGTTTAATATTAAAATTTTTCTTATGATTTAACCTAATAGTAATAATCTACACACGGATAAGATTTTCTTATGAAAGCTCTAATAACGTTTGAAATGAAGAAATGGTTTGAGTATAGCATTTTTTTATATAAGGCCTACCAACATGGACACATTGAAAAATGTCGATGTAGTTAAAGTTCTTCTTGGTTGTAATCAACTCACGCAACTGTTTTTTTAATGTAGAGGTTAAGAACACGGATTTCAGAATTAGGCTACTTGGGTTCAAAGCCCAGCTCTGACTCAATCACCTTGGGCAAATATATAACCTCTCTGTGTAGAACTGTCCCATTGGGTTTTCAAAGAACGGCTGGTGGATTCGAACTGCTGACCTTTTGATCAGCAGCCAAACATTAACCACTGTGCCACTAGTACCTTAGTTTCTTGTATAATGGAGAAAAGAATACCTATGAGATTATGATAAATGTTAAATGAGCTAGTATTTACAAAATGCTTAGAACAGTAACTATAAATAGTTTACACTATTTATGTATTAGCTAATATCATTGTCTTTGACCCAATAATTTGAAGACTCTTTGAGAGGTAGTATTACATATGAATTAGGAGTAAGGGCTATACGGTAACAGAGATAAGATTTGAATCTTAGACCTATATAAATTTCAGTTTCTCTATTTGAAAAATGGGAACAGCAATACCTACCTTCCTTATTCTCCTGTGAGAATAAAAAAGATAATGGCTTTAAGCTCATAGCATAAAATCTGGCCTGCTATCATTCATCGCTGTGCAATGCCTTTTATTTACACTCCTACATCTCAATTTCCAAGGTTCTCTCCAAATTATGATATTCTAAAATTAACTGGAAAAGTCCTTATTCATTTTACACATTTTACACATATACTTCCCAAAATCATCTTAGTAATTCCTTATATGATAGCCTTGCCACCTCTTTTTTTTTTTTTTTTTTTTCATTAATGAAGTTTCATTGCAAGGGTTCAAGGGCACATGAGGTAGCACTGAACATTATCTCTTTCCTAGCCATGCTGTCGCTTGGAGTCTCTGACTGTCAGACTGGGATGTCAAGAGTCCTCAGGAGGAAGTAGAAAAATAGCTTAACATTTTACGGGATACAAAGCAGTTGCCTTCAAGTCGATTCCAACTCATGTCAACCTCATGTGTATCAGAGTAGAACTGTGTTCCATAGGGTTTTCAATGGCTGATTTTTCAGAAGTAGATGTCAGGCTTTTCTTCGAAGGTGTCTCTAGGTGGACTCAAACCTTCAACCTTTTGGTTGTAAGAGCATTAATCATTTGCAGCACCCAGGGATACAACCTGACCTCTGATGATATGCTCTCTCTGTTTTTAATCATATCCTTATCCCAGGAGAGTGTGGCAGTGACAGAAGTCACCACTGTGACAAATTGCCACCTCTTTTATCAATTGCTAAAGCTTTTTCGACATTTTCTCTAAGTCCATTCACAGTTGTACAGTAACTCATTTCATCTTATCAAAGGAAGATTCAGATAGCATTTCAAATATCATGGTAGATAAATGTGCAGACTTTTTAATCTGACTCCTCTGACTCCCTGGGTTCAGGAAACCCTGGTGGCGTAGTGGTTAAGCGCTACGGCTGCTAACCAAAGGGACAGCAGTTCAAATCCGCCAGGCGCTCATTGGAAACTCTATGGGGGCAGTTCTACTCTGTTCTATAGGGTTGCTATGAGTCGGAATCGAGTCAAAGGCACTGGGTTTTTTTTTTTTTTTTGGTTCCCTGGGTTCAAATCCTGGTTCAGTTACCAGTTGTGTGACTTTTGGGAAAGTTACTTAACCCTTTCAGATCTCAGTTTTCTCATATGTAAAAGAGTAATCCCTCTTATTAACAAGAATTTCTGCCTTATAAAGTTGTTGAGAAGGTTAAATCAGTTAGTCCAGCTAAAGCACTTAGACCTGTATCTTGTACATGGTAAAACTTCAACAAATTTTGCCCATTATTATTTTCTCACTTTACATAAGGAGGAGCTACTAGGGGTGAGGTACAGCTGATTAGGCAGAATCAACTCCCAGTTAATTTCAGCCCAGGCAGCAAGATTCCCTATTAAAGAAAGAAAGAAAAAAAAAGCACTATAATCACTACAAGATTAAAAAGATAGATTTAAAAAAAAAAAGATTTAGGTAACTGAGAAAATATTAATCTGAATATACTCACAGACCCAGCCCACTGCACAAGACTTCGTCAACTAGTTTCCTAGTATTCTGCTATGCGTTTAGACCAGTAAGTAGAAATAGCTACAATCTTGGATATTACAGTGGATTATATTTATTGGAAAGATGGAAAACTACCAACGAAAGAAAATAATTAAGCAAGAAAGGTGGGTGTAGGACTTGAAACAAAAAGACATTGAGTGAGTTCTGGATGAGACTCTGAGAAGTGAGAGATGAGAAGAGTCTTTGGGCACTTGGGGGAAAGAAGGTTTCAGAAGTCTTGTGGGAATCTTAGTATCTATTTCAAATTCAAAATATACATGTATTATTGCTGATCAAGTGGAACTTGTTTGAATGCGATCCTGCCACAGAGCTAGAACCTAGAGGCTGCCTAGTTATATTCTGTTTAAATGTAGTTAAACGTTGGTGTACCTTATGTTAATCATGGATGTGGGATAATTTTATTTATATTAATATGTAATTTAATATTCATTAAAAATACACTATTAATATGCAGGCAATTCAGTTATACTCTCAAATACAAAATGTTCATTGTGAGTAAAAGAACTGAGTAAAAATGTCAGCAAACATAGGCTATTTGTTAATTAAAATAATAAACATTTAGAGTTGCAGAGTACCCATGGAATGCTTGACATACTCGGATGAAAGCCTTATGTAAGCAGTACATTCATAGCCTTTGTCATACATGTCCACAGTCTCATAAAATAATTGTAGTACTACTAAAAATTATAACTTTTTTTTTAAATGGAAGATGCTGCTATTTGGTAGGAAAGAGAAGAAGTTAAACACAATGAGAGAAAACCTGAATGTCAAGAAGTAGATCGATTTATTGGCTGTGATGCAAGATTCAAAGTCTCTTTTACCAGCAGAAAAAGATGACTGGCATATCTGATATATGGTAATCTATACACAGTGTGATGAGTAATAAGTGTTGTGATGTAGGAAATTCAGTCATAATATCTGAGCTGAGATTAACTTATTGATTTATCTCACCTGTAGATTGTTACTATCGATAGGTGCCATGTAGTTGATTCTGACTCATAGCAACCTTATGTACAACAGAACGAAACACGGCCCAGTCCTGTGCTATTCTCACAAGCCTTGTTATGTTTGAGCCTATTGTTGCAGCCACTGTGTCAATCCATCTTGTTGAGGGTCTTCCTCTTTTTTGCTTACCCTCTACTTTACCAAGCATGATGTCCTTCTCCAGGGACTGATCTCTTCTGATAACCTGTCCAAAGTATGTGAGACATAGTCTCATCATCTTTGCTTCTAAGGAGCATTCTGGTTGAACTTCTTCCAAGACAGACGTGTTTGTTCTTCTGGCAGTCCATGGTATATTCAATATTCTTCACGAACACATTCAAAGGTATCAACTCTTCAGCCTTCTTTATTGACTGTTTAGCTTTTGCACACATACAACGAGATTTTAAAAAAACAAACAAACCATGGCTTGGGTCAGGCACACCTTAATCCTCAATTTAAAGAGGTCTTTTGCAGCAGATTTGCCCAATACAATACACTGTTTGATTTCTTGATTGCTGCTTCCATGGGTGTTGATTGTGGATCCAAGTAAAATGAAATCCTTGACAACTTAAATATTTTCTCTGTTTATCATGATGTTGCTTACTGATCCAGTTGTGAGGATTTTTGTTTTCTTTATGTTGAGGTATAATCTATACTGAAGTCTGATTTTCATCACTAAGTGCTTCAAGTCTTCAATTTTAGCAAGCAAAGTTGTGTCATCTATGTATCACAGGTTGTTAATGAGTCTTCCTCCAGTCCTGATGCCTTGTTCTTCAGCTTCTCAGATTATTTGCTGTGAATACAGTTTGAATAATATGATGTAAAACTACAAACCTGATACACACCCTTTTCAATCCCAAACCACGCAGTATCCCCTTGTTCTGTCCAAACGACTGCCTCTTGGTCTATGTAAACATTCCACATGAGCACAATTAAGTGTTCTGGAATTCTCATTCTTCACAATGTTATACATAATTTTCTATGATCCACACAGTTGAATGCCTTTGCATAGTCAATAAAACACAGGTAAACATCTTTTTGGTATTCTTTTTCTTTAGCCAAGATCCATCTGACATCAGTAATGATATTCCTTATTCCACGTCCTCTTCTGAATCTGGCTTGTAGACTAGTATGCCATATTTAGTAGTACCACTGTTAATTAGTAGTAATTAGTAGTACCATAATTAGTAGTACCACTGAGAACTAGTAGTACCATAATTAGGAATATGTGCTATCGATTGTTACATAGATAAATTCAATCTACTCCCATTATAGAGTCATTATTAAAGATTTATATGATTACAGGATTTTTTTAATGTGGTTTAATAATCTAGCCTTTATAATAACTCCAGGTGTAGACATTAAACATAATTAGTTGAAGACAATCATCAATATAGGAAGTATAGAAGAAATAAGCTTAATGAACGTCAATTGTTGATGTTGAATTATTTTTCCAGAACCCCATGTGAGCTGTATTTCTTAGTCTATGTGGTAGCAATCAAAGAGAAAAAGTTTAAAAATGTATTACCATTGAGTTCCTCCACTGTGACAATTTAAAAGATCACACTTTTAGAATGGAAAAAAAAAAAAATAGTTGAATTGTGAGTGAATTCCCTTTTAGTCTTGAGACAGGATTTTTTTCACATCTATGGAAAAATTGAAATATATCCTGTCACATTTTGCCAGAGGCATGCAGCATGGAAGTCTTGATTTCTCCCGTGGCTAAGAACATTGAGAGTGTGTCAAACAGTATACTGACTTAGGTATTTCAGATTCAGGTAGCTGCAGTAATTGTAGAGGTCTGTGATTGACAGCTGATTTCCTCATCGGCCTGTACTGTAACTGGTATAACAGAGAGGACATGATACTGAATACAATAAGCATATCTGACCCTGAGCAATCATTAACTTATTAATGTCATATTTAAAAATATTAAAAATATAAGACTGATGCACACTGAAGCTAAAATAATATGTGTTTCCTAAATAAACTATATTCTTAACCGTATATTGAAAGAAAAAATTGATAAATGAAAAGTTTAATTTGCATGTGAACTTTGCTTGTGAAAAATAAATACTAAGATAATACATCCCTCATGTGTCTGTCAGTTTATCGTTCTGTGGGGCTTGCCTGTTGTTGTGATGCTGGAAGCTATGCCACCGGATTTCAAATACTAGCAGTTACTCACAGAGGACAGGTTTCAGCTGAGCTTCCAGACTAAGGCAGACAAAGAAGAAGGACCCGTTGGTCTACTTGTGAAAAGCATTAACCAGTGAAAATAGGAGCAGAACATTGTCTGATATAGTGCTGGAAGATGAGCCCCTCAGGTTGGAAGGCACTCAAAAGGCAACTGGGGAAGAGCTGCCTTCCCAATGTGGAGTTGACCTTAATGACGTGGATGAAGGCAAGCTTTTGGGACCTTCATTTGCTGATGTAGCATGACTCAGAATGAAAAGAAACAGCTGCAAACATACATTAATAACTGGAACATGGAATGTACAAAGTATGAATCTAGGAAAATTGGAAATCACCAAAAATGAAACAGAATGCATAAACATCAATATCCTAGGCATTAGTGAGCTGGAATGGACTGGTATTGGCCATTCTGAATCAGACAATCATATGGTCTACCATGCTGGGAATGACAACATAAAGAGGAATGGCGTTGCATTAGTCATCAAAAAGAACATCTCAAGATCTATCCTGGAGTATAACACTGTCAGTGATACGATAATATTTATATGCTTAGAAGGAAGATCAGTTAATACAACTATTATTCAAATTTACACACCAGCCACTAAAGCCAAAGATTAAGAAATTGAAAATTTTTACCAGCTTCAGCAGTCTGAAATTGATCGAAAACTCAGTCAGGATGCACTGGTAATTACTGGTGATTGGAATGCAAAAGTTGGAAACAAAGAAGAAGGATTGTTAGTTGGAAAATATAGCCTTGGTAACAGAAATGATGCCAGAGATTGCATGACAGAATTTTGCAAATACCTTTTTTCACCAACATAAAAGGTGACTATACACACGGATCTCACCACATGGAATACACAGGAATTGAACCCACTACACAATGGAAAGAGACAATGGGAAAGCTCAATATCGTCAGTTAGAACAAGGCCAGAGGCTGACTACGGAACAGACCATCAATTGCATATATGCAAATTCAAGTTAAAAGTGAAAAAAATTAGAGCAAGTAGACGAGAGCCAAACTACGACGACCTTGATTATATCCCACCTGAATTTAGACACCATCTCGAGAATAGATTTAACTCATTAAACACTAATGACTGAAGACCAGACAAGTTGTGGAATGACATCAAGGATATCATATATGGAAAAAGCAAGAGGTCATTAAAAAGAAAGAAAAGATGAAAATGGACGTCAGAAGAGACTCTGAAACTTGCTTTTGAACATTGTTGATGAAGTAAAAGAGCTGGACAGAAGATTTCAAAGGCAGCACGGGAAGACAAAGTAAAGTATTATAATGACATATGCAAAGGCCTGGAGATAGAAAACTAAAAGGCAAGAAAACGGTCACCATTTCTTAAGCTGAAGGAACTGATGAAAAATTCAAGCCAAGAGTTGCAATATTGAAGAATTCCACAGGGAAAATATTAAATGATGCAGGAAGCATCAAAAGAAGATGGAAGGAATACACAGAGTCACTATATTGAAAAGAATTGGTCGATATTCACCCATTTCAGGAGGTAACGTATGATTAGGAACTGATGGTACTGAAGGAAGAAGTCCAAGCTGCACTGAAGGCATGGCGAAAAAAAGGCTCCAGGAAATGATGGAATACCAATTGAGATGTCTGAACAAACATATCCACCGCTGGAAGTGTTCACTGGTCTATGCCAAGAAATTTGAAGACAGGTACCTGGCCAACCGACTGGAAGAGATCCATATTTATGCCTATTCCAAGAAAGATGATCCAACTGAATTTGGAAATTATCGAACAATATCATTAATATCACATGCAAATAAAATTTTGCTGAAGATCATTCAAAAGCGGTCGCCATAGTATATAGGCAGGGAACTGCCAGGAATTCAAGCTGGCATCAGAAAAAGTTATGGAACCAGGGGTATCATAGCTGATGTCAGATGGATCCAAGTTGAAAGCAGAGAACACCAGAAAGATGTTTATCTGTGTTTTACTGACTATGCAAAGGCATTTGACTGTGTGGATCATAACAAATTATGGATAACATTTCAAAAAATGGGAATTCCAGAATACTTATGTGCTCATGAGGAACCTGTACATAGATTAAGAGGCAGTCATTCGAAAAGAACAAGGGGATGCTATGCGGTTTAAGGTCAGGAAAAGTGTGTGTCAGGGTTGTGTCCTTTCACCATACCTATTCGATCTGTATGCTGAGCAAATAATCTGAGAAGCTGGACTATATGAAGAAGAACACAGCATCAGGATTGATGGAAGACTCATTAACAACCTGTGTTATGCATATGACATAACCTTGCTTGCTGAAAGTGAGGAAGGCTTGAAGCACTTATTGACAAAGATCAAAGACCACAGCCTTCAATATGGATTGCACCTCAGCATAAAGAAAACAAACATCCTAACAACTGGACCAATAAGCAACAGCATGATAAATGGAGATGAGACTGAAGTTGTCAAGGATTTCATTTTACTTGGATCCACGATCAACAGCCATGGAAGCAGCAGTCAAAAAATGAAACAATGCATTTCATGGGCAAATCTGCTGCAAAAGATCTCTTAAAACTGTTAAAAGCAAAGATGTCACCTCGAGGACTAAGGTGCGCCTGACCCAAGCCATGGTGTTTTCAATCACCTCATATGCATGTGAAAGCTGAATGATGAATAAGGAAGACTGAAGAAGAATTGACACCTTTGAATAGCAGTGTTGGAGAAGAATTTTGAATACGCCTTGGACCGCCAAAAGAATGAACAAATCTGTCTTGGAAGAAGTACAACCCAAATGCTCCTTAGAAGCCAGAATGGTGAGGCTGTGTCTCACATACTTTTAACGTGTTATCAGAAGGGATCCGTCTCTGGAGAAGGACGTCACACTTGGTAGAGTAGAAGGTCAGGGAAAAAGAGAAAGACCTTCAACGTGATGGGTTGACTTAGTGGCTGCAGCAATGGGCTTAAGCATAGCAACAACTGTAAGAATGGTGCAGGACTGGGCAGCGTTTCCTTCTGTTGTACGTAGGGTCACTATGAGTTGGAACCGACTGTACTTCACCTAACAACAACAAGATAATACATAGTCCAGAGTCTACAGGAATGATTTAAAATTCATGTCTAAATATTTTTTAATTAAGTAAATACTGTATGACACAAGGTTACCAGTAATTTTCATATTTCATTGTTTATATCCTGAAATTGTAATATCTTTGACCTGGGATTACTGAAGATCTTGTGGTTGATTAGGAATTGGCATGGGTCCTGGAATAACCTGCCCAGACATCTGTCACTGCATCGATTGCCAGGGTAGATCTGACATGGAGAACATTTTAATTTTTCTAGTGAGTAAGATCCTTGAGAACAGGGAGTGTATTGTATTTTTCTCTTTAGCCTCAGAGTATAGCAGTGACTTGTACATAATAGTTACCCAGAATTGTTACTCTATAGAATGATTGAATTATTGACTTTACAATAAAGAAAAGTATCATATTCTATGTATACTGACTTTTCTGATCCTATTGAAAGTATCATGTTGCATAAAGAAAAATGAATTAGAGTTGTTAGAAAATCAAATAACTCTGAAAACCCAGAGGAATATGTGCACATCTATATCTATAGCTAAATACAGAGAAAGAGATACTGATAATTTTTTTCATGACAGTATTTGTACTGAGAGGAAACTATATTTGCTTTCTTTCATTGGAACGCATTTCACTGTAGCATAAAGTTTTTTAAAGAAGTGTGGTACTAGAGAAAAAAAAAAATTGCTTCCTTTTTGACACATCCCCTACAAGGACAGAGTCGCAGGGAACAAAGAAACTGGATCACTGATGTTATTCATAGAAGAGCAGCTTTGCCATCCTTCCCTTGCTTCAGGAGGAGACTTAAGTTAACTGGAAGAGAGTAGAGGGTCTTCGGAACAAAGAGCCTCTGTGATTGTCTAGTTTCTGGTGCCTTATCTCATCGTGTCCACATGACTTCCTTCTTCTACGAGGGGTGGAGAACACTATTCATCTCTCCTTATGAAGAGTCTTTATTTCCAGGGATACTCCCTAGCAACAATTTGTGCATGTTTCTCAACATGAGAACTATCACTTAGAATCCTAAGTTTGCTTAATGGCAGAACACGGTGTTATCATCAGTCTTGAGTTAATGGAAGTATAAATATTGGAGAGTAATATTTGCAGATGATAGGATTTCCCAGCAGGAAAATCCAAATGCGTGTACTGAAAAACTATTGGAAGTAATAAAGTAATTCAGCAAGTTCATCAAACATACTCAACAGCTGTTCTGTAAAGCAGCAACACCCAATTAGAAAATTTAATGGGAAAAAAACATGCACAATAGCAATACTAACAACAAAGCATAAAGTGTTTAAGAACAAGTTTTTAAAGAAATGCATGGTACTTGAATGAAGAAAAGTGCAAACTTACTGAATGGTTGGTGCAAAAAATAAGAACTGAGAAAAATAACTGTAAATGTACACCAGATTCCAAGATTTGAAGATGGTTATTTTTAGGGTGTATTGATTTCCCACAAATAATCTATAAATTTAAAGCAATTCCTATCAAAATCTCAATAATATATTGAGAGAACCAGATAAGACGAATCTAAAATTCATATGGAAGAAAAAACATTCAAGAATAGAAAGAAACTTTCAATAAAGTACATACCCTAAAATATATCAAAACACAAATCTATAGTAATTAAAACAGTGAGGCTGGCAGGGGAGTAGACAGATAAATAGATCAATAGAAGGAATAGAGTCTAGAAAGAGACCTATGAATAAATATGAAATTAGCTTGAATACACGGCATTTAAAAATTCATGGAAAGGATAGGAAAACAAAACTCATTGCCGTTGAGTCAATTCTGACTCATACCCACCCTATAGGACAGAGTAGAACTGCCCCATAGGGTTTCCAAGGAGTGGCTAGTGGATTTGAACTGCCAATCTTTTTTGGTTAGCATCCATGCTCTTAACTTGTAAAGGAAAAAAAATATTTTTTTTTCCTTTACAAGTTAAGAGCATAGGGACAGGCTATTCAATAAACAGTTTTATGACAATCAGTGGATCATTTAAAATACAATAAAATTAAATCAACTACTATGCGGCATGCAAGAAATATCTTTTTATAGATTAGATATCCAAATAATAGATAAGAATATAGACAAATATTTTTATAATCATGTGTAGGCAGTTGAAAGGGAGAAAAAAAGGCTACCTAAATAAAATGGAAATCTTAGAAGCCATGAAGAAAAACTCTGATAGATGTGACTAAATAAAAATGAAAAACTTCTCTATTGCAATAGATAGAAATAAAGGTCAAAAGAAATGATTACCTTGGGAAAATATTTACAAGATATACATCAGAAAAAGATTAATATTAATTATCTATAAAACTGTACAGCAAGGATTTTAACCCCTTGCTATTTCTAAGCTACCATTTATTGAATATTATGCTATGTTCTAGGTGATGGACTGTTTTGTACACTTTCAAAATAGTTGTCATATTAACCCTATGAGTTATATATTTTTTCAAAGATAAAAAAATAAATAAACTTGGGTTAAACGTGCTGCAGTGAAGATTTAAATGGTCTGTACTATTCCTAACCGCAATGTTCAATAAACTTCCCTTGATTTTTAGTCCTATGACTTTTTTTTCTGCACTTTGTACTTTTTAATTTAATTTTGTTTTTATGTTTATTATGGTAAAATATTTAAAGATTCTAAGAGATATAACTATAATTTGTTACCTACGTGATTTACTTTCTTTGATGCCTAGTGTACCTTCTCCATGCCGGCTGTACAATATTTTCTTCTAGTTTGTTGTTATTTCGTATAATCCCTTAATCCATCTAGAATTTAGTTTTGGTGTACAGTATGAGGTGAGATGCTAAACTGATTGTTTTTCCAGGCAGTTAACCCTTTTCTGACATTAAACTTATTTTTATTGGGAGCTGTTTTGGGATCATCCATTTTAGTCCACTTATTTTGTGTCTATTGTTTTACCTGTATTATATTGATTAACTTTTTGCAGTTTCATAATTTGTTTTAATACTTGATGGAGTAAGTTCCTTGGAAAACGTATGGGGCAGTTCTACTCTGTCCTACAGGGTCACTATGAGTTGGGATCTACTTGATGACAATAGGTTTGGTTTTGGTTTTATTGTAGATTCATTATCCTTGGTTTTCAAAAGTTTCCTGGAAATTCTTCACAAACCATTGATTTTTATGAAGATTATTCTTGTCTACAATGCTTAATCTTTCCATCCAGGAAAAAGGTATGCCTTTCTATTAATTCGACTCTTCTTTATATGTATTAAATAAGGTTCGATCATTTTCTTCCTGTAGATCCTTCAGATTTATAGTTAAGTATTTTCCCTACATGACTTATTTACCTTGCATGTGTGATAAAGGAATTGTGTATGCAGTGGACATTACTATAGTTAATGGGATGCTTTCTGTTGTAGCATATCTTCTATTTATAGCTATCATATTATAAGGACACTGTTTGTTTTCCTTTAGCAGCATCAGTGAAAACTGTTTTTATAACAGTCAAATTCAGTAATCCTTTTCAAGCACTCATTAATTACCAGGCTCTGTGATAAGAGTATGCAGATATAGGTAAGATGGGAATGCCTTCCTCTAAGCATGCTGGGCCTGGATAAAGAACCTATAATCTTTATATCCGGAGCTAAAATTAATGAATACTGACAAAGGACCAAATGATTTATACCTACATAGAATAAATGAAAACTTCTAAGAAATTTCTTAAAATTGAGGAACTATACTCCATCTTTCAATAGCCTCACAGGGCCTAGCATATTATCTTACACTTAACAACTATTACAGTAATTGTAGCTACCATTTGTTATCTCTTACGTATTAGATACGGAAATAAGAACTAAGAATGATTTCATTAAACCTCTTAACAACTTATCAGATGGGTATCATAATCCCCATTTCACTGATGAAGAGACTGAGACTCAGAGAACTTACAGCACATACCCTGGGTTACTCTGCAGGTACTTTATAGATTCTTAGGATTCTTCCATTAATGCTGTATTACAGACACAGATTCAATGATCATGAGATGGCTTATTGAAAGTCAACAAGAAAAGACTGGTCACTTTTTACTAACCTGAATTATAAGACTATTTTTTTTTCTCTTGGATTTCTTACTTGATGAAAGATGATAAATTGGGAGGGAGGACATAGATAATGGTATTACAAAGAAATAGTATTAAAATAGTATTAAAATAGCAGATTAGAAAACCCACACCCTCTATTCCTTTTACTCTTTTGCAAATTATAGCTGTGCCCTGTCTAACATGTGGCTACTTATATTTACATTTAAATAAATAAAAAAAAATTTAATTAAACGAATTTTCCTTAGTTGCACTAGTCAGATTTTAAGTGCATAAAAGCTACACATGGGTAGTGGCTACCATATTGGACAGTGCAGAGCATTGCCATCACAGATACTCCTACTGAATAGTGACGATTTACCACAACTGACCCAGAGGTCATATTTTGGAGCTGCTTTACAATTCTGTTTCCTCAGCAAATATTTAACGTGTGCCTACCATGTGCCAGGATATGAGCAAGGACACAAAAATGGGAAAGACACAGTCTCTATCCTTAAGTTTCTCAAAATCCAGTGGGAAAGAAATACATTGTATGTGCTATTCACGGCCATAGTAATAACCAGTAATAGTAATCATAATAGATTCCCCAAGTGATTACTGTACCTTTTCTGGTCTCTTTCCCCACACAGCTGTATAACCACTGCCTATTTCAGATTGGTGTGGGATGCTCTCGATTATCTATTGCCCCAAGAGTCTATGAGTTTAGTCTTGATTTTTGACCTTAAAAGTTGGCAAATCTTAGCGCTGATTTTACACCCACCCACACAGACCCAGAACTGCTGTCTTGGCAACACACATCTGAATCACACTTTCTGCCAAGTCCTTTTGGATAATAACTGTGTCTGCAGTGATCTATTTGTGTCTTCTTTTTCTTTGTTACCTAATGAAAAGTGAGAAATCTTGACCTAGAATTTTCCTAGTTTTATCTTTTATAAAATGACCATTGATAATATTATTAGGAAAACAGTCCACTTTTCACTATTAAGCAATTAAAGTTTCTTACTTTCGAGAAGCTGCTGGGAAGTCCTTTTGCTCTCAGTCACAAGGAAGCCTGACATCTTTATGAGTTTTCATCCACAAGCCAGAAGGGTTTCTGGAGACATCTTGCTATCAGAAAAGCTATCAAATATACCCCCTACACTGGCTCTCTTTTCACCCACAATTAATAGGAATAATTCTGTTTCCTACTTTAAAAAATGTAATGAAAACCCACTTTAGCCTCTTCTGGCAGATCAGCGTCCATTTCATTGGAGCTTCCTTTCTGCATCTACTTAGGTCCTGAGTATTTTAGAATGATGCAGAAATTGTCTCCTTTCTGTATTTAAGTTTAGTAGTACTTATTACCACATTTTTCTATTTGGCAACGAGAACAATTTATAAGGTTGTACTATTTCACAAAGATAGCTTAAAATTAGCGCTGTCAAATATGGGGTAAGCCAAGGGAAGGAACAGAGAGGAAGAAATGATTAAATGTATCTAAAACATTTACCATCCTCTGAGGAAAGATTTGTTACTGAATGTTTCCAGCTTTTACCTGTATCATTTTGTCTGTTCGGTTTGTAGGACACTGATTAGAGGTGTTGCCAAGTGCTGTCAAATAAAGAGCTAATGTGTTGATTGCTGCTTTCCAGATACTTGTTGGACCCCCATTGTGTTTTCTAACCAATGAAAAACTAGCCTTGGCTAGTTTCTCATGTTCTCTTTTTTATATTCTCTAGACAAAAGTTTTCTCCCTCATTTCCAGGCCTGGATGATTCAGGGCTCCAGAATTTTAATGCCAAGCAAAAAACTGAACATGAATTTCAGTGACATGACGTAGTCATCACCTATTACATATGTCACTTCACACAGTACATTTTATAGTACACTGGCCACAGTCAGTACATTTTTTAGGTATTCCTTCAAATGGAAACAATGTATCCCATGTAAAAACTTTGGGTTAGGCTATAAATTCCTGTGGGCAAGAAACTAAGCTACTTATTTTGTTTTCCTTCAAGGCCCCAAATCTTGTACTGTGCTTTCTTTGCATATTCCTGAGTAACAGAGCTTGTCTTTGTCATTTGCAATTTAATCCTCAACCCTCCTCTTTTCTCAGTCTGCCCTTTTTACCCAATCTAGAGCCTCCTAGCTGCCCCCTTGTTCTTCTTAACTATTGTATCTTACAGGACGGTCTCAGGGAATTCCTTAGGTAGGGCCTCAATTAGGAGGATTCAGTACTGAGCCTTTCTTTTTTCTTCATTCCTCACAATACCCCATCATCTTGCCTCCATCAAAATGCAGCTCCTCTGTGCCTTTCGCTCCGGTCTGACAGTTTTATTATGCCATTTTCCATGTTAATGGTTAGGGGAACCACCCATCCCCACCCACATTTCTAGCCTCTCTCCACCACTTAATCCTTCTTATGTTCCTTATGTTACATTCATACGCAAGTCAATACATGAGTTGATGAAAAGCTCTAGTGTGTTATCCCTTTTAATGCTCATATTTGTATTATATTTTATTATACATACGTAAGAAACACAACATTTTCATTGAAAGGGGTCACTATCCTGGAGGCAATTCAGGCTCAATGGTAGGACTGTAGGAGACCATTTTTTGCAACAAGATGAAGCCCTCAATTCTTGTTATTTGAACAGACGCATGCTGTAGCTATAGGTATGATACTTGAGGACAGAGTTCTTGGCTAGTTTATTTTTTATATTGATGTAACATTATGATTTGGAGGTTCCAACATGATCTGAACATTTCTAGCTACACTTTCAAAGAATAGAGCTTGTGCTTTAAAAATGCCTGTGGTCAGTGACGAACTTTACAGGGGGCCAAAACTGTCACTGAAGGTATATATGTTCAGATACTGCTTCAGATCCTTGAGAAAGAATTTGTAGTCAGTCATCTGTTGAATTTTCCCTACTAATTTTGAGTCAACTTTTCAAATGTTGATTTGAATATCAAGATGAGGTGATCTCATATACATTGTTGTTTGGAGTACTTTTAACAGAAAATATTAATGACTTGAGCATATAGCTAAATAAGTTTTTGGATTTTGAACAAATTTGTAGCACTGTTACGAAATCTTATTGATAAACAGTGTGTCATATCAAGAATTCTGAGGAGTTCCTGAAATAGGCACAAAGAAAAGCATGAATTTTAGAAATAATCAAAGTTCAAGACTAAAAAAAGCAAAGTTAAAGGAAGAGCTATTAAACAGAGTTGATGACTATTGGCAATGTGTACTAGCAAGGTGGAGTTATTCTCAAGGAATATGCAGTGCCTACTTGCAAACATTCACTCTCTGGTTCAGGGTCCAATTAAGATCAATGAGTATAAATTCATAGATTATTGAAAGGACTAAGGAAAGTTCTGAATTTGGGTGGCCAATCAAAGAAGGGGTCCTGGAGAAGGTAAGTTTGTCAAGAGTTAAAGTGAGAATGGGAATCGATTGATAAACTGTAAGCTAATGGGCTCAAACATGGGAATGATTGGAGAATGGACGTTTCATTCTGTTATTCATAAGGTCACCTGGAGTTAGAGTTGACTCAATAGCACCTAAAAACAACAATCATAGACATCTATTATCCCATCTAAATCAAGGTTCTAAACTTTGGCAATACTGACATTTTGGGCCAGATAATTCTTTGTTATGGGGGCTTTCCTGTGCATTGTAGGATGTTTCACAGCACCCCTGGCCTCCACCCATTAGATACTAATAGCACCTCTCTTCTATCAGTTGTGACAACGAAAAATGTCTACAGACATTGCCATATTCCCCTCTGGGAACAAATCACCTCCTCACCATAATTGAGAACAACTGATATACATAGATTCTTATATGATAATCTTTTATTGGTTATTTGTGGTTCTAATAAAAATAACGATAAGAGCTAAAGTTTAAATTCTTACCAAATGCTAGGTCCTATGCTAAGTATTTGCCAATTTTCTCATTCAATCCTCAAAACTCTGTGAGATAGGCAGGCATATTTATTATGTCTTTTAACTACAGTTCACCTTCAAATATTCCCTTTTATAATTCTACTTTTAAAATTGCAACTATTCTCAACCCCTGCCCCAGCATGCCCTGTCCTCCTCCACAGCTTCATTTTTTTTCACAGCACTTTTTACTTTCTAATATATAATAGGTTTATATATTTTATCCACTGTTGTCTCATTCTATTACAATATAAAAACAGATTTAGTCTGCTTAGTTCACTACTGTATCTTCTTTGTCTACCTGACCCATGGTACGTATTCAATAAAGGTTTACTGAATGAATGAATGCATTGCACCACTTTGCAGATGAAGAAACTGAGGCTCAGAAGGGTTAAGAAACTTGCCCAACATGGCACTGCTAGGAAGGGATAAAGCATGGAATTATGCCTGGTTCTGACTAACCTCAAAGACCATGCATTATGCACTATATTACAAGGCCTCTTCTGGTACAGTCTTTTCTTGACATATAATGGGGAAAACACACACACACATATAAAAAACTGAAATAATAGTTAACTATAATGCCAAGACTGAAATATCAGAAAGTCAGAGAGGCTGAATATTTTCATCCAAGACTGGGAATAAGATGAGTATGTCCACTTTCACAACTCTTACTCAGCATAGGGCTGGCTGTTCTAGCTAGTGCAATAAAGCAAGAAAAGGAAATAAAAGACATTCATATTGGAAAAAAAAAATAAAACTGTCTCTATTTGCAGGTGATGTGATTGTCTACATAGATGGTCCCAAGGAAATTACCAAAAACTCTTGAACTAATAAAATGAGTTTTGCAAGGTCATAAGATACATTAGCAATGATTAACAATGAACATGTGGGCACCCAAATTAAAAATCCAATATCATTTCCAATTACTCAAAAAAAAAAAAAAAAAAAAAAAAGGACTATGTAGATGTAAATCTAACAAACATGTGCAGGATTTGTGTGCTGAAAAATACCCAGTGCTGATAAAACAGGCATCTTGGAATACCAGCCTGGAGATCTGCTTCCGAAAGGTCACAGCCTTGAAAACTCTATGGCTTGGTTCTACTCTGCACATGTGGGGTTGCTATGAGTTGGAATCAACTTGATGGTAACTAACAATATAAACAAGATTATTCTAAAGTTTAAATGAAGAGGCAGAGTAACTATAATAGCTAAAACAACTTTTAAAAAGAAGAATAGAGTGGTAAGGATGAGTCTACTTAATTACAAGACTTATTATACACCTATTGTTATGGATTGAATTGTATCACCCCCAAAATACGTGTCTACTTGTCTAAGCCACAATTCCCAGTATTGTGTGGCTGTCCCCCATTTTGTGATCTGATAATTCTATGTATTGTAAATTCTAACCCCTAGGATGTTAATAAGTCAGGATTAGAGGTAGTTTTCTTAATGAAGTAGGACACAATCTACAGGATTAGGTTATATCTTGAGTCAATCTCTTTTGAGATATAAAAGAGAGAAGGGAGCAGAGAAGAGAGGGATCTCACTGCCACCAAGAAAGAAAAGCCAGGAGCATAGCATGTCCTTTGGACTCATGGTCCCTGCACTGAGAAGCTCCTAGACCCAGGGGAAAATTGATGACAAGGACCTTCCGCCAGAGCTGACAGAGAGAGAAAGCCTTCCCCTGGAGCTGGTGCCCTGAATTTGGACTTCAAGCCTCCTAAACTGTGAGATATTAAAATTCTGTTTGTTAAAGCCACCCCCCTGTGGTATTTCTTTTAGCAACACTAGATAACTAAGACACCTATAGTAAAAGAGACTATGTGGTACTGGTGGAGATATATACAGAGATCAATGGAAAAGAATAGAGAACACAGAGATAGGCCCACAAAGACGTGCCCAACAGATCTTTGACAAAGCTGCAAAAGCAATTCAATGGATGAAAGATAGCCTTCTCAACAATGAAGCTGAAGCAATTGGATATATTATACGTACATATATATATATAAAAGAACCTTAGCAAACATAAGTTTCACACCTAATACAAAAAATAATTCAAAATAGATTTCAGATTTAAGTGTAAAACACAAATCTATAAAACTTTTAGGGGAATAAAAGGAGAAAATATTCAGGACCTAGGACTAGGAAAAGAGTTCTTAGACATTTTATGGATCATTCTTTTAGTAACATGATCCATAAAAAGAAAAAAATAATAATTAAAAACTTTTTGCTCCTATCGATGTCTGCCCTGTCAGGGAGCACAACAGACAATTCCTGAGGGAGCAGGAGACCAATGGGATACAGACTCCAAATTCTCATAAAAAGACCATACTTAATGGTATGACTGCGACTAGAGGAATCCCGGAGGCAATGCTCCCCAGACCTTCTGATGGCACAGGACAGGAACCATCCCCGAAGACAACTCATCAGGCATGAAAAGGACTGGTCAGCGGCGGGGAGAGAGATGCTGATGAAGAGTGAGCTAATTAAATCAGGTGGACACTGGAGAGTGTGTTGGCAACTCTTGACTGGAAGGGGGATGGGAAGATAGAGAGGGAAGACGGCAAAATTGGCACAAAACGAGAGACTGAAAGGGCTGACTCAATAGGGGGAGAGCAAGTGGGAGAAGGGAGTAAGATGTATGTAAACTTACATGTGACAGACTGATTGGAATGGTAAATGTTCACTTGAAGCTTAATAAAAATTAATTAAAAAAAAAAAACTTTTTGCTCCTCAGACACTATGCTAAGAGGATTAAAAAAAATATCATGGAGTGGGAGAAAATATTTGCAAACCACTTATCTGACAAAGAATAAGTGGTATCTAGAATATATAAAAACCTTTGAAACTCAACATTTAAAAAACTAGTTAGAAAAAGGACAAAGGCCTGAAGAGACATCTCGCTGAAGAGAATATAGAGATGGCAAATAATCATACGAAAAGATGCCCAACTCAGTAGCCATTAGGGAAATGCACATTAAAAATGATGAATTAAAAAAACACACACGCACAATGAAATATCACCACATTGATATTTTGATGACCCAAACCAAATGAAACCAAGTGCCATCAAGTTGATTCCAACTCATAGCGACCCTGTAGGACAGAGTAGAACTGCCCCACAGAGTTTCCAAGGAGCATCTTGAGGATTCAAACTGTCACACTTTTGGTTAGCAGCTGTAGCACTTAACCACTATGCCACCAAGGTTTCCAGATATTTTGATATCAGCTAAAAAAAAAAAAATTTTTTTTTTTTTTTTTAATCAAAAGAGCTAAAATTAAAAATACTGACAACAGAGACAGGACCAAGATGGCAGAATAGCCAGCTGCTTCCAGTGATACCTCTTACAACAGAGACCCAAAACATCAAGTGAAACCATTGTATTTATGACAAGCTAGGAGCCCTGAACATCAAAGGCAAAGTTAGAAAATGGACTGAGCAGCAGGGGGAAACAGAGGCAGTTTAGAAGCAGAGAGGAGTTGCTGGACCTGAATTGCTGGGATCCCTCAGGCACCATTCCTGGAAGTGGCTGCGGCAGGCTAGTGGCAGCGTTCAGCCACAGTTTCCTCAGGGGGAAGCAGCCAGCTGCACAACCTACTCATACCTCTGGACCCAGAGAAGAACAGCGCTCCCAGCAAAAGCTAAGTACTTGCATATATTTTACTGTGCCCCCTGCCCCTAAGCTGGCTTCAGTGGCTTTTGATTTCCCTGGGCCTGAGATACACCCATTTGAGCACCCTGAGTCATGCTCCTGGCCTTGGAGAAGGAATTAATTCACATCAGGGGAAAAGATAATTTGACAGCTCCACTAACTGGGGGAGCTCAGGACAGAAGCAGCTTCTCTCCAGGCATAAATGGTCCATGGACTTTGAATACCTTTTCCCCCTGCATGGACTTGTGTGGGCCTATTTCAGGAGACTAGGCCCTCACTGGCAGACTGCAACTATTTAAACCACGTGGCAGAGAGGTGGGTGTTTGATGTTTGACATTGCTTTGCCTATTAAACAGAGTACACACCTACCCACATCAGGGGCCTAAGAACTGGTGGCTCCATTCAGGTCACCTAGCCACCCATGACAGGGGTCCAAGAATAACTAGTACCTCCCAGTACTTACAACCAAAAACACTGGGTGCCTATGGCCCATCTGTAGAACCCACCTACCTGTATGCTTTAGGGAACAAGGACATGCTTTCCTCAGAAACTCAGGGAATGGTTCTCAGCCCCCTGCCTTGTTGAGAGTGTGACCCCCTCATGCAACCAGATACTGGTACCTACACCAAACACCCCAGCCCCTCTAAGACTGCATGACAGAGACTGCACCACATACTTGATGACCAGCTACCTGGACACCTGAGCTGAATCCACACAAGAAATGTGAATGGACTCATAAGCTCATTACCTGGTAACAGCTCTAGCCATCTGGTGACAGGACATCAGAAATCCAAAGGTGAAAATAATCAAGCTAGCTTACTCAAGCAACCCATGTGGGCAAATCAAAACAAAACAAAGCAAGAACCTAAGATACACTAAGCAAACATAAACTAATACAATAACTTATAGATGGCTTGGAGACAACAGTCAATATCAAGTCACATAAAGAAACAGACCATGATCACCTCAATAAGCTCTCAAAACAAAGCATCAAAGGATCTTCTAGATGAAAGTGCCTTTCTGGAATTACCGGATGCAGAATACAAAAGATTCATATACTTCAAGACATCAAAAAGGAGATCAGGCAATACACAGAACAAGCCAAGGAGCACACAGATAAAGCAGTTGAAGAAATTAAAAAGGTTATTCAGGAACATAATGAAAAATTTAATAAGCTGGAAAAATCCATAGATGGACAGCAATCAGAAATTCAGAAGATTAACAATAAATTTACAGAATTAGACAACTCAATAGAAAGTCAGAGGAGCATAATTGAGCAAGTGGAAGGCAGAATTTGTGAGACTGATGATAAAGCACTTGCCACCAATATACTTGAAGAAAAATCAGATAAAATAATTAAAAAAAATGAAGAAACTCTAAGAATCATGTGGGACTCTATCAAGAGAAATAACCTACAAGTGAAGGAAGTACTAGAACAGGGAGGGGTAACAGAAAATACAGAGAGAATTGTTGAAGATGTATTGGCAGAAAACTTCCCTGCTATTGTCAAAGATGAGTAGATATCTATCCAAGATGCTCATCGAACTCCACATAAGGTAGATGTTAAAAGCCACAAAGACATATTATAATCAAACTTGCCAAAACCAAAGATAAAGGGAGAATTTCAAGAGCAGCTAGGGATAAACGAAAAGTCACCTACAAAGGAGAGCCAATAAGAATAAGCTTGGACTACTCGGCAGAAACCAAGCAGGCAAGAAGGCAGTGAGATGACTTATATAAAGCATTGAAGGAAAAAAATTGCCAGCCAAGAATCACATATCCAGCAAAACTGTCTCCCAAATATGAAGGCAAAATTAGGACATTTCCAGATAAATAAAAGTTTAGGGAATTAGTAAAAATGAAACCAAAACTACAAGAAATACTAAAGGGAGTTCTCTGGTTAGAAAACCAATAATAGCAGATATCAGCCCAATACTAGAACACTGCGCAGAGCAATCAGATGTCAACCCAGACAGGTAAATCACAAAAATAAATCAAGTTTTTTTAAAAAAAGAGCTCAAAATAGGGAAAAAGCAATGTCATTATGTAAAAGAAGACAACATTAAAATAATAAAGAGGGACTAAGAGATGTCAGTGGGTTTTTTTTGTTAAGAGATGTAGTCATAGGTCTTTCATATGCAGAGAAAGACCATGCAATATAAAGAAATAAAACTTAGGTTTAAACTTAGAAGAATAGGGGTAAATACCAAGGTAACCACAAAGGAGACTAAATATCCTACTCATCAAAATTAAATATAAGAAAAAAAAAAGAGAGATTCAGTAGAAACAAGATCAACCACAATGAATAAGAGGAAAAGACAATTTATAAAGATAAACTGCTCGGCACAAAAAATTATGTGGGAAAAAGAAACTGTCAACAAGACACAAAAAAGACATCAAAATAACAGCACTAAACTCATACATATCCATAGTTACGCTGAACGTAAATGGACTGAATGCACAGATACAGAGACAGAGAGTGGCAGAAAGGATAAAAAAACACAACTCGGCAATATGCAGCCACTTTAGGCTTAGAGACGCAAACAAACTAAAATTCAAAAAAAGGAAAAAAATATATCAAGCAAACAACAATCAAAAAAGAGTAGGAGTGGCAATATTAATTTCTGAAAAAAATAGACTTTAAAGTTTAATCTACCACAAAGGGTAAGGAAGGGCACTAAATAATGATTAAAGGGACAACATACCAGGAGGATATAACCATATTAAATATTTATGAACCCAATGACAGGGCTGCAAGATACATAAAACAAACTCTAACAGCATTGAAAAGTGAGATAGACAGCTCCACAATTATAGAAGGAGACTTCAACACATCACGTTCGGTGAAGGACAGGATATCCAGGAAGAAGCTCAATAAAGACACGGAAGATCTAAATGCCACAATCAACCAACTTGATCTTATAGACATATATAGAACACTCACCTAACAGCACCCAAGTATACTTTCTTTTCTAGTGCACATGGATCATTCTCTAGAATAGACCACATATTAGGTCATAAAGCAAGCCTTAGCAGAAAGCAAAACAATGAAATATTACAAAGCACCTTCTCTGACCATAAGGCCGTAAAAGTAGAAATCAATAACAGAAAAAGCAGGGAAAAGAAATTACACACTTGGAAACTGAACAATATGCTGTTCAAAAAAAACTGTGTTACAGAAGACATTAAAGATGGAATAAAGAAACTCATAGAATCCAAACAGAATGAAAACACTTCCTATCAGAACTCTTGGAACAGAAAGAAGGCAGTGCTCAGAGGTCAATTTATATCAATAAACACAAACATCCAAAAAGAAGAAATGGTAGAGATCAAAGAATTATCCCTACAACTTGAAAAAAATAGAAAGAGAGCAAAAAAGAAATCCTAGGCACTAGAAGAAGGGAAGTAATAAAAATTAGAACAGAACTAAATGAAATAAAAAAAAAAAAAAAAATTTTTTAAACGGAAAAACAATTGAAAGAGTTAAAAGACCAAAAGCTGGTTCTTTGAAAAAATTAACAAAATTGATAAACCATTGGCCAAACTGACAAAAGAAAAACAGGAGAGGAAGCAAATAAACTGAATAAGAAATGAGATGGGCGATATTATAACAGACCCACTGAAATTAAAAATATCATATCAGATTACTATGAAAAATTGAACTCTAACAAATTTGAAAACTTTTTTTTAGAAGAAATGGACGAATTCCTAGAAACACGCTACCTACCTGAACTAACACAAACAGAGGTAGAACAACTAAATAGACCCATAACAAAAGAAGAGATTGAAAAGGTAATAATAATAAAAAAACTCCAACAAAAAAAAGGCCCTGGCCTGGACAGCTTCACTGCAGAGTTCTACCAAACTTTCAGAGAAGAGTTAACACCACTACTACTAAAGGTATTTCAGAACACTCCCAAACTCATTCTATGAAGCCAGCATATCTGAATACTACCGAACTCATTCTATGAAGCCAGCATATCCCTGATACCAAAACCAGGTAAAGACACCACAACATAAGAAAATTACAGACCTATATCCCTCATGAACTTATATGCAAATGTCCTCAACAAAATTCTAGCCAATAGAATTCAACAACATATCAAAAAAATAATTCACCATGACCAAGTGGGATTCATACCAAGTATGCAGGGATGGTTCAACATTAGAAAAACAATTAATGTAATCCATGACATAAATAAAACAAAAGATAAGAACAATATGATTTCATCAATCAATTCAGAAAAGGTATTTGACAAAGTTCGACATCCATTCATGATAACGACTCTCAGCAAAATAGGAATAGAAGGAAAATTCCTCAACATAATAAGGGGCATTTATACAAAGCCAACAGCCAGCCTCAACTTAAATGGAGTCTGAAATCATTCCCTTTGAGACTGGGGAACCAGACAAGGATGCCCTTTATCACCACTCTTACTCAACATTGTGCTGGAAGTCCTAGCCATAGCAATTAGGCTAGATAAAGAAATAAAGGGCATCCAGATTGGCAGGGAAGAAGTAAAAGTATCTCTATTTGTATACGTTATGATCTTATGCACAGAAAACCCTAAAGAATCCTCAAGAAAACTACTGAAACTAATAAAAGTGTTCAGCAGAGTATCACGATACAAGATAAGCATCCAAAAATCAGTTGGATTCCTCTATACCAACAAAAAGAACATCGAAGAGGAAATCACCAAATTAATACCACTTACTGTACCTCCAAGAAGATAAAATACTTAGAAATAAATCTTACCACAGATGTAAAAGACCTATACATGGAAAACTACAAGACACTACTGCAAGAAACCGTAAGAGGCCTACATAAGTGGAAAAACATACCTTGCTCATGGATAGGAAGACTTAACATTGTAAAAATGTCTATTTTACCAAAAGTGATCTATAGATACAATGCAATTCTGATCCAAATTCCAACGACATTTTTTAATGAGGTGCAGAAACAAATCACCAACTTCATGAGGAAGGGAAAGAGGCCCCAGATAAGTAAACCATTGCTGAAAAAGAAGAACAAAGTGGGAAGCCTCACTCTACCTGATTATAGAACCTATTATACTTCCACAGTAGTTAGAACAGCCTGGTACTGGTACAACAACAGATACATAGACCAGTGGAACAGAATTGAGAATCCGGACATAAATCCATCCACATATGAGCAGCTGAAATTTGACAAAGGCCCAAAGTCAGTTAAATGGGGGAGAAGACAGACTCTTTAACAAACGGTGCTGGTCTAACTGGATAACCATCTGCAAAAAAAATGAAACAAGATCCATGTCTCACACCATGCACAAAAACTAACTCCAAATAGATCAAAGATCTAAATATAAAATATAAAACAATAAGGATCATAGGAAAAAATAGGAACAATGCTAGGAGCCTTAATACATGGCATAAACAGTATACAAAACATTACCAACAATGCAGAAGAGAAACCAGATAACCGGGAGCTCCTAAAAATCAAACACCTATGCTCATCCAAAGACTTCACCAAAAGAGTGAAAAGATTATCTACGGACTGGGAAAAAGTTTTTAGCTGTGGTTTGCTGATCAGCATCTGATCTCTAAATCTACATGATACTGCAAAAACTCAATAATAAGAATACAAATAACCCAATTAAAAAATGGGCAAAGGATATGAACAGACACTTCATTAAAGACACTCAGGTAGCTAACAGATACAAGAGGAAATGCTCACAATCATTAGCCATTAGAGAAATGCTAATCCAAACTACAATGAGATTCCATCTCACTCCAACAAGGCTGGCGTTAATCCAAAAAACACAAAGTAATAAATGTTGGAGAGGTTGTGGAGAGACTGGAACACTTATACACTGCTGGTGGGAATATCAAATAGTACAATCACTTTGGAAATCGATTTGTCACTTCCTTAAAAAGCTAGAAATAGAACTACCATACGATCCAGCAATCCCACTCCTTGGAATACATCTTAGAGAAATAAGAGCCTTTACACGAACAGATATATGCACACCCATGTTCACTGAAGCACTGTTTACAATAGCAAAAAGATGGAAGCAACCAAGGTGCCCATCTACAGATGAATGGATAAATTGCAGTATATTCACACAATGGAATACTATGCAGTGATAAAGAACAACGATGAATCCGTGAAACATTCATAACATGGAGGAATCTGGAAGGCATTATGCTGAGTGAAATTCATCAGTTGGGAAAGGACAAATATTATACAAGACCACTATTATAAGAGCTCAAGAAATAGTTTAACCAGAGAATAGAATAGTCTTTGACAGTTACGAGAGAGTGGAGGGATGGAGAGGTTTTTCACTAATTAAATAATAGATAAGGACAATTTTATTATTTTATTTTTTAACAGTTTCATTGAGATATAATTCACATACCATACAATTCATCCTCTTAAAATTTACTGAATTATTTTTAGTATATTCACAGGATTGTGCAACAATCACCACAATCTAATTTTAGAACATGTTTGTCCTTGTTAAAAGAAGCCCTGTATCCATTAGAAGCCCTGCTGGCCTAGCGGTTAGGTGCTTGTCTCTAAATGAAAGGTCTGTGGTTTGAGCCCATCAGCTGCCCTGCAGGTGAAAGATGTGGCAGTCTGCTCTGGTAAAGATTACAGCCTTGGAAACCCTTTAGGGCAGTTATACTCTGTCCTATAGGGTCACTATGAGTCAGAATGTAGGACAGCGGAGAACTCATTAGAAGCAAGGATAGCAAGACTTCATCTCACATACTTTGGATATGTTATCAGGAGGGACCAGGCCCTGGAGAAGGACATCATGCTTGATAAAGTCAAGGGTCATCAAAAAATAGGAAGACCCTCTAAAAGATGGACTGACACAGTTGGCAACAATGGGCTCAAGCATAGAAATGATTGTGAAGATGGTGCAGGACCAGGCAGTGTTTTGTTCTGTGGTATATAGGGTTGCTATGAGTGGGAATTGAATCAACAGCACCTAACAACAACAGCAAGAACATGAGTGAATCAAGTCAACAGCAAGCAGTCAATCACCAAACATAAGGAAACATGCTGAAACATATATTGTATATTTTTTCCTGTGCTTATTAGCCATTTGTACATCTCTGGAGAAATGTTTATTCAGATCATTGATCCATTTTCTAAAAATTGGTTATTTTTTTATTTATATTATTGACTTGTAAAAGTTTTTATATATTCTAGATACAAGTCCTTTATCAGATATATGATTTGTAACTATTTTCTCCTCTTTCTATTAGGTTGTCTTTTCACTTTCTTTTTCTTAATTTTTATTGTGCTTTAAGTGAAAGTTTACAAATCAACTCAGTCTCTCACACAAAAACTTATATACACCTTGCTACATACTCCCATTGAAGTTGTCAAGGATTTCATTTTATTTGGATCCACAATCAACAGCCATGGAAAAAGCAATCAAGAAATCAAAAGACGCATTGCATTGGTAAATCTGTAGCAAAGGACCTCTTTAAAGTGTTGAAGAGCAAAGATGTCACCCTGAAGACTAAGGTGTGCCTGACCCAAGCCATGGTATTTTTAATCAAGTCATATGCATGTGAAAGTTGGACAATGAATAAGGAAGACCGAAGAAGAATTGACGCCTTTGAATTGTGGTGTTGGTGAAGAATATTGAATATACCATGGACTGCCAAAAGAACGAACAAATCTGTCTTAGAACTACAACCAGAATGCTCCTTAGAAGCAAAGATGGTGAGACTGTGTCTTACATACTTGGGACATGTCAGGAGGGATCAGTCCCTGGAGAAGGACATCATGCTTGGCAGAGTACAGGGTCAGCGGAAAAGAGGAAGACCCTCAACGAGGTGGATTGACACAGTGGCTGCAGCAATGAGCTTAAGCATAACAACGATTGTAAGGATGGCTCAGGACCAGGCAGTGTTTCGTTCTGTTGTGCTTAGGGTCTCTATGAGTCGGAATCAACTCGACTGCACCTAACAACAGTTAACAACACACACTCTCAATTACTCTCCTCCTAATGAGACAGCCTGCTCCCTCCCCTCACTCTGTCTTTTCGTGTTCATTTCACCAGCTTCTAACCCCCTCTACCCTCTCATCTCCCCTCCAGGCAGGAGATGCCAACATAGTCTCAAGTATCCACCTGATCCAAGAAGCTCACTCCTCACCAGCATCCCTCTCCAACCCATTGTCCAGTCCAATCCCTGTCTGAAGAGTTGGCTTTGGGAATGATTCCTGTCTTGTGCCAAAAGAAGGTCTGGGGGCCATGATCACTGGGGTCCTTCTAGTCTCAGTCAGACCATTAAATCTAAGCTTTTTATGAGAATTTGGGGTCTGCAACCCATTGCTCTCCTGCTCCCTCAGGAATTTTCTGTTGAGTTCCCTGTCAGGGCAGTCACTGGTTGTAGCTGGGCACCATCTAGTTCTTCTGGTCTCAGGCTGATGTAGTCTCTGGTTTACGTGGTCCTTTCTGTCTCTTGGGCTTGTAATTACCTTGTGTCCTTGGTGTTCTTCATTCTCCTTTGGTCCAGGTGTGTTCAGACCAATTGATGCATCTTAGATGGCTGCTTTAAGAACTATTTTAGGTGAAGGGAAAGACAACACACAACATAGGAGAGGGCAGCACAAGTGGACTAACCAAAAACAAAGAAGTTCCCTGAATAAACTGAATACTTCAAAGGCCAGTGTAGCAGGGGCAGGGGTTTGGGGACCATGGTTTCAGGGGACATCTAAGTCAATTGGCATAGTAAAATCTATTAAGAAAGCATTCTGCATCCCACTCTGGAGAGTGGCGTCTGGGGTCTTAAATGTTAGCAAGTGGCCATCTAAGATGCTTCAATTGGTCTCAACCCACCTGGAGCAAAGGAGAATGAAAAACACCAAAGACACAAGGTAATTATGAGCCCAAGAGGCAGAAAGGGCCACATAAAGCAGACACTACATTAGCCTGAGACCAGAAGAACTAGATGGTGCCTGGCTATAACTGACCACTGCCCTGACAGGGAACACAAAAGAGAACCCCTGAGGGAGCAGGAGAGCAGTGGGATGCAGACCCCAAATTCTCATAAAAAGACCAGACTTAATAATCTGACCGAGACTAGAAGGACTTCAGAGGTCATGGTCTCCAGACCTGTTAGCCCAACACAGGAACCATTCCCAAAGCCAACTCCTCAGACAGGGATTGGACTGGACTATGGGATAGAAAATGATACTTGGATCAAGAAGACACATGAGACTATGTTGCCATCTCCTGTCTGAAGGGGAAATGAGAGGGTGGGGGGGAGGTCAGAAGCTGGCTGAATGGACACGAAAAGAGAGAGTGGAGGGAAGGCTTGTGCTGTCTCATTAGGGGTAGAGCAATTAGGAGTATATAGCAAGGTGTTTAAAAATTTTTGTATGAGAGTCTGACTTGATTTGTAAACTTTCACTTAAAGCACAATAAAAATTAAAAAAAAAATACTGACAACACTAAATGCTGGTGATGCAGAGAAACTTTCTCACTCATATGCTTGTGGTGGGAATGTAAACTTGTACCGTCATTCTGGAAAGTGGTTTGGCAGTTTCGTAAAAAACTAAACATGCAACTACCATACAACTCAGGAATTATAGTCCCGGGCATTTATCCCAAAGAAATGAACACATGCTTAAACAAAAACTTATACATGAATGTTATAGCAGCTTTATTCTTAATAGCCCAAAACAGAAAAATAACCCAGATGTTCTTCAATGGCTGAATGGTTAAACAGCTGTGATATATCCATACCATGGAATACTACTCAGAAATAAAAAGTAATGGACTACTGCTACACACAACTTGGATGAATCTCCAGGGAATTATACTGAGTGTGTGTGTATGTGTGTTTGTGTGTGTGCATGTGTGCATGGGGATGGGGGGGGCAATTCCCAAAACTGTATGATTCCATTTATATAACATCATTGAAATGATAAAAATATAGAAATGGAGAACATATCATATGTTGCCAGGGATTATGGAGGGGGTGGGAGCATGAGGAAAGCAGCTGTGTCTATAACAGGCAGCATGAGGGTTCCTCATGGTGATGGAAGTAGTCTCACTCTTGAGTCCATTGATATCAATATCCTGGTTGTGATATTGCACGATAAGTTCTCAACATCTTACCCCTGGGGGAAACGTGCCCCATGAGTAAAGGGTACGTGGGATCTTTGTGTATTATTTCTTACAGCTGTGTGTAAATCTGCAATTATCTCAGAATAAAAAGTTTATTGAAAATTTATGACACAGAAAACAGAGAGTCTATGGCATTTAGATGTGTTTAATAGTTGGAAAACCTTAAATATCTTTCTTAAACATGTCAGATTCAGTGAAGTCCAGTGGTTGTTTTCCTTTACCTCCTTATTTCCTATGAAGGACAATTATGTGGCCACTCAAAGAACATCTTTCAAGTGGAACTATGAACTCTTCAACCCAATATGCTTCAAGAGCCAGGTTTTAAGCAAGGAAGTTTTTGCCTTGGTTAAATCCACTATCTCAAGTCCTACCCATCCTTACCACAACAATTCTGTGCTGGCTTCCTAAACACTCCACAGTGATGACTCCTCTCTAGACTCTTCAGGCACTCATTTATATGCAAAACCAGCTAGTATATTAATCATAGCAACAAATATGTATCAGCCATCCCTATGTAAGGCACTGAGCTAGAACACAATGCCTTTTGCATTATTGTCTTGTCATTTTTTTTTAATCTTAATTAATTTTCATTTGCACAAGCTCTTCCCCTCCCCAATAGATTGTAAGGGCCTTGAGATTAATGCTTGTCTCTGAATCTTATCTGTGTATCTACCATGACCCTACTAAAAAAAAAAAAAAAAAACCATGACCCTACTACATATCACATATGCAGTGGACACACAGCACTTATATTTGAATTATGGGATTAACTGAAAACATTTTAATTTAGCTATTTACAGTGCCTCCTAAAGAAAAGGCATAGAGACATTGCAAGCTCTTAAAGGGGTGCATTGTTATCAATATTGAATGGTTCATGCAGGATCACTTCTGGTGCTGGAATGCTCCTCTGATTCGTATTACACTTTGGTGACTTCCAGAAGCAAGAGAGCACCTGGCAGCATAAACACCTGCACATGTCTGCTGGAAGTCAGAAGTGTGCTTTTACATTGCACTGTTACTTGCTTAGCCTAAAATCCAAACACCATGCAGCTGCTTTCTTGCTGTTATTGTGGAATGGAGCGTGGATAATCAGCAGGCTGCAGGTAACACAAAGTAACCAGGAAGCACTAAGTAACGTACCAGAGATTTCAATATGTATTTACTGTCACACTGATATGGTTTAACAAGGCAAAGTATATTGGCCAAATTATGGGCATTTGAGGAAGTGTGAAATGAAAGAATGTTTGTGTTTTATAATTTTAGAAATACCTTATAGGGTGCAATGGAGAGAAAATAGAAATATTTATGCAATTAAAACTTGAAGTTGTACACAGACCAAACTGTTACTTAGAGAAACCCCGGAGTTAATGGAATTTCTTCCTTTGAAATATTTTAATGACTCTAAGAACTGCTTCCCAGTGTTTTAACAGTTGTGTTTTATCAAATAATGCTAAGCCAGCTCACCTTCCAAGTTTACCGTATCAATCAGGGCAGCTGGCTGGCTCAGAGCATCTCTCGTTGGTGATCATTCAGACTATTGATTTTGTTTTAGATACCATGCTGAGCAATTACCAGTACTTACTTGCAAAAATCTCCTCAGAATATGTCACTTCACACTTATTACACAGTAAATTAAGGTACACATTTCAGGGAAAGTATATGCGAAATTTTATAAATGAAATGAAATTGAATTTACATTATGGAAAACAATGAAATGTGTATATTTAAAGAAAAATGCTTAATAAAGCAGATTGATATACTATTACACAAAATTTATTTGAACCTGTAAAAACAGTGGCTCTGACTCTGCAAGAATTAAAAACAAAAAACAAAAAACAAAACCCTTGCCGTCCAGTCGATTCCAACTCACAGGAAACCTATAAGACAGAGTAGAACTGCCCCGTAGGGTTTCCAAGGAGCAGCTGGTGGATTTGAGCTGCCGACCTTTTTGGTTAGCAGCCAAGCTCTTAATCACTGTGCCCACAGGGCTCCCTGCAAGGATTAGGGGGACATTATAGTGGAAAGTTCTAATTAGTTCTTCAGTGAGCAGAGAGTGCAGTTCCTCAGCTTATAGGCTTGGAGTCACCACCATACTGCTCCTTTTCTACTCACTGCCTTTTCCACTACATGTTCCTTTTCTGTCTGTTTCACCTTCTCACCTATCATCTGCCAGGAGTCTGAGGAAGTCTTTTTGGGCAATGTCAGGAAAAATAAATCGTTGCTGTTGAACCAATTCCAATTCATGGTGACCTCATGTGTTACAGAGTAGAACTGCTCCATAGGGTTGTCTTGGTCACTATGAGTCAGAATTGACTTGATGGCAATGGGTTTAGTTTGGTTTGTTTAATCTTTATGGAAGCAGATTGCCAGGCTTACCTTCTGTGGCACTGCTGGGTGCGTTCCAACTACCAACCTTTAGATAAGTAGCCAAGAGTAAAACCATTTGCACCACCAAGGGGTCTTCAGGAAAATAGCCTTGAGAAAATGACCACACAGCTTCTGGCACTGTGATATTTACAATAACTCACTCAGTATCAATACCTCTTGCTCTGAAAAGTAACCTTAGCAAGTAAGAAGTCATTTTAATGAGAGGAAATCGATGGTGGGAATAGTGGTGTGTCCTTTTTAGTAAGTTGAAGTATTTTTTGTTTTTAGTAAAGTTGTCCACATAAATAAAATACTCAACAGTGACTGATGATTCCAGAACAATATCAATAGATTTATACATTGGGTCTATTTATTTTTCACTTTTACCAGCAAGAATATTCCCTTGGTTTCTATCACACTATACATATAATTCTTTCTTATGAAAATGGTGAGCTAAGCTATCCTGTCTTGAATACAACTAAAACGGCACTTTAGTGGTTTGAGATCTGACAAATATTTGGAGTTATCCAAAGCATAAGATTTCATCTATTGATATCCCTATAGTAAAAAGTAAACATTCATTTTAATAATCAGTTATAGTTAAGCAAAGTCACAATTCAGACTCAGTTCCTTTTCTGTACTAGTATGTCATATACCTAGAAGGAAGTAACCTTCTTATAGTTTTTCTTTTTCAATCAAAATTATACTAATTGTTTTTCTCAGATGTCTTATTTCTTAATTATTTCGGTGTTTATTCTCTGAAAAGCTTTAACATTCTTATAGCAAATGAAGACTACACTCAGTGCATTGTGTTATTAAGGCTAAAATAATGCTAAATATAGAGACTGCCTATTTAAATAGGGTTAATTGATCCCAGAAAGTAACAATCCTATAAATACAACTTAGTCCGTAAGTTTTTGTTTGTTTATTTTTATTTATTTATTACAGTATGCACTGAGCCACAGTATTCTATTCCTTTAAGCTCTTTATGCTGTCTCCCAAATAAGGTTACTCTGAGAGTTTCTGGTAAAATCTAAAAAGTATACATTTTCTTGGAAAACTTCTTACATTGATGCCCAGTGGGAAATTTTAAACTTCTTTCAAGATATGGAAACCTTGATGGCGTAGTAGTTAAGAGATATGACTGCTAACCAAAGGGTCAGCTGTTCAGATCCACCAGGCACTCCTTAGAAACCCCATGGGGAAATTCTACTCTGTCCTTTAGGGTTGCTATGAGTCGGAATCGACTGGATGGCAATGGGTTTTTTTTTTTTTCAAGATATGTCTCTCAACCCATATGAAACACCTCTTGCTATATATATTTTTGCCCAGGTTGATAAGGCCATGATAGTTATTTGCCCATCTAACTCTAGAAAAGCATAAATGAGTGGTTTCCAAACACCATGAAACCTCTAGGGGCTTAACAAAAAAGATATGCAATCAGAACAGTCAAAAAATAAATGGACTATTTTTGTCAACTGCATGTTTACAGCAAAACAAGCAATGTTTTGAGGTTTCAAGCCATGGAAAAAAAGAGAAGAGTTCCATAAGCTCTCCATATTTACAAATCTATGTATCTGTGTTGTATCTTTATGGGTGATGAATGAGAATTTCTGCGTAGGAGAGAGTAAAACATTTTATAATTAAATTCAACATTATCACATCTGCTTTTCATATATCTACATGATCCATCACAGTATAACAGAGTAGGGAAAATGTAGCTGCTATATTATGCACTTCACAGAGCTCCGACAAGTAGCCTATGATATTTGGAGTTCTTTCTTCCTTCTTTTCACCTATTCTTTTATTGTTTTGTTTTATCTATTCTCCATTGGCTCCCACCCAATTCTATAGTGTGGTAAAAAGAATTTGCAGAATAGGCACTCCTAAAAGATGTCCCACTCTAGTCCTCAAAACCTGGAATTTGATGAGATAACATTTCCGTGATTATATCATCTTATAGGGCACACTTGACTTTAAGATAGGGAGTTTATCCTGTGGGCTTGATCTAATTACATGAACACTTGGAAGCAAAGAACCTCTTCCAACTGGCGGCAGAGGGGGAAAGCAGAGTGATTTAAAGTGTGAGAAGGATTTCATGTACCAATACTGGTTTTAATATGGAGTGGGCCATGAGAGAAAGAATATGGGTGACCTTTAGAAGCAGAGGAAACCCTGGTAGCATAGTGGTTAAGTTTTATGGCTGCTAACCAAAAGGTCGGCAATTCGAATCCACCAGGTGATCCTTGGAAACTCTAAGGGGCAGTTCTATTCTGTCCTATAGGGTCACTATGAGTTGGAATCGACTCAATGGCAGTGGTTTTTTTTGGGGGGGGGGAGGTTTAGAAGCAGAGAGAGGACTCCAGATGAAAGCCACCAAGGAAAGCGGGATTTCAGACCTATACCTGCAAGGGACTGGATTATACCAACAACTTGAATGACTTTGGAAGAGGATTCTTCTCCCAAAGCCTCCAGATAAGAAACTAACCTCACTGGCATCTTGATTTCAGCCTTTGTGAGACTCTGGGCGGATAATTCAGTTAAGTCCATCCAGATTTCTGACCCACAGAATAATGAGATAATAAGTGGGTTTTGCCTTAACCTGTTAAATTTGTGATAATGTTACCCAACCATAGAAAACTAACACATATGGCTTTTGTCTAAAGTCTGTCAGTGTTGTTGTTTTTAGGTGCCCTTGAGTCGGTTCCGACTCATAGCAACCCTATGTACAACAGAACAACTGCCCAGTCCTTCGCCATCCTCACAATCATTGCTGTGTTTGAGCTCATTGTTGCAGCCACTGTGTCAATCCATCTCATCGAGAGTCTTCCTCTTTTTCACTGACCCTCTACTTTACCACCCCCACACGTCTCTCTGTCACTTTGTTGTACTGTGGGGGCTTGTGTGTTGCTGTGATGCTGCAAGCTATATTACCAGTATTCAAATACCAGCAGGGTCACCCATGGTGGACAGGCTTCAGCTGAGCTTCCAGACTAAGACAGACTAGGAAGAAGGACCCAGCAGTCTACTTCTGGAAAGAACTAGCCAGTGAAAACCTTATGAATAGCAGCGAAACATTGTCTAATACAGTGCTGGAAGATGAGGCCCTCAGGTTGGAAGGCACTCAAAATAAAATTGGGTAACAGCTGCCTCCTCAAAGTAGAGCTGGCCTTAATGATGTGGATGAACTCAAGCTTTCGGGACCTTCATTTGCTGATGTGGAGGCTCAAAATGAGATGAAACAGCTGCAAATATCCATTAATAACTGGAATGTGAAATGTACAAAGTATGAATCTAGGAAAATCAGAAATCATTAAAAATGAAATGGAATGCATAAACATCAATAGGCGTTAGTGAGCTGAAATGGACTGGTATTCGCCATTTTGAATCAGATAATCATATGGTCTACTATGAAGGAAATGAAAACTTGAAGAGGAATGGCATTGCACTCATCATCAAAAAGAACATTTCAAGATCTATTCTGAAGTACAACGCTGTCAGTGATAGGATAATATCTGTACAACCACAAGGAAGACCAGTTCATATGACTAAATTCAAATTTATGCACCCATCACTAAGGCCAAAGATGAAGAAACTGAAGATTTTTACCAACTTCTGCAGTCTGAAATTGATTGAACATGCAATCAGGATGCACTGGTAATTACTGGTGACTGGAATGCAAAAGTTGGAAACAAAGAAGAGGATCGGCAGTTGGAAAATATGACCTTGGTGATAGAAATGGTACTGGAGATCTCATGATAGAATTTTGCAAGGCCAACGACTTCATTGCAAATACCTTTTTTCACCAACATAAACTGTACACATGGACCTTTCCAAATGGAATACACAAAAATCAAATCGACTGCATCTGTGGAAAGAGACCATGGAAAAGTTCAATACCATCAGTCAGAACAAGGCCAGGGGTTGGCAGTGAATCAGACCATGAATTACCCATATGCAAGTTCAGGTTGAAACTGAAGAAAATTAGAACAAGTCAACAAGAGCCAAAGTAGGACCCTGAGTATATCTCACCTGAATTTAGACATCATCTCAAGAAGAGATTTGATGCATTGAACACTAATGACTAAAGACCAGAGGAGCTGTGGAATGACATCAAGGACATCATATATGAAGAAAGCAAGAGGTCATTAAAAATCAGGAGAGAAAGAAAAGACCTAAATGGATGTCAGAAGAGACTCTGAAACCTGCTTTTGAGTGTCGAGTAGCTAAAGCAAAAGGAAAAAATGATGAAGTAAAAGGGCTGAAAAGAAGATTTCACAGGGTGACTTGAGAAGACAAAGTAAAGTTTTATGATGACATGTGCAAAGACCTGTATATAGAAAACCAGAAGGGAAAGACACACTCACCATTTCTCAAGCTGAAAGAACTGATGAAAAAACTCAAGTTACAATACCGAAGGGTTCTAAAGGAAAAATATTAAACAATGCAGGAAGCATCAAAAGAAGATGGAAGGAATACACAGAGTCTCTATACCAAAAAGAATTAGTCAGTGTTCAACCATTTCAAGAGGTAGCATATGATCAGGAACCAATGGTACTGAAGGAAGAAGTCCAACTGCACTGATGTCATTGGTGAAAAACAAGGCTCCGGGAATTGATAGAATACCAATTGAGATGTTTCAACAAACATGCAGCACTGGAAGTGCTCACTCATCTATGCCAAGAAATTTGGAAGACAGTTACCTGGCCAACCAACTGGAAGAGGTCCATTTTTATGCCTATTCCCAGGAAAGGTGATCCAAATTATCAAACAATATCATTAATACCACATGCAAGCAACATTTTTCTGAAGATCATTCAAAAGCAGCTGCAGCCATGTATCGACAGGGAACTGCCAGAAATTCAAGCTAGATTTAGAACAGGATACAGAACCAGGGATATCATTGCTCATGTCAGATAGATCCTGGCTGAGAGCAGAGAATACCAGAAAGATGTTTACCTGTGTTTTATTGACAATGCTAAGGCATTCAACTGTGTGGATCATAACAAATTATGGATAATACTGTGGAGAATGGGAACTCCTGAACACTTAATTGTGCTCATGAGGAATCTGTACATGGATCAAGAGGCAGTTGTTAGAACAAAACAAGGGGACACTATATTTTTTAAAGACAGGAAAGGTGTGCTTCAGGGTTATATCCTTTCACCATACTTATTCAATCTGTCTGCTGAGCAAATAATCTTAGAAGCTGGACTATATGAGGAAGAATGGGGCATCAGGATTGGAGGAAGACTCATTAACAACCTGTGTTACTCAGATGACACAATCTTGCTTGCTGAAAGTGAAGAGGACTTGAAGCACTTACTGCTGAAGATCAAAGAACTCAGCCTTCAGTATGGATTACACTTCAACATAAAGAAAACAAAGATCCTCACAACTGGACAGATAAGCAACATCATGATAAACAAACAGGAGATTGAGGTTATCAAGGATTTCATTTTACTTGGATCCACAATCAATACCCATGGAAGCAGCAGTCAAGAAATCAAAAGATGCATTGCATTGGGCAAATCGGCTGCAAAAGACCTCTTTAAAATGTTGAAAAGCAAAGATGTCACCTTGAGGACTAAGGTGAGTCTGACCCAAACCATGGTGTTTTCAGTTACCTCATATGCATGTGAAAGCTGGACAATGAATAAGGAAGACCGAAAAATTGATGCCTTTGAATTGTGGTGTTGATGAAGAATATTGAATATACCATGGGCAGCAAAAGAAAGAACAAATCTGTCTTGGAAGAAGTACAACCAGAATGTTTCTTAGAAGCAAGGATGGCAAGACTGTGTCTCACATACTTTAGGCATGTTATCAGGAGGAATCAACACGTGCAAAAGGACACCATGCTTGCTAAAGTATAGGATCAGGGAGAAAGAGGAAGATACTTAACGAGGTGGATTGACACAGTGGCTGCAACAATGGGCTCAAGCATAGCAACAATTGTGAGGATGGTACAGGACAGGGCAGTGTTTCGTTCTATTGCACATAGTGTTGCTATCAGTTGGAATTGACTTGATGGCACCTAACAACAACAATAACTACTTCAGCAAGCATGATGTCCTTCTCCAGTGACTGGCCCCTCCTGATGACTTGCCCAAGGTATATGAGAGGAAGTCTTACCATCCTCACTTCCAAAGAACATTCTGGCTGTACTTCTTCCAAGACAGATGTGCTCGTTCTTCTGGCAGTCTATGGTATATACAATATTCTTTGTCAATACCATAATTCGAATGGATTGATTCTTCTTCAGTCTTCCTAACTCACTGTCCAGTTTTTGCATGCATATGAGGCAATTGAAAATACCAAAATCTGTCAGTAAAACCAAAAAAAAAAAAAAAACAAAGCCAGTGCCGTCGAGTCGATTCCGACTCATAGCGACCCTATAGGACAGAGTAGAACTGCCCCACAGAGTTTCCAAGGAGCACCTGGCAGATGCGAACTGCCAACCCTTTGGTGAGCAGCCTTAGCACTTAATCACTACACCACCAGGGCTCAGAGGGGCTTCAATGATGGCTTTACAGGGTCAACAGGCTTCTGGCCCCAAGTAAGATGATGGAGAACCTCAGTCTGTGTATCCACCTAATGGCTTATGGGACCAGTTCGTTAAGCAGCTTCTAGCCCAAGATGCTGGTGCTGATATTCATACACTGCCTGGAAATGACTCATCCTGACTTCAGATACGAAGCTAGATGAAAAGAATGTGTTAATGTTTTGTTAATAACTATTAAGACTTGTTGCAACAGCATTTATTATTGAAGGGTCAGTAAGTATTAGAGTTATTTTTCCGGTTGTCTCCATTGCTATGATTTTGAGGTCTTTCTGGGCAGATATTATGCATTATTTATCTCTGTATCATCTTTAAATAAAGTAAATGAATGAAATAATGGAATAAATGTGCATAAGATTTGCATTAATTTTTAAGCTAAACCACAAAAGTTCCTAGAAATGTATAGCGTGTGCTAGAGGCTTCTGTCAATTATATTGTGAGGATACATTTCATTCTCCTCTGCCATTAGGAGTATTTCAGTGGGAAAATTTCAGAAGTTTTAACTTAAGTTATGAGAGAGAAGAGGGATGGAGAAACATCAAGCTATATGCTGGTTACTCTCAAGTCAAAATATGAAATCCAAATAGAGCTAATAGTGATATGTATTTTAGAACTCTGGGTCTCAACTTCTCCACAGCAGTGTCAAAAGAGTACTGGGTTGGTCTTGAGGTCAGAAGATCACTCCTACTCAGTTTTTGTTGTTATTTAATACCCAACACTTTCCAGCTGTATTAACACATCTGAGTCTCGCCAATACTTATTTAATACTTAGTTAAATAAGTAAGTAATGGATGAAAGGATGGCAAAGCTGTTAAGAGCTTGAGTTTCAGAGTCAGGCATGATCAGTTCAAGCCCTGCCTTTGTCACTAAGTGGAAGTGTGATCTTGGGCAAATTATTTTCTATAAAACTTATTTTTCTCATTGTTACAATGGGTATAATAATAGTATCTAACTCAAAGAACTGTAAAGAAATAGAGGAGGTAATACATATAGAGGCTGTAGCATGGTACCCAGTAAGAAGCATGAAGTACGCACTCAATTCATTTTACCTACTAGTGTTAAGCAAAAAAAAAAAAAATCCAAATGAGGAGAGTGTAGTTTTTCCTAAATAAGTTACTAGTAAGTATTGGTATCTTCATTAGAAATGTACGGTTTCCTCACAGCAGCAGTGTTTTCACATAACGTTAGTGAATGCTTAACAGCCTTGGAGGTGTCTCCAGCTAACATCTGACCTACTTATTTGGAAGGGAACACCAATAATCTGGCCTTTACAAAGGCTCTGTTTTCCTGGACTAAGGAAATTGCATAATTGCTACTTTAGACATTGCTATTTTATAGAACGTTTTCAATTCTATTAAAGCACAACAATCCTTAGATTAGTTAACTCGTTTCTTTTTCTAAATTTATCCTTTCTAGATCATTGTTACTATTTCAAATACCAAAAAAAATGTAATAGATCAATTTCATAAAATGTGCTTATGATTACCATTAATAATAATAATAATTTAGAGTATCTATTTAAGATGAGCTTTAAAGATGTTACGAATAACATAATACTAAAAGAAGATAATGCAACCTTAGCTTGTGTTTCTAAAATTTTAGTGACCACACTAATAATGGTCATAGCACCTCTAGACTCTATAACGCCCAGTGAGATCACAATCAGCTTATCCCCTCAGAGAAGAGGGCAACAGAATGCTAAAAGCTTGAAGAAAAGTTCACGTGGGGAATGGGTAAAAGTATTAAGAATGGGCAGGACAGAAGATCCCCAAATGGACATGAGCTCTGTAATCAAAGAGCTGAAAGACTGTTAGTGAAGAGAGAGAAGATTTATGCTGTTCCAGAGTGCAGAAGAGAGACCAATAAGTGGAATTCACAAATAGAGTTGTTCAAAAATGGAAGGGAGAGTTTTGGGACAGTAGAAGGCTCCCTGTCATTGGCAGGATTCCAGCAGAGGCAGGATGCCCTCTTGTCTTCGATGCTGGTGTGATTTGCTAGTTCTATGGAATGATGAGTTGCCAAGGACACTTCTAATTTTTTGCTTTTTCTGATTAACTGGTCCTGGGGTATTAGGCAATTGAATTTAATGTCTTTCTGTACTGGAATATCTTCAGATCTGTAAGATAAATGGTGTTAAAAAAGGAGTAGCCCTAATACTTGAGGATCCTTTCTAAATGTTGTAATTCTATGAACGTATATCTTGTGAATTTTATTTAATAAAAGTGTAAATTTTACCAGTTATAAGGTGGTGATTTTGAATTTAGATGGCCCCATAGGGCACTCGAACAACAGCTATCTGTTTTAATGAAATAATGTTAGCGTTAATAGTGTCCAGTTCCTGCAACTGAAAAACAAATACTCATTTAAGTTAAAATGTGTTAAGCAAGACAACTTGTCTATATTGTGAGCATTTTCTCTTCACCACTGCTTATGTGGTTTTGTTTGAGATTGATGGAGAGAGATTAGTGCTTGAAAAATTTTCCAAAGCATATACTTCATATTGCTAATAGTTTGATCTAGGTTATGCCAGGTAACTGCACATATCAGTATTAGGTAATAATAAAAAGTAATAAATACACGGTTCATGTTTCAGGAAGATGGAAATTTCATTAAGACTCTCTTTCCATTATCAATTATTAAATAAATTCACCTGAGTGTTTTCTTCTCCTAACCTATTCAAGGAAAAATACCTTCCAAGAGGAAGAGCATGTTCTTTGTTATGCATGAGAGGATTTTGAAATAAAAAAAGCACCAAAGCCTTTTTTGTATGCTGAAAGTTTCCTAAAAATTATATCTGAATAATTATGTTACAATCCTTTTTGTTGTGAGAAAAAACTTAAATCTGCACAAATGGCAAATGACTAGAGAATAAAAATATGCCAGAAAATTCTGAAAAACATTTTTACTTTTAGTTTTTTAATAACAACCATCAGGGACTATTTTGTGTGCAACGGGTTTTATATCCACTTATTGTTTTGAAGTAATTTAAATATTAACTCTCTCCCAACAAGCCACATTGCCTAGTAATAATACAGCATCCATTTTCTTGTTCTGGGCACTGACTCTCAAAGTGGAAATTCCTCATGACAACTCAATGAGACAATCGCAGAACCTGGGAACACATCCCAGGTCTTGGCCTCACATTTCACAGCACTGAAAGGCTTCTCTGATGATGTGTTGCCATTAAATATTTGTACAATAAGAAAGAGAAGGCAAAATTTTCAGAGGTTATTTCCAACCCAGAAAATTTACTTCAATCTCTCTTTGTTGGATCAGTAACAGAGCACAATTAAGCACAGCTATATTTGTATTCATCTATACAATTAAACAGCAATATCAATATCTGTTCATGCTAACAACACAGGGTTTTACGTGCATGTTTATTCATACAGAACATAGTTAATATAAGATTATAATATAAGATAGTGTAATAAAATAGTTAATATGCTCCTAATATACTGAGTCCTTAAATAAAGCCAAACAATGCAGTGAAGAGTAAAAGGAAAAAATAATTTTTCCCACCTCCATGTCCTTATAGCACATTAATAAACTAAGGAGTTTGAGCTTTGTTATACTAGACGATATTTAGCTCATTGTTCCTTTGGGTCTTTGGTATGATCATTGGCTCTCAGAACACAGGGGCTTTATCTTATATTTCTTTGAATCTCTAGCATCTAGCACAATTTCTGGCACATCCAGAGGTTTTTAATAAATTTCGTACAGCTAAGGTTTGTGCACATTTCCCCACAATGCTAAAGCATGTAGTACAATTATTTCATATGTCAACGGTAATGCTTCATAATTGTTTCAGTGATACCAAAAACAACCCAAGCCCGTTGCTGTTGAATTGATTCTGACTCAATAGTGACCTTACAGGACTGAGTAGAACTCTCTCATAGGATTTTCAAAGCTGTAATATTTATGGAAAAAGACTACCACATCTTTCTGCAGTGGAGTGGCTGGTGGGTTCGAAATGCCAGCCTTTCAGTTAGCAGCTGACTCCTTAACCACTGTGCCACTAAGGCTCCTGTTTCTATGACAGCATAGTAAAAATCACTTTTTGTGTTAAACTATGTATAAAATAAAGACATTGTTATGTGTTAAGTAGCTCTATGGTGGGTATCTTTTGCAACGCATGACCCAGGCGTTCAGTAATATTCTTGAGGTACATGTTTCAGTATATGATATCTAAACGGTATGAAAGAAGCGAACAAGAAGGCTTGACATATGTTGCTACCATATGGAGAAATTTTTTCTTGCCATTTCATTCAGCTTCTATTCATACCTCAGTCCTCAGTTCAAATGTCACCCTTTCCGGGAAGCCTTTTATGACCTTCCTGTTAAGGTTAAATTATCCTGTCAGGAACTCTCATAACACCATGGACCTCTCCCTCATGGAATATATCTCAGTTGCCATTTTTCACCTATCAGTGCTATGATTTATTTGATGTCTGTTTCCCCTACTTGACTTTAAGCTCCATCAGAGCAGGGGCCCTGTATGCTTTGTTTCTATTCTCTTAGCAAAATACCTGGCCCTAGGAGACAGTCCATCAATACTCAATGAATGAGTGAGTAAACAAACAGCAGAGGGGCCCGTGAACCCTCACTAAGACTGTCAGTTAGCAGTAGGTACATATAACTAAAGCCATATACTCCCCTAAAAAATTCTGAAAAGAATCAGACCATGAATAGCATTCAAAAAACATATTTAAAAAATATAATCACGTATATACAAAATATTAAGCAAAATAAAATGTTTTATTTCCTAAGCACTTCCTATATTTCTCCAGTTTTAATTAGGAAAACTCCAAAGCAGTGAATTTTAAGTTTGCAGTGTGGTGGAAAAAGCTGAGACTTTAGAATTTGTCTGAGTGGGTTCAAAACGACAAACTAGCTGTGTATTCTCGAACAAGTCTTCTGAACTTTCTAAGCCTTTGATTTCTCATCCTGAAAATGAGAATAGTAACAACACCATTTAGCAGGAGCATTATGAAGATTAAATAAGATATTTTATCAGCCCTGGTGGCACAATGCTTGAGAGCTATGGCTGCTAATCAAAAGGTCAGCAGTTCGAATCCACAATCTGCTCCTTGGAAACCCTATGGGGCAATTCCACTCTGTCCTATAGGGTCTCCTGAGTCAGAATCGATTCAACAACAATGGGTTTGGTTTTTCTGGTGATCTTTTACTATAGGTAATTTATAAATATTAGTAATATTTTCAGTACTTTCATAACAATAAAAATTTATCAGAAGTTGCTTTTCTCTATCCAACAAACACATTGTTTTAAGTCTCGTCATCAAATATACAGACTATTTGAAGAAAGACAGACTTCAAGAAACCTGGGTCCAGGTAATACCTTTCATTGTGTCTTTGGAATTAATGTAGCTACAGACACCATTTTTTGGACTGAATCCTGTGTGCCAAGGGCTTTACCTTATCTGACTTAATCCTCACAAAAACTCAGTTATAATTCTACTTCACTTGGAAGAACATGAGACTTAAGGGAAAAACCTGACTCCAGCATCACAGATCTTAACCTTATTTTCATAGAATCCAGGCCTAGAGCTCTAGGTTTAGAATGTATCGTTTTCAACTTAGTAAAGCTAAACAACTAAACACGTGTGTCCACTGTTCATTATATTTAGACAAGTACTTTACTGAACTCAACAGAAATTACAGATGGAATATTAATATTTTTAAAGTACCAGGATTTAAGTCATGCAGACCTAGGTTTTAATCCCAGTTCTGCCATTTGTTTCCTTTGGAACCTTGGGCAATCTAAATCTTCATCTGCAAACGGAGGATAATGGTTTCTAGTTCGTAGGTTATTGTGATTATTTACTGAGATATTGTATGAAAACACTTAGCATAGTATATGGCACATAGATAGCCCTCAACAAACATTCATGTTTAATAATAATAGCAGCTGTAGTATGCATTTCCCATAGAAACAAGTTTATGATCAGGTGTTTGGCAAAAATGACAATACAAGAAAAATACAATACCCATTTACAATTGCTTAAAATAACTTTATCCTGCAAGCCTTTCAGAAAGGATTCTATTGTACTATAGTTATAAAAGAAGTAGTTATAGTTCATAAAATATGGCTCTAATATATTTTAATGTGAACCCTAGTGGCACAGTGGTTAAGTGCTATCTACGGCTGCTAACCAAAAGGGTGGCAGTTCAAATCCACCAGGTGCTCCTTGGACACTCTATAGTGCAATTCTACTGTGTCCTATAGGGTCCCTATGAGTCAGAATCAACTTGACTGTGAAAGGTTTTTTTTTTTTTTTTTTTTTTTAATGTATTTTAAATATTCTTTCTTGAAATTTCAAAGACCTGTGTGGATAGATTAATCTTTGGAAAACACAGTCTAGAAAGTCTAAAATGATGCATATTTTTGTTCCTGACAAATTTTTCTAGAGAAACAGAAGCACAAACAATAAATCCACTGACTTGAGACTCTATACAACCTTTGTGCTAATCTTTTTATAAATATTCTATATGATGTCTACGCAGACCATAAAATAGTCTATAAAATATAGACCATAAAATATATATCTGAAATACTCAATACATGAAGAATGAAAGTTTAGAAACAGCACTCTTGAATCTAGTCCTCTTTTTGCTTTTCCTGCTTGGCTTCCCGTTCTCTTATCCACCATTTTTATGAGAAAAGAAATCATAAACTGAAAGCATAAAGAACATTTGTGGAAGGGTGAAAAGGCATTACTTTGCTTTACTGATAATGATGAAGAAGGAAAGAAGCATAAATATCACAAATCATCTCTTTCTGTTTCTCTGAAACTGTGTCCAGGGCTTGTTAGTAGAACCCTACATGCTTAGTTGACATGTTTGGTGACATGGTAGAAAATCAGTAAATGAGCATATTGCTTCAATGGGCAAGTACAGTGGGATGTTTATTATAGAATATCAGAAGAGAAGGCAGAACAATACTAAAAGAAAAAAGGCAGTGATTTGTCTGGATAGATTAAGAGAAGTATGAATGTTAGAGATGGCTGATCATCAAGGATTGCAAATTCAAATGACTACAGATGCTAATGGAAACTAATGGAAGCAAGGTGGGTAGGAACACTCAGAATCTGGAGAACATGTGCCCCATCTAAAGATACGAGGAAGCTCCAGTAGGTCCTTGCTAGAAAAGTGGATTCTTATGTAAAACTCCCAAATTTTAAGTTTTAGAAATTAATTTGATTCTTTTTTAAAACTCCAACAAGCCAAAAAACAAAAACCATACATAATAAAATATTAGAGGGTAGACTGAAATATAGCATAACCTTACAAATTGTATAGGTAGAAATTAAGCCCAAAAGAAGGTAAAAACAAAACAAACAAAAACCCTGTATGTCATACAGTTATTTCCCACAGAACTGAGACAAGGACTTAATTCCTTAGATACCAGTAATCCCCAGTTGTGTCTCCACAATGCCAGGCTGCCTCTTGAGGAGGTTGACAGAAAATTTTCATAAAATAGAATTGTACTTTTCTTTGGGAAGGAGTCCATATTCTAAAAATTATTTTCCTTTATAATTTGATAATATTTTGAAGAAATTATTGCAAAATAAAATTATTCTCAATATACCTTGAAGAAAGACATTTTCCACAGACAATATTCAGCCTGTCAATACGATAATTCCAATGTCCCAAACACACTGCAGACTCATCCCTACCGCCCACCCTTGCCAGTGCTCACATAAAAGTGCTCCATCAATGGAAACACTTTGGATGTTTACCTCCCAGCAAAAACAAAATCAATTGTTATCTCCATGAGGCAGGGAATACATTGGTAGAAGGTAACCAAAATGCTAAAAGTTATTCTTTGAGATTGGAACTTGGATAGGCAGAGAATTCAGACTTGGAGGGAAGATGGCAGTGAGAAAGAAAATTTAAAAACAATAAAATAGATGTTAAACAGAAACTGGAGTATGGCAGCTTTAGCACAATGCAAAGCAGAAATGAATGTGAGTGGAGATCATTAATTTTTTCAGATGTTATTTACGCTTAAGAGCAAAGAAGTTTACCATATATAGCAGAAAACTGTTTATCTAAGAGTCTAAATATCCCTGCTCATTCAAATCATGAACTTCTACATAAGCAACCTATGTCCAACTGTTGATACCATGGAGGCTCAATTTCTGTAGTATGGACAGGGAGCTGTGAATTCTGACAGATCAAAAATGACTCTGTAAGAAGCTATTTCGGATAATGAAAATCTCATCACCTCATGGGATAAAGGCCGTGTACTACTGAGAAGGAGATACTCCGGTTTAGAAAGAAAACGAGAAGCAAGAAGAATTCAGTCACACTGACAGATGTTTCCAAAGAGCTATTGCATCATCTCTCCTTTAGTGTCTCCAGATGTTGTCATCAAAGGTCCTGATGCTAAGCAATTTTGGTTCTAGGCAAGTTAACAATTTCAAATATTTTATTTGATATGCTTTTTAAAACCATTTTAAAAAAGTTATTATGTATTTTAAATTCTAATTTTCCATGTAAAACTTGACTACAAAGTAAAATAAACCTATTCATTGTAACTGCCCCCTCCCAACTACTGTGGATTTTATGTAGTTTTATTTTTATTTTTAAGACAAAGCAAACTGATGACAAATGCTTGATATACTAGTCAATTAATTTATATGATTTCTTTATGTAATAGGAACACTTTACTCACTGGGCAAAAAAAGAAAAAAAAGTCTCTTTAATTACTGTGTTCATTTAGAGTTAATAAATCCAGTCTCTTTCCTACCTCAGGGCCTTTGCACATGATCTCCCATCTGGCTGGGACATTCATACTCTCACTCTTCATGGTGGCTCATTCAGAGTTCCTCTCTGTTCGTCCTATTTTTTTTGCTCTCTATAATTTGTTCTCTTTTCTACATAGCCTTTGTTTTCTTGGTTGTTTAACATTTGTTTCCTCTAACAGTCTATAAACTCCATTAAAACAAAGGCTATGGCTCCTGGACTCACCACTGTCTATACAATGTCTAACAAAATGCTGAGCAAATATTAGGCACACAATAAATATTTTTCTAAAAACACATGAATAAATGTGACATGATAGAAAAAGCATTTAAGCTGAGATCAAGACACGTGGGTTCTACCTACTCCTTTGACACTTTTCTATCTGTATAGGCAAACTAACTTTTCTTGACCTTTCTAGTCATTTGCAAATAGGAATAATAACACCTCTCTTACATGGTGGTGGTGAAGATTACAGAAAATGGGAGAAAAGTACTAAGCATGGTAGGCACTCAGTAAATAGTAGTTTTTGTATAGCTTTGGGTAACTCATAACCCTTTGAGCTGCCACTTACTCATCTGTAAAATTAGTAAATTATGAAGCTAAAATAAGATGCCCACAAACTCATGCATAATACAGGCTTGGCACAAAGCAGACATTTAGTAAATGTTTATTGAATAAATATTTAAGGGGTTAAAGCTTGTCATAGCAGGGACTTCTGGGGCAGGGCTCCAGCTGAGGCCAGCTCTAATTCACAGGTGCTCTACAACTATTAAATATTTTGAATATAACTCTTGGATATGGACAGACAGAACGTAAAAAAAAAAATTCCCAATTAAGCTTTCTGGTCCTTCTCCACTACTATCTTTTAGGCCACACTCAAATTTTCCTTCACCCACAGTTACCTTTGAAAGTGTACTTCTATTTCTAGAGAAGAATTACAGAAAAATGGAGAAAGACCTCTAGATTCTGCTCATAATTTTGATACATATTTCAATCTTCTAAATGCCCTATTTCTTTCTCTAAATTCTGTAAGAAAGTAATTATATAGTCTAATTGACTCCAGGCCTCCTCATTTTATATTTTTGAGAAAAGATGTATCTTTGCAGAATTTTTGCTTGTTATTGTTTCATCCCTCCCCACCATGTGTCTGTCAGTTTGTCATACTGTGGGGGCTTGCATGTTGCTGTGATGCTGGAAGCTATGCCACTGATACTCGGATAACAGCAGGGTCACACATGGTGGGCAGATTTCAGCTGAGCTTCCAGACTAAGACAGCTAGGAAGAAGGACCCTGCAGTCTACTTCCGAAAAGAATTAGCCAGTGAAAACCTTATGAATAGCAGCCTTAGGAATTATGAAACCTTATGAATATAGTGCCAGAAGATGAGCACCCCAGTTTGGAAGGCACTCAAAAGGCAACTGGGGAAGAGTTGCCTTCTCAAATTGGAGGTGACCTTAATGACCTGGATGGAGTCAAGCTTTTGGGACCTTCATTTGCTGATGTGGCATGACTCAAAATGAGAAGAGACAGCTGAAAACATCCATTAACAACTGGAATGTGCAATATACGAAGTATGAATCTAGGAAAATTGGAAATCTTCAAAAACGAAATGGAACACAAAAACATTGATATCCTAGGCATTAATGAAGCTGAAATGGACTGGTATTGGCTATTGTGAATCAGACAATCATATGATCTACTATGTCAGGAATGACATCTTGAAGACGAATGGTGTTGCATTCATTGTCAAAAAAGAACATTTCAAGATCAACCCTGAAGTACAATGCTGTCAGAGATAGGGTATTATCCATATGCCTAAAGGAAGATCAGTTAATACTACTAGTATTCAAAATTACACACCAACCACTAAGGCCAAAGATGAAGAAATTGAAGATTTTTACCAGCTTCTATAGTCTGCAATTGATTGAACACGTAATCAGGATGCACTGATAATTACTAGTGACTGGAAAGCAAAACTTGCAAACAAAGAAAGATCAGTAGTTGGAAAATATGGCCTTGGTGATAAAAACGATGCCAGAGATCACAGGATAGAATTTTGCAAGACCAGTGACTTCTTCATTACAAATACCTTCTTCACCAAGATATATATACATATGGACCTCCACTATACACATGGACCTCTCCAGATGGAATACACAGAAATCAAATTGACTACATCTGTGGAAAGAGACTATGGAAAAGCTCAATGTCATCAGTCAGAGCAAGACCAGGGCCAACTGACAAACAGACCATCAATTACTCATATGCAAGATCAAGCTGAAACTGAAGAAAATTAGAAGTCCACAAGAGCCAAATTACAACCTTGAGTATACCCCACTTGAATTTAGAGACTATCTTAGGAATAGATTTGATGCATTGAATACTAATGACCAAAGACCACACGAGTTGTCGAATGACATCAAGAACATCACACATGAAGAAAGCAAGAGGCCATAAAAAAGACAGGAAAAAAAGAAAAGACCAAAATGGATGTCAGAAGAGACTCTGAAACTTGCTCTTGAACATCTAGCACTAAAGCAAAAGGAAGAAATGATAAAGTAAAAGAACTGAACATAAAATTTCAAAGGGTGACTTGAGAAGACAAAGTAAAGTATTATAATGATATGTGCGAAGAGCTGGAGATAGAAAACCAAAAGGGAAGAACACGCTTGGCATTTCTCAAGCTGAAAGAATGGAAGAAAAAAATTCAAGACTCAAGTTGCAATAGTGAAGGGTTCTATGGAGAAAATATTAAACAATACAGGAAGCATCAAAAGAAGACGGAACGAATACAGAGAATCATTATACCAAAAGAAATTGGTCAAGGTTCAACCATTTGAAGAGGTAGTATATGATCAGGAACTGATGGTACTGAAGGAAGACGTCCAAGCTGCACTGAAGGCATTGGTGAAAACAAGGCTCCATGAATTGACGGAATACAAATTGAGATGTTTCAACAAACGGATGCAGTGCTGGAAGTGCTCAATCATCTATGCCAAGAAATTTGGAAGACAGCTACCTGGCCAACCGACTGGAAGAGATCCATATTTATGCCTATTCCCAAGAAAGGTGATCCAACTGAATGCAGAAGTTATTGAACAATATCAGTAATATAACACCCAAGTGAAATTTTGCTGAAGATCATTCAAAAGTAGATGTAGCAGTATATCAACAAGGAACTGCCACAAATTCAAGCCAGATCCAGAAGAGGACGTGGAACCAGGGATATCATTGCTGAAGTCAGATGGATCCTGGCTGAAAGCAGAGAATACCAGAAAGATGTCTACCTGTGTTTTACTGACTATGCAAAGGCATTTGACTGCGTGGGTCATAACAAATTATAGATAACATTACGAAGAATGGGAATTCCAGCACACTTAATTGTGCTCGTGAGGAACCTGTACATAGATCAAGAGGAAGTTGGTCGGACAGAACAAGGGGATATTGTATGGTTTAAAGTCAGGAAAGGTGTGCATCAGGGTTGTATCCTTTCACCATACCTATTCAATCTGAGTGAGTAATCCCAGAAGCTAGACTATATGAAGAATTGGGCATCAGGATTGCAGGAAGACTCATTAACAACCCCAGTTATACAGATGACACAACCTTGCTTGCTGAAAGTGAAGAGGACTTAAAGCACTTACTGATGAAAATCAAAGACCACAGCCTTCACTATGGATTATAAAAAAAATTATACCTCAACATAAAGAAAACAAACATCCTCACAACTGGACCAATAAGCAACATCATGATAAACAGGGAAGAGACTGAAGTTGTCAAGGATTCAATTTTACTTGGATCCACAATTAACACCCATGGAAGGAGCAGTCAAGAAATCAAAAGACACATTGCATTGGGCAAATCTGCTACAAAAGACGTCTTTAAAGTGTTGGAAAGCAAAGACGTCACCTTGAAGACTAAGGTGCACCTGACCCAAGCCATGGTATTTTCAATCGCATCATATGCATGTGAAAGCTGGACAATGAATAACGAAGACCGAAGAATAACTGATCCCTTTGGACTGTGGTTGGCAAAGAGTATTGAATATACCATGGACTGCCAGAAGGATGAACAAATCTGTCCTGGAATAAGTACAACCAGAATGCTCCTTAGGAGCAAGGATGGCGAGACTGTCTTACACATTTAGACATGTTGTTAGGAAGGATCAGTCCCTGGAGAAGGACACCACGCTTGGTAAAGTAGAGGGTCAGCAAAAAAGAGGAAGACCCTCAATGAGATGGACTGACACAGTGGCTGCAGCAAGGGGCTCAAGCATAACAATGATTGTGAGCACGGCACAGAACAGAGCAGTGTTTAGTTCTGTGGTACATAAGGTCGCTATGAGTTGGAACCGACTCGATGGCACCTAACAACAACAATATGGTTTCATCATTTCCGTTTTCTTTTATATTTTGGTCTTAAACTAGGATATGTTTTAAAAAGAATTCTTGATGATCAGGGGAATATTTATATTATTATCAACAATAAAATCCACTTGACTTTCTCTTATTTTTATTCCTCTCAGAGTAATACATAATGTTATCACTAAATTCTCCTTTTAAATAAAGAATTGATTAGTTTGCTCTTCTAGAAAATTATCATTAACTTTCTTTACCACATTGAAAATGTTCAGGAGAATCAAATGACCAACTATCAGAGTGAACAGAGATTGAAATGCAAGTCTAAACATTTAACCTGTATAGAGAAGAGCCCTCTGAATAGGCTACATCGAATCTTAATATCAGCTAATGAGGATAAGTAACACCAGACAATATATGATAATACAATACTGATGAGACGGGTTGAACATCTCAATGCGGGGTAGAAATATATCAGTGTAAAACACATATTACAGTAGATTGAGCTTTGTAAACAATTTTAAGTATCAAGAAAATATAAAGTAGAAGCAATTTGAAATATAATAGCTTCCCATAAATTTGTTAAGAATCACAGTTCTTCCTGCAGATCCCATTACAAATCTGCATTATTTTCTACCTAGTTTCATAATTTCGTCAGATCTCATCTACTCATTTTCATCAACTCCTACTTCTCATCAAGACCTTACCAACACTATGGTCTCTTTCTGTAACTTCTCCACATCAGTTCTTCTGTGTAATGAGTCCCTATTTTGTTAGTTGCTGCCCTTACTTCCTGTTCTGTATCTCTTTCTCTTTCCTTGTTTTTTACTCCTGCTTTCTGCCCACTTTTCATCTAGCACACAAGTTCTTAACTGTTTTAAACTCAAAACATGTTCTAGAGAATCTAGTAAACACTATGGAACCTCCCCCCATATATACGCATTCATCCTCAGTTTTACTCGCAATTTTAGGGTAACTGGTGACATCTTAGAACCCTGGTGGTTAAGAGCTATGGCTGCTAACCGAAAGGTCGAAAATTCAAATCCACCAGGTGCTCCTTGGAAATCCTATGAGGCAGTTATACTCTGTCCTTTAGGGTCACTGTGAACTGGAATCAACTTGACAGCAATTTTTTTTTTTTTTTTTTGGTTTTTGGGGACATCTTTAGCCCCCCCCCCAAAAAAAATGGATAAAACTCTAGATGAAACCCACCTGGCTTTAGAAATCTCCTTCCAATTCTCAAAGCAGTAACAATAGTTACCACTTATTGAGCAATTGTTATGTACCAGTTGCTGTGCTAAATGTCTCCATTTCTCTGTCTCTAAACCTCCCAAGCTCCAATTCATGGAAGATGAAGTTGAATGATAAAGAAGTTATGTAATTTCCCAAAAGTTACGTGGTTAGTATATAGTGGAATTAGGATATGAATCCAAGTCTAATTCTAAATACATGCTTTTCTTACTGTACTCCACTGCCTGATGACACTTGGTGAAAGAATAAGACATGCAGAAGAAAAACAATTGAAAACTAGAGTTAAAAATAATAAATTGGAGCTTGCATAGATTATCAATTATTCCACGTATATCATACAGCATCTTTTTAAAAAACACATATAAAGGTGTAAGGTAGTAATGGACAATATTGTTATTCAGCCAATATTGTTAAATACCAAACTCAGAAAAATTCAGTCTTAAGTTTCCCAAGTGTTCTTCTGGATGACCTAGCAGCCTAGTCCTTCCAACGGGCAGCAGAAAATTAAGGGGTTAAAGGTTGTCATAGCAGGGACTTCTAGAGAAGGGCTCCAGCTGTGGTCAGTTCTGATTCACAGGTGCTCTTGTTGCTGTTAGGTGCTGTCAAGTCGGTTCCAACTTACAGAGACCCTATGTACAACGGAATGAAACACTGACCAGTCCTGCACTATCCTCATAATTGTTGTTGTGCTTGAGCCCATTTTTGCAGTCACTGTGTTAATCCATCTCCTTGAGGGTCTTCCTCTTTTTCCCTGATCCTCTACTTTACCAAGCATGAGGTCCTTCTCCAGGGCCAGGTCCCTCCTGATATCGTGTCCAAAGAATGTCTTGCCATCCTCGCTTCAAAGGAGCATTCTGGCTGTACATCTTCCAAGACAGATTTGTTCATTCTTTTGGCAGTCCATGGTATATTCAATATTGTTTGCCAACACAGTAATTCAAAGGCATCAGTTCTTCTTCAGTCTTCCTTATTCGTTGTTCAGCTTTGGTATGCAAATGGGGCAATTGAAAACACCATGGCTTGGGTCGGGCACACCTTAGTTCTTAAAGTGGCATATTTGCTTTTGAACACTTTAAAGAGGTCTTTTGCAGAAAATTTGCCCAATACAATGTGTCTTTTGATTTCCTGACTGTTGCTTCCATGGATGTTGATTGTGGATCCAAGTAGAATGAAATCCTTGACAACTTCAATCTTTTCTCTATTTATCATGATGTTGCTTACTGGTCCAGTTGTGAGGATTTTTGTTTTTCATTATGTTGAGGTGTAATCCATACTGCAGGCTGTGGTTTTTGATTGTCATCAGTGCTTCAAGTGCTCTTCATTTTCAGCAAGCAAGGTTGTGTCATTTGCTTATCGCAGGTTTTTAATGAGACTTCCTTCAATCCTGATACCATATTCTTCTTCATATAGTCTAGTTTCTCTGATTATTTGCTCAGCATTGTTGCTGTTGTGTGCCGTAGAGTCAATTCTGACTCATAGCGACCCAAAAGGACAGAGTGGAACTGCTCCATAGGGTTTCCAAGGAGCAGCTGAGGGATTAGAACTGCCAACCTTTTGGTTAGCAGCCTTATCTCTTAACCACTGTGCCACCTGGCTTCCATCTGGTCAGCATACAGATTGAATAAGTATGGTGAAAGGATACAACCCTGGCACACACCTTTCCTGATTTTAAACCACTCAGTATCCCCATGTTCTGTTCGAATGACTGCTTCTTCGTATATGTACAGGTTCTACAAGAGCACAATTAAGTGTTCTGGAATTCCCATTCTTCTCAATGTTATCCATAATTTGTTTGATTCACATAGCCAAATGCCTTTGCATAGCCAATAAAACACAGGTAAACATCTTTCTGGTATTCTCTGCTTTCACCAAGACCCATCTGACATCAGCAATCCCTTGTTCCATGTCCTTTCCTGAATCCACCTTGAATTTCTGGCAGTTCCCTGCTGATGTGCTGCCTCAACCACTTTTGCGTGATCTTCAGCAAAATTTTACTTGCGTGTGACATGAATGATACTTTTTGATAATTTTCACATCCTATTGGATCACCTTCCTTTGGAATGGGCACAAATATGGATCTCTTCTAGTTGGTTGGCCAAGTAGCTGCATTCCAAATTTCTTGGCATAGACGAGTGAGCATCTCCAGCACTACACATCCAATTATTCAAATGTCTCAGTTGGTATTCTGTCAATTCTTGGAGCCTTGTTTTTTGCCAATGCCTTCAATGCAGCTTGAACTTCTTCCTTCAGTACCATTGGTTCTTGATTATATACTAACTCCTGAAATAGATCTTGTTGGTACAGTGAATCTGTGTATTCCTTCTATCTTCTTTTGATGCTTCCTGAGTCATTTAATATTTTCCCCATAGAATCCTTCAGGATTGCAACTCGAGGCATGAATTTTCTCTTCAGTTCTTTCATCTTGAGAAATGCAGAGCATGTTCTTCCCTTTTGGTTTTCTATCTCCAGGTCTTTGCACATGTCATCATAAAACTGTACTTTGTCTTCTTGAGCTGCCCTTTGGAATCTTCTGATTGGAGTTTTTACTTCATCATTTCTTCCTCTTGCTTTACCTACCGGACATTCAAGAGCTAGTTTCAGAGTCTCTTCTGACATCCATTTTGGTCTCTTCTTCCTTTCCTATCTTTTTAATGACCTCTTGCTTTCTTCATGTATGATGTCCTTGAGGTCATACCACAACTCATCTGGTCTTTGGTCATTAATGTTTAATGAGTCAAATCTATTCTTGAAATGGTCTCTAAATTCAGGTGGAATATACTCACCTGAATTTGACTCTCATGGACTTATTCTAATTTTCTTCAGCTTCGACTTGAACTTGCATAGGAGTAATTGATGGTCTGTTCCACTCCATGGCCTTACTCTGACTGATGGTACTGAGCTTTTCCATCATCTCTTTCCACAGATGCAGTCAATTTGCTTCCTGTGTGTTCCATCTGGTGAGATCCATGTTTATAGCCACCATTTATGTTGACGAAAAAGGTATTTGCAAAGAAGAAGTCATTGGTCTTGCAAAATTCTATCATGCAAGCTCTAGTGTTGTTTCTATTACCGTGGCCATATTTTCCAGCTACAGATTCTTCTTCTTTGTTTCCAACTTCTGTATTTCAGTCACCAGTAATTGCCAATTTATCTTCATTGCATGTTTGATCAATTTCAGACTGCAGAAGATGATAAAAATATTCAATTTCTTCATCTTTGGCATTAGCCATTGGTGTGTGATTTGAATAATAGTTGTATTAACTGGTCTTCCTTGTAAGCATATGGATACTATCCTATTACTGACAGAATATACCTCAGGATACATTCTGAAATGTTTTTGATGATGAATGCAATGCCATTCCTCTTCAATTTGTCATTCCTGGCATAGCACACCATATGATTGTCTGATTCAAAATGGCCATACCAGTCCACTTAAGCTCACTAATGCTTAGGATATCAATGTTTATGTGTTCCATTTCATTTTTAAAGGCTTCCAATTTTCCGAGATTCACTTAGTACACTCCACGTTCCTATTATTAATGGATGTTTGCAGCTGTTTCTTCTCATTTTGAGTTGTGCCACATCAGTAAATGAAGATCTCAAAAGCTTGACTCCGTCCACGTCATTAATGTCTACTCGACTTTGAGAAGGCAGCTCTTCCTCAGTCTTATTTTGAGTGCCCTCCAAGATGAGCCGAGGGTCTCATCTTTTGGCACTATATCAGACAATATTCCGCTGCTATTCACAATGTTTTCACTGACTAATTTTTTCAGAAGTAGGCCACCAGCTCCTTCTTCCTAGTCTGCCTTAGTCTGGAATTACCTTTGAAAATGTACTTGTATTTCTAGAAAATATTTATAGAAAAAATATAGAAAAGGCCTCTAGATTCTGCTCATAATTTTGATATATATTTCAGTCTTCTAAATTTCTCACTACTTTCCTTAAATTCTGTAAGAAAATAATTAATTTGAAGTATCCTTGAAACGTTCTCAGATCAAACGTGCCACGCCGAAGTATAATTTGCATTCAGCCACTTATCTCTATTGAATGTAAACAAACAAAAAAACAAAATTCTTCATTCTTATTATAGGAATAGTGAATAAAACCAAAGTTACAATAAAGAATCTTGGCTTATGTACAATTTAGAAAGTGTTTATCTATAATTGAGAATTTTTAAACATCACTTAGACTTAAGAACAAAAGATTTTAAATATGACAAACTAATATATTTATGGAGCCCTGGTGGTGCAGTGGTTAAGAGTTATGGCAAGGTGCTAACCAAAAGTGGCAGTTCGAATCCACCAGCTGATCCTTGGAAACCCTAGGGGACAGTTCTACTTTGTCGTATAGGGTCGCTATGAGTTGAAATTGACTTGAAGGCAATGGGTTTGGTTTGGTTTGGTTAATATATTTATTGTTCATGTCTCTTGATGAAAAGCCACATTTGATTGGCTCTAAAAGAAGTGAAATTATAGGAAAAACTGAACTTGTTATTTGTAAAAATGGAGTCAATTTTCTAATCTCTAAAAAGTTGATTAAGAAAAATATTCCACAATATGCTGGCAACCTTGTCTGCTTATATATTTCTTCTCTCTGACTCTAACCAGCCTCCTAACTCTCATTTAATCTCATGGAATTTGCTGCCTCAAAGCTTTCATGGACATTATAGGCTATGTGAAAAATCAGTGTTTCCCAAAGCACGGTGCTTGTATAATACTGTCGTTGTCGTTAGCTGCCATCACGTAGGCCCCAGACTCATGGCAACCCCAAATGTTACAGAGTAGAGCTTCTCCATAGGATTTTTTTTTTTTTGGCTGTAATCTTTAAGGAAGCAGTTTGCCAGCTCTTTATTCTGCAGAGCTGCTGAGTGAGTTCAAACCGCCAACTTTTGGTTAGCAGCTTACTGCAAACCACTTATGCCACCCAGGCTCCTCTGTATAACACTGATGGTATATAAAAGTTGCAGAGAAAAACAATTTTTATTTTGATAATTTCATCTTTATTTTAACATAGAGTAAGGAAAAAAATGAGAATTACTGCATCAAACATGTCCTTTCATAGAAATTATTGTCTAAAATGAATTTAGGATGTACTGTGACCAGTCTTCTCAAGATCCTCAATTGCTTTGGTGCTCCAGAGGGCAACTAGACTTCAGACAGAAGTTTTAGTCACTACTGTGTGCTCAGACTTCCAGCAACCATCCCATTATCCTTCACAACTCCATTCATCTCAACAGCATCAGCACCCCAACCTTCTCAGATCCCCTCACCTTCTCTTGATTAACATTTTCCTAATCTTCCAAATGCTCTGCACGTTCCCTAATAAATACTCCTCTCTCCCCTCTATCTCCGACTTCCAAATCCTTCCACAGTGCTTTTTGGAATTCTTATGTCATCAACAGCACACGTTCCTGCATCCTCAACCTCTTCTATGAATGTTTCCTTTACCACCAAACTCTTACTGAAACCTCACTCTCTCCTGAGAACGTTGATTTCCTGCTGCACTTTCAAGTAGGAACCAATTCTTTGTTTTTCTCTTTCTCCCATACCCCAAGTACCTTAGGGCCTGGAGCTACAGTAGCAGCACTCTTTGCTTTCCATTCTCCTTCAAAAACCTCAACTCCTTTAAAGTACACCATCAACTTTTACCACTCTTTACCTCTCCCCTTTATTCTCACTTACTAATAGCCACTCTACATCATTTACTGATGACATCAGCAACTAGCTCTTAACTCCTTCTCCATATTCTTTGAGATTTCTATAGTCAAGTGCCTTATTCATCCCAAATCTTGGCCTCTTAGTTCCTATAAAAAAAATACTCCTTAACAAAAATGATCTTTCCTTCGACTTTGGTCTTGATTCACTGCCATGTCCTCTAAAATTCGGGATGAATCCCATCATGTCTCACTTTCTGCTTTTACCACTAACACCTCAGCCATGTCACTTTTTTGGTGGAGCTATTCCTTGGATGTGGTCATAACTCCAAGAGCTGTGGATGTGGTCATAACTCCAAGAGCTGTATCTCTTTCAATATGTGGGTTTTGATATCCCTTTCATTGAAAATCAGTTTCTCTCCTTCCAGTTCTCTTCTCCAGAACATTAATCCAGCAATTCCCTGAGCACAGTGACCCCTTCAAACCATGATCCTATTTTCTTTTTCTCATCTACTATCCCCTTTCCTCATTTGTTCTCTTATTTAGCTTACATTCCATAGTTCAGGACAAAATCACTCCTTTGCAAACACATTAACTACCTTTCCCCTTTACACCATGGTCAAACTTGCCTAATAAAACCGCAATTCATGTTAACCCAACTGTTTACTTACTTTACACCTATACTGCTGCAGCCGAAAGTTGCTAAAGAAATTATGCAACTGGGTCAGCTGACTTATTTATTTGTTTATTTATTTATTTTTTTTTATTGTGCTTTAGGTAAAATCTTACAGCTCAAGTCAGTTTCTCATACAAGAATTTATACACATATTGTTATGCGACCCTAGTTGCTACCCCTATAATGTGACAGCACACTTTCCCTTTCCACTCTGGAATTCCTGTGTCCATTCAACCAGCTCCTATCCCTTTCTGCCTTCTCATCTTGCCTCTGGACAGGAGCTGCCCATTCAGTCTCCTGTATCTACTTGAACTAAAAAGCACACTCATCACAAGTATCATTTTATGTTTTATAGTTCAGTCTAATCTTTGAACAGTTGGTTTCAGGAATGGTTTTAGTTCTGGGTTGACAGAGAGTCCGGGGCCATGTCTTCTGGGTTCCTCCAGTCACAGTCAGACCATTAAGTTTGGTCTTGCTGTGTGAATTTGAGTTCTGCACCCTGCTTTTCTCCTGCTCTGTCAGGGACTCTCTGTTGTGTTCCCTTTCAGGGTAGTCATTGGTGGTAGCCAGGCATCATCTAGCTCTTCTGGTCTCAGGCTGATGGAGTCTCTGGTTTATGTGGCCCATTTTGTCTCTTGGGCAAATGTTTTCCTTATATATTTGGTGTTCTTCGTTCTTCTTTGTTCCAGGTGGGTTGGGACCCATTGATGCATCTTAGATGGTCGCTCACTAGCTTTTAAGACCCCAGGTGCCACTCACCAAAGTGGTATGCAGAACATTTTCTAATAACCTTTGTTATGCTAGTGGGCTTAGATATCCCCCAAAACCATGGCCTCCAAACCCCAGCCCCAGTTACTTTGCCCCTCAAAGTGTTTGGTTGTGTTCAGGAAACTTTTTAGCTTTTGGTTTAGTCCAGTCCAGCTGAGTTCCCCTGTATTGTGTGCTTTCCTTCTCTTCACCTAAGATAATTCTTGTCTGCTATCTACTTGTGAATTCCCTTCTCCCTCCCTCCCACCCTCGTAGCCATCAAAGAATGTTTTCTTCTATGTTTCAACCTATTCTTGAGTTCTTGTAGTAGTGGTCGCACACAATATTTTTCCTTTTGCAACTGACTAATTTCACTCGTCATAATGCCTTCCAGATTCATCCATGTTGTGAGATGTTTTGCAGATTCATCATTGTTCTTTACCATTGCGCAGTATTCCACTGTGTGAATATGTCATAATTTGTTTATCCATTTGTCTGCTGATGGGCACCTAGGTTGTTTCCATCTTTTTGCTATTGTGAACGGTGCCCCAATGAAGATAGGTGTGCATATATCTATTCTTGTGATGTCTCTTATTTCTCTAGGATATATTTCAAGGAGTTGGATTGCTGGATCATATGATATTTCTATATCTAGCTTTTTAAGGAAGCGCCAAATCAATTTCCAAAATGGTACCATTTTACATTCCCACCAGCAGTTGTGGTCTCTCCACAACCTCTCCAGTGTTTATTATTTTGTGTTTCTTGGAATAATGCTAGCCTTGTTGGGGTAAGATGGTATCTCATTGTAGTTTTGATTTGCATTTCTCTAATGGCTAATGATCAGGACTAATTTTTGTTGTTGTTGTTGTTGAGAATATACACAGCAAAACAAACACACCAATTCAACAGTTTCCACATGTAGAATTTGGTGACATTGATTATGTCCTTCAAATTGTGCAACCATTTTCACCCTTCTTTTCTGAGTAGTTCATAGTTCATTAACCAAAACTTACTTCCCCCTAAGATTCCTATCTAATATTTCGAGTTGTTGTTGTCAAATTGATTCCATGTAGATATTTCTACATGTAAAAAGAGGGTAATGTTCAATGGAGAAATATTTTACTAGTTAAGCTAAACTGTTGTTTGGTTTTAAGACTGCAGGGGATTTTTTTTTTTTTGTTTAAGGTTTAAAGATTATCTAAGGGCAATAGATTGAGGGGATCATCCAGCCTTTATGGTTCCAGAAGGTCTAGAGTTCATAAGATTTTGAAATTCTATTCTGCATTTTCCCCCATTTGATCAGGAGTCTTCTACAGAATCTTTGATCATTTTAGCTTCATCATGAACACTTATCTTAAAAGTACACCTTCACCTTGTTTTCTTCCTCATTTTCCTTTGCTGGTATCTTCTTCTTTAGCAGATCAATAATTTCTAAAATGATCCTGCTCTTTGCCCTTAGTCTCTTTCCTTCCTTATACTCATTCCCTTTGTAGGAAATATCATCTTACTCAATGGCTTAAAATACTATAGTACTTAGATGACTCAGCCCCCACAACAAAGAATTATCTGGCCCTAAATGTCAATAGAACCAACACTTAGAAACATGGCACTAAAGTAATGCTTAATTTACAGAAAAAATGCCTAAATGGAAGAAAGAATTATTAGGAATAAACGATAAGTATGTAGTTATAAAAATCAACTGTATAAACAATATTTCATTGGATTAAATGACAGAACTAAACTGGAAAAAAACAGTATATAAATTGTGGAGTAATTAGCTTTCTAATGTGTTGTTATTATTCAAGAGGAGGTTAGATATTGTTTATATTTATACTTTGTTAAATTATGTATACATGTTACATTTTCTAGGATAAGGAGTAAATGGTTAGTTCTGCAAATCAACGTAGAAAAAAATTAAAATAAGACCAAAAATATTTTAAAGAGGAAGGGGAAAATACTTTTAAAAAGTGGGAAAAAGTCAAAATTGTGAAAGAAATAAATCTGGGTATACTAATAATCATGATAAATTTAAGCTTAAAGACAAAGATTATCAGATTTATACATAAGTAAAAAGGACCACTAGTGGCACAGTGGTTAAGTGTTGGTCTGATGACCAAAAGGCCAACAGTTTGAATCCACCAGCTGCTCCACGAGAGTAAGATGTGGCAGTTTGCTTTCGTAAAGATCACAGCCTTAGATGCCCCATGGAACAGTTCTGCTCTGTCCTATAGTGTTACTATGAGTGGGAATTGACTGGACTGCAATGAGTTGGTTTGTTTTGATTCGGTTTGGTTTTATATACAAATGAAAGTACAAATAAAATTAGAACTATGAAAAAAGATAAGTCAAGTAAGGCCAACCATAAAAAAAAATATATATATATATATAGTTACATTAATCAGAAAAAATATAGACCTAATACTCAAAGCTAAATCTAAAGATATTACAGACATCAGAATTAAAAAATGATCAATACACATGATTAAGATTTATTTCACTAGATAATTATAAATATGTATATAACTAATAATATAGCTGCGATAAATATAAAGCAGAAATGTATGGAACTACAAGAAAAAAATACGTAACTAATGATAGATGACTAAAATATACTTGAATAAACACAAAGCAAAGAATGACAGAACTACAAGAAAAAAACTTATTAATCCTTTATCATTGTGGCAGATTTTAACACAGTAATTAATACATCAACAGACAAAAATGCTAGGGAGACAAAACATTTGACTAACAAAAACAACAAGCTTGATTCAATAAAATATATAGAATATTGCACACATCCCTTTTAAGTACAGAGGAAACATTTACAAAATGTGACTAGACGGTAGGCCATAAAATGAGTCACAACAAATTTCAAGAGACTGAGGTTGTGCACACCACGTCCTGTGATCACAATAGGATTATCTTAACAATCAGTAGAAAAAAGATAACCTGAAGATTGTTGTATATTTGAAAATGTTAGATATACACTTCTAAATATAATTCAAAGCTCAAAAAAGAAAAAAAAAATGTAACTTAGAAATGACCAATAAAAAAAATATATTAAAATGTGGGGAACTAGCTTTCTCCCATCACTTTTTATTTCTACCATAAGAAAGAGCATATGCCAGAGAAGGGTTGCGGACTCAGTACCACTCCTGGAAACATAAGAAATGGGGAACTTAGCTGATACACTGTTGAACCAGCACAGTCATGTAACATGAGGAAGAAATTAGTGTTTTTACTGTAAGCCACTGAGACATCGAGATTCTTGGTTAGTGCAGCAAAACAGATTAAAGAAGCAAAACTCTGTGATAATCTCCAATTGAGGAAGAAAAAAATTTGATTAAATGTCTCATAATAAAAAAGGTACTAGCAAAGCAGAAATGGAAGAAAATTACTTAAAACTTTTCTGCAAAAAAACGAAACTCTATATATAAAAATACTTGACGCATTTTCTTAATGATGAAATATTGAAACTTTAAGATTGGAACAAGAAAACATTATACATTAAACTGAAGGACCTACCCCACATAGTAAGGCAAGGAAAGCAAACTGAATATAAAAGGATTAGAAAGGAATAATTTACAGGTGATATATACGAGAAAAAAATTTTTAAAAAGTATACTGATATTTAGAATTAATAAGAGAATTTAGCAAGTTTGCTGGGAACATATTAATGTAAAAACTAGTAAAAAGTTTTTACAAAAAGTAGCAAAAATAAATAATAACAACAAAAACTACAAAATGTTTAGGTATAAATCTAACAAAAGATATGGGTATGACCTTTATGAAGAAACATTTTAAACTTTAATGAAAGGCCACCTGAGTAGAATGAAGGGGCACTTAAGTAAAAAGGAGCAATATGCCATGTTCTTGCATAGGTAGACTCAATATCATCAGAATGTTATTTCTTCCAAAATTTAGCAACAGAATCCATGCAAGTTCAATAAAAATTCCCAAAATGTTCTTTGTAGAATTTAAAGCTGATTCTAAAATCATTAAAGAAATGCAAAAGCTTAAGAATGGTCTGGACACTTCTAAAGAAGAATAAATTTGGGAGATCTATTCATCAGGTATCAATATTCATTAGCAAGCTACAATAATGAAGAGATGTGATATTAGCAGAGGGTTAGCCAAATAGAGCAATTTAGCAATATAGAAATAGTAGAAACATTCCCACACATAAGGAAAAATTCCTATGTAACAGAGTTGACAGTGAAGATCAGCACATAAAAGCATGGGTCATTTTATTGGGAAAATATGAATATTTAGTTCAAAGCGTATTCAAAAGTCAACTCTAGGTGAATTAAAGATTACTTATGAAAGTCAAACTGTAAAACTTTTACCAGTCAATTTGAGAAAATATCTTTATGACCTTGCAAAAAGGAAAGATTTATTAACCAAGACCCCAAAGGCATTAACCATAAAAGCAAATATTGATTAATTTGGCTACAATATAGACCTTCAATTCATCAAAAGACAACACATACCACTTTAAAAGTCAAGCTAAAAATTGGAAAAATATATTTACAAGAGTAGTTAACACAAAATTCAACTGCAGAATACATACAAGCAGTCCCCGGGGTATGAATGATACCTGTTCCTAACTGTCTTTAAGAATTTTAGGGAAGTCAGAACAGTTCTTATTTAGCCCTACTTTAGTGCAAGAACAGGTTCAAAGTCTTTTCAATGATTTAAAAGCTGCACATGCAGCAAGCGATGGTGACTGTGATGAAGAATTTGTTGCAGGCAGGGGTTGGTTCGATCATTTCAAGGTGAGGGCAAATGTACAAAACATTAAAGGGCAAGTAGGATTTGTCCATAAGCTGGACATTCATAACCGAGGGACTGCCTGTATTGGGCTCCTATAAATCAGTAAGACTACAACAAACAGCGTAATAAAAAATAGGCAAAAACTATGGACATTTTACAGAGCCAGATACTCAAATAATTAATAGATATATTAAGAGATGATCAACATGATTACTAATAAATAACGTGCAAATTAAAGCTGCAATGGGTTAGCGTCTCATGTTCATTAAATTGACAAAAATTAAGAAGTCAGATAGCACCAATCATTGGTAAGACATAGATCTACAGGAATCTTATAAACTACTGAAGGAAGTGTAAATTGGTGCAACTACTTGGAAAAATAAATTTTGATTATCTAATAAAATTAAAACATCCAGAACCTATGATTCAGAAATTCCACACATAGGTATATACCCAGAGAGACTCTTAAACAGGAGCACCTGTAGACATGTGTAAGCATGTTCACAGCAGGATTGATTGCAACAGCAAATAACTAGAAAAAATATACGTATGTTAAATATTCGATAAATGCAGTATATTCACACAAATGTATAACAGTGGTGAAAATGAATGAAATCTTGTTACACGTATCAGCACACAAAGAAATATAACAATCATAATTTTGAACGAAAAACATGCAAGGTGGAAAAGAATCATGCAGTATGTTTCCACTTACATGAAGTTCAAAAACATTCAAAACTTAACAATGTATGGTTTACAGGTTTCTTATAACTTTAAAGAAAATCAAGGAATGACGTACACAGTAATACTCCTGGCTGGGAAGAAAGAATTTATTAAAGTGGACTTCGAATGTTCTGTTTCTCAAACTGAGTAGGGGTACTTGGGTATTTATTTCATTTTAATTATTCTCCATAACTTTTACACATTATAACTACTATTTTATGCTTGTTAATTAATTAAGCAAAATTTTTATAGCAAAAATCAAGAAGGTAGTATGCAAATGACTAAAGTTTTAGAATCAATGGAATATATCAATCAAGATTATATGTTGTTGTCTCATGCTTGTTCACTATACTATTAGTATATTAAAGATGTAGCAAATAGCTCTTCAAAATAGGACATCTGAAGAACTGCATAGATATAGATAGATAGGAAAGCAGCGCTTTAATCTTTATTTAATTGCAGTGTCCTTTCCTAACCACCTCCTCTCCAACTTTTAAATTAACTTGAAGGCTAAAAATCAGACATGGTGTGTGCTTTAATATCTTATAATCCTGTGCTTACGAAAAGGCTTTCTTCAAAAGGCTCTGAGCCACCTGCAGGAAAGCATGTTAGTATCTAGGAAGAGTTCTCAATACATTGAAGACAATCAGGAAGGATGCTATTAAGTAATCCAGTAGGAACTGTCATTAAAGTCACACCCAAATCTCTGTTCAACTTGAATAGACAGCAATCTTACAATAAAATAAGTATATTTCATGCTCTTATCATTTATGAAATAATTATAAATTCTTGGCCATTTAGGAATGTGGACTTAGGAAACCACCAAGAGAAATGCCAAACCCTATAGCTGCATAAGAAGAGTGTCTACCAAAAATGGGACAAAATAGCAAGAGCAAAATTGAACTTTCAGCAGCAAGCAAGGCATTTCCAATTTCTATGTCTAGGAGATAGTCAAATGCCACAGCTGACATTCCCTGATGTTTCTGAAGTAATTTCAAAAGGAATCCAGAACTAAGTGGTGCAAACAGAAGTGTCATGGAGAGCTCTAGTAGTTATTCCTGTCATGGGTTTCAAACTTGAAATAAAAATGAAGTCTCCTAAAGAAACTTCATAAAAAATCTTTTCCTATTCTCTACTATTACAAAAGGTTTAATTCTGTGATAGAATCATTCTCACTCTCATGTCTGATGTGTCTGATGCTTCCCTGAGAAAAATTACCCATGGTGAAAGAATTTTTAAAGACATCATGAAAGTAAATAAATAAACAAGCTTTTGCCATATTGCTTGAAGACAGGAAAATAGCAACATGTAGGACATGTTGCTGTATTTATCTACATGTAGGACATTTTCTAAAATATTACTCTATAGTACAAAGTAATTATTATTTCATGATGATTAATTTTAACAATCCCTTCACTTGTTTAATTGAACCAAGCAATTTGGTTAATAATATAAGAAGATTGTCTTAAATGACTGAAATAATTGCAGTCAGTGGTGCTAATGAATTTTGACAGATTATTTAGGGGAAAGTATAGAGAAACGGGGGCAATATTTTGCTTATCTATTTTTTTATAATTTTTTTTATTTTTGTGTTGTTGAGAATATGTACATCAGAACATACACCAATTCAACAATTTCTACATCTACAATTAAGTGGCATTAATTGCATTGTTTGAGTTGTGCAATGATTCTCACCCTCCTTTTCTGAGCTGTCCCTTCTCTTTTAACATAAACTTACTGCTCCCTAAGTTTCCTATATAACCTTTCCAGTTATTGCTGTCAATTTGATGTCATATAGATAGATATTAAAAGAGCATTCTTAAAAGAATGCTCAAGGAAGACATTCTTTTTTAGTTAAGCTAAACTACTGGCTTATCTATTTATCCAGAAGTAAAGTGAAAAACAGGAACGGCGTGTGTCAGGGTTTATCATTTCACCATAATTAGTCGATCTGTATACTGAGCAAATAATCCGAGAAGATAGACTATTCGAAGAAAGTGGCATCAGGATTGGAGGAAGACTCATAAACAACCTGTGATATGCAGATGACAAAACCTTACTTGCTGAAAGCAAATAGGACCTGAAGTACTTACTGATGAAGGTCAAAGACTACAGGCTTCAGTATGGATTGTACCTCAACATAAAGAAAACAAATATCCTTTCAACTGGACCAATAAGCCATATCATGATAAACAGAGACTATATTGAAGTCATGAAGGATTTCATATTACTTGGGTCCATAATCAACACCCATGGAAGCAGAAGTCAAGAAATCAAATGATGTATTGCACTGGGCAAATCTGCTGCAAAAGACCTCTTTAAAGTGTTAAAAAGCAAAGATGTCACTTTGAGGACTAAGGTGCCCCTGACCCAAGTCATAATATTTTCAATTGCTTCATATGCATGTGAAAGCTGGACAATGAATAAAGAAGACCAAAGAAGAACTGATGTATTTGAATTATGGTGTTTGTGAAGAATATTGAATAAACAATGGACTACCAGAAGAATGAACAAATCTGTTCTGGAAGAAGTGTAGCCAGAATGCCCCTCAGAAGCAAGAATGATGAGACTGCGTCTCATGTACTTTGAATGTGTTATCAAGTGGATATGTTACTTGGTAAAGTAGAGGGCCAGCAAAAAAGAGGAAGATTCTCAACAAGATGGACTGACATGGTGGCTGCAACAATGGGTTCAAGCGTAACAACAATTGTAAGGATGGCACAGAACCAGGCAGTGTTTTGATCTGTTGTACACAGGGTCGCTGTAAGTTGGAACCAACTCAACAGCACCTAACAATAACAAACAACATAGTGACAAAAGTCTGAAGTCCTGAGATTGAATGAAGAAGATGAACACAAATTTTCTCTAAAATTTGGAATGAGAACAACAGGCACTGGATGCCTTTGCATGATAATTGAGCTCAGGAGTTTTATATTCCAACATGGGCTTTAAGAAGTACAACTATATTCTGGGGCAAAATTGGAAATAATAGGTCATAGGTGATTAGAAACAACATCACTGTATAGATAACTTTGAGGGCAAGTTTTCAGAAACAGAGTGCTCTTTCTAGCAAAACTGATATGAAGCCCTTGAGATGGAATAGGAAGGTATCATGGATTGAACTGAGTCCCCCCAAAATATGTGTCAACTTGGTTAGGTGGCTGTCCATTTTGTGACTGTAGTTTTATGTTAAAGAGGATTAGGGTGGGATTGTAACACCCTTACTAAGGTCACATTCCTGATCTAATGTAAAGGGCATTTCCCTGCAGTGCGGCCTGTACCACCTTTTATCTTACAAGAGATAAAAGGAAAGGGAAGCAAGCAGAAAGAGGGACCTCATACCACCAAGAAAGCAGTGCCAAGAGCAGAGCGTATCCTTTGGACCTGGGGTTCCTGCACAGAGAAGCTCCTAGTCCCGGGGAAAATTGATGAGAAGGATTTTCCTCCAGCTCCGACAGAGACAGAAAGCCTTCCCCTGGAGATGATGCCCTGAATTTGGACTTCTAGCCTACCAGACTGTGAGAAAATTAATTTCTCTTTGTTAAAGCCATCCACTTGTGGTATGTCTGTTATGGCAGCACTAGATGACTAAGACAGAAGGGAAGAGTTCATACTATAGGAATGGCCAAAAAGTTTCTCAGAACACTAGTTTTGCTTGTATAGCTTTCAGAGTGAATTGTTATCAGGTAGCCATATCTTTAGTCACCCCACAGAAATGTTCACCATGTAACATTGCAATATTTTCAGGTTTGCATGTGTACGCTAATATGCATGTGTGTATTTAATATATCAGAGAACATTGTTAGATGATTGAGATATATTGTTTTAATTTAAATTATTTGCACATTATGCTTTGTAAGGGGGGCTACTAAAGTTTAAACTCTTAGAGTTATAACCAACATTTTATATTAATCCATCCCCAATGTACTAATTACTGAAGCACTCTGAGCTATTGCTTTAAAATATGAGAGCAATTTAGAGAGTTAAACCCAGAACAACAGTGTCAAACTATGCATTTTCTTGCTTTTATGTTGTGAGTCTCACATTCAATTTTTCCTTTATATCATTATCTTTATTTTGCATCCATTTAGCAACCCGAGTCATGTGAAAAATACTTCAGTGTTGTTTTTAATTATCTGTCTTGCAGGGTGAAAACCAAGGCAGGGTTCAGCTTTATGTTAATTGATACATCATGCCTTATTTATTTTTCCACCCCGTAGTTCTCAATTTTAATGACCTTCTGAAATATCTTTCTGTATTTGATTTAATTTGCTTTGTAAAATCATTTAAAAAAACTATTTCAAATCATTTAAAGTTTGTTATGTCTTCGAGATTTACATAATTTAAGCATGTGGAAAATTAAAGTTTCTTTACAGAAGTAGAAAACATGCCATATATATACTTTGGAGACAATATCAATAAAGAATAAAGCATTTTTCAAGATAAAGAATGGCAATGTGTAGCTAATTGGCATTATACAATTTTAATGGCATATAATATTTGACTTTATAGACTCAGTAGTTCATGCCAATTCACTTTTAAAGATTAAAAGATCAAGAATTGTGCCATGATTATTCCCAGCGGAGAGTGGAAAGTGGGATTATGACCACATAGTGGACCACTCTCCCTCTAACAATATTTTTATTAAAGTAAAAGCTGTCTGTAAGTCTTGAAGAGGAGGAGAAGGCAGGAGGACATGATGAAAAGAGAAAGATATAATCTGAGAAATGTGAGAAAAGAGAAAAAGACATAGTTGCTAGGCAGGCTGCTCATTGGTGGAGTCAGTAGGACTTGGGGTGGAATGAAAGGAGTGAGATTTACGTAGTGTTTATATAATACAGGAGAAACTTAAATCTGTTTTTCTTTTTTAGCACCAGTTGAATGTCTACGAAATTAGTAGATGCAGAAATTATTCATCCCATGTCAATCTACCCATCCATTCATTTGATATATATTGAGCTCCAATAACTGGGCATTGTTGGGGTTATGTGCCATAGAGTCGATCCTAACAGCGACCCTATAGGACAGAGTAGAACTGCCCCAGAGGGTTTCTGAGACTGTAATCTTTATAGGAGCAGATCACTAGGTCTCCCATGGAGCCATTAAGTGGGTTCAAACCCCTGACCTTTCAGTTAGCTGCAAGCTCTTAACCACCTGGGCTCCTTATCTAGACATTACGGTGATGACTAAACGATATCTATGTACTATGCTCACAGACTTACCAATTAGTGGAAGACTGCCATTATCCCAATATGTATACAGATACATATATAATTATAATCATGATCCTTCTATGGAGATGAAGTTCTAGATTCCAGGACAGCATTCATCAGGATCTCAAATCTGGTATGGGAAGCCCAGAAAAACAGCATTATAGAGTAGTCAAGAGCCTGAGTTCTGGATTCTGAGAGTTTTGGATTTGGGTTACTTACTGGCTGTGTAGCTTTCTGTTACTAAATTTTCTAAGCCTTTGTTTACTCATTTCCAAAGTGGATATGATAATAGTATTTTAGGGAATTTCTGTAAAAATTAATGAGAGAATAATCTGAATAAAGGAAGTTCGGGAGTGGGATCAGGAAAAAATCTGAAGAGTTGGTAATGTTGGTTAGTAGATCATGACTGATGGTTATCATGATAATATACATCACAGTTATTCTTTAGTAGTTATAATATTCTTGATACTTAATCTTTAAAAATATTTTTTTAGAAAAATTAAGGGAAATAAGATGTCAAAAGAATTTTGCATGTTGGTTATCTATATGGGATAAGATTGTACAAACTTTCACTTTCTCTATAATTTATTTTTGAATCCTTTTAATTTCTGAAAAGGAACATATAATGTTTATATTTTGAAAAAAAAAAAGAGATAAAAGAAAGATAAATAAAGAGTGATAGTATATGTAAAGTGTTTAACCCAGAGTATTCCTGTGAAGGCCCTAAGCAACGGGGCTGGGCCCACATGGGAAACTTGAAAGACCAAGGTATGAAGGAAGCTTAGGAACATGGGAGAGAGTACCTCAAGTCAGGGCAGGCAAGTAGGGAGAGGGCCTTGTTGTCCAAGCTAAGTTCGGGAAGGACAGGGTTTCAAGAAGAGAACAGACAATCATAAATAAGTACAAATTGACTAGAATTAACTGTCAGGTAAGAGCTGTGTAGAGAAGAGGTTCAGATCTATATAAATTTGTATAAGCTCACTGGTTCTCTAAGGTATTCTCCTGGAGGTGTCCCCTGGAAGTCATATATCTATTTTTAACACTATATACTTTGAGCAAACTATAAGTCTTTATGTATTTGATATAAGCAAAGTTTAGGAATAACCTGCTAAGTCAAAAAAGCAAGACTACTTTAAAATCAATACATAAAGTAAAACTCCAGGTATCATCTGGTGGGATGGACCTAGCACTCCCCAACCATCATCCATCATTTCATTACTGAAGTTACATATGAGAACCACTGCTGTAAGCCAGAGGTTAGAGCTCCAAAGTGTTCCAGAGAGATGGGGTTTTCAGTACATGTGCTGAAGATACCAATAGAGACATAGGCAGAGACTGAATGAGTTAGTAATTTTCAATAATAAGAGAAAGAAGCAGATTTTGATTCTCAAGATAATTCAATTATGGTCTAACTTACATTTCTAAGGTCACTCATTTGAAAATGTTGCTCATTCACGATATAATTCTAGTAACAATCCTTTTAAACCGCAGATTATGTTTAACAAAAGAAATAGCCAATAATACTTTCAACTCATTTTAGTGTCCAGTAGTTTCAGCACATCTAATATCATGCAACATTTATTAAATAATATTGAATGATAACAGCAGTACCTGCTCTTTAGTCACCCATTCATTTTACTGATATTCAATTAATCACTCTGTGGAAGGCAAGGCACAGGAATGATATGCTGTTGTGATTATGCCCTGGTAAATTGTTTTTCAGACAAATATTACATAACTTCTCATTCAGTTTTTCTCAAACAAGGGTCACAGTCATATTTGTGTGATACATGTGAAAGGGAGCTTTCAAATGTTCTGTATAAGCATCTTTTCTAAAATTGAATTTCAATGATAATATAAAAAAATTAATATAGGTCTACACTTTGTCAAAGTGACCTTCGTCATGCTGTGGTTAAGCACTTGGTCAGCTGTTGGAACCCACCAGCCACTCCTTGGGAGAAAGATGTGGTAGTCTGCTTCCATCAAGATTTATGGCCTTTGGAATCCTATGGGGCAGTTCTACTCAGTCCTACAGGTCAATATGAGTCAGAGTCAATTTGATGGTAGTGGGTTTGGTTTGCTTTTGGCATACTCGATCAAAGGAGCCCTCGTGGTGCAGTGGTTAAGTGCTTGGCTGCAGGCTGCTAACAGAAAGTTCGAAAATTTGAACCCAGCAGCTGCTCTGCGGGAGAAAGATGCGGCAGTTTGCTTCCTTAAAGATGCAGCCTTGGAAAACCTATGAGGCAGTTCTACGCTGTCCTACAGGGTTACTAAGAGTCAGAACTGACACATGGTAAAGGGTTTGGTTTTTTGTTTTTTTAAATACTTATTCATATGGATTATTGCTTCCTAACTGGTACTTCCAGGAGCTATCCATGCCTCTTTTTCTGTCTGTGGTTTTCATGGAGTTGGTGCCACATGGTACTTTTTAAAATTTCTCTAGGGAAGTGGTAAAGCAGGGCAAGTAATTAAGAATGTGGACTCTGGAGCCCAACCTTTTGGGCTTAAACCCTGCAACTTCAATTTACATGCTGTATGTCCTTGAGTAAATTACTTGACCTCTCTGTAGTATATGTTTTGCTATGCATATTCTCAACAATAAAAATAAAATAAAATAAATTATAGAAAAAAGAAAAACAATGCCTGCTTTATAATGTTACTATGAAGATTAAATAAATTTATTCCACGTTAAACACTCAGAACAGTACCCAGCTCACAGTAAGCATGTAATAAACTTTAGTTATCATTTTTAAGGGAAGATGAGTGCGCTTAGCACATAAATAATAATTCTGCATTCAAGAAAAAGCCAAATGGTGTTAGAGAGTGCTGTAAAAAAAAAAAAAAAATTGATTTCACAGTAGTTCAAAAAGAGAAGAGCGGTAAGAGTCGAGTAGTCATGGATGATGCAATAGTATAAGCAAGAGACATACATAAACTAGTGCTGGATGATGTTTGTGAAGGATGGTGGGAGTAGTGATTGGGATGGGGCACAAGGGAAGGTTATGGTTGATGGTAATCTATTTCCTGACCATGAGTGTGTTCGTTGTGTGATAATTCAGAAAGCTGTACACTTATGATTTGTGCACTTTTATCTACGTATATTTTACTTAGTTTAAAAGAAAGCGAAAAAGACTTCTTCCTCCTGTCCTTCCAAAAAACTCATGCCTTCGTAGTCAGCACCATATCCATGCTAGATGAAAGTGGTTTAGTATGGACAAACACATAAATAAATAAATAAATAATAAATCCTATTAATGTTGCTAATTGAAATGTTACTTGGCTTTGTAGTTTTGTTTATATTTCATGAAAATTCAGATTTTATGATTATAACCAAAAAAAAAAAAAAAAAAAAATCCAAACCCACTGCTATCAAGTCAATTCTGTCTCATAGCAGCCCTATAGAACAGAGTAGAACTATACCATAGAGTTTCCAAGGAGCAGCTGGTGAATTCAAACTGTGGACCCTTTGGTTAGCTGTCATCTTAACCATTGGGCCACTAGGCCAAGCATAACAGGAGGTTATCGCTAGTTGTAAGTGTGAATACATGTTTAAGCAACATAAAGATAGTTCAAATCAAGACTAGAGGTATGTAATGTAAGGTATCCTTATGTTATGTAATTTGCTTTGATGCATTCAAGAGAACATGAATTAAAAACTAAAAAGGCATAAAAGATAAAGTTCTGAAAATCTTAACTCCATGACACTTGCTTCATGATACTGGAAATTATTTTTCCTTCTGTTTCCTTCTTTTAGGGTTTGGTTAGAGTGAACTTATCCCCTGTTATGGACTGAATTGTGTCTCTCAAAAATATGTGTTAAATTTCTGGCTTTGTACCATAAATGTGATACTGTTTGGAAATAGGGTATTTCTTTTGTTACATTAATGAGGCCATATAAGTGTAGGGTGGATCCTAAACCTAAAAATTTCTGAGTTATAAAAAGACCAGAATAGACACGGAAACACTCACACACCAGGGAAGACACATGCCACGTAAGGATCATCTACAAACCAAGGAATGACTAGGAATTAAGTAATGGTCAGGGCTATCAACCAGGAGGAAATTGACATGGCCAAGGCCCTGATTTCAACTTTCGGCCTCCAGAACTGTGAGAAAATAAATTATTGTTCTTTAAAGCCACTCATTTGTGGTATTTGTGTTACAGCACTAGGTAACGAAGACACCTCCATCTCAAAAGTAAAGTCATAAAGCTGCATTTTTTAATATAATTTTTATTTATTTTGTTGTTGAGAATATACACAGCAAAACATACACCAACACAACAGTTTCTACATGTACCATTTAGTGATATTGATTACATTCTTCAACTTGTACAACCATTTTCACCCTCCTTTTCTGAGTTGTTCCTCCTCCATTAGTATAAATTCACCACTCTCTAAGGTTCCTATTGAATCTTTTAAGTTGCTATTGTCCATTTGATCCCATATAGTTTTTAAAAGACCATAATGCTCAACTCGGACTTTCTTTTTATCAATTAAGCCAAACTAGTCTTTGATTTTAAGAATGCATCAGGGAATATTTTTGGTTTAAGGTTTAAAGGTTATCTAAGGGCAATAGTTTAAATAGTTTTCATCCAACCTTTATGGCTACAGGAAGCCTGAAGTTCATAAAAATTTTAAATTCTGTTCTACATTTCCCCCGGTTTGATCAGGATTCTTCTGTGGAATCTTTGATCAAAATGTTCAGTAATGGTAGCTGGACATGATTCAGTTCTTCTAGTCTCATGGCAAAGGAGGCAGTTGTTCATGGAGGCAATCAGCCAGGCATTCCAGTTCCTCCTCCGATTCCTGACTCTCCTTCTTCTGTTGCTCCAGGCAAATAGAGACAAATTTTGTTCCTTGGATGACTGCTTGTAAATTTTTAAGATATTAGGCACTATGCAACAAATTAGGAGGTAGAACATATTATTTGGCCAATTAACTGGGATATCCCATGAAAACATGACCATAAACTTTCAAACCAAGAAACCAAATCCCATTAGGTTTTTTGTTGTATAGGCAGCCTCAGCAGCTATACTTATTATTATTTTTTTTGCCATTGTTGCAAATATATCACACAACTCTTGCCAATTCATCTTTTTTAAGGCGTACAACTTATTGACTAAAGCTGTATTTTTGACAGTCCTAAGGTACTAGTTTTTTTTTTTAAGATGGGACTATACGAAGACTTAATGAAATATCCAGACTTCCCTTCTTTCTATTTCAGTAGGTATCCATTCACTGAATAAATATGCACCTGAGTGCCTATAGGTGCCAGGTACTATCCTAAGGATTGCTATGTGCCATCAAGTCGGTTCTGACCCACAGAGTCCCCACATACAACAGAACGAAAAACTGCCTGGTCCCGTACTATTGTCACAATCCTTTCTATGTTTGATCTCACTGATGCAACCACTTTGCCAATCTATCTCATTGAGGGTCTTCCTCATTATCACTGACCCTCTACCTTATCAAAGATGATGTCCTTCTTCAGGAATTGGTCCTTCCTGATAATATGTCCAATGTATGTGAGGTGAAGTCTTACCATTGTCCCTTCCAAGGAGCACTCTGTCTGTATTTTTTCCAGGACAGACTTGTTGGTTCTTCTGGCAGTCCATGGTATATTTAATATTCTTTACCAACATCATAATTCAAATGCATCAATTCTTCTTTGGTTTTTCTTATTCATTGTCTAGCTTTTGCATGCATATGAGGCAACTGAAAACATAATGGCTTGGGTCAGGCGCACCTTAATCCTCAAAGTAACATCTTTGCTTTTTAGCACTTAAAGTGGTCTTTTCCAGCAGGTTTGCCCAATGCAATACATTTTTGGATTTCTTGGCTGCTGCTTCCATGGGCATTAATTGTAAATCCAAATAAAATGAAATCCTTGACAACTTCAACCTTTTCTCTGTTCATCATGATGTTGTTTATTGGTACAGTTGTGAAGATTTTTGTTTTCTTCATGTTGAGGTGCAATCCATACTGAAGCCTGTAGTCCTTGACCTTTGTCGGTAAGTGCTTCAAGTCCTCTTCATTTTCAGGAAGCAAGTTTATGTCTTCTACACTTTACAGGTTGTTAATGAGTCTTTCTCCAGCCCTAATGCCACATTCTTCTTCATACAGTTCAGCTTCTTGGATTATTTGCTCAGCACACAGATTGAATAAGCATGGTGAAAGTATACAACCACGACACACACCTTTCCTGATTATAAACCCCAAAGTATCCCCTTGTTCTGTTCCAACAACTGCCTCTTGGTCTATGTACAGGTTCCTCATATGCACAATTTAGGTGTTCTGGACTCCCCGTTCTTCATAACGTTATCCATAATTTGTTATGATTTACACAGTCAAATGCCTTTTCATAATCAATAAAATACAGGTAAATATCTTTCTGGTATTCTTTGCTTTTAGCCAGGTTTCATTTGAGATCAGCAATGATATCCCTCATCCCACTTTCTCTTCTGAATCAGCTTGAATTTCTGGGAGTTCCCTGTCCATGTACTGCTGCAACTATTTTTTAATTATCATCAGCAAAATTTTACTTGCTTGTGATGTTAATGATATTGTTTGATAGCTTCCTCATTCTGTTGGACCATCTTTCTTTGGAATGGGCACAAATGTGGATCTCTTCCAGTCATTTGGTCAGTTAGCTATCTTCCAAATTTCTCGGCATAGACAAGTGAGCACCTCCGGGGCTGCATTCATTTGTTTGAAACATTCAGTTGGTATTCCGTCAGTTCCTGGAGCCTTAGTTTTTGCCAAAGCCTTTAGTGCAGCTTAGATTTCTTCTGTCAATATCATCGCTTTTTGGTTGTATGCTAGCTCCTAAAATGTGTGAATGACAACCAATTCTTTTTGGTACAGTGACTCTGTGTATTCCTTCCATCTTCTTTTCATGCTTTTTGCATCATTCAATATTTTCCCCAGGTAATCCTTCAGTATTGCAACTCAGGGCTTGAATTTTTTCTTCCATTCTTTCAGTTTGAGAAATGCCAAGTATGTTCTTCCCTTTTGGTTTTCTAACTTCAGGTCTTTGCACATTTCATTATAACACTTTATTTTCTATTCTTGAGCTGCCCTTTGAAATCTTCTATTCAGCTATTTTCCTTCATCATATCTTTCATTTGCTTTAGCTATTCTATGTTCAAGAGCAAGGATTAGAGAGTGAGAAATTGTAATACACACATCTAGTGTGAATAGCAATGGAAATCTGCAGTTCAAAGATCATGTTTAGAAGCATAAAATCTTGTTATTGTTTTTATCCATTTCCTGCAAACTACAAAAATTGATTTATTAGTAAGTCTAGTTGTTCTGAGAGGGAAAGAAGAGTTATATGAATTTGAGAAACTCTGTAACAAAGTCTTTAAGTCTAGTATTCCACAGTCATAGAACAGGCAATCTATTGTTTGAGGGCACTGGGATATTATGTGTTGATAAAGTGATATTTATTATCTTTTTAAAAGACACATATGTTGTAACATAAAATATTGGAGGAATGTTCAACACAATGTTATCCATGGTTATTTTTGGGTGGTGGGATTTTAGAAAAGTTTATTTTTTTCTTTGTGCTTTCTATAACTTACAATTTTAAAGAAGACATAATTGCTTTTGTTATCATAATTGCTTTTGTTATTGTAAATTATAGAATCTGAAACTAAGTATAAAAATTTACCAGTAGACCCATCTGTATTTCCAACAATCAATAGCACCATACTTAGCTTAAACCCACAGAGAACTATCATTTCCTGAATGTTCAATAAATGGTTTGTTAATCAATACAATTCAGTTTAAGAAAGACTTTCTTACATGGTGTACTGCACTAAATTTGGCTTGCTTAATATATGAAAGTATAGATTTTTTTCACATTCATCTTCTCAAGGGCAAAGATCAAAAATAGGTACAGAATAAAGATGATGCTGAAATAAAAAGTGTTGAAGCTCACAGTTAAAAGTTTTAAACATTGTTAGTATGAGAAAGTATAATACAAAAATGGTTTTTCTGCTTAATGAACTGTAACTATTGCAGGAAACAAGGAGGCGATAGTGAGATTCATTTACAGAGGGACGCATTACAGTCTAGTATGTAAGAACTGTCTGTCATTTCTGTGAAACAGTTAAAAAGTCAGGTTTTTTAAATGTACATTCGTGCCCATTCCAAAGAAAGGCGATCCAACAGAATGTGGAAATTATCGAACAATACTATTAATATCACACACGTAAAATTTTGCGAAGATCATTCAAAAAAGGTTGTAGCAATACATCAACAAGGAACTGCCAGCAATTCAAGCTGGATTCAGAAAAGGACGTGGAATAAGGGATATCATTGCTGACGTCAGATGAATCCCGCCTAAAAGCAGAGAATACCAGAAAGATGTTTACCTGTGTTTTGTTGACTATGCAAAGGCATTCAGCTGTGTGGATCATAACAAATTATGGGTAATGTTGTGAAGAATGGGAATCCCACACACTTTATTGTGCTTATGTGGAACCTGTACATAGACCAAGAGGCAGTCACTGGAACAGGATAAGGGGATACTGAGTAGCTTAAAAACAGGAAAGGTGTGTGTCAGGTTGTATCCTTTCACCATATTTATTCAATCTGTATGCTGAGCAAATAATCCAAGAAGCTGAACTATATGAAGAAGAATGTGACATCAGGGTTCCAGGAAGACTCTTTAACAACTTGTGATATGCAGATGGCACAACCTTGCTTGCTGAAAGTGAAGAGGACTTGAAGCACTTACTGACAAAGATCAAAGATTACAGCCTACAGTATGGATTACACCTCAATATAAAGAAAATAAAAATCCTTACAACTGGACCAGTAAACAACATCATAATAAACAGAGAAAAGGTTGAAGTTGTTAAGAATTTCATTTTACTTGGATCCACAATAAATGTCCACTGAAGCAGCAGTCAAGAAATCAAACAATGTATTGCATTGCGCAAATCTGCTTCAAAAGACCTCTTTCAAGTGTTAGAAAGCAAAGATGCCACTGTGAGGACTAAGGTGCCCTTGACCAAGCCATGGTATTTTCAATTGCCTCATATATATGTGAAATCTGGACAATGAATAAGGAAGACTAAAGTAGAATTGATGACTTTGATTTATGGTATTGGCGAAGGATACTTAATATCATGGACTGCCAGAAGAATGAACTAATTTGAATTGGAAGAAGTACAGCCAGAATGCTCCTTAGAAGTGATGATGGAGAGGCTTAGTCTCACATACCTTGGACACATTATCAGGAGGAACCAGTCCCTGGAGAAGATATCATGCTTGGTAAAGGAAAGGATGAGTGAAAAAGCAAAAGACCCTCATTGAGATGGATTGACACAGGGGCTGAAACAATAGGCTCAAACATAGCAATGATTTTGAGGATGGAGCAGGACGGGGCAGTGTTTCTTTCTGTTGTACATAGGGTCACTGTGAGTTGGAACCGACTTGATGGCACCTACCAATAACAACATCATTTGATAGTCAAGCAAAGCATAAAATTGACTATTTGGAGAGAGCAAATATTTTTAAAAATTAATTTAATATCCTTAGATTTCTGAGTTAAAAATTCCTTATTTAGAAAAATTTCTCACTTAGAAATCATGGTATTATAGAGTTGAAAGTAGCATTTTTACTTATCAACTATAATTTGCTTCTTTTTGAGTATAAGGCATCGATATTTAAAGAAATCAAGTGATTTGTCCAGTCACCCAAATGGTAAATGACAGGGCCCATTTTTTAACCCTGTTATATTCCCTTATGTTTCTGTTTATTATGTCTAAAATGATCAATAAACATTCAACCAACTTCTTCTACTATACTGTTATAATTTATAAATTACGGTTTTCAAGTATTTTCCCCCTTTCTTTTTTTATGTTTTGTTTATAAACCTAATGTCATATTTAATCTAAGCTCTTGTGGCTCACTGAGTATATTTATACTTCCGAGAAAACTATCCCAACATGCCAGAATTCACAAACGTGCGTCAAACCGAAGATAAATCTAACAAAATCAAGGAGTCACACTGGAAAACAGTATAATTTCCTAGTATAAAAAGACTTTTCCTGAATGCATAAATTAGTTTAGTCGCTGTATTCAATCATACCACTTTCTGGTATCAACAAGCATTTACTAAATACCTGCTGGGTGCCTAGAAAAGTATTAGGTGATAAGGTCAATGCAAAAAAAAAAAAAATGGACCAGCTAAATAAAATATCTTATTTAGCTGATAAAATGTACAATTAGAAAATTGGTATAATGACAGTATGCAAAAAAACACTAACTGAATATATTCTAGTACCCAAATGTATAGTACAAAACCGACTTGTTAGAGATAGTCAGAAGAAAATACTGGAATGGCTCTGTGGTGAACCTGGAACAGAGGTGGTGCTGGGAGACTGATAGATTTTTGAGGTGGAAACACATTACATTAGGGGGAAAATGGAAGAAAAGGGATATACAAGCAAATAGAGATTTTATGTTTGGGGAGCAGAGATAGAAGTGACTGGTGTGAATGGATATTTCAAATGTATCGGGAAAAATAAGAGGAGGCCAAAGTGGAAAGTTACGGATGCATCTGAGAGGCTAATGCAATCACTCAGAGAACTGTGCCAGCGCCTGGCCCAGAAAGCAGAAAGAAATGGTCCAAACATGAAAACAGATCAAATGACCCAAACCTTCATAATGATTAGTTGTCATTTATCCAGTCAGAGAAAATAACACAAAACAGCAAGACAAAATGTCCTTTGCCAAAATGAAAAATCTACTCATCCAATTTTGATCCTTTTCTTTCCTAAAAGGAGACTGATAATCTGACTAGAGTGGAACCAAGAAATTTGAGTTTAGCAGTTGTTCTCTAACATTTCTTCCCAGGTCATAAGTTATTTTTAACGGAAGAAGTCATCTGGGTAAAGGAAATCGAAACATAACGAGTGAAAGTGCATTCCTTGGGCTATTGGGAACAGTTTAGCGAATGCAGGGGCAATAGCATTACTATCTGACACGGATAAAAATTTTCTTTCTGAATTTTGTTGTCATACTGTATTCTCCTTTACAGCAAAAGAGTTAAGCACTAAGTAAAAGCAATATCTCAATTTCAAACCCTTAAACTTAAAAACATCTTCACTTTCTCCTTCATCTAGGAGGTAAAAAAAAACAAAAACAAATATTCAGACAAATAACCATTTTGTCACTCACAGATATTTTACAGGGAATGTATCAATTAGTGTGTGTGTCTGTCCACTGTGTTCTGTTTAATGAGTCAAGGAAGTATATGATGCATTTTATTGTGGTAAAATAGGTGTAACAAAAAGTCTGCCATTTTAACCATTTAAAAATGGTGAATATATTTTTTTATTTTATTGTGCTAAAATACACATAATAAAAATTTTACTATTTTCACTAAGTGTAGAATTTAGTGACATTAATTATATTCACTATGTTGTGCTCTATCACTATTATTTATTTGCAAAAATTTCTGACATCTCCCCAAACAGAAGCTCAGTACCTCTTTGACAATGAATCCCATTCCCTTCTCCCACCAGCCCCTGGTAACCACTAACAAACTTTTATTTGTAAGCATTTGTAATTCTAGTTTTTGCTAATACCCTCTCCCCAACAAATGAAAATGATTTATTTGAGCCTGAGTTAGTAAGTGCAAACTATATTCTATTTTTTTTCTGGAGACAATGTCATCAACCTTGACTAGTCATGTTATAAACGTGTGTGATGGAAGAAGAACTCATGGATCACTTTTTACAAATCTCAGTCTACGAGAGATGCAGATCAGTTAGGTCCCAGGGAAGGCCTGGGAGGGCTTCATCTAAATATCTGAACTAAGCTGTAGCTCTTAAGACAACTGTCAATCTTTACTTTTCTTCTTTGAAATGTTCCCTTTCATCCCTTCTGTAATTCCATACTTTCTGTCATATATCATCATTCTTGATGCCAAGGTCTTATTGGCCTAGCCCTTGTAGGTCTGGACCAGACAAAACTGCCTAGGCCAGTACAGATTCTTGGGGGTCACCAGCCTGCCTGGAATACGAGCAGCTCCAGATGAAGTTTGACTAACTGCTTGGAGAAGAACAATTTTCTATACATCTGAATCCTCCAGATAGCCAATAAAGCCCATGAACAGTATGGGGAAATGTTTTTCTTTAGAAAAAAGCATTTCTATCACAGAGTGGAAACCCTGGTGGCATAGTGGTTAAGTGCTACGGTTGCTAACCTAAAGGTCGGCAGTTCAAATCCGCCAGGCGATCCTTGGAAACTCTATGGGGCAGTATATCACAGAGTAGTTATGGCCATTAGCTGTCCCCTGAATTCCCTCTCTAGATTTATCAGGGGCGTCATGAGGAGGAAGAAATAAAAAAGCTAGCATCCAACTATCTTTTCTTGGTAATAAAAATGCCAGTTAGGAAGAACATGGCTGGTAACAAACTCAGCCTTAGAACTGACCATGACTGATGAACTTTGGACAGTACCTAAAAAGTATTACTTTCATGTTGCACCCTCTCACTTCCAAATTGATGACATTTTGCATTGAATATGGCAAGATATCATCGCACGTATTTTGGACATGTTCTCAGGAAGGACCAGTCCCTGGAGAAGGACGTCATGCTTGGTAAAGTAGAGCGTCAGGGAAAGAGAAGAAGGCCCTCAATGAGATGGACTTATACAGTGGCTGCAATGACAGGCTCAAGCATAGCAATGACTATGAGGATTGGCGCAGGACTGGGCAGTGTTTCATTCTGTTGTACATGGGGTCACTATGAGTCGGTACCAAGTAGATGGCATCTAACAACAACTTATAATAACGAAGGAAGCTTTTAGCTCAGTACTGGTAGAGAGCTGGGGCCAGCTGAAAATAGTTCATAACAGCTCATACCTCTCCCAAGAGATGACTGTTATATTTTCAGGAATTATGTGAGAAAGCGGTTTTAAAAAAGCTATTATTAAAAATTAAATTATATAAATTTATAATAATTATATCTAAAATGACAGTAGCAAAAAAGCCTTATTTTCTAGTTATTTTATTATATTTTACTATTATCTGTGCTCTTGAGTTTTTTTATACCTATTTTATCTGTATGGTACAAATACTTTATAATTGTATATTACTGTGTATTTCTTCTCAACTTAGCGTTCAGTAATGTCACATTGGTAGTTTGAGATCAACCATGTTTGAAGTACTTACACTACACAAATTGGCAAAAAATATAAATCTCCCCATAGAATGCTGCTTATTAAACATTTACCTGCACACCACTAGTAAACCAAACCACTAGTAAGGACCCATAATTTTGAGAGCTGAGCTGTAAGGCAGAATAAAGAATGTGTTAATTTCAATTTCAGCTTTTTCTTGCATGAAAATCACTAGGCTGAATAGTACATTCAAAAGATAAATTTCTAAATAAATAGCCCATATACCTTTCTAGTAAGCAAAAACTACTGTGTTCACACTCCCAGTTACTTTTATCAAGCATTTCATCAGGAAATTTTAATTAAAGCAAAGTTCACTGCATAGGGGGACAATTACTAAGCAAATTTACCAGTGATAATTTACAGTATAGAGAACTAATATTAAAGTTTTCATAATGAAATAAAAACTTATTAAGTAATTAAGAGGCTTAAAGTTTCTACCAAGGTATTTCATTGCATTAGACAGGAATATGGGTTAACTCAATTTAGGACGCTCCATTTAAGGTCAATTCACAGTTTTCTAAGGGAGCAAAGATTTATCAAGCAATCCAGTATAACTCATTCTTTTGCTGTTATGAATTTCAAACATGTAGATAAAGACAACTCAGGAATGACCACAAACTGCCTTCTGTCATATTTATTCCTGAACATATGTTCACTTGCCATTGTCAAATTTAAGTTTAGGAGAAAGATTCATAGATTCCAACTTCTCACTAATAAAGTTCTACTGGCACCACCCCAAGAAGCTGTGGTGGCACAGTGGTTAAAGCACTTGGCTGCTAATGGAAAGGTCAGCTGTTCAAACCCACCAGCCCCCCATGGGATATATATGGCAATCTGCTTCAGTAAAGATTTAAAGCCTTGGAAATACTATGGGACAGCTCTACTCTGTCCTATAGGGTTGCTATGGGTCGGAATCGACTGGATGACAGTGGGTTTGTTTTGGTGAGCACCACCCCATAATTACATAATTCTCCATCAGGTCTTGGATTCTTCTGTGTCACTCCTAGTTGGGTTATCTCCTCTCCTGCTTCTAATTGTTGATGGATATGTAGAGGGATTGGCCTGCTTCCTGACCATGTACTTCACTCAGTGGTGTTATTTTCACACATGAATGATGGAGGTGAACAATTAAATTGTTAGCAATTTAACTTCCTAGAATCCATTGATATTTGTTTTTGAATTTTTTATACACTGTTTTTTATTGCTCTAGGTCAGTAGTTTGTTGTTGTTGTTTTCCCTAACCTGTGGAAACCTTAGGTTTGAGTGAATTTTAACCTATAAACTCAATTTGAAAATCTGATCAAAAGGAATTGTTCAGCATGAAGGATAAGAATATTGCCTTTCACCCTCATGGAGGTTTTATGTGTATAATTCTCATTAACTCGATTCATTCTTCCATGAAACTTTTTACAGTAGCAAACTCTCATGAAATGAAGAATTATGGGGAAAATAATATTTTATTTGATAATTTGTGCTATTAAAATTGCTGAATCTGTCCACTTCAGTAAGTTCAGGAGTGATATAATTGGTTATGCCATAGCTGCCCGTGGAAAACAACCTTTGTTGTTGTTAGATGCCATCAAGCTGACTCTGACTCATAGAGACCTTACGTATAACAGAATGAAAAATTGCCTGGTCCTGCGCCATCCTCACAACTGTTGCTATATTTGAGTTCATTGTTTTACCCACTGTGACAATCCATCTCATTGAGGGTCTCCTTCCTTTTTGTTGACCCTCTATTTTACCAAGCTTGATGTTTTTATCTAGCAATTGGTCCCTCCTGATGACATGTCCAAAGTAAATGAGATGAAGTCTAGCCATCCTCACTTTTAAGGAGCATTCTGGCTGTACTTCCTTCAAGGCAGATTTATTTGTTGTTCTGGCAATCCAAGGTGTACTCAATATTCTTTGCAAACACCACAATTAAAATATGCCAATTCTTTGGTTTTCCTTTTTTACTGTCCACCTTTCACACATATATGAGCCGATTGAAAATACAATGGCTTGGGTCAAGAAGGTTAGAATTTCACATATGCGTGACATCCATTATAAAATCACATTGCAATAAGGCCTAAAAATTGTTCCTTGATCTTACATTTCCTCCCCCTGTCCCTCAACTGAATAGCAAACCAAGACTACCTGTACCCTTTGACAAGTTTCTTCAAAATACAGATTATTTTATAGGTAATCTTATATTTTTTCAAGTCAAATATTGCTGCTCTATGGCTTTTCTTTACCAGTTAATAAGAAAATGATGACATCAGTCATTTGAAAGAATGTGAAACAATTATGTTCTTTGAGGAAGATGTTAAACACCAACTTCCCTGGGGCTCTTAGGATTTGATAGAATTTTCTTGAAAAAAAAAATTTTTTTTTTTTTCTTGATAGCTTAAAAGTCTCACCAGTTTTTCCCTAATGATTTCTACCGCTGCTGATCTATTGGAACTGTGACATGCCTAATTGTGTTTAGTTTTGCAAATATGATAGCCTGTATCCACTTATCATTATGGCCATGACACTAGCATTGTCTAATGGAAATTAACATTAATGTGAACAACATAAGATTTCACAATCAAAGTTAGATCATGGCTACCATGAATTGTGGATCTCATGTCAGACTTCCTCAAAACAAAATTACCTGGTACATGCACATGCACACACATATACACACACAAATTTCTGTATCTGAAATATCAGCTAAAGTGTTACACACACATGCACACTCACAAGCACACACACATACGCACACTCACATTTTTCTGTACCTGAAATGTGAATTAAAGTGTTTGAGTACTTTAATAAAAGGATAAACCCATTGTCGTCGAGTCGATTCCGTCTCATAGCGACCCTCTAGGACAGATTAGAACTGCTTCATAGAGTTTCCAAGGAGCACCTGGTGGATTCGAACTGCTGAACTTTTAGTTAGCAGACATAGCTCTTAACCACTATGCCACCAGGGTTTCCCTTAATAAAAAGATAGCATATTAAAATTTGAAAAGCCTTTTTGACAGCAGGAACAGTTTGCTTACTGCTGCATTTTTCTACTGATAAATCCAGTAGATAAAAAGGAGTCTGTAAATAATTTGCTTTTATTTTTCCCTCTATTATTGTTTTAGAGTATATGCTGGAATAACACTGTAAAGAACAAGAGCAGTACTTGAGGTGAGCTGGTAAAGGTTGAGGAAAATTCATATCTGTGCTTTATTTTCAGTCATTGGAAAAGAAAACAAATACTGGTATTCAAGAATAGGGAACCACATGAGAAAACTTAGAAACCACTTCAAAAATAAATGTAATCCAATAAAAGTAAACATTGTAAAGTAGCCAGGAAACTGAAAGCAGTCCAGCAAAAGAAAGTGGAAAAGAGAAAGAGAGACACTGGAGAAGGGAGTGTTGGCGTTCCAAAGGATACTTAAAAAAGAATTAAAATAAGTAAGTGAAGGAAAAACTGCACGGTCATTTATTTTGTTTAATTGTAAAAAGGTAAATGATTAGATTTGGGTTATATCTATATAGATATTAATGCTGAAATGTCCACATGTTAAGCATATTGGCTAAAGGGAACAGGGTATCTTGGGAGGAAGAGACCCTCTAAGTAGTTCATGTACATGAGCTATTTGATAACCAGAACCAGCTGCCATCAAGTTGACTCATGGCAACCCCATGTATGTCAGAGCAAAGGCTTGCTCCTGATAAGGTTTTCAATGGCTGATTTGTTGCAAGTAGATCACCAAGCTTTTCTTGCAGGGCCCCTCTGGGTGGACCGAACTGCCAATATTTTGGTTGGCAGCTGAATGCTAGTAACCATTTGCACTAACCAGGAGTATACGATACTATACGATACCAGTCTTTTACTTACTATATGATATGATCATGGTATGATCACCTATATTCTATTCATAATCAGAATAGTTATGCAAGAGAAAAATCACTAATGGCGGAGCTTGAGAATTGGCAATATATCACTTATTAATGAAGTTGGCAGGAGTTTTTTTAGGATGTGAGCAGGAAAATATTAATACAAAACCTTGTTAAAAAAAAAGATAACATTTGTTATTTAATGACTAAAAGGAATGAGAATGATTTCCAAATATCTGAAAAATATTGTAATAATATAAGCTGAACACAAGTATTAAAGCTTCCTTATATTAATAGATATAGAAAAAAGGAAGACAAGCTTGTGTCTCAGAGGAGATTACAGATAAGAACTCAATTAAGGTATTATGTGTCAAAGAAAGAGTACTTTATTGCTGTTAATTTTGAATGGTGCAGTTATTTCATAATTTACTAAAAAGGCTGCAAGGATTAATGAGATAGTATTTTCAAAGCCCCTTAAAGAAAGGTGCTATACAAGTATAAAGTCTAGCTATTAACAAGTATCTACATATTTTAATGATCTGTATCCTCATATTGAAAATGTATTTGAGGAACTATAATTAATCACCACAGTTTTAACTTTTTTATCTTTCAGTAATTTGTATAATATCAGACCCAGCACTTAAGAACTTGTGAAATAATGAACATACATTTACTCTAGCTTGCAGGCTGGGCTTTTACAACTAATAGTAAATAGTATCCAATGTCATAGGGAAAGATATCTGCAATAGGTCATTAATACATTAATGCAGAATTCAAATTTGCTCTCCACTATTTCAACAATTCAGCTTTATGTAGGGTCATTTCATTTCACTCTGGAAGAGGGGCAGTAGGCATTCATGATCTTTGTAGTACTGAACACTTGGAAAACGTCAAGCATGTGATGTGTGTGTGTGACTGTGTGTGTGTACTTGATTCTTACATGAAGACTCTGAGCTCTTATGATTCTTTAAGTCCCGGACTCAAAAATCTGACTCCACAGACACTGGGAATGAGTATGCATAACCAGGTGCTGTGTCATGGATTCTTGCTCTTCCCAGAAATGTCCTTGCCCAAGAATGAAAAACAGGCTTTAGCAAAATAATTAAGAGGAGGTAAGGAAGTATATATTGGAGCCTGGGTGGTTTGTGATCAGCTGCTAACCTGAAGGTTAGTAATTTGAACCCGACCAGCAACTCCAAGGAAAAAAGGCCTGGTGAACAGCTTCTGTGAAGATTTCAGTCGAGAAAATCCTATGAACCTCTTCTACTCTGTAAGACATGGTATTGCCATGAGTTGGGGGCTGATTCGACAACAGCTAACAACAACAACAAGAAAGTACATAATCAGTCATTAAAAACACTATGGAGCACAGTTCTATTCTGACACAGATGGGGTTGCCATGAGTCTGAATCAACTTGACAGAAAAGGTTTAAGAAAGTATATGTATTCCTCACAGTTTTCTCAGGGAGAAGCAGCCAGCCACACAGCCTACTCACACCTCCGGAACCAGGGAAGAATGGTGCTCTTGGCAAAATCTAAGTACTTGCATATATTTTACCACAGCCCCCCTCAACCCCGCTCTCAAACCAGCTACAGCAGCATACTTCCCTGGGCCTGAGATAGGCCCTTTTGAGTGCCTAGAGGCATCATCCCAGCCTTGGAGAAGGAATAAATTTGCAATTGGAGATAAAGAAATTTGCCAGCTCCACTAACCGGGAGAGCTTAGGGAAGAAGTGGCTCCTGTCCAGGCATTAACAGTCCCTGGACTTTGAGTACCTTTCCCCTCTGCATGGACCTGTGTGGGCCTATTTCAGGACAATAGGCATTTGTTGGTAGGCTCCAATTGTTTCAGCTGTGCAGCGGAGAGGTGGGTGTTTGATGTTGACATTACTTTGCCTATTAAACAGGTTCCTCATCTACCCACAAACCCTGGTGGCAGAGTGGTTAAGTGCTATGGCTGCTAACCAATAGGTCGGCAGTTCGAATCCCCCAGGTGCTCCTTGGAAACTCTATGGGGCTGTTCTACTCTGTTCTATAGGGTTGTATGAGTTGGAATCGACTTGATGGCACTGGGTTTTTTTTTTTTTTTTTTTTTTTTGGTTCACCTACCCACATCAGGGGCATAAGGACTGGTAGCTCCACCCAGGTCACCCAGCCGCCTGTGACAAAGGTCCAAGGATAACTGGTACCTCCCAGACCTTACAACCAAAAACATTGGGTGCCCATGGTCTGTCTGCAGAACTCACCCACCTGTACATTCTGGAGAACAGGGACATGCTTTCCTCAGAGACACACGGGGGATGATTCTTAGCCCCCTGCCTTGTTCGGAGTGTGACCACCTGCTACAAAGAGATACCAGTACCTACACCAATAAACCCTGCCACCTGGAAACCTGAGCTGAATTCATATAAGAAAGCTTAATGGACTCCTAGACTGATATACATGATAACAGTTCTAGCAATCTGGGGACAGGACGTCAGAGCTTCAAAGGCAAAAAAAAAAAAATCAAGCTAACTCACTCAAGTAACCCATCTGAGCATATCAAAACAAAACAAAACAACAAGCTATGACATAGTAAGCAAACATAAAATAAACTAATACAATAACTAATAGATGGCTCGGAGACAACAGTCAATATCAAGTCACATAAAGAAACATAAAGAGCATGATCGCCTCAACAAGCTCTCAAAACAAAGAACCAGGGATCTTTGGGATGAAGGTGCCTTCCTGCAATTACCAGAGGTGAACACAAAAGATTAATATACAGAACCCTTCAAGACATCAGGAAGGAAATGAGGCAATGTGCAGAACAAGCCAAGGACACACAGATAAAGAAATTAAAAAGATTTTTCAGGAACATAATGAAAAACTTAATAAGCTAGAAAAATCCATAGACAGACAACAATCAGAAGTTCAGAAGATTAACAATAAAATTACAGGAATAGACAACTCGATAGAAGGGCAGAGAAGCAGATTTGAGCAAGTGGATGGTAGAATTTCTGAACTTGAAAATAAAGCACTTGGCACTAATATATTTGAAGAAAAATCAGATAAAAGAATTAAAAAACAGCAAAGAAACCTTAAGAATCATATAGGATTCTATCAAGAGAAATAACCTATAAGTGATTGGAGTACCAGACCAGGGACGGATAACAGAAAATACAGAGAGAACTATTGAAGATTTGTTGGCAGAAAACTTCCCTGATATCGTGAAAGAGGAGGAGATAACTATTCAAGATACTCATAGAAATCCACCTAAGGTAGATGTTAAAAGAAAGTCACCAAGATATATTACAATCAAACTTGCCAAAACCAAAGATAAACAGAGAAATTTAAGAGCTGCCAGGGATGAAGGAAAAGTCACCTACAAAGGAGAGCCAATAAGAATAAACTCAGACTACTCGGCAGAAACCATGAAGGCAAGAAGGCAGTGGGATGACTTATATAGAAAATTGAAGGAAAAAAATTGCCAGCCAAGAATCATATATCCTGCAAAACAGTCTCTCAAATATGAAGGTGAAATTAGGACATTTCCAGGTAAACAGAAGCTTAGGGAATTCGTAAAAACCAAAAAAAAAAAAAAAAAAAAAAAAACCTACAAGAAATACTAAAGGGAAATCTTTGGTTAGAAAATCAATAATATCAGGTATCAATTCAAGACTTGAACACTGGGCAGAGCAATCAGAAGTCAACTCAGAGAGGGAAATCAAAAAAATAAATCAAGATAAAGAAAAACGCTCAAAACATGGTAACAGCGATGTTACTATGTAAAAGAAGACAACATTAAAACATTAAAGAGGGACTAAGAAATGTAGTCATAGATCTTGCATATGGAGAGGAAGACAAGGCGATAAAAGAAATAAAAGTAAGGTTTAAATGTAGAAAAATAGGGGTAAATAATAAGGTAACCACAAAGGAGACAAACTATCCTACACATCAAAATAACATACAAGAAAAAAATAGAGACTCAGAAGAAACAAAATCAACAACAACAAATATGAGGAAAGGACACTATATAATCTAGTCGGCATGTAAAATTAAGTGGGAAAAAGAAACTGTCAACAACACCCAAAAAGACATCAAAATGATAGCACTAAATTTATACCTATCCATAATTACACTGAATGTAAATGGACTAAATGCACCAATAAAGAGACAGCGAGTGGCAGAATAGATTAAAAAACACGATCCGTCTATATGCTGCCTACAAGAGACACACCTTAGACTCAGAGACACAAAGAAACTAAAACTCAAAGGATGGAAAAAAAATATCAAGCAAAGAACAATCAAAAAAGAGCAGGAGTGGCAATATTAATTGACAAAATAGACTTGAATGTTAAATCCATCATAAAGGATAAGGAAGGATACTATATAATGATTAAAGGGACAATATACCAAGAAGATATAACCATATTAAATATTTTTGCACTCAATGACAGGGCTGCAAGATATATAAAACAAACTCTATCGGCATAGAAAAGTGAGATAGGCTCCACAATAATAGTAGGAGACTTTAACACACCACTTTCGGTGAAGGACAGGACATCCAGAAAGAAGCTCAATAAAGACACGGAAGATCTAAATGCCACAATCAACCAACCTGACCTCATAGACATATACAGAACACTCCACCCAACAGCAACCAAGTATACTTTCTTTTCTAGTGCACATGGAACATTCTCTAGAATAGACCACATGTTAGGTCATAAAGCGAGCCTTAGCAGAATCCAAAACATTGAAATATTAGAAAGCATCTTCTCTGACCATAAGACCATGACAGTGGAAATCCAAAACAGAAAAAGCAGGGAAAAGAAATCAAACACTTGAAAACTGAACAATACCCTGCTCAAAAAAGACTGAGTTATAGAAGACATTAAGGTTGGAATAAGGAAATTCATATAATCCAATGAGAATGAAAACACTTCCTATCAGAACCTTTGGGACACAGTGAAAGCAGCACTCAGAGGTCAATTTATATCAATAAATGCACACATCCAAAAAGAAGAAAGGGCCAAAATCAAGGAATTATCCCTACATCTTGCACAAATAGAAAGAGAACAAGAAAAGAAACTCTCAGGCACCAGAAGAAAACAAATGATAAAAATTAGAGTGGAATGAAATAGAAATCAGAAAAACAATTGAAAGAATTAACAAGACCAAAAGCTGGTTCTTTGAAAAAATCAACAAAATTGATAAACCATTGGCCAAACTGAGAAAAGAAAAACAGGAGAGAAGCAAATAACCTGAATAAGAAATGAGACGGGCGATATTACAATGGACCCAACTGAAATTAAAAGGATCATGTCAGATTACTATGAGAAATTGTACTCTAACAAATTTGAAAACCTAGAAGAAATTGATGAATTCCTAGAAACACACTACCTCCCTAAACTAACACAAACAGAGGTAGAACAACTAAATAGACACATAACAAAAGAAGAGATTGAAAAGGTAATCAAAAAACTACCCCCCACCCCCGAAAAAAAGCCCTGGCTTGGATGGCTTCATCGCAGGGTTCTACCAAACTTTGAGAGAAGAGTTAACACCACTACTACTTAAGGTATTGAAAAGGATGGAATACTGCCAAACTGATTCTATGAAACCACCATATCCCTGATAGCAAAACCGGGTAAAGACACCACAAGAAAAAAAAAATTACAGACCTATATCCCTCATGAACATAGATGCAAAAATCCTCAACAAAATTCTAGCCAATAGAATTCAATAACATCAAAAAAATAATTCACCATGACCAAGTGGGATTCATATAAGGTATGCAGGGATGGTTCAACATCAGAAAAACAATGTAATCCATCATATAAATAAAAGACAAGAATCACATGATTTTATCAACTGATGGGGAAAAAAGCATTTGACAAAGTTCAACACCCATTCATGATAAAAACTCTCAGCAAAATAGGAATAGAAGGAAAATTCCTCAACATAATAAAGGGCATTAATACGAAGCCAATAGCCAACATCATCATAAATGGAGAGAGCCTGAAAACATTCTCCTTGAGATCGGGAACCAGACAAGGATGCCCTTTATCACAACTCTTATTCAACATTGTGCTGGAGGTCCGAGTCAGAGCAATAAGGCTAGATAAAGAAATAAAGCACATCCAGATTGGCAAGGAAGAAGTAAAAGTATCTCAATTTGCAGATGACATGATCTTAAACACAGAAAACCCTAAGAAATCCTCAAGAAAGCTACTGAAACTAATAGAAGAGTTCAGCAGAGTATTGCGATACAAGATAAACATACAAAAATCAGTTGGATTCCTCTACACCAACAAAAAGAACATCGAAGTGGAAATTACCAAATCAATACCATTTACAGTAGCCCCCAAGGCGATAAAATACTTAGGAATAAATCTTACCGGAGATGTATAAGACTTATACAAAGAAAACTACAGTACACTTCTTCAAGAAACCAAAAGAGACCTACGTAAGTGGAAAAACCTGCCTTGCTCATGGATAGGAAGACTTAACATTATAAAAATGTCTATTTGACCAAAGGTGATCTATAGATTTAATGCAATTTTGATCCAAATTCCAATGACATTTTTTAATGAAATGGAGAAAGAAATCACCAACTTCATACAGAAGGGCAGGAGGCCCTGGATAAGTAAAGCATTACTGAAAAAGAAGAACAAAGTGTGAGGCCTTACTCTACCGGATTTTAGAACCTATTATACTGCCACAGTAGTCAAAACAGCCTGGTACTGGTACAACAACAGATACATAGACCAATGGAACAGAATTGAGAATCCAGACATGAATCCATCCACATATGAGTAGTTGATATTTGACAAAGGCCTCAAAACAGTTCAATGGGGAAGAGATGGTCTTTTTAACAAATGATGCTGGCATAACTGGATATCCACCTGCAAAAAAAATGAAACAAGGCCCATACCTCACTCCATGCACAAAAATAGCTCTAAATGGATCAAAGACCTAAATATAAAATCTAAAAAAATAAAGATCTTGGAAGAAAAATAGGGACAATGTTAGGAGCCCTAATACATGGCATAAACAGTATACAAAACATTTTTAAAAATGCAGAAGAAAAACTAGATAACTGGGAGCTTCTAAAAATCAAACCCCTATGCTCAACCAAAGACTTCACCAAAAGAGTTAAAAAGACTACCTACAGACTGGGAAAAAGTTTTTATCTATGACATTTCTGATCAGCGCCTGGTCCCTAAAATCTACATGATACTGCAAAAACTCAACTGCAAAAAGACAAATAACCCAATTAAAAAATAGGCAAAAGATATGAACAGACACTTCACTAAAGAAGACATTCAGGTAGCTAACAGATACATGAGAAAAAGCTCATGATCTTTAGCTATTAGAGAAATGCGAATCAAAACTACAATGGGATGAGAGGGTAGAGGGGGTTAGAAGCTGACAAAATGGAAACGAAAAGAGAGAGTAGAGGGAGAGAGAGGGCTGTCTCATTAGGGGGAGAGTAACTGGGAGTACGTAGCAAGGTGTATATAAGTTTTCGTGTGAGAGACTGACTTGATTTGTAAACTTTCACTTAAAGCACAAAAAAATTATAAAAATTAAAAAAAAGATAAAATTAAAAAAAAACTACAATGATATTTCGTCTCACTCCAACAAGGCTGGCATTAATCCAAAAAACACAAAATAATAAATGTTGGAGAGGCTGTGGAGAGATTGGAACACTTATACTTTGCTGGTGGGAATGTAAAATGGAACAATCACTTTGGAAATTGATTTGGCTCTTCCTTAAAAATCTAGAAATAGAACTACCATATGATCCAGCAATCCTACTACTTGAAATATATCCTAGAGAAATAAGAGCCTTTACACTAACAGATATATGCACACCCATGTTCATCACAGCAACCAAGGTGCCCACCAATGGATGAATGGATAAATAAATTATGGCATATTTACACAATGGAATACTATGCATCGATAAGGAAAAGTGATGAATCTGTGAAACATTTCATAACATGGAGGAATCTGGAAGCCATTATGCTGAGTGAAATTAGTCATTTGCAAACGGACAAATATTGTATAAGACCACTATTATAAGAACTCAAGAAATAGTTTAAACAGAGAAGAAAATATTCTTTGATGGTTACGAGAGGGGGGAGGGAGGGAGGGTGGGAGAGGGCTAACCACTAATTAGACCACTAATTAGAAAGTAGATAAGAACTACTTTAAGTGACGCGAAAGACAACATACAATACAGGCGAGGTCAGCTCAACTGGACTAAACCAAAACCAAAGAAGTTTCCGGAATAAACTGAATGCTTCAAAGGCCACCGTAGCAGAGGTGGGGTTTGGGGACCATGGTTTCAGGGGACAGCTAAGTCAATTGGCATTATAATATCTACTGGAAAGCATTCTGCATCTCACTTTGGACAGTGGTGTCTGGGGTCTTAAACGCTAGCAAGTGGCCATCTAAGATGCATGAATTTGTTTCAACCCACACCTGGATCAAAGGAGAATGATGAACACCAAGGGCACAAGGTAATTAGGAGCCCAAGAGACAGAAAGGACCACATAAATGAGAGACTACATCAGCCTGAGACCAGAAGAACTAGATGGTGCCCGGTTACAACTGATGACTGCCCTGACAGGGAACACAACAGAGAACCCCTGAGGGAGCAGGAGAGCAGTGGGATGCAGACCCCAAATTCTCATACAAAGACGAGGCTTAATGGTCTGACTGAGACTAGAAGGACCCCAGTGGTCATGGCCCATAGATCTTCTTTTGGCCCAGGACAGGAACCATTCCCAAAGCCAACTCTTAAGACAGGGATTTGACTGCACAATGGGTTACAGAGGGATGCTGGTGAGGAGTGAGCTTCTTGGATCAGGTGGACACTTGAGACTATGTTGGCATCTCTTCCCTGGAGGGGAGGTGAGAGGGTAGAGGGGCTTAGAAGCTGGTGAAATGTACAGAAAAAGAGAGAATGGAGGGAGGGACCAGGCTGTCTCATTAGGGGGAGAGCAATTGGGGTATACAGCAAGATGTATATAAGTTTTTGTGTGAGAGACTGACTTTATTTGTAAACTTTCACTTAAAACACAATAAAATTAAAAAAAAAGAACAAAAAATGTGGGAAAACATAGATCAGGATTAGCAAAGTGGAGAAATAAGCTATAGAACTCAGGACAGTATTAAAAATAAAATATCAGAAATGGTAACAAAACTAGAAGGAACATAAAAACAAATTAACACAAAAGATAATACTTTAAGATAAATAGATGAAAAGGGGAGAAATATTTAAATCAAGCTTAAATAGAGAAAGAAAGAAAATGATTTTGAGAGAAAGAGTCAAATATTGGAGATAAAGATCCAAGATATGGATAACAAGAGTCCTTAAAGAAGGAAACCTAAACAAAGTTAACAGGAAAAATAATGAGAACTCTAATTCCAGAAGCCATTCTTGAAGAAAAAAAAAAAAGATTCAGTGCTACATATGGAAATAGCATACCATATAGCTGAGACTATTGTGTAATGACCAGTGCCATGATACATTCATGTAAAATTATTGAACTTTAAAGAAAGAGGCAAAAATCCTTTACATCGTCTAGGCAAAGTCAACATGTGATTTACAAAAGGGAAAATGGAATTATTTTCATACTTTTTAACCACAATGTTTTATGCCCCCCAAAATAGAGTAACATAGTTAAGATGCTCAAAGAAAGAAAATATGAGCCAAAGATTTTATATCTAGCACAACTTACTTTCAAGTATAAAAGGTATAAACTGTTACTGAAATGTAAGAACTAATGGAAGATTATTTCCGTAAGCTCTTCTTGAGGAATCTGCTAGAGAATGAGCTTCAGGCAAGCCAAATGACTAAGAGAAGGCATTGACACAATGTCTGAGATGATCGTTAAACATATGGCTACTTATAGAACTAACAATAAATGAGTTAAAAGGGAGAGCAAATACTGTATGTTCAGATAATGTAGATATAGTATTACCTTAAAATGGATGAGGGGAGACATGGGAGATAATATGTGGAAAAAAAAAGTTTTATAAATGTTTTCCATAATTACATTGAAAGTAATACTAGTAGTATTGTTATTCTGAGTCTGTTACGTGTGTAATATGGAATAAAGTAAATAAGTAATTATGGGTTACTGTAATTCTATCATTTCTAAGTCCCTGAGAACTAGAATTGCTGGTGTGAAACCACAGAGAGGTTAAGTGACAACAACTTAAAAAATCCTGTAGTTCTGATATGAAATGGAAGCATTAGTAGAAACTCATGAGGTATTTTATGAATTTATTTTCTAATGCTGTCTACTGAAGAAGTCTGAAGACAATGACCAATGCAATAGTGATGAGCTTCCCTCACACTCAAGTTGTGGCCTTGAAATATCTAAAGAAACCAAGTCTTCTTCAAGAAAAGGTTGATTTTAGAGCTAGAGGAGAGACTGTATAAATAAGATATAAGGTATCAAAGACTCTAGCAACAACTACTAGTCTAAAGGACTCAGGAGCCAAACTAAATATACTTCCACTACCAAAAATAGAATTATTTGAGCTTCAAAAAGGGTAATAGTTGAAATTGATTGAAACTTTTCAAATATGTCTAAATCCATGAGCATGTAATTATATTTTAAAAATCCAATTGGCCTTTGGAAGATGATATGAAGCCAATTCATTTTATCTTGAAAATTGGTAAATAAATGGAAAGAATTAAGCATTTAGTTTGCCTGTCCTGTATGAACTGTACCACTAGTTAACTAAATTGTAGATGGGGGAAAGTGTCTCTTTATAGAAATATTTCAATCAGTAAATGAAAAAGAAATGATGTATGTTAGTAAACTCCCCAATAAATTAATGGATTTAGGCATTCAAATCAATGATTTCCAAAATCACAAAAAGAGAGGAAACCAAGCATTATGTGACTCAAGAGCAAAGAACATAACACCACTGGTAATCTTGCCAAAGGAATGGAACCTCAGTTTGGTCTGAATCCAGCTGCCAACTTGCAGGAAAAACAGAGGACAGAGAATCATGTTGCATTGCACCATGAGTACGTACTTAACAAATTCAGACTGTGAGACCACTACAAGTCAAATGCCCTGGGCACTTCTGCAAGGAAACTATAAGAAAAATCAAGGGATAGAGGGAGAACCTATAGATTGAGATTTAAAACACACTTTAAATTGAAAAATAATAAAAACCAAACCTGTCAAGTTGATTCTGACTCATAGTGACCCTATAGGGCAGAGTAAAACCATCCCATAGGGTTTCTAAGGCTGTAATCTTTACAGACGAGGACTGCCACATCTTTCTCCTGCGGAACAGCTTGTGGGCTCAAACCACCAACCTTTCCGTTAGCAGCTGAGCACTTAAATACTGCACCATCAGGGCTCCTTTGAAAAATAACAGACAAGACTAAATAAACTATGATGTCCAAGGATGCACATTTTGATGACAAACCTATAAAGAAAATCTTGGAATTGATGACCATTAAAGTAAGGGTAAGGGCTATGTTGTGGGAGGGGAAAGGGATTAAGATTGGTACGTGGACAAGACTTCTGGGGGAGGTGATAAAGTTATATTTCTTGATCTAGGCGGGAATAGAAGAATATTTGTCTTATAATCACTAAGTAAGTTACACATTTTTTGTGTGTGGGTTTTGTATCTGTGCTTTTATAATAAAATGTTAAAAAATAATAACAAGCAGTTGATTGTCTATTACTAAAGAGATTTAATGAGTGAACAACTGGTTTCAGTTTACCTCCAATGATTCATCTTCTATTCTGTTTCTAGTTTTGATTTCTTATCTCTGACTTCCTTTCTAAGAAAAATAACTTCATATGCTTTGTGCCTTAACTTTTGGTCCTGAAAAATAAGAATGTTAATTTTCCAAAGATAGACTGTTAACAGTTTGAGTACAAGATCTCAGGTATTCTAAAATCAGTTTCCACTCCATTGCTCTTGTAGTTCTCACAGCACTTAGAAATTTGATTCAAAGCTCACACTTGGTACAGGTGGACTGAAAAGCATCTTCTGTCTAATTTCCTCTCCTCAAACTTTAAACCTGCTACTCTTCTGTTTCACTTCAGATCCATGAAACATTTAATCTACAAGAAGATAACATTTCACGCATATGAATGGAATACTACAGACATCAATGGAAGTTTTTATCTTATTAAGTTAATGCCTCTCTCTGGAAACGGTATGTACCCATACACTTAAAATTATGGCTTGAAAGTCATGACAATTTATAAGCACTAAATCTCCCTTTTAATTATTCCTTCTGACTCTCTTCTCTGGGTCAGTAAATATATATATATACATATTGTAGGATGACTATAATATGGCTCCTTTTCACTTTCATGGCATAGATTACTCTTTCCCAGGCTTATTAATATGCCATAATCTGAAAAAGCTTTTGCACTTCATAAAAGACTTTCATTTTTAAAAAATAATAGCTCACAACTATACCCAAACCAAAAAACCCAATGCCGTTGAGTCAATTTGACTCATAGTGATCCTTAAAAATCTATCATACTTCAGTAAAGTTCAAAAATTTGGATATTAGGAAGAGCACTGGCTTCAGAGGCAGACCTGCATTTCAAACCCAGGTTCTGCATTTAGTTGGAGGGAAAGTTACTTCATCTCCATGAGCCTTAATTTCTTCATTTGTAAAATGGAGAATAAGACAAATATCATGGGGTTGTTGTGGAGGTTAAATGAGAAAATACTTCTAAAACATTTGATGCATTTTAGATACCCCTCTGTCCTACAGGGTCCTATGAGTTGGAGTTGACGGCGATGGGTTTGGTTTTTTGGGTTTTTTTTTTTGTTTGTTTGTTTTAAATGATAATTACCATCCTTACATGTTAAGTATTGTATTCTCAAGTTTATGTTTTATGCTAGGGTAGATTTAATTCTGAAATAGTTACTGTGCAGGAAAATATTTTCTTTGGCCAGGCAGATTTGCAGGTTGAAACAGTTGGAAAATTCTTCCTATCCTTAATTCACATTTCCCAATAAATTAATATTTATCAAACAGATAGTGGAAATATATCAGATATGTATACAATCTACACTTATATCCCTAAGTAATGGGCTATTTTCTTTATTTAGATTTAATTTGTTTTCAAACGTTTATATTTTTAAATTTGCTGTATATATAACCTGCTTGAAATTTGATAGCCTATCTTTTATTTGCTTTTAACAAATAGAGAGCCAGTAATCGCCTCTAACAACAAAAAAGATGGTGTTTCCTGTTTCTGATGAACACAGCTTCCTTTTTAATAATGCTCTAAATAAAATGACAGCCTCCCCTGTAACCACACAGAAAGAACCAGTCATGCAGCTCTCTTTCCTCTAAAAGTGTGCCCCTCCACTTCCCACTGCCCATTTTCAAAAGAGGTATAAAAGAGATAAGGAAAAAAAAAAAAAAGGAAGGCAAAAGACATGACCTGGAAAACAAGAAAAGAGAAAAACACCCCTCCTCCATTAAAAGCAACCGTGATCTCCTGTGGCTATGACAAGGCTTACAAGTTGGCATCCGCCTCTGTAGTAAGATTCCAGGGGTGGTGAAAAGAACCCCTGGACTCAATAAATTTTCATGTATTATCTTTTCTTTTTTTAAAAAATAATAATACTAAGAGAGAGAGAGCCCAGTGAAAATGCAAATACACTTAGAACATCATAAGTGTATCAAAAGTTGAGACTAACTAGCCCCTGGCAGTGACGGGAAAGTGATGAGGTTGAGGGGCAGAGACACCATCTTCCAGGGTCTCAGCCAAGGGGAAGAGAAGAGACATTTTGGCCATTACTGTAGGAAAAGACCAAAAGCAAACACGTTTCATTCATTTACAATTTTGCTGTGGAACCATGAGATGTTGTTCTCTGCTCATGCCTCAAGTTGACCAACCTCATGAGTAGAAAGTCAAAGAGATCCCCATGGGCCAGCTTCTGTGCTTTCCTTTCAGTGGGAAAGGCTCCACTGTGTAAGAATCATAATTTGAAATACATATTTTTGGTGTATATGGGAAAGGAAAAAAGGCTGAATTAAAGATGACGGAGCTGCCATCCCCAGCTCTACTAGACAACCAATCCAGAATCCTATATGTAAAAATGCAAATGGTTGCAAGAATTCTCTTTTTTTAAAAAAATTCCATTACTTTATGACTGTTGGCATATTTAAAAAATAAAGATCCTTTCCAGCTTCTTTGAAGCTAACAGAATCTGTTTCTTAGTGATTGTGTCAGAGGTTTAAAAACTGTTGCTCTCAGTTTTTTCTTTAACATTTAAGAATCTGTTTCCTTTTTGAGTCTGTCAAAGGCTTTTAACAAATTGGAAGATTGTTGCTCATTCAGTCAGATTTTTTTTCTCCTGGATGAACATGATACAACAAATCTGTTTTGCTGCCTTTAAAAATCAGAGTTTTGGCTTATTAAAATAGTTAAATAGTAGTTGCTCTCTTTAAGGCTTTGGTGTTTTTTAGAAATGAAATTATCCTTGTGTTTTCCCTGTGTCCTAGGATACTGGTTTCATAACTATCTGGACCAAAAGATTTTCACATAATCAGATGTCCTGCTAATAAGGAATGACAAGAATATTGCACTCCTGGCCCCTTCAGAACTATAATAGTGCAGTCAATGAATTGTTACTAAGGACACTGTCAAAACATAATGGTTCTAAAAGAGCCATTGGGGAACAAGAAAAAGAAAGCCATTTTGAATAAAGTCAGATATGAACAATTAGGAATCTCTCATTCCTGTGGTTTTTACTTATAGTTTTATCTTGTGTACACCTTTGAAACATTTTTACTCTTAACCACTATGTCACCAGGGTTTCCATTTTTACTCTAGGACATGTATAATACAAATTTTGCTAGCTGTACATGGTCACTGAGTTACTCAGAGAATTATTATATTTAGCAAATAAATATATGCATATTCATAATAGTCTATTTTGTACCTTAGAAATCCTCATTAAATACAGATCCTTTTCAAAACTTTACTGTGGTTCAAATCCATTTACACAGTGTTTATATACTTGTTAAATGATTTTACTTACTATTTTCAGCCCCCAAGTGTCCAGAAAATAATAAAGCTCACAAATGGGATCAGATATGCTAGGTTCTGCTTGAAATAGCCATTTTGGGGCACATAAAACACAGTCTTCAAAATTATAATCTCATGACCCTTTAAAATACCTCTAAAAGCTATAACTAGACAAAATTTAAAATGAGTCTTTAAGGTTAGAGTTTAATCTCATAAACATTTAAGATCAAATTAAGAATTCTATCTTGGTGCTCATCAGCACTGTACAATTCAGCTCATTTCAATTTCCTAAAGGGTTTTCAAAAAGGAAAAATATTCTTTGCAAAATGTTGTCTTTTTAAAGTATAGCAAGAACATTGAGAAAAATCAGTATAGATCACAGACAACAATCATTATATTATTATCATCATTGTTATTACTGATTGTGATAAGCACAATATTTTCAATGAAAATCAGACAAAGCTATACCTCTGTTCAGTATCTCCTTTCCTGCCAGAGTATGGAAAATCGCAGGCTATCATATTATCTTAGGCATAGATTAGCTACAGTGGTAAAATAAGTTGCATGATACCAATTTGTTCTATCAAATAAATGATACACCATCAGGTATAGACATCTGTTTCCATCCTGAATATAATGTTTTATCACTTTAATATGATCAATGAAATACTATGCCTGAAATGACAGTACTCATCATTTGCTTAAATTACTAAAAATAATTCTAAAAATAATTGCTACAATTATCCCATGATGATCTGTCAAATAATGCACTGTAGATGTGATAGGAAAGAGCTCAAGACATGTGTTCCAATATTTTAAGGAAAAAAAGTCAAATTCACAGTTAAATTATTATTCATGCATTTAAAGTAGTGTATCTCTAGTTCCCTTAATTATTCTGCTTTCTCTCTTAGAGATCATGAACTATAATGCTTTATATTCAAAGACCTGATGATCTGCTCTCTTAAAGATTATAGCCTAGAAAACCCTACGGGGCAGTTCTACTGTGTCACATGGGGTCGCTATGAGTTGAAAATTGACTCAACGACACCTAAAAACAGTAGTTAGTGGTTGGAGACAAATTATAACAATAGCTAATAATAGCTGGTAGTAGATATTACCATACATCAAGTATTATGCAATATATCATTTGATCATCACCACAGCCCATGAAGTCACGACCATTATTATCACTATATTTGAGATGCCTAAATTACAGTGAGCTGAAGAAACGTATCCCAGGAAAACAGAAAATGAACAGTGGATGTAGGATTCAAACTCAACTAGCATAATAATACCAAAGTCTGAAGTGTTAACTTGTTCACTTTACTTCCTCAAAAGAGTAGACTGTCATGACACCAAGGTTTAAACCACCTATACATGAATTGTTTTTCAAAAGAAAAACAATTTCAAATGCCATATTTATAATTAAACAAAGATAATGTTAAACTTTATATATAGTGTCTGAACAAAAGCTGACCTCTTTTTACAAAGCAGGTATTTTAAAACTGAAAAAATAAATACAGCTTAAATTTAACTACCTCACAATTTGGCCTAACACTAACACTGACTTTTTCTAGACATGTGTTACCATAGTCGTTATGGCAGTAGGAGGATAACGCAGACGTCATCTGGAATCCTGACTCAATTATCTTACAGCCAGAACTTCTAGTACTTGTCTGAGATGTCATATATGATCTTAAGAAAATGACAGAGGCAGTAGAAGATGCTTTAACCAAGCAATTGACATGCCAACTGATCAAAAATTACATGTGAAATTCTTGGAAAAAGAATAATAGAAAGCTTTTTATGAACATAGAAAAATATAAAGGTACAAAATACTAGTTTATAGTAATACGGTGACTTCTGCTTTTTAATGTTTTCGGGGGTTACAGTGAAAACTATAATGTTAGCAAATAGCTATACAGGTGAGATTGTCACAAAATATTTGCATAATATCATTTTCCAGAGTAAAGACACTGTCTTAGATACACATCCCAGTATCCACCCCAGCCACTGAATGTATGTTTCACCTTGACTAAATCATATAATATTTCCTGTGCCTTAGTGCCCCTAGAGAAAATGTGCCAATTTTCAGGTGGGCAGGTGGTGATAGATTTAAAAATTAAAAGGTACAAAATAATGGCAAAGCATTACTCTGACTTTAATTTGTTCAACCAAAATAAGAAGGGTAGGTTAGAGATGCAATCAAATTATTAAAATCTTGGAGAAGGACATGATAAACATTATTTTTTTTTTTTTGCCCAGGAGTTTAAATTGACTTGAAGTACAACATTTGGTTGTGTATAAATTATAACCTGTATTATATGACTTGTATAACTTAGTTCAGAAACCCTGCTGGCGTAGTGGTTAACTGCTATGGCTGCTAACAAAAAGGTCAGCAGTTTGAATCCACCAGGTGCTCCTTAGAAACTTTATGGGGCAGTTCTACTCTGTCCTATAGGGTCACTATGAGTTGGAATCGACTCTACGGCAATGGGTTATGCCTTGGTTCAGCGTGAAAGTAAGGGTCAAAATTTCAGAAGCTTTTGTCTTTTGGAAGAGTAATTATTTCTAAATACTAGATTTAAAAATCCACAGCCTTCTCCAGCTAGATTTTTCTCTTTCAAGCTCCAGAAGACAGGAAAAGAACCCTACTGGGCAACGGGAGAGACAATTTCTTTCAACCCTTTTCCCAGATTCCCTGCTGCATTAGAGCTTAAGTATTAGCCAGCTGTCACCCAAAATCATGAGCCCCACTAGGCATCTCCAGATGATAGAAGGTAGAATTACTTCACGGCCAAGCAGAGTATGCAGACACCAGAGACACACATGAATATTTTTTCTCTGCTCTCATAATCGAAGTCTCATTTGTTTAAGTGGAGTTGGAGGTAAGAAAGAAGAAATCCAGGGGAAATGATTCTCACGTGGCTTCTTTTCAATCTGTGTTTTGACAAAATTAAGATGGCTAAAATGTCAAATAGTTAAATTTCTTAGTGCTCAAAGAAGCCATTATGGATTAGGGTAGATTTTTGTAAATCATAATTCATTTCTATTATCTTATGCATTCCATTTACAAACTTGACCTATATGTAAATTATAAAATCATGCTAAAATTAAGAGCAAATATATAAAAAATACTTCATAACAATCAAATGTATCCCAAGGTAATCTAATAGCTAAAAAATGATGCACATACGATAGAATATATATGCAGACCACAATGCATATTCAGTAACAGGGTTGTATTGAAACCATGGGCACATCAGGATGTGTGTTTCTTAATCTAGAAATAATATCGATTTCTATTTAAGTAAAAGGAGGTATAAAAAGTGGCATATTTTTAAAGTATTAAAAAAAAAAAACCCCGTAAAACTGTAAGGTGTAGTGGCAATTTTTTTTTTTTTATTAGGTCCCTGGTCAAGCAGATCGTAAGATTTATAAATCCTGAGCTAGTCTCATTAGAAGATCATAACATTACATAATATTTGCTTTTTCAGAGTGTTGAAACACTAAGATGAACTCAAATCAGTTGCCCCATGCCTCACTCGGAAATTTTGTCTGGACATAACTGTTTTGTTCTTCCTGTTGTAAATTTGTAAAATGTGCAAATGTGCTAAAATGGTCTTCAGGGATTTTCCTAATTAATAGTACCCATTGTTAATCTTGAGCTGATAAAATAGAATCTGTTATGAGTGACTAACAAAGCCCAGCTCAAGTAGTTTCAGATTTTAAATCAGCCTTTTGCCCATTTAAATCTTTCTGAGAGTACCCATCAAAAACTCATATTTAGAAACGAAGCCAATGAAATTTCTTTCTTATCAATGAATTCTGGGGACCAAAGTTGGAAAAGATCTTTAAATGCAATTGTTCCATTTTGCATTAAAAATTAAATTAAAACATTCCTAACCAACTGTCAGACAGTGCTTCCAGCTGGCGCGTTCATGAAGTAGTAAAATTAGAATGTTGGGGGTGGGGGGAACACACTTTACACAAATGTAGTTGACTTAAAAGTCAGACTTCACATTTCGAAGTTCCTGATATTTCAGCTGAACTTCTGCTGTGCGTGCCCAGAGAGGTACACTTTCGAGTCACACACAAGTGCTCTGCTAAATGTAAAATCTTTTGTGCTCCATTACGCAAAACCTGGAGAACTTAAGGAGCTTTGCTAGAGACTCTCTACTGGAGCTTTGTTGCAGTTACTAGTCAACCTCGTCAACCTTGGAAACACATTTAAAGTTTCCCTTTTAACCTTCAGAAAAATTAAGAAGGCAAGAATTGTTCCCCCCAAAAAAGTGAATAACTGGGAAAAGTTTACCCATAAAAAATCCATTGCCATCGAGTTGATTCCAACTTATAACAACCCTACAGGACACAGTAGAACTGCCCCATAGAGTTTCCAAGGAGCGCCTGGTAGATTCGAACTGCTAACCTTTTGGTTAGCAGACATAGTTCTTAACCACTACGTCACCAGGGTTTCCAGGAAAAGTTTATAACCTCCGTAAAAAAATGTCTTTGGTAATTAGATAGAAGGATGGCATGCTGCTGTTGATGATGATAATAATGGTGATGATGATGATATTGATGATGATTATGATAGGAACATATCTCACGCATTGAGTGCCTGCTATGAACTTATACATGCATTATTAGATTCTTATTAAAAAACCTAAGGTATGCACTCTTGTTATTCCCATTTTACAGATGAGAAGACTGAAGTTCATAGGGGTAAAGGTAATGTGACAAAGTCACAGCTAGCATGTGCCAAGTCCATTCAGGAGCTCAAAGTTTTTACCCTTAATCATCCTACCAGATGCTATAATACAGAATGCTTCAGTTATTCCAGAATGTATACTATCTGGCAACTCCATAATGTATTTTTATTTCAGAACTTTCAGAGCTCTTGATAAATGATTTGGTTCTAATTGCCTCTACCCACAGGGAAGTTATGTCACCATCTCTGAAATGCAGCTGCCTGCAGAAGGAAAGAGGCTTGGGATAATGCTTGTCCACACAGGAAATAAAAACTGTTTAAAATTGTCTTTCATGCTAAAAGTTGATCTGGTCACTTAAGCCAACACTTTATTTTTTACAATGTGTGTTACTGAGCTCTTTAATGAGCACAGTTGGAGTACAGAGCTTTCTATTTCTGAAAGCCACAGAACATCTCCAGTTTCATGGTGTTCTCTATCAGCACGCTAGAATACGCATTCACTTAAGCAAGCCCAAGGACACAATTTATTAACACATCTTTTGACAGTCCATTATTTTCCCCTTAAGAGTTCTCACTTTCGGAGAATGGTCATTTCTTCTTCTTGCATTTGGAAACCAAAGAAGGACAATCTAAATCAATTAGACTACAAAACACTTCAAATTGATTCCATTTTTGTTTACTTTTTTTTAATTTTGGCTATAAATTTGAGGCCTCGTTTGGGAACTCATTTAGTACTCCTTTACATTTTAAAAAAGCAAGAACAAAATTCATAAATTCAAAAGGTGAAAAGAACTAGAATCATTAACCTTTAAGGAGAAGACTTAATAAATAATGGTCAAATTTATGTATCATTTTGCTTAAAACAGTAACTTGAATTGATACTCTTTACAATTAACTATGTGGTTATCATTCAGCTATCATCTAAAAAATAATTGGAATAATTTAAAATACGTTTTAGAAGAGATACTTCATTTTTAATGTCATAATTTATTTCATTGAATTCCATTAAGAAGGCATTGTCAAACACATATATACTGTTTCAAAAGAACAAAGGTAGGGTCTGTGAGTGATATAAAGATGAAAAAGATTAGCCCCTGTTTTTTTTTTTTTTTTTATAAAGAAGGTGATATGTAATGAAAGAGACAGCATGTGTGTATAAATAGTTCTGACGTAAAGAAATACTCAGTTAGTACTTAAGAGAGGTGAAAAACATGGTGGGATACAGAAGAAGCATACAAGTGTGATTGAGTTAACTGCTTTTTAAGATTTATTCCAATTCTAGGATTCCTTGGTTGTACTCTCCTGAAAGGTCAGTGCCTAACAGAGAGTTTGGCACATAGTAAGCACTATGCAAGCATTGACTTAAAAAAATACAAAGGAATAATAGTATGATGGTAAAGTGATGGGAGAATCCCTGGATCCGGGTACTGGTTCCTTGCTGTCGATGATTGTCTAATCACAACTCCTAAATCTTCTCAATCCAGTAGTCAATAGCATTTTATCCATCCCCTAAAACTGAGGGATAAAAGGAGTGATCATCTGTACTATTGGTTCTAAGGAATAGGTACTCACTGATCATGAGATAGAGAGGGAATGTCAGAATATCTCAGTATGAGGGAAGGCGAGAGAGTGCGGATGGTGTGGGTGTGTGTGTTTAAAGTGGAGATACTCACAGCATCTTTATAAATCATAATAATATCCTAACTAGTCTTCTTGTTTTTTTTTTTTTGGCTTATACCCCTTGTTCTCTCTGTTTAACCTCGATTTTTAGCACTGAGGACAGTGTGTGTGACACATAATATACACTAAGAAATATTTATTAAATGAATAAACTCTCTTGTCTGATTGGCTGTTGAAACCAACATATAGTACATGCCGTCACCCCCTGGTCTGCATCTTCTGTGACGATTTCGTATCTATATAAAGTTTGAACTCCTAAGCTTGAAATTCAAGGCACTCCACATTCCACCCCCGACTTCTCTTGCAATCTTTTTCTCTAACAACACCATTCTGTTAGTATTTCTCCCTCATACTTCTACCAAAATCCCAAAGCAAGTGCTATCTCTCAGCCTTTGTTTTTCTCACTGTCTGTGTTTAGAATACATTTTTCCCAGCTTACTAGTCATCATTCTTTCTGTTAATGAGTGGCTCACGGTCTTCCTAAGCACTTCTCTGTCTGACCCACTCTTACACAAAATTTTTCCCACTGAATGTATATAGAACTTAAAATCTGCACCCTAGGAGACTACCCGGTACCTACCAGGTACCCAAAATTGTGCATTGCTGCTGACATCATGAAGGCGTAGGGCTTGGTCAATCAACACTATATGCTGAGGAGATGCAACTGGGTCTTTTGGGAGTAGATAGTGAAGGGAACGCACCCTTCTGGATGTGTGTGATCATCAAACAAGATAGTGAGAAAAAAGGAGAAAAGAACAAGTGGAAAAATACTAGTTTATAAGGGTTACAGAGAAAGATTAACCAATCATGTGAGCAGAAACAATCACGATGTTAAAATACTTTTGCTCCATAGTCACATAAAATAAATCTGACACCCAAAAGTAACTCCAAGACTCAAGACAGGCTTTGAATGTCAATTTCCCAGAATTAGCTAGATAAATTACTTGTAGGGTCTAAAGCACAAAAAATTACTATGGGTATCTCCATAGTAATTTGAATTCAAAACAATGCTAAACTATAAAATACAAAACATTCATGTACGATAAAATTAAACTAGTTTATTTCTAGATTTTTTTGATCAAGTTTCTGAATAAGTTCAGAATTTTCTATTTTTGTTTCCTCTGATTTATTCAAGAACCATTCTTATTCTTAATCCTTGGTACTAATACTATGGGGAGCCCTGGTGGCTCAGTGGTTAAGAGCTACAGCTGCTAACCAAAAGGTCGGCAGTTCAAATCCACCAGCCAGTCCTTGGAAACCCTATGGGGTAATTCTACTCTGTCTTATAGGATCACTGTAAGTCAGAATCGACTCGACAGCAATGGCTTTTTTTTTTTGGGAAATAGTACTATGGACTTAGAAAAAATACAGCCAGAGTGCTACTTGGAAGCAAGAATGGTGAGACTTCATTTAATGTACTTTGGACATGTTATCAGGAGGGACTGGCCTTTGGAGAAGGACATCATGGTTGGTAGAGCAGAGGGTCAGTGAAAGAGAAGACCCTAAATGAGATCGATTGACACAGTGGCTACAGCAATGGGTTCAAACATAACAATGATTGTGAGGATGGCACAGGACTGGGCAGTGTTTCATTTTGTTGTACAAAGGGTCGCTATGAGTTGGAACTGACTCAATGGCACCTAACAACAACAACAGTACTACGGAAAACCTGCTTGATCTATGCAGTATACTGCACTACATGTCATCAACAACCACAGTTTAGATACACACACTCTGACAGGCAAGCATGTTATCATTTATTATTAACTAATATTTGGGAGAAGACATTCTGATTTTAATGTTTTATTGGAACAGAGATCACATAATCAAAAGCCTTCAAAGGCAAGGGACATGCATAATTGCAGTGGGATGAGTACAGTACATAACATATATATTGGGTAAGGGATGATGACTGTTGTCAGACAACATTGTCCTGCAAGGCAAATATTGTCCAGAGCTGACCTTTAGAGCTGATGTTACTTAGATCAATTTTAGCTGTTGTAAATATAGGCTTAAGGTAGCCAGATCGTCCAAGTTTTTAGGAGATATTGGATACCTTGATTTTTTTATGTAAAATTTACAGTTTTTAAATGCTGACTCAAATTGTTCTAAAATATTTTGGATCAAACAGAAAACATCTATGGTCCAGATATAGCCTCCAAACTACCATTTTGCAACTTTTGCTTTAGATTCATATAATAACCCTCTTTAATGTCACTTCAACTCAATACCACTTAAAAACTTTCCTATAAGACATTTTAAAAAAATTACCGTTATGCTTTTGTAACATATTTCCACCTGGCTAAATCCTTATCTAAAAGTAACAGGAAAGGCTTTGGAATGATATGTAAAAATCAAGTTTTTAAGGGAAAATGTAGATTGTGTGATATTTTTGCCCCTATTTTATACAGTACATGCCCTCTGGGTTGAATATATTCTTAAAGTAATAATCCAGATATCATCTCTGGACCTTTTGTATCAGCAGAGATTCCGAAAGGCAATGTATTTTTAGAACCTTTCACTGAGGTTGCTAATGCCACCATTAATCTATTGGTCTCTGGCTTTGCCAGGAAGACACTATGAAAATAGTCTCTGAGCAGCAACACCTTGATAAAGTATAAATAGAAGAAACTTCTGGCCTTTTGGGAAACAGGTGATACATTAAAAAGGCCTTTGCAATGTGTGTTGCTCAGCAAAAGTCTCACAATATTGCCCTGCCTCCACCTACATCCTGCATTTTCAGTAACAGATTTCAAGGATAATTTAGTTCATTATAAGAATGACTTCTGAGCTACTGTGTGTCTATGCAACCTCACAGGACCTTTTGCTAATGCCCAAAAGTCATGTTTCTCTTCAACAGTTAATGTAGCTCACAAGTTGGAAAGGGTAAAATATACTCTTACTTAAAAGTCAGACAACCAGAGTAAGTTCTGAATGCTTCACACAGTAAATGTTTTCTTCTTTCTGTAAAAGAAGGAGTACACAGCAGAAGCCTTGGCTCCTGTCGTGAATAGGTTTACAAAGCTTTCACCTTCAAAAGAGGAGGGAAAAGAAAGAAAAAAAAGGAAGGGACCAAAACAAACAAAAAATACTAATGGCAATAAATATGAAAGTGTAAAGAGCAAGGAGATGACAAAAGGAAAAGTACTTTCCTCACCCTCTTTACCCATCTGCCTTTGTCTCTTTTGCATTGTTGTGCATTTAGAATGCAGTGTTTTTTTTTTTCTTCAAAGCTTCACAACAGGACTGAATACTTTGATCAAAGTGTGCTTTGCCCTCCTGTACAAAACTCTTTAGGGGCACTAAAGTGACTAAAATTTTACTGTAGTAGGTTTTTCCCTTCATATTTTTAGCCAGTGAATTCTCTGCATCTTTCAAATTAACATAGAGAACAGTTTAATGTCAGCTGAACAAAAGCAAATTTTAAGTCACAGAAAAATTCTTCCCTGACATACACTTTTTTCCTCGAGTTCTCAGCACACATGTTGGTTTCATTGTGAGAACAGTTCATGTTTTATTTTATCATTATTCTCCAAAGCCCATCTCTACCCCACCCAACTCCACACCCTTAAGCACTCAAATGGCTCCCTACTCTGCTGTTCCTTCCACCTCCTCTCTTTTCATGAATAAAGAACTGTCTTTCTGCTGCATAAGGCAAGAGAGAGTGAGACAAAATTATTCAACAAAACTCAGGATGGCTTAAAAGAGTAAGAATTTGAAATAGCGATACCAGAGCTGCCCTGGTATACTATAGAAGAAGGTATCCAAAGGCTTAGGGAAATTGACATGCTAGAGTGGATTTGTCAGGTTAGACCCACCGACCCACACACAGAATGCCCAGAGGACATACCTTTTACCACAACTGTGAGGAACAAATTTGTGAGCAGAGTCCCAGGATCCTTGAAGACTGCTGTGATTGTTATTTTACCTAAATCAGATTCGACAGTAGGAACTGTCCTAACTGAATTAAGACACCTAACTACAGCAGAGCTGATTGGGCCCCGAGGTAGTAGGGGACAAGTGGTGGCATTCAATTGACAAGGACAAGGTGGGGATCATTACAGTAATAGACAGTGGAGTCAAAGCAGCAATCAGTATACTCTGACTTGCATGGACTTACAGCATTGCCTACTTAGTCACGGTGTCCCTAGGAGTGAAACAGAAACAAAATCTACTAAATATTTACTTGATTATTTGATCTGTACAAGCCGAAGAATTTTAGGTCAAGTTAACAGCAGTCTAATTTGAATCGCCAGAATAGAGAGTAATGGCCCCTCAATCAATTCCCACACTTGAGTAATTTTAAAGACTCACAATCCCTTGAACGAAGGGGACCCTGGTCCCTTGATAAGGGACTCCAATACACTGCCAAAAATTTATATTGTTAATTTTTCTCTCAGCCTTCCTCAAGGGATCTATGGTCTTATATGACAGTGACTGTTCACTGGGCAAAATAAATAATCAGACTGTTGGGGAATTATCGGGTACTAGCTCTTAAACCAAACCCAAAACCAAACTCATTGCCGTCGAGTCGATTCTGACTCATAGCAACCCTATAGGACAGAGTAGAACTGCCCCATAGAGTTGCCAAGGAGCACCTGGTGGATTTGAACTGCCAACCTTTTGGTTAACAGCCATAGCACTTAACCACTAAGTCACCAGGCTTTCCATTCTAGATTTCATAGATGAAGAGGAATTTTGGATTTTGAACATGGAGTTTGAATTAAGACCTTTGCTATGATATGATAAGGTGAATGTGTTTTATATGTAGCAAGGACATGAATTTTGGGGGCCAAAGGGTGGAATGCTATGGATTGAATTGTATCCCCCAAAATAATGAGTGTCAGCTTGGCTAGTTCATGATTCCCAGGATTGTGTGATTGTCTACAATTTTGTCATCTGCTGTGATTTTCCTATGTGTTGTAAATCCTACCTCTATGATGTTAATGAGGTAGGATTAGTGGCAGTTATGTTAATGAGGCAGGACTAAATCTACAAGACTAGGTTATGTTTTAAGTCAAGCTCTTTTGAGATATAAAAGAGAACAGTGAGCAGAGAGATGTGGAGACCTCATATCACCAAGAAACAAAAGCCAGGAAAACTATATCCTTTGGACTGGGAATCCCTGTGCTGAGAAGCTCCTCTACTGAGGACTGCTGATGACAAGGACCTTCCTGCAGAGCTGACAGAGACAGAAAGCCTTCCCCTGGAGCTGGCACCCTGAATTCGGACTTATAGCCTCCTCAACTGTGAGAGATAGGAGCCCTGGTGGCACAGTGGTTAAGAGCTCGGCTGCTAACCAAAAGGTCAGCAGTTTGAATCCACCAGCCACTCCGTGGAAATCCCATGGGGCAGTTCTACTCTGTCCTGTAAGGTTGCTTGGAGTTGGAATCAACTCGATGACAATGGGTTTAGACTGTGAGAAAACAAATTTCTCTTTGTTAAAGCCATCTACTTATGGTATTTCCATTGTAGCAAGACAATGGCTATCAAAGTGATGTTAAAACAAAGGAGAATGAAGGATTGAATGAGCAAATCATTCTCAAAATATTCTTGAAATGGGTTAATTTACACTTTCTAAAAATCTATGTCACTAATTTATAACACACGAAAGCCTTAATACAGCTATTCTATCAGGTTTTTTGCAGTCAATTTTCAACATGTATGATTTAGATCACCATTTAAAAACTGTAGAAGGTAGGTTCAGCTTTTAAATGTCAAACATCACTTATCAGAGCAATTCACTGAACCCCACTAGACAGAAGGAAGGTCTTTCCTACCTTATTTAAAGTGAAGTGGAAAAGTATTCACATTCGATTGTGAAATGCCAGTTGAATGCTGTTGTTGAAAGATGTAACTACCTGGCTGTAATCTCTCTCTTTTTCAGTCATGTGGAAGGAAAGGCGTGTGTAGAGTTCAAATAACTGATTCAGGATGTTAGAATGCCAAATCCTTACGTTTAGAAAAAGAAGTCATAGATAAAGCTTTCACTGCTGAAAGAAAGAACAACATGGAAATTTCTTGTTTCACCAGTTGAAAGAGAAAGTGACTATGAAGGCAAATTCTGAGACAAAGAAGTGCTGAGGAAACTGGTGTCTGAGGGAGAAAATCTGTGCTAGGCAGAGGACATGTCCCATAGCTGGCAGCTGTGGGCAAAACTGAGGGTATTCTGGTTGCAAACTGCACTGAATACCTGCAGCCTTATGACAGCATCTAGAAAGAGCCAATTCCAAGGTAACAAATGGGGATAAGTTAGAAAGGAACTTTATAATCAAGTGTGAGAATAAAATCAGAATTACATAAAATTGCTCTTAATGCTAGCTAGTGACTACTCAAAATCAAATATACAGATAAGCAAAAACAGGTAAAAAATGAAAAGCAGTATATACAAGCATAATGTTATGCTTGAACCCAGGGTATTAATTCTAACATTTTTAACAAAATATATATATTTAATTTCTTAAATAAACAAAAACTAAACCAAACCCATTGCTGTCAAGTCAATTCCGATTCACAGAGTAGAACTACCCCATAGAGTTTCCAAGGAGCAGCTGGCGGATTTGAACTGCCAACATTTTCGTTAGCAGCCTGAGCCCTTAACCACTGAGACACCAGGGCTCCATCTGTATTTTAAATAAGGACGTGAGTGTTAAACATTCAATGAACCATACCTTCAGTATGATACAGTACTACCCCAGTATTTAGAGTTAGAATAACTGAGTTTTATGTGAGGCTGTTCCTCTTAGTAACTATCCACTTATTTTTGATGGGTAAGCCTTAACAGTTAGGTCAAAGCCAACTGGCTCCAGCTGGTGGGCGGTGGGGGGGGGTTATAGTTTTTGCTGCCTCTGACAGGTGGTAATATCAGCAGGGTGTTTCCGGAACTGGACTTCTTCTTTAGGGGAACATCACAGGGAACAACTGGTCACTGAGACTCACATAAGTTAATTGTCCAAACCTGGGCTGCAAGGTCTCTGCAGAGAAACAGCCAGCCAGTGTGAGGTGAAAGACTGAATAAAGAAAAAGAACAGAGAGGAAAGAATAGGTGGGAGTTACGCTGACAAAGGAAGTACATTCACAATGCTTCTAGTCAGAGGTCATATAATGCCATTCCTGACCCTTTCAAATACTCACCGAAGCATCTTAGAGAAGTCACCCACATAAGTAGGCTAGACAAAGTTTCTTTAAAAATGTCTGTTTAAAAATCTAAGGAGATTTAAGTAAGTATTCTAAAATAGAGGGTCGTCAAACTTTTTCCATAAAGGACTTGACTGTAAATATTTTAGGTGTTGAAGTCCACACAGTTGATGTCGAAATTAGTCAACTCCGACACTGTAATGCAAAAGTTGCCACAGACAATTTGTAAACAAATGAGTAGAGCTGTGTCCCAATAACAGTTTCTTTATGGACACTGAAAATTTGAATTTCATGTAATTTTCACATGGCACAAAATATTATTCTTATTTAATTTTTTCAAACCATTTAAAAATGTAAACCCATTCTTAGCTTGCAGTCTCTATAAAAAGAGACAATAAGCCAGATGTAGCCTATGGACTATAGTTTCCGACCCCTGTACTAAAGTATAAGTCAGTCGAGATAGCTTTCTAATAAATGCCATGATAATAATGAGGATGTCTATAATAACAAAATTTGCAAAATGTGTTATAATTTACTAAGGGCTTTCCAGTGCATAATTTCATCTTCATGACAATGGTAGGTTGCATGGCGGCTCCAGTTTTTCCACTCTCTCTATATCTATGCTCTTAGCCATAACTTTGCAGCTCCTTAGAAAAAGAGGTTGGAATATATTTCCCTGTCCCTTTTTTTTATTCTGAGTTTAGTCATGTGATTTGCTTTGGCCGGTGGTATGTTAATAGTTGTGACACAAGCAGAGACTTGAAAAACGCTTGAATGTTTCCACATAGTGCTTATTCCTCAGAATTACCATAAGAACATACTGGATGAAGTAGGCTGCAGGATGAAAAGTACGGAGAGCATAGCTAAGACCACTACAGTTCCACCCAAGGCCATCCTAGATCAGTTAACATCCAAGTAATAGCTGGACAATCACAGACATGTGAGGAAGCCTAGGTAGGATTGGCAGAACGTCCTTGTCAATCCATAGTTGATGCCAGACACATGAGTAAACTCACCCAACCAGCTGACCCTGCTTGCTTATTTGTAGCTAAATAAATGTTTATAACTTGTCACTTAAATTTTGTGGATGTTTATTATGTGACGTTATTGTAGCAATACAAAACTGATATACACCTACTTCTCTCTTATCTACTCTCTTATTGACTATCTTGTTATCCAACATTTTGCATTTATGACAATAGTAAAAAATCTACTATCTGACTACTTTGCGCATGAATGATGTATGTCTCGCAGTAATAAATGCTCAGGTGTGAGGTGAGAGTAACACTGGCTTGTGATCATTAAGGTTATGTGTCAGTTTGGCTGGACCATGATTCTCAGTGGTTTGGCAGTTAAAAAAAAAATTTTTTTTAGCAGTTATGTAACAATGTAATCACCCTCCATTTTTTATCTGATATGGTTATCTTCCATTTTTGCATAATGTCCATTTTTGCATAACAACCTGGTCTTTAGAATCTAACCATGTCAATAAGTGAGGAGTGGGTATAGTAGAATATGTATTTTTGTCTATTTTACAAAGAATCAAACTTAGGTTCTGAAAGAATTTGTGAATGTCTAAGAGTTACACAGTTAATAAGTGGCATAGTCAGAACCAGATATCAGGTTCTATAATCACAAATCCAAATTCAAAGAAATACAGAAACTGAGAAGATATGGGGCATGTACACTGATTATTTAGAAGAATGTAAAATGAGGTAATTTAAAGAGATTTAAGATGATCTACTATGTAGAGATAGAGATCTATGTTTGCATTTAATGAATTTAGAAGTATTTCTGACATAAAACTAAATACAGGGATATCAGTCTAATTCAATTACTCCCTGAAAGAGTCAATAGCAATGTATTAACAGACTCAAAAATGAAGTTGATTTTAAATATTGTGAAATCAGGTCTTTTTTAAGCTTTTCAGCCTTTCCAATAGGTTCTGTTTAGATTGCAGAAATTTAAATTTTATAACCAAATCTGTTATATTTTCTATGCCCCAAAATTATATATTATAAAATGTTACCTCAGAGACTGTTTTGGGTAAATATTTTTTTGCAAATTGTATAAGAAATGAAAGTCCCCAAATAGTTTGAATGATCTACACATCTATATCTTAGACTGAACTCTTTGTCTCTTACCAAAGAACTGATGATAGCTTTTTAAGTAGTCTAGAGTATAGAAAGTTTTCTGAAACGCCTCAGATTACTTTTACGTGAAAATATAAAAAAAAAAAATTTTTTTTTAAGTGCTAATTTGGGCTCATTTGGCATATAAAGCTGGAAATAGTTTTATAACTTCATGTGAGGTCACATAGGTGCTTGACAAAACAACAAGAGGATACAAGTAGTGAGGTCATTTTGGAACTACAAGGAAGGTACATAAGACCTGTTCTTCCTTTTGGTGTAATAACTAGTTTACTGAAGAATAAACATCATTATTACCAAATAAATGCAGCATCAGTCAAACATAATGTTAGCCACCATGTAGGTGTATCTACAACCTTCAAGTTCCCAGTTTTTAGAATAGGAATCTGAGGCTTAAACAGGTTCAGGAACCTCCAAACAGTTGTGTGGTGGAGCCATGATTTGAGTAATACTGGTCTCCAAAACTTGTGTTCCTTCCTCTATCTGAAGTCACAGCATAAAATGGCCTGGACCTTAGAATGTCAAAGAGCTTTGGAAAAGTTTTAATAGCCTATGATTTCTTCATTCATTGAGAGGTACTAATAATTTAAAATATACTAACAAGTAGTTACAGTCTTATATTATTTGGTTAGATTTATTACAAGACTATCAAGATGTAAAACACTCTGGAATTTAGGAATTTAGACATGAAAAAATACTTCGAAATTATCTTAAAACTCAGACAAGAAAACTGAGACTCAGACAAGATGTCATCTGTTAAAAGGAGATCACAGAACAAACAAAAAGAATTAAAACAAAAAATATGGAACTCAATCCTATGCCTTTTACATTTCTGAGAAAAAAAAATTTGTTTTTATGATTATCACTGGACTGGATTTCAAATAAAATTAGACCATTAATTTTTGGTTGAGATTTATTTTATATGTTGACCAGCAGGCCTGGACTATGAGAGCCTTGTTTTAAAGAAGGCTATGGCCAAACAGAACTTTAAGGAGAAGGTTCATTTTGACACTAGATGAAATAATACCACAGAAAAAGCATTGAAAAATGTAAAAACCCAAGCCTTTTTAGAACTATTTTAACTAGGCGAATATTCTAGTGTAAAACATTTAGACTGAGAAACACAGAAGTAGAGGAGGAGAGATGAGGATTAATGAAATCATTTTAAATCTGTTTTGAAAATTTGTAAGATTTGTTAAAGGAATGCACACACATCGCTAATTTTTGAAAGCTTCATAAAATATTATAAACTTTATCTGGAAGTGTAATACACTGAGAGCAGGCAAGAAAATCTTGTAAAAGAGCAGTAATGCACCGTAAATTTCCCTGCCAGATATATACTGTTCATTATTTATCGCCGTGATTAAGAATTCAGCTGCTAGCCTAAAGGTCGATAGTTTGAATTCACCAGCAGCTCCTTGAAAACCCTATGGGGCAGTTCTACTCTGTCCTATAGGGTTGCTAGGAGTCAGAATCGACTTGATGACAACAGGTTTTGTTTTATATATATGTGTGTGTGTGTGTGTGTGTGTGTGTGTGTGTGAATTCACCTCTTTGAGGATATATAAAATATTATATATACACCCTCATTATATATTACATATATACCCATACATATATATGTATTTTACATATACCCTCAATAAGATAGATTGACACAGTGGCTGCAAAAATGGACTCAAACATAACAATAATTGTGAGGATGATACATGACCAGGCAGTGTTTCGTTCTGTTGTACATAGGGTCACTATGAGATGGAACCCACTTGACGGCATCTGACAACAACAACACATACACATCCAAGCATATATATACATATACACATATTTAATTATAAAGGGAACATTATTAAATGATGCCAATCCCTCAGGAAAAGGTAGTACAAGGCAGCAGAATTAAAGTCGAAAAATAAACCCAAGCATGTTTGCACATTTTGTATTTGAGAGAGATTGCACTTCAACTTTGTGACAGGATAACTTTTGCTTTTAGGGGAAAAATTACTGTTCACATTTTAAATAAATTTCAGATGAATTAGAAATTTCAATATCAAAATGACATCATAAAATATGATCAAACATTTACTACAACAATATTGAGCCACTGATAATGGTTCAATTCATTAATATCTAATGATGTGCAAAGATATTCTCTGATTACCGTCATGATGATTATTAGTTTTTGTATTTATATTTCTGGCTTTTAAAAAATTTTCCTTTAATGAGCATGTAATAATTTTGTGTAGCAAAAGTTATTTGAGTTGTGTTTAATAAAGATCTTGGAAAGAAGAAGTGATACCTTAAAGCAGCTAAACATAAAATTTCTGTTGTACAGAGGTTCCCCATAACTCAGAGCAGAATTGACTGTAACTAACAACAACAAGCCTAAAAGTAAATAAATGGCAGCTGTTGCAGGAAGGTATTGAAAGAAATAACTCCATGGAAACCTTCAACCATTAGATAGAGACAGAAAGTCACATATATATATATATATATTTTTTTTTTTACAGTTTTCCCTTCCAATAAGTGAACAGATATTTAACTCTTTGTCTTTTAGAAAGGCACAACTTCATGGCTCTACTTTCTCTTCTTTATCTAATACTTCAGTGCTGATAGTATTATATCATGTGCTTAGTTACACATACACTATCTAAATTAATCTCTACAGTCATCCTCTGAGATAGTGCTACTCTTATCCCCATTTGGCAATTGGGGATCTAAGACATAAAGAGGTTAAGTAGATTGCATATAGATAATAATTGGTGATGTTAATATGGAAACTCAGGTAACCTGACTTCAGAGACTGTGCCATTAATTACTTTGCTATCCACCGCTCTGAGGAAGGAAGGTGCACCTCTCTTACTACCAATCCCCTCACTTCTTTTCAGCCTCTCTGGCATCTTGTTGTTCCTGAAAGGCCTCAAGCACTTGTTCCTGCTGCTAAAAAAAAAAACTCTCCCACCATACTATTACTCTGCTTAGTTTTTCTACCTCACTTAGCTCTTCTAACCATCTGACCTTACGTTATTCATTTGGGTGTTCATTGTTAATTTCCTTCACTAGAATGTAGGCTCCATGTAGGACATCATCTGTTTTGTTCATGACTATATTCCTAGCACCTGGCACACAGCAAGCACTCAAGAAAAAGTTTTGAATGAATGGATAAATGAGATACTCGCTGTTTATGGAAAACGAATTCAGCAGTATCTGAAAAGGACAACAATTACAAAAAATGACATTAAAGAATGAAATCCTTTAGGTGACATCTAGAAGAAGTTCCCGAAACTCTGGACACCAATATTTGACCTTAAAATTTCACAACACTTTTAATCGAACATAAGGTGTGCCTAAGAATCAATGTGGATTTTCACAGGAAACATTCCAAGGTATAAACCCCTTGGCAGGCAGTACATGGACTCCAAAGCCTCTGTCATTGTCCATGTCATGGATCTTTGTAATGACCTTCAGAGTTGTGAAATTTTTACTTTAAGATACTCAATAATGGATACCTTTTACCTACTGAAAGGGGATTTCATTTTATAAATAGCCAGAAGTCATTTAAAGTCCACTGTAGGGAACATGGTATGAAGAAAAAGTGGTGTGACTAGAACATAATAAGACTCTTCTTTTCACTGACTGCTTGTAAAGTGGCTCTGGAAGAACTTTCAAAATTGGATCACCAGATTTGTTTTGAGTGCCCCAGTTATACCTGAAGGAAGCTCTGATGGTACAGTGGTTAAGCACGGGCTGCTAACCAAATGGTCAGTGGTTTGAACGCACCAGTGGCTCTGAGGAGAAAGATGGAGCAGTCCGCTTCCATGAAGATTCTTTTAAAAAAAACTATACCCATTGTTTTCAAGTTGATTCCAACTGACAGCGACCCCATTCGGCAGAGCAGAACTGCCCCATAGCGTTTCCAAGACTGTAATCTTTTACTGAAGCAGACTGCCACATCTTTCTCCCTCAGAGTTTCTAATGGGTTTCAACCACTGGCCTTTTGGTTAGCAGCCAAGTGCTTAACCACTGTGCTACCAGGGCTCCTTCCATAATGATTAAAAGATTACCGCCTTGGAAACCCTGTGCGGCATTTCTACTCTGTCCTGTGGGGTCACTATGAGTTCAGAACTGAAGGCACGCAACAACAGTAAACCAAAAAACATGGTGTCAATATATTAATTGATATTTATTGATTAAATACATTAATCCATCTTTATAATTAATACACATACCATGTCAATTCTCACTCATAGAAACCCTATAGGACACAGTAGAACTGCCTCCATAGAGTTTCCAAGGCTATAAATCTTTACAGAAGCAGACAGCCACAGCTTTTCCTACAGAGTGGCTGGTGGGTTTGAACCACTTTCGGTTATCAGCCAAGCGTGTTAAGCACTGTGCCACTGGGGCTCCTTAATACACATAGACTTCAGCATAAGGCATTTTCTTTTGAATCTCCATATATTCTTTAATTTTACATATGTCTCTGACTCTACATATGGATAGCTTTTCAATTGCTCTCTATAAAATCCTATTAGCTAGCTAGGTAGATAAACTTCGTTTTGCCCAGTGGATATGCTTCTGACATGCTGTACAGAAACCTAATTTTAAGAGTCAGAAAGTTGTAATATCTTAAATGCAGAAGAAAATTTGGAACCAAGGCCTCCCACACGTCTTCCAATTCAGTAATAATTTTACTCTCTGAAATAACAGAAGTCAGGAGACAAATTTTTGTCCCAAATTGCTAGCAGTAGATCTTAGACAAGATGCACAATTTTTCTGGGCCTCAGTTTCTACTTGTGCAAATATGAATGAAAAACTAATTACTATGATCTTTCCAGTCCTAGCAGCCTTTTATTCAATGCATTAGTGAAAGTTTGTTTTTCCAGAAAAAAATTATTGTAAATGTTTTGTAAAGTGAATATTTATTTTTAATTCATTCTTTTTAGGAAAATATAGTAAGTCTGCATAGAACACAGTACATCAGCATAGTTTATTTTTGGTACATACATGTCGAATATATAAGCTGCAGTTTTTTGTGTGCGTTAAGTGAACGACATATTAAACATCCAAATCTTCATTCTAAAAAGTTGAAATACTTAACTGCTAAATAAGAAAGAGTATTTTGAAGTGATTTGTTCTGAAGTGTGCTTTTTTCTTCCTGTTCTAATATTCACAGAATAGCTCTAATTTCTTAGGAATAAAGGATTTCATCTTGTTTTTAACAAGAAGCATTTTATGATATTAAAAAAGAACACCCTGACTATGCAAATACCAGTTTTAAACAGATGGAGTGAAAACCCTAATTTTTGCAACCTTGTTTTTAAATAGGAATATGTGGGCTAGATACTAAATACAAAAACATGAGTCCAACCTACTCACAGTCCCAAATCGTTTGCTATTTTCAATCAACATTCTCAGATTCGGGAAAAAACAAACAAATAAACATAGAATCTCCCAAGATAAAAAGTCTAATTTGTCATACTATGGCCAAGGGGAGCCCTTGTGGTACAGTGGTTAAGAGCTTGGCTGCTAACTAAAAGGTCAGTAGTTCGAATCCATCAACTACTCCTTGGAAACCCTATGGGGCAGTTCTACTCTGTCCTATGTGGTCACTGGGAATTGGAATCCACTCAAGGGCAATGAGTTTGGTTTGGTTTTATGGCCAAGGGGGAGGGGGCGGGGGTCAATCCAAGTTTCTATTACCTTATAACTATTGAAGAAATGGTCCCCAGAACACGACTTTCACTGCTACTTTGAGTTATGTTTTATCAGGAAGTTTGCTATGCAGCCCAGGAATCATATTTTCACTTGCACATTTCTCACTGGCTCAGACTGGTTTTCTATCTCTAAAGGAAATGTTTGCTGAAATGTAAGTCCTTATAGGGGCCCAGGGAGAAAGGATTGAGATGCAGATTTCTTTTTCAGCCAAGTACAGGAGATCAGCTAAAATCACTAATTTTCTATCAAGTCTTCCTTTTTTACTCTTCTGTCTTAAAAAGCCTGTAAATTCGATTACAAATAATATATGAACCATGGTGTGGTAAAACCTGAGTCATTTGGAGTTATCTCTTAATTCATGTGGGCAGTGTTGTGCTCATAAGCTTTTAACAACTAGCTCTATAAAAAAAGTGGTATGTGTGGGTATGTGTTACTCAATTTTCACTAATATAAAGTTTGTGTGGCATTGCATTCACAAATAATAATAAAACATGCAATATTCTTTGTTATAAATTCCATAAAAAAAAAAAATCCATAGATGCAATTAATTCTCACAAAATGTTTTCACTGATTTTTGATGAATCATACATTCATAGCCAAACTACAGTTGCAGTTGGTGAATAAGTATAGTTTTGACATGATCTCTGGTTGATATTTTATTTAAGCTAATGAGTAAGATGAAAGGTAAGCAACAATGATGGGTGTCAAAGCTTCACTTGGTTGTCAATAACTTGAGCAACTCCTTCATTGAATCAGATAATAGCTTATGAATGCTGGAAAAATATTTCCTCCATTTTTTAGTGCTAATCACAATCTGGAAACCCTGGTGGCATAGTGGTTAAGTGCCACAGCTGCTAACCAAAAGGATGGCAGTTTGAATCCACCAGGCACTCCTTGGAAACTCTATGGGGCAGTTCTACTCTGACCTATAGGGTCACTATAAGTCAGACTCGACTCAATTGCAGTGGGCTTTTTGTTTTTTGGTTGTAATCACAACATAATGTGTATAGACAGGATGCAATTTTTCAAATAACTTGCACTATTAACACTTAATCACTTTCTTAAATCTAGACAGTCAAGAAAACAATAAATCAAATCCTGATTTGTGTTTTTTTTCTGGTTTCCAAAGTTTAAATACTCACACCAAGGCCTATTTCAAGCTACCAGCATAATGCCATTGAATGTAAAATTGGGAAAAGATGCACAGTATCATACCAAGAGCATAGGCAATAGTCATACACAGTAAAGCAATTAGGAAGTTGTGAGTTTTGAGGGTTTATTACCTTTGTTTTTAATGTAATTTTTAGTTTGTGTAAATTAATTTTGGATAATGGCTGTTTTTAACAATTGGCTCACAAACCATCTGGAAAAAAAAAAACATAGTTCTTTTGAGCCAGTCCAGCTGGTGATAGCACACCAGCGCAAGACAGCTGAAATCAGAAAAGACACCTTGTCTCTGCTTAACCCTTCTCTCGGCTTATCCTAATATTTGCATAGCACCAACTAAAAGACACAGGCCCACTCCAAACATTAGAACACAAACAGGCTAAAATAGAAAGAGATGAGCTGGGTAAAAACGAACCAAAATAAGTTAGAACAGTAATCTTAATACCTGACAAAACAGAATTTAAAGCAAAATAACACCATAAGGAACAAAAGAGATGAACAAAAGAGAGAGAAATAGAGCAAGAATATATAACTATTACAAATGTAAATGAAACTAAGTACAAAATTAAAATATACAATGTAATAAATACCAGTACTGCAAGAAAAAAATACATGTTACCAACTATTGTTTAAAATTTAACAATTCCTCTAATAATGACCAAAAATGAACAGAAATATAGGCAATCTGAGCACTACAATTAATGACAATCTTGAACTGTTAAATAAATATAGAAGTCTACATTCAAAAATTTAAAATGTAGATTAGATAAATAGATAGGAAGGCAGGTAAAGAGACAGAACAATACTTAAATATATTTTAAGCATATTTATCAGGAAAAAAATACAGGTTGTAATTAAAATTAGCTAAGCATTCAACTCAGGGCGCTGTAAGAAAAAGCAACAGAACGATGCCAAAGAACAAAAAGGAAGGTTATTAAAAAGAAGAAAAGGACAAAAATCATTGAAATAAAAAATAACAGAAAGCAGTAAAACAAAGCAAATGTTTGTTCTTAAAGCATACTAATAAAACAAATCTCTGACAAGTCTAAGCAAGAGAAATGAAAGAGTAGATACAAATAAACATTCATAAGAAATAATTAAAAAGCACTGCAGACCTAAAAACTTCTTTAAAGAACTCTTATGAACACATAAGCTTTAAAACCTAGAAGAAATGATTCTATATCTCAAAAAATTTAAAATGCACAATCCCCCCAAAAACCAAACCAACTGCTCTCAACTTGATTCCAAAAAGAACTAGAAAACAGATTAATAATCATTAAAAATTAAAATGGCAGAGATGTCCCTTCTTACAAAGACCTAGGATCCTAAAGTGAGTTTAATGAAACTCTCAAACTAATTCTCAGTTCTAAAACATAGGAAAGAGTGAAAGCTATTACTCACTTCATGAGGTTGTATAATCTCAATTGCAAAACTGGATAATGGCAATAAAAGAGAAGACTACGGCCTTCATTTAACGAATGAATTTACGAATAAGCATATATGCAAAAATCTTAAATAAAACATTAGCTAACCAAATCCAACAGTGCATAAAAAAATACCACCTGATAAAAAACCAACCTGATACAGTTCAATATTTATACTTATCACTATAAAAAACAAAAAACAACCTCTTAGCATTTTAAAGATAGAACTTCCTTAGTTTGATTAAAAAAAAATACATCTCAAAATCCTACTACTTTTTAACAAAGTACAGGAAGTCTCAGGCTTGCTGTTCCAAGGAGAGAAAAAGAAAGGAGATATAAACATTGAAAAAAAAAAAAAAAACCCAGTACCGTCAAGTAGACCCTGACTTATAGCGACCCTATAGGACAGAGTAGAACTGCCCCATAGAGGTTCCAAGGCGTGCCTAGCTGATTCAAACTGCCGACCCTTTGGTTAGCAGCTGTAGCATTTAACCACTACGCCACCAGGGTTTCTAAACGTTGAATAAACCAAAAAACCAAACCCAATGCCGTTGAGTCGATTCCGACTCATAGCGACCCTAGAGGACAGGGTAGAACTGCCCCATAGAGTTTCCAAGGAGTGCCTAGCTGATTTGAACTGCCGACCCTTTGGTTAGCAGCCTAGCACTTAACCACTACCCTACCAGGGTTTCCAAACATTGAATAAAAAACTGCCGACCCTTTGGTTAGCAGCCTAGCACTTAACCACTACCCTACCAGGGTTTCCAAACATTGAATAGGTAATTAAAATTAGGATTTGTAAATGGGTGATTATATATAAAAGGTAATAGAGTTAACAACTGTAACTTGTAGGAGAGGTTAGCAAAGTTTCTAGAGGAAACACGAATTTAATAAACATATAACATATCTCTTAGCAGAAATAGGAATAGTAATTAAAAAATGACATTCATAGTGGGTAAAAAAAAAATCCTATAATATACTAGAAACTAGCCTAAATAATAACTTAATACCTATGTGGAGAGAATATGAAAACTCCATTACAGGACACAGAAGAAATTATGAAAAATAGAGAAACATTCCATGATTTGGGTTGTGTTACCTCTAATAAAAGTAAGATATAAATTCTAAGCACATTAACATATGTTCAACGTGATCCCAGATTCCAATCTGAAATCCCAGGTAGATTTTTTCAAGAGAATTTGATAAAATACTATAAACTTTATAGGGAAGAATAAAAGTTCATGAATAGCTATGATGACTCTGAAAAAGAAGAGCAATGAGAGATACTTCTCTACTGGATGGTAAGAAATACTCCAAAACCACAGTAATAAAAACAGTGTTTGTGATGTTGGCACATAAATACATAAATAGTCAATGAGCTAAACAGAAATTAGATAGACTCAGGTATAAATGGAAACAATGTGTACTGGTGTTTCCACAAATAGACAGGTAAAGAGCAGATTGGTAGATGGTCTTCTTAAAACTAGTTCACTGTATGGAGAAAAATTAAATAAAATTTCTGTTTAATACATATGCAAGATGAGACTCCTTATAATTTAAAAATCCAAAAATAAAAAAATATATAGTTATTAAAATATAATGTAGAAGACTACCTTGTGACCTAGGAGTAGAGGATTTCTTAAAAAATATGTCATTGTTAGGTGCCCTGGAGTTGGTTCCGACTCATAGCAACCCTATGTACAACAGAACGAAACACTGCCCGGTCCTACACCATCGTCACGATTGTTGAGCTTGAGCTCATTGTTGCAGTCACTGTAACAATCTATCTCTTCAAGGATCTTCCTCTTTTTCACTGACCATCTAATTTACCAACCACGATGCCCTTCTCCAGGGACTGGTCCCTCCTGATAACATGTCCAAAGTATATGAGACGAAGTCTCACCATCCTTACTTCTAAGGAGCATTCTGGCTTTACTTCTTCCAAGACAGATTGGTTCATTCTTCTGGCAGTCCATGGTGTATTCAATATTTTTCACCAACACCATAATTGAAAGGTATCAATTTTTCTTCAGGCTTTCTTATTCATTTTCCAGCTTTCACATGCAAATGATGTGACTGAAAATACCATGGTTTGAGTCAGGCGCACCTTAGTCTTCAAAGTGAAATCTTAGCTTTCTTATGCTTGAAAGAGGTCTTTTGTCCCAGATTTGCCCAATGTGATGTGCCATTTGATTTTTTCACTGCTGCTTCCATGGGTGTTGACTGTGAATCCAAGTAAAATGAAATCCTTAATGACTTCAGTATTTCCTCCATTTGTCATGGTGTTGCTTTTATTGGTCTAGTTGTGAGGATTTTTGTTTTCTTTATGTTGAGGTGTAATCTATACTGAGGTGTAATCATCAGTAAGTGCTTCAAGTTCTCTTCGCTTTCAGCAAGAAGGTTGTGTCATCTACATATTGTGGGTTGTTAATGAGTCTTCTTCCAATCCTGATGCCATGTTCTTCTTCATATAGTCCAGTTTCTCTAATTATTTGCTCAGTATACACATCGAATAAGTATGGTGAAAGGATACAACCCTGACACACACCTTTCCTGATTTTAAAACACACAGTACCCCCGTGCTCCATTCAAATGACTGCCTCTTGATCTAAGTACAGGCTCCTCATGAGCACAAGTAAGTGTTCTGGAATTCCCATTCTTCACAATGTTATCCATAATTTGGTATGATCCACACAGTTGAATGCCTTTGCATAGTCAACAAAACACAGGTAAATATTTTTCTAGTATTCTCTGCTTTCAGCCAGGATCCATCTGCTTCAGCAATGATATTCCTTGTTCTAAGTACTCTTCTGAATCCACTTGAATTTCTGGCAGTTCCTTGTTAATATACTGCTGCAACTGCTTTTGAATGATTTTCAACATAATTTTACTTGGGTGTGATATTAATGATATTGTTCAATAATTTCTGCATTCTGTTGGATCACTCTTCTTTGGAATGGGCACAAATGTGGATCTCTTCTAGTCAGTTAGCCAGGCAGTGGTCTTCCAAATTTCTTGGCATAGACAATGGAGTGTTTCCAGCACTGCTTCCATTTGTTGAAACTTCTCAGTTGGTATTCCGTTAATTCCTGGAGTCTTGTTTTTCAGCAGTACCTTCAGTGCAGCTTAGAATTCTTCCTTCAGTACCACTGATTCTTGATCATATGCTACCTCCTGAAATGGCTGAACTGAACATCAGCCAATTCTTTTTGGCCCAGTGAATCTGTGTATTCATTCCATCTTCTTTTGATGCTTCTTGCATCATTCAATATTTTGCTCATAGAACCCTTCAGTACTGCACCTCGAGGCTTGAATTTTTTCTTTAGTTCTTTAAGCTTTAGAAATATTGAGTATGACCTTCTCTTTTGTTTTTTTCCAACTTCCGGTCTTTGCACATTTCATTATAATACTTTGCTTTGTCTTCTCCAGCCATCCTTTGAAATCTTCTGCTCAGTTCTCTTACTTTACCATTTCTTCCTTTTGCTTTAGCTATTCTTGTTCAACAAGTTTTAGAGTCTCTTTGACAGACATTTTCATCTTTTTTTTTTCCTTTCTTTTCAATGACCTCTTGCATTCTTCATTATGATGTCCTTGATGTCATTCTACAGCTGGTCTGGTCTTCAGTCATTAGGGTTCAATGTATCAAATCTATACTTCAGAAGGTTTCTAAAGTAGGATATACTCAAGGTTGTGCTTTGGTTCTCGTGGACTTGTTCTAATTTTCTTCAGTTTTAACTTGAACTTGCATATGAACATTGATGGTCTGTTCTGAAGTTGGCCCCTGGCCTTGTTCTGAACATACAGCACATAAAAGCAAACTAATATCTGTTAGTCTGAAGCTATAATCATGAAACCTGCCATCATAACTAAGAACTAGTCCAAACAGTTTTCAAATACAAGTTCTTATTCAGTTTTACTGGGAAGAAGCTGTGTTCGATAAAGATTGACTGAAAAAGTTGGAAGGAAAAGTTTTCCCATAACTCTAGTTTCAATTATAAACTTGGAAAATAAGGTAGAGCAAATCAACAACTTTGGAGTAATGCACAGCAATGAAACATTACAACTTCTGCCTGTCTAATATTTTTCTAGCTAACAAAAATAGTCAATTTGCTAAACTTGTTAACATACTTAAGTTACGCATGTGTCTGTGTGTGTTTGTGTGTGTGTGTATGTGTCCATCATATAACATTAAAAGTGTTGTTGTTGTTAGTTGCCATCAAGTCAATTCTGACTCATGGTGATCCCCTGTGTGCAGAGTAAAACTGCTCCATAGGATTTCCAAGGCTGTAAAAGATGTTATAGCAATTGATTGCATAAAAGAAGAGAGTTGCTTTTCTTGAATCTCATGCAACTTCCTTGGAAAATACACTTTTTACTTTTTTAATAACTCACTATAATTGTGTTTTATTTTTGGTAAATGTCTTCCAAAACACTAAGGTCATATCAGTCAAAAGCTTGCTGATGAATATTTCTGTAATTTGAAAGAGAAAGCTCATAAACTTAATTTTAGCCATGACTGTGGTTTTTTTAATTCAATTGTGTTTAGATTAGATTATTTTCAAATGTTTTTAATGACAAGATTTAGTTACAACTTTGAACCTGAATAATGTAAATAAAAATTTATTATTGATAATATTCACTTCTGTCCTTTATATCAGAAGAAGAGCCAAAATGCTCCTTAGAAGCAAGGATGGGAAGACTTCGTCTCACTTATTTTCGACATGTTATCAGGAGGGACTAGTCCCTGGAGAAGGACATCATCCTTGGTAAAGTAGAGGGTCAGCAAACAAGAGAAAGACCTTCAATGAGATGAACTGACATGGTGGCTGAAACAATGGGCTCAAACATACAAAAAGTTGTGAGGATGATGCGGGACCAGGCAGTGTTTCGTTCTGCTGTACATAGGGTCTCTATGAGTTGGAACTGACTCGATGGCACCTAACAATGACACCATACTTTACACTGACATTGATTATAGCTTCCTACTGCACACAGTTTAGTACACAGTATAAGTAAAATCACAGTGATATTAAGTCTTCCTTAAATATTCTTTTTCCAAGTTATGTTTAAATTTAGAGAAGAAATATTTATTACTACCTTTGCTACCATTTTTATAGTGAATATTCCATAAGTCAGGATTTCTCTTTTAAAACATATAATTATTTTAAAAACTCCGTAATCATAAGGTAACCACAAACATTCTAGAAAATGTATTCAGAGTATGCACATACAACTTTCGTGTAGTCTTTTACAAAAGGTACTCAGTATCATTTGCAGTTTAATTACCTTGTCGTACTTCATCTCATATCACTGTTATAGAAGAATAAAAACACTCAGAGATTATTAACAAACACCACCACCAAAAGGAAGAAATCAAGTTTTGCCTTTCTTTTTTTTTTTTTTTCTTTAATATTCTCTAGGCCTTGCCTCGTTTCTTTCTTACTATGCACATAGAACACAAGTAACTTTTGCCCAGATGGACACTTAAAAGCTTTTCATTATAGAAAATTTCTAATAAATTCAAAATTAGAGATAACAGAGTAAAGACAAATAAATTCATATACCCAACAGTCAGTTCACATAATTATCAACCCATTGGTTATTATGTTTCATTTATCCCTTTATCCACTTCTTCCTCCACCCCCCAGATTATCCACATTATATTTTACCGAATCCCAGATATATCGTTTCATCTGCACACATTTCAGCACATATTTCTAAAACAAATTTGTGTTTAAAAAAAACCTACACCCACAATGCTTTTAAAAATCAGCAAAAATTTTATAATTATTAAATATCAATAAGTGTACACATTCCACTGAATTTTTTTGTTTTAGTTTGAATCAAATACCATAGATTCCACCCAGTGCAATTAGCATGTATATTTACTATGTCTTTTGATCTATAATTTTAACCTATATTTTTAATTTTAATCTATATATTTAGTTTCCCTTTATTTTTATTTCTTCTTGTACTTTTTTTTTTTTTCCTTTCAAGAAACTGGGTCATTTATTTTGCAGCATTTTCCACAATTTGAATTTTGCTCATTGCATTCTCTGTGTTTCCTGTAAATTGATGATTAGATCATGAGAGTCAGAGCTTGCTCAGTTTTGGTTATAATTTTTTGGTACTATCCATCATAGGTAGTATGTACTTTTATTAGGAGAAACATAATATCTGGCTGTTTCACTCTTTGTGATTTACAATTAATAAGCATTAATTAGCTTCATTGTTTCAATTCATTCCTTTTTCATTTATTAGGCAGAATATATATATATATATATTTAAAAGCTTTTTATCTACTGCTGGGTTACCCCAAGGTACAATTTATATAGGAAAAGAAGGACAAGTATTTGAGTATTTTCCCTTACTTGCCAATTTTCAAATAATGAGCTGATTATCTCAAAGACGATTAATGAGTTTTTTTTTCCTAAATATTATAAGCTCATATTTAAACATATTTGAAGTGTCTCAAGCTATGGCATTTATTTTTCTTTTTCGTCCCTAACTCATTCCATATTTTGCTAGTGGAAATTTTATCAAATGGCTCCAGAGTCTTTCTGACATGTCATTAGTGATTTTAATAGTTTCTTTACTTTCTGATATGACATTCTGGGCTAATATGTACGTTTCCCACCTTATACTTGAGTGAAATCAGCCACTTCCTCAAGAAGAAATGATTCATTTTTGTCGGAAACAGTACTCAGAGACTATAAGTACTGGAGGTGAGTGGGGAGAGGCATGATCACTGCTACTGTCTCAGTCTTTATTTTTAAGGCTTTTCAGTGGACTGAGCCAAAATTTTCTTTTTAAGATAAAAGACATCATGAGTTCACACAGATACTTTCAATTCAAATTTAGTACTACAAGTTTTTACTTAAGTTTATCTATTTTTCTCTTTCCCTACTCCAAGAATCTCGGTGTTCAGGGATACATGCTTTCCCACCCTCTACCCTTCTTCTTCCTATGCAGCCTCCATCGCTTTCAAACGAGGAGCCATGGTTGCGCAGCCACAGAGACTCACTGCCAAGATATATACCTTAGAAACAAAGACATAAATATATTAAAAATTAAAGGATGAAAACAAATATATCAAGCAAAGAGCTACCAAAAAAGAGGAGGAATGGTAATACTAATCTCAGGTAAAATAGAATTTAAAACAAAATACACCACAAAAGACAAGGAAGGACATCATATGATTATCAAAGGCACGACCCATCATGAGGACATAACCATAATAAATATCTACATGCCCAGTGACAGGGATCCAAAATACATAAAACAAACTAACAGCACCAAAAAGAGAAACTGATAGTTCCATAATAATAGTAGGAGACTTCACCACAACACTCTCGATAAAGGACAGAACATCTAGAAAGAAACTTAACAAAGATACAGAAGATCTAAAGGCCACAATAAACCAACTTGACCTCATAAATGTATACAGAACACCACTCAACAGCAGCGAACTGCACAGTCTTTTCCAACATACATGGAATGTTCTCCAGAACAGGCCACATCGTAGGCCACAAAGCAACCCTCAACAAAATTCAAAACATTGAGATAATGCCAAACATCTTCTCTGATCACAATGCCATAAAAGTAGAAATTAATAACAAGAAGAGCAAGGAAAAGAAATCAAACACACAGAAACTGAATAACACCTGGCTTAAAAACCACTGGGTAGTAGAAGAAATCAAAGATGGAATCAAAAAAATTCCCAGACTTAAATGGGAACAAAAATACATGATATCAAACCTTTGGGACACAGCAAAGGCAGTGGTCAGAAGTCAATTTATAGCAATAGATTCACACATCAAAAAAGAAGGGACAAAATCAAAACATGAGCTATACAACTTGAGCAAAGAGAAAGAGACCAGCAAAAGAAGCAAACAGCCACCAGAAGGAAAATAATAATGATCAGAGCAGAAATAAATAGAGAATAGAAAAGCAATAGAAAGAATCAACAAAACCAAAAGTTGGTTCTTTGAAAGGATCAATAAAATCAACAAACCGTTGATAAATTGACAAAAGAAAAACAGGAGAGTACGCAAATAACCCAAATAAGAAATGAAATGCGGGAATTACAACAGATCCAACTGAAATAAAAAGAATCATAACAGAGAACTGTGAAAAACTATTCTCCAACAAATTTGAAGACCTAGAGAAAACAGACAAATTTCTAGAAACCCACTACATACATAAACTAAAACAAACTGGTGTTGAAAATCTGAACAGATCCATAACAAGAGAAGAAACTAAAAGGTAATAAAAATAAAAAACCCTCAACAAAAAAAAGGCTCTGCCTGGCCCAGATGGCTTCACTGAAGAATTCTACAAAACATTTGGAGAAGAGCTTGCACCAGTACTACTCAAACTATTTCAGAACATTTAAAAGAAAGGAATACTTCCGAATTCATTCTATGAAAACAGCATAACCCTGATACAAAAACCAGGCAAACGCCACAAAAAAAGAAAATTACGGGCCAATATCTCTCATGAATATAGATGCAAAAATTCTCAACAAAATTCTAGCCAATAGAATTCAGCATCATATCAAAATAATAATAAGAATAATACACCATGATCAAGTGGGATTCATTCCAGGTATGCAAGGATGGTTCAACATTAGAAAATCAATCAACAGAATCCACCACATACATAAAACCAAAGAATCACATGATCATCTCAATAGATGCAGAAAATGCATTAAAGTCCCAACACCTATTCCTGATAAAAACTCGCTATAAAATAGGTATAGGAGGAAAATCCCTCAACACAATAAATGGCATCTATTCAAAACCAACAACCAACATCATTCTTAATGGAGTGAGGATGCAAACATAACCCCCTGAGAATAGGAACAAGACAAGGATGCCCTTTATCACCACTCCTATTTAACATTGTGCTGGAAGTCCTAGCTAGAGCAATAAGACAAGAAAAAGAAGGAAAGGGCATCTGAATTGGTAAGGAAGAATGAAACTATTCTTATTTGGGCACAACATAATTTTACACATAGAGAACCCAAAGGACTGCACAAGAAAACTACTGGAACTTATAGAAGGATTCAGCACAGTATTAGGATATGAGATCAACATACAAAAATCAGTTGGATCCCCAGACACTAATAAAGAGAACTACAAAAAGGAAATCAGGAAAGCAATATAACTTATAATAACCCCTAAAAAAACAAACAAAAAAAAACTTAGGAATACATCTAACCAGGGATGTAAAAGACCTATTCAAAGAAAACCACAATATGCTACTCCAAGAAACCAAACAAGGCCTACATAAATGGAAAAATATGCCATGCTCATGGATAGGTAGACTCAACAATGTGAAAATGTTGATTCTACACAAAGCAATCTACAAATACAATGTAATCCCAATACAAATACCAACAGCGTTCTCTAACAAGATGGAAAAACAAATTGCTAACTTAATAAGAAAGAAAGAGGCCGTGGATGAAAAAAAGCTCTATTGAAGAAGAAGAATAAACTGGGAGTATTGCACTACTTGACCTCAGAACTTACTACACAGCTGTGGTAGTCAAAACAGCCTAGTACTGGTACAATGACAGACATATTGGTCAATGGAAAAGAATCAAGAACTCAGACATAAACCCACCCACCTATGGTTACCTGATCTTCAACAAAGCCCCAAAGTCCATTAAATGGTGCTGGCAAAACTGGATGTCCATCTGCAAAAAAAATTAAACAGGACCCATACCTCACACCATATACAAAAACTAATTCAAAATGGATCAAAGACTTAAACATAAAACCAAAAAACTATAAAGATCGTAAAAGAAACAAAAGGATCAATGCTAGAGGCCCTAACACATGGCATAAATAGGATATAAACCATAACTAACGACATACAAACACCAAAAGATAAGCTAGATAACTAAGATCTTCTAAAAATTAAACACCTACACTCATCAAAAGACTTTACCAAAAGAGTGAAAAGAGAACCTACAGACTAGGAAAAAATTTTGGCTATGACGAATCCAACAAAGGTTTAATCTCTAAAATGTACAGGAAAATCCAACACCTCTATGACAAAAAGGCAAAGAACCCAATTAAAAAATGGGCAAAGGAAATGAACAGACAGACACTTCACCAAAGAAGACATTCAGGCAACTACAGACACATGAGGAAATGCTCACGGTCACTGGTCATTAGAGAAATGCAAATCAAAACTACAGTGACATACCATCTCACCCTGACATTACTGCCACTAATCAAAAACACAGAAAATAATAAATGTTGGAGAAGCTGCAGGGAGATTGAAACTATTATGTATTGCTGGTGGGAATGTAAAATGGTATAACCATTTTGGAAAATGATATGAAGCTTCCTTAAAAAGCTAGAAATAGAAATACCATATGATCCAGCACTCCCAGTCCTAGGAATATATGTTAGAGAAATAAGAGCTGTCACACGAATAGAAATGTGCACATCCATGTTCACTGCAGCTTTATTCACAATAGCAAAAAGATGGAAACAACCTAAGTGCCCATCAACAGATGAATGGATAAAAAAAAAACTGTGGTACATACATACAATGGAGTACTACAAAAAGACAAAGAGCAATGATAAATCTGTGAAACATCTCACAACATGGATGAATCTGGAGGGCATTATGCTGAATGAAATAAGTCAATCACAAAAGGACAAATACTGTATGAGGTGACTATTACAAAAACTCATGGAAAGATTTACACAGAAAGAAACAATCTTTGATGGTTATAAGGGAGGGTAGGGATGGGGAGACACTAACTAGATAATAGATAAGTGGTAACATTGATGAAGGGTAAGACAGTACACAGTACTAAGGAAGTCAGCACAACTTGACCGAGACAAGATCATGGAAGCATCACAGACACACTGAAACTCCCTGAGGGACCGAATTACTGGGCTGAGGGCCCAGAATTACATGGTCTCAGGGGACATCTTATTCAACTGGGATAACATAGTTTATAAAGAAAATGTTCTACATTCTACTTTGGTGAGTAGTGTCTGGGGTCTTAATAGCTTGCAAGCAGCCATCTAAGGTACTCCACTAATCTCATCCCATGTGGAGAAAGGGGGAATGAAGACAACCAAAGCCACAAGGAAAAGATTAGTCCAAAGGACTAATGGACCACAACTACCACATCCTCTACCAGACTCAGCCTAGCACAACTAGATGGTGCCTGGGTACCACCACTGACTGCTCTGACAGGGATCACAATAGAGGGTCCTGGACAGAGCTGAAGGAAAATGTAGAACAAAATTCTAAATCACACACACACACACATACACACACACAAAAGGCCAAACTTACTGACGGAGACTGGAGAAACCCTGAGAGTATGGTCCCAGACACCGTTTTAACTCTACTGAAGTCACTCGTGAGGTTCACCCTTCAGCCAAAGATTAGACAAGCCCATAAAACAAAATGAACTAAATAGGCACACCAGCTCAGAAGCAAGGATGAGAAGGCAGGAGGAGACAGGAAAGCTGGTAATGGGGAACCCAAGGTCAAGAAGGGAAGGGTGTTGACATGTGGTGGGGTTGGCAACCAATGTCACAAAACAATATGTATATTGTTTAACAAGGAACTAATGTGCACTGTAAACCTTCATCTAAAGCACAATTAAAACAAAAAGGAATATTATGAATGGTTAAAAAAAAAAATCCTGATTTCCAAAGACAGTAATGTAATTACTTACATCCTTATATACACTACAGTATACCTTCAAAATTCTAATAACAATACCAATATACCAACAAAAATATAATTACTTAAAACCGAGTTTTGTTTTTGTTTTTTGTCTTAGGGCATAACCTACTAAGCAAGTACAGTGAAATTATTCATGTTCTTAATATCCACTTTATTGAGGCATAATTAGCATTATAAAATGTGCCCATTTTAAGTATACAGATTTTACAAAAGTATGTTTCCATCAAGTTGGCTCCAACTCATGGCAACCTTAAGTATAACAGAAACATTGCCTGGTTCTGTACCGTTTTCATATTTAATATATTTGAGCCCATTGTTATGGCTATTGTGTCAATCCCTATCATTGGGGGTTTCCCTCATTTTTGTTGACTCTTTATTTTACCAAATATGATACCTTTTTCTACTGATTGGTCTTTCCTAATTACATGTCCAAAGTAAGCAAGATGATGTTTTACCATCCTTGCTTCTATGAAGCATTCCAGTTTCACTTCTTCTAAGTCTCATTTTTTCTTTTTTTCTGATAGACCATGGTATGTTTAACATTCTTCACCAACACCACATTTCAAAAACATCAATTCTTTTCAGTCTTCTTTTTCTGTTGTCCAGTTTTCATATGCATGGGACAACTGAAAAGACCATGGCTTGGGTCAGGCACACCTTAGTCAACAAAATGACATCTTTGTTTCTTAAATCTTTAAAGAGGTCTTTTGCAGCAGATTTGTCCAATGCAATATATCATTTGATTTCTTGACTGCTGCTTCCACAGGTGTTGATTGTTGATACGCCATTTAGTTTTTTGCTCATAGAATCCTTCAGTAATGCAACTTGAGGCTTGAATTTTCTGTTCAGTTTTTTCAACTTGAGAAATGCTGATCGTGTTCTTCCCTTTTTGGTTTTCCAACTCAAAAAAAAAAAAAAAATTCAAGGTCTTTATAATACTTTACCTTGTCTTCTCAAACCACACTTTAAAATCTGTTTAGCTCTTTTACTTTATCATTTCTTCCATTTGCTTAAGAACAATTTTCAGAGTCCCTTCTGATACCCATTTTGCTGTTTGCCTTCTTTATTATCTTTTTAATGATCTTTTATTTTCTTCATGTATGATACCCTTGATGTCTTCCAACAACCCTTCTGCTCTTCGGTCATTAGTTTTCATTGCATCAAATCTATTCTCATACATCTATTAGAATAAATGAACTTGTGCTACATATATCAGAAGGGATAAATAAAATAAACATAATTTTAACAAAATGCACAATGTAGAAAGAGAGTTTGAAACCTTTTGTAATATTTTATACATTATGCGGAGCAATACCTTACTATTTTATGGATATCTGTTATAAATAAAAAAATATAAATATTTATGGGAATCATCTATACCAAATTCAGGATAATAGATTAGTTCTGGGAAGGGGAACAAAATCCAGGAGAGTTTTTACTCTACCTGTAATTATTTTTAAGGAAAAAAAAAACTGAAGTAATTGTGGTAAAAGGTAAGATTTTGTAAACCTGGGCAGTGGGTTTAGGGATATCTGTTATATAGTCTCTCTACTTTGTCTATGTGTTAAATATTTTCTAATTTACAGACATATAAATCTGAAAAAAGCCTGTTGGTTTAGAAACCTGAATTGGTGACAGCTGGCAGATAAAGTTGGCAGAATTAAGGCACTTGAGTTTCCTGCTAAATTGCAGAGTAAGCAACACATCATGGGGTGGTGACAGGACATCACTGTTATCCCCTACAGGAACGTCACTAACATCATAGTGGAGTTGGGAAAAGATGCATGGAGAGTGGGAAGATTCCAGGGTCATTTATAGGGACTGTGTGTGAGGAGGATGCAGATTTCCTTTCCTTATTTCTTTAGCAAGCCGTTCTCCTGAGCTGATATTGGAAGTTAAAGGGACATTTGACTGGCAGCTGACAGCCTCTGTTGCAGCCTATAGCAAGGAATGCTACCAGTTATCCAGAACCTTTGAAACCAAAAGGTTTTATAGAGAAAAAGTAAGTTAAGCATGTACCTGATAAACTCAGATACTCTCTTCTATCTTTCTTCAAAGAATATATTCCCTTAGAGTTTAGGTGTTTATGTGGATAAGTTACTGATATATATTCAGTTACTGCTTAAAGAGTGAATGTTTTCAAAGTCACGTATTAAGGATCTGGTAAATGGAACTAAGCTGAATGCAAGGTATAACGGAAGGTAAATAGAACTGGGAACCGGTGATCTGCTTTTCCCCTTAACAATGTGTGTTCATCTCAGTAGATCACTTTGCTTCTTTGAACTTCAATATCCTCATTTATAACAGTAAAATTACAATTATTAATATTCACCTTAAAGGATTACTGTGAGGCTTGAATGAGATGATGAGATATGGAAAAACACTCTGTAGAGATACCAGGTACTTTTATCATGGTTGTTACAAAGTGGGAGACAGAGAGATAGATGCACGCACACATACACATCTTGAAATGCGGCTAAAATCCTTCGCTCTAGGGAACAGGAGCCGATTGAGTAGACATGGGGAATACAGGGTGGAGAGGAGGAATGTCCTGTGTCATTAAGAGGAGAGCAGCTGGGAATACACAGCAAGGTGTGTATAACTTTTTGTACAAAAGACTGACTCGATTTGTAAACTTTCACCCAAAGCACACACACACACACAAAATCCTTCCTTCTAGGCAATCCGATTATTCATACAGACCAAGTGACTGCAAAAGTTATTGTTTATTATACTTGTATTTTTGTTCCCAAGTATCTATGTCACTAAATAATTAAAATATTATTAAATGCGGGAGTTAAGTTGATTTAAAAAAACGAAACTGCATGTTATCCTAAATATTCATTTAACATGCTTTACTGAGCACCTCTTTTTGAACCAAGTACTCTACTAGGTGGTGAAGATATAAAGTAAATGTGATGTCTCTCCTTTATGTAACTGCTCATACATTTCAAATGTGGCATTTTGGGTCCTAATTCTCAACCATGGCAAGAGTTAGGATATTGTATGAACAGAAAGAAGGGGTGTCTTTGCCCCCATATACCCAGGAGTGTGTAAAGGCTTTTTAGATATAAAAGAAAAAATGAAACTCAATTTGATTGTTTTAAGTAACTCTGGGTGATTACCTAATACGGTATATGAGCCACTGATTAATTTTAACTGTTCAATAGCCTGGGGGTTACATCCAGTTAAGGTACCACTTTGCCATGATTTTTATAGTACATTAAATATAAAATTAAGGATTCATTTTAATAATTTTAATTTTAAATGTAAAATTAAGCATGAAGAATAGTACCAGCATCTTTTTAATATAAAAATTTCTAAAGATTTACATTGCATTATACTTTTATGAGGCCCTGGGTAGCGCAAACAGTTAAGCGTTCGACTACTAGAGGAAAGGCTGGCAGTTGAAACTCACTCAGAGGTACCTCGGAAGACGGGACTGGAGACCTGCTTCCAAAAGATCATAGCCTTGAAAACCCTCTGGAGCAGTCTACTCTGCACACATGGGGTTGCCATGAATCGGAAATGACTTCATGGCAATTAACAACAACAACAACAATACACACACACGCTGTTAAACCTTAATGGTAAAGGCCTCACTCAACTTTGTCTTAATTCCCCTCCCTTGTTGATCACCACCAAGTGGTCAGCCTGCTTGGAGTTCTTCAGCACTGAGAAGCACAGCCCTTACATGTTAAGAAGATCAGTGCCCTAATTTACAATTTCTCAAAGGACAAGTTCCTCTTGGTGGTTTTCATTTAATCAGCTCTCTCTAGAACTTGCTGATGTAGAATTTCAGGCTGTCAGGAGGTCTCTGAACTCAGTAGCTTCATGCTGAATGCACCCTAATCTGACCCAGTTCTGCCCAGAGAACAAGACTCCTAAAGGAAACATGGACTGAGTCAATGCCAATGGAGCACATTGAACAAATGTCCACAGACAAAGCACAGAGCCCTCTCTTTTTTTTTCCCCCCTGATGTCTGTTAGGCAAATTTCTTATCTTACTGGACACTAATCTGTGAAACGAGGATGACACCTACCTCAAATAAACTCTTTGGAGGATTAAAGAAATAATAAGTATAAAGCAGCATTTAATAAATCTCCATTGCTGTCCCCTGCCTTGTCGATACCCAGACAACCAAGTTTTCTACTTATCTGCACACCACTCTATGCTGACCTTCTAAACAACATAAATTTTTCATAAATCGACCACCAATTTCATTGATCAGATCTCAGTCAGGCCTAGCTTATTTTTTTTTTCTTAATTTTTATTGTGCTTTAAATGAAAGTTTACAAATCACGTCAGTCTTTCATACAAAAATTTATGTACACCTTGCTATATACTCCTAATTGCTCCCCCTAATGAGACAGCCCACACCTTCCCTCTACTCTCTTTTTTCATGTCGATTCTCCCAGCTTCTGATCCCCTCTGCCTTCTCAACTCCCCTCCAGATAGGAGATGCAAACATAGGTTCAAGTGTCTATTTGATCCAAGAAGCTCATTCTTCACCAGCATCTTTTTCTATCCTATTGTCCGGTCCAATCCCTGTCTTAAGAGTTGGCTTTGGGAATGGTTTCTATCTTGGCTAACAGGAGGTCCAGGTGCCATGATCACTGGGGTCCTGCTAGTCACAGTCAGACCATTAAGTCTGGTCTTCTTACAAGAATCTGGGGTCTGCATACCACTGCTCCCTCCCTCAGGGGTTCTCTGTTGTGTTCCCTGTCAGAGAAGTCATCAGTTGTAGTCAGGAACCATCTAGTTCTTCTGGTCTCAGACTGATGTAGTCTATGGTTTATGTGGCCTTTTCTGTCTCTTGGGCTCATAATTACCTTGTGTCCTTCGTGTTCTTCATTCTCCTCTGCTCGAGGTTGGTTGAGACCAATTGATGCATCTTAGATGGCCACCTGCTAGCATTTAAGACCCCAGACGCCACTCTCCAAAGTGGGATGCAGAATGTTTTCTTAATAGATTTTATCATGCCAGTTGACTTAGATGTCCCCTGAAACTGTGGTCCCCAAACATCCACCCCTGCTACGCTGGCCTTGGACGCATTCAGTTTATTCAGGAAACTTCTTTGCTTTTGGTTTAGTCCAATTGTGCTGACCTCTCTTGTATTATGTGTTGTCTTTCCCTTCACCAAAAGTAGTTCCTAACTACTACCTAATTAGTGAATACTCCTCTCCCACCCTCCCCCCTCTCATAACCTTCAAAGAATATTTTCTTCTCTGTTTAAACTACTTCTCAAGTTCTTATAATAGTGGTCTTATACAATATTTGTCCTTTTGCAACTGACTAATTTCACTCAGCATAATGCCTTCCAGATTCCTCCATGTTATGAAATGTTTCACAGATTCCTCACTGTTATTTAACCATGCATAGTATTCCATTGTGTGACTATAACATAATTTATCCATTCATCTGTTGATGGGCACCTTGGTTGCTTCCGTATTTTTGCTATTGTAAACAGTGCTGCAATAAACATGGGTGTACATATATCCGTTTGTGAAAAGGCTCTTATTTCTCTAGGATATAGACCAAGGAGTGGGATTGCTGGATGGTATGGTAGTTCTATTTCTAGCTTTTTAAGGAAGCGCCAAATCGATTTCCAAAGTGGTTGTACCATTTTACGTTCCCACCAGCAGTGTATAAGTGTTCCAATCGCTCCACAGCCTCTCCAACATTTATTATTTTGTGTTTTTTGGATTAATGCCAGCCTCGTTGGAGTGAGATGGAATCTCATTGTAGTCTTGATTTGCATTTCTCTAATGGCTAATGATCGTGAGCATCTCCTCATGTATCTGTTAGCTACCTGAATGTCTTCTTTAGTGAAGTGTCTGTTCATATATTTTGCCCATTTTTTAATTAGGTTGTCTTTTTTTAGTGGATTTTGTGCAGTATCATGTAGATTTTAGGGATCAGGAGCTGATTGGAAATATCATAGCTAAAAACTTTTTCCCAGTCTGTAGGTAATCTTCTTACTCTTTTGGTGAAGTCTTTGGATGAACATAGGTGTTTGATTTTTGGGGGCTCCTAGTCATCTCCTTTTTCTTCTGCATTGTTAGTAATGTTTTGTATACTGCTTATGCCTTGTATTAGGGCTCCTAATGTTGTCCCTATTTTTTCTTCCATGATCTTGATCGTTTTATGTTTTATATTTAGGTCTTTGATCCATTTTGAGTTAGTTTTTGTGCATGGTGTGAGGTATGGGTGCTGTTTCATTTTTTTTTTTTAATAACTTTTATTTATTGAGCTTCAAGTGAACATTTACAAATAAAGTCAAACTGTTACATATAAGTTTATACACACCTTACTCCGTACTCCCACTTCCTCTCCCCCTAATGAGTCAGCCCTTCCAGTCTCTCCTTTCGTGACAATTTGGCCAGCTTCCAACTCTCTCTATCCTCCCATCCCCCCTCCAGACAGGAGATGCCAACACAGTCTCAAGTGTCCACCTGATACAAATAGCTCACTCTTCATCAGCATCTCTCTCCTACCCACTGTCCAGTCCCTTCCATGTCTGATGAGTTGTCTTCGGGAATGGTTCCTGTCCTGGGCCAACAGAAGGTTTGGGGACCATGACCGCCAGGATTCCTCTAGTCTCAGCCAGACCATTAAGTATGGTCTTTTTGTGAGAATTTGGGGTCTGCATCCCACTGATCTCCTGCTCCCTCAGGGGTTCTCTGTTGTGCTCCCTGTCAGGGCAGTCATCGATTGTGGCCGGGCACCAACTAGTTCTTCTGGTCTCAGGATGATGTAGGTCTCTGGTTCCTGTGGCCTTTTCTGTCTCTTGGGCTCTTAGTTATCGTGTGACCTTGGTGTTCTTCATTCTCCTTTGCTCCAGGTGGGTTGAGACCAATTGATGCATCTTAGATGGCCACTTGATAGCATTTAAGACCCCAGATGCCACATTTCAAAGTGGGATGCAGAATGTTTTCATAATAGAATTATTTTGCCAATTGACTTAGATGTCCCCTTAAACCATGGTCCCCAAACCCCCGCCCTTGCTCCGCTGACCTTTGAAGGATTCAGTTTATCCCGGAAACTTCTTTGCTTTTGGTCCAGTCCAGTTGAGCTGACCTTCCATGTATTGATTTTTGTCCTTCCCTTCACCAAAAGAAGTTCTTATCTACTAACTAATCAGTAAAAAACCCTCTCCCACCCTCCCTCCCTCCCCCCCCCCGTAACCACAAAAGTATGTGCTCTTCTCAGTTTATACTATTTCTCAAGATCTTATACTAGTGGTCTTATACAATATTTGTCCTTTTGCCTCTAATTTCGCTCAGCATGATGCCTTCCAGGTTCCTCCATGTTATGAAATGTTTCACAGATTCGTCACTGTTCTTTATCGATGCGTAGTATTCCATTATGTGAATATACCACAATTTATTTATCCATTCATCCGTTGATGGGCACCTTGGTTGCTTCCAGCTTTTTGCTGTTGTAAACAGAGCTGCAATATACACGGGTGTGCATATATCTGTTTGTGTGAAGTCTCTTATTTCTCTAGGGTATATTCCGAGGAGTGGGATTTCTGGGTTGTATGGTAGTTCTATTTCTAACTGTTTAAGATAACGCCAGATAGATTCCCAAAGTAGTTGTACCGTTTTACATTCCCACCAGCAGTGTATAAGAGTTCCAATCTCTCCGCAGCCTCTCCAACATTTATTATTTTGTGTTTTTTGGATTAATGCCAGCCTTGTTGGAGTGAGATGGAATCTCATCGTAGTTTTAATTTGCATTTCTCTAATGGCTAATGATCGAGAGCATTTTCTCATGTATCTGGTAGCTGCCTGAATATCTTCTTTAGTGAAGTGCGTGTTCATATCCTTTGCCCACTTCTTGATTGGGTTGTTTGTCTTTTTGTGGCTGAGTTTTGACAGAATCATATAGATTTAGAGATCAGGTGCTGGTCGGAGATGTCATAGCTGAAAATCCTTTCCCAGTCTGTAGGTGGTCTTTTTACTCTTTTGGAGAAGTCTTTAGATGAGCATAGGTGTTTGATTTTTAGGAGATCATGGAAGAAACCAGTTATCTGGTTTCTCTTTGTCATTTTTGGTATTGTTTTGTATTCTGCTTATGCCTTGTATTAGGGCTCCTAATGTTGTCCCTATTTTTTCTTCCATGATCTTTATCGTTCTAGTCTTTATGTTTAGGTCTTTGATCCACTTGGAGTTAGTTTTTGTGCATGATGTGAGGTATGGGTCCTGTTTCATTTTTTTGCAAATGGATATCCAGTTATGCCAGCACCATTTGTTAAAAAGACTATCTTTTCCCCAATTAACTGACACTGGGCCTTTGTCAAATATCAGCTGCTCATATGTGGATGGATTTATATCTGGGTTCTCAATTCTGTTCCACTGCTCTATGTGTCTCTTGTTGTACCAGTACCAGGCTGTTTTGACTACTGTGGCTGTATAATAGGTTCTGAAATCAGGTAGAGTGAGGCCTCCCACTTTCTTCTTCTTTTTCAGTAATGCTTTACTTATCCAAGGCTTCTTTCCCTTCCATATGAAGTTGGTGATTTGTGTCTCTATCACATTAAAAAATGACATTGGAATTTGGATCAGAAGTGTATTGTATGTGTAGATGGCTTTTGGTAGAATAGACATTTTTACTATGTTAAGTCTTCCTATCCATGAGCAAGGTATGTTTTTCCACTTAAGTAGGTCCTTTTTAGTTTCTTGTAGTAGTACTTTGTAGTTTTCTTTGTATAGGTCTTTTACATCTTTGGCAAGATTTATTCCTAAGTATTTTATCTTCTTGGTGGCTACTGTGAATGGTATTGATTTGGTTATTTCCTCTTCGATGTTCTTTTTGTTGATGTAGAGGAATCCAAGTGATTTTTTATATTTATCTTATAACCTGAGACTTTGCCAAACTGTTCTACTAGTTTCAGTAGTTTTCTGGAGGATTCCTTAGGGTTTTCTGTGTATAAGATCATGTCATCTGCAAATAGAGATAATTTTACTTTCTCCTTGCCAATCCAGATGCCCTTTATTTCTTTGTCTAGCCTAATTGCTCTGGCTAGGACCTCTAGCACAATGTTGAATAAGAGCAGTGATAAAGGGCATCCTTGTCTGGTTCCCGTTCTCAAGGGAAATTCTTTCAGGTTCTCTCCATTTAGAGTGATGTTGGCTGTTGGCTTTGTATAGATGCCCTTTATTATGTTGGGGAATTTTCCTTCAATTCCTATTTGGTGAGAGTTTTTATCATAAATGGGTGTTGGACTTTGTCAAATGCCTTTTCTGCATCAATTGATAAGATGATGTGGTTTTTGTCTTTTGTTTTATTTATATGGTGGATTACATTAATGATTTTTCTAATATTAAACCAGCCTTGCATACCTGGTATAAATCCCACTTGGTCATGGTGGATTAAATTTTTGATATGTTGTTGAATTCTATTGGTTAGAATTTTATTGAGGATTTTTGCATCTATGTTCATGAGGGATATAGGTCTGTAATTTTCTTTTTTTGTGATGTCTTTACCTGGTTTTGGTATCAGGGAAATGGTGGCTTCATAGAATGAGTTAGGCAGTTGTTCTACTTCTGATTGTGTTAGTTTAGGTAGGTAGTGTTTTTCCAGGAATTCATCCATTTCTTCTAGGTTTGGAAATTTGTTAGAGTACAATTTTTTGTAATAATCCGATATGATTCTTTTAATTTCAGTAGGGTCTGTTGCGATGTGGCCCATTTTGTTTCTTATTCGGGTTGTTTCCTTTCCTGTATTTCTTTAGTCAGTCTGGCCAATGGTTTATCAATTTTGTTAATTTTTTCAAAGAACCAGCTTTTGGCTTTGTTAATTCTTTCAATTGTTTTTCTGTTCTCTAATCCATTTAGTTCAGCTCTAATTGTTATTATTTGTTTTCTTCTGGTGCCTGATGGATTCTTTTGTCACTCACTTTCTATTTGTTCAAGTTGTAGGAACAGTTCTCTGATTTTGGCTCTTCTTTTTGTATGTGTGCATTTATCGATATAAATTGGCCTCTGAGCACTGTTTTTGCTGTGTCCCAGATGTTTTGATAGGAAGTATTTTCATTCTCGTTGCATTCTATGAATTTCCTTATTCCCTCCTAATGTCTTCTATAACCCAGTCTTTTTTCAGCAGGGTCTTGTTCAGTTTCCAAGTATTTGATTTCTTTTCCCTAATTTTTCTGTTATTGATTTCCACTTTTATGGCCTTGTGGTCTGAGAAGACGCTTTGTAATATTTCGATGTTTTGGATTCTGCAAAGGTTTGTTTTATGACCTAATATGTGGTCTACTATAGAGAATGTTCCACGTGTGCTAGAAAAAAAGTATACTTTGCAGCTGTTGGGTGGAGTGTTCTGTCTAAGCCTATGAGGTCAAGTTGGTTGATTGTAGCAATTAGGTCTTCCGTGTCTCCATTGAGCTTCTTACTGGATATCCTGTCCTTCTCCGAAAGTGGTGTGTTGAAGTCTCCTACTATCATTGTGGAGGTGTCTATCTCACTTTTCAGTTCTGTTAAAGTTTGTTTTATGTATTTTGCAGCCCTGTCGTTGGGTGCATAAATATTTAATATAGTTATATCTTCCTGGTCAATTGTCCCTTTTATCATTATGTAGTGTCCTTCTTTATCCTTTGTGGTGGATTTAAATTTAAAGTCTATTTTTTCAGAAATTAATATTGCTACTCCTGCTCTTTTTTGCTTGATAGATTTCTTTCCATCCTTTGAGTTTTAGTTTGTTTGTGTCTCTAAGTCTAAGGTGTGTCTCTTGTAGGCAGCATATAGACGGATCGTGTTTCTTTATCCAGTCTGAGACTCTCTGTCTCTTTATTGGTGCATTTAGTTCATTTACATTCAGCAAAATTATAGATAAGTATGTGTTTAGTGTTGTCATTTTGATGCCTTTTTATGTGTGTTGTTGGCAATTTCATTTTTCCACTTACTTTTTTGTGCTGAAACGTTTTTCTTTGTAAATTGTGTGTTCCTCATTTTCATAGTATTTGACTTTATGTTTGCTGAGTCATTATGTTTTTCTTGGTTTTTATTTTGAGTTATGGAGTTGTTATACCTCTTTGTGGTTACCTTAATATTTACGCCTATTTTTCTAAGTGAAAATCTAACTTGTATTGTCCTATATTGCCTTGTATCCCTCTCCATATGGCAGTTCTATGCCACCTGTATTTAGTCCCTCTTTTTAATTATTATGATCTTTTACGTATTGACTCCAATGATTCCCTGTTTTGTGCATTTTTTTTTAATTAATCTTATTCCCCGTAGTTGTTCATTCACGGTCTGTGTCACTTAGGTCAACTCTTTAAATCTGTGTTTGTTGGTCAGAGTTCGTAAATTGTCATGTATGTGATCGATTCACTTGTTTTTCCATCTTTGTTGCAAGAAGGATCTGAGGTAGCATCTACCTAATCAGCCATCTTGGCCCCCCCACTACCCTGTTTCATTTTTTTGCAGTTGGATATCCAGTTATGCCAGCACCATTTTGTTAAAAAGACTGCCTTTTCCCCACTGAACGGTTTTGAGGCCTTTGCCAAATATCAACTGCTCATATGTGGATGGATTTATGTCTGGATTCTCAATTCTGTTCCATTGGTCTATGTACCTGTTGTACCAGTACCAGGCGGAATAATAGATTCTAAAATCAGGTAGAGTGAGTCCTCCCACTTTGTTCTTCTTTTTCAGTAATGCTTTACTTCTCTGGTGCCTCTTTCCCTTCCATATGAAGTTGGTGATTTGTTTCTCCATCTCATTGAAAAATGTCCTTGGAATATGCATCAGAATTGCATTAAATCTTTACATCACTTTTGGTAGAATAGACATTTTTATTATGTTAAGTCTATCCATGAGCAAGGTATGTTTTTCCACTTATGTAGGTCCTTTTCGTTTCTTGCAGAAGTGTACTGTAGTTTTCTTTGTGTAGGTCTTTTACATCTCTGGTAAGATTTATTCCTAAGTATTTTATCTTCTTGGGGGCTACTGTACATGGTATTGATTTGATGATTTCCTCTTCGATGTTCTTTTTGTTGGTTTAGAGGAATCCAACTGATTTTTGTATGTTTGTCTTGTATCCTGATTCTCTGCTGAACTCTTCTATTAGTTTCAATAGTTTTCTTGAGGATTCCTTTGGGTTTTCTGTGTATAAGATCATGTCATCTTCCTTGCCAATCTGGATGCCCTTTATTTCTTTATCTAGCCTAATTGCTCTGGCTAGGACCTGCAGCACAATGTTGAATACAAGTGGTGATAAAAGGCATCCTCGTCTGGTTCCCGATTTCAAGGGGAATGCTTTCAGACTCCCTCCATTTAGGATGATGTTGGCTGTTGGCTTTGTATAAATGCCCTTTATTATGTTGAGGAATTTTCCTTCTATTTCTATTTTGCTGAGAGTTTTTATCATGAATGGGTATTGAACTTTGTCAAATGCCTTTTCTGCATCAATTGATAAAATCATGTGATTCCTGTCTTTTGTTTTATTTATATGATGGATTACATTAATTGTTTTTCTGATGTTGAACCATCCCTGCATACCTGCTATATATCCCACTTGGTCATGGTGAATTATTTTTTTGGATATGTTGTTGAATTCTATTGGCTAGAATTTTGTGTGGATTTTCATGTCTAAGTTCATGAAGGATAAAGTTCTGTAATTTTCTTTTTTTGTGGTGTCTTTACATGGTTTTGGTATCAGGGATATGCTGGCTTCATAGAAAGAGTTTGGGAGTATTCCAAAATTTTCTATACTCTGAAATACCATTAGTAGTAGTGGTGTTAACTCTTCTCTGAAAGCTTGGTAGAACTCTGCAGTGAAGCCGTCTCAGCCAGGGCTTTTTCTTTTTTTCTTCTTCTTCTTGACTTTTTTTTTAATTGTGATTTAAGTGAAAGTTTACAAATCACGTCAGTCTCTCATACAAAACTTTATATACACCTTGCTACATACTCCTTTTTGTGTCCATTTGGCCAGCTTTGGATGCCCTCTGCCCTCTCCTCTCTCCTCCAGACAGGAGATGCCAACATAGTCTCATGTACCTACTTTATCCAAGAAGCTCACTCTTCACCAGTATCATTTTCTATCCCATTGTCCAGTCCAATCCCTATCTGAAGAGTTGACTTTGGGAATGGTTCCTGTTTGGGCTAACAGAAGGTCTGGGAACAATGACCACCGAGGTGCTTCTAGTCTCAGTCAGACCATTAAGTTTGGCCTTTTAAAGAGAATTTGGGGTCTGCATCTCACTTCTCTCCTGCTCCCTCAAGGGTTCTCTGTTTTGTTTCCTGTCAGGTTAGTCATCAGTGGTAGCCAGACACCATCTAGTTCTTCTGGTCTCAGACTCCAAGGCTTTTTTTTTTGTTGGGAGCTTTTTTTTTATTATCTTTTCGAGCTCTTCTTTTGTTATGAGTCTATTTAGTTGTTCTACCCCTGTTTGTGTTAATTTAGGTAGGTGGTGTGTTTCTGGGAATTCATCCATTTCTTCCAGGTTTTAAAATTTCTTGGAGTACAATTTTTTATAGTAATCTGATATGATTCTTTTAATTTCAGTTGGGTCTGTTGTAATACCGCCCATCTCATTTCTTATTTGGGTTATTTGCTTCCTCCCCTGTTTTTCTTTTGTCAGTTTGGCCAAGGGTTTTTCAACTTTTGGTCTTGTTAATTCTTTCAATTGTTTTTTTCTGTTTTTTGTTTCATTTAGTTCTGCTCTACTTTTTATTATTTGCTTTCTTCTGGTGCCTGAGGGTTTCTTTTGTTGCTCTCTTTCTATTTGTTCAAGATGTAGGGATAATTCTTTGATTTTAGCCCTTTTTTCTTTTTGTATGTGTGCATTTATTGATATAAATTGACCTCTGAGCACTGCTTTCGCTGTGTCCTAAAGGTTCTGATAGGAAGCGTTTTCATTCTCATTGGATTCTATGAATTTCTTTATTCCATTCTTATTGTATTCTATAACCCAGTCTTTTTTGAGCAGAGTATTGTTCAGTTTCCAAGTGTTTCATTTCTTTTCCCTGCTTTTTCTGTTATTGATTTCTACTTTTACGGTCTTATGGTCAGAGAAAATGCTTTGTAATATTTCAACGTTTTGCATTCTAAGGCTTGCTTTATTACGTAATATGTGGTCTATTCTAGAGAATGATCCATGTGCACTAGAAAATAAAGCACACTTGGCTGCTGTTGGGTGGAGTGTTCTGTATATGTTCTGTCTATGTCTATGAGATCAAGTTGGTTGATTGTGGCATTTAGATCTTCCATGTCTTTATTGAGCTTCTTTCTGGATGTCCTGTCCTTCACCGAAAGTGATGTGTTGAAGTCTCCTACTATTATTGTGGAGCTGTCTATCTCACTTTTCAATGCTGGTGGTTTGTTTTATGTATCTTGCAGCCTTGTCATTGGGTGCATAAATACTTAATCTAGTTATATCCTCCTGGTATATTGTCCCTTTAATCATTATATAGTGTCCTTCCTTATCTTTTATGATGGATTTAACTTTAAAGTCTGTTTTGTCAGAAATTAATGTTGCCACTCCCGCTCTGTTTTGATTGTTGTTTGCTTGATATATTTCTTCCATCCTTTGAGTTTTAGTTTGTTTGTATCTCTAAGTCTAAGGTGTGTCTCTTGTAGGCAGCATATAAACAGATCATGTTTTTTTTAACCATTCTGCCACTCGCTGTCTCTTTATTGGTGCATTTAATCCATTTACATTCAGTGTAATTATGGATAGGTAGGAATTTAGTGCTATCATTTTGATGTCTTTTTTTACATGTTGTTGACAGCTTGTTTTTCTCACTTATTTTTTGTGCCAAGTAGTTTATCTTTACATATTGTCTTCTCCTCATATTCGTTGTTGATTTTCTTTCTGCTGAATCTCTATTTTTTTCTTGTGTTTTATTTTGATGTGTAGGATAGTTTGTCTCGTTTGTGGGTATCTTAATATTTCCCATATTTTTCTAAATTTAAACCTAACTTTTATTTCTTTGTATCACCTTCTCTTCCTCTCCATATGAAAGATCTATGACTACATTTCTTAGTCTTTCTTTATTGTTTTAATGTTGTCTTCTTTAATAACATCACTGTTCCCTATTTTGAGCATTTTTTAATCTTGATTTATTTTTGTGATTTCCCTGTCTGGGTTGACATCTGATTGCTCTGTTCAGTGTTGTAGTCTTGGATTGATACCTGATATTATTGATTTTCTAAGCAAAGAACTCCCTTTAGTATTTCTTGTAGTTTTGGTTTGGTTTTTACAAATTCCCTAAATTGCTGTTTATCTGGAAATGTCCTAATTTCAAGTTCATATTTGAGAGACAGTTTTGCTGGATATATGATTCTTGGCTGGCAATTTTTTCCTTCAGTGCTTTATATAAAGTTCATCCCATTGCCTTCTTGCCTGCACGGTTTCTGCTGAGTAGTCCGAGCTTATTCATATTGACTCCCCTTTGTGGGTGACTTTTCATTTATCCCTAAAAAACCCTAGCTGCGCTTAAAATTCTCTCTTTATCTTTGGTTTTGGCAAGTTTGATTATAATATGTCTTGGTGACTTTCTTTTAGAATCTACCTTATGTGGAGTTCAATGAGCATCTTGGATAGATATCTTCTCATCTTTCATGGTATCAGGGAAGTTTTCTGCCAACAAATCTTCAACAATTCTCTCTATTTTCTGTTATCCCTCCCTGTTCTGGTACTCCAATTACTTGTAGGTTATTTCTCTTGATAGGGTCCCACATGATTCTTAAGTTTTCTTCATTTGTTTTTAATTCTTTTACCTGATTTTTCTTCAAATATACTGGTGCCACATGTTTATCTTCAAGTTCACAAATTCTGCATTCCACTTGCTCTCTTCTGTTCCTCTGACTTTCTATTGAGTTGTCTACTTCTATAATTCTGTTGTTAATCTTCCAAATTTCTGATTGCTGTCTGTCTATGGAGTTTTCCAGCTTATTAAACTTTTCATTATGTTCCTGAATAACCTTTTTTATTTCTTCAATTGCTTTATCTGTGTGTTCCTTGGCTTGTTCTGCGTATTGCCTCATTTCCTTCCTGATGTCTTGAAGGGTTCTGTATACTAGTCTTTTGTATTCTGCATCTGGTAATTCCAGGAACACACTTTCATCTAGAAGATCCCTTGATTCTTTGTTTTGAGAGCTTGTTGAGGCAATCACAGTCTGTTTCTTTATGTGACTTGATATTGACTGTTGTCTCTGAGCCATCTATAAATTATTGTATTAGCTGTTATCAGGCATATCAGTCTAGGAGTCCATTCATTTTTCTTGTATGAATTTAGCTCAGGTGTCCCGGTAGCTGATCATCACGTTTGTGGTACAGGCTCTGTCCTACAGTCTTAGGGGGCAAGGGTGATTGGTGTAAGTACCAGTGTCTGGTAGCAGCAGGGGTTCACACTCTGAACAAGACAGAGGGCTGAGAATCATCCCCCAAGTGTTTCTGAGGAAAGCATGTCCCTCTTCCCTAGAGCATACAGGTGGGTGGGTTCTGCAGATGGACCATGAGCACCCAATGTTTTTGGTTGTAAGGACTGGGAGGTACCAGTTATTCTTGGACTCCTGTAGCAGGTGGCTGGGTGACCTGAGTGGTTCCAATAGTCCTTAGGCCACTGAAGTGGGTAGGTGAGGATCCTGTTTAATAGGCAAAGCTGTGTCAAACGTCAAACACCCACCTCTCCACCGCAAAGCTGAAACAGCTATAGCCTGCCAACAAGGGCCTATTGTCCTGGAATAGGCCCACACTAGTTCATACAAGGCGGAAAGACACTCAAAGTCCACGGACCTTTTATGCCTGGACAGGAACCGTTTCTGTCCTGAGCTCCCCTGGTTCGTGGAGCTGGAAAATTATCTTTTTCCCCAACTGTGAATTTATTCCTTCTCCAAGGCCAGAAGGATGGCTCTAGACGTTCAATGGGGCCTATTTCAGGCCCAGGGAAATTAACAGCTGCTGAAGCTAGCTTGGGAGTGGAGGGCAGGGTAAAATATATGCAATTGCTTAGCTTTTGCCGAGAGCACTTTTATTCTCTGGATCTGGAGGTGTGAGTAGGCTGTGCAGCTGGCTGCTTCTCCCTGAGGAAACTGCGGCTGAACGCCAGTATCAGTCTGCCACAACCGCTCCTCGGAATGGTGCCTGAGGGCTCCTGGTGATTCAGGTCCAGTAACTCCTCTCTGCTTCTGTACTGTCTCTTCCTCCGCCGGCCACTCAGTTCGTTTTCTAACTTTGCTTTTGATGTTCAGGGCTCCTAGCTTGTCATTAATATACTTGTTTCACTTGTTTTTTTTGGTCTTTGCTGTAAGAGGGCTTGTCGGAGGTGTCTGTCTATTCCGGCATCTTGGCCCCGCCTCCCAGCCTAATTCTTTGTCCATAATCTATCCCCATGGATTCTTGCTCTGACAAGCTTGCTTCTGCCTCTATTTATGGGTACTAACCCACACCTGGGCAGGAGCTTAACTTCTCCTGAGTTCCTCCTATCTACTGTCATTCAGGCCCTTCTGAAACACAGACACCCATCTTCTTTGTGAGACTCAGAGACCCTGGGCCTATGTGCACTCCAGTTCTTACAAATAGGCTTCTGCACTGATACCCATTTTCAGTTCCTTTTATTACAACCTCCTTTGTACACCAGCCCTACTTTTGGCTCTCACTTTCCTTCTTAACTATACTCATCCCATTCCCTTTCTCAGAAAAGTTTTATTGGGCCCACACACGACCACAGTCAGGCCTGGGGTATCCTATCCCAGTCTCCACAACAGGCCAAGATGGTCCCCACTAGTGCAGCTACATTAGCAATCTGAAGAATTTCAAACCAGCAAGTAGGAAAACATTGTGTTGTAGATGGCAAGGCAAAAACAGAGAGGTATGCAGCTAGCAATGAAAATGCTCAACACAAAGTAAATGTGTGTCAGAATATGGTGCTATGGGTTGAATTTTGTCCCCCAAAAGGTAATGTGGAAGTCCTAGCCCAGTACCTATAAATATGACCCTATTTGGAAATGGAGTTTTCTTTTGTTTCTAAATAAATTTAAACCATCTATTTTATTCATCTATCACTATTGCTTTACCAATATGTCTGTGGTTGGTTTTAATTCTATGTTACTCAACAATCTAGTTAACCAATTCCAGCTTTTAAGTATGCTTTAAGTATTAAGTACGAAGGTCTCAACTTTTATAATTCCTATGGTGTCTCTCTTAAGAAATATGGGCTATTAGCAGCTCAAAAAATATAAATATTTTATGCTCACATGGAGATTTATGAAACACTCTGCATTTATCAAAACAATTTCTCACATTATCTCCCTTCAAACGTATCTCCCATTTTTATGAAAAATGATAAATATATATGAGATGTTGAAGCTTGGTTTAAATGTTAAAAAGTCCTCTTGTAGTTAATATTGTTTATTTTCTTCAAAACGTCATGTGGCTTGTAAATAGATTTACATCATCAATCTTTGTTTTGAAAATATATTTTTATCACTTTTGATGAGATAATCAATGTTCAAAATGATTATGTGGAGAATTCAAAATGTTATCTTTAAAACCGGGGAATGACTTCAAGTTCAAAGTCTGACATCAGAAGTTCTGAACCTGAAAGCCACACCTCCAGATATTTTTCTTGTAAGTTCTAGCACAGATATATTTTCAAGGCGTGAAAGAACCCAGAGCTAGGAGTGCTATGGAGAGTTAAGATCAAGGTGACTTGTAAATAGTCCCGAGCAGTGGGTAGGCTAAGAATAACACTGGGAATTGGTTTAGTTTTTTAGTTTTTTGTTTAACTCACTGTCTTAGTTATCTAGTGCTCCTATAACAGAAATATACAAGCGGATGGCTTTAACAAACAAAAATTTAATCTCTCAGAGTCCAGGAAACTAGAAGTCCAAATTCAGGGTGCCAGCTCCCAGGGAAGGCTTCCTCTCTTTGCCGGTTCTGGGGGAAGGTCCTTGTCATCAATTTTGCTCTGGTCTAAGAGTTTCTCAGCGCAAGGACTCCAGGTCTAAAGGGCCTGCTCTGCTTGCAGTGCTTCTTTCTTGGTGCCATGAAGTCCCTCTCCTCTCTGCTCAATTCTCTCTTTTATATCTCAAAAGATATTGGCTCAAGATACAACCTAATCCTGTAGATTGAGTCCTGCCTCAGTAACATAACTGCCTCTAACCCTGCCTCATCAACATCATAGAATGTTTAGGATTTACGACATATAGGATAATCATATCAGATCACAAATGGTAGACAACCACACAGTACTGGGAATCATGGCCTAGCCAAGTTGACATACATTTTGGAGTGACATAATTCAATCCATAACACTCACAGAGGTTTTTTTTTTCTTCTTAATTTTCCCCTTTGATTTCATATTTGTTAAGAAAGTGGTAGTAAAATGGGCTTTCCCTTACTTCATTTTTAAAATTTTTATAGATTAGGTAATACCTTGCCTACAGTGTTGCTGTAACAGAAATATTACAAGTGGGTGTCTTTAAAGATCGAAAAGTTATTTTCTCACAATCCTGGAAGCTAGAAGTCCAAATCAGGGTCTCAACCATATCAATGGTTTCTGTAAGGCTCTCTCTTAGTTTCTGACTTCTACCCATGATCTTCGGAGATCCTTGCCATTTCTTCTTATTCCTTGGATCTATCTTCTCCCTGTATGTGTCTCTCTTTGTTCTAGTATTTTTATAACTTAGAAATGATTAGGTTTAGGATCTACCCTACACTGGTATGATCTTATTAACATAAAAAAAAAAAAATCCCTACTTCCAAACAAGGTCATGTTTACGGGTGCAGGGTTTAGGATTTCATTACATATTTGAGGGGGGAGGGGCACAATTCAATGCATAACAGGTAGCTTTTCCTCTTGTTTCTTTGTTGACTATAAAATGGAAAAATATTTTTTACTGATTTTAGAATTTAAAAGTCAATTTTAATTTCTTGTTGGTAGAAACATATTTGGTATATTTTATCCATTCTGATATTTATCTTCTATTTTACACATTATATACCTTCAGTATCTCATCCCTTGGTAAAAATGGAATGCTTTATTTTTTTTCTCCTTTCCTCTTGAGAGCTAAAAGTTTTAAAAATATTTCTTCAGAGAGACAGAATAACATTTTAGGCAATTATCTACAACTCAACTAAGTGTATGATTAAAACATTACAAATGTTTTCATTTTAAGCTCCATTCCTTTTATCATCCTGCACATTTTATTAACTTGGTAGAACAGAAGCACAGAGAAATCTCCCTATGGCTGAAAAAAAAAAAATGGCTTAAGATGCACTTAAAACACAGCAAAGACCCATCTTTGTTTGTAAAGTATATTAATGGCTCTTCAAACAAGAAGTAGAGATATGCTCCAACTACGTAAAGCAGGGGAACTTTACTGTCAGTATGTAAAGTACAGGAGAAGAAGAAACAACTCAGAAGCAGCACATTCAGGTCTTAAGTGAACTGGAATGATACCCTTTACTTTTAGTAATGTGACATAGGCTTTCCTCGCCCAACAATAATCTTCTACCATGTTTGAGGCTACGCGCTTCCTTCTGTGACTCTCTCATTAGTTGGTGCTTCTTTCTACTTCATTAATGACTATTTCTATTCTCCTCTCAACCTCTATGATTTATGTTTACAGATCACTTTCTTACTGTCTGTCAGTTATAACATCACTCTAACTGATACAGTCTACAGTGGTGGCTTCTGGTGAGGGAAACCGGTTGGCTAGGGGCCAGAGGTAAGAGCCTTTTTGCATACTGTTTTTAGCTTTAGAAGTTTGTACTGCATATATTTATTAAAAATTTAATAAAATAATAACTTTTAAAAAGAGCTGTGAAGAGAGCAATTCCTAAGGGATAACATCACGAGAAGGAAGAAGGGGGAAAGAGGAAAAAAAAATGAATATGTCAAAGATTGATAAGAAATAAGAAAAGGCCAACCAGAGGCTATTTTCAAAATCAGAACAATATCAGATAATACAGAATGTTAGCAAAGGAAAACAATGGCAAAATGATAGAACATTAACAACGTTAACGAAAGTAAAACTTTGTTAGGAACTGGAATGAATACATGTTCATTGACTGTGGAATACCACAATCATACTCCTGGAGAATAAACAAAATATATGTAAAATATTTTAATGCAGTGACCCATAAATCAACAGGTATTATTAGAAGTCAAAATTTCAGTCATTTAGAGCAAATCAACAATGACAACAAAAACAGAAATAAGACTGACCTGTAAAAGGTCTTGAGAATTTAATTTATGCCACTCTATAATGCCAGTGCCATCCATAATACTGGCCATTTATAACAGTCTTATCACAGAACAAGAATAAAGGCAAGTTATCAAGAAATGCACCTAAAGAAAAAGAACGTATTTAGCAATTTTTCTTCACATATAGTCCTGGTGGGTAAAAAGAAAGCTTCACCTCCACAAAATTATTTAATAAACTTCACCTTCATTTAAGTTCTAGTGAAATGGATTTATTTAAAGCTATGTTATAAATACAAGAGGGAGAATCTTTCTTTGACTTCAGATTCCACATAATGATTGGGTTCACCTTATACCAAAGATGTTGATGACCCAGAAGTTACTAGGGAGGTAGAGCAACTAATAAAGAAAAAAGAAAAAATCATCCCCATAAGCACGTAAAAGATTTTCCACAATATAAAAAACACGACTAGCCCTTTGTATCACTAATCACAGAGAATTTAAAAAATCATAAAGGTCTACCTTTGTAAATGTGTTATAAATCATCCAAAATACAAATTGTCAAAAGAAGCTTGATATCACTTTTTATTGTGAAAATTAAGCAAATGCTAATTTTTGATAGTTTCTCTAACATACATAACTGATGTCAAAAAAAAAAAAAAAGCCTAAGACTAAAAGGCAACAGCCTTTTTCCCCCTTATGGTTTTGTTATTTTCCCTTATAGTCACTGTAATTAAGTTCTCCCCAAGAAAACAAGCTTTCCTACCAGGCAGGTATTCCCAATTCCTCCTAGGTGTGATCACCACATTCTCACTAGCTCTGTCCTGACAATTTTAATTCTACATATACAGTTTTACTCTAACTTACAGAACTTTTAATTACTAGTCTAACTTGTGATTCCAGAAACAAGACCAGTGCGGCAGCCTTGCTGATATTCAGACTGCTGTTAACCTTCCTGGCGGACTTCCACAAGCAACCGAACACTTTGCAAGCATAGGTAGAGCTAGCGCTCATTGGTTTTAACCTACCTACTTTTTGACAATAAGGTAGCATTTTAAAATGCTTTGACCATTGAATACTTTAAAACACTGCAAATTGAGAATATTCTTGTATGACTCCTTGACTTCATGTGAACGTGACTAATAAAGCCTCTAGCCCATTAACAGAGACAACATATAGGGGTCTTGTCAACAATCATAAAATATGAAGGAATTTGATATAGCCATTTGTCTGTTTGATTCCAATTCTATTGTAAGGTTTGTTTACCTAAAGAGTCTCACTCACTTCTACTCAACCATGGAATTTGACTTACCTTTTATAACTGGAAACCCTGGTGGTTTAGTGGCTAAGTGCTACGGCTGCTAACCAAGAGGGCAGCGGTTTGAATCCACCAACCACTCCCTGGAAACTCTATGGGGCTGTTCTACTCTGTCCTATAGGGTCGCTATGAGTTGGAATTGACTCGATGGCAATGGATTTTTGGTTTTTTATAATTGTTGTTAGGTGCTGTGGAGTTGGTTCTGACTCATAGTGACCCTACTACGTACAATAGAAAGAAATGCTACTCGGTCCTGCACCATCCTCACAATTGTTGCTATCTTTGAGCCCATTGTTGTAGCCACTATGTCAATCTATCTTGTTGAGCGTCTTCCTCTTTTTTTACCAACCCCCTACCAAGTATGATGTCCTACTGCATGACAAAATGAGTGTCCCTATCTAAGGACTTCCTTATACAAAAGAACCCATTATTTAGAGTGAATGAATGACCAAAACTATTAGAAGAGATGGAGCCCTGGTGGGGCAGTATTTAAGACCTTGGCTGGTAACCAAACGTTGGTAGTTTGAATACACCAGTCACTCCTTGCAAACCCTATGGGATAGCTCTACTCTGTCCTATAGAATCGCTATGAGTCAGAATCCACTTGATGGCAATGAGATTAGAAGAGATATCTAGGAAGTAATGCAGGATTTCTCTTTATTTAGATTTCCCTTTAATTTGAAAATCAGGATCCTAACAAGTAATTTCAATAAAAATTACCTTTAAACAAAAAATAGCCACTATGGCTTTTATTGCCTTTCCTTAAGAGAATATTCCTTAAAAAAACAATATTCTCCACTGAGGATATCTTACAAAGGAGCTAACTAGATACTAAACATAATAGTATAAGATAATATACAGCAGTATACTATGTTCTACTTCTGAAATGTTTTTGCTTAATTATACTTTGAGAAGACCCAAAGTAAATAATAATAATAATATTTTAGGTGATGTACACACATGGGGTCACCATGAGTTGGAACCAATTCAACAGCAACTAGCACCACCATATTTTTATTGTAAACAAGTAATAGATAAATCATCTATTCAACAGTCTTTTGCTCAGATTTTTCTCTTCTCTAAAGTGTAACTTGGATAAACTTCCTGTATTTTAAAGTCCAAGGAGATGGACTATATCTGAATATATTTTAAAACATATGCATACAATTATTTCCCTTTTTAACTTCCCTTTTCAATGATATTTTGGTTTTCAGATTTTCAAGTTAGAACTGCAATATAAATACAGAAACTAATATTGCTGGAAAATGGGCTTAATAATTGAAAATCTCACGGACTTGGCATTTCAGTAGAATCATTCTTAATAATGCCACAGCAAAATTTATGATCTTCAAATTGTAATTTGTCATCGTAGCCTGTAAAAAGATGACTGATTTAGCCAGTAACGTTGTGAGTGTTAATATATAAGAAGGAATTGAGTTAGTATTTTTATCTTTAAAACATTTACAGGGAATTCAGCTTCAGTTCCTGTGGGCTCTTCTTATCCCTTGAGGTTTTCTTTGAGATGGAGGTTTAAACAAACCAGAAAACTCAAACTCCAAACTCATCTTACACTGCCAAACTTTACCTGGTTTCTGCCTGAAATAATAAATCAAACTTGAAATTCAGCCCAGATTTGTTCAAAACCCAAATTTCATGAAGTCATCAAGGTGCTGAAACTTTAATGAAACTTGCTATACACCTAAAGCAGTTATAGAAATCAGAAATCAGCTAAAATACCTGTAAATCCAAAAACTAAAAATAGTGCAATCTATTAGTAAATCATCCTTGCCCGTTCTGATTTCTTTAAAGAATACTTATGGGGACAGTATAGGTAATTAGGAAACCCTGGTTGTGTAGTGGTTAACCAAAAACTCAGCAGTTCAAATCCACCAGACACTCCTTCGAAACTCCATGGGGCAGTTCTGCTCTGTCCTATAGGGTCGCTATGAGTCAGAATCGACTCGACGGCAACAGGTTTATAGGCAATCAGTATAGGGAATTTAAATGAAAACACTTTAAACCTTAAAACTTGAAGTTGTCCATGAAACTTCTCAAAATAGTCAGGACAGATGAAAACAAATGGGGGAAAAAAACAGCAAATGCTCTCTTCCCCATTTTTCTTGCACTACCATGAAATTTCAAATGAAATCGTCATCAGCCATTGATAACTAAAAATGGAGGTTATTCTACCCTTACAGAAATGAAAATGGAGGCAAAGTAGCAAATAGGGAGAAAAAAAAATATGAAATGCTTAATCATCTTGTTGAATACAGATATAAAAAGTACCTATACAGAAATATTTTTAGTGCAGTTATTTTCAGAATTTTAAAACATTAACTTAAGAGCATAGCTACCAAACATTTCCTTGCATGGAAGAAGACCTGGATGATGCGATAAGAAGAAATTCTTAAAAACAAGGTAGCTAAAAAACCATCCAGTGTGAACAGCAATCAAATGAGTAAGAGAATGGTGAATCTTAAAAAAGAAGCTTTATCTAAAAGGTGGTTAGATTCTGAGAGTTTAACATGTGCAAAGACCTGGTGGTAGAATACCAACAAGGAGGAACATGCTCTGCATTTCTCAAGCTGAAAGAACTGAAGAAAAAATTCAAGCCTTGCTGAAAGTGAAGAGGACTGGAAACATTTACTGAAGAAAGTCAAAGACCACATCCTCATAACGGGACCAATAAGCAACATCGTGATAAATGGAAAAAGATCAGAGTTGTCAAGGATTTCATCTGACTTGGATCCACAATCAACACCCTTGGAAACAGCAGTTGAGAAATCAAAAGATCCATTGCATCAGGCAAATCTGTGGCAAAAGACCACTTTAAAGTATTGAAAAGCAAAGATGTCAACCTTGAAGACTAAGGTATGCCTGATCCAAGCCAGGGTGTTTTCAATCACCTCATATGTATGCGAAAGCTGAAGGATGAATAAGGAAGCTCAAAGAAGAATCGATGCATTTGAACTGTGGTGTTGGAGAAGAATATTTAATACACCATGGACTGCCAAAAGAGAGAACAAATCTGTCTTGGAAAAAGTACAACCAGAATGTTCCTTAAAAGCAAGGATGGGGAGACTGTGTCTCAGATATTTTAGACATGTTATCAGGAGGGATCAGTCCCTGGAGAAGGACATCATGCTTAGTAAGGTGGAGGGCCATCGAAAAACAGGAAGGCCCTTAATGAGATGGACTGACACAGCAGCTGCAACAATGGGCTCAAGCATAACAATGATGGTGAGGATGGTGCAGGACCGGGCAGTGTTTCGTTCTGTTGCACATAGGGTCGCTTTGAGTCACAACTGACTTGATGGCACCTGACAACAACAATAACAGAGGTGAGAAATAAAAATAGTAAAAGAAATCATCACAAACTTTGCTCTTTTAGCACTGCAAAGCATGGCTACCAATATCTTAGTTCCTAGCAGTTATTTCCAAGAATTTATAAAAGCTTATTATATACATATTCTATACTTTCAGTGGCTGAGAACAGAGTACTTGTGTGCTTATTGCTATTTGTATGTGTTTAAAAAGTGTTGTTTGTACATCCAAATTGGATGTGGGTTGAGCAGCTGGGATTTTGTGGAGTGACAGTAAATGTGTGAGCAGAACTGAACTCAATATTTTACCCAATAACCTAGCTCAAGATGGTAGTATACCTTACTAATTGAAGATGCTCTACCAGTTAATTGAATTGAAAGTATTTTCAGAAAATGAAGCATGCTTAGATGATGGCAAGCTACCAAAACTAACCCATAGCTGGTGTTCATAACTTCCATTGCAGAATGGGATTCTTGATACCCACTATTTGTATAATTCATTTTTTGAAAGAAGCAACGTTTTACATTATCATGACCTAGTGACTCATAAGAACGATTTATTATAGTATTTCCAAAAGTGGCCCAGAGAAACAATTGAGTAATTCTTATTGCATGCCTACCTTCTTTATGAACAAACACTCATTCTTATTTTTCATTCTTAACTTTCTTGACATACCTTCTGTGGTTTACAGCTAGTGTGGTTCAAGTAGTTGTCTGAGAATCAAAGCAAATAGTGTACCTTGATATGATAATCTTTGGAGACCCATAAAACACATTTTATTCTGAAACGTCTTTAAAGGACACTAACCATAGTCTGTGTAGACTTGCACTAAGGAAATGCAAACATCTTGTGGCCTTATAATTTCATAGCCCTCAGGGAAAACCTATGGGACAACACTGCTCAGAATACATTATAGAATTACTCATACTACAGGCTTCTGTGAAATGTGTCTTAAGTGTCACTGCTGTAGTTTTTATGAATTTCATATGCTGTCCAATGATATTCAGATTGGATTGTTCATGTTTCACATATTTTTCAGGTAGAAGAATAGCCTTTTTTCTGAAATGAGGTGTACTAGGTTCTTATGCACTTTCGCAGCTTCATTTTACCCCATAAGCTGGTCAATGATAAGTCCTATTAGGTGCATGTGGAAAATTAAATACCTATGCTGAGGCATTGAGGATGAAAGGAAAATAGAAGGCTATATTGTTGTTGTTGTTGGTTAGTTGCCATTGAGTAGCTCCAACTCACAGCAATCCCATGTACAAAAGCATCATCTTCATGATGATACGCTCAAATCTACTATTGTAGCCTCCGTATATTACAAAAAAAAAAATATTACAAGGGCCTTCTAAACTAGGGAGTTCATCTCCAGCGCTATACTGGACCATATTCCCTTTATTTATGGACGTTATCTAAATGTAATAGTCTTATTGACTCAGCTGATCTGGCTGGCTAGATAGGTATCCACTTCCTCTCTCATCATTTTATGGTTCCTTCCCAAACTTGAGCTTGCTAAATAGAGTAGAACCACTATTCTGATAGTAGTATACAAGTGGTTGCACTCGTCTGCAATAATCTTCAAAAGACTTCTAAAAAGTATAAATATGTGACTATGTGCAAAGGAAACACACTATCGAAATAATACTCAACAAAGCCTACAGGCATCTTTGTAATCTTTTCCTTCTTTCCTCTTATGCTTTTTTTCTTTCTGTCTTTAATTTTTTGTTTGTTTTGATTGGAGATCTTACCCAAATAGAATTTTTGACCACCTTTCTTGGAACATGCTGCACTAAGTTCTAAGGAGCATAGGAAAAGGACACAGAGCAGAAGACAGATATTCATTCATTCAACGAATATTTATGGAGCTCATACTACGTATCAAGTACTCTTCTAGGTCCATTGAATATATCAGTGAAAAAAAAAAATCCCTACCCTTGGGGGGTTTACATTCTAGTAAGAAAATCAGACTATAAACAACGATATAATAAAAACAATATATAAATCAAATTTTAAAATCTGTATTATGGAATGTGACAAGTAACTTGCAAACCATTCAGCAGGTTAAGGAGTTCAGGAATGTGTGGATGAAAAGTGCTATGTAAACAGTGCAAAGAGCAGGGGGTGAAGAGTATGAGGATAAGAGTGAGTAGCAAACTGAAATTTTAAATAGTAAGCCTTGTTAAGAAGCTGAGATTTGAGCAAATATTTGAAGAAGTTAAGCCTCAAGTTAGTCAAAATCGATATTTGAATTGTAGTTGGGCCGGAAAGTACATAGAGACACCAAACATGACAGGAAATACTATAAAGCAATATATCTCAAAGAACAAATTAGCAGAATATACTGGGTCTCTATGGGTGCTGAAAGGGTGCATAGAACAGAACTGATTAGAGTTTTAAGATGATAATAAGGGATGAGAACATTGCTTCTGAGACTTAAGTACAGCATGAAGGTAGAAAGATATAAATTCTGTGACAGGAATGAATAAATCTCTTTAATGAGTAATCTTAATTTTATTCTACTGATGACCTGGAAAGACCTTCAAAAGTGGGACTTCTCTGATTTCAAACATGAAGCTTACACTGGAGATTTATGTAAACCTAGGAAGGTTAATCATATTAATTAAAAGGAATAACAACTCTGGACTCAACCCATGGGAGAGATAAGGATGAAAACTAAAATCATTAATGACAGCAAGCTAGCTTTTACAAAGCCAGCGGAGTCTTCAGAACACACTGAGGCTTTAGCCTTCAAGGTGGCTCCACACTAAGAAGGTGGAAATGGATTGGTTTTCAAAAAAAGAGAACAAGAAGCCTTGCTGTGATCTGGAGAGAAATAGAGAGACACTTCAGAGAATGTCCTGAAATTTAACTTTCAATCTCACAGAGGAGAAAAAAAAAAATCATGTGAGAAAAAAACGGTGGATAAACTTCAGCTTACTTAGTAAAAGAAATACAGGACTTGTCATTCTAGATAGGCTTTAAAAATAACATTATTAGAATTAGATAAGTTTCATGATGAAATGAATAAAATGCTTATAGAATTCAGAGAATTAATATAACCCATTGTTGTATGCAAGAGAAATAATATAATTTATAAAATATTTGCCAAGTAAAGGTTGGAAACTCTGGTAGCATAGTGGTTAAGAGCTATGGCTGCTAACCAAAAGGCTGGCAGTTCGAATCCACCAGGCACTCCCTGGAAACTCCATGGGGCAGTTCTACTCTGCCTTTTAGGATTGCTATGAGTTGGAATCAACTTGACGGCAGTGGGTTTGGTTTTTAAGGTAAGGTTATATATTATGAATGGACTTTAGGATATACCTATACTAGAGATAATTTAGAGGTATAAGAACTATATTGAGTCATTTTTAAAAGTTAAAGGGCAAGTTAACGGATATATTCAACATTGTAGGACAGTTTGATTTATGTAATTTTTATCAGAGTTCAAATTTTGTTTGACTCAAACTTTTTGGATGTATGAAAGACTGTGCCACCTTGAAAGTATTTTTGTTCAAGTTCTCACACATGGGGCTAAAACTTTAAAAAATGTATGCTTCCCAGTATATAATAAATATGTATGTAGAAAAAGCCAAATCTAAAAGAATCTAATTAAAAATCTATACCTCTTTCTTTCATGTTTTATACTTTTTTACATCTTCATTTTTTAAGTTAATTGGCTTAGTTTTTTCTCTGAACTTACTGAGTTCCCCAATATTCAATTGCCAAGTCAAAGTAAAAAAATTTAAAAATAACATCAATAACCAGTTACTTTCTGAGCACATAATTATTCCCCCAGTCTCTTTCATTGTAAGATAGTATGGTCTCAGAACAGGAGGATATTTGTGTGATACTCAGACTCTCGTAATATCTGAGTGTCTCTAAGGTTTCTTGCCCTGTGTAACATCATACTTAACCTTTTTTCTTATGAGGAAGGCATTGGCTTTCCAAAGAATGAATTAAAATGGACAGGGAAACTCATGATAGCATTTTTATTGTTAACATACCCTTAACCAAAGTACTGGATTATTATATAATGTTCTACTAAAAGAGCACTGTATAAAAAAGGTAAGCAAACTAAAATTGAAAAGTAATTTACCAATTCATTTTTCCTGTTTACATTACATTCCATACTAGCTTTTTTCCTGCTCTTTCTTGCCATAATATTTACTTTTCTAACATCTCAGTAAAAGTTACTGTTCTCTCCGTTTAACTGATGGCTAAATTTACCCAAGATGGAGGTTGATCATGCAAATAATCCATTAGTGGATTACCTCAAAAGAAGTTAAAAGGAAAATACTTTTATAACTAACTGATTTTCAGTAGAAAGAAACAAATAACATTTTTTTAATGCTAAAATTAAATGTCAAATGTCTCCTAAGGGCTACCCAAACAATATGTAAGCACCCAGGCTCATGGAGAATACTTCTTCAAGAAGAAAATAGAACTCGTTTGTTTTTTTCAAGTATTTGCTTGCTTTCTAGTTTACACTCTGTATCTTTTATAAAACAAGTCAGTTAGTGTCCTTCCTCTTTTTTATCTAATGATTTCCTTTTATTGACTTTAAATAAAGGTCATTTTGTTTTTTTCAGTTGGAGACGTACGGTTAAAATAACTAAGCAGAAGTCATCTAAATAACTCATCTGTGTTTCGGTTGGATCATACTTTGAAATTATTGTAGGCCAGGGATTTTTAACTACAGTTCAAGTAGTCCATTAACTTGGAGAGAAAAAAAAAATTCATCACAGTAGCATTAATTTCTATGACCTTGTTACCCATAGAAATTAAATATAGTTTCATATCAATTACACAATTACAGAAATCCCAATATATTATTTACATTCATCACTTCTTTCAAATCATTACCTTAGGCCTTGTTATTTAATGTGCTAATGAAGAAGCACTTGATTACTAACTGAAAAGTTGACCGTTCAAACCCACCCAAAGACACCTCAGAAGAAAGGCCTGGCAATCTGCTTTTCAAAAGGTCACAGTCTTGAAATCCCTATGGAGTAGTTCTACTCTGAAACACATGGGGTCACCATGACTCAGAATTGACTAAACAGCATCTGGTTACTATCTTTTTTTGTTTGTTTTTGTTTTAAAGATAGTAAGACTTTTTTTTTTCTCTTTTATGTTAGTTAGAGTCAGTTTTGTTGAAACCAAAAGCACTAATTTTCTAATTCCTCAGTTAGCATCCCCTACAGGAATTGCTGCAGATGGGGCTATTCCATTTTATAATTTTTAAAATTAGTTTGGAATGAGCTGCTCACCCTTCTTTCCTGATAAGCTCTTCTAGAATGAATGAATTTGGGTTTATGAATTATTGCTCATTGTTCAGTTTTCTCTTTTGCTTCCTTTTCCTCTCTAAGACCTTGACAAACTCATGTAGTTGGTACGTAGGTTGTAAAATACCTATCTGCAGAGTAGTAGCTCATGTGTGTTCCTCATAAATTGATCATTTGTAATATCCCCATTATTTACAGATTTTATTGAACATTATATTAAATACCATCACTCGCTTTTAATTTTAAGGACAATCTATATAGAAGATGTATATAAAAACACTCCAACAGGGTAAAACACTAACCAAATACAAAACAATAATAAGGATAATGATATTTATTATTTCCATTTACAGCATTTTTAGGAAAAGTCTTTCATTTCACAGAGTGTGTAATAATACTAAACTAAGACATGCCTGATGTAATAATTAAGGATGGATTTGAGAAGGCAGAAATTGAAAAAAAGAAAAAGAAGGAAAGAAAGGAGGTAGTTGCAATAGACAAGTGACATAAATTCTAAACTGTACAAAAGTAGTAGAGATGAAAAAAGGAAAATAAAGGCAAGAGGGCAGAAAAGAAAGACATCAGAGTGAGTAAATTGACAGCTCTGGCAATTGATTTCATAAGAAGGGGTGGGAAGACATGAAATAGCTAAAAAAATAAAATAAACACACTAAGGTTTCTAGCTTACTTAGATTTCTAACAACAGTGAAAAGTAAAAAATGGACAAGTAAAAAAAATTGGGGGAGAAAATGGTTAAAATAACTAGTGTAGTTTTCATTGTGAAGAGAAATTGAGGTGGTGATAGGATTTTCGTGTGGAGATGTCCACACGACAAGGGAGATATCTGGGCTGGATCTATGATTTTATAAATGACTAGACACATGTAATTTTTGCACCAATGAGACCAGTGGAGCAAGTACAAGCACAGAACCTTGAGAATTTAAGAGATTTGTGATGGATAGAGGAAGAGCAGCTATCAAAGGAGACTAGGAAGACATTCAAAAGAGTCAAACCAAGAGAATATAGTGCCTTCAAATCCAAAGGACTCAAACACAAAGAAAAAGAGAAGATGGAGCTAAGACAAAGCCATTAGATTCAGCACAGCAAAGTTTTGGAGGCTCTTCCGAAAGAAGCATTGGTAGGGTGCTGAGACCAGGGGCCAGTTTGCAAGGAATTCAGTTTAGCCCAAAATAAACATATTAATTTCCTTGGCTAGTAAGGCCTCATTTTGGCCAGAATCTACTTCCACTACCCTCTACATCTAATGACTTACACAATAGCTGTCTGCTCAGAAATCTGAAGTTGCTTACTTTCTAGCATCCTTCCTGTTTAACATTCTCTAATTTTTTTTTTTTTTTTTTTGTGGAAACATAGCAAAAGTGAACACTTTTTCAAAAAGAATCTTTTATTTTCTTTTGACTGTATGATGTTCTCTATATAGTTGATGTTAAAATATGTATTTCTTACATAATAAAAAAAAAAAACAAGAGCCAACGTTTTACCAATCTACTTTATTTATTGAAATTTGTTGACTTACATGGTGTCTCTCGGTTGCATTTAGCTAGAATCCTTGTGTGACATTGTGTGAATATAGATTTGAACTTAAAGATGGTCACAGTGAACACTTCCCAGCAAAACATAACTGTGAAGAACTACAGTGTATCTACCTTAAGATGCAATGACCTAAATTTCAATCCACTTATAAACACATCCAAACAGACATTATCACTCCATTATTGACTATGAAAACTTTTATCATACTATTTATGTTAAGACATGAAATATTAATCATGAGTCAATTTGTATTTTTGGAAATGAAAATCATAAGCATAGGCATCTATGCAAAACCAACAGCCAACATCATTCTTAATGGAGAGAGGGTAAAACCATTCTCCTTGAGAATAGGAATAAGACAAGGAGGCCCTTTATCACAACTCCTGTTTAACATCATGTTGGAAGTCCTAGGTATGGCAATAAGGCAAGAAATAGAAATAAAGGGCATCCAAATTGGTAAAGAAGAAGTTAAACTGTCCCTATTTGCAGATGATATGATACTACACACAGAAAACCCAAAAGACTCCATGAGAAAACCACTGGAACTAATAGAAAGATTCAGCAGATCAGCAGAATATAAGATAAACATACAAAAATCAGTTGGATTCCTATACACTGATAAACAGAATGATGAAAAGGAAATTAGGAAAATAATACTATTTATAATAGCCCCTAAAAAAATTAAAATACTTGGGAATAAATCTATCCTGGGATGTAAAAGATCTATACAAAGAAAACTACAAAACACTACTGCAAGAAACCAAATGAGATCTACATAAATGGAAAAACATACCATGCTCATGGATAGGTAGACTCAACATTGTGAAAATGACAATTCTACCCAAAGCGATTTAAAAATACAATGCAATCCCAATCGAAATACCAACAACATTCTTTAAAGAGATGGAAAAACTTATCTTTAACTTTATATGAAAAGGGAAGAAGCCCCAGAGAAGTAAAGCACTATGGAAGGAGAAGAACAAAGTAGTCACACTACCAGACCTTAGAATCTACTATACAGCTATGGTAGTCAAAACAGCCTGGTACTGGTACAGTAACAAATACATTGATCAATGGAACAGAATTGAGAACCCAGATGTAAATCCATCCACCTATGGTCACCTGATCTTCGACAAGGGCCCAAAGTCCATCAAATGGGGAAAGGACAGTGTTTTAAACAAATGGTGCTGGCAAAACTGGATGTCCATCTACAAAATAATGAAACAGGACCCATACCTCATACCATATACAAGAACTAAATCAAAATGTATCAAAGACCTAAATATAAAGCTAAAAACAATGAAGTTCACAGAAAAAATAGGATCAACAATAAAAGCCCTTATACACGGAATTAACAGGACACAAACTACAACCAACAACATACAAGCTCCAGAAGATAAGCTAGATAGTGGGGATCTCTGAAAAATTGAACACTTATGCTCATCAAAAGACTTCCCCAAAAGAGTAAAAACAGAACCTACAGACTGGGAAAAATTTTGGCTATTATGAATCAGACAAAGGTCTAATCTCTAAAATCTACAAGAAAATCCAACACCTCTACAACAAAAAGACAAATAATACAATTAAAAATGGGCAAAGGAAATGAACAGACACTTCACCAAAGAAGACATTCAAGCAGCCAACAGACACATGAAGAAATGCTCATGATCTCTAGCCATGAGAGAAATGCAAATCAAAACCACAATGAGATTCCATCTCATTCTGACATTACTGGCATGAATCAATAAAACAGAAAATAACAAATGTTGGAGAGGCTGCAGGGAGATCAGAACTCTTATGCACTGTAGGTTGGAATGCAAAATGACACAATTTTGGAAAATGATATGGCACTTCTTTAGAAAGCTAGGAATAGAAATACCACATGATCCAGCAATCCCATTCCTACGAATACATCCTAGAGAAATAAGAGTTGTCACACAAATAGATATATGTACACCCATGTCCTCTGTAGCACTGTTCACGATAGCAAAAAGATGGAAACAACCTAGATGCCCATCAACAGATGAATGGATAAACAAACTGTGGTGCATACACACAATAGAGTATTACACAACAATAAAGAACAACAATGAATCTGTGAAGCATCTCGTAACATGGGTGAATTTGGAGGGCTTTATCCTGAGTGAAATAAGTCAATTACAAAAGGACAAATATTGTCTAAGACCATTACCGTAAAAACTCATGAAAAAGTTTACATACAAAAAGAAATAATCTTTGATGGTTATGAGGGAGGAGAGGGGTGGGGATGCAAAAACACTTAATAGATAAGTGGAAACTTTGATAAAGGGTAAGACAGTACACAATACTGGGGAAGCCTGCACAACCTGTACAAGGCAAGGTCATGGTAGCTCCACAGACACACCCAGACACGGGGCTGAGGGCTGTGGGGACCATGGTCTTGGGTAACATCTAGTTCAATTGGCAAAACATAGTTTATAAATAAAATGTTCTACGTTCTACTTTGGTAAGTATTGTCTGGGGTCCTAAAGGCCTATGAGCGGCCATCTAGGATACTCCACTGGTCTCACCCCTTTAGGAGCAAGGAAGAATGAAGAAAACTGAGGACCCAAGGGAAAGATTAGTCCAAATGACTAATGGACCACATCTACCACAGCCTCCATCAGACTGGGTCCAGTACAACTAGATGGTGCCCGGCAACCACCACTAACTTCTCTGACAGGGATCACAGTAGAAGGTCCCAGACAGAGCTGGAGAAAAGTGTGGAACAAAATTCTAACTCAAAAAGAAAGACCAGACTTGCTGGCCTGACAGACTGAAAAAGCCTTGAGAGTATGGCCCCTAATACCCTTTCACCTCAGTAATGAGGTCACCCCTGAGGTTCACCCTTCAACCAAAGACTGAACAGGCCCATGGAACAAAACAAGACTAAAGGGGAGCACCAGCCGTGGGGCAGAGACTGGAAGGTGGGAAGGAACAGGAAAGCTGGTAATAGGGAACCCAGGGTTGAGAAGGGAGAGTGTTGACATGTCGTGGGGTTGTTAATCAATGTCATAGAACAATGTGTGTACTAACTGTTTGAGGAGAAACTAGTTTGTTCTGTAAACCTACCTCTAAAAGTTCAATAAGAAATTATAAAAAAGAAAATCATAAGCAATAGTTGGCAGATTTAAATGACAATCTGAAAAAAAAAAAATAGAAGTGGTATGTACTAAAAAACCTGAGCAATAGCCCTATTTATATTTCCTTTATAGTTGTAGAATTAGATAAATGGGCAGCTCACTATTAATGAAGTCTTAATATCACATTTTATTTTAATTAGGCTGACTAAAACAAAGAATTCTATTTTGAGTCTTTATAATTTACTGATCATAAATAAATTATAAAATAAACACAAAAGCAAACATCAGTTTTATTATCTATATGTATACTGTTATACACCATCCTTTCAAAATAAACAAAAATTTCATCAGTATGAACTAACCTGGAAACAAATCTCACTTATTGTCTTAGTTGACTAGTGCTGCTGTTAACAGCAATACCACAGGTGAATGGCTTTAGCAAACAGAAGTTTATTTTACCACAGTTTAGAAGTCTGAATTCAGTGTGCCAGCTACAAAAGGCTTTCTCTCTCTACTGGCTTTGGAGGAATATCCCTGTCATCAATCCTCCCCTAGTCTAGGAGCTTCTCAGCTCAAGGACCCAGGGTCCAAAGGACACACTGCTCCTGGCACTTCTTTCTTGGTGGTATGAGATCTCCCTGTCTTTCTACTGGCTTTTCTCTTTTATATCTCAAAAGAGATTGACAAAACACAACCTAATCTTGTAGATTAAATCCTGCCTCTTTAACATAACTGCTTCTAATCCTGCCTCATTAACATCACAGAGTTAGGATTTACAACACTTAGGAAAATCACATCACATGACAGCATGGTGGACAATCATACAATTTTGGGAATCATGGCCTAGCCAAGTTGACGCACACTTTTGGGAGACACAATTCAGTCCATAACACTTATAATAAAAATACCTCAGGCAAACCTAAAAAGCACAATTTAAAGAGATTGAATAACTTACCAAGATTATAATTAAAGTAAAAGTCACAAGTTTGAGTGTAAACTCCATGAGAGCAATGGTCTTGCCCTTTTGGATGCTGATGTACCCAGAGCCTGGGAAAAATTCTATTATATTTTGTTGTTGTGGTTAGTGACCATCTATCTGCTAGTTCCTGGCTCAATGGTGACCCCATGCACAAGAGAATTAAGCACTGCCAGGTTGTGTACCATCCCCATGATCAGTCTAGGATAGGAATGCTGTGATCCATAGGGTTTTCACTGGCAGATTTTCAGATTACATCACCAGGCCTTTCTTCCTAGTCTGTTTTAATTTGGAAGCTCTGCTAAAACCTGTTCAGCATCATAGCAACACATCAGCCTCCAATCACAGACAGGTAGTGGCTGCTTTTGAGGTGCATTGGGCAAACCTGGGTCTTCCAGATGGAAGTCAAGATGAAGCAGTACTTCTACCACTTCAGTCTCCTTTCTGTTACACCTGAGGAAAACTTCACCTCTATTTCTTTCAGTTGAAACTTTTAACTAAAAGTTAAACCTTTTAGAGGAGTTGCTTTAAAGAACAAATTGAAATTAGTTTATCAGCTCTTTGTTTACCTAGGGTTTTTTAAAATGGGATTTGCTCTTAAATAATGCAAATTCAAAAACAAACATTAACTAATCCTTTAGCTAAATAATCACAAAATTTAAATGAATAGGGTCTGAATTGATATTGATCTTTTTTAAAAGTCAAAGTTAGTCATCAAAACATAACCAATGATAAAATTATGCCCTGTTTACATTGCACTGCGGAATTTGCTTTCTGCCATTTGGGAGAGTATGAGGTGAAAAAAATCTCTTGGTTTAAGAATTTTTTTCCACGTTTAATTTTAGTTCTACATTTTTCATTTTTAGATTAATATTTTTTATTTGAATCTGTAAAGCTGTTAGAAAATATGGAATAAATTACTGAGGTGATCATCTGCTGTTTTACCATTTCCTTCTGGTGCCAGCTAAAATTAAAATGGGAATATCTGTGCTTAGAAATTTAAATGTTAGGCACGATTGAAATAGTATCATTTAAAAGACAGGCTCCCAGACAAATCTCTCAACATGTATTGAAAAGGCAGCTGATTTTAATGACTACCCTTCAGGTTTCCCAATTAGTCTATTTAACGCATTTTTCCCATTCTAAAAGCACACTCCTGATTAGACTACTGATGAAATGATACAGCTCTATTGCTAGAATTTAAATATGGTAGGAAATACAAAACAAAACAAAATCTTCCTGAAATGACTATAGAGTTAGGTCCTCTACCACTACCACCAATGTGTGTCCACAGAACCTTTTGATCACAAAGGTCTCTAAATTACAAAAATTTCTAAATAACATAAATGAACTGCAATGTCAAGATGATGGATTTTTTCAGAGCTCAGAAATATTCCATAAGAACAATATGAAAAGGATTTTTCCCTCTGTGTCCCGGAAGCACATGATATCAAACCCTAAATTTCTCACAGTGCAGTAATCAGGGCATGCCTCTCCAGTACAAGTAAAGGGCAGCTAACGATTCTGTTTCCTGGGACAATTATGGCCAAGTTACCCACTTTTTTCCAATAAATTTAATGCTCATTAGAGACACTGACATTTCGTACCCTGTTTTCACGCATTCAACATTCAATTCATTTGAGTTCCTACCATGCATCATTCCTTATTATAATTGAGCTCACTGTACTTGGGTGGAACCAAGGCTTACAATGAGTAAGACTGGAGATTTTACATGCAGATCTAGCCTGTCAAGAGGAGAAAGGGGTCGATTAACTATCTTTTCTCTGCTGTTTTCATAGAGCTTGTGGTGTTAAAAAGCAAAGATGCCACTTTGAGGACTAAGGTGTGTCTGACCCAAGCAATGGTATTTTCAATCACCTTATATGCATGCAAAAGCCGGGATGAGGAATAATGAAGACCAAAGCAGCCTCTGAATTACGGTGTTGGCAAAGAATATTGAATATGCCATGGACTGTCAGAACTAACAAATCTGTCTTAGAAGAAATACAGCCAGAATGCTACTTAGAGCCCATAAAACAAAAACAGACTTAATGGGCACACCGACCCAGGGGCAAGGATGAGAAGGCAGGAGGGCACAGGAAAGCTGACAACGGGGAACCCAAGGCCGAGAAGGGGAGAGCGTGGACAAGTTATGGGGTTGGAAACCAATGTCACAAAACAATTGTGCATTAATTGTTTAATGAAAAACCAGTTGGCTCTGTAAACCTTCATCTAAAGCACAATAAAAAAATAAAAAAAAAAATGGTCCTTAGATGTGAGAATAGAGAGACTTGGTCTCACATACTTTGGACCTATTTCCAGGAGGGACCAGTCCCTGGAGAAGGACATCATGCTTGGTAAAGTAGAGAGTTAATGAAAAAGAGGAAGACCCTCAATGAAATGGATTGACACAGTGGCTGCAACAATGGGCTCGGATGTAACAACAATTGTGAGGATGGTGCAGGACCAGGCAAAGTTTCCTTCTGTTGTACATAGGGTCGCTATGAGACGGAACCAACTTGATGGCACCTAACATTGTGATTGAGACATAGTAAGACCTGAGTAAATATCTGTTGAATAAATAAATTTATTGAATAAGCAAATAAATGTTATGTGAGTCTGTTCTAGGAAACATGGGACATAGACCTTGAGATAAGACGAAAGTCAGGAAAAGTTCCCTGGAGGGAGTGACAGCCTGAGATTCCCCACAGGTAGCAAGGCTGGGTAGGATCCAATGCAACCATCAAGGTTATATTGTTACGTATAGTTATATTGTTTAGGCAAACGTAAAAAATCTTTATTTCTGATATAAACAGCAGGTCAAAGATGTTAAAATCTTCTTCAGTCTGAGGTAGTAATTTAATTCTAGCTTTTTGTTATATAGCTATAATCGCTTTAATGTTTTGCCGTTGTTGTTAGGTGCCATTGAGTTGGTTCCGACACGGTGACAGTGGAACATAACACTGCCCAGTCCTGCGTTATGATCATTGCTATGATCATTGTAATGCTTGAGCCCATTGTTGCAGCCACTGTGTCAATCCATCTCCTTGAGCATCTTCCTCTTTCTCTGACCCTCTGCTTTACCAAGCATGATGTCCTTCTCTAGGGACTAATCCCTCCTGATAACACGTCCATAGTATGTCAGATGAAGTCTCGCCACCCTCGCTTCTAAGAAGCATTCTGGCTGTACTTCCTCCAAGACAGATTTGTTCATTCTTTTGGCAGTCCACGGTGTATTCAATATTCTTTGCCAACACCATAATTCAAAGATATCAATTCTTCTTCAGTCTTCCTTATTCATTGCCCAGCTTTCACATGCATATGAGGCAAATGAAAACACCCTGGCTTGGGTTAGGCGCACCTTAGTCTTTGAGGTGACATCTTTGCTTTTGAACACTTTGAAGAGGTCTTCTGCAGCAGATTTGCCCTGCCCAATGCAATGCGTCTTTTGATTTCTTGACTGCTACTTCCATGGGTGTTGATTTTGGAGCCACATAAAATGAAATCCTTGACAGCTTCAATCTTTTCTCTATTTATCATGATGTTGTTTATTGGTCCATTTGTGAGGATATTTGCTTTCTTTATGTTGCAGTGTAAACCATACTAAAGGCTGTAGTCTTTGATCTTTGTCAAAAAGTGCTTCAAGTCCTTTTCACTTTCCCAAAGAAAGGTTGTGTCATGTACATATTAGAGGTTTTTAATGAGTCTCCTCCAATCCTGATGCCACGTTCTTCTTCATATAGTCCACCTTCTCAGATTATTTGCTCACCATACAGATTGAATAAGTATGGTGAAAGGATACAACCCTGACACACATCTTTCCTGATTTTAAACCACGAAGTATCCTCTTGTTCTGCTCAGATGACTGCCTCTTTATCTATTTACAGGTTCCTCATGAGCACAATTAAGTGTTCTAGAATTCCCATTCTTCAAAATATTACCTGTAATTTGTTATGACCCATACATGCAAATGCCTTTACATAGTCAATAAAACATAAGTAAACAACTTTCTGGTATTCTCTGCTTTCAGCCAGCATTCATCTGACATCAGCAGTAATATCCTTCGTTTCATGTCTTCTGAATTTGGCTTGAATTTCTGGCAGTTCCCTGTTGATGTATTGCTGCAACCGCTTTTGAATTATCTTCAACAAAATTTTACTTGTATGTGATATTAATGATATTGTTCGATAATTTCTACATTTGGTTGGATCACCTTTCTTTGGAATAGGCGTAAATATGGATCTCTTCCAGTCAGTTGACCAGGTAGCTGTGTTCCAAATTTCTTGGCATAAACAAGTGAGCACCTCCAGAGCTGCATCTGTTTGTTGAAACATCTCAGTTGGTATTCCAACAATTCCTAGAGTCTTGTTTTTCACCAATGTCTTCAGTGCAGCTTGGAATTCTTCCTTCAGTACCATCCAGTACTGACCATATGCTACCTACCTCCTGAAATGTGTATTCCTTCCATCTTCTTTTGATGCTTCCTGCATCATTCAGTACTTTGCCCATAGAATGTTGTATGATTTTTTTATTTGATGATGTTTTTTTAATTAATGTTTTGTAATGTTTTAGACACCAGTAAGTAAGCAATCAACTTTGACTAAGCATTAAACTTAGTAGGAATTGTTTGCTAAACCAAAGCCTTCACCATTCGATCTCTTTCTAGCCTCACCTTGTATACTTAAAACATGAGTCAACTAACAGAAGTTTTAATAGAAACTGAAAGCAAACAAGCAATAAAAACTATTACCTTTTAGCTAAGATTTGAACTCTAATGATTTGCTATGCATCCTGTTGCCATCGATTCTGAGTTATAGCTTAGAAGGGAATTTAACAGCATCATAATAAACTCATTAAGAGGCCACGAAAATAAAAAGGAAAAATGGATAATTATTCTAGGATGCAAAGGATGACACAAAAGATATTCAAATGTAGTGTAAGAGATTGATATGATGAAAGTTCATTATTAAAGAATAGCCTGATTGAGTAATTTCTTTTCTTCAAGAAAGGAGAGTATCCTCCCCCGCTTCGCATGAGTGGGAATCAACTCAGTGGCAGCTGTAATAGGTACTGGTGGATTCCCAGGTAGGTGGGTAAAGACTGGGTCTGGGATTCTTTTACTTCCAGGGATGACAGCCTTTTGTTTTTGAAGATTTAGTTTCCTTAGGGGATTATACATTGCATTTTCCCATATAGAAAGAAATAAAGAGGCCCCAGAGAAGTGACTTGTTTTTTTCTGTCAATGGTGAAGACCTGCAACTTGGGCTTACATACAGGGCCTCAAAACAAACAAAACTCAGTGCCATCGAGTCAATCCTGACTCATAGCGACCCTATAGGACAGAGTAGAACTGCCCCATAGAGTTTCCAAAGAGTGCCTGGTGGATTCGAACTGCTGACCCTTTGGTTAGCAGCCATAGCACTTAACCACTACGCCACCAGGGTTTCCATACAGGGCCTGGGCAGTGGCAAGTCCCCTGAAGAGGGGAAAGTGCATGAACGGCGAGCCTGGGGAGTCCTTCCAGTCTGGCACAGACGGGATGAACCTGATGAAGTTCCATCTTTCAAGTAAGCCTCAGAGTGCTCAAGGTACATCTTCAGTGGTGACCACAAGGGATTAACCAATTAAGGCTTCTCTGAGCATTTTCTTGGACCATGTAAATCCTGGGAATACCACACCCAAGGAAGAAAGAAGGTACATTAAAAATTATTGTCCTTGGCAGCCCATTCAGACTGCAGCCTAGAAAACCGTATGGGGCAGACTCTATCACATGGGGTCACTATGAGTTGAAATTGGCTCTACAGCACCTAACACCAAGAGATAAACAACCAATTCTATGGTGCATGGTCTATGATTAGAGCTCGGTTTAGAGGGGGAAAAATTTATAAAATAGATTTGGGGGACAACAAGGAAAACTTTAATATAGACTGGGCATTAAAAAATATTAGGAAATTATTAATTTTGTTAAGTTTGATAAAGTTCCTGTGATTATATAGGAAAATGTGTTTTTTTCTTGCAGATACATGTTGAAACAGTTAGGAGTCAATATTATCATGTTGTAATATTATCATGTTAAAATGGTTCTGTCAAAAAAAAGGTAAAATACAGAAAAATGTTAACAACTGTTCAATGTAGACGATGAATATATAGGTGCTGATTCTACTATTTTAATTTCTATGTCTTTGAAGATTTTTATAATAAAAAGTTAAAACAAGACCAAAAAAAAATTATTGCCCTTGAACTTGTCCCTGATATTGGCTGGAAAGAAGTTGCAAGCCAGTTTTGGCTGGATTAAGGACCAAAATAATGGAAGGGAGAAAGGAAGAAAGAAGAGGAAAGAAAATGAATAAAAAGATCAGAGAAAGGAAAGCTTTTAGAATTCTTACAACTACAGAATCTGGAAACAATTTAAACCTGGTACAAATTTATCAGTAATTACATTCTAGATGATAAAAAAAAAAATGGGTGCTTATTTCTATGAATCGTTTTGATTTTTGCTACTTAAGATTATTGATTTAGGTTTCAGAATCCTACTATTAAAACATTCGTAAGTTGTAATGTCCTGAAGAATCAATATGTGGTAACTCTGTATCAGTGTATTTACTGAAACTGGAAGATGCTGAAATAGCTTAAATGGAAAGTGCCTTAGTATTTTCACACTGTTAACCAATTGTGTTGCATGCATAAATTCGCTCCTTAATGCTATAAATGAGTGTAGCTTATGATAGCTAGATAGAATGTTTATCTTCAACAATATTTTGTGTATTTTAGAAACATGACATTTTTCAATGAGAATCTAAAGCAGGGCTACAAATCTTTCCCAGTTTAAGAACCACTTTATATAATGAGAAAAAAAAAATTCCAAGTACACACATAGTACTTTATTACGGTATACACTGATTAAAGAAATAATTAATATCTCTAAACCATTATTTAGAAATATTTTTAATTAATTTCCATTTTTATCACTCTCACAACTTCTTATATTTGAAAAAATTCACATGAGTATAAGCCATGTCATTTTGTCCATCTTCAGACAATGCTTATTTCTCCTATGGACTTACAGGGTCAAGGCAGTAATTCTGCATCTCCTTAAGGTCTATGACTTATAGGCTGGACAAGTATAATTAGCTAAGCTACCTTTAATAGTACAAAATACTGTAAATTTTTTATTTTGAGCTAATCAAAAATAAAAATCATTGCTATCCTGTCAATTCAAACTCACAGTGACCCTACAAGACAGAGCAGAGCTGCCCCACAAGTTTCCAAGGAGCGGCTGGTGGATTCAGACTGCTGACCTTTTGGTAGGCAGCCAAGCTTTTAGCCACTCCACCAGCAGTGCTCCATTTTGGGCTAAGTGACATTAATTTCAGATCTCCCCCATTACTCTCCTAAACGGTATTTTCTGAGCCATATACTAGTATTCTTAATGCGATCAAAGTAGTGAATCACTTGTCTTTAAAACCTAATTACACCACAAATGTTTAGTGTCTGGTATGCATATAAAAAAGCTCCGCTGCAATATTTTATTTCATTGCAGCATCTGCTCAACAAGGATTTTCCGGTTTAAATAACACTTTATTGAATACATAAATAGAGTCTTTTTAAACAGCACACTTAAAATGTCTCTAGATATACATGCTAATAAAACTTCCCTAGAAAGATCAGCATCGAGTATTGCTCTTTCATTAATAAATAATATGTTATTTACATGTAGAATAGCAGCTAATTATAATTTAGATATCATTCTTTTTTCTAGTTGCTGAGCAGTGATTTCTAAGTTTATGAATGCATTCTAAAAGTCTTCTATGAAGAATCAGATTGATGCATGAATAAATGATACGTTATTATTCTACAAAAACTGACAATAGTCTTTCGATCATATGATATTTACCTAACCTATGTCTACATTTTGTCTTCACCGGCAGTTACAGTTATACCTACACTTATATCAATATTTTGTATAGTTCATCTATATCTATCTGTATCAGAGGTTTGATTAGAGACCCACTCAAACAAATTTAAGTGAAGGGAGTCTTATTTTAAGCATAGGATAGATATTGTGGATATCTGTAGTGAGTACCTACTGCTTGGGATGCTCAGCGCCCAGTCTACCTCTCTGCCTGGAAATGTCCCTCTTGACTTCAGCCTGGTAGTTCCAAAGTCCTATATTCTTATAGTCTGAATATATGACCGCACCCAGGATAACTGGATACTTTCTCAAGTTGTTTTCTAACTAGAACTAAGGGCAGAGAGACTGTCTTTCTCTGGCAACGCCACTATGAGAGGTGACTTCCAAATCCAAAATATCTATAGTTTAATAACAACAGCCACAAAAACAACTGCAATGCCTGACATTTACTGGGTTCTGGCAATCTACTAAGCACATTAAACATTTTACAACACAACTCTATCATTAGTCCTGGCATTCTACAGGCGAAAAAACTATGAGTTATAATCATTGCCCAAGTCTTAGTGCAAATAAATGATGGATCTGGTCTGATTTAAATTGGTAACTTTTTTTTTTTTAATAATTTTTATTGTGCTTTAAGTGAAAGTTTACAAATCAAGTCAGTCTCTCACATATAGGCTTATATACACCTTACTACATACTCCCACTTACTCTCCCCTTAATGAGTCAGCCCACTCCCTCCTTCCAGTCTCTCCTTTCGTGACCAGTTTGCCAGTTTCTAACCCCCTCTACTCACCCATCTCCCCTCCAGACAGGAGATGCTAACATAGTCTCAAGTGTCCACCAGATGCAAGTAGCTCGCTCCTCATCAGCATCTCTCTCCAAACCATTGTCCAGCCCAATCCATGTCTGATGAGTTAGCTTTGGGAATGGTTCCTGTCCTGGGCCAACAGAAGGTTTGGGGACCATGACCACTGGGATTCTTCTAGTCTTAGTCAGACCATTAAGTCTGGTCTTTTTATAAGAATTTGGGGTCTGCATCCCACTGTTCTCCTGCTCCCTCAGGGGTTCTCTGTTGTGCTCCCTGTCAGGGCAGTCATCAGTTGTGGCTGGGCACCATCTAGTTCTTCTGCTCTCAGGATGATGTAGTCTCTAGTTCATGTAGCCCTTTCTGTCTCTTGGGCTCATAATTACCTTGTGACCTTGGTGTTCTTCATTCTTCTTTGATCCAGGTGGGTTGAGACTCATTGATGCATCTTAGATGGCCACTTGCTAGCATTTATGATCCCAGACGCTGTACTTCAAAGTGTGATGCAGAATGTTTTCTTAATAGAATTTATTTTGCTATAAATTGGTAACTTATAACAGTGTATTCTGCTTCTACCAGTGGGAGGAGGCTGCCTAAGAATATGAAACACATCACAAAAGGAGAAAAACATGAGGGATTAGACAAGAGTATCTGGTAGTATATTTGAGTCTGTAGTTTCAGTTGCTTCTGAATTTTGACCTACTCCTGCCCATCATACAGTTTGATTGTTTAAATATTCCTTTAATTCCATCATCATTCTTCATTCTCCCAATAAATCTCAACATTTTTTTTTTTTTTTTTTTTTGCTTTTAAGCCAGCTTGAGTTGGGTTGCTGACACTCCAAGGCATGAAAGTACAGTAAGGGTGGTTTCTGCAGGGATGGATAGAGGAATTGAGAAATCAAAATCCAGTGATGGTTGCTCTCTCTTGCCTCCCAAGGACAAGAAGTCTCTCCCTCTCTCTCTGATTCCCTGTCTTCTCTGTATCTTCTTTCTTTCCACTGATTTCCCTACCTATACATTTTTTTTTCCAGGAACCGCTTGGCTAATAGCTAAAAAGTTGACAGTTCAAACGCACTCAGAGGTACTTTGGGAGACAGGCCTGGTGATCTGCTTCCAAAAGGTCACAACCTTGAAAACCCTATGGAGCAATTCTACTCTGCACACACGGGGTTGCCATGAGACAGAATCAACTCGATGGCAACTAACAACAAGGCTTTTCTCTTTTCCAGGGTTCCCCCCACCCCACAATGTACAATTCCGTTTAAATGGATCAAAAAATAGCTTATATATATGAGTGAGTCCTTGTTACAACATCTTGGTCTCAAATATCTTTTTGGACAGGAAGGCAGTCTAGACTGAAGTGCATGTGCGGGATGTGGAGGAAAGGGTTATGCCTTCTGAAGGAGCAGGGAGACTGGCTTTTAAATCCACTATGATCTCATCCTGGTGGCGTAGTGGTTAAGTGCTAACCACTTAACCAAAAGGTCAGGAGTTCGAATCTACCAGATGCTCCTCGGAAACTCTATGGGGCAGTTCTACTCTGTTCTACAGGATCACTATGAGTCGGAATTGACTCCATGGCAATGTTTTGTTTTGTTTTGTTTTTTTTAATGATCTAATCCCAGAGGAGAAATGAAGGAGGACCATCCCATGTTATAAACAGGCAGGCTGCTTCTCACCACCAACACTACTGCACACATCAGTCATTTAAAACTTATTCTGAATGTCTCAGTTAGTTTGTGTTTTGACCATCCTACTGAAAGTTCAGGCCTCTTTAGGTGAGCATCTGAAGAAAGCTTGCTGGAGCCACAAAACTGGATTTTGGCCATAGTATCACTGTGCCTCATACTCATTCCTAAGTATATTAACTCTTGCCAGTCTACTTTCTAAAATTTTTGTGACACATAAAATTATATAATTAAGAAGAATATGCATAGGAAAGTAAAGATATAAATAAATCCAGGATGTATGATTCTTAACCTGTGTTTTATCCACAATAAGCAGTCAAGATATCCTATGAACTTAAGAAACTATTATTTCAGCAGTTTTTTGAACTTGACTGAGGAGGAAGAAGGATATTCAGCCACTAAAATAACAGGTTCATCATGACATCTTGAAAGCATTTTATTACATGATGAATAAAATAGAGATGATAAGATCCATCACTGTTACTACAACTCTTTCTTCTTTCCAATTTTTATCCACTTATTTAAGTGTAGTTCAGGAACCATGTCCCAAAATCCCTTCCAACTGACTCATCTCTTTAAACTTCCATAACTCTTGTCTCAACTGAAAAATTGGCCCTCACAAGAGAATGTTTAAGACAGGGACCACGGTCTCTTGAGTACCATCCTGAGAACTCAAAAACTACTGTAGACACTATCATAAAATCATTTTTTTAATCACTGAATTGTTTAGTTTTTTAAAGCCAGAAGTCCTGGACCTATATTCATTCTCATATTAATTACCGCTCTGCCATTTGTTTCTTTCCCATTTATAATATGCCAAGTGTATGTTCATTACAAATAGCACCTAATACTACTGATTTTCATTCTCCAAAATGTAAAATACACATTACACGTTTTGCTTCTTTCTAGTTTCTACAACCATATTGATACTTAAAAAGATCAGAAAACTTGGCAACATTAGTTCTCAGAGACTGATAAACTAAAAAATAAACTACCAGGTATTAAATGTTTGACTGGATTGGGCACAAATGAGAAAGGAGGTCTGAATTGGGTTAATAGAGATGAATGAGCAGGGGCAGGACTAGCAATTTTGCCTGAATTAGGGGTAGGACCCAGTGGAAAATTAACCTGGAAGGAAAGTATGTGCAATAGGAGTGTTTCACACTACTAGTGTTTGTTGTTTCATTCATCTATTATATATTTATTCAGTGCATGTTGCATGCCAGTGAAGGCAGTGGCGGCTCAGTGGTAAACACCTGCTTTCATGTGAGAGAACCAGGGTTGCTTCCTGGCCAATGTACCTCATGTGCAGCTGCCACGTGTCTGTCAATGTAGGCTTGCGTGTTGCTATGATGCTGAAGAACAGGTTTCAGCAGAGCTTCCAGGCTAAGATGGACTAGAAAGAAAGGTCTGGTGATTTACTTCTGAAAATCAGCCAATGAAAACCTTATGGAGCACAATGGTTGAGCCCCGTTGTGCATGGGGTCACCATGAGTCGGGGGCTGACTTGATGGCAGCTAACAGCTGTGTGCCAACTACTGTAGTAGTGTGTGGGAATAATAATTTAGCCTTTTCACCCTGATGAGACAGATGTGTAAAGAAACAATGTGACCGCTACTATAGTTGATTCATGAGAGCATAATAAAGATGCCTTAGGGATGTGTGTGTGTGTGTGAAATGAGTGTATGTGTTTTTTTTCTGTGCCCGAAGGCAAGATTTTATATCAGTACACAGTGTTTTTAAACTTCTTTCTAGTATTTCTTTCTAAATTCTTTCTTTTTCCCTTGCTTACATTTTCCACATGAGAAATGGATAAATATTTTCCAGTAATATATTACTACATCTGTAAGATTCCCTAGGCTTTCATATAAGTGTCAAGTCAGAGCACTGTAAGTCAGAAACTGAAAAATCTTCAGTCAGTATGATGTCTCTGAAAGTTTCATTATAAAAAACAAACAAAAAAACCCCAAACCCAGTGCTGTCGAGTTGATTCCAACTCATAGCGACCCTATAGGACAGAGTAGAACTGCCCCATAGAGTTTCCAAGGAGCGCTTGGCAGATATCCAACTGACGACCCTTTGGTTAGCAGCCGTAGAACTGAACTACTACACCACCAGGGTTTCCAATTTCATTATACAAGAGAAAAATATCAGCGTCTACAAGAACCAGTCCTGCTTTTATTGTATGGCTAGAGTGACCATAAAAATTCATTTACAATGCAGCAATATTTTACATAGGTATTTAGAAAGAAATCTTTCCCAAGGGAATATTTCTCCTCAGTATAGCCTCTTTAGAATATTATATAATTAGACAGTATGCTGTATTTTCTCCCCTGATTATCTAAACATTAATAAAATTAATAAAATCTAGTGTAAATCAGCAAGACTATTTTGAGGCATCATTGGAAACTGTTAGACTTAAATCACATCTAAAACTTAATACCTATTTCCACTGTTGTTGAGTCAATTCCGACTCATAGCGACTCTATAGGACAGAGTAGAACTGCCCCATAGGGTTTCCAAGGAGTGTCTGGTGGGTTTGAACTGCTGATCTTTTGGTTAGCAGCCATAGCACTTAAGCACTACGCCACTAGGGTTTCCAAACTTACTATAAGTACAAAAACTTGATTTAAAACTGACAGGAAATAAATAATGTAAGCTTGATTATAGGTATCTAAAAAAATAACTTACTGGATTATTTTTAACAAGCTAAAGACATTTATAAAAATATACAATATGAACACAAGTAGAGGAAGTTTCAACTTTAAATCTATTTTCCCAAATTCAAGATTTTAGCATATTATGAACTATCATATAGAAAGTTTACTCTAGCTAACATAAATTTACATAAAATAGGCAAAGAAAGGTTAAGAAGCATGTTTGGTTAGCTAATACAGTTTTTTAAAGCTGCTGTATTTTTGGAAGTTTTAGACATAATCACATAAACATCAGATATTGCTATAAAAATAAACTAAAAAAAACTAAAATGTCATGATGCTGACATGAAAATTTATATTAACTTTTTTTTTATTACTATTATTTGATGTAATTGAGAGAAGGAAAAGAGAATACAGGAGAGCAGAAAATAGAAGACCAGTCTGCTACTAATGTCAACATTCAACAATAAACTTACTCTTCAGAAGAGAGGTGGAAGAATACTAAGAAAGCCTAAATGAAGCTGAATTCAAGGCACATAAAGTGGAAAATGAATAGAAGTATAAATTTCAAAAGTCCTTCAATACACGATATTTGCCTGAATCCCTGTACCTGGTATGTGTACAAGCCCCAAACATACATACATGTGTATCTACTTATTACATTATTATATATATGGGAGCCCTGGTGGCAGTGGTTAAGAGCTCGGCTGCTAACCAAAAGATTGGTGGTTCGAATCCACTAGCTGTTCCTTGGAAACCCTGTGGGGAAGTTCCACCATGTCCTATAAAGTCGCTGTGAGTTGGAAACAACTCAACAGCAATGGGTTTCGTTTTTTGGTATGTGTGTGTATATATATGTAATGTCAGCTTACTTCTGACATTATGTTTAAGAGTGAGAACTATGGTTGGCAAGGTTGTGCATCCACACTTTGAACCTTGATTGATCTTGTAATTCTTTTTGGTAGATTGTAATTCTTTCATTTTTATGTTGCTTCTAATATATGGTAGGTCCTTTGCTATGTGCAATGATGAGGGTTATCTTCATAGGGGCAGGGGTTGGTATATCTTACTTTGTTGACACCACATTAATCGCCTAATAATAGGTCTTTGTAAAGACAAACAAATGTTTATTGCATTTGATAAAGTCATGACTACAAATGTGGAGTGGTCCCACTTCTGTCTTTGACAGAGTCAGTTCAATCTGTAATGAAGAATTAATATACAATTCATTTATTATCTTCACCCTGATGGCAAAATTTTCCCACATTTTTTTCCTTTTTCTTCTTCACATCTAAAATTTCTAAAACTTTAATACTTTATTTGCTTCACAGTATCCTTCTTGTGTGTGTGTCTGTGTGTGTGTGTGTGTGTAACACAAAAGAAGGCTTGTAATTGCCTGAGTCCTTTATTGATAAGGAAGGCCCACATTCCGCACTAGTTAACGTTGCTCACACTTTGACTACTTTGGGGACAAGTCTGTTGGATATATTTTACAGTAAGAAAAAAGCCCAAGTACCTTAACATGGAACAAAAGTATATGTAATAGTAAATAATACATATATCCAAATAGAAGAATGCAAATTTGTGGAAGTCCTGATTATTAGTAAAAGGTAGGTCTATCACTTGGAAATGGAATCCTTTTTATTCATTTTCTCAAACATGTCTAGCACTTTTTTGTTGTCAGAATGTTTTTATAACGAGTTCAAGTTCCAGAACTGATCAAAGCTCAAAGAATTTCTGAACAATGAAGCAAAAGAGTTGGTGAGTGGACACCTGTTTTTAAGTTTGATTCCTACGTATATGTTTTAGTTGCCTTTGTTCTTCTTCACATCTTTGATATCACATCTATGAAGAATTTTATTGTGTTTTTAAATATTACCTGGTTAACTGTGCATATTAATCTCACCCAAAGCGAACAGTCAGCAAAAGTAGAGTTCTCTCTAGGAAGGAGCACCAACAAAAATTTCCTGACACACAGAGATACGTTACGATTAAATCTTTACCTAGCAACTTTTATATCTTTGTATGCAAGACAAAGTTTAATTAGGTATCTGTTCAAAGAAAGATTCTTGAAATGACAACTTCTCTAATTTAGATCTGAGTCAGGTGAGCTGCACACTTGGGTTTATTTCTGGATCTTCAAAACCAATTAATATTTGTTGAGTTATTACTAAATATATAGCTGTACTGGATGATACTTGGCTTACACCAAATATGCCAAGATTTTTGCTTTCGAACAATGTTGATCGTAATTACAGATTCCTTGAGTTTCATTATCTTTCCCCCATTCCATTAGATAGTTATTCACATGTACAGACATTAGGTCTCTTCTGATGTTATATGAGGAACAATGTTGGGGAAAAGTTGACAGACAAGTGTCAGGTGAGCACATCAATGCGTAATTACACATGTGGTCACCTTTAACAAATTTCATGTCTTTCCACCCATGAATGAAGAAGAAATGCTTATTTTCATAAACAAATTTGTCAGAGAAGTCCTCCTAGTTTATAGAAAAGTACTTTTTGACCTCAGTTATTCTCAAAGAGTGTCTTGAGGAAATCTAAACAGGTCTTCATCCTTAATCAGTGTTAACTCCTTCTCTCTTTCCTCTCCCAAGATGAATGAGAAAGTAGAAACAAACAAACAAAAAAATGGCAAAAGGGATATGTTAGCCAAAGAATTGTTGAAGGAAAGAGGAAGGAAGGATGTTCCATTTTGGGCTTAATTTTGGTCAAACTCACTGCTGTCTTCTTTCCAATATTTGAGCTAACAATGATTAGAAAGCAGCCATTTTAAAACTATTTGACATATATTTAATTTATTTTGGAATGGGTAACACATTTAAAATTTTCCAAAATTCAAAAGGTACAAAGGTACGAAATGAAAAGTTTCCCTCCAACCTATATTACCAAGATAAGCAGCTATCTCTCTACAGACTTTCAGTGTTTCTAGTTATCTCTATGTGTGTCATTCCAGAGATGTTCTCAGCAAATTACACACATACACACACATATGCGCACAGCATTTTTACACGAAAGGTAGGAAGCTATATGCACTGTTCTTCATCTTGCTTTTTAAAAATTCAACAATCAATGTTTGAGATTGTTCCCTGTCCATTTATAAAGAGTTTAACAAATATTCTCCACTCTCTCTCTTTAATGGCTGTATCTTATCCTATCATATGGCTGTAAAATAGTTTAATCAATATCCTATTCATAGGCATATTTATTATTTCCAATCTCTTACTAAAATAAGTATGTGTTCCTGTCATTTTTGTGCTTGTCCAAGTGTAACTGTTGAGTAGATTTCTAGAGGCAAAATTACTCAGTTGAAGGGTGTGTACATTTAAATTTTCAAAGGCTATACTTGAATTCCTGTTCATAGAAGTTTTACCAATTTATGTTACCACCAGTAATGGATGAGAGTATTTGGTCCACACACCCTCATCAATACCTAATACTATCATATAATTTTATCTTATTTTCAATCTGATATGTGAAGAGTGATTTTCCAGGGTACTTGAATTTGAACTTGCCGTTACAACTAAATATGAACATCTTTTCTCCCATTGTCTTTATTACTCTTGTAGTTGCTTTGTTTTCCCTTTAATTCTTGTCCACTGGGATTTTATTTTGATGTAAGGTTTAAAGTATAGATCCACTGAACCTCTAGCATTACCCAGATGTCTACTAAAATGCTGCCTACACCATTGATTAATTAATTTACCCTTTCCAGTATATTTGCAAAGCTGCTTTTATCATGTATGAAAACCCATTGCCACAGGGTTGATTACAACTCCTAGAGACACTACAGGGCAGAGTAGAACTGCCCCACAGGTTTCCAAGGCTGTAAATCTTTACAAAAGCAGACTGCCACATATTCATTTGCAGGAGCAGCAGATGGGTTCTATTGAGCATTGAACTGTGTCCCCCCAAAATATGTGTTGTAAGTCCTAGCCTCTATGACTGTAGTTAAGCGCTCAGGCTGCTAACCAAAAGGTCAGCAGTTCAAATCCACCAGCTGCTCCTTGGAAAGCCTATGGGGCAGTTCTACTCTGTCCTACAGGGTTGCAATGAGTGGGAATTGACTGGATGGCAAAGGTTTGGTTTTGGAAGCCTGTGGTTATAATCTCATTTGGGAATGGGTTGTCTTTGCTATGTTAATGAGGCAGGATTAGTGTAGGCTGTGTCTTAAATCGATCTCTTTTGAGATAAAAAAGAGACTAAACAAGCAAGTGAGACAAGCAGAGATGGGGGAAGAGAGATGCCAAGCCACAGGAAGATCTCTCAAGAGCATAAGAAACACAAAGAGACAAGGACCTTCCTCCAGAGCTAACAGAGAAAGAAAACCTTCCCCTAGAACCTACATTCTAAGTTCAAATTTCTAGCCTCTCAAACTGTGAGCAACTAAATTTCTGTTTGTCAAAGCTACCCACTTGTGGTATTTCTTTTATTAAAAAAAAAAAAAAAAAAGCACTGGATAACTAAGACAGATTGGAACCACCAACCTTTTGGTTAGCAGATCAGCACTTAACCACTGCACCACCAGGGCTCCTTATCATATACTAAAACCTTATAAAACCTTTTCTGACCTTTTATTTTATCCCATTAACCTGTCTATTCATGAACCAGACTTCACAGTTTTACTTATTAAAATTTTAAACATGTTTTAATAACCGACCAAACTAGCTACTATTCATGACTTCTTAAAATTATATTACTTTTTAATTTTAATATGAACAAATTTTATCATAGTTAGCCCCAGTTAGAAAGTCTACTTCAAGGTACTTTGGATCTCAAAGTCTATTTAAAAAGTGCTATGCTACGTATTTTAAAATAAAATTGCACCCTACAATGTTTCTTTACTACAGAAGTCATTGATTTTAAAACTATTCTAGGAGTAAAAGAAATTAATAAAATGAAGGCTGACTACCAAAATAGATACAAAAGTAAATAGGACATGTTGTTAATAGATTAATCAAAACAAAACTTTTCAGGGACATTAAAATTGGAATGGAATGACTAGAATTTTAATTATTTGATAAGCTGTGTCATAATGTTCTACCATGTGGGGAAAGCAACAACATTGAATATCTAGCATTACCCATTTACCTCTGAGGTCAAAATTGTTCTATCTTTCCTTCAGCTCAGTAGCAACTGTGCAATCGGCAAAGTCCACAGACTCCATTCAGCCATGCCATGTTTGGCTCATGAGCATTGGTATGAGCTAGAGGAGAAAATTGAAAGGAAAGGCAGAGGTAGAAATGGCATTATTACTTCATCAAGAAGAAAATGAGGGAGGCAGAGTCAACATGGTGCTATAGACAGAAGCACCACATCATCCCTCCACAGCAAAAATGAGAAAAACTAAGTAAAATAGAGGCAAACATCAATCCTGGAACCCTAAGCATCAAATGAAAAGATACAGAATGCAACCAAGCACTGAATGGAATAAGAAACTGACAGAGAACAGAGAGTGAGGAGAGGGATAAGTGGAGGTCCCCTAACAACAAATAGCACAAATTCACTATCTTGAACTCCTGTCAGAGATCAGCAGACAGGGAGTACAGGAAAGCAGCTTCACAGAGCTCCCAGCAGGAGACAGAGCACCCACTGGAGCTGCCCTCCTGCAGCATAGCTCAGCAACTGGCCCTGCCCATTGGACAAGGAGGCTAATAGTATCATGCTCACAGATGAGCAAACAACAAAGAACGCACAGCCTGCTTGTTCAGACACGACTAAATAAAACAAAAAAGCAGGATAAAACAAACAAATCAATAATCAGTAAAAAAAGAAATTAAATACCAAATGTCCTGAAGATAGTAGAAAACATCAAAACATATTAAAAAAAAAAAATGACAGGATGGTTCCTGTAGGTATCCAATATAAAACACCAGATGACTTTTCAGCAGGAGAAAAGGCACTGGAACTACCTGATAAAGAATTCAAATCTCTAATATTCAGAAGTATACAAGAGTTGAAGCAAAAAGGCAGACAAAAATGAGGAAAAAACAGACAAGTTCATGGAAAAGGCAGACAAATTCATGGAAAATACAGAAAAAAAATGGAACAACTCAGGAAAATAATACAGGAAAAAATTGCGACATAAATTCACAACCAGAAATAACATAAAAACAACAATTAGAAAGACAAACAACAAGATTTCAAAAATGGACAGTGTCATAGAAGGGCTGAGGAGCAGATCTGAAACACTGAAAGACAGGACCAGCGAAATAGAAGACAAACACTTGGATACCACTACGTTTGAGGAAAACTCAGAAAAATGAAGAAACCCTGAGAATGATGTGGGATACAATAAAAAGCAAAAATTTGGGAGTAACTGGAGTTCCAGAACAGGGGGAGAAAACAGAAAACACAGAGAGGGTCGCTGAAGAATTGCTGACAGAAAATTTCCCTAATATCATGAAGGATGAAAAGTTGACCATCCAAGAAACTCAATGAAACCCATATAGGATAGACCCCAAAAGAAAATCATAATTACACTCACTAACACCAAAGACAAAGAAAGAATCCTGAGAGCAGCTCCAGAAAAAATGAAAACTCACATACAGAGGGGAAAGAATAAGACCAAACTCTGATTATTTGGCAGAAACCATGCAGGCAAGAAGGCAATGGGATGACATATATAAAACCTTGAAAGAAAAAAATTGCCAAACAAGAATAATGTATCTTGTAAAACTCTTGTTCAAATATGATGGTGAAATCAGGGCATTTCCAGATAAACAGAAATTAAGGGAATATGTAAAAAACAAATCAAATTTACAAGAATTATTAAAAAGAGTCCTTTGCTTTGAGAATAAACAACATCAGGCGACAGCCTGAATCTAGGACTAGGAGCTTCTCTACACAGGAACCCTGGGTCCAAAGGACACTCTCTGGTCCTGGCACTGCTTTCTTGGTGGTGTGAGGTCCCCCTGTCTCTCTGCTTGCTTCTCTCTTTTATTTCTCAAGAGATTGCCTCAAGACAAAATCCAGTCTTGTAGATTGAGTCCTGCCTCACTAAAACAACTGCCACCCATCCTCCCTCATTACCACCATAGAAGCAGGATTTACAACATAGGAAAATCACACAACACCGGAAATCATGGCACAGCCAAATTGATACACACATTTTTGAAGGGACATAACCCACGACACCCATGTTCACTGCAGCATTATTCACAATTATAAAAAGATGGAAACAACCTGGATGCCCATCAACAGATGAATGGATAAACAAACTATGGTACATACACACAATGGAGTTCTACGCACAATAAAGAACAATGTTGAATCTGTGAAGCATCTTATAACATGGATGAATCTGGAAGGCATTATGCTAAGTGAAATAAGCCAGTCACAAAAGGACAAATATTGTATGAGACAATTACTATAAAAACTCATGAAAAGGTTTACACACAAAAAGAAACAATCTTTGATGGTTATGAGGGAGGGGAGGTATGGGGATGGAAAAACCCTAAACAGACAATAGATAAGTGGTAACTTTGGTGAAGAATAAGACAGTACACAATAGTGGAGAAGCCAGAACAACGTGTACAATGCAAGATCATGGAAGCTCCATAGAAACATCCAAACTCCCTGAAGGACCAAATTACTGACCTGAGGGCTATGGGGACCAGGGTGATCTCAGGCAACATCTAGCTCAATTGGAATAACATAGTTTATAAAGAAAATGTTCTATATTTTACTTTGGTGAGTAGCGTCTGGGGTCTTAAAAGCCTGTGAGTGGCTATCTAAGATACTCCACTGGTCTCACCCCTTCTGGAGCAAGAGTGAATGAAGAAAACTAAAGAGACAAGGGAAAGATCAGTCCAAAAGACTAATGAACCAAAATTACCATTGCCACCACCAGACTAGGTCCCATACAACTAGATGGTGCCTGACAACCACCACTGACTGCTCTAACAGTGATCAGAAATAGAGGGTCCTGGACAGAGCTGGAGAAAAACATAGGAAAAAAAAAAATTAACTCACAAAAAAAGACCAGACTTACTGGCCTGACAGAGATAGGAGAAACCCCTAGAGTGTGGCCTTCAGATACCCTTTTAGCTCAGTAATGAAGTCACTCCTGAGGTTCATCCTTCATTCAAAGATTAGACAGGCCCATAAAACAAAACAAGAGTAAAGGGGCACACTAGTCTACGAGCAAGGACTAGAAGGCAAAAGGGGACAAAAAGCTGATAATAGGAAACCCAAGGTAGAGAATGGAATGTGACATGTGGTATTGTTAACCAATGCCATAAAACAATATGTGTACTCTTTAATGAAAAGCTAGTTTGTTCTGTAAATCTTCATCTAAAGTACAATTAAAAAAAAAAGAAAGAAAGATTAAGAGAGGCCAGTAATATTTTTCAAAGGAAGGTAAAGCAAAGTTAGAGAATCAAGCCACCAGGTGCTCTGTTAGTGTTAATCAGGTTCTGCAGCCTTTTCATAAACTTGGCCAGAGGCAAGGTTTCCAGCTCCTGCAAAGTGTAAATGTAGGCTGTAGTGTAACTGTGGGCCCCCAAAAGCACTCAGATCACCAAGCACCATTTCTATCCAAGGGCAATCTGCACTGGAGCACAAAAGAGAAAGATGGAGGGGTGAAGAGGAAGGAAGGGTTGGAGAGTGTTAAAGGGAGAGCTTTTCCACTGGGTTGTATGGTTGCTATAGTAACAGCTTCTTTTGTTTGTACATATTCAGAACAGCTGCTTCCCTTGGTTTCTGGTGGCAGAGATATTATGGAGGTAACTGATAGGGAAAGAAGTACCATATGACCATGGAAAATAGTTCCTATAGTTAGATTATTCTTGTTTATCTGGGTTTAACTTCATAATAGGGTTAAATGTGGCTTTTTAATGTTGGTGAGTAATAAGATCTTTTGAAAGATGGTGATTCCAAATAAGGAAAGACCTAGGTATTCTGTGACCTACAAAATGTCTTATGTTAATCTGAACAACAGACTCCTACTGTCTTATTTATGCCCTTAAGATTTGAAACTCTCTGTTTTCTTTCTACCTGGTATACACACAAACTATATTGCAAGCTCCCCAGGAGGTATTTGACTCAACCAAAGAAAAATACCCCTTCCTTTTGCCCACAAATTCCTGTACACCTTTCCAAGTCCTAATTAATTTCTCTAATTAGTGCTTTTTCTGGTTGCAAACATTTGCAAAGTTGAATCACTGAATAAAAATGAGTACTCATAAACTAATAATATTCACTGAATTAACACTCCTGTTGCCTACTTACTGGCATTTCAACCTGCCCATTATGACCTTCTATACCTTACCAAAGAAGGTCCAACTCCAAGTGACAGTAGAGAAAAATATGGTTTTATTTTTAAGGAACAAATGCTCTACCCAGACACACGTGTCGTCGTTGTTGTTAGGCGCCATCGAGTCAATTTTGACTCATAGTGACCCCATGTGACACAATAGAACTTCCCCATAAGGTTTCCTAAGCTGTAATTTTTATGGAAGAAAGTACAGTCAGAAAGTAGAGAAACTGAAACACTCTGCTTGTCTTTAAACTCTACATCTCGCCTTTAGTAATTCATAATCGAAGATAGTACAAAATCTTTGGATTATAAACTAATATTATTTAAATACATAAAATAAAATGTATACATACGAGACACAATAGAAATGCTCCTGAGTTCTAGATTTTAATTATATATGGTTTTATTTTTAAACAAAGAATAAAATAAAAGCCAAGTCTTTTCTCCTGTGGAGCAGCTAGGGAGTTCGAACCACTGACACTTTGGTTAGTAGCCAAGCACTTAACCATTGTGCTACCAGGGCTTCTTACACACATGCATACACTAAAATATACTATATGTGTATATACAATATACTATAGATAATATATAACTATATATTTTTTTAAGTAACATGGCATAAAATAGAAACTCAAGGGGTTAAAAATATTGAAGCAAAACATTAAAAACTTCATCTGCAGGCTGAATAATCAAATTTTGTACATACACAAACTTAGGATGCAAATAAGGAAAACAGAAAGCACAGCTGTCCTTATAAACAAATTAATATTGAACATAGGTATACTGTAGTGTTCCAAACCACTTGGGATTTTGGAAAAGTGCAATATGAAAGCAAACTGATGCTCGTGTTTTTTAACTAAAACTTATTCAGTATTTGTCTAGCTAGGGGCTTTTAAACTTTGAATTTTTAGCAAAATCTGTGAAACATTGCGTTGATTTCATTTGGCAAATGCAGGTGATACATCCTAAGACTCAGCTCATGATTACATTGCATATTTGCCTCAAAATTCTCATAACAATCTATTCATTTTCTCCCTCTACGTCATAAAGTCTGAATTTTAAAAATTTGGTACATTCAAAATTTGAAGGAACCTAGAGAACAGTAGAGATCTTGAGACTATTTAATTAAAACTTAGAATTCCTAATATGGTAATAACCTTTTTTTTTTTTTTATGTCTTGAATCTTTTTTCACTCCTTATTCTCTGCTTATAAATTGTGTATTATGAAAATACAGTCATGACACACAATTATCTTCTTTAGTCTTGAATTTTCTGCCAAGCCCCAGAACTGAATTTCCCAAATATTTGTAACTGAAATCCCATCGATATACTGAATATATTAGGTTCAAATCTGAACAACTCATCATAACTTCCAAACAAATTTCTCCTCTTTGCTGTCTTTCTTCCAGTAGTTAAGGTTCAAAAATTTCACAGTTACCTTTTCCTTACTTTGGGCAACTATTAAGTTTTACATCTTTACAACTTGGAACAATCTCATGGATTTGAGCTCTCATTTTCACTCCTATTCAATTCTGGTTGAAATTCTCAGGAATTCTTGCTTAGACTATCACTATCAGAACAGAGTTATGTCTCTGGTCTCCAGGTCTCTAATTACCTCTGAAATTCTGTAGACCAGTTCTTTTTCCTAAGGCACATATTCCTCAATATTTGATGCTTTCTCACTTCCAGCTGTTCACTTGAAACTTCTTAGCCTGCCCCTCAGGACATCCCATGATCAAAATCCAGCCTAAATTTTACCATTCATTGCTCTTGTAATAAAATGTGTCATGATTTTCTAACATTATTCATGCATTCACAACTCTGCTTTTTGCATGTCTATGCTAACTCTGTTCCCTTTGCCTGTGTAGCCTTTCTCTATTTCAACATCTAGAGCTCAAGTATCACTTCTTAATTCCCTCCCTCTGTTATTAAGGTAAACAGTGTTGGTCCTTCTTCTGGGAATGATATTTGGCTTTGCATCATTCTCATTTCTGTATAATTCTGATTGTCCCGTCTAGATTTTTAGATTGTAATTTTTATTCATCTTAGTACTCCCTATAGCACCTATTATAATAAACTGTAATATATAAAAGGTATCTAAATTAACTAAATGTCTACAGATTTAAATAATCTGACTGTATATAATTTCTCACACTATCAATAAAGTCTCAGAGTGAAACTCAGATTTGTTTCTGATCTCATACTTACATATCTTTAGAATATTTATATTTGAATATTTCATGAATAGCTTTCAAAATTATTTGTATAATACTACGTAGTTAACAAATAAAGGTCTCTGGCATCTGGGGAACATGGAAGGGACCTGCTTAAGAGGACAAGCCTAGAGACTGAGGAGGAAAATCATAAAGATAAGAACCTGGGTCCATGATGGCATAGTGGGGCCAACTTTATACCAATCCTGCATCTGTTCTAGCTCCAATTTGTGTGTGTGTGTGTTATGTAAGATAATTAACCCCTTGTTGTTTAAGCCTCTTATAATCAGGTTTTCTGTATTCTTTGCCAAAAACCTCATAAAGTATGGCTCAGGCTTCCAAAGAAATGAGTTAATGATAGACCATGAGATCCCAGGGAGAGAGAGAGGGAAGTGAAGATAGTAGATTCACAGTGACTTTCTAATTTTTTATGAGCTAGTCTACACTTCTTTTAATTAGTCATTAAGTATTTCCCTTATACTCTTTAAAATATATACCTATTTCACTTGAATTAGTAAATGAACTTCAGGTTCTTGCATCCAAACAATCCCCCCAAAAATAACATATTATCACATTTCAATCTCCATGACAACTCTGTAAGTTAAATATTAATATTACCTCCATTTTATACATGAGAAAACTGCAAAGGAGTCACAGACAGTAACCAGAGGGAGGCTGGAACTTGAGCCCATATTTTCAGAGTAAAAACAGTGTTCTTTTTCACCACACTACAAGCTTCCCACTGAATTCATTGTATTGCCTCATTATAACCCTTATTCCCAACAAAGTGGTTATGATTCTAGGTATTTATTTGCATTATATACCAGGAAACTCTTCTACCTCCTTGGAGTCTATCAAGTTGCTACTATGCAACTTTATCTTCTTTTTTTAAAATAAGTACTGCAAGTGTTATAACATCGTAGTGATACAAACTTATATAAACTTACTTTGTATTGTCTAAAATAAAGCACATCATAAGGGTCAGCTTACATATAGTCAAGAGTGTGGCCACTAGAGTCAAAGTGCTCAGGTAAAAGATTTGACTCTGCTCCTTACTAGCTCGGTAACTTTGGCCAAGTTATTTAACCTCTCTGCACCTGATTTTTTCATAGGGCTGTTGTAAAGATTATGGAGTGAGTATGTGTAATGTGCATCAAACAATGTTTAGCACATGATAAGAACTCAATGTATATTGGCTGTCACTCATACTGAAACTGAAATTTTTACTAAAATAAGCTCAATAAATGTCTGCTAAATAAATGAATGAAGGGCTTGCCTGCTAACCAAATCTTAGCAGTTTGAATTCACCAGCTGCTTCTTGAAGACCCTATGGGGCAGTTCTACTCTGTCCTAAAGGTTATCTATGAGTCAAAATCGAATTCATCGCAACGAGTTTGTGTGTTTTTTAACTATAAAACTATAGTTTATTTTAGCTCTGTAACTTTGGTATCAATTATATTTCTAACATTTTGCACAGGATCTGAACATGCTTTACCCACAGCCTCTAGACAGGAGGCCCTATATAGGTATTTCATGAGCACAGCCCCATGTCCACAGTTGGACCATGGTTAACGCCCTGCCCAAGGAGGCCAATCCGTTGGTTAATACAAATGAGATGGGCCAATCTGATCTCTCTCTAGAGAGTGTAATTGAAATAGTGAAAGACTGAGCCAGTAATCCTTGGGTACCAAGCTGGAAGAACACGTTGACTTTTGGTCCAAGTACAAATAAGATAATGCCTACAAAGGAGGGGAAAGGAGGTAGGGACAGAGGAAAAAGAAAGAAGGGGAGAGAGAGAGGATGAGAGAAAACAGAAGATGGAGCGGAGGGGGTGGATCGGGAAAGAGAATAAAGAGGACAGAAGCTTAAGAGACCATGTAGCCTCTGAAAGATAAAGCGTAGCTCAGTCCAGGACTTGACACTTCTCAATATCCTTTTCCATGGGGTCTGTCTGTATTTCACTTCCCAATCTTGGATGGATACGAGATTTCCTTTCATATCCTTATAATATCTGCCACCCTCCCACTCCCATTTTTAAATTGAGATATTAAGGTGTGTTTCTTTCTTATTCCCGAAAGAGTTTTAACTAAAGCAACGCACAGCAGATGACCATGAAGTAATTTCCTGGCTTGGGTCATGGACCAGCTGATTTAAAATAGTCTTTTAAACAAACCCTCCAACAACTACGGTTTTCTGTTTTCTCTCTCCCTGTTCTCAGCCCTCTGTTTTTTTGGGTTGATCTTTGGAGCCCAGTGCTCACTTACCTTCCCAGACTCAGTACAATACAGGCTGAGTCTTTTAACTTCAAGAAAAACATCCTGAGAATTGTTCCAACAGTACTATAAGTGTTCCCTGGAATCTTCAGAAGCATTCTGCTGTTCACTGAACAAGTATCACTAACACAGTCCTCTCTTCTAGTGGTAGTATTAGTGAGAGAATAAATATTGAAGTTGGGGAAGACTAATATATGTTGACCATCTCTTATATAAGCTAAGGACTATGCTAAGTGCTTTACACATATTGATTATATTACCTCATTCCATTTCCTAACAACCTTGTAAGGTCTGTATTATCACACTTATTTTACAAAGATGAAAATTGACAGACTTAGCAAAGGGAAGCAACTTGCCAATAACTTTATTATCAGTAGAAAAGCCAAGATTTTAACCAGGGTTAAAATATGTAATGACCTTGGTTAAGGTCATGAGAGGATGCCATAAAGAAGAAAGTACCAGATACTTTATTTGGTTCCATGCATGAAACAAGGTAGACTAGCAACATAAATCACTCTGTCACCTGTCTGTCAATTTGTTGTACTGTGGTGGCTTTCATGTTGATGCTGGAAGCTATGTCACCCATATTTTAAATACCAGTAGGATTGCCCATGGTGGACACGTTTCAGTGGAGCTTCCAGACTAAGAGACTGGGAAGAAAGGCCTGACAATCTACTCTCCAAAATTTTTGTTGTTGTTGTTACTGTTAGGCGCCATCAAGTTGGTTCTGACTTATAGCGGCCCTATGCACATCAGAACGAAACCCTGCCCAGTCCTGCACCATCCTTACAATCGTTGTTATGCTTGAGCCCATTGTTGCAGCCACTGTGTCAATCCATCTCATTGAGGGTCTTCCTCTTTTCCGCTGACCCTGTACTTTACCAAGCATGATGTCCTTCTCCAGGGACTGAATCCCTCCTGACAACATGTCCAAAGTATGTAAGACGCAGTCTCGCTATCCTTGCTTCTAAGGAGCATTCTGGTTGTACTTCTTCCAAGACAGATTTTTCGTTCTTTTGGCAGTCCATAGTATGCTCAGTATTCTTCGCCAACACCACAATTCAAAGGCGTCATTTCTTCTTTGGTCTTCCTTATTCATTGTCCAGCTCCGAAATTAGCCAGTGAAAAACCTTATGGATCAAAACTGAACATTGTCCAACTCTATTGCTTTGGACATGTCATCAGGAGGGATCAATCCCTAGAATAGGACACTGTATTTAGTGAATTAGAGGGCCAATGAGGGTGAGGGAGACCCTCAGTGAGAAGGATTGGCACAACAGCCACGATGGACTGGAGCATGCCAACGACCATGAGGATGATGCAGGACCAGGCATCATTATCTTCTGTTGTACATAAGGTCGCCACGAGTGGGAATCAACTCTACAGCAGCTATTTCTTCAACATTTATCATACTGAATATAATGCTAAGTTGAAGTAGATTTTAAAACACAAGTATCATTATTTCTAAAACTGACTATTGTTATTTGTTTTTTAAAAAAGGACTGTAACTTTGGTTTATATAATGACCTTTATGGGTATATGTTATAAATGAATTATTAAATATATAAACCAAATATGTGCAATAAGAAAGATCTTAAATTAACAAAGAGTCCAGCATTAAACTTAAAGACACTATCAAGTGCTTTAAAAAGACCAAACCAAAATCTACTAAAGACTGCACGGACGTGTGCAGCAAGACTGAAAGCCCACTGAGCCTACAGGGTATCCATCAAGGAGAAATCATGCTATAAGTCAGTCATGTTTGCATGAGGGATAAGAGATTAGCAATGAAATAAATATCAATGTCTGTGGCACGATAAAAATTCAGAATTAAAGACAACCAAAAATACTCAAATCATAAGGAGATACATGTCAAAGGAGGCATGATAAAAGAAGGTTCAGAAAAATAAAATAAAATTAAGGGAAACTTGACATCAGCATTAATTAGATAAACACCACATTCTTTTGTTTCAGAATAACCAGGGGCATTTATCCTACTACTGTACAACTCACATATGTTTAATTGTAAGAAGACTTTCAAAGAAGGAACTGAAGTTATGGGTAAACATTTACTTCCTCCTCTTAATGTTTCCGTGTATAGGACCGTTTGCTAGGCTAACATTTTTGGCCTTTCCCCACTACCCTAAAGAAAAAGCTTGAGGTTTAATTTAGGGAGAAGTATGGCAAGGAGCCTATGTATTCATGTCTAAGTCAAGCCTTCAAAACCTAGGCTTTATCAATAACAAATTAACCCAGCTATTAGACCCATGCATCTAATTTTCATTTAGTTCCCAAATCAGGTAGGGAAGAGAAAGGCATTCTTTTCAACTTCCTGAAAGTTCAACAACTAAGACTGAGTCTATGGGTTGGTGTGTGTGTGTGTGTGATGTAACAAATCTTCAAACTGTACATCATGATCTCTGGAGTATGCACAAGACCTCTTCGCTGACATCTACGTTAAAAAGGAATTGTTTTTCTTTATTTAACTTTTATTTTTGACGTTTGACTCATAGATAATACATACAAACCATGCTGAATGATCAGTAAGAATTAGGATGGTAAAGAGAGGAAAAATTTGTCTGAGGAATTCTTGAGTGACTAGGTAGGAGGCTGTGCTAATCTAATTATGCCCTGGGCTAGCTGTAGAAAGCCAAATGATGAGGTTAAAGCATTTATTAAAAATAAGCATAAACATGAAGTTTGAATACTAATTTTTCAAGGGAAGAGAAAATCTGTTCACATCCTGTAATTCCATTAAAATTATACCAATTACAGCAAATAATTCTGTAATGCTAATGAATCATTTTAATTTATTCTTCAATGCCAAGAAAATTGATGTTATGCTAGAAAATTTCCTACTTGGGCATGTACATGACAAATTGTCTGTTAAAGAAGTATAAAAAAAAGTTTATTGAATGAAAAAAAGTAGTCCAAAGTCAAACTAAAGGTCCATTTTTTACAAAAATGAAAAAGAAATAAATTTGTAATACTTGTAATGCTGGCCCAATTTCTATAGCATTTTGAAATACAATAACTTTACAGACAATAACAATAGCTTATAATCACCACAATTACCTAATATGTCCCAGGCACAATGCTAAATACATGCCATCTCATTTTGACCACAACCAAAACCCTACATGGTAAACATCATTATCCTTACTTTACAGATAACGAAACAGAGGCTAGAAAAGATTGTTATTTTTCAAATATCACACGTATACCAATGGGATAGCTGGGACTCAAAACCAGGTCTCCCTGATCTGAACTCTATGCTCTTTCCACTATGTCACATGTGAAGCCTCACATTTCTACAATAAAATTCTCCACCTTCCCCTATACCATTTTCCTTTCTTGACTTCCCTACATCACTCATTCACCCAGGCCACTGGATCTCCCATATTTCCAACATTCCATTAGTTCCCAAATCCAATCTATCCTTTCCTGCCTATTCTCGCCTTGGCGAGGTTCCCATCCCTTCACTCCTGGAATAGTGGCATAATTCCGCATCTATCCTACATGAACAACCACATTAATCTTCACTATTCTAATACCATTTTACAGGCCCCACATAAGCCATTTCATCCTGCTAACAAGTTTCAGCAACTACTTTTTTTTTTCCTATAGCACTAGGGTAGGCAAACTTTTCTTGTAAGGGGCCAGAGAGAAAATATTTTACGCTGTGTTGGCCACATGGTTGCCATTGAAATTACTCTGTCGCCACAGCATGAAAACAGCCACAGAGAACACGTAAAAATGGGTAAATGTGGCTGTGTTCCAATACACTTTACCTAGAAAATCAGAGGGTAGGCTGGATTTGACCCATGGACTGTAGTTCTTTGGCACCTGCTATAGGAGAAAATAAAAAATAGAACTTTAATTTTCAAAGCACTATAGTTTTGTCTCTATTTCTTAAACTTTATTTTTCAATGAAACATTTAATCCAGCAAATCAAATAGCCCTTTGCCCTGCTGCATAGCTCTTCTTTCATGGTCAGATTTCATAAAAGAAATATGCACATTTAAAACCTTGATTTTCTCCCTGTCTTCTTCCTTACTCCCCCAAATCACATTCTGCAATCTCTCTTCTTTCTCCATCACTCATGATGCAGTCATTGTGAGTTTTTAGCTAGACATAACTCGGTTCATATTCCAGCTTATTAGCTGTTTGACTTTGAAAATATGTTTAATTCTATGATTCTAGGTCTGTTTGTCTATAAAATGAGTATAGTGATAATATTTCGAAAGCTGGACAATGAATAAGCATGGCTGAAGAAGAATTGATGCATTTGAATTATGGTGTTGGCAAAGAATATTGGACATACCATGAACTTCCAGAAGAACAAACAAGTCTATCTTGGAAGAAATACAGCCAGAATGCTCCTTAGAAGCGAGGATGACGAAGCTTCATCTCACATATTTTGGACCTGTTATTAGGTGGGACTAGTTCCTGGAGAAGGACATCATGCTTGGTATAGGGTCACCGAAAAAGAGGAAGACCTTCCACGAAATGGGCTGACACAGTGGCTGCAACAATGGGCTTAAATATAGCAAGGATTGTGAGGATGGCACAGGATTGGGCAATATTTCGTTCTATTGTACACAGAGTCTCTGTGAGTTAGAACTGACTCCCTGGAGCCTAACAACAAGACCAATAATACTGTTATTGTGAAGACTGAAATACAATTACATAAAATGTGAAATATCAGTAATAGATGCATCGCAGGTGTTAATAAATATTAATCCCTTCATTCCTTCTCTTTAACTAAAGTCGTTGATTAACAAATCTAATTGATAGTTTATGGGCTTTTTATTAATCTTTCTTATTTGACAACATGGTTCACTCATCCTTGAACTCTTTCCTCTCTGATGCTGGACAATAACACTCCTTTACCTTCAGTCACTCTGATAGTTCCTTCTCAATCCTTTTGGCCAACTCAATTTTCTCTGCTCACTCCACTATACCCTTCTACCAGAAATGAACTTTCTGTTGACTTTCTCATTCCTAGCTCCTTTTTGATTTCAGTTATTACAGTGAAACCTGGGACAACTGAAATTCAATGGGACTGCCTTGTTTTTCCAGGTCTCGTGAGTTTTTTGCCTTTGACAGGGTACATTCTTACCACTTTTTTTATCACTCTCTGCTAGTAGAAAATATCTGAGTTTTCCTTCTCTGAGAGGTGTCCACCTTACACAGGTTCTGGCTTTCACAGGTTCTACCATATCTCCCAGAGAGACTTGCTGTGACCATCTAATCCAAGTTACCCCTTAAGTTACTTTCTACCACATCAACCTATTTCCACTCTCTATAACCCATGCCACTAACTGATATTTTTTCTTCCACTATAATGTAAACTTCAAAGATCAAATCTTGTTCCCCACTGCTTCTCAAGCACTCATAATAGTGTCTGGCACAAAGCAGATGCCCAATAAAAATTTCACACTTAAATTTTATGGACATCATAATATTTCCAGGATTCCACCCTTAGCCCACACCTCCTCCCTCTTCTCCCTAACAAGATCTTCCTGAGGAAAATCATCTACTCCCAGAATTTAAAGTACACAATCTGATCCAAGCGTGAACTTTTTTTTTTGCCAAAGTCTAACTTATCCTCTGTCTCCCCTATTTTATACCTCAACATTAACTGCTGCCACAGTTATTTTCCCAAGTTACAGATATGAACTCATAACTTCTTGCCTAAAACCCTTCAGTGGCTCTGCATGGCTTACAGAAGAGAATTCAGACTCCTTAGCTTGTCAGACAAGTTCTGTTCCCGGCCTAACCTTCTGGTTCCATTGCTTACCATTTTTTCAAATAATAAAAATTCAATAAAGTTTGATGTGGTGCCTATTGTTGCTTCATGCAGTGTGAATGCAGAGTTGGGAAAGACAGAGACCCTCTTTTCCCACAAAAGAACGGTTTGTAGAAAAAACTTATCTAATGATCCATAAATCAATGGACAAGGGGATTGCCATTTACTGGCAATCTGTTTACTAGAACTGATCTCAGGGTACTCTGCATGCATGAGATTTTTCATTCATTCTTTATAGAATGAAACTGATAATAAATTATTAACTTATTTACCTGATGAAGAAACTGAGATACATAAACTCCTTAAGATCAAAGACTTTTATCTGTTTTTTCACTCCTGTCTGGCCACCAACTAGATGCATAGCAGGCACATGGGAAATTCTCAGTAAATGTTTTTTGATTGAAGAATTAGAGAAGCTAACTAATTTGCAGAGTTACACAATCAGCAAGTAGCATGTTGGGATACTAGTCAGATCTAACTCCAAATTCTTTCCTTTTTCCTCTTCCTGCATAATGAGGATTGGGACTACATACAGTTTGTTCATCATCTCATCCCCAGTGCATACACAGAACTTGGCACAAAGTAGACAACCAGGAAATAATCTTAAAGAAATGAATCTCATAAGGTTCTTTACTACATACAATAGATATTTAAAGATATCTTTTAATAACATGATTTAAAATATTTCTAAGTTATTAAAGCATGTAAATGAGGTTGATAGAGAATAAATGAATACAACGCACATTTACGTCATTGTAAAACGTATTTTCAATATTCATATTTTAAACTAATATATGTTCTCTCAGACATCACTGCCTAACATGATATTCTGAGATAGACTTGACTTGTTTGTCTATAGAAAATTTATCTATGGGGTTACGTGCATTTGCTACTACGTTATTGACTTACTGAGCTGCACACTTTATCAGAGAGAAGCTAAATATTTTTTCTCATTTTTTCTCTTCCTAGGTCATTCAACCCAAATTTTAGTGCAACTTAAAAACACTGTTGCCATCTTCAATGCTTAGATCAACTCTGCCGTTTTAATATGCAATTCAGTTTGCTGCAGTTCATTGTTCCAAAATTTACGGAAAATTTTTTTTTCAAAAGTCATATTGTGGATTTTAACGTTAAACACAGAAAACAACAGTTTATAAGCAAGCCTTACACAACAGTTTTATACACACCAAACAAAAACACCATTGCCGTGAAGTTGATTCCAACTCAAAGTGAACCTATAGGACAGAGTTGAACTGCCCCATAGGGTTTCCAAGGAGTGGCTGGTGGATTCAAACGGCTGACCTTTTGGTTGGCAGACACAGTTCCCTGTAGCTCTTAACGACTCCGCCACACATATATGTGCAACATTAAAATTGTTTTCCTGAGAAACACTATCAATGTACGAACTTAATTGTTATGTGTACCTACAGGTATAAAATCTTATGAATAGTTCCTTGTACGCTGCTTTAAACCTCTTAATCTGAAAACCTCTTCAATTTTATCCTTCCTCCACCAAAGCACTCCTAAGAGTACCCAAGCTGTCTTGTGTTGATGGTGCCACCTGGTGGCAGAGAACTGTTTGAACAAACCACGTTCTCCCATGGTATCTTTTCTATTTTCTGAGAAATTCTGCACTATCCAGCGTCATCATTTTCGTCTTTCCTTCATCTCTACATCTTAATGATCCACACTTTAAGTAAGCCCTTTCTCACATGTACTCATACACCTTTGAAAACCTCTTCCTCTTCCCCCTCTCAACAGCCTCCATTTCCTCAAGGTACATTCCCATTTTCCTTTCACTCTGTTGCCAATTGTGAATTTAGACAAAAATCTTCTAATTCGTGATTGATTGGTATACTGAGATCACTAGTGGTACAAACTTATCCAAGTAGATGGAACACATAAAGTTTAAAGTGTCCCCTGTCCACCTCCCTTGTGTCCACACAACCCGTTGCCACCGAGTTGATTCCGACTCCTAGAGACCTTATAGGACAGAGTAGAACTGCTCCCACAGGGTTTCCAAGGAGCAGCTGACGGATTTGAACTGCCAACCTTTTGCTTAGCGGCCATAGCTCAACAAGTACCGCACTTTTATGCAAATGCCAACCACACCTTTCTTACCCCACTCTCCATCCCACCCCACGCATTTTGTACGCTGGTTATGCCATTTTTTTTTTTTTACATGTTGCTGTAAAAAAAAAAAAAAAAAAAAAAGCATAGTGTGCTTATGAAAATACCTGGGGGGGGCGCATTTGGCAAACAAATGTAGAATGTGTGTGTTATTGGCATAAAAATATGGTAATTCCCTTCCATGGAGGCAACAATGGTTATCAGTATTCTAAACACATACATAGAGATATCATTTTCCTCCACAAAATTCATAGCCCGGTATTCAAGCCATTCTGCACCTTTTCATTTTTCACACAATATATTTTAGTAATGTTTTCACATCAATACATAAAGAGCTGCCTTGTTATTTTTAAGGGCTACCTAGTATTTCACTGTATGGGTGTATCATCACTTAGATAACAAGTTCTCTATTGAAGGATTCTTAGTTTTTTCGTAAATACGTTGCTACTCAGGGGCAGATTATCCACTAAGCAAGGAAAGCAGAGGCTTACTTGTGTTTACTTACTAATCTGTGGCAAACAATTTCACATTTTTTCACCACACCAAAGATTCTGCTTTTAGGTGTGGCTGGCATCTGTCTCTCTCCCTGTCCCACAGTACCTTCCTACAGAATCGAAGCCTCTTGTCAAATTTACAATCCTTGACAGGGGTGGATGACTCAGTAAACAAGGTAAGCACAGCTTACTTATGCTTACTTACTAATCTGTAGTGAAAAACTTCACGTGGGTTTCATTTTGATGTGGTGTGGTCAGTAAGGCAACCCTGGTGGGATAGTGGTTAAGTACTACGGCTGCTAACCAAGAGGTCGGCAGTTTGAATCCTCCAGGTGCTCCTTGGAAACTCTATGGGGCAGTTCTACTCTGTCCTGTAGCTTTGCTATGCATTGCAATTGACTCGACAGCAGTGGTTTTTTTTGTTTTTTTGTGGTTAGTTACGTTATTGAATAATCCGTCCCTGTTGCTACTACCAAAAAAAAAAAAAATTATACAATGAATAACAATGCTCCAATTCTAGGGCAGTTGTACAACAAATACCTAGAAATAGAGTTACTGAGCCCTAAGGATAGGGACAGAAAACATTAACATTTTGAGGCAAAATTCAAGATGACAAACCAGTTACCTGAGCTTTGTAAAAATGCCCAAACATATCTTTCAGACTCAGTAAGACTGCTTTTATCTATCTCCATATCTTTTCCTAATAGAACATTTTCTTAAGCATAAAGGAATATAGCCTCTGTTTCTAACTTTCCGTCTGTGAGGAAAAGGTTTTGAAGTTCCAAACAATGGACTTCAAACTTTTGGAACAGAAGGTATCTGTAAGTATGAGATTTTCTGAAGGAAAAATTATCTCAACTAGTTATCAAATTAAAAATCTTATAAATACACAATTTGAAAAGTGCTCTGCTTAGAATCATTATAGTTTTTTTTTTTTTTTTGAGGTTAGAACAGCTGTTAGTCATGTGTAAAGACTGCAATAAACTGGTAAGATATCATATATTAAATTGTAACTAAAAGTGGGAAAAAATGAAAGGAGTAGTGGATGGAAAAAAGCAGTATTGCAATAACTAAGTAAAAGCGTTTTGGAATTTACTTACATATGTTTTTTATAAAGCACTTTTTGAGCATGGGGTCCTTAAAGATTAGCATCTACATGGTCAAATGTAGTAAGTCAACAAGTGAATTTAGAAACTTCGTTTTGCACTGTCCTTTCCTTAAGTCTTTAAGCTCAAGCATTTAGGATTTAAGAGGGATCAGTTAGAAGAGTAACTAAATCAGGTCTTCAAGAGAACAGCAAACCTCTTACCATGGTTGACAAAATTACTTTTTGTGACTGACTGTTTCAAAACCCTGCAGAGGCAGAAATTCAGATACCCAACCCAGTGCCATTGAGTCGATTCTGACTCACAGCAACCCTAAAAAAAAAAAAAAAATTTTTTTTTTTTAGGACAGAAATTCAGATATCTAGATAAATATGACAAATACTCTTTTCCATTGCAGATCTCATCATCAGTTAAATGAAAGCCAGAATGAAAAAAAAAAAGATTGCAATTTAGATGTTCCCAGTGTAATTAATTTTGAAATACAGCATTTAAAATCACTTCTTGGAGTCACAACACAAAAGTCCTGCACAAGCCTTATAGACAGATCCAACAATTTTGTGACCCTGATTAATTCACTGAATATATTCAACAAATGCTTGTGGAGTTACTCCTGGCATGCCCAATCGACGTGTCAAGCACAGCAGTAAACAAAACAAAAATGCCTGCCCTCATAGGTTTTAAGTTCTAGTGTGAGAGAAAAAGTAGCATAAAAAATAAATATGGGATATGTATAGCATGATAGATAATGAATAGGATCCAGGAGAAAAATAAAGTAGGTAAGATGAATAGAGAGTCAGAGATACGATTTTAAATAAAATAATCAGGAAAGGCTTTTCTGGGAAGTTGGCATCTGAACGAAGATCTGGAGGAGGTAATGGCATGAATCAGGTGGATATTTTGGAGAAAAGCATTCCAGGAACAGGACGTACACATGCATTAAGACAGGAGCATGTCTGACCTATCAAGGAAAAATGAGAGATGCAATGTGGCTCGGGCTGAGAGCTAGACAGGGAGACAGCTAGGAGAAAAGATCAGACAGGAAATGGGCTGCCCAATCTTTAAAACCATTTAGGTCACTGTAAGGACTTTGGCTTTAATGCTGAGCAAAAGAAACAGAGAGTCACTGGAGAGATTACAGGAAGAAAAAACATCCAAGTAGCAAGAAAAGCGATGATTTTAAGAATGATTCTGTTGCATTATTCTGAACATAAAATGAAGCTGAATAACTTTGAAAGAAGACTGATTCTCACCAAAGCAGCAGTGGAATGGGCACCAACACCATAGATTATGACACATGTGGTGGTTTATACCAAGTATCTGGTTAAGCTGGGAACTATGTTCCCCCAAATTCCCTTTTCTATATGATTTCCAGGTAGAATTGAACAAAAAAGCAGTATGTATGAGATTTGGAAGGCAGAGGTGGAATATTCCAAAAGTCATAAAAGTCATTCCTTTCTGAGGGTCATCAGAGTCAGCGGTGGTAAGACAAGGATGCAGAAGTACCTGGTGGGTTCCAGCCTATCTTAATTCTCCTCTACTCTGAGTCCAGCATCTTTCTGACTGCTGAGCCTGTAAGGAAACACTGGTGGTGTAGTGGTTAAGTGCTACGGCTGCTAACCAAAGGGTCAGCAGTTTGAATCCTCTAGGCACTCCTCGGAAACTCTGTGGGGAAGTTCTACTCTGTCCTATAGGGTCACTATGAGTCGGAATCGACTTGACGGCACTGGGTTTGGTTTTTTGGTTTTTGAGCCTGTAAACCATCAGTGACTGTGCCCACCAACAGGTGCTTGATGGTAGAACCACAGAGCAGGTTTAACTATTTAGAGGCAACAATTTCCTACAGACTCCTACACCAGTTTTCCCTTGACAGTCCCATCTAGTAGCTGGAAGTACTTGGTTTATCAGATTTACTGGTTCACGGATGATCTTTCAGGTCTTCACTTCCTCGGCTCCTTCCACAACTGTGTAAAGTTTAATTTCTGTAATAAATCCCTTATTCCATCTAGTGACTCTGCTCCCCTGCCTAGATCTGCCTGATACAGTCCACATACAGGAAACTGTCCATTTGCTTCAGCATTTCATAAACTTAGCAAATATTAGAAAGTTTTTGGAAAACCATAAAATAAACTTAAGTTCTTTGCAGGACAAGTTCGGCTTAGGCCATCTATGTTTTCAGGAAGGCTTTTCTGTGGCAGAAGGAATGTGGTTTTATATCTGATCCAAGGTGTCATGGATTGAATTATGTCCCCCCAAAATATGTGTCAACTTGGTTAGGCCATGGTTCCCAGTATTGGGTGGTTGTCCTCCATTTTGTGATTTTCCTATGTGTTATAAATCATAATCTCTGCCTCTGATTAAAGAGGATTAGAGTGGGATATAACACCCTTGCTCAGGCCACATCCCTGATCCAACGTAAAGGGAGTTTCCCTGGGGTGTGGCCTGCACCACCTTTTATCTTACAAGAGATAAAAGGAAAGAGAAGCAAGCAGAGAGTTAGGAACCTCATACCACCAAGAAAGCAGTGCAGGGAGCAGGGCATGTCCTTTGGACCCAGGGTCCCTGCACTGAGAAACTCCTAGTCCAGGGGAAAATTGATGACCAAGTCTTTCCTCCAGAGCTGACGGAGAGAGAAAGCCTTCCCCTGGAGCTGATGCCCTGAATTTGGACTTCTAGCCTACTAAAGGCTGTGAGAAAATAAATTTCTTTGTTAAAGCCATCCGCTTGTAGTATTTCTGTTATAGCAGAACTAGATGACTAAGACATAAGGTTTAAGAATAACATTTAATCTCAACTTCTGCTTCCTAATGCTGTCGAGTTGGAAAATGAGAGCAGATGTTGACAGAAATGTGTTTGCTAGTCTGATGCCTCAGCAAACAGTCTCTGAAGGAAAGACAATGTGAAACTAGACTGAATAAATATCCTCTTTTAAATTTATTTTACCAATCCTTTTAGCAGTATCCCCTAAAGATGACATCTCTGTGATGATGAATACGAAAGAGCGTTGTCGTGAAAACTTAGCAAAGTTCCTGTACTTTAAAGAACGTCTTTCTGCATGTTTCAGTTTGAAATGTAAATGAGCGTCTCTTTATTCATCTGTGATTCCTGACTTCAAGGTTTCTTTTTTCCAAACATTTTGAGTGCATTCTAGTTACAGTTCAAAGAGCTAATAACTGGTACGTCTGTAAAAGATACGTAGTTATCATTTGGGGGGAAAAGAGAAGTCTTGAGGAATTCCCTTGATGTTTATGTAGGCAAAACTCCCATTTAATCTGAATTTACATTGTTTTCTACACTCCTGTACCCTAATTGTGTGAAATGCTGACTACCTGTAGAAGAGCAGTGGATGTTTTCAGCAAATTAAAGAAAAAGAAAAAAAAAAAATTACTTATATTGCTAAATACTACTGATCCAAAGTCAACAATGACTTACCCATCTAATATATGTTAGAGATTCCCAATTAAATTGTTTTCTTTAATCCTCCTGAACACCCTTGGGGAATTATTACTAGGCTGGTTTTACAGATAAGGAAAAGGAGACTCAGAGAGATTAAATAACTTGCCTGCATTCTCAAAGCCGGTTAGTGTCAGAGCTACAGTGTGGACCCTGGCATACTGACCTCAAATGAGTGATTCCTTCCTTCAACCTCTGTAATGTTGATAATGGAAATAATAATAAAAAACCTAAACCAAACCCGTTGCTGTCAAGTCAATTCCAACTCATAGTGACCCTCTAGACCCTATAGCAACTCTATAGGACAAAGTAGAATTGCCCCCACAGGGTTTTCAAGAAGCAGCTGGTAGATTTGAACTGCCAATATTTTGGTTAGCAGCTGTGCTCTTAACCACTGTGCCACCAGGGCTCCAGTTGGAAATAATAATACCGCTCCAACATTTTATTTATTCCTCATTTAACCCTTGCAGAAATATGTGTTAATTCTGCTACCACCAATTACATAGCCAATGGCTATGAGCATTAAAGAATTAACTTCAAGTTGGACGGTTTTGTGCTAAATTTCATCTAAATTTTCTTTCTAGTTCTGTCAAGTAGTATGAAGAGCTTGAGCCAAAGGACCCCAGATGCTTTCCTTGAAAGCTTGTCAACCTTAGGCAAATGACTCCTTGAGCTTCATTGTTGTGGTTGTTAGTTGCTGTCTAGTCAATTCCAACTCATGGCAACCCCATGTGTGCAGAGCAGAACTCCTCCATAGGATTTTCAAGGTTGTAACCTTTTGAAAGCAGATCACCAGGCCTATCTTCCTAGGTACCTCTGGATGGGTTTGAACCACCAATCTTTTGGCTGATAACAGAGCACTTAACCGTTTGCAACACCCAGGGACTCTTAAAAGCTTCATTGTATTCATCCATAAAAAATAGCAGGAGATCACCTTTACCCTCATGATTGCAGGGAGGATTAAATGTCATAAGATATCCAATAAATATTAGTTTCCCTTCCTTTCCTAAAGATCTCAGAAAGCAGCCCTAGTCTGATATACTTTTGCTTTGGATAATTTCAGAAAATGCTTAAGGAAAAAAGGAATCTTCAACAAAATTATCCTATGTTGCCCACTGTAAATTTCAGAAGCTTTTCACTTAGAATAGAGTTAAATCTGGACCAATGGGAGTTATAATGCTTTTTAATTACCAGTTAATCTCCATAGCAATTACCACAAGTCCATGAAGGAGAAATGGGGAGTGGGGAGAGCGGTGAGGCTGTTTTAGAAAGGGTCACAGACTTCTGTTCCTCTCCCAACCAGAACTGTTGATTTACTGCTAACAGTTGATATGGGACCAATAAATATGGGCCCCACTGTCCAAAAAAATATCTGTAAAGTTTCTTGATTTTAGTTTCTAAAAATCCTCATAAAATGGTGTCGTCTATACATATATTTCACTTTTTAAGGAAAATAGTAGCTTATCATGACACAGGATAAACCAAAAGAGATTAGTCTTTTTTGACTGCAATGAATCACATTTACCTAGAGATAAAAGCAGCAGTTAACACTGTCTATTCTTAAGCTCGATGGCCTCAAATATAACACTTTAATAAAACCCTTATTTTCTATTCACTTCTTCCCACTCTATCATTACAGCTCTTGCTTAGTATGTTGATTTTTCATATATCATGACCACTTAACAATTTACACCAAAAGATTTTTCCAACACTTTACTGATTTTACTGACTTATAATCAGAACTCGCTATTTTTCAGACATCCTGACTTTCTCAATTTGACTTTTTTTGCATTTGCTCAAATCTAATTTGCTTCAGACATTCAAGTGAATGAATTAAAATGGAGGCTTTATGTGTTTTAGACTTTCTTTTCTTTTGGCTTCCATTACCGTTTATGGTACACAGGGAGTTTCTTTGGGGACTGGGATGGCATTTTTGTATTTGCTGTTATTTTGCTCGTTGGTTGTTTGGGTTCTTTGGACAATTTTCTCAGGAAAGAATCTGAGAAAAGTGTTGCTTAGACCCCTTTCAGAGTGGGCACTGAGTGTGACTGTACTCCTTTTATAGAGCTATTATTTTCTTCCAATTATTTAGTGAACACCCCCGTTCAATGGTTCTGACAAACTCTGTTAAAGCTAGTAATATAAGCCAACATTCACAGAGTATGTACTATGTGCTCGGTACTGTTCTATGAGCTTAACATATATACGTTCATCCTTACTACACTTTCATCAGGTAGCACTACTAGCCTTATTCTACAGAGAAGGAGACTGAGGCATAGAGGAATAGGTAATTTGCACAAGGCCACACAATAATTAAGTAACAAAGCCAGGGAATGTGGCTTCAGAGATCATGATTCTATTAAAAACAAAACAGATTTAAAAATGCACATGATTTTATACATTCTGTTTGTCTAAATGCTAGTATAATGAGTTTAAAAATGTTTTTGAGAATTTTAAGTATTTTTAAAATAAAGTATATTGAATTACATTTTTGATTTATTTTAAGAAAATGTTCTGGTTATATGCTGCTGTCCACACTTGAATTTATCAAACGTGGTCCATGTTAACTTTGAGATAATCTGAATGTTCAACTTTCTTAAACTGTACAACTTTAAAAAATAGATAAAATTTACTTGTTTCTCATCTCAGAATGATTTTAAGGATTATTTGAAGAGCTTCTTTTAAGTTTTTGTCTTCATACTGGAAGGAACTTCTGCAGTAAAATAAAGTAAGCAAGCAAATATTTGATCATTTATATGCCATGAACTAACTCAGGTATGTCATATACCTATTATTTATGCAAAACCACTTCCTGGTCTTGCCCACTAGCAGCAAGTACACTGCAAAGAGCATCATCTTTTACTGCTCACATACGACTCCACTCGGCGCTGGGCTAGAAAAAAATGCCGAGAAACACTAGAGAAAAAAGTAAAGCTGTGGTTTCTGTATGCTCACTGTGGTATCATACTTCAACTAGCAGAATAATCTCCACAAATAGTTAATAACCATTATTTTTATAATGTTTACTCATTCTTTTTTCTCTCATACATATGCTCTTAAATACACTCACACTCTTTAAGCCTACTCCTATTTCTCAGGTAAGAAAAGAGAGTCTCACAGAGTTATGATTACAGAGGTTTTACTTGAATGAATTGCTTAAAGTTGCCCTATTAATTAGACTTACCAAACCATTTTTTATTGAACCATTTATGTTCTCTAAATGTTAATACATGAAAACGGCTTACAAAAAACTTAACTTGAAACTGTAATGTGATTTAGGCCCTAGAAGAATTTGATGTGGAAAATGACCTCATTAATATGTATAGAAGCATTAATTTCGTTTCTTAATATTTCCCAATTTTAATAGCGTAAAAAATTCTAATTCATGACCTTGACTATAACACGGATCAGACTTAGTGAAATTACACTATGTGTTCTTTCTTTTTTAGAACTATTGATTGCACTCTTAACTCTTTTGCCCAGTTGGTCAGTAATTGAGAACATGCTTTAGTTTTTAATATCATTAAAATGAAAAAGTAACCACAAAACCTATATTCTTGAACAGTTAAATCATTTCCAGACATAAAAAGGGACTTATTAAATGAGTTGTTAGATTAAGGTTTTCTTTGCATATTATCAATGATTTAATATTAATTTTTTATTAATTTAGTAATTAGATGATACTTTCTATTAGAATCCCTTTTATCATTACCAAATTCAATGAATAAAATGGAAGGAAATTGTTTAAAATTTTATACTTTCATAAGATCTGGTGGTGATGGGGGAAAGAGAAGGACAGGAAAGAAGGGGGAAGCAACAAATAGGGAATGTAGATCACTCCAGTGTTCAGATTTCTTCCTTCCTTCCTTCCTTCCTTCCTTCCTTCCTTCCTTCCTTCCTTCCTTCCTTCCTCCCTCCCTCCCTCCCTCCCTCCCTCCCTCCCTCCCTCCCTTCCTCCCTCGCTCCCTTTCTTTCTTCCCTTCTTTCTTTTTCTTGTTGTTTGTTACATCCTAATCAGATGGAGCTTCTCTGGTTAAAGTGGAGTGAAGTGTACGCCAAGTGCAAATCCCTTTCATTGGCTTCAGACAGCTCTTGAGCCTCATCCTCAGGACCTACACTTTGATATTAACCATTATCTCTGAAAATCTACTATCCCAAACTTAGCAAATGAGGATGTCAATGAAGCTGTGAAGGAGGTACTTGCCTGCATTCAGAATCTGACTATGAGGTTTACCCTGGTCATATTGAGATGAATTATGGAAAGGCTCTCTGGAGATAAGAGGCTATTTCTATTCATCTTATCTGGAACTATGCCCAGAAAAGAAGTGTGCACCTATGGGACTCAATAAATAATTTAAGATAATTACTGGGAACATCTTGCTCTGACTGGTTCCATTTCTAGAATCAGAGAGGAAAGCATCCTGTGTTCTTCTGATGAGCAAGTCAAAGATCCCGGGGTGATGGACATGCTAAATGCACAGAATCCCAACCAGAAGTTGGGCATTTTATTTCTGTGAAATGAAAGGAAGAGGAACAGTAAAATGAAACAAAGAAGAGCACAGAGCAGGCATACTGTCTCAAAAAATAAATATGCTACCTGTGATGGTTAAGGTTGTGTGTCAACTTGGCTGAGCCATGATTCTCAGTTGCTTGGCAGTTATGATGTAGTTTGGCAGTTGTATGATGATGCAATGACCTCGGTTATGAGATCTAATACAATGTGATCACTTCCATGATGGAATCAGCTGGGAGTAGCCAATTAGTTGAAAGGGAGTTTCCTTGGGGTTGTGGCCTGCATTCAATATAGATGAACTTTCTGGCAAAGCTCCCTGGCTTTTGCTCACTCTGGATTTTGCAGCTGGCTCCTGTTCATCTGACCTCCGGTTCTTGAGACTTGAGCTGGCAGCTTACTTGCCAATATTGGGATTCATCCACCTCTGTGGTCTAGATCTTGGGTTTTCCAGCCCCTGCTGCTACATGAGTCAGGAGAAGCCTCCAGTCTGACCCATGGATTTAGGACTTTCCAGCCTCTACGACTGCATGAGCCATTTCCTTGATCTCTCTCTCTCTCTAGATGCTTTAGTGGTTTTGCTCTCTAGAAAACCCAGCCTAAGATACTACCTCAAAAAATAAATATAAAAACAAGCAAAACCAGGCCCAAGGAAGAAATAAATAAACAGGGAAGTTAAAATTCTGGAATAAGGCTGTTTCATGCCAGTAACATCTACATCTTGTTCAAATGAAAACTCATTTATGTACACCATGCATGACAACAAAGAGTACAGATACTAGAACAGTGGCGCCTGGGAAAGCTACTTAATCCTTTAAACCTCAATTCCTTTATCTGTAAAACAGGGATGACAATTTGAATCTCAAAGGATCCTTGAGAAAAGTGAATGTGACAATGTATGTAAGGTGCCAGAACAGAGCCCAGTGCATAATAGGTCATATGTCAACACTGACAAGGAGATCTGCCCATTAATACTAAGTGATCCAGGGATCATATGGGATTGTGAGATTCTGTCCAGTAAGATGCTCAACCACCTGCCTCAGGTGAGTTTTGTGGGCTCAAGTACCCAATCAATGATAGTAAGTTTGGAGGCTCTCTCCTCATGTAATTTGGGTAATGCACTTTGTTCTAGGTGGTACAGAATACATGATATTATTACAAATCTCTTATATCAGGGGGACATTTTAATAGGAACTCCCTGTGGTTCTTCAACAACAGCATCTATGTATAACATATTCTGGGTTATGTTTACCATAATATATATGTGAACATTCAATAAATCAGTCTCTATGCATTAACAACCATAGTGTATCTGTGAGAGGGCTGCATCTTCAGTAAAATAGGCTGTGTGCCATGTTTTTTAGTTATCACTTGAGATTTCTTTAAACTGTTTGTTGTTTAATCTAGTTTTATTTTTCAATCCCAGATGACTTTGTATATAAAGTTGCAACCATGAGATAGGGATCAGCAAATACTTCCTTCTCTGACCGACTTAACTCATTGTAATTTTATAGATAGCCATCCAGATGTGAGAAGTGCATCTTTCCTAAGATTCAGAATTAGTAAAATGTGCCATAAAATGTATCATAACAGACAATTTTTACATTTCTTTTTTTCTTATCAAGTGCCTAATACGTGCCAAGCACTGCACCATGAATACAAAGTAGTCCCCACCAAAAACAAGTTCCCAGTTCAATAATGGGATAGACATATAAACAATAATTATAAGGTTGTTGTAGGAGTCCAGACATCCTGTTTCATCTAACACATCATGGACCTTGGATCTACTACTTAATCAGACACCACTGGTCAACAAACTCTGAGTGACAAATTAGGACTAATACTGATACATGCTTTCTTTGCTTTTCTAACATTAAAAAACAAAAAAAAAAATCTAGTCTTCCATCAAGAAAAAAGATTCCTGTATCTTTAACTCTGGCCAGATTAACGAATTTCAACTGTTTCTAACTTAGCAAAAATGCAACTGACATTCACCTAAAATCCGATATAAGAGTATACAAATGATCAATTATGTGTGTATAAAAGGACATCATGCTTTGTAAAGTAGAAGCTCATCAAAAAAGAAGAGAATCCTCAACAAGACAGACTAACACAGTGGCTACAACAATGAGCTCAAACATAGCAACGATTGTGAGGATGGTGGAGGACTTGGCAATATTTCATTCTGTTGTCCACGGGGTTGCTATGAGCCAGAAGCAACTTGGCGGCACCTACCAATAACGTGTGTGTGTCTGTGTGTGTGTAGATAGATGGGTAGGTAGGTAGATACACATCAGTTTAAAGCCTTACAAAGTCCAGTGCTTCATCAATTATACATCTGTCTTTTCTGTATTTCTCTACTGCCTGTGCTTATCTGAGCCCTGGTGATGCAGTAGTTAAGAGCTCAGCTGCTAACCAAAAGTTTGGCAGTTTGAATCCACCAGGCGCTCCTTGCAAACCCTATGGGACAGTTCTACTCTGCCCTATAGGGTTGCTATGAGTCAGGATTAACTCTACAGCAACAGGTTTTGTGTGTGTGTGTCTGTGTGTGCTTATCTAGATTGAGAGAGGGGGCTTGGTATTATAAATATAAAATACTTTGTAATATATATATACACATTACACACACACACAACGAATAGCTACTTAAAATAGGAAGAACCAACTCAATATGTAAAATATATTTTATCTTTTATAAGAGAGATAAATCTCATGTCCACCTGTCACCACAACAAACAATGCCATCACACTGGTAAGCCCAGGGCATATATTGAGCCTTCTGAAAAGAAGAAACAAGGACTAGTTGTGAGATAACTTAAACCAGTTTAGAAAAATAACCAGGTGCAGCAGTGTAGAAAATGAAAGTAAATCACCTGACTAAGGCTTTTGCCAGGTCATTTCACTGAAAGTCATGTACAACATTAGTATTTTTAAAATTTTTATTTAGCATACTATTATTTGTTGTCGTTGTGTGTGCTGAGTCAATTCCGACTCATAGAATTGACAGAGTAGAATGGCCCTATAGGGTTTCCTAGTCTATAATCTTCATAGAAGCAGATCACCCGGTCTTTTCTCCTTCAGAGTGACAACTGTCAACCTTTCGATTAACAGCCTAGTGCTTAACCATTGTACCACCAGGGCTCCAGGGCTACTATTATTATTAACTATGATGTGGTTAAGTGATACAGCTGCTAACCAAAGGGTTGGCAGTTCGAATCCGCTAGGCGCTCCTTGGAAGCTCTATGGGGCAGTTCTACTCTGTCCTATAGAGTCGCTATGAGTCAGAATCGACTCAACGGCACTGGGTTTGGTTTTTGGTTTTTATGATAATTTATTTCTTTTATCATCATCTACATCATAAAAATTTTGATTAAAACAGTTTAACTCCAGGGTACCTCAAGCCCTAATTCCAAACGCTCCATTAAATGTCCTTTGAAGCATTCAGCCCTCCTGTCACAGTAAAGAACGTTATTTCTTTATTACCCACTCATAATGGAAAGGAGCATTATTGGGTCAAATTACTAAGTTTTAAAAAGGCATTAGTCATGCACATGAGCAAGAATAGCACTTGCTAACACTAATAAAAAAAACTGCTATGATTTTTGTTATTTCGTGTGCTTTACATTATAAGATACAAAAATTATCAGCGTTAACATAGATGGCGAAAGCCAAAGTGCTAGGCCTTTGATATCCTTCATGATAATTAAAGCTCTTTGCGGAACTCCTAGCTTTAGAGAACTAAGAATAATCCTGTGTTTTTGCACGCTTGTCCTGTTTATTTCAGGATTTTTCTTAGTGAGTTGGGGGTAGTGCTTGGGAGGGCAGGCTTTAAGGTGACGATATTTAACCGAGATCTCTTGCTGACTTTTCACTACACGTTGCAGTCAAGTCGATTCCGACTCATAGTGACCCTATAGGACAGAGTAGAACTGCCCCATAGAGTTTCCAAGGAGCACCTGGTGGATTCCAATTGCTGACCTTTTGGTTACAGCTGTAGCATTTAACCATTACGCCACCAGAATTTCCCGACTTTTCACTAGTTGTAAGAAAACGCACTCAAACGTTACATGCTCACGTTGATTTTAGTTCAAATATTTGCTTAAAATTCATTTGCTTATTTCTTTAAAATCCCTATTTAGGTTTATATGAGGGTAGAGAAAGCATTATCAGTGTTTAAAAGAAGAAAAAATTCATTTTATGTATCTAGAACTAACTCAAAGAGGGTAATAATATCTAGAAAAAAAGTACAGACTAGAATAAAACCATTAAGAAATAATAATAATTTTAAAGGAGAAAATATATTATTGGGAATTTAAAATATGAAAAAGACAAGCTGGACTTTTTTTTTAACTTAAATATTTCCCTTCTTAATGTAAATATTCAAAGTTCACTTAAATACTTAGGGTGTTAAAATTAATAGCAGAGATAGCAATCCTTGAGAAAGTAATTTTCTTTTTAATTTACACAATCAAAATCTGGGATGAAAAAAAATTTAGTAGGTTTCCGAATAATTTCTTAAAGCAAACATTTTCCTGACCAAGACTGTTCTATTTAAAATAATTAGACCACAAACATTTACATAATCATTCTGACATGCTCATAAGGCAACACAATAATTTTATATCACAAATGGATGAAACGAAGTGGGATGCCTTTAAGCGAAAATGTTACACCAGCCCATTCAGCAATTTTTCTGTACACAATTTTTTTAATTTTTATTGTGCTTTAAGTGTGAAAGCTTAAAAATCAAGTCAGACTCTCATACAAAAACTTACAAACACCTTGTTTAATACGCCTAATTGCTCTCCCCTCAGTGAGACAGCACACTCCTTCCCTCCACTCTCTCTTTTCGTGTCCATTCAGCCAGCTTCTGACCCTCTCTACCCTCTCAGCTCCCCTTCAGACAGGAGATGGCAACATAGTCTCATGTGTCTACTTGATCCAAGAAGCTCATTCTTCACCAGTATCATTGTCTATCCCATAGTCCCATCCAATCCCTGTCTGAAGAGTTCGCTTTAGTAATGGTTCCAGACTTTGGCTAACAGAAGGTCTGGGGGCCATCACCCCCCCCCCACCCCCAGGTCATTCTAGTCTCAGTCAGACCGTTAAGTCTGGTCTTTTTACGATAATTTGGGGTCTGCATCCCACTGCTCTCCTGCTCCCTCAGGGGTTCTTTGTTGTGTTCCCTGTCAGGGCAGCCATCAGTTATAGCCAGGCACCATCTATTTCTTCTGGTCTCAGGCTGATGTGGTCTCTGGTTTATGTGGCCCTTTCTGTCTCCTGGGCTCATAATTACCCTGTATCTTTGGTGTTCTTCATTCTCCTTTGCTCCAGGTGGGTTGAGGCCAATCGATGCATCTTAGATGGTCACTTGCTAAAGTTTAAGACCCCAGAAGCCACTCTCCAAAGTCGATGTAGAATGTTTTCTTAATAGATTTTATCATGCCAATTGACTTAGATGTCCCCTGGAACCATGGTCCCCAGCCCTCTGCCCCTGCTACGCTGGCCTTCAAAGCATTCAGTTTATTCAGGAAACTTCTTTGCTTTTCATTTAGTCTAGTTGTGCTGACCTCTCCTTTCTGTACACATTTTTAAAAGTAAAAGCATTGTAGTAGATTAGACTTTCTTGTATCACAATAAACCAGAAGTTGTTTGAGAATGCTAAGCCATAAGCTTCGTTAACAATTTAATTAATAATAAAACCCTAAACAACAAAATACTTATCTAGAGGTTTTCCTGTATACTAATGAAGTTGTTGGAAAAGGAAGCCATGATTGTGGTTTAATGAGTTCCTTATGCACTCAGGGCTTAATATGGCCTAGATTAGTTATTCAATAAATATCTATTGACTTACTGATATCTCAACCTATTAGTTAAAGAGTAAGTTTTATTATCAGTTAACAAGAATATTATATTCTAATGCAGTAGTTTAAAACCTTTGGTGTGCATCACAAATCACCTGGGGGAATTAAACCACAAATTTCTGGTGCATACCCCAGAGCTTCTGATTCACTAGGTCTAGGGGAGATCCTAAATTTGCATTTGCAATAAGTTTGCAGGGTGATGGTCATGCTGCTGATTCTAGGACCACACTTGAAGAACTAGTCTTCTCATTTAACGTTTCTAGTTCCTTTCCCAAAGAATGAGGGCTATGGTATCACCAAAAGCCTCCCAATACTCAAGAAAATTGAGAAATCTAAGCTATTATTGTTTAGGTAAAGCTGTCAGTAAGGAGTACTGGTGATGCAACGGTTAAGTGCTTGGCTGCTAACTGAATGGTCGGTGGTTCAAACCCATTGTGGGAGAAAAGACCTGGTGATCTGCTCCCATGATGTTTACAGGCTAGTGAAAGGCACACAATAACAACAAAGCTGTCAGTAGCATTCTAGCTAAAAGATAGTTTCATATACTAGTTGCTAGGGCTAAACTTTACAGCAGCTACTGAATTAGAAACTTTTAAGAGCAGACAACTTTTGTTCCTTCTGCCCCAAAACTGATTTAACTTATCTGATGTCCGTCCACAATTAATTCTCAGTGCGGTATTTTACCACAGAGCTGAGTAATTTTACTTCAACCATCTCGGTATTCCATAATTTTCCAATAGAAATATAATCCAAGCCATAAGTGTAATTTTAAATTTTCTATCAGCTACAGTAAAAAAGTAAAAAGAAACAGATGAAATTAATTTTAACAATATATTTTATTTGACCCAATATACCCACAATAATATTGTTGCAACATGCTACAATATGCAAAAAAATTTAATGAGATATTTTACATTTTTGTACCAAGCCTTTGAAATTTGGTATGCATTTTATACTTACAGCACATCTCACTTTGGATGCTAAATTTGCAGTGCTTAAACTGAAATGTAGTCTAAACAAAATAATAAAGCTTCCTTTAACAGAAAAAAATATTCTACACTGCTTTAGGTTTTAATTTAGATTTAATTTAAATGACATTTAAAAAAAAAAAAAAAAACTTCCTCAGTCATACTAGTCATGCTTTAATTGCCTGATCGCTACATTTGGATAAGTGGCTACTACCATAAAGGACAGAACAACCAACCCTATACATTTAACCATAAAATAAATCCATTTCCTTTGACAGAACACTCGAGAAGGCTAGTGGTAGAGGATTATGTTAGTGAAATTCTTGAGCTTTTAAAATAACAGTCAAGTTTCATTGAATGTAGTAGAGAAAGAATGGGACAGCTTGAAGAGAAACAAAACTCAGTAACATGATGTCACCAAGCTAGAAGGGGAAAGATCCCATCCGCACTGAAAATCTCTTCTGTTTAAACAACAAAGCACAGCTTAAAGTTGAAAACTCAATGATCCTACAGAAGCCATTATTTTATTGTATTTTTATTCTTAATTCCCCAAAGATTTCTGTTTTGAGAACTAAATGCTATTCTAACTCTAACATGAAACATTTTTAATTCAAACATCACTAGTGAGACAATTTATGAACAAATACAATTATTTGTTCTAAACATCTATAGCCCCCTTCAAAAGGATTTTTTTTGCATTATTCAAAATCAATTTCAATTTTATATCAAGTCTATAAAGGAAGACGTTACTTTGATAAATCAAATTTTAGAAATAGGCAAAAGGAAGTAGTAGGAATTTTAAAATAATTCTGGAATATCTGTCATCGATCAACTAACATTATTTACAAGAAACTTACATTTAAAGGCATTTTTATTGCCCTAAATCTGTGACATATTTTAATTATTAAATTTAACTATCCACTCACAGAGGGTTATCATCCCTGTTTTATAGATGAGAAAGGTGAAGCTTAGAGGGTATCATTTTCCCAAGGTCATAGGGGTAGTAAATGCTCCAGTTTTGCCTGTGGAGAAGCCCAGGCTCTTTCTACTGTAAGGCTCCAGGACCATGAAATAATATAGAATCTCACTTCACAAAGACTATTCTTTCTAGGCTAATAATGCAGGAATCAAAATTATTGGCATGCATTTCACTCTAATCAGAGATCTACCTCTGGAATATCAGTGCCTGAAGGGAACGGTTTGTATATAATCCACAGGACTGAATTTAGAGCAAAAAAGAAAAGGACAATTCACTGCAACTCGGACCGAATCTGCAGCTGCCTTTCAGACAACTAGTGCTCTCTTACTTTTTACTTTAGAGTGTACAGTCTGGATTTTGTTTTACTAAATTTTATTAAAATTCTGCATTCTTTAGTTATAGGACTCATTGGCGATGACACATTCTGTATGCTAACTCGGACCAGTAGGACATGCCTGAGTATCTCCAATTATCTCAAAACACGTCAAGGAATTTTTCTCCAAAGTCATTAAAAGTCAAAGCAGTTTCAGTTTTTTAAAAAGTAAAAATACATATGATCCCATTAATAAAATTAGAAGAGGGAGGAAAGAGGAGTAATTCAAAAATAAGAGCCTTGGATTCCACCTCCTGCAAACTGTACTATTTCTGTGAATATGAGAATGTGTAGTTTGAGTAGTAAAAACATTAGTTATACCTAGTTGGATGCACAGACATGAAATTTCCAATATTGCTGCCTCAAAGAACCATGCAGATTGACAAAATCAATCTGAACCAACTCGATGATTGGGTAACTCAGTTTTACAAACATAGCCTGTCTCTTCATACAACATCCTGAATAGGGGAGCTTTCAGATGAAAATAAGAAAATGCTATTTCTAACCCACTGCTTACTGAGTTCCTACTATGTGCTCTGTTCTGTGATACCTCTGAACTGTAACTGACAAAAATTGTTACTGAAGTTCACAGATTTCCCTCCATCAGTAATTCATGAGTAGAAAGCAGGCAATTACTAATAACTGTCACAACTGTTAATAAAACTGCACAATTTGGCTTTCTGGCCCTCAGCTTCTGCTATTCCGTGTTGCAATTTGCATTGCACTTTAGGTCATTCTCTTAAAGTCAGCACTGGAAGAAATACCAGTAATCAAAAAAAAAAAAAAAGAGACAATAAAATTGTCCTAAAAAATCAAATCGATGTCTTTGTATTCCACTAAGCATTCACACAACTGGTAACAGTAAAGTTTGAATGCAGTTTACGGTTTCAGTAAAACTGAATTTGTGGAAGTTAGGAGTATTTTTTTTTTTTAATGAGGTCAAAACAGGGAATAAAAAATGATAATTTGTAACTATATTAACTCTTAAAACAAACTAAAAGTACTATTCACACCAGCTGGTACTGATCATGATATAGATTACTATACAATCTGTGTGTTTAAAATCTTACATACTATATAATCTGTGTGTTTAAAATCTTACATAGGAACCCATTAAAATAAGGAACTATAGTAATAGAAATGTAATGGATGAATGCCAGATTCTCTTATACACCAACCAACAAACAAAACAACAAAGGAAGAAGACAGAAAATATTAACTGAATGCCTAGTTTGTGCCAGCCATTGTGCTGGGCTCTGGATCTATGGTGACGGTCTTTACCCTATACAGTAAAGAATATGAAGGACATTTACAAGGAAATGGTTAAAAGGAGTTAATCTCTAAGGAGTAGGACTAGTTTTAAAGAGATATGGATGGACTCTCACTTTTTACTTTGTACTATACAAATCTGAATTTTGTTTTATTAAATTTTTATTAAAATTTGTTAATGTATTATTATGTGTGTATTTTAATTTAGAACTTTTCAAGCCATATATTAAGACCAAGTCAAGAAGAAATGTAACGATGAAGGACAAATTTGAACAGACTTTGAAAATGTGACTCACCATCTTGATACTCTATTTCTTCAGTTTACTTTCATTTTGAAATGTACCATGCACAAGCATGAACACAAACACATGGATACACACATGCCTGTGTGTATTTATATGTGTATATGTATGCATGCATTAAAAAAAAAAAAATACAACTTAAACCCGTTGCCATCAAGTCGTTTCCGTCACATAGCAACCCTACAGGACTGAGAAGAACTACTATACACATGCATAAAAACACATAAAATGAGACAATCCGACTTGTATTTTAGGAGTAATTTTGGAATGAGTTTCCAGCCCCTAAGATCAAGCAGCTGTACAATAGAAGACAACATAGAGAAGGGTTCCAGGTGGTGAAATAAAGGCAGCTGCTTGAATTCTGCCTAGAATAAGATGTTAGCCTAACTAGGATAAAACCAGTTAAACCCACTGCTGTCGAGTTGATTTCGACTTATAGCAACCCTATAAGACAGAGCAGAACAGTCTCTGGTGTTTACTCTGTGGGACTCAGCGCTTGGAGGTCAATGGCTGCTCTACATACATTAGTGATTAATCAGAATCTCCCAATAGATGTTTCTAACTCATCAACAATTGAATTATACAGACAGAAATCTGAGACAAGGTTTGAATGGGATTATTTATAAAATCCATCAATCAAGGCTCAGTTTAAACAGAAGAAAATATCCTCTGATGGTGGAGAGGGAGGGAGAGGGGTAGTCATTAATTGATAGTAGACAAGAATTATTTTAGGTAAAGGGAAAGACAACAGACAATACAGGGAAGGTCAGCACAACTGGACAAAACCAAAAGCAAAGAAGTTTCCTGAATACAACCAAATGCTTCAAAGGCCAGAGTAGCAGGAATGGCGGTCTAGGGAGCATGGTTTCAGGGAACATCTAGGTCAATTGGCATAACAAAACGTGTTAAGAATACCTTCTGCATCCCACTTTGGTGAGTGGAGTCTGGGGTTTTAAATACTAGCAAGTGGCCATCTAAGATGCATCAATTGGACTTAACTCACCTGGAGCAAAGGGGAATGAAGGATACCAAAGACACGAGGTAAATGTGAGCCCAAGAGACAGGAAAAAAAAAAAAAAAGGGCCACATAAAATAGAGACTCCATCAGCCCGAGACTGGAAGAACTAGATGGTGCCCAGTCACCACTGACGACTGCCCTGACAGGGAAAACAACAGAGAATCCCTGATGGAGCAGGAGATTAGTGGGAAGCAGACCCAAATTATCGTAAAAAGTCCAGACTTAATGGTCTGACTGAGACTGGAGGGACTCCAGAGGTCATGGTCCCCAGACCGTCTGTTAGCCCACAACTGTACCCATTCCCAAAGCCAACTCTTCAGACAGGGATTGGGCTGGACTATAGGACAGAAAATAATACTGATGAGGAATGAGTTTCTTGGCTCAAATAGACACATGAGACTATGTGGGCAACTCCTGTCTGGAGGCGAGACGAGAAGGCAGAGGGGGACAGGAGCTGGTTGAATGGACACGGGGAATACAGGGTGGAGGGGAGGAGTGTGCTGTCTCATTAGAGGGAGAGCAGTTAGGGTTACATGGCAAGATGTGTATAAGTTTTTGTACGAGAGACTAATTTGATTTGTAAACTTTCACTTAAAGCACAATAAATTAAAAAAATGAGTCAGTTTAATTTAAAGATGATTATTGTCATTGATGATATACTGATATGAAATTAAGTTATCATTAAACCATAAATTACAGAAGAGAGATAGAAAGTAAAAAAAAAAAAAAAACGTGTCTGGCAACTCTCTCCAGCCTTTTCTTGAGACAATCTGAATAAAACAAATTTATATTGTCTTATGTCATAGGTCTTCTAACATTCCTCGGTGTCTCATGTCTTGTTATGTGAATGTATTAAGAACTAGATTTTTCAGAAGATGCTATTCCAAGAAACACTAAGAAATATTGGAATGACATTTTAGAAATTCTTGTTCTGTCACTTCCTAGAATAAGGTCAAAGCTTTATTGATATGTAACTAAACTTCACTGAAGGTAAAGTTTTATTCAGTGCTTATGACTCCTGTAATAGCTATCATTACTCCTTTTAGTAAGAAAGAGATGTCAGACTTGTATATCAGAAGTAAATTTTGGTAGAAATATTTTGGGGTTCATAAGACCAGTGGACCCTATAAGAATTAAAGCTTTGCAAAGGTATATTTCTTTTAGGACAAGGATGACCCACATCTAACTTTTTCATTTCATGTAAACATTTCTAGACATCTTTAAGGTAGTAAACATATAAGCAAAAGATAATTTTCAAGTTTCCCATACTAATTGAGATAGGCAGAGCTAATTTGAAACTAAAATAACATTAAAAAAAATTAGCTCATTTATTTGACTATACAAAGTTTTCTCGTTTGTCTTTAGACTTGGTATCTGCTATCAGCATCCATACCTATGCCATCTAACTGACGCTAGAGAATTTATGCCAGTTAGTTCCACTCTTGGGAGACTTAAGAAGTAAAAAAAAAAAAAAAATATGTTTTAAATTTAATACTCTTAGCAGACATGATTTTATGTGTGTCACTTTCCTTTTAATCTGCATATATCACAGCACAGAAAGCTGAAAATGAATTTAAATTTAGTTCAAAAATCTAATGCAATATGTGCCTCTAAAACTTAGTGTCCTAGTTTATCTTAAAATACAAAACCTTCCTTTCACAAATTAAAAAAACAAAAGAAGAAATAACATCTTATAATTGGTCAATAACTAGTTATGCAAAACCCCCAAAACAAAACCAAAGGAGAAACAAAATAAAATAGTTAGCTCAACACATTGACTTTTTTATTTTGGAAACTTTATTTTCTTCAGCATTTAAAAAATCGATTTAACTTGGTAGAATGAATCTTCACAATTGGTAGCAGTGACTTATTATGGATGACTCTTCTCCCATGAAAATATAATACAGGTGCTAGTTTTATAACTCTTTGCTCTCTAGAGAGTCGTGTATTGAGTGCTACAAGGGGAAACAAGAACCTGAAGTCATGTATACTTTTCCCATTTATTCTTTGTTAGATTTTTGTCTAACACAAATTAAAACACAAATTTTTAAAAAATGTGTACAGTAAGTAATTGGCATAAACAGAAAATGTAACAGATAAGACTACAGAAAGAATTGCATTTGAAACTATTATGAACAAATGGAAAGAAAACCAAACAGGAAATGTTATTAAATTGTTATGTGCCAGGGACAGCATATTTAAATAGCAAATATTCATTGGGCATCTAGTACATGCCAGAGTTTTTGCAAGCCATCTTGTTTAATCATTGTGATAATTTTCTGAGGCAGTTTTCTACTGTTCCTATTTTATTAGCAAGGAAGAGACGTTAAGGGTTTTTCCCAAGATCACATGCTTATAAATAGCAAAACTAAAATCTGCACCCTGACCTTGGAAACTAGGTCTTTTTCACATCATAGCATAAATACAGCTGTTTGAAAAATGAATTACTGTGTTTTTCTATCAATTAAACAAGAACTCAGAATCTTTGTTCTGACATGAAGTGCTATGGGGAATATACTGCTATTCTTAATGAGTTTACAAACTAGATCATCAGAAACTGCTACTATTATAAAAACATTACTAAATCAGCCCAGGCTTAAGAGTCATCTTGGGTGGGACACTTTAAACTATGGGATCATGACAGGAAATCAATTTGGAGTCTCAAGAACTTCATATTTTAAAGGAAATAGGATAGGATAGAATGGAAAAACCAGAGTGAACTACATGCAGTAAGTATAAATACAGTTTCAGGAAACTTGTTTCAAGTATGTATGTGTACATACTGTATTGCATGCAAGCTGCAATATAAAATGTTTGTTCTTTTTTTCTGATCATGACCAAAACAGTGTGACAAGCAGCAGGCTTCAGAGCGGAGCTGGTTTATGGAAGAGCTTGAAACTTAGCATGTCAGCAGGGAATTTAGACAATAGGCAGAAAGAAATGTGAGGCCTTTAAAGAGTTTGAGAAAAAGGAATGCAATGAAAATAGGGCAAAAGGGAGATTAGATGGGTAGTGAAATACAAGATAACTGGAAGGATGAAGAAACTCACATGTGAGGACAATAAAGGGCCCTTCTAGTAATCCAGTGAGGGGATAGATTTAGATCAAGATATTGACTGTGGATGGAAAGAAAAGAAAGGCAGGATTGGCATTTCAGAGCACTAATCAACAGGATGATTACTAACTAAATAAAGGATGAAGGAAAAGAATACATCAGAAAGGACATGAAGATCGTGATTCTGTATGCCAAGAAGACTGGTGCCTTTCATTTAAGGTGAGGAGTATTTTGAGTAGAAGATGAATATGGATTTGGCTGAGTTAATCTTGCAATGAAGTTAAAATAACAATTAAGTATTAGGAAGTAGGGTATTTGACTGGGGACAAAGAAATAGTCCTATAGGTAGAGACTGAGAAGTAAGCTACAGAGAGAAAACAATGATAATAAAGAATTAAGATCCAAAGACAGTAGGAGATGAGAGTCAAAGAAGCAATCAGAGGGGAAGGACATTGCAGTATCAAGAAACCCGAGAAAGGAGAATCGATCTGAGGATATTTTGAAGAAGGTGACCTAAAAATAAGGATATCCTTGGTGGCCTTTAAGATGCAATTTCAGTAGAATGGTTGGGATTCAACACACTTCTGGGGCTTGAGGATGGAGCCCTGGCAGCACAGTGGTTAAGAGCTCAGGCCACTAATCAAAAGATTGGCAGTTCAAAACCACCAGCTGCTCCTTGGAAACCCTATGGGGCAGTTCTACTCCGTCCTACATGGTCTCAACTAGATGGCAACGGGTTTGATTTTGGGAGGGATTGGGGATGGAGAGTGGTGAGGAAATGCAGATAGAAAGTATTCAAAAAGAAATCTAAGAATTTTTACATGGGAAGGAAGGGAAAGAAATCAGAGTAACAAATGAGAAGGTGACAGATCTCCTCTCTGCGCTCCCTCTGAAACTTAGGAAATAGTTTCCCCACCAAGTGCATTCCTCTTTTTTGTATACACAATGTTGGTGTCACTGAACAGTAGGGGAGAAAACTTTATGAGAGGAACTGTAAAATACCAGCCTGCCATCAGAGGTGATTGGTGAAACTCATTAAAACTTGCTGAAACTCCCAGAACCTTTAGACTAGCACTTTATGTCCTTCATTCACTCTCTCCCAATTGTTGGTGGGAAAAGCTATAAATGCACTGACATAGTTATTTTCTATCAACCACTGTTCACACAGCTTTAGGAATTCAACAGTGCAACCGAATGTCTGTCATTAGGAAAATCTGATGTTAATATTTGCATTCCTTTTTATATTTTTACACACTAAATATGACATAAATATTTAATATACCATGCCCTAATATTATTTGGTGGCAAAGTGGTTAAGAACTCAGGCTGCTAACCAAAAGGTTGGCAGTTAGAATCCACCAGCCACTCCTTTGGAAACCCTGTGAGACAGTTCTATTCTGTCCTATAGAGTCGCTATGAGTCGGAATTGACTCAACTGCAATGGGTTTTGGTTTGAACATTATTTGGAGCCCTGGTGGCATGGTGGGTAAAAGCTTGACTGCTAATCAGAGGTTAGCAGTTCAAGTCCATCAGCCAATCCTTGGAAACCCTATGAGGCAGTTCTACTCTGTATTATGGGGTCACTATGAGTCAGAATCAACTAGATGGCAATGGGTTTGGTTTTTTGGGTTAACATTATTTAGAACTTCGGGAGAAATAAGAGTTGTAGTGAATTGTCTTATCAGTAACAACATCAATGAATTTCAAGACTGATATAAGAACTTCTCAACTTCATTTAATAAGAAACTTCTAAGCAGATATAATAGAATGATTCACAAAAATGCTTAAGTTTTTTTTTCTCTTTGAAGAGATGACACTAAGATAAAATCAGATGTGCTGTAACAATTCAGCTACACTAGAAGAAATTGTGAATCATTCTGTCAATACACTCATGATAAGGAAAGAAAAAAGCATCTGAAATACAAAAACCTATCACTTCATCTGTGGGTGGTATAATCTTCTACACTTCCTCCCAATGAGAACTCCCCTTCCCCCATATTGCTACTTCAGTGAATTTCATACAGAAGTAGAGAAAGGAATGTGCCATACCAACATCACCTTGGGTTGTGCTCAAGAATGAAAATCTCTTAACACTATATACCTGCTAATACGTTCCAATTCAAAGAATGCTGAAAACCCTGGTGTGACAGTAGAAGCCTAATGAATATTAGGAAATAATGTTGGACTTCATTAGTAAGTAACAGTTTCCTCTCAATCTAAACTTTAACCAAATAGTACCCTAGGTACTCTGTTCATACAGAAAAAAAAATAAATATGTATATATATATATATATATATATATGTAATAAACAGTAATAATAAGGCAAGACCCCCTGGTGGCACAGTGGTTAAAGTGCTCAGCTGCTAACCAAAAGGTCAACAGTTTGAACCCACCAGCTGCTCATTAGGAGAAAGAAGTGACAGTCTGCTACCCTAAAGATTTACAGCCTTGGAAGCCCTACAGGGCAGTTCTACTCTGTCATATAGGGTCCCCATGAGTTGGAATCAATTCAACAGCAGTGGTATGTGATATATATAAAAAAAATAACACTATGTGATAATTGGGTTATTATACCCAGTATAGCCATTCCTCCTGATAAAATCTTGAAATACTTCTACTTTAGTAATACCCAATAATTATACCCTCTGAATGCTACCCACCACTACCCTGGATGCACCAGACCCCATGGACCACCAAATGATCTAGCTATTACAGGATTATTCCCAGCACATCGGAGGTTTCCAGGAACCTGCTGCAGCCTGCTCTGATCAGCTCTCGACCTTTCAGGGTGGTATTCTGTCCTGAATGGTGGTCTGTTTGGTCTAAGCCCATGTCATACAGGTTGATTAATATTTCACTCCTTTCCTTGTGTGTATGTATGTGTGTGGATATAAATCAGCCAGATTAGTATTATGATTCCCAACTTTAAAATCCTTTACCTTCTTAAATACAATACGTGCATTATAGTTGTGGTTATACTGAATTTTAGTTTCTAATGAAAATCAGTAATAAGATTTGTATTAATAACACTTTGATAATGGTCCCCCCATGTTTAAATTTCTCAAATATTTTATACTACAACATAATAGTGAGATGGGAAAAGTTTGTGTTACTTAAGTATTAAATTATAAAAGTTTCCTTAACATAATTTCGCCATCCACTACCAATTAAGAATTAAAGAAAAATGTTTTGGAAACAAGCAGGCCATAGACACATAAATTTTTTAATGAACTAGAAAATATCACTCTCGGTAGTATTATGTATTCTTTTTGTTTTGTTTTGTTTTGTTTTAATTGAAGTAGAAATACCTCAAAAGAACATACACACAATTAAAATGTCTAAGTAGTAAAGACATCAGCTACCAAATTCAGTTAGCAGCAAATTAAATTGTATGTTTTCATAACTCTGAGCAAACACTTATCTTCTAAAGAGATGGGGTTTAAAAAATATTGAATGCTTTACTATTCACAATTGAGCAAATTAAGAATGCAATCAGCGGAGCACAACGTGCAGGAGGGAAATACAGTTGGCCTTCCGTTTCTGCGGATTCCACATCCGTGGGTTCAACCAACCGCAGATGGAATACATCAACAAAAAAAAAAAAAAAAGTAATGTTTCAAAAATTTAAAAAATTCCAAAAAGCAAAACTTGAATTTGCTGCATGCTGAGCACTTTTCTGAATCCAGGTGAATGAAGTGATGTGTAGGCGGTAGCCTCCCGCCATCTCACAGATAGATCCTCAGCATCTCTCCAGCTCTGGTTGAGTATTGTTCACCTTTCCTCTCGTTCGTTCACTACTTGTGCTGTGTGCACCCTTTGTTTCTGTGAAAAAATGTCTCCTGAAAAGCAATTAAGTGTTCAAAGCAATCTCTAAAAGGCTAAGAGGGAATGTAAAGTGCTATCTCTTGACAAGAAAATAAAAATCTTAGATCTTTTGAGAAGTAGCCTGTCGCTTGCCGAAGTGGGCCACGAGGTCAGTAAGAATGAATGAAACATCCACACGATAAAGCAGAAAGAAGCTGTAATTCATGCAAGTGTTAGCGCTACCCCTACAACAGCAAAAAAAAAAAAAAAATAGTCTTCTGGTTTGTGATAAAGTGTTTGAAAAGAATGAGGAAGAATTGTGTTAAGTATAAGCATTAACAACTATTTATATAGCATTTACATTGTATTAGGTATTATAAGTAGTCTAGAGCTGATTTAAAGTATATGGGAGGATGTGCACAGGTTATATGCAAACACTACACCATTTTATACAAGAGACTTGACCATCTGCAAGTGTTGGTATCTGCTCGGGGGTCCTGGAACCAATCCTCCATGAATACTGAAGGACAACCGTATCATTAACTGGAGTTTCTATGATTGTCCTTCAACTAGTGTCCTCCTGGGCAAAAACGCTGATCATAGCTTGCAGGTTGATGCTGTTTTCAATAACAAGCAATCTCTAAGGATTGTATTCAAAGTCTGTGCTCAGGAAAACAAACACACAAACACCCAAATTCCAAAACTATAGTTGCAACTGGCATATACTGTCCTTTTCTAATTCCTTTTTTCTCCATAGTGAACATGAATTGCCTTTGTGGGATCAGTAAGCCTGGATGATGATAATATTTCTTATGGTCACAAATACAAACATTTCCCAAACTATCCACAAGAGCTCATCACCCAAAACTGCCTGCAGTGCTCATAAGGAAAAATAAGTCAGATTCACTAACTCAAAGAGATCTGCATTCCATTTCATTTCTAATGCCACAGCAGATGCCACAAGAGATATGAGTTCCCATCTCAAAATACTGCAACATAATTTTCTGGCAAATAGTGATGCCTTACTAGTTTATTATACAGTACAAATAGCACCATCCCTTTTCAAGGGATTTAAATCAATTTATAGATTCATATATTTCATTTTTTTTTTATATTTCATGTGTTATATTGGAGGAAAAAAAAGTGTCATGAAAGGTTGTTTAAAAAGCACCCACCAGAGCAAATGAAATGTTCAATGAGGCAATAAAAAGCTATATAATTGCCTCAAACTCAATGAGAAGTGCTGATCTGAAACCCAAGAAGGGTATCCTTAGTCTTCAAGAAAATGAAACTAAATCTTTATTGATTTTTGTAAGAATAGTGCTTGTTTGAGAGCATGAGCTAGAAGACAATACTTTCACTTTATAATGGGAAATGCAGCCCTGTGTTAGCAATTGGAGGACTTGGGCCATAGTCCTGTTGCCAAGTGACACTGGGCAAGTTGCTTGGTCTTGGTTTCCACATTTGTAGAATAAAGGTTCCTTGAAGGGAGGGAGGGAGGAAGAAAGAAAACAGACTGGGAGGCAAGCATGCAATTTTTGGAGCAACTCCACTGTCCACCGGGCCAACCACTGACACACTTTCTAGAAAGCATTAACAGGTGATCCCAGTTGCTTACAATCTTAAAATTTTGCGAGTGTGCAACATTTTATTTCTACATAATATTGTTTTCAATCGACTCATGGGTGGAAATGCCATTATCATTATTATCTTGTTTTCCATGAGGCTTAATCTAGTTACTTCAGAAAAGAGATGAGGCGTAGAAGGCAAAGTAGGCTCCCAGCATTAGCTTCTACTTCTGGAAAAGTAAATCTGTTGTTTGGAACAAAAACCTGCTATCTATACAGTGGAAGCTCTTTCATCTGTTTAACTGTCAATATATGGTTCTCACACAATAAGATATAATGAATTCCAGCGTGGCTGCCTTTGTTACAGGGACAATTAGGGTGTTCTGTTATCCATAATTCATCACTCTTGCTTCAGCTCCAAATAGAACAGTAAACAGATCTAAGGAAAAAATATTCTTTACACTGAAGAATTCATCCTTCTAGGATCATGGTGTCTAGTCTCAGATAACCCTCTTGATTTATACTTGTCAGAAATTTCACTGGCATGCTTTCTTTTGAGGAGAGAGACAGTAATCTTTCTTTCTTTATATGTTGTGTATGTGTATTCTTCTATTATTCCCTCATTTGCCTTGAAGCAGTTTCCCTACTCTGCCTACTCCCCACTACAGGTCCACATAACTTATTTTCTTTGCACCGTATGATTTTATTTTCCTACATTTGAATCTTCCTCCCTGTTTTTCGCCTCTCCATTTCTGTTCATATTTTTTGTCCCCTCCAGTAATAAAAACTTTTTTTTAATACTCTGAAAGTCGTATTTTTTTCACATAATAATTAAACTTTCTAAATAAAATTTAAAGACCATAGGTCCTAATCTAATGTTTACTACATTTAAGGGGAAGATATTATACTCTCCAATTTATTCTAAATCTGCTGGTTCAGTTTATAATCAAAAGAACAAAATTATCAAAATGAAGTTTTCTGTTTATACTAGAGAAGATTTAAAGATTCCAAACTGATACAAGTAATCACAATTATTAATATTAAAAAATAAGACACCTGAACTTTATCCCCAACAAGGATGCAAATATGTGTTCAATAAGCTTTTGACGTTTATTGGATGGCAAGGTACTTAGGATGTAGTGTAAGCTTTCATTATGATAAATGTGAGCAAACTTGCAATCATTAGGAAAATCTTATAAAGTGATGCAATTTTGTGTGCACCAAGTTATAGATGTGGTTTTGAATTGATTTTGAAGCTATTAAACATAAAGAATAAAAGAAAGCGAGAAAAATAAAACGGGTCAAAATGCTCTGATGGATTACGCATACTGGAAAGCAAAGGCGACACTAAAGGAAACTGGTTGCGCTTAATGCTAGTCTCAAACGTCAACGAAATGTTAGGGCTGAATCTCCAATATGCCCATTACTGCCCAGCAGCACACGTAAACATTTTTTTAAGACATACTTATATATTCAACTAATACCATCTCTTCTTGGGGATAGCCATATCGTTTCCAGTACAACTGTGTGTGTGTATGTGTGTGTGTGTATATATATATGTATATAAAATGCTTTCTTTCAATCTCAGAGGAAAGCTCCATCATTCCAGATGTCAGGATTTGGTGAAGAAAAGCATTTGACCACACCAGCAGTATATCTGTGTCTTTTTGGGTTACACTACTAATTTCCTCACAACCCTTCTTTTTTATGTTAAAAAATCCTACTTAAATATCTGCCTTACGACAGAATCCTTTCTAACATTCCAATTTCCCTTCTTTACTGGACCGTGTTTTGTTTTAATTAAACTCTTTGGTTCTGCATCAGAGAAAAATTGACTCATTAAAATGGTCATTTCTGCCCCTTCCCATAATAGAATCTTTAAAAACTACAAGCAGAAATCAATAGAAAGTATCCTACCCTGAATGGCCCACAGATTACTGAAGACCCATTTGCCACTTAAGAATAAAAATAATGCCCTCAAATCAAACTGAGATACCATTTACCAATGTAGAAAATAAGTAAATGTAATTGGTTTAGATATAATTTTAAGATGGTGAAACATTGGATTTAAAATTACAATTCACCACTGTTACAAGGGGTGAGAATGGATACTAAACAGGCTGATGTATATAAAGAATATATTTACTCCTTTAAGGCATTGCTAAAATCTGGGAAAGGGAAGGAAAAAATAAACTAAACTAGTTGTTAATCAATGTGTGACTGCTATTTCTTGAATCACAAACATAAATAAAACCCTGCCTTTAGGGTTTAGAAATTTAAAAAAATATAGACTATGATTTTTACTGCTATGATGAAAATTAAGCCAGAATATTAAATGTTATTCCCCTATACATGGAAGTCTGGAGTCCTGGTGGAGCAGTGGTTAAGCAAACAGCTGCTAGCCCAAAGGGTCACCAGTTTGAATCACCAGCCGCTCCTTGGAAACCCTATGGGGCAGTTCTACTCTGTCCTGTAGGGTCACTGTGAATTGGAATCAACTCAGCAGCAACAGATTTGGTTTTTTTTTTTTTTTTTGGTTATACATGGAAGTAAATGCATAGAATTTAAAGAATGTATTTGACGGCAATGGGTTTTTTTTTTTTTTTCCTTGACAGGAGCCCTGGTGGCATAGTGGTTAAAGCACTCATCTACTAACTGAAAGGTCAGCAGTTAGAACCCACCAACTGCTCTGCAAGAGAAAGATGTTGCAGTCTGCTTCCTTAAGGGTTTACAACTTTGAAAACCCTATGGGGCTGTTCTACTTTGTCCTATAGGGTCACTATGAGTCAGAATCGAGAGGATGGCAGTGGGTTTGGTTTGGATATTTTCTTTGACACTTCCATTTATGTCTCACTGAAGTCTGTGTGATGATTTTATGGTTATAGAAAATACAGTCTGACTCTGAAAGTAAACAGTGATATTAAATCAAGGTAAATTTTATGTACAGTGAAATGCAAGTTTAAGTATACATTTTGTTGAGATTGGCCCATTGTATATGCTCATATAATTTCAATCAAAATACAGAAGAGCCCATCATCCCCAAACATTCCTGTGTACTACCTTCCAATTAGTCCCTACTTGCCGTCACCCACAGGCAACTACTGTTCTTGTTTTCTATCACTACAGATGAGTTTTTCTCAATTTTGAACTTTATATAAATGGAATTATGCAGTATGAATTCTTTTGCTACTGCCTTTTGTTGCTCATCATAATGTTTGAGATTTATTCATTTTGTTCTTATATCAGCAGCTTGTAGGTTATTATTGTTTATTGCTGACTGACACGCCATTGTATGGATATACTACAGTTTATCTATTTACATGTTGATGGGTATTTGAGTTGTTTCCAAATTTCACTTATTTATAAATAAAGTTACTATAAACATTTTATACAAATCATTTTGTGGACATATATTTTCATTTCTCTTGAGTAAAGACCTAAAAGTGGAAATGTTGAATTAAAAAGTAGATGTATGTTTAATTTTATAATGAAACACCAGTTTTCCAAAGTGGTTATACGATATTGTAATCCCATGGGCAATGTACGAGAGTTTCAGTTGCTCTAAATCATCACCAACATTTGGTGTTGTCAGTCTTTTTCATTTCACCTATTCTGGTAGGTATTAAAAAGTATCTTATTCTGGTTTTAAACTACATTCCGCTGTACTTCCTTTTTTATGTGCTTACTGACCATTTGTATTTTCTTTTGTGAAGTGTCTATACAAGCCTTCTGTCCATTTTTTGTAATTGGGTTGTCTTTTCATTACTGACTTGTTGGAGTAACCCAGTATATATATATTCCCTTGCAAAATAAATGTACTGGTAATATTTTCTCTTAGTCTACCATATAATGGGTATTTTGGAAGAGTAAAGTTTTAGATTTTGATGTCTAACGCATCACTTCTTATTCTTATGGTTAGTACGTTTAGTGCTCTTTCTAAGAAATCTTTGCCTACCCAAGGTTAAAAAGACATTTTTCTATTTCCTTTTAGAAATTTTATGACTTTTATCTTTTATGTTTAGGCATATAATCCACATCAAATTAATTTTTGTGAGTCATGTTTCACTTTTCCCCAATATTTTTCAAGTTAATCTGTTGAATTAACTTGGTGTTTTTTTAATCAAAAATCAATAAACTACTATGTTAGAGTCTATTTCTGGACCTTATTCTGTTTCAGTGAACTATTTATCTATACTTATGCCAATACCACTCGTAGACTCACAGCAACCCTATAGGAGAGAGTAGAATTGCCCCACAGGGTTTCCAAGGAGTGCCTGGTAGATTCGAACTGCCAACCTTTTGGTTAGCAGCGGAACACTCAACAACTATGCCACTAGGGTTTCCTGTCTTGGTTACTGTAGCTTCAAAGTAATTCTTGAAATAAGGTAACGTAAGACTCCAGGTTTTTGGTTCTTTTTCATGATTGCTTTGCCTCTTCTAGTTCCTTTACATTTTCATATAAATTTCTGGAATTAGCTTATTAATTTATTTTAAATATGTCTGTTATGATCGATTTAGGACTGCAGATCAGCTTGGAAAGACTGGAGATCTTGACAATGTAGAGATTTTCAATTCTTGAACATGAATTATGTCACCATTTACTTGTTTATCCCTTCATTCTCTTAACAATGTTTGTGGTTGTTTTAGTATAGTGATCTCACAGCATCTTTGTTAAATTTATCTTCAGCAGTTTATGTTTTTGATGTGATTTAAAGGGTATTTTCCCATTTTTTGCCAGTAAAATCAGTGAGTTTTAAACATAACAAATTTAGTTTATTTTTAATAAGACTTATCTTTTGAATTGAAAGTCACGTAAAAACGGTTTGACAAGTAATCAAAGTTATTACCAGCAATAATGGGATAAAGGTGCTTCCGGTCATGCTCTGAGAAGGACATACATCATTTACATATTATACCAGTCAACAATCCAGAACTTGAATCAAGTAATAAGGATTCACCAACAAATTCAAATTGAATATTCCACAAAAGAATGAGCCCGTACCCTTAAAAAATACCAATGTCATGAAAGACAAGAAAGGCTGAGGAACTGGTCCAGGTTAAAAGAGAAAGATGTGCCAGTCTGCTTCCATAAAGTTTACAGCCTCGGAAACCCTATGGGGCAGTCCTACTCTGTGCTACAGGGTCCCTATGAGTCGGAACAGACTCGATGGCAATAGATTAAAAAGAAAACAACCAACTGCAATGCATGATATTGGATTAAATCCTAAATTGTTGAAAACAAATAACATATATTACAAATGGCAAAATTTGAAGATAGAGTATATTTCTTCATAGTATTTTGTCAATGTAAAATTTTCTACACTGGATAATTACTATACTGCAATCATGTAAACTAATGTCCTTACTCTTAAGAGACAAAACATTAAGGTTTTTAAGGATGAAGGGTCAAGATCTCTGCAAGTAATTTTTAAATGACTCAGTAATATAAACAAATAAACAGGCAGAAAATAGTAATATATATAGGTATACACACACATGTATATTTAACATAAATGTAAAGAGAGAAAAAGCAAATGTGGCAAATTACAAACAATAGCTGAATCTGTGTGGTTATAGGGGAGTTCACTGTAATACTTTTTGCAACTCTTTGTAGGTCTGAATATTTCCCAAAATATTTTGAGAAGCCTCCTAACTTAAAGCATATAAATGCCTCAAATTCAGAAATGACACACTTTTCCATCAAGATTGGGCTTACCTCCATGGATGCCGAGAAGACAACCTACATTCAAATCCTGGCTTTCTTAGGTACTACTTGGCTGGCCTTAAGTGAATTACCTTACTTTACCTTTTCCATCTGTGAAATGGGGACAATAATAATGCCTACTTCATACGATGTGATGAGGATTAAATAAGAAATAACACGAAGATTTTAGAAGAAGAGTACTGGCAATAATACTAGTAAATGTTCAGTAAATGATATTTACTATTAATATTACTTAAAGTGTTCAAATCACTCTCCATTACTTAATTTATCCCCAGTTATAGAACTGTATACAAGCTGCCTCAGAGATGATTTAAATAACCCAATCTTTAAACTCATTAGTAAGATACCAGTGTGTACAAATGTAAATAAACTAAAATCAACAAATAGAACAAAACTCCAGAATCTGATTTTTAACTTGAATTAATGTTAAACTGAGAGTGGGCGTGGGGAGGGAGTAATATTCCAATCCTGTAATGACAGAACTTGCAGGATGGCCCAGAGCAGGAGGCTCTGCCTGATTATATTATGATGCCATTACTTTTACAAAAATATGTTCTGGCCTCTTTTAGTCCATGTTTCTTGGAATCTTTAACAGAAGTTAACACAAATAATTTTTGCTGGAATGAAAATGAAATGCCAGGGATTTTCTTTTGTTTGTCTATTCCAAGTATTCCACCATGCAGGTAAGTAGTCAGCCTTTGTCATTATTCTTTATATTTTAAATTCTAATCCCAGAAATTCTAACTAAAATCTCTACATTTTCTCTTCTGGAAAAAAAATTTAAACGTTTCCAAAGATTTTCCAATGCCCATGTAAGAAGTATTTATGAAAACACTCTTGCCTACTCTCTTACATTTGAGATTAATTTTCATTTCTTTACCAGAGTCACAGCTCTCCCAGACATTGAGCTTTATTTTCTATTATTGAATACAAATCAAGAATGACATTATGAAACTTACTGGTAATAATTTAGAGAACATAATGTGTCTCTTACATTTTCAAGAAATTTAGATTAACAACAAAATATAATAACAGAACTCTTTTAAATGAATTATTCTCTGGAGGGAAATTCATCATTAAAGATATTGGCACCCTCCAAGGAGCTAGTAATTAAAACAAAATGCTGTGTAACTCATACTATACTCACATTGTTGTGAATATATTTAAAATAATGAATGTTGGTGGGTATGAAATTTCAGTAGGACACCTTCTGCACACTCTAGAAACATGAACTACAAAGAAATAAGCCTCACAATAGAATGAGAACTGAATGGATACCGCTAACACGGCGGTTTAAGTTATGCATCGTTACTGCCATTTTTTGTGTAGTTCTTCATTCAGGGAGCAAATTCTGAGAAGGGCAATCTGGGAATCTATAAATCCTATTGAGCCTTGGTTAAGTGACATTCATTATAAAGAACACCTGGAGGGAAGACTCCAGAATTGAGTCACAGCTAGAAAGATCAGATTACCTGAGCTCTGTATGTCTTGGTTAAGTAAGGCAGCATAGGAAGAGAGTGATCTTCTGCAGTCATTTCAATGGTATTATATTGGGATAAAGGTAGCAGTTTATCTGACACTGTATTGAGTTTTTGCTGCTTACATATTTGCTCATTGTTTTATTGTATATTTTTGAACAAGTGGTAACATTGATGGTATATATACACATTTAACTTGTATTACATAGTACTGTAGCAGAATGTTTATTACAAACGTATTAGCTTTCATGCCTATCACTTTGTATCTGAGCACAACCATAAAAATTTAAATATATACAATATATAGATGCAAACTACTGAATAAAAACTCTTCACTGATCATGAATTTCATCATAGTTTACATAGATAAGAAATACCAAAAGTACATTTAAATCCAACAAATTATTGAAAAGAAAATGTGAATATGAAAAGGAGTTTTTGAAAGAGTGACCCTCGTGTGAGGGGGGAACATGTAGTCAGCAGGTCCCTGGGTTAGGCAATCCTAAGCACTTTCTTTAAGTAAGAAAATAAATCACCTCAAATATTTTCTACTGGGTTTTTCAATAAACATTTTAGGTTAAATTCAGCAATTGGACAATAAGATACTATTCTTATTGGATCAACCATGATTAAAGAAAATAATAATACAAAATGTTATTATGCAAGGAAATGTATAAGTACATTCTTTTTTGGAGTACAATTTGGCAAGAGGTACTAGAGGTTTCTAAGATACACATGCTCTTCCACATAGCAATTATTCTTCTAGGAGTATATTCTAATGGGAAAAAAAAAGGACAGGTGTGCTAGATGGATGTACACATTCTTGGTATGTTTTATACAATTGTGAAAATTTGGAAACAGTGAAGTATTCAATAATAGAGTATTGTTAGTAATATGCTATGTCCACAATGTAATACTTTGTGGATACTAAAATAATTTATGAACTGTCCACATGATAAATATTATGTACTCATTAAAATATATAAGCTTTCATGCCTGAAGATAAAATTCTCAGTGAGGAAAATAGGCTATAGTTCGGTGTATATGGTGCTACCTTGGTCATGTAAAAATGTGTGTGTGTAGAAGAATTATAGAAAGAATACATGTCATCATGTTAACAGTTGCTATCTATTTGCAAGAATGTAGGTCTTTCTTTTTTCCCTATTTGTTCTCCATGTTTTCTCTTTTTTTCCACAGTGAAGCTAAATCGCTTTGAAAGAGAGAGGGCGGTGAAATCCTGTAACAGAATGTGACTGATGAAGTGTCTTCTGATACCATACAGGTCTTACAAACTCAATCCGTGACTCAGGGCTTGGGAAAAAGAATTAAATGTGTTGGAAAACCAGTGTGAGTATGAGGCTATAGTCAGTGTGTGGAAGGAGATAGTAGAATAAAGCATCAAAATAATTGCAGGGCTTATCAATATTTTATTATGTATATTCAGCTAAGAAGAACCAGGGAAGGCTGGAATGGCTTGCAAACTTGAGCAGACATATTGCCTCTTATTGACCAGTGGATGTCTCATCAGAATCAGCTGACAGCGTCTGCGTAAGGGGTCTATCTATCAGGATTGATCTGACCACTCATTTCTTTCTTTCCAGGCTAACTGAAAAGGAATGATTAGTTGTTATGTCTTTTTAGAAAGTGCTATAGGTTATTAAACATTAGGAAAAACCTGCTTTATAATATGCAAACTGTACAGCAGCAAGTTATTCTCAGTTAATAAACAACATCAGTGATACTTTTAATAATTTTCATACCTAGTACAATGACTGGTACACGATGTTGAGTGAATGAATGGATGAGACTTTTCTAGATCCTGCTACTGCACATTTTCATCTGTAAATAGGTGTATTACTAGTTCTTTTGAATCTATTTTTCACTCTCCCTCCATTTCCTCTATTTTTTAAAAATAAATCCTTTAGTAAGGCCCTTCAAAGAGTTTAAAGTTGAGTAGAAGAGACAGATATGGAAACAAATTATTACAACAAAATACAACATAATCTTATAAGTGTTTTAACAGAAATAAGGGAGAAAAAGTTAAGAAATGTGGAAAAGGCGGTGACTAACTCTGAGTGAATTAAAGAAGACCTAGCAAAGATAAGATTGAAGCTGTGCAGCAGTTTGGTTAAAAGTGGAGAAGAGTGTTGGTGAAGGCTGCAGAGAGGGGTTCCCAGGAGGAGGGAATCCAGCGGGCAAATGAAAGAGTCAAGTGGATAGAGGCCTCTGAGAGGTGCTCAGAGACATAGGACAGTAGGATGCAGAGGTGGAACTGAGTCTGACATTTGGTCCAAGATAAAAATTAGAGGTATTTTAAATAAACTAGAGACTCTCCATATCAGTACATTTATGATTTCCCTTTTAAATACCACTGGTAAATTTTGTCAAATCAAATAACCTTGCCAAGAAACAAAACTTTGTTGTGGGAAGAAGCGTGGACACGGTGAAGCTCTCTGCTGCTGAACTACAGTAACTATATGAATTTTGCTTCCTGACTGCCTGGAAAACGACTTCATAATAGTACATTTGGGGCCTTTAACTAAAATGTCCCCAAAATCTAAGGTGACTGTATAATGTATAGTCCAAAACTGGGACATTTTTAAAAGTAAAACAGCATGCCATTAATAATTACGCAAAGATTACAGGCATAAACTAGCTATCTTCATTCCACTGAAATCTAACTCCCTGTCAGATAGACATTCATTTTGATTGACACAATCCTGTTTAAAAGCAAAATAATAATAATAATAATAGTAAATTTTTAAAAAGCAAAATACCTATGGTAAAGCTTACTTCATTCATTCTTTGGTGTGAATTACATCCATCTGATCGACAGCTTGGATGATAATAATAATAAAATCTATGAATAAGAACTATAGTAGGAACATACGTGATGGGGTACAGTGAGGTTTAAACAAGCGTATCATTTCGAAGACAATATTTTAGCATTTTCAAGGGTAGGAAAATCTGGATTTTAAACCTTACCTCAACCTTGATCTGTAATAATTAGCATTTTACTTACCTTCTCTGAACACCAATTTAACTAATCTGTAGAATGGGATAATGTCTACCCCCAAAACTCATGAAAATCAGATAAAGTAATTTATATAAAAAGCCAGTCACAGAGCCAGTAATATTAACTGGAGCTCAATTAATGTTAGTCCTCTGACCTCTTTGGGAGAAGATCTAAGTTGTTTGCGGCACTATGATCCCTAGACCACAACCATGGGGATTAAAACTTGGAGAACAAGGAAGAGGCATTCAGAAAGGAATTTTGAGACTCATCTATGACAAAATCAGATAAAGAAATACAGGGATTAGAAACCATAATTAGGTGGTTGATTTGGAGATTATCTATGGATTTTCTTTTATTGCTCCAAGACAATCCTCCCCCTTATCTCTGGCTATATGATAATCAATAGTAATGAAACTATAGAGCCTTAAACTCATAAACTATGTAGTGCTATTGTTCTCAGAAAAGGTGGCAGCTTAGTATAGCTGACACAGCAGGCATCAGAGAAATAGACTTTTCAGGCACATCCATTGTGTATAAAAGGCAAGAATGAACATATAGCTAAAGATCAACTGATTAGTATTATTAAAGAAAATAAAATGTGTGTTTAGGATTGTTTAGCAAAACCAGAAAAATCTATACTAATTTAGCTAAAAGAGTCAAATGGGAGCCTGGTTTAAAATTATGCACACAACAGACAACATACACATTGCATAGTTCTAATACTGATTTTATCAAATTTATACGGTTTTAATTAGCACGTTCATATACAATAGGATTGGGAATTTAATATGCGGCTTTCTGTAAGACCAATGGTTGCTTGTGTGTTTTCTAAAAAAAAAAAATTATCATATAAATGTCTTATTTAGTTTGTCCTAAATTTCGTTCTTTGAGAGATTGCTTATGAAACCACCACTAATTGTATATTTTCATTTTTGTCATCACACCCATCCTCTTGGGTCATTAATACAGACTTTATTAAAATGAATTAAAAAGGGTGTTTTGAGCATAGAAGTTAAGGGTTTCTATAAGAGGTGGCAGACACCTTGAGTTGTCTTGAGCTCACGTGGCTATTACGTTTCTCATAACCAATATGTCAAACAATGCACAAGAGTTAATGTCTTTCTGTACAAACAAACAAAAAAACAACAAATAAAAGCACCCATAATGATCCCAAGAGAAGCTGGGGAGAAAAAAAAACAACAGAAAAAGGAAAATAATAAAACCAGCAATGGCGAGAGTCCCCCTGCTGTAACAGTGTCTTCTGACTGTTCACCCTGAAAGAAGAGGCAAGTAAACAAAAGCAATGTGCCTCAGGGAGTCTTGGGTGCCTTGACTGGGGTGGTCCAGTTTTATATCATTTTACAAACTGAGCAGACTAAGGACAGAAATGCACCCACGATCCTCGCTCAATCTTCCCCCAGGTTCCTGCCCACCAAGTACCAGCTAAGGTTGTTTTAACCCATTTTAGGTATAGAAAGTAACATCAGCCATTCCACAAAACAATGGAAGCCAAGAAAACGACATATTTGTACACAAACAGAACTACTTTAACTGCACAGAGAGCACAGGGCTGCCTCTGCCATGACAGGCGCCGTCCACAGAAAGAGCACTTTTATTTTATGAGTTATTCCACATAAAGAGGAGGAAAAAGATATTATGAAATGTCCACTTATGGCCAGAGGAGCCTAGTACTTGGTTTTCCTGTAACCCACCTATGAAAAAGGGCAATTCGACATTCTTAACTGTTCAGTAATAGGACATCTTTTCTCACTATGGTAACTAATGTCTTAACTGCTGCCAGGCCCTATCACTTCTTGGCAATTCAGTACTATCGCTAAATGCAAGCAGCAAAGAAAGAAAACACTAATTTGATAATAGGAACAAATAAATGAATGAATAAAAAAATTTAAAAAATTTATTACTTTAAATTTTACTCCCTCATTAACTGTGTGGCCCTGAGATCAAGCTTCATTGTCAATTAAGAATTTTCAAAGAAAACACTAAGGAATGAGAGACTGCAGTAGGTAAAAAACGCCAATACTGGGGAATTCATGCAAGCAGTAGAGTAACTGTGTCAAACACAGCAATGAAATCAAGTTAGAAGAGACCTTTGGTTGGGTTTGACTATTAGAGATTGTTGGAGACACTAGTGAGAGTCATTTTGGTGGGGTGGTGAGTGACACTTGGTGCATAGGTAACTGGTTAATTACCTTTCTAACTCTATATAAAATAGTTTCATAGTTATTTGTATAGTTAGTGGTTAAGAAGATGATTTTTCTTTAATAGCTTATTAAACAAAGAAATAAACGGTCGTAAATAAAATTAAGGGGAAGACTGTTTTTAAGCATGGAAAATAAGAAAAATCAAAACATCACACTTCTTCTACAGCCAGTTTTCCCATGATTCCCTGATTATAATCTGTTTGTAGTTTCCTGAGTTCCATGGTACCATTTCTCATCCTCTTTTCACTCTGAGCACCCACTTGGTACCAGACACTCTTCCATACCTTCTGGACACAGAAATTAATAAGACATGGCCTTTCCTCTGAAGGAGTTCAAAAAATAGATAAAATTAGCTACAATATTATGTAATAATAGGCAGTACACTCCAGGTGTTGCACTGTAGTCAAGAACCAGGTGTTATAAAGACACAGACCAAAAACCCTGTTACCATCATAACAGCCCTATAGGACAGAGTAGAACTGCCCACATAGGGTTTCCAAGGAGTGGCTGGTGGATTTGAACTGCTGACCTTTTGATTAGCAGCCAAGCACTTAACCACTGCACAGAGGAGGGTTAAATTAATGCTCTGGAGCAGGCACTGGGGGCATCAGGAAGGGCTTTACAGAGGAATCTTTTGATCTGTCTCTGTAGAGATGATAAGGTTTCTTTAAGGTGAGAAGCTGAGGGCAATGTATTCAGACTTTGGGCTTTTTATTATAGATAAAGAAAAACTGGAAGAGTGAGCAAAGTGTTAGTGGCATAAAAGTACATGGCGTATTTGAAAACTCTAAGCAGTCAAGTGTGATTGGAACATAAGGTCTGTAGGAGAAAAGGAATTGGAAAGATATTCAATTAATTGATATTTATTTAGCACATACACTGCATGAAATCATGCCAGAATTAATGTTATATGCTTTTTTTGTATTGTAACACTTTCAATCATCTCAACAGCCAGCAAATAGGTGTTATTCTCCAAATGTATATCAGGAAAGGAAGCTGAGGCATCGAGGAAGTAAACTTGATCAAGTTCACCTAGCTAAATATCAGAGCTGGGAATCAATCTTGGATCTTCTAAACGTACCCTACTTGAATTGTACCAAGCATCCCGCTAAGGACTCAAGAACTACCTCACGAGCTTTAACAAGGTCAGATAGGTTTTTAAGCCAATTTTTTTAACACATAAGGTGCATTGAGTAGCAGTACGGCCAAGTTGTTAAGGGCCCAGGCTCCACCACTTACAAGCCATGTGTGATTTGGCAAGCTACTCAGTTCTCTGGGTTTCAGTGTTCTTCCCATAAATGGGGATGATAAGAGTATAAACCTCATGGAATTGTTGCATCATATAATTTAATACATGAAGTTCACCTACAGTAATGCTTGGCTCCAAGTTAAGTCTCAGTGTATGTGATTTGTGCAGCAGGAATAGCTCCCTGATGGCACTATGGAGAGCTGATTAAAGAGGGAAGAAAAGTGGAGGCTTCAATACTCGAAAAAGAGCATAAGGAATGCTTCAACCAGGACACTGACGGTGGCATGGAGAAGTGGGCGTAGCATTGGAAGATATTTCAGATGTAAGCCCTAGAAGGAAGTGGTGACCGATAGCATTTAGAAAGCAGAGGGAGAGAAAAAAAACAAAGAAAAAATAGAAAATCACACTGAGGTGTCTAGTTTGGATGGCCAGATGAATGGTGATGCCTCAACACCTCACACTTCAACTGTTAACTTTCCTGTGGTTCAATTATCCTAGGACGCCCCTTGTTGGACGGCTGCCAGCTCTCCTCACTGGCTGGCTGCCAGCAAGTGATTCAGTGACTATTTATAGCAGAAAAAAAAATCAAATAGAAGCAAGTTCCTCCCACTGAAGCCTAGCCTAGCCTGTAGCCCTAAACTGACCTTGTTCTTAAGCCCCTTGAGTGTGAAAACAACTGAGTGGTTATCTCTCAAGCCAGCAGACAGTGTGGCTTCTTTTTAGCACCAGAGACGCTTAGAGTTATGGTGCTGGCAGGTGGTGAAAGGGGCTGTGAACACAGATCATCCACAGTTTCAGGACATTTTGGTTTCACTCAGGACAGTGCCAAAATAAAATTTTCAAAATGTGAGGAAGAGTGTTTCTTGAGAACTATTTTTTATTAACAAATAAAACTGATCAAATTTAAATTGTACATAATATCCAGAGTCCATAAGATGCTATAAAGCTTAGGTTACTGAGGAGTTTGGGGATTACTATTGTTACAATGCGTTTTGGATAGAACATGGAAATACATAAAGTTAAAATGAACACCAAGAGCAAATTCTAGGCAAGATACACTCTAAAAATTTTTCTCATTGCTGGAATTACACACACATAAAATATATTTCTATTCTAGTCTGAAAACTACCATCTGTGTCTACTTATAATCCAGGAATTAGGGGAGCTAAACACTTCATATACCACATCACTTATATAAAGCTATTACCATAAGATTTATTTTAAACTATTAAAATTTTAATGATGCTAAATTTATTCATTAAGTTATTATTAATTAGAAAGGACAAAAGGTAGCAGGATATGTACATATACAAGTTTATTTCAGAATTGGGAAAAAGACAAAGCAGGGTAACTGACCCAAATTCTAAAGGTTTCCATTTATACAAAAAGCTTCTTCATTTTATAGCCTATATATTCTTTTTTGGGGGAAAACCCTGGTGGCTACAGCTGCTAACCAAAAGGTCAGCAGTTTGAATCCACCAGGTGCTTCTTGGAAACTCTATGGGGCAGTTCTACTCTATCCTACAGGGTCGCTATGAGTCAGAATTGACTCGAAGGCAATGGGTTTTTTTAATATTCCTTTTTCTTTAAAAACAATTTCCTGAGAACGTACTGAGGTGTAGAAGATAGAAATGAACATTAGTAACTCTGTAATACAAATATCCTCCTTTGCATCTTTCCCCTGTTCCTCCAGTGCCTAATACAAAACCTTGCAGAGAGGTGGCACTTCACAGACATCTTCACCTTTACTCATGGCAACACAGCACTTGCCATGAGGTCTTTCCCCATAACTATGAGAGTACATTTAATATTGTCAAACCAAGACCTCTTCTGAGTTTAGCTAAATTAAATACTGCCTCTGGGACTTTGTACTGATCCCAGCATGACCGGCACCCTGTCTAGATCAAGAAAAGACTTCTCTCAGCCCCTTTTTATTCTTCGGTTCTTTAAGCAGCACAATGGTAGGGAAAGTAGCACTGTAAGCCTCCCATTTGTTAACAAAACTGCCTTTGTACTGTGACTGAAGGCACAATTGCAAAATATAGGAATACCGTGACTTCTAAAATTAATGCATTTAAACCATTCTTTCTTACTGAGTAAAGATCTTTATTTTTCTTGGAGAAATTTATTTTTATATTCCAAATGTTTAGAGTTGTTTGATAATTTAAAGTCAAAATCACGTATCAAAATATGTCTGAAGTAGTTTAGCACTTCAACTAGCTAGCTCTATTCCACAGTCCACCCAAACCAGATAAGCAGTAAATTCAGGGAAGACCAACTACTCTTTTCTCTTTACTATGAACATCATCTCCAAAACTATGCACTAGTTAAGAACTGAAGCATTTGCTGTTTCCCAGTCACTACTGCTAAAAAGGTATTACACTATGAAAACATATGACCGTCCTTATAAAAGCCTCAGTGTAATTGTAGTTTTTTATAATTAGTTTTATGTCAAAAGATTTACAGCTTTATCACTTCAAGTAATATTTCACAGCTGCCAAGAACAATTTATGCAATAATGACTTAAACTGCAGAATAGAATCCTCAAAGGAAAGGCTGTCAAATAGTCCTACTGCAGGTAACTTGGTTTTTTAAAAATTGATATTCTGATAAACAAGGAGTACAACTGTATCTAGTAAAATCATGGAAAAGGAGCATGGTAGGAAGAGTTGCTTCACGATGGTGACCATGCAGCTCACTGTGTACTGACAGCACCAGTATGAACTCATTGCATAGACCATGAACTTAAACTGCTTACAAAGCCTCTGAGCCCCTTTGAAAAATAAGCTTTTGGGAATAATGCCTTGTCTATATTTTTGCTATGCCAGTATGAGTGAATGGGAAAAAAAAATGGAAATAGAATATCTCAACTTTTTGTTAATTTTCTCATTGTGCTTATTATATCGCTCCTCATATTCCTATGAAATGCTAAATAAAGAATAAGGAAGGATTTTCTGCATTCACTTAAGAAACCAAGAACCTCTTAAAAGCAAACGATCTCAATAATAAAGAATTAAGGAAACTTTCAGAAGCAAACCAATGGAAATATTGATGCTTTTTTCCCTTCCTGCTTTTATAAATATAGAGTGGCTAACAGGTCTTTAATAGGCAAGACTTGGAAAGCATTTGAACTTTACAAGCTCTGACTGATTTTGCAGTTGCCATGTGAATAAAACCAATATACCCTGAAGATTCTATTCAAGGTACCTGTACCAGTAGCAAAAGCGCAACTTTATTATATTCAAAGCAAATAAGCAAGATCATATCTTCATCATCTAAAAAGGTCATTCAAACTACTCTTTTTCGCTGGGAAAAAAAAAAAGAAAAAGCTTGGCCTATCACTTCATGTTTTCCATATCAATTAAAACTAAGGAAACAGAGTTTGCCATTGACTCTAAAGGTATCCAAGTCCTTGTAAACGAAATCACATCTGAAAATGAAGCCAACAGAAATAAAATCATCACCAAATATAGATGTTTCTATCTAAACAAACTTATAAATAAGAATTCCTTGTCCAAAAATAGGGAAATTTTAATTTGTATAACCAAGCAAATCAGATAGGAAGATCTGCACTAGTTAGTCCACTAGCATCATCACTACAGATATTTTTACACTCATATTTGTGATTTCACATTAGGTGTTTTGAGATAATTTTACACACTCATATTATACAAGTTTACCAACTTTCCAAACATCACCATTCCTCTTGCAGTGTAATAAGTACGATTTCCATTTGAAAACACTGTCCAGAAAATATAGTTAGATCTATGTGATTTGGAGAGTCCAGATATTTTTAAAGTTCAATTCTGCGATTTGAAAAAAAAATTCTGAAATCGTCCCCCCCAAAAATGACCAAACATGTACCAACATTTCCTGCAGTAACCACAATATAGGCTGTATCGACATCATGTTAAAGATTCACATGGGGGAAAAAAAAAATCTCACACATTCAAGTTATTCTGAAAGTCCAGATTGTTGGCATCAGATGCACGAAAGAGATGAGTTGCATTTGGGTAGTGAGAACTTCAGTCCAAGAAATGCTTTCAAGACAACAGACCAATTAGGCTATTTCTAGTATGCCAACACTACTGATTGAAAAGTGAAAACAACATTGAAAACAACTTTAAAAACAACCTTTATGCTATTTGATAATCATATAATTGTTTTTATACCACATTAATCCAAAGTTAGACAAGTCTGTTTATTTCCAATAATACTTCGTTGCACATACACACTGAAGTTGATGTTCAGGAAAATCCAGTTATTAAGAATTGTACATTTTCAATCATGAAACATTTAATTATAAGAAAATAAAAGGAAGAATTAAACCTTATCCCTGCTGGAATTTTTCCTCTGTAGCTTACCAAATGATGAGTCATTACATGATCTAGGCTATAGCACAACACACATTTATAAAAACCATAAAAGTTTTCAAAAATCAGGATAGATACCCCTCCACCTCACTAATTTCTGTCAATCAAGAAGAAATAGATGACGATGCAATATCAACAAAATTGACTAGAGTGCATGTTTTTTAATCAGTTTGCCTTTAAGTCCTAAACTGCTAAATGCCATTAAGTGTGCACATTTGAGAATGTATATACCTTAAAATGGGTATGTCTGAATATTTTAGACACACGAGTTTAAGTATACAGTATATTTAGTGCACGCATGTCCATTAAATGTGTCTTTTTTTTAAAAAAAACTGTTATAGTTCTAATATATTTATGCCCCCAGAACAAACCTCAAAGAAGGAACAGTGCCCTTGCAGTTGAGGTATGACCTTAAAGTTTGAGATCCCAGTTATGCTGCATCTGTAAAAGTGGATACTTTTCTCCATTTCTTATTTTAGGACAAATCTTGAATTTATGAACAGCCTTTATTACTTGAACATACATTAAGTTTATTGGGTCAGTTTCAGGTGTCCCTGTAGGTCATCCTTAATCTTGTATAAAAAGAAGTGAAAGAAACAGAAGTGTTACCTATGAAATAAAGCTGAGTATCCAAGAAACACTTATGATATAACTATAGTAGTTTTAGTTTCAGATAGACAATTTTCAACAAGACTTGTTTTGCGGAATATTTTCAAATTCAAGCAAATAAAACTCAATACTTTTCTCCTAGTCTTTATAGCATGCCTTGGAAAGGGGAGATGGTATAATTAGAAGACTGATTTATGACATTTTGGACTCAGTGACATTAGGTTACTATACTTTATAAGAGTTCAGAGTACCCTTCTTCAAAGAAGACACAGTTCCTTCTAGTCCACTAATGTGAGTATCCTTACTTCTTGGATCCTAAAATACTATAAGCAAATCATATATCCACTATTTAAATAGTTGAGCCTTCTCTACATATGAACTTTCAGTAATCAGTTGTCAAAATTTCATTTCAGTGGAATCAAACGATTAAATACGAGGAAACCTAAATGGGTAAACGTTACCATTTTTGTGATAGTAGGTGACCTCCACTTTCCTCTCCTCTGATCCCAGCAGTGCTTGGGCAATTTGGGCAATATCATGCCTCTTGGTCTCAGGCCCATGGAGAAAGTCGCAGGTGCAAGGCTTCTGCATGACATCTGGCCTGGAGAACCCAGTCATCTCACAGAATCCATCGTTGCAGTAGATGATGGCACAGTTCTGCACCCTGGCATTTGCAATGATAAATTTTTTATCTGTAATAATAAAATAGTAAGACATCTTTTAAAAAGCTTTTACAAGATTTTCATAAACACTGGAACAACTTATTATGTAATAGGAGGTTTGAAATGGAGGTGCTCCCCCAAATTGCTAACTGCCCAGACCTTTAAAAGAAAAAGAAAAAAAACTTGAAACTTGAAATTAATAGCCCTAAGTGATTTTAACAAAAAGTATTAAAGAGCCACTCTTCAAATTACGAGAACATAATTTCCCAAATAGTTTAGTTTTCAAACCCTGTAGCTCTCAGGGGTTCTAACGCACACTCAGAACAAGAAGTTGGCTCTTTGATATTTCCAGAATATATTTAATTGTGAAGTAAATATTTTCAAGGCCCAAACAGTGAAACATCCTGTAGCTGTCACATTTCTCACTTCAACCTTGGTCCTTAAAGTACAACTTCCTCAAAGTAGCTATTATTCTTGGTTTTGGTTTTTCTCTATCCCTAGAAGGCATTTATAAGGCATACCACACACATGTTATTTTTAAAACTATTTTAGCTTTAGCAATGGAACAATTTCAAATTTATTAGCAGCTCGGTAATACAAAGGTTCACCTTTTTATAGTATATATTTTCCAGAAGATTACAGTATTTATACTATACAGTAAATATTGTGTTAGAATCTTTTCATTTTTACTTTGGAAGAGCCCTGAATTTTTGTATAGTGGTAGAAATTTTAATACGTAAGATTTATTAATTTTGCTCACTGATTATATTTACTATTTCCAGATAGAATGTGAAGCTGAACACACAAGTTTATTTTGTACACAAGTTACCAGATTCTTACACCATTAAATACAATACCAAACAACTGCAAAATACACAGCATAAACCGGTGTTAGTGTAGTTTTAAGAAAAGGACAAATACAAATTAGCAAGTACAGAATCTCAAACTAATGTATTTCTATAACAACAATAATTCATTCTTCATGAAAACATTGTATTTCTCTGGTGGATTTATTTATTACACTTAGATTTCTAAATTTCTAGATGGAAATTTTAAGAGGATAATAAAGGGGCAAAAATAAATCTTTTGAATAATGAGCTATTTGCATTGGGAACCAGCAGGGACCAGCGACTGCTTTTCCAAATTATCTTGCTTGGGGTATATTTGCATTGATTTAATGCAAAGTTTAGCGTCTATAAACTAAGAGCCAGCACGCTTCCCTGTCATGCCACAGCCCTGCAATTTAGTCAAGGTAAAATACAGTTTGCATAGCCATTTACATCGCTGCTACCATCTACATTCTCTTGTTCCTGTAGTGTGCTTTGCCCTGCTCCTGACTTTAAAAAAAAGTCTACAATAAAACAACCTCTAAATGTAAACCCATGTTATCCCGGTACGTTCCCTTTAAGATAGTAGAATAGTAGGACATTAAGGAGCGAGGCAGATAATGGAACAGTGGGAGAGGAGGGATCAAATTGCCTGCTATAATGGAGACCATAATCTAAAATGTAAATCAAAATTAATATCGGGGCAGAACACTCCCGCTGCCATCCGAACCTCCTGGCTCGGTTGCCCAGGGCTTAACTTGACAGAGCCTGGAGTTGCCGGTCCCCGCAGCTTGTAAGCGGCGGACGCCAAGCGCACTATCAAAGCAGAAAGCGAGGGAGAGAAAAGAAAACAAATAAACTTACTTTGCCCTTCAAATTTCCGTATGATGGTCCCCAAAAATGTGTTTTGTGGTGCCACATGCCCCCTGCGAACAGGCATGTTGACCCCGGTCTTCTGAGGAGCGCTCCCCGCGAGCTCCGGAGTTCTCCCGGGATCTCTCCTCGGCTAGAGCCCAGGCCAGCGCGCGAGCCGCTCTTTGTGGCAGAGCATCCTCTTTGGAAACCAGAAATCTCTTCCCATTAGCACCACTTTTAGACACCCGCTTTCCCCGCCGGAGTCCAATCCATTCCCCTCACCTTCGGGAGGGGGCCTTGCACCGAACTGCCGCGGGTGAGAGGCTTTGGGGGTGGGGAGAGGGAAGGAGGCGGGGTGAGGGGAGGTGGCGGGGGAGGGAAGAAGGGAGGGGACGGTGGGGGTGGGTGGGGAGAGGGGGGCGGGGAGTCACAAGGGCAATCGATCTGTTTCTCTTCTCCCAAACAGCGCCAATTTCCCGGTGCAAATGGGCTTAACCTGGCGGTTGCCCAGAGCTGTGGGAATGGTTGGGGGGATGGAAGACTTGTGAAGCTCTTGCAGGAAGGGGAGGAAGAAAAGAAAGCGGGGAGTGGGGTTGACGTTTCTATCCCCGCCCTCTCCCCCTGCACACACACACACACACACACCACACACACACACACACACACACACACACACACACACACGCTCCCTTTATCCCGAGAGCTTGGAGCTTGGGCGCCGCCACAGCTCGGATTACTCAAGCGTGCTTTAGCGGAAGCCAGCCAAGAAATCTCCAAAACTCAGTGACAAACAGCTTCTCTGGGAAGGTGATCTACCCGGCCCCCAGCTACAGGGCCAGTCTCTGAGCTCCTCACGCCGCAATAGCTAAAACACCCTTAGCTGCAAAGAAAAGACAGGTGGGAAAACTGGACCCCAGTGAGATGGCCCTCAGGAGGTTGTGAGGATTGAGGATGAGCCACACAAGGGTGAAGGTTAAGCCTCAGGATGCAGCCCGGATCCCTGGCCTTGCAGGGGTGGGCACTGAAGCCGGGACTGAACTGACACGCCGATCCTGCCCAGAGCCGCGCGGCGCCTTGGAAAGACTGAAAGCTGCGGGAGCTGCTGAGCAAGCCTGGCTTCACTGCTGGAGCCACTGAGGAGTTGAAGGTTGGGGGTAACTGGGTCTCCAGGTGTTGGAGGCTACAAGAAAGAGAAGAAGGCCAAAAACCGTAGGAGAGACTGATAGGAAACAAGGGTAGACCTCGAAACCGGGGAGGTTGGGAACAGGGGAAAGGAACAAAAAAAGATGGGTGGGGCTCAGAGTTACCAGCCTTGGTGGGACCTCCCATGCCACTCTTCTCCTCTTCCACCAGTCTGCTCTCTTCCACCATCTCTCAGGCATTATCTTGTTTAGGATAGGGAATGTCTCAGGGGCAGAATAGCGTCCTCTTAGGTCTTGCTTTTCAGAGCCTCCAAACCTGGTAATCATATGGTGTACACTTCTGTCCAAATAGTCCTTCTGGGAACTTAGGAAATCAAATGTGACCAAGCCATGAGAGTAAAGAATGTTTTCTAAGTTATTTCTGTAGTTTTTTTTTTTCCCTTGCTTTTCTTCCTTTCATTTACATTATCTCCTCCTTGAACTTAATGGTTTGTCACACTCCCTGCTCCTTACTCTAAATGGAATTTGCCACCACTACAACCTACAGAAGTAGAATATGGACAAGATTTCTTATCTCCAGCTGGCAATGCAGATCCAGAGATCCCACTTAAACCATGTAACTGCATGATAGAGTTTTGGGGGTTCTTGTTGCCCATTATCCTGCTTTGCCTGTGCCTTGAGTCAGCATGTTCATATTTTCTCAGTTACAGCCTTAAATCTTTATTGAAGAAGAGAAAGCAGGACTTCAGAGGAGGGACAGGAAGGGTTAGATTAGGAAGGGTGAATCATGTGGATTACAATAAATGATAAAATAAAGGAAACAACTTTTCTTTCACTATCCAGAAAACCCAAACAACAACAAAATCCAAACAAAAAATGAAGCAAGTCTTACTCTTCATATAAGAGTAGTGAAAATAATCAGAAACAGAAGACATTGCCTAAGAATGTTGATTTTCTGGTTAATTAGCCGTACTTTATAAAAAAGCAATGTATGACAGCCCCCAGGCTTTTATCTTAGGTTGAGCTTCCTGAATCTGTACGGTTCCCTCTCCCGTAGTTTAAAATGCCACTCTCCTCCAAAGTACCGCTGTATTTTTTTTTTTTTCTTTATAAGTAGATCATTCCGTCATTCTGTTCGCTAGCCACAGCTGGGTTTGCAAGACGCCGGAGTTCCTTTTCCAGGTGCTGAATGCGCGGAGCTATCCGTGGTGCTGACTCTGACTCTCTGTCTACGTTCAGCCACAGACAATAGAACTGCAAACTCAGGCAAGTGGCCCTGAGATATTCATATACACCAGTTGTCTTCACCAGACACCCACAGAAACGCAGATCCATATTTGCACCCCGTTTCTACAACATTTTCCTTTCCTGTTTAGTGACTGAACTGAATCCAAGCTCATCTCCCTCTCAAAATATATCAAGGATTCCAGAGAAAATTGAACAAACTACATGTAGAAACCAACCCAAACCCTTTGTGGTAATTACAAGTCACTGTAATTAAGGTTTAATATACACTATAAAGGCATAATGGTACAACAGTAAATTAAGCCAAGGTCAGATGGCTACTATTTCTTTACTTTTGCTTTTTTAATCGCATGCAAACTCAGTGAATGGATACTGCATATAAGAGAAACGGGAGTTTCCAAATACAGTTTGATACACAATATCTATCTGTCATATGACAAGTTGTATTGACAAGCAGAAGGAACAGTGCATAATATCTTCAGTTATGAGCCTGATACTTTCACAGGCTATTGAGTTCAGAAACCTTTGAATTCCACTTTCCTTTTTCAAGAGGAAAAGTGGCTTGTTTCTTGAGATACTTTCCCATTCTCTACAACCTTCAGAGTGCCCTCCATTTGTTTGTTTTGGTTAATTACACACATTATGGTTAAAGTTTCATTGTCTGTATTACATATGAGCAGGCTCTGTGAGCTTCGCATTTTCTTAACTTCATTTATTTCTAAGATTAGTTCTATTAAGGATTCAGTGTAAGATCATAGAACATTCTATAACGTATGTATTGTAATTGATTGATCTGAACAGAAGATTAAAGGCATCCTGTTTCTAAATTACCCCAGTAATCGTGTTCATGCATTATACATTGGTGCAGTGGAGACAAGTACATCAATCTATATTCAGCCAGTAATAGAATCAAACCAGAGGATGGTAATCATGACTGCTTGCTGCCTGGAAAATTGCCCTCCCTCCCCCCATCATACCCACCCTCTAAGAGTGAAGTTCAGATTTTTTGTTCAGGCCAGGTTTTGTAAGTTTTTAGTATTTTTGGAGTTTTTCCATAGGCCAAATATTGAACAAAGAATAAATGTTCAATTCTTATCAAGTGTACAGTTTAATATGCCATTCAATATTACAGTTTAGTATTGTTTAATATACAAAGTACTTATAGGCAAGGATACAGAACAGATTCAGGTATATTCATTAAATTACTTAATTATCCATGTTAGTTTACAAAACCAAGTTATTTAATATTAAAATTATGTCGGAGAACTTTGAACATCATAGCACACAATAAGCACTCAATATGTTTTATACACAAAAAATTCTGTATACATGCTCACAGAATTAAAGGAGCCCTGCTTAAGAATGCTACATTAGAAATTATTCAAATCTTATACAGTATTTCAAGAATCTTTAAGGAAACAACATCAAACATTAGGGACTATTAAGGCAGCATTCTTATATTGACAGAGAAGGAAACTTTTTTAAGATCAAAAAAGCAATGTGATTTGTTTCACATTTTTGAAATGATGTAGAATATAAACCAATGAAATTAATGTGAAGTTTTATCAATTTAGCAAAATTAATTTAATGACCTGATGACCATAATGAAGCACTATAAAGGCTATTTTAATGTGGTTCTCTGTAGGGATTCTGGATCTTATCCTAACTGGGTCATGTTTAACCTAGGAAACATCTGACTTTATAGTTACAAGTTAGGCAGATTTTGGCTTATATTATGATATGTAGCTTTAAAATTTCGTAAGAGACAGAACTTTTAAGGTCATCTATTAAAACACACATTTCTGTGCTGCATGGACTAGTAGAAAAAGGAGGGGGGAAAAACTGGGTTCTAACCTGAAATTGTCATTTATAGCAGAAACTAATGAAAAAAAATAGTTAAGTTGTTTTTTTTTTTTTTCCCATAGCTTCACTTCTAAAACCAGTATAACAATCTCTGACTTTCGGTTTTGTGGTAAGAATAAGTTGGAAAATGTATATATAGTGCTTAGCATGAAGTCTGGTAAGTAGTGAATATTTAAACAATAGCTTCACTACAATGTAAACACTCTATATTTTTAAATAAGTAAATTGTTAACATTATTATATAGGATTTAACCCATTTAGATTAAGATTGTGCTACTGGAGTGTGTGTGAGTGTGTGGTGTGTGTCTGAGAGAGAGATGAGAAGTAAGACACAGGATGGAGTGGATGAATCATACTCTTTCAAGTGATTTGGATTAATACTAGTGACAGTTTCTAATAAGCATGTCCATTTATAAAACTGAATATTCCTTCAGAAAATCTAGATACTTTTCTGATAACATGTATTATGTTAATTTTAATGCAAATGGTCATTATTCACTTCACCTCAGGTACTTTTGTGATAACACATTCTACATATAAGTTTTTATCCAAAAGGTTATTATTTGGCTGATCTCATTGATTATATGTGAATCTTACTGTAAGAATGAGGTTTTCTCAGGGAGGAATAAGGTGTTTGTAGTCCCTTCCCTAAAACATACTACCTTTTCCTGCAGAAAAGAATTCTGTGTATTATTACATTTATCAACACACATCAGTTAGCAACCTGATTGAGCTCTTGTAATTTATGAACAAATACACTTGGAAATATAAATTTGTTAAAATAGACACAGATATCGATATCTAGGTGAAGATTTGATAGGGTGCAATAATAAGGCTGTTTTAGGAGATGACTTCTTTACTGAACTTAATAATTTAGCACATGAGTCAAAAAATGAGCCAATTGCTACATATTACTTTTTTGAAGCCTAAGATAGTGTACAAAACTTCTTTTATAACAGTAGACTTTAAAATTATTTCTTGGTTGATATACCCAAACCAATTGTTTCTTGGTTAACATATTGTTATCACCATCCAGATTAATTAATTTATTGAATTCGCTAAGTCTAAATTGATTGGTCTTTGCAATATTGTGGTAATACCTATGGTTTTATAGAATTACATTAATTTTTTTTTCCTGGAATAAATGCTCTTTGGTTATTTTTTAAATGATATGGAGAAAGTGTCTGTATAATTACGGGTAGGTTCCCCCCCCCCCATAGAAAGGCTATATTTAAGCAAATCTGTACACTGGGAAACAGAACTTTCCTAAATTTAAATAATGTGGAAACACACAATTTGGGCTTCCACATTTGTTCATGATGGATAATGAGATCAGGATTTAACTTCTGACTTTTAGTAAATATGTAATGGGCAAAATATTGAAAACAATTTTGTTCAGACATTGGACAACAGTCAGTGTAGGACAGTGTTTCCTGAGAGACAGGGAAAAACAAGGTGAGCCCTCCCATTCCTCCAGCTTATTGTCTAGAGAGTACTTCCAGACTAATGACCAGGGAGTGGGAATTAGCTCAATAGAATGAATTGAGGAAACAAAGTTTTGAGCTTACGGAAATAAAGGCAGCTATAATTTTATAGGACAGAATCCTGGAGAGGAGAGAATTGCACAGAAAGAGAGGTCAAGTTATTGTCATAAGTGTCAGCTTGAGTTTTTGTCTGAGTACTGATCTGCACATGCGTGTGAGGAAACTATTCAAGCCCACAGAAATTAAAACAGAAAAGGATTTTTCAGAACACTTATCAAAGCTCATAAAGGACTGGGAATAATTTTTACCCTTATTGTATAGGGTGAGAAAGCTACTAATGCACAGGGTTCACAAGGTTATTGCATTAATATGGGGCAAAATTAGATCTTAGCTAGATATTGCCCTATGAAATTTCAGAAGCAAGTCTCTAAATGATCATACTGATGTGCTAAATATGTCTCAAATTGATAAAGGCCAGATATACTTAAAGGAATAGAATAGAATTCAACAACACAAGATGTAAAACTAATAGCATCCAGAATCCAACCAAAAGTTAGCAGGTGCAAAAAAAAAAAAAAAAGCAGTTAAACATGTATATTGTTAAATTTCCAAATATTTGGTCATTTCTCATATGTTTTTATTTCAGATGCAGGTTCTTCTTTGTAAGGAATTTATCTTTTTAAATTATGACTGTTTTTAAGATTTTTATCTCTATCACAGGTTATCATCAATTTGATAATGTTTTGTTTTTATGTAGAAAAATCAATCAAAAGAAACAGAAACAAGAAGGACACAGATGATTTCATTACCAGAGAAGGACATTACAACAACCATTATAAATACACAACACAGTTTCAAAAAAGTTGAGAAATACATGAACTTTCCAAGGAAAAAAGTGAAAGATTAAAATATATATATATATATATACCCAAACCAAACATGTAGATATGATGCATATAACATCTAAAGTGAAAAATGCACTGGATGAGTTTAAAAGCAATTAGAAATTATAAATAATAAGATAAAATCAAGGACAGAACAATGAAAATTTGCCAAAATGAAATACAGAATAAAAAAAAAAAAAAGACACTTTAAAAAGAAAAAGAACAGCATTTGTGACCTGTAGAACAATATCAAGTGGTCTAACAAACATATAATTGGAGGAGGTCCCAGAGGGCTAAATGAGATGAGTCAGGACAAGAATACTTTTTGAAAAAGCTAATGGCTGAAATTTTCTAAATTTGATTAAACCCAGATATCCACTAAATTCAACAAAGCCCAAGCAGAGGAAAAATAAAACTATACCACTACACAACATTATCAAGTTGATTATAACTTGTGATAGAGATTAAAAATCTTAAAAGCAGGCATAATTAAAAAAAAAATACATTCCATACAAAGGCGAATCTTCGTCAGAAATAAAAAATAAAAACATGAAAAATGCCCAAATATTTGGAACTTTAACAATATACAGCCTTGGGTTAACGTGATGGAGAATTTATGCATTAACTTCACTAGACTATACAAAAACTACCAAACCCATTGCTATCAAGTCAATTCTGACTCAAGGCAATCCTATAGGACAGAGTAGAACTGCCCCATAGGGTTTCCAAAGCTATAATTTTTACAGGAGAAGATTGCCACCTTTTAGTTAAAAGATGAGCATCTAATCCACCAGAGCTCCTTGGCTAGGCTATAGTACAGTTATTAAAACACTAACCTAGGTGTTCCTGTGAAAGTGTTTTGTAGATGTGATTAATATCTGTGACCAGTTTACCGTAAGTAAGAAATATCATCCTAGGTAATCTGGGTGGGCCTGGTTCAATCAGTTGGAAGAACTTAAAAAGCAGAATTGAGTATTCCCTGAAGAGAAAGAAATTCTACCCGTGGACTGCGTTTTTAACTGCAGCCTGCCTTTTTCTGCTTTACAGATTTAGGACTTGCCTAGCCATTCCCCACAATCATGTAAGCCAGTTCTTCACAATATCTATCTATTTATCTATCTATCTATCTATCTGTCTGTCTGTCTGTCTGTCTATCTATCTATCTATCATCTATCTATCTATCTATCCACCTATCATCTATCTATCTATCTAGGTAGCTATCTAGCTATCTAGGTAGCTATCCATCTAGCTATCATCTATCTAGCTATCTATCTATCTATCATCTATCTATCTATCATCTGTCTATATCATCTATCTATCTATCTATCTATCTATCTATCTATCTATCTATCTATCTATCTATCTGTCTATCTATCATCTATCTATCACTATCTAATCTATTTGTCTGTCTGAAAGGAGCCCTGGTAGTGCCGTGGATGGATAAGCACTCAGCTACTAACAGAAAATTAGGTGATTCAAACCCACCAGCCCCTCTATGGGAGAAAGATGTGGCAGTCTGTTTATCTACCTATCTACATACTTCTGGTTTTGATTCTTTGGTGTAATCTGACTGATACCATCAAAGAAGAAATCACAGGTAAGATTAGAAGGTATTTGAACTGAGTAAAAAAGAAAAATGTGACATATGAAATTTATGATGTGCAACTAAAGTACAGCTTAAGGTGCAGTTATATCACTAAAATACTTTTATTTAAGAAATAAGGACAACAGAGCAATAATCTAAGCTTCTAATTTAAGAAATTAGAGAAAAAAATAGCAAAAAAAAAAACCCACAAATTATTTATAGGAGGAAAATAGATAACAATAAGAGCAGAAATAATGAAACAGAAAAGAGAAAAAAATATAAAGAAAATCAATGAAAACAATAGCCAGTTGATTGAAAAGATCAGTAAAAGTGATAAACATCTAACCAAATGGATTACAAGAAAAAGAGGGAAACACAAATTATCAATATTAGGAAAGAAGGAGGAATCAATGCTCCAGATCCTACAGACATTTAAAAAGTAATCAACAAATACTGTGAAAACTTTATCAAGAAATTTACCAAAAAGATTAAATGCACACATCCTTGAAAGACATAAATTACCAAAGCTCACTCAGGAAGAAATAGATAAGTTGAATGGTCCCATATCTATTAAAGAAATGGAATTTTTGGTTAAAAACTGTCCTACAAAGAAAGTTCTCATCTCAGTGGGCTTCCACTGATGAATTCTACCAAATCTGTAAGGGAAGAATAATATGAATTCTAAACAATACACAAATGCTGAATGAACTCACCAGGTAACCAAAATGTTGGAGATTTGAGTCCACCCAGAGATGCCTCACAAGAAAGGCCTATGGGTCGACTTCTGAAAAATTAGCCTCTGAAAACTCTATCAAGCACAGTTCTACTCTAACACTACTGGGGCCACCGTGAGTTGGAATTGACTCAACAGCAATTTTTTTTAATTATTATTTATTTTTATTTTTTTTTTACTACTACACAATTTGATAGCTATTTAAAAAGTACAAGGAAAAATCCACACCAGCACTCCTGTCTTAGTTACCTAGTGCTGCTATAACAGAAATACCACGAGCGAATGGCTTTTACAAGCAGGAATTTATTTTCTCACAATTTAGAAGCCTAGAAGTCTGACTAAAGGTGCCTGCTCTAGAGGAAGGCTTTCTCTCTCTCTCAGTTCTGGAGGAAGGTCCTTGTCTACTCTGAGCTGCTGCTCCTGGGTGATCTTCATGTGGCTTGGTATTCTCTTTTCCCCTATCTCTGCTTCTTTTGCTTCCTTGTTTAATCTCTTTTATATCTCAAAAGAGATTTATTTATGACACATGTTACATTAATCCTGTGTCATTAACGTAACAAAGAAAACCTATTCCCAAATGAGATTAAAGCCACAGATATAGGGGTTAGGGTTTACAACACAGGTTTTTTTTTGGGGGGGGGACAAAATTCAATCTATAAGAACTCCTAACCCACATAACATAAAAGAACAATCTTATTTCAAAGTATCACTAACAATCCACTTCTAAATTAACATAGGCATGCTTTGTTCAGGTTGATATACAATTATTTAAAAAAAAAACAATTATTTAAAGCGTAGGTTTAATACTATAACAGCATCTAGAAATAATCTACTACAAACTAACATCCATCTTAATGACATTCTAAAGAATGATACATATATATTCAAGTGAAATACTTGTTGACAACATAAAATCAATTACATCTTGAAACTGCTAAATTAAAATACACATGACGAATTAAGTAGCATGTGCTTGACTACAAATTTAAGATAATCATAGTTATAAGTGGTAGTTGTTGGCCCAAACAGTAAAATCCAGGGCTTATTCATCAACTATATGTACATTAATATTTGTTTTTGGTATCCTATCCTCTTCAACCTCCTGTTCACTGACTTTGAAGAGATCTTCTCACTCACGGAGTAGGGCGGGCAGGTAAGGGAACAAGGACTGTTGTCTCCCTCAGCTCAGTTTTATAGCTAAGGAAGTTGAAATTGAGAGGAGATTTGCTTCAGGTCACAACATGAGTTCAGTTCAGTTCATTTCCAGCCTTGTAACTAATACTTGAATCACATGTCCCTCCTAACTGTTAAAACATACTCCCTCTTCCAAATCTGTTAAATTTCTAAATTTGATAACTAATTTGAATGTTTCTTTTTAACCAACACTGCATATCTAAACCATACTGCAAATTCAAGCACATTTTAGTAATGACTTACAGCACTGTGGGTCTTAAAATTCCTTGAGATGTTTTTACCCAATGTGGACATATTTAATCTTTTCAAAGGCAGATCTCCATTCCTTCTCTAATTGTCCTAACTGAATATTTTGTCTCTCGTTGAACAAATATAATTATGACATTGTATCATACTAAAATTTTATTTCAAGCCATCTGCATTAAATTCTTTTGCTGAATACTGTTAACATATTTTATACAGGGACTTAATCTAAATAAAGAAACTGTGGTCTCTGCTTTCCACTGAATTAGTCATTAACATTGTTATTAGCCCTAGATAGAATTAAGCATTGGAAATAATTCTCATCTACTACACACATTCTTCCTACTGTTTTTACTGCACACGTTCTTCCTACTGTATTCTAAAGATTTAATTTCTTACCATTTTTAATCTAAATTATTATTTCATAGCATAATCCTACATACCAGCAAAAAATACTGGATCATTTTCCCTGGCAGATCATTTTTCACTGTCATTTCTCATTATGCTGTCAACCATAATCTATAGCATGAATTCAGGTCAGGAATTCTACTTTCAATTCTTTTTACTTTTGTTTCATGATATTTTGTCATGCACCATTATGGGCTGAAATGGGGTTTCTTAAACCTTATCCTGACAGACACTACATTGTGAAACATGTTAAAAATAAAACTAGGAGAATGAAGCATCATAAGATGGGAATTCTTTGCTCTAAAGATTGTTTAAATGGTCCATGAGAGATATCACCTAAGGCATTATTTTATTCACCAGTGGCATGGGTAGTGTTGAATAAGTTTCTGTAAAAATAATTCAGGATAGGCCTAGCATCTGTCACCTTTACAAAGATGTTCTAACATTGGTATCAGTTAGACATTGGAACTCTCCTAGTGAAGTTCAAATTTTCTCATTGGCTTCGATATGCAACACGATGTGGAAGTGGTGAAGGAGGCAGTTGTTCCTTTATGATTGGATTTAAAGTGTATCTGCTAGGATAGCACTTGACGCACACAACATAAAACTCTGTACTAAAGTGACTGAATCAGATATGGTCTTACGCCATAAAAAGTCCTTGTTAGGGAGTGCTAGGCAGGTATGATAGCTCAAGGGTATCTCTCATCAGAGACACAGAATTGCTGGGTCTTCTGTTTTACTATTTTTCTCATATTTGTTTCTTCATTGTTGCAAAATGGCTACTGCACCTCCTGGTCTCTGATTGACATTCTAGGCAGGATGAGTTAAGGCAAGGAGAAAAAAGAGGCAAAAGGGCAGAAAACGGTATAGAAACTGAATCCGTCCCTGTTAAAGATTGAATTATGTCCAAAAAAACCCTATATTTGTAGATCTAATCCCATTTGAGAATAAGCTTTTCTTTGTTGGTTAATGAGGCCATATTAGTGTCAGGTGTGTCTTAAACCAATCACTTTTGAGATATAAGAAGAACAGATTAGGCAAAGCAGCGGAGCACAAATGGAAAAAGATTGGTACCACGTGGAGATCACCTAGAAACCCAGGAAGAGAAGCTAAAAGACAAGAATTTTCTGCCAGAGCAGACAGAGCATTTCCCCAGGACCAGCCCCCTGAATTCAGACTTCTAGCCTCCTCACATTGCCATTGAGTCGACTCCGACTCATAGTGACCCTATAAGGACAGAGTAGAACTGCCTCATAGGGTTTTCAAGGCTGTAATCTCTAGCAGACTGCCACATCTTTCTCCCAATGAGTGGCTGGTGGGTTCTAACTGCCAATCTTTCAGTTAGTAGCTGACAGCTTAACCACTGCACAACCAGGTCTTCTTTTCTAGCCTCCTAAACTGTGAGAAAATAATTTCCATTCATTAAAGCCACCCACTTGAGTTTTTCTCCTATAGCAACACAGAGAAACTAAGACAAGAGTCTTCTCAAAAGTTCATCATGGTACCAGTACTTGTTGAAATCTTTGTATAAAGATCATACATTTTGAAGTAGGCTACAGTATAAATGTGCTGTTGGTTAAAGCTACCCACTTGCGATATTTCTATTGTCACTTAAGACAGCCCTTTACCCCTCCCCCCCATTTTTTTTCTAAGTCCGGAAAGCCTTTGTATTCTCAGTAATCCCACCTGGCAGACATCCTGTAAAACTCCTTGACCAGAATTATACATCATGGCCACCCTCAACTGGAAGTGACTAAAGAGCACTCTATGTGAGGATTGGACAGGCAACCAACAGTGTCTGTCGTAGAGGCTCACTAGGAAAGACCTCATTCTTCCTCTTTCTCATTAACAATAAAAATCTTTTTATTCCTCTCTGACCAATGCAAAGCCCCTCCCCAAAATATACACATGCTCAGGATATGCAACATCCCCATTCTACATTCTTTCTCACATAACTACAAAAAGTAAACACTCAAACAAACGTTTGTATGCGATGTTTAGGGACAGAATACGTTTCAGAATCCCTTAGATTTCCAATGTTTAAATCAAAAATGTAATTGCTAATAGCCAAATTTAAGGGATAGAGGAGGAAATCATTTGGAGAAAATCTTATCTTTCCAATGTTCCTCAAATCATGTTACCTTAAGGTTCAAATCACACACATGCATGCACACGCACATGAACACACAAATACAGGACTACTTCTCACTGAGATTATGAGTTCCAAATAGTTCCACTTCCTTTCATCCTGGCTATGTTATGCAAAATTAGTAAACGATTTGCTCCTACTCTCACCACAGCTCAATGTCAAAATTTAATTCGTCAAGGGTCAGTGACATGGTGACTCCACTGACATAACAAGTATTTTTGCTGTTTTGACAATCATGCTATTAACTGAACATGACTGGATATGTAGTCAGTGTTTAGACCGTGTCCCTCATCCAAATATGTTGAAGCCCTAAGCCTTGTACTTGTGAATTTAACTTTGCTTGTAAATAGAGTTTTTCTTATGTTATCAGTTAAATGAAAGGAAGTCACACCAACCCTTCTGAGTGGTGTTTTCTAAATGGAGGAACAAATACTGAGAGGAAGTCATAGGAGGGGAAGACAACATGTGAGGATCCGCCTATAAATCAAGGAATGCAAAGAAATAACCACCTGGGGCTACCATAGGTTGAGACAGACAAGGAAATACCTTCCCCTAGAACTGACAGAGGGAGAGTATAGCTCTGCCAATGGCCAGAATTTGGACTTCTAGACTCCGGAACTGTGAGAAAATAAATTCTGTTATTTGAAGCCACCCACTTTGTGGTATTTTGTTATGGCAGCCCAAAGAAACAGATTCAATTAAAGTTATAAAGCACATTTGCATATTCCTACAGTAGCTTGTTGAGAGAGAATAACCGGGCAGCATGTCACTATAATTTTAGTTGATTTAAGCTTTAAAATTTGCAAAGATATATGCTGTAACAGTTTTCCCTGCTTCCACTTTTTTGTTTTTATAATTTAGTTAGTAGAATCGTAGCTACATTATTTCCAAAAAAGTAGCTTATAAATGTGCAGAAATTATTCATGGAAGATTTCTCATACTTAGGACATTGGACACATACCAGCATATTTCAAAATACAAATAAAATTTTAAGTAATTTATTGTATTGTAATTCATTGTATTGTTTGAAGCAGGATCACATTAAATTAGAGCAGGAGTTAAAATATATAGTACATGTAAGTATTTATCTTAACATCTTTACAGTTTATAAATATACATCTAAATAACCCAAAGCCAAACCCAGTGCTGTGGAGACAAATCTGACTCATAGCAACCCTATAGGACAGAGTAGAACTGCCCCATACAGTTTCCAAGGAGTGCCTGGCAGATTTGAACTGCTGACCTTTTGGTTAGCAGCCATAGCACTTAACCACTACACCACCATCAATTTAAAACATCAATTATTTAGCTTAATGTACCTTCTATAATTGAGCATTGAAGTTAGCTTTACACCCTAGAACATTCGAGGGGAAAAGGCAAATATGATATACTATGTACTTTTTATTGTTTGAGAGATAATTCAGTATTTCAAGGGAAACCAATATTAATTGGATATTCTAAAGTTAATTTATTATGTGATTATTTATAGGAAAAGCATTGAACAAAACAAATTTTTAAATAATTCAATAAATATTTGTAAGCATAATTCCAAACAAGGCAATGTGCTCAGTATTAGAAGGTACAGAAAGACACACAGAGAATTTACAACCAGCAAGGAAAAAATACATGATCACAAGTAATAGTAGGAAGCAAATGTTAAGGTCTGTCACAGAAACACATACAAAGATAAAACAACCCCAAACAAAACCCACTGCCGTTGAGTCGATTCCAACTCATAGCGACCCTATAGGACAGAGTAGAACTGCCCAGTAGAGTTTCCAAGGAGCGCCTGGCAGATCTGAGCTGCCGACATTTTGGTTAGCAGTTGTAGCACTTAACCACCATGCCACCAGGGCTTCAGAAAGATAAAAGAAGGAAAGTTAAATTCTGGTCTAAGGATGAAGGAACAAACACTTGAAGGATTAATAGAGATTTTTCATAGAGGGGAAAAGGTTTTTATTTCCTTAAATATATATAATTTCATATTTTATCAAATTAATTGTCAATGGTTAAGGTTGTATGTCAACTCGACCAGGCCAGAATTCTCAGTGGTTTGGTAGTTACAATGTAATGATGGAATCACCTCCATTATGAGATATATTATAAGCAGCCAATCAGTTGAAAGGAAGATTCCTTCATGGGTGTGACCTTCATCCAATATAGGTAGACTTTCTGAAAAAGCTTGCTGGCTTTTGCTTGCTCTGGATCCTGTAGCTGGCTCCTATTCTTCTGACTTCCAGTTATTGGAACCTGAGCTAGCAGCTTACCTGCTGATCTTGGAATTTGTCAACCTCTTTTACAGTCTGAGAGCCGGCAGCCTGCCGTCTTACCAGACAACCTTAGAATTCATCGGCCTCTGCAGCCTGTGAGCCAGAGGCCTGCTGTCTCTGTCCGACCTGCTGATCTTTGATTCACCAGCCTCTGCAGCTACATCAGTCAGAAGAAGCCTCCAGCCTAACCCATGGACTTCAGACTTTCCAGCCTCTACAACCATGTGAATCATTTCCTTGGTATAAATCTCTCTCTCTCTCTATGTGTGTGTGCTTCACCGGCTTTGCTTCTCTAGAGAACCCAGCCCAAGACTTTGGTACCAAGAGTGGTGCTTGAGAAACACAATTATAAGGATGAGTTTTCTAAATTGGTTCTCAAGTCTGGTTTGTCTTAAAGTTGTTGAGGACTCTGCTTCCAGTAGTAAAGAGGGCACTTCTGAAGTGGCATAAGGTGGCAATAGAAACACACAAAATATCACCACCAATAGATCAGGTATTGGTGAAAGGCAAGGATCTGAGTGATTGCATGTTTGATTCCTTTCTACTATTTTGTCAGATTGAGAGGTATAAGGAAGCTGATTGATCCTACTTTTGCTAGACAGAGCGTTGAAAGAAAGAGATGAGCTCAGAGCTCACAGCTCAAGCACCGCATAAACAACCTCAAAGTTTCCAATTATGCCTTGAAAGAAAGCCTTATTTCTTGTAGTAACAGAGTTGATATTGCCAAAAACCAAACCCGGAGTCTTATCATAACAGTGGCTGAATTACAATGCCAATTAAATTCCCAGCCTCAAATGGTATCTGAAGTTAAAGTGAGGGCATTGATTGGGAAGAAATAGGACCCTGAAACTTGGGATGGGGTCATAAGAGCAGATAATCAGAAAGTTGGGAACACTGAGCCCCTAAACTCCATTAAATCACTCCTGCCAACAGAGCCTTTGGGCCAACAGAACCTGCTCTCTCACTCCCATCTGAAGAAATTACTCCATCTTTGTCTGCTTAGTCACTCTCCCCAGTAAAACTATTAACCCCTCCACTCCCATCTGATGAGATTAACCCAGCTGTGATTGAAGAGCCTTTGTCTGAGTCACTGCCTGGGGCATCGACTGAGGCACATGCCTTACAAGACTTTGCTGAATATTCTCAGAACACATTCCCACCACCCATTTTGGCTTCTAGACATATAACTAGACTTAAGTCCCAGGAATCCCCAAAAGGTAAAGTACAAAGCACAACCCAGAAAGAAGCAATGCTACACTCCAAAAGAACTGCTTGAGTTTTCTAATATGTACAGAAACCTGAGGAATATGTGTAGGAATGGCTATGAAGAGTGTGAGATGATGGTGCAAGGAACATAAAGTTGGATCAGTCTGAGTTTATTGATATGGGCCTACTAAGCACAGATCCTTCATTCCAATTCAGTGTTTCAGCTGGAGAGGTTAGGAAAGGATCTAATAGTTTATTGGATTGGTTCACTGAAGCATAAATTAAGCAGTGATCCACTCTAAATCAAGCTGAATTGCCAGACATGCCTTGATATACTGCAGAAGAAGGTATCCAAAGGCTTAGGGAAATTGACGTATTAGAGTAGATTTGTCTGGTTAGACCCACAGATCCACACATGGAGTGCCCAGAGGACACAACTTTTACCACAACGGTGAGGAACAAATTTGTGAAGGGATCCCTAACATCCTTGAAGACTGTTGTGATTGCTATTTTATGTGAGTCAGATTTAACAGTGGGAACTGCCCTAACTGACTTAAGACACCTAACTACAATGAGGCTGATTTGACCTGGAAGTGGTAGAGGGCAAGTGGCAGCACTCAATCAACAAAGACAAGAAGTGCATGATTACTGTAATGGACAGCAGAGTCAAAGCAGTAATCAGAATAGTCTGAAATGTATGGACTTACAGGGTTGGCTACTTAGTCATGGTGTTCCTAGGAGTGGAAAAGATCAAAAATCTATTAAATATTTACTTGATCTGTACAAGTGGAAGATTCTAGGTCAAGTGAACAGCAGTCTAATTTGAATCATCATAATAGAGAATCACAGCCCCTCAGTCAAACTGTAGACTTGAGCGAGTTTAAAGACCCACCACCCCTTGAATGAAGGAGAAGACAACTCCCCTTGAGGAAGGGTCCCACTACACTGCCAAGATTTTAAAAGGGTAAACAGTCTTTTATGAGATTGACTTGTCGTTGGTGAAAAGGAAATAATTAGATTTTTGGAGATTACTGGATAGTGGCTCTGAACTGACACTAATTCCAGGAGACCCAAAACATCACTGTGGCCCAGCACTCAGAATGGAGGTGGATGGAGATCAGGTTATTGATGGAATCTTAGCTCAGGTTCAGCTCACAGTGGGTCCAGTGGGTCTCTGAACTCTTCTTGTAGTGATTTCTCCAGTTCCAGAGTGCATGATTGGGATAGATACACTCAGCAACTCTCAGAACCCCGACATCGGAACCTTGATAAGTGGAGTTAGGGCTATTATGGTAGGAAAACCCAAGTGAAAGCCATTAGAACTGCTCCTACCTCAAAAAATAGTAAACCAAAAGGAATACCGCATTCCTGGGGGATTGCCAAGATCATCACCACCATAAAGAGCTTGAAGGATGCAAGGGTGGTGACTCCCTCCACATCCCCGTTCAACTTGCCTATTCGGCCTGTGCAAAAAACAGATGGATCTTGGAGAATAAAGGTGGATTATCAAAAACTTAGCCAGGTGACTCAAATTGCAGCTGCTGTTCCAGATGTGGTTTCACTGCTTGGGCAAATTAATACATCTCCTGGTACCTGGTGTGCAGCTATTGATCTAGGTAGTGCCTGTTTTTCCATATCTGTTTCAAAAGATCACCAGAAGCAGTTTGCTTTTGGCTGACAAGGCCAGTAATATACCTTTACTGCTCTACCTCAGGATATATCAACTCCCTAGCCCTATATCATAATTTAGTCCACAGGGAACTTGATCGCCTTTCCCTTCCACAAGGCATCACACTTGTCCATTATGTTGATGACATTATGCTGATTGGACCTAGTAAGGAAGAAGTGTCAGTGACTCTGGACTCATTGGTAAAACATTTGCATGCTAGAGGGTGGGAAAGTAATCCAACAAAAATTCAGGCACCTTTCACTTCAATGAAATTCTAGGGGTCCAGCAGTGTGGTGCATGTCGACATATTCCTTCTAAAGTGACATATAAATTATTGCATCTGGCCCCTCCCACAACTAAAAAGGAGGCACAATACCTGGTGGGCCTCTTTGGGTTTTGGAGACATTAGGACACTATTTATCACCTTCTTCCACATAAGTCTCTGCTCTAATTAGATGATGATGATGTTTCAGGTCCCTAGATATCAATGTCAACCTGGAACCTGTGTCCAAAAGTCCTCAAAAATTTGGGGCATACCTCTTTTCCCAATGGATGATATCTTAGTTTCCTAATGCTGCTGTAACAGAAATACCACAAGTGGGTGGTTTTAAAGATTAAAAATTTATTTTGTCACAGTTTGGGAGGCCAGAAGTCCAAATTCAGAGTGTAACTCTAGGGCAAGGTCTTTCTATGTGTATTTCAGATATTAGTAGCTGGCAATCATTGTAGATTGATCTGCCTTGTAGACTGATTTGCCTTGTAGATTTATCTGCCTCCACTGTCATCAGATAGCTTCTATCTTGCCCCATGTATGCTTGTTTGTCTCTGTGTCTATACTGCTCTTTATATCATCTAATTAGAAGTGATTAAGTTTAGGACACATCTTAGACAGATATTGCCTAATTAAACATGACAAAGAAAACACTGTTCCCAAAAGGGATTACATCCACAGGTAAAGGGGTTAGAATTCCAACACATATTTTGGGGGACACAACTCAGTTCATAACAGATGGTTACTTGAGTAGATTTCTACATGTCTCTTAAGGAAAGATTGTATATACCTCCCGTGGTCATAGGGACCCAGTTTTTCCTCTAGGTAATGGATTTGGGGTCTGAGAACTGGCCCACATTCAGAAACAAAAACTGGGTGAGGATTATTATGACCTCTTATTTGTAGGTATCAGGCTGTCCTCAGTCTCCTGGACATTCATTCTTGTGTAAATTGAACAATATTGTTGTTAGCTATCCATTTATCTGTTAATCATCTCCTTAATTCTCTGCATGTCAGGTCCCTCAACTGTCACTCTAATCTGTGTGGCATGTTCTAAAACACAAATAGAAGAAGGTCCACAGAATTTTTATTTATACAGTCAAACTAAAAGCAACCCAAATATATCTTATGGGTAAATGGACAAATAAACTGTGGCATATTAACACAATGGAATAATATTAACTGAATATTAATTCATTACTTCATTAATATTAAATGAACTATAACCACAGGAAGTCATATGAATGAGTCTCACAAACATAACATAGTTTGAAACGTTGGGACAAAAACAACATTTATTTTACAATTTCATTAGTATGTTTTATGTACAATGAACATGTATTTATGTAACTAATTTTCATGTTTATGCATACATGCTTAAGTAGTTAATCTAGAAAAGAAAAGAAATGTTCATCATAAAATTCAGAATGGTGGTTATCTTTTGTAGGAGGGAAGGGTAGGCATTGTGAAGTGACAAGAAGGAGCTCTGGGTGCGGACATGTTCTGTCTTCTTGACCTGTGGGGTGTTAACAGGGATGTTTCCCTGTTACAAAATCATGAGACTGTACAACCTCATTTAATGTATTTTCTACAAGGATTTCCAATCAAAGTGCTAAAATGTCTTTACAACCAAGTTGAAGGAATATCGCTCTTGACCTTTTTAACTGAAATTTTTTGTGTTCAATTTTCAAATTCTGTCTTTTTATTATTAAGGCTGAATCACATTGAAACCTGTTTTACTTCAGCAATTGGTTATATGAAATGCTTTCTTTTACATCCTAGGTCATAATATCCACTTAGGCCTAGAGGTAATATGCTTTCTGAGTATTTTAAAACCAACATCCAGGCAAAAGAATTGGAATTTTTTTCTTATTACAAGCTGTAGTTGTGCTGCAAGTTGAGTTTTAAAGAATGGAGCAATGGTTTGATAAATAATTTTCTCATGGAAAATGGATATTAAGGAATAGCTTGTGTTTTTTTTTTTTAAAATAGAACATCCCCTTATTCTTTATTTCATCCCGTAGCTTATTAAACAGCCATTTCCAAGGTTCATCAAATGGTAATTTCCATGTTTTTGTTTTTGCTTTTCTTTCATTTAGGTTGGTGTGAAAAAAACTGAGATAGTAGTGACAAAGGTCAATGTGAGTGACAAAAAGATGAGTTGGGGTCAAGACAATTATGACTAAAAATGCCAGAAGAATCTATTCTGATGCCAAACCATTCTGATAATCCCTTTACAACTGTTAGATGGAGGCTTCATATATAGGTTTTGTTTTAATTAAATAGTAGATCTTTCTGCTATTTTAGAATGGCTAACAGATGATGAGGGCAGAGGAATATGAGAGGAGAAAAATATGATGAAAACATAAGGAAATTGAATTACTTCAGTTGGCACGCAGATAACCTGGCAAGCTACCATTTGCTCATGCCTTCCAGGTGGTAGGCCCTTGGTCTCTTAACAACTGTTGCAAACAGTAGGCAAATTGCCTGTCCTAGCTATTGTTTAGAGCAGTGATTCTCAAAATTTACTATGGATTCTAATTAATTAGAGAACACTAAAATAATCCCAGTGTCCAGGATGTACTATAAGAATTAAATCAGAATCGCTGGGGGTGATATCCAGGTATCAGTAATTTTTTAAAATTACCTTTGGTGGTGCCATATGCAGCCAGATTTCAGATCTACTGGTTTAAGAGACATACTTATATTTGAAATTAAAGACTAACTAAATACTATACAGTTTTGTGCCGATGGAAACACTTAAAAAGTAATTTTTCTGTGTATTATTGTACTTAATATAACACAAAAGAATATACTAACTCAAATATATCAGTCTCACTCAGGCATCCTAGAAAACACTTTAAATATCATTAGAATCATTTCCTTGGATGATAGGGATTCTAAATGAAGACACCCTTAGATCTAATAATATTTACAATTTTATAAAATTCACAATTTCTTCATAACTATAGCAATATCGGAGCTCTGGTGGTACAGTGGTTCAGAATTTGGTTGCTAATCAAAAGGTCAGCAGTTCAAATCCACCAGCTGCTCCTTGGAAACTCCTTGGGGCAGCTCTACTCAGTCCTGTAGGTCGCTGTGTGTTGGAATTGACTCGGTGGCAATGAGGATTTACAGTAACATTCACCAGAAAAGCAGTGTGTAAAACCCTGTTGCCAATGAGTTGATTCCAACTCACTGTGACCCTATAGGACAGAATAGAACTGCCCCATAGGGTTTCCAAGGAGCAATTGGTGGATTTAAACTGCTGACCTTTTAGTTAGCAACCAAGCTTTTAACCACTGCGCCACCAGCGTGCCAGCAGTGTGTTAGGTGGTTCATATTTATTATCCCTGTTCCTACCATACTCTGACAAGATATATATTACCATTGTCATATTACAATACAATTAAAGCATTTGATAATCAAAGAGATTAAGCATCTTGCTCAAGCTCACAGAATAAGAGGCTGTATGACGATCGTCTTAGTTATCTACTGATGCTAAAATAGAAATACCACAAGCAGATGACTTTGACAAGCAGTTTATTTTCTCACAGTCTAGGAGGCTAGAAGTTCAAATTTGGGGCATCAGCTCTAGGGGAAGGCTTTCTTTGTCAGCTCTGGAGGAAGGTCTTTCTCATCAACCTTCCCTAGATTAGGAGCTTCTCCACACAGGAACCCCAGGTCCAAACAACGTGCTCTGCTCATAGTGCTGCTTTCTTGGTGGTATGAGGTCCTCCTGTCTCTCTGCTCCCTTATCTCTTATATCTTAGAAGAGATTGGCTTAAGACACAATCTAATCTTGTAGATCTCATGGACATAACTGCCACTAATCCATCTCATTAATATCATAATGATAGGATTTACAATATGTGGGAAAATCACATCAGTTGACAAAATGGTGGAAATCACACAATACTGGGAATCATGGCCTAGCCAAATTGATATACATATTTTGGGGGGACACAATACAATCCATGACAATGATTCTACTTTTATTTTTTATTTTGAAGTCTTTATTCTTTCCAGTGAGCTATAACGCTTCTATATATTCTTAAATAAAAACGATTGCTTTACTCACACATAAAATCTGGGGGAAAAAAAAGACTCTATTATAAAGAAACACTTTGAAATTATTTGAAGTTTAAAGAGAGCTATGTAAGAGACTATATTAAAATAGCACAAATAATTATTAAATAAACTTTGAGACAGCATCTTAGAATTAAAAGGCTATGTATTAACTATAAATAGGCTGTGGCAGGTCTGAAATAAGGGTGGTGTAAAAAAAATATAAAGTTATTTTTCTCTCTTATATTGAAATCCTAAAAGAGGCAGCCCTGAAATGATATGGCAGTTCCTCTGTTTCAGGGACCCTGCCTTCTAGTTTGCCCCTTTCCATTCTTAGACAATTGACTCAGAATGGCTGCCAGAGCTCCAACGATTACATCCAAATTCCAGGTAGCATGAAGCAAAAAGGAATTAAAGAAGGGCAAGCACTTTCTTTAATGGCACTTTCTGAAAGTGTCACATAACATTCTCACTTATATCTCACTGGCAAAATCTATTTTCATATTCTCATTGTCCACACCTAGATAGGCAATGAAATCTTTTATATGGGTGGCACGTGTCTAGATAAATATAAGTTTCCTTATTATTAAGGAAGAATAATAAAAGAGATGGATGCTGGGAAACAACATTTTGTCATAGACTAAAAGCAGATAATTCTTATAGCTTGTTGTCGTAGTTGTGCGCTTTCAAGTCAACTCCAGCTCACAGTGACCCTATAGGACAGAGTAATACTGCCCCATAGGGTTTCCTAGGCTGTAATCTTTAAGGAAAAGGAGACCTGGTGGTGCAGCTGTTAAGCACTCAGCTGCTAACTGAAAGGTTAGCAGTTCCAACCACCAGCCTGGGGAGTGGGTAGAGATGGGGCAGTCTGCTTCTGTAAAGATTTACAGCTTTGGAAACCCTATGAAGTAGCTCTACACTGTCCTACACGGTTGCTGTGAGTCAGAATGGACTTGACAGCAAGAGGTAATCTTTATGGGAACAAATCGCCAGGTCTTTTCTCTTGAGGAGCTGCTGGTATGTTTGAACCTTTGACCTTTCAGTTAGCAGCTGAGCACTTAACCATGGCACTGCCAGGGCTTAGATGTACAGAAATATATGACAAGACAAAAGCATGCTGACAGTGATCCATGTGAATTACTTTCAGAGACATTTGTTATGTTGAGATATATTTGCTACTGTGCTTATTTTTATGAAATTACATAGGAAAAATAGCCTACAACAGTGGTTCTACATGGGAGAAATTTAATCCCCCCTCTGTGGGAACACTTGACATTGTCTGGAGTCATTTTTGATTGTCACAACTAAGGGGATGCTTCTGCATCTAGTCGCTAGAGGCCTGGACATGACAAAATATCGTGCAAGGCACAGAATAACTACCTAAAGCAAAGACGTAGTCAGCATGAACTGTGATTATCTAGGTGAAGACCTAGATATTTCACTCTTTTTTTTCCAAATGTCAACAAAATCATCACCAGCAACAACAACTAAATGATATTATTGACAGCTATATTAAAAAAACAACTCTGAAATAAAGAGTGAATGTTTTAATATATAAATAGTATGGAAAATATCACAAAATGAAATGTTTGTAGGGACCAAATTGGTAATGCAAGTAAGGGAAGTTGCTGGATATAAGATGACAAGTGTCCAGGGAACTATAGGGGTGACAGGGACTACTGTGAGTTCCCTGAACTGAAGATCACAAGACCCATCTAAAGGCAGCATCTTTTATTCTTTTCTAGCCCACCACCACCATTCAAGAACTTGGGCTATAGGGATGTTAAAAATTATTTTTCAAGAGAAGCTGGAAACTCAATGTATATGTTAAATCCTCAAATTGTTACACATTGGCTTAAAAAAAAAACCTGTGGGCTAGATATAGTCTGTGGTTGGCCAACTTGCCACCTCTGTGTTGGTGAGTAAAGAGAGTTACCTACCAACAAAGAGCTGGTACCACAGGAAATTAAAAAAGAGTGATGGTTGGAAAAGGAATTATGGAGATACAGAGGAAATATGGAATTCCTGGAATATCTCAGAGGAAAAATTTTATGACTGATTGAAAGTAAAAGAAAAGTAATGACTCAAAAATAGCTGCCATAAGAACAAAAAAGTACCAACATATAGGAAATGCATGAAGATGTTTTAGGCAAAAGTTCAAGTAAGTTTTCACAACTAGTCTGTAAACATTCATCAGAGGACATATTGCATGGATAAAGGAGTTTATGCATCATTGAAATTAACGATCTCCTTCATACATTAGACTTTTGGGATAGAGCACCTGCTGGAAATTTAGTAGACATCTTAAAACTGTTGATATGCATGCTAAAAGAATGTACAATATAACTTCCAGTATGACATATTTTTGGAAAAATACACTAAGTCTTTTCTACTTCTGGAATATTTGAGCTTTCAAAGCTTCCACACTCAGAATTGGCAGGCAAAGTTAATACTTACATTTTCAAAGTCCATATGCCCACCCTTGAAGTCAAGTGTGGAATTAACTTATCCTTGAATCACATGAACTGAGAACAGGAGAGAGTGGTCCCTAAGGAAAGTACTAACAGGAAGATGGATGGATGGATGTATGGATGGATGGATGGATGGATGGATGGGTGGATGGGTGGATGGGTGGATGGGTGGATGGGTGGATGGGTGGATGGGTGGATGGGTGGATGGGTGGATGGGTGGATGGGTGGATGAATGAATAGATGAATGCTGGGCTGGGAAAATAATGTTTATTTCCTTTCCTTCTCTCCTTCCTTTCTTCTTCCTTTTATCCCTCCTCCGTTTCTTCTAATCTTTCTTCCATACATTCCTGTTACTGTTTATCTAGTGACATATCCAGCCATGGGCTAGATACAGAGGAACGTTGTTGTTGTTAGGTGCCATCAAGTTGGTTCTGAGTCATAGTGACCCCATGTTCAACAGAATGAACGCACTGTCCAGTCCTGTACCATCTTCACAATCATTGCTATGTCTGAGCCCATTGTTACAGTCACTGTGTCAATCCATCTCATTGAGGGTCTTCCTCTTTTTTGCTGACCCTGTACTTTACCAAGCATGATGTCCTTCTCCATAGACTGGTCCCTCCTGATAACATGTCCAAAGTACATGAGATGAAGTCTCACCTTCTTCACTTCTAAAGAGCATTCTGGCTGTACTTCATCCAAAACAGATTTGTTCCTTCTTCTGGCAGTCCACGATATATTCAATATTCTTTGCCAACACCATAATTCAAAGACATCCATTCTTCTTTCGGTCTTCTTACATCAATGAAAAATATAATTAATATAAGGAGCTGAGTGTAGTGGTGGGGTACAGATCATTGCAAAATAGTTTAATAAGTGACTATTGGAGAATGCACAGGATGAAACAAAAGCAATGAAAAGGGGTATAGTGCTGTTTGCATATGGTGTATGGGATGATTTCCCCAGGCAGAAAAGATTTAAAATATGACATGAAATATGAGTAGGAGTTATCCAGATGAAAAGGTAAAATAAGAGCTTTATAAGAAGATGGAATAGAATACTTAAGGTATGATGAGAAAAACGAGGCAGTCAGGTAACTTGCAAGCAATTTAGTATGGCCTGATGTTTGTGAATGAGTGTCAGGTAAGGCTAGAAAGTAGTTACCAGGGCATATGCAAGACATCATAATATGTTTGGATTTCATCCTAATGGACATTGAAGGATTTTAATCAGGCAAGGGAAAAGAAATGTGTCATGCTTCAAAAATATAGGAGAAGCGTCAAAAGAAAAGAAGGATTGAAAGTTCAGCAAACCAGTAGAGACATGTCAGTTAGGAGACTTTTGAAGTTACATAGATAAAAAATGATAAAGTCCTAGACTAAGTTCACAACAGTAGGCATGAGAAGAAAGGATGGACTTGATGCAATAATAAGAGGAGACTGCAAAGGTTGAAGGAAAACCAGGAAACAATAATAATGAGACAATGTACATGACTAGCATTTCAAAATGAAAACCAAACCCGTTGCCATGAAGTTGATTTTAACTTATGATGATCAATATATTACAGAGTAAAACTGAGCTCCCTAGGATTTTCTTGGCTGTAATCTTTATGGAAGCAGATCACCAAGACTTTCTTCCTCAGTGCAACTGGGTGGGTTTAAACTGCCAGCACTTTTGATTAGTAGTTGCAAACCATTTGCATCACTCAGGGACCTTTCAAAATGAAAGGAGTAGTAAAACGTTAGTGTGTCAGCAATTTAAAATATGATGACTAAAATGTGTGCATAGAATTGGGGATAGTTCAGCTTAGTAGAATGCTGCGGAGAAAAGAGGAAGCCTACAGAGAATTGAGTGCTGATGGGAAGTGAGGAAGTAGAGATTTCAAAACCACAATGGTGAAGACAAGAATCGATACAATAGCCAAGCAGGGCTATTGTATTTAAACATTGTATTGCAAATTGTGTTTTAAGATGGAAGGGATTATAGCCTGTTAATATACTTAGAGAACAGTGCCAATGTGCTGGGAGAGATTAAAGATAAATAAGCCCAGTGCAAGGCAGCAAGAACCAGATTAGTCTTGACTTTAAACACCTTCCCAATTTACCCACTTTCCTCTGCTTCCTCTCCTTATTATACTACAAACCACAGCCTTGTATGCAGGAAAAACAATTTCTGACTCTTTTCAAGTACATAATATTAAGAAAAACTCCTGCTTCTCAATTCCTTTCTTTACCCATAGCATCAACTTTTGGCTCAGAAGGGAGGTTTCTGTGATAAGACTCCAATTTGATTGCATTTATTTTTCTTTTTTTTAACTTTCTTTTTCTTTCCTTTTTTTTTTTTTTTTAACAATCTCCTCTGCACTCCAGAATAAAGAGAAATGGCTTACTGAACGTATATACCCCCATTACCGAGGTAACTAGAAAGGCATTAATATAATAAGTAAAGGTGACATTATTGGCATAAGGCTATTAGTCCAGCTATAACATAGCAGTAGTGCAGGTCACAAGCATCCTTTCTCCTAATATTCACGATGGCAAAGACAAATGTAAATAACACCAGGGGAGATAGATCTACATATGGTGTGTGATTCAATTTTTCTTTAATTTCTTCATGGGAAATGTAATTTGATAGCAACTGGTGCCATGAAGGTGCAGATGGTGAGTGTCAGGCAGATCTGATTACCTGGAACGAAGGAGTCCAGCTTGCCTTCGACAGCTGTAATTGGCCTCCTCCAGCCTCTTTGGAGTTGGGGTAAAAAACATTACCTCAGAGTCCTGGGTGCTTTTGCAAGAAGAATGGGATGGTTTATTTTTCATTTATTACTTGTGACAGGAAACTGAAAGAGGAAGAGCTGGCCTGCATTCAGGAGAGACAGCAATTCTGGATGAAAGCCTCATCTCTCCGGAGAACATACAGCCATAAAGGTGTGCGTAATTCAAAGATTATTTTGTAGTTATGTCAAATATTTGGCAGGAGTCAAATGATAAAATTATTTTAATTGGTCAGTTAAATGGCCACACAAGCTACAATAATTTCAAATAGCTCCATGAATTTAGAGTGACTCCATGAACACATGGCACCCCCAGAGTCCGCTTTCCCCCAAAACCTTCTTTCCTGGCATAGGAACTTAATTAAAATTGAATGTGCTGGCCAGTTCATTGTCTGTTAAGACTCGTGGCCAGCCCTTCAGATCTGAGAGTTCTGACAGCTTTTCCATCAATGATCTTGGTCATTCAGGTAAATTTTGCTCAAATAAGAAATGGCTTAGATTATTTTTTTATCCTCCACTAACACCTTGATCTGTAAAACCCTGAAACAGCCTTTTTAATGTATATATAAAATGTTAATTTTCATTTTCAGGCTCCTTCCTTCATCTAGTTCAAAAGAAGAGGACATGGAAAGTATTGACTCATGGTTGTTGCTGTTAGGCTCCATTGAGTCGGTTCCAACTCATAGTGACCCGATGCACAACAGAAACACTGCCTGGTCCTGTGCCATCCTCACAATTGTTGCTATGCTTGAGCCCATGGTTGCAGCCACTGTGTCAATCCATCTCCTTGAAGGTCTTCCTCTTTTTCTCTAACTCTCTATTTTACCAAGTATGATGTCCTTCTCCAGGAACTGATCCCTCCTGACAACATGTCTAAAGTATGTGAGATGCAATCTCGCTACCCTTGCTTCCAAGGAACACTCTGGTTGTACTTCCTCCAAGACAGATTTGTTCGTTCTTTTGGCAGTCCATGGGATATTCAATATTCTTCACCAATACCACAATTCAAAGGCGTCAATTCTTCTTCAGTCTTCCTTATTCATTGTCCAGCTTTCACATGCATTTGAGGTGATTGAAAACACCATGGCTTGTTCAGGCACACCTTAGTCCTCAAGGTGACATCTTTGCTTTTTAACACTTTAAAGAGCTCTCTTGCAGCCAATTTGCCCAATGCAACGCATCTTTTGATTTCTTGACTGCTGCTTCCATGGGAGTTGTTTGTGAATCCAGGTAAAATGAAATCCTTGACGACCTCAATCTTTTCTCCATTTATCATGATGTTGCTTATTGGTCAAGTTGTGAGGATTTTTGTTTTCTTTACTTTGAAGTGTAACCCATACTGAAAGCTGTGGTCTTTGATCTTCATCAGCAAGTGCTTCAAGTCCTCTTCACTTTCAGCAAGCACGGGTATGTCATCTGCATAACACAGGTTGTTAATGAGACTTTCTCCAATTCTGATGTCCTGTTCTTCTTCATATAGTCCAGCTCCTCAGATTATTTGCTCAGCATACATATTGAATAGGTATGGTGAAAGGATACAATCCTGACACACACCATTCCTGACTTTAAAACATGCAGTATCCCTTTGTTGTGTTCAAACGACTGCCTGTTAATCCATTTACAGATTCCTCATGAGCACAATTAAGTGTTCTGGAATTCCCATTCTCCACAATTTTGTCCATAATTTGTTATGATCCACACAGTCAAATGCCTTTGGATAGTCAATAAAACACAGGTAAACATCTTTCTGATATTCTCTGCTTTCAGCCAGAATCCATCTGACATCAGTAATGATATCCCTGGTTCCATGTCCTCTTCTAAATTCAGCTTGAATTTCTTGCAGTTCCCTGTCGATGTATGGCTGTAGCGGCTTTTGAAAGATCTTCAGCAAAATTTTGCTTGTGTGTGATATTAATGATATTGTTTGATAATTTCTGCATTCAGTTGGATCACCTTTCTTGGGAATAGCCATAAAATATGGATCTCTTCCACTTGGCTGGCCAGTAGCTGTCTTCCAAATTTCTTGGCATAGACCAGTGAGTACTGTGTCTGTTTGTTGAAACATCTCGGTATTCCATCAATTCTTAGAGCCTTGTTTTTCACCAGTGCCAGTGCAGCTTGGACTTCTTCCTTCAATACCATCAATTCCTGATGATATGTTACCTCCTGAAATGGTATAGAGACTCTGTGTATTCTTTCCATCTTCTTTTGATGCTTCCTGCATCGTTTAATGTTTTCCCTGTAGAATCCTTCAGTATTGCAACTCAAGGCTTGGATTTTTTCTTCAGTTCTTTCAGCTTGAGAAATGCAGAGCATGTTCTTCCCTTTTGGTTGTCTATCTCTAGCTCTTTGCACGTGTCATCATAATAGTTTGTCGTCTTGAGTTGCCCTTTGAAATCTGTTCAGTTCTTTTACTTCATCATTTTTTTCTTTTGCTTCCACTACTAGATGTTTAAGAGTAAGTTTCGGAATCTCTTCTGACATCCATTTAGGTCTTTTCTTTCTCTCCTATCTTTTTAATGACCTTTTGCTTTCTTCCTGCATGATACGCTTGATGTCATTCCACAACTCGTCTGGTCTTCGTGGGTCATTAGTGTTCAATGCTTCGAATCTATTCTTGAGATGGTCTCTAAATTCAGGTGGGATATCCTCAAGGTTGTACTTTGGCTCTCATGGACTCGTTCTAATTTTCTTCAGTTTCAGCTTGAACTTCCATATGAGTAATTGATGGTCTGATCTGCAGTTGGCACCTGGCCTTGTTCTGACTGATGATACTGAGCTTTTCCATTGTCTCTTTCCACAGATGCAGTGAATTTGATTCCTGTGTATTCCATCTGGCGAGGTCCATGTGTATAATCACTGTTTATGTTGGTGAAAAAGATATTTGCAATGAAGAAGTCATTGGTCTTGCAAAATTCAATCATGCCATCTCCAGCATCATTTGTATCACCAAGGCCATATTTTCCAACTACCAATCCTTCTTTGTTTCCAACTTTCACATTCCAATCACCAGTAATTATCGGTGCATCCTGATGGTACATTTGATCAATTTCAGACTGCAGAAGTTGGTAAAAATCTTCAATTTCTTCTTCTTTGGCCTTAGTGATTGGTGCGTAAATTTGAATAACAGTCATATTAACTTGTCTTCCTTGTAGATGTGTGGATATTGTCCTATCACTGACAGCATTGTACTTCAGGATAGACCTTGAAATGTTCTTTTTGATGATGAATGTAACACCATTCCTCTTCAAGTTGTCTTTCCTGACATAACAGACTATATGATTGCCTGATTCAGTACCAGTCCATTTCAGCTCACTAATGCCTAGGCTATCAATCTTTATGCATTCCATTTTTGATGATTTCCAATCTTCCTAGATTCATACTTTGTACATTCTAAGTTCTGATGATTAATGGAAGTTTGCAGCTGTTTCTTCTCATTTTGAGTCATGCCACATCAGCGAATGAAGGTCCCCAAAACTTGACTCTATTCATTTTATTAAGGTCGACTCTACTTTGAAGAGGTAGCTCTTCCCCAGTCTTCTTCTGAGTGCCTTCCAACCTGGGGGGCTCATCTTTTGGCACTATATCAAACAATGTTCTGCTGCTACTCACAAGGTTTTCACTGGCTAATTCTTTTCAGAAGTGGACCACCGGGTCCTTCTTCCTAGTCTGTCTTAGTCTGGAGGCTCAGCTGAAACCTGTCTGCCACGGGTGGCCCTGCTGGTATTTGAATACTGGTGGCATAGCTTCCAGCATCACAGCAACACACAAGCCCCCACAGTACAACAAACTGACAGATGCGTAGCCGGAGATTATTCTCTCTCAGCTTTTGTCTGGTTGGAGAAGATGCTGAACTGATAGTTCTTGACAGAACTTAAAATTTGGTGTTTAAATTCCAAGATAGTACACATCTCTGTGGAAGAATGTTTGTATTCTTACATCAGAGACTTGACTACTACCACTTTTTCTCCCTCAATGTTAAAAACCCTCATTGTCCAAAGTCTTTCCTATAATTGTATATATAAACTTTAAAGTACACAACCTGGACCACCAGATGATGACTTTGCATATTTTAATTTTCTGAAATCAGTTTAATGCTTAATTCCATTAATACATGCTTAATATTTAACGAGGGACTCAGTAGGGTACATGACACTTTTGTAAGCCTCCCATCCCGGTGAATAAACAAATTTGGATCAAATTCACAAGAATAGATAGATTCCAGCAGACAACACAAAACTGATTTGTTATTTATCTAAATAAGCCCTTCTCCCATCAAAATCCCCTCATCTTGTAGCTGGGCACCATTAGCAGAAGTCTGGGAGAGAAAGATTTAAGCCTAAGAAAGAAAAAGAAATCTAAAAGTATGAATCCTTTAGTTACTCGTTGTAGCATATTAAGGTGTTATTTGGTTTACATCAATTGAACACTGTTATTTATTTATTTATTTTTAATGTAGGGAGCCCTGGTGGTGCCGTGGTTAAATGCTCAGCTGCTAATTGTAGCTCGAACCCACCAGCCTCTCCACGGCAGAAAGATGTGGCAGTCTGCGTTCGTAAAGATTTACAGCCTTGAAAACCCTATGAGACAGTTCTGCTCTGTCCTATAGGGTCACTATGAGTGATGGCAACAGGCTTGGTTTTTTGGTTTATGCGCTATGTAGAAACTCTACTGGATACTGTGGATGTAAATACTAGCTAATATTCCCAACTAAAACCAGTGCTAAGTACCCCTTTTAGGGAAAGCATTTAAATTTATTAAAACCCAACTTTTTCTTAAATATTAGCCAGCCAGCAATTTACCAGATATTTACAATTCCACAGTCTAAGTAGAGAATGCTGCACATGTAACCCATTTAAAATACCTTTGTAAAGGAACTCATCTGAAAAGCTGCTAAAGACAAATGGGAAAGAAGTACATGACAGACACAGGAATATCAGTAGTCTTAGCTACATTCTGGGAATAAAAGCTGGGAATATTCTGTAAGTGAGCTCCTCAAGGGTAGGAGCCGTGTCCAATTTATCTATATCACCAAATTCTTGTACATAATAGGCACTCAATACATGATTGTTAAATTGACAAATGATTAAAAATAATAATTGAATGAATTAGTAGGTCTGGTAATAGAAATGGATTGGAAGGTCCTGAAATCAAATAATTCTTTCTTTTTTTTTTTCTTTTCCATTCCCATAATTTTAACCTCTCAAAGCATCAGTTTCCTCATTTGTAAATGGGAATAAAAACCAAACCAATCCGGTAACACTGTTAGGAGGATCAAATGAAAGTATATAGGTCAATCATAGTGCCTAGCACATATACGCTGAATTTAGAATTGATTATTGTTGTTGTAGGTCATTGATTATCAGCCACGGCTATACATACTGTCGTCTGGAAAACTTCTTAAAAATCCCCAGTTCCACCTCCAGAGATTCTGATTCAATTGTTTTACTTTGAGGCACAGCCATCTGTCTCTCTCTCTCTCCCCTTTTTTTTTTTAAGCTTTCCAGGTGAAAATAATGTGAAGCCAAGGTAGCAAATCAATTGTATGGGAAACAGACACACACATACACACACTTTTTTTTTTCTTTAAAAAATCAACTTTTTATTAAAACAAGATGACTACGTTATGAGCTGATTTTTGGCCATACATCCTGTCATTCTCTATGTATTTCTCAGTTGAGTTAAAATGAAATGCCCTTTTCTGTTACAGATTTCTGTCCAATTGTTTTGTTCACTGTAACTTGACTAGAGTTATCTCTATTCAATCTCCTGGGAGCTTATTTTGCTGTAAAGATCAGTTTTGAATAAGACCTGAGCGCTCCCTTCTCTGTATTATGGAATAAGAGAAGAATCATAGTTTAACAATTCAGCATTTGAGGACTCAGGTCCCTAAAGACTGGATCTTTTCACCTTTTTTTGTTTTTCTGTGAGCCTGTAGATATATTCTCATTTTAGTAAGGCAATTTCCGTATCTAACTTGTAGACCATCCATTATAATGCTCGAATTTCTATGATACTTAAAACCACGACCTGAGTGTGTGGTTTTATTTTATTATACTTCTTATACCTTGAGATTATGGTAGGCCTTTCACTGTATGCCACTGCAAAAAATTGGCATATTTTGAAAATTAAATAATAAATACACAAGTAGAACTTAATTTGATAAAGAAAACAATTATTTCCAAATTTGTAAATTCTATATTACGTAGGGTCACTAAGAGTCAGAATTGACTTGATAGCAGCAGATACCAATTTGCTTAAAACCTGTTATGTCTGTTTATGAGCGTTATAACTAACATATACTAAATGAAATATGCACCATTTCAGTTTTGCATAGAAATATGAAGTTTGTTTTCATTATATTAACCATCTTATAGACTTTCAAAAATCATTTTACTAATTTTATCAGATTCTCTCCCAAAAGTGACCTAAATCAGTAACCAGCTGCCCTGGAGTCAGTTCAGACTCATAGCAGCCCCGTGTGTCAGAGTAAAACTGTGCTCCAGAGGGTTTTCAGGGGTTGATTTTTTTGAAGTAGATCACCAGGCCTTTCTTCTGAGGCACTTTTGGGTAGGCTGGCACCTCCAAACTTTAACCATCTGCACCACATTTGTGTAAATACTCCCTTTTTACTCTGAAATCCTTTTTGTGAAGCATGAGCTCCCCCAGTTTATTTTGCCTTTTTTTTTTCCCACAGGGCCCTTGTCCATGTGCTTCCATAAGACACTGCTATCTTGAAGACTTTTTGGCCTCCGCATGCTACTGTAAAGTGGTTAGGAGGTGAGACTTTCTGTTTTTCTCCTCAGGCCATTTATTGCCCTCTCTTAACATTCTTTTCTTTAACTGAATTGGTTAGAGTCTCTTGGCACCTGGCAGTGCTTTCTCAGTTTTGAGTCCTGGCTGAAACCCACTCACTTTTCTTGATAACAAGCTTATGTGTTAAATAGTTTGATTTTGCTTGTGTGATCCGGACATATATTCTTCATTTTGTTAAAACACACACACACAATATCCAGGAATAATCACATAATTGTAAAGCTGAGTTATTTCTTGCGTTGTGCAATTTCTTCTCCCCTGTATCAGTTGGATATATTCAGTTTGGTAGAGTTTTTATTTTGTTTTATTAAACCTCTCTTCAGTGCCAGTCGCTGTTGAGTTGACCCCAACTCATGGCGACCCCGTGTGTATCAGAGTAGAAGTGTGCTCCATGGGGTTTTCAGTGACTGATTTTTCAGAAGTAGATAACCAGTCCTTTCTTCTGTGGTCCCTTTGGGTGTACTCAAACCTCTAACCTGACAGCAGCCAAGTGCTTTACACATTTATACCACTTAGGGACCCACGAATAAGATAGGCCCTCATAAACTGACGGAATGGAGCTAAACTCTAACTATATATGGCGCTAGAAAAGGGGGATAGATTTGCAAACATTAATATTGCTTACTTATTCTTCCCAGTCAGCATCCATACTGCAGTGCTATAGTCATTGCTGGGTACCAAGTAGGAAGATAAGGTAGTTTTGGAATTCAGTAGTAAATCTTGCAGTACATTTCAGACAATCCATTGGCAGTTCAGTTTATCATGGAGGACCTGTCTTCAGTATAAGTCTGATGACCCGCTAGAATCTTGTTAGCTCCATGTTTTCTTCTTAATAATAATAGCTATTTTTAACAGCTACTATATGCCAGGCATTGAGCTAGAAGCTTTGCATAAATTAAGTCTAATCCTCTTATGAAACTGGAGAGGAATGTGTGAGAATTCTAATTTTTTCAACTAAGGCCATACCATACACTTAGTGAAACCCAAGGCAATGCTCCTTCATTCTATCACATTGGCTTAGTGTTGTCTGTTCACAAACAGGCCTAATTCTCTTGAGGGTGTTAGATTTCAGTGGACATTCAAAAACAAGGAAGAATTGCCCCATTGTTTGTTGTAATGTATTGACAAAAGCTCTGGAATTGGAGCTAGAATACCCAAGTTCAGCTTCTCTTCAACTAGGCCAATTTGTGTTTCTTTTATTTTATTTACAAAGTAAGGACAATTGGTCATATTTCCCAAACTCTCTCCTTCACGAGAATTTTTTTGTGAACCAAATGAGGAAGAGCGTATGAAGAATCTTGGTAAAAAGGTAACGCACTAATTTAATGCTGAAAATGTGCACACATGTGGACTCAACTCCAGTGCAGAAATCCATTACAGCGCATGAATAACTCAAATAGTATATCCATATTATATGCACATACAACTGTGGCCTATGTGGAAGTCTGATCTGAGAAATTCCTCAGACAGAAAAAGTAGGCCACAGAAGTCAATACTGGTATTCTACAAGATTCATTCATTAAAAATATATAAGGAAATTAGAAAAAAATTCAACGGCAAGAACCAAAGTAATATTCAGTATCATTATTTTCTTAAATACATATTCTTTCAGAGGATATAACGAAATTTCTAGACTTTGAAAAGTATGAATCGACCTCTGGCTCTATCATGATGTATAGAATAAAATATAAATAGAGCAGCTAGAAAAGAAGACCAGACATTTCAACTACCTAGAACAGTTATTTTAGCCTTCGTGATTTTAGTTTGAAAGTATCATAAGACACGAATGGCTGTATCTACTTGCTTTCAAGAATTTATTTATTACCTGTATGTTTTCAAATATCTGGATGCTGGATTTTCTTTTTTTTTTTTACAGTGAAGCCACAAAAATTAAAGATTTTAAGAAAGTTTATTTTGAAATTTAAAAATTACTTAAAGAAAGCATTTCAAAGTTATGCTTCAACAATTAAAGTAGATCTTTTTAGCATCTCACTGGTTTCACATTTTCTTCAATAAAGAGGCTGATTAATCACCAAGAAAACGTGATTTTTAAACTATTGAAAATGACTTTCGCTTGGTCAATCAGCCATCTTTGTTTTCTGCCTTTTCTATATTCTTGCCACCAGGTGGCAATGGGACAACATATACAACTGCAAAGTAATTTCTCACATGTTAGTATGAAATGGAAAAAAAGAAATGGACTGAGGATACTACCGAATTAATCATCAAGGACCAGGTTGTTAATACAAGGATGCTCAGATAACATATGAAATGTCAAATAATAGGTTATGCATACAAAGACATGTGCAGAAATACCTGTATGAACACATGTAGAAACATGACAGTCTAGTTTACTCTACCTATTTTGACAGTAGATATGTGCATTGATTGCTCCCACAGTGTACAAAAGAAAAAAAAAAAGTACTTTTGAAATTAAAAGGTTACAGAAAGAACCTGAAATTCATGGCTATCCAAACTATCGCAGTAGTACTCACAGCTAAAAAGAGCCTTAAAGATCGAAGGCCCAGTCTTGTCAAGGCCCCCTAGTTACTCAGAAGAAGGGATGTAGGATGTCCATGTTAATCACTGTCTAAACACAAATACTTTCGAAAATGAAAGAGGCATTATTAATAATGCACCAGGAGTGTAATTGGTACTGTCCTGAGCAAATGGGACAATGGTTTACTAATTGTCTTTTGATGGTTCTATAGATTTAAAAAGAAATAAGAGCAATATAGGGAAGATTTCAATTCTGTAGTCCTTCCAGCCATGGAACATTCATAGAAGAGCTGGCTTGTGATGGAATGTGTTTTTTCTCTGCTTTTACGTAAGTAATTTCTACTTTTATTTATTTATTTTTTAATCTCAGCTCAATCTTTTTTTTTTTTTTTAAAGAAGCCTTTTCTGTCTTCTCTAATCAGGTCAAATCACCCCATTACAGCATTTATAGGCTCTTCTCCTAGCACTAAATTTCTTCCATCATAGCACAGTATCTTTATACTGTAAACTTTATGTGGCAGAAAGTATGTCTAGTTTTGATCACATTTATCACCAGTCGATGGTAGTCAGCTGTGATCATTATTTTATCATCAGTTGTCAGCAACTGGTATTATTACAAATAATGCTAATTAATCCTAGACTGGAATTCAAAGATTCACAGGAAAACCATCAACAGGCTCTGAGCCCCAACCCTGCCTGCACAGCTTCCTCCTCTCCATCGCCCTCCACCCAAATTTCAGACTTTTTGGTTAACCCAAACTCAGATCTTTGATTCCTCAGCTTACTGGGATCACTGCGCTCTGCTTGGGCTCATCTTCCCTGTGCTGTGGCCCAGAATGCTCTCCCAGACATTGAGTGGGGAGAACTTGGGGCTCATTTTGTGTGTTTCTCTTCTCTGAAGGTTCAAAGTACTGCACTGCTTGATACACAGTGCTTGCCATGGTGGACAGCTCTATTTGCTTTGTATTGTTTAAGGTAGGCAGGTAAGCCTGGTATTAATTATTCCGCTATGGTGTGAGACAGAAAAAGATTATGTTCAAGTGTTTGCATGTAATAAACACTTAGTCATTCTTTTTGAAAAAATACTTCTTATTATTATTACTTTTTATATTAGGAAAGTAAGATTAGGAATCTAACTGAGATTGAGGATTAGTACAAATTCCAAATTTGTGAATTTAGACAAATTCCTTAAACACTTTAATTTTCACATTCATCATCAGAAAAATTGGAATAATAATGCTTTAAAGTTTACTATGATAATTAAAGTGTGTGTGTAAGAGAGTGTCGTAAATATCTGTTACATAAAAATGGTAGAATTGTAGGCATTTATAAGGGAGATATTAGGGAAGGAAAAACATTTAGTCTGATGGTTAAAAATGTAAAATGTGAAAAATTGCAAAGTTGTGTTTGATTCACAGCTCTATCTTTGCTAGTTATGTGACCTCAAGTTACTTAAACACTTGTACATCAGTGTTCATATACATTAATGAGTTAAAAGTAATACCTACATCAGATAAAAAGCAGGGTGTAAAACATTTAGCCCAGTGTTTGGTACGTAATGTTGTAGTTGTTGGGTACCGTCAAATTGATTCTGATTCCTAGCAACCCCATGTGATAGAGTAGAACTGCCCCATAGGGCTTTCTGGGCTGTAATCTTTACAGAAGAAGGTCACCAGATCTTTTTCCCAAGGGGACATTGGGTGGATTTGAACTGTCAACCTTTAGGTTCACAGTCAAGAGCTTAATGGTTGTGCCACCAGGGCTTCTTTTGGTACATATAAGCTCTTAATAAATTATAACTATTATTGTAATTGTCATTTCTAGTTCCTCTCAGAGAGCATACTTGACAAAGCCCATAGTTGACGAGTTACTTTAAAAACCAGTATTACCGGTACTAATAATAGAATTCTAGAAATCTAAAGTCAATTCTCAGAGAAAAAGGAACTTGAGTATACACCATATCCCTAAAAAAATATCCCTAAATAAGATAAATTCCACAGCTGGTAGGGGTAAAGAGCACCCATAACATATGGGCTGCATATGGGCTCTGGTTGCCATATTGTCGAGGAAGCCTAAAGGGATTAAGCTGTGATGTGAAACTTGCACTTGAATAAATGTTCCGGTCTCACCAACGTGCTGGAGAAAGTGATAGCAGAGACTCCCATGCTCCTTGAGGAATAAATACAAAATGCAAATATTACCATACTGCTTTTGGTAAATTCATGTTTGAGATTACATCTTCCTGATTGAAAATCATCAATAATCAATGGTGAATATGTTTTCCTCACATAAAGAAATATCTCTATCAATTAGCCAGTTCCTAAAACAAAAACATGAGTCATTCTTGAATTTCTTCTGTCACTGACTCCCTGCATCCAAACCAATAGCTTGTGCTGTTGACTCTGTCTCCGAATACATCCTAAATCCATCTATGCTTTTCTATCTCTACTGCTATTTCCCGTCATCTCTTACATAAACTACTACATATATCCTAGTGATACTTGGTGCTTCCACTCTTGCCTCCTACAATCCATTTACCACACAGCAGCCAGAATAATATTTTCAAAAAATCAATCATATCATGTTATACTCTGACTTAACATCTTTTCGTGTCTGATTTTCATTTAGAACAGATTTTAGCTTCCTTCTAGAGCCACCACAGCCCATAAATCCTGCCTCTGCCTACCTCCTTGATGTTATCTATCATCACTCTCTCCTCCAACCCGAACTATAACTCGGCAGTTATACTAAACTTTTGTTTTTGTTTTTTTCTCTGATTGTCAAACACAGTAACTCATTCCTACTTTGAGGCATCTGTTTTTGCTGTTCCCTCTGCCTGGAACATTCTTACTTCAAATTTTATTTTATTTTTTTTTTTCAAAACTACTTGTATTAGCTTTCTATTGCTGATCTAACAAATTACCGTAAACTTAGTGGCTTAAAACAACACAAATTTGTTATTTCACAATTCTGTAGATCAGAAGTCTGGCACATGTCTCCCCTGAACTAAAATCAAGCCATGTTCCTTTCTGGAGGCCCTAAGGGGTAATCCATTTTCTGCTCATGTGGGTGTTAACAGGACCCCAGGTGGCACATCTCCTAACTGAAATGTCAGTGGTTTGAATCCACCAGCTGCTCCTTGGGAGAAAGATGTGGCAGTCTGCTTCCGTAAAGATTATAGCCTTGGAAACCCTATAGGGCAGTTCTACTCTGTCGTATAGGATTGCTATGAGTTGGAATTGACTCAACAGCAACAGGCCCTCCAGGATAATTTCTCCAGCTCAAGGCCCTAAAACTTAATCACATCTGCAAAGTCCCATTTGCCACATAAGGTGACATTTGCAGGATTTAGGGATTAGGGTGAAAACATCTTTGGGAACAATTATTCTGCCTACCACACTGGTTCATTTTCATCATTTGGGTCTTAGCAAAGTGTTACCTCCATGATGAAACTGTCCCTGACCCTCACCCACACTGCTAGGCATTCTCTACGAAATCATTGTTACCATGTTTTTTGAAAGCATATGTCACTCTCTGAAATATCTTATATCAATTATTTGCTCATTTATTGTTATCTTGCCCCACTGGGATGTAAGCTTTATGAGGGCAGAGGTGTTTTCTGGTTGTTCTTTGTTTTACTTCTAGCACCCAGAACAGTTTTGGACATATTGAATATTTCAATATATCTTTTGGAATTGAATGAAGGGTTTTAATTATATGTCATTGTTCAAAACTCTGTAATTGCTTTAGTTGAAACAATGCTATTAAGTCTTGATGGGGTATACAATTAAATTTGCTATCCAGTTATTTCCTGTTCTATTTAAACACACATTTTTAGTTTCTTCTGCTGATACAACCGAGTCCTGGTGCTAATCGGCAGGACTTTTGGGCTTCTCTTTTTTGACTCCTTAGAAGCCCGAAAGATGAGACTTCATCTCACATACTTTGGACATGTTATCAGGAGAGACCTGTTCCTGGAGAAGGACATCATGCTTGGTAGAGTAGAGGGCTGTCGAAAAAGAGGAAGACCCTCAATGAGATGGACTGACACAGTGGCAGCAACAATGGGCTCAAATACAGCAATGATTGTGAGGATGGCACAGGATGGGGCAGGGTTTTGTTCTGCTGTACCTGGGGTCTCTGTGAGTCAGAACCAACTTGAAGGCACCTAAAAACAACACCCAAAAAGAACTAGGGAATTTTATGTTTTCATTTTGCTTACTATAACCAAAAGATACAATGTCTTTCTTACCAAATCACTTATAATCTGGTCTCCTGATCATAGCTTTCCATTAAGTTTTTAAAACGATTTCACATTCTTGAATACAAAAGTCACTAAGTCAATGCAAAATATTATTTACCACTTCTTTGCCTAGAAGTAGCCTGTACCAGCTTATGCAAATGTAAGTGTATATCAAATTCCTCTAGGAATAATCAGTCCCTATTTAAAAAAAAAAAATTTTTATTTAACATTATTTCTCTTAATATCTTGAAAATTTATTCTCAGTGTAAGAATAGCTCTGCTTCATGCCATTTTGCATTCTTGAATTTTTTATTTGAAAGCATTCTCCAAGCCTCTCCTTTTGCTGATGAAGAAAACTGGAGCTCTTGGAGGTTAAGTGGCCAGCTCATGCTTATGTTTATGTAGCAGAGCCAGAATCTGGAACCCAAAAATGCTGACTCCCACTCTAGTGTTCTTCCCAGCACACTCCGCTGCCTCTGTACAAGTGGGAATCCACACAGTGAGTTGCGAAGCCTTGCCTATTAATAATTTAAGATGAAAAGGAAAAAAAGTCCAGATTTAATTTGTAAAGTGGCATGGGTGGTGGGAGGGCTATGAAAATGGCCCTTGTTTTGTAATGACTTTTGCCTTCTAAATGCCACTCATTAAAAGATCAAAGCTCTGAAATTTCTAGGTTGTAATTGTAAGTTCAGGTCTAGTTAGCAACTTCAATTATAATTACAGGACCAACTCATCTCACGAATATAAGTACTTGGGACTCTGTTCTGACATGATTTTCAGGCGCTCATCACCGCAGGTAGGGGTCTCAGAGAAGGCTGACGCAGGGGATCAGTTTGTTGTTGAATCATCACACAGCAGCTGGAACAATTCACAAAGCCACAAACACACGTTTGGCCTCGTTATTTGCATTCTGACAATTTTATATTTGCTCAATCAAGGGAACCAACCTGGGAATGGTAAAATTAGAAATTCACTCAGTTCAACGTTGACTGATTCCTCTCCTTTTGGAAGTTTATTCTCCTTTATTACACCTATCCCTAATTTTTCTTCCATGACTCTACCCAGTTTTGCTTTGCTTCTTTTTCTGTCTCCTTATTATTATTATTAAAATTCTGTTGTTCCACAGGATATACTGATAATTTTTTTTTTCTTGTTCTTTGTAGTTCCTCTGGCAAGCATGACTGATACAGCTGAGCATATCACCTATATACTGTTTATTCTCCCAACTTTTTCTCATCCCAAACCCACCTTCTTAATACAGTCTGCTAGTAGTCCAAGATGAATATCCTAAAAAAAAAAAGTTTTTTGTCTTAAACTAGTACCTCTTCTTTACCATCCCACAACTTCTCCCTTCTACATTTAATTGGCCATCAAATCCCATGAAACATGTGATTTTAACTGGGAGAAAACCAGAAAGTGTTTTTCTGTAACTCCTATTACATTCAACTTATTTTTTTTAAGCCATTAGCCTTACTACCTACCACACAAAGGCAAGATAAACATTTCAGAAGTATTCAAAGTAGAAGGGGAAAATTGTAGAAATTTTACAAATAAATTTTATACTAAAAGTTCTTATTATTTATAAGCATCTATCCCTTGTTTTTGTCAATGTTTAAGTGTATATAGGGAGAAATTCTACTCTGGTAATATTTTAAAATCATACCTCAAATTATTCATTTAGGTTGGGATAGACATTTAAGAGGCTACAGGCAGGAGGAAGGAATTGCTTATAGGCAGGAGGCAGAAACTGCTGAATTCTCTTTTTTAACTTGGAAATAAACTTTATTTGCCTTGGTTTATAATAACTGAATCTGAAAAGCTATAAAATGTGTTAAAGTCTTTTAAAAGTTTGTTCAATTTTGATGGTCTTGTTTCCTTGTTTTACTGTTTATTGCCTTTACCTATAATATGAAAATTTATTATTTCTTCTTTGTAATCTGTTGAGAAGGTAAAGTTTCTGTGTCTCTGAGTTTATGCTTTTTTATGCCCTTAGCTAAGATAACCAAGCCTCATGGTCATATATATATATATACACAATTTATTTTGTGTATTTTTTATGTTGTTGAGAATATGCAAAGCAGAGCATACACTAACTCGACAGTTTCTACATGTACAATTCAGTGACATTGATTATATTCTTTGAGCTGTGGGCCATTCTCACCCTCCTTTTCTGTTCATCCCTCATTAACATAAACTCACTAACCCCTAATGTTTCTATCTAATCTTTTGAGTTGCTGTTGTAAGTTTGATCCCATATAGACAGATCTTAAAAGGGCACAAAGCTCAAGGCAAATATTCTTTACTAGTTAAGCTAAACTACTGTTTGGTTTTAAGAAGACTTCAGGGGATATTTTTGGGTTAAGGTTTGGCGATTATCTCAAGGCAATAGTTTGGGGATTAATCCAGCTTCCATGGCACCAGAAAGAGAATATGACATTTTGTTCTGTATTTTCCCCCTTTTGATCAGGATTCTTCTATAGAACCTTTGATCAAAATATTCTGTAATGGTTGTTGGATACCATTCAGTTCTCCTGACCTCATGGCAAAAGAGTCAATTGTTCACGGAGGCAATTAGCCACATACTTTATTTCCACCTCCTATTCCTGATTCTCCTTTTTCCTATGTTGCTCCATGCAAATAGAGACCAATTGCTGTGCTTTTGATGGCCGCTTGCAAGCTTTAAGATGCCAGGCACTATGCAACGAGCTAGGAGGTAGGACAGAAGCACTAAACATGTTATTAGGCCAGTTAACTGGGATGTCCCGTGAAACCATGACCCTAAACCTCCAAACCAAGAATCCAAATCCCATGAGGTGGTTGACTATACATAAGCAGCTTCGGTAGCTACTCTTTTATTGTTGTAAATATATCTATCACACAATTTTTCTCAATTCAAATTTTTTGCAGGTGTTCAACTTATTGACAGCAATTGTATTTATTGGCTTGCAACCCTACCATTAATCAATGTGATTCTTCCCTCACCATAAATGAAAGAAACTACTGAATTCCTAAATGCTCTTTTAGACCCAAAATTCTGGACTTTTAATTTTGAGTGAGATATCTGAAGTATTAGAGGAAGTATGCGTAGTGTATATGTTTTAATTATGCTATTTGAACAGCTTAATAATATAGTAAGATTGGCAGGCTTTCCATAGTAATACATAAACAGATTTAAAAAAAATAGATAGTTTAGGATAAATGAGAAAGATGAAAACTTGAACCCAGGTACTAGTCTGTTGATAATAAATGCCGTCACAATGTGAAGCAGAAAGTCAAGCCAGCTTGGAATGCATTTAATTACCACTACGGAATTCAGACAATACTTTAGCTGACTCTTGTTCAGAGGTGACCTTAAGGAAATGCAGTTACCTTTATGATTAAATTTGAAATGTTGCTGGAAATAAGCTGAGTCAGGAGTGCTTATTCTAATGACTAGTTCAAATCAGTTGCAGTGAATGGATCATTTATTTATTAAAAAAAATTTATTGATCTACTTTTAGATGTCAGACTGAAGATAAAATTGAAAGCAAGACATACGAGGTCACTGCTCTCCTGGAAATTATATTCTGATGGAGATCCAAGTTAAAAGGCATGGGGTTGGCTGGGAAGGATTGAGATGGGAGAAAGAAAAGGGGACATTATGAGGAGTTAAACTTTGTTTGGGTGGCTCACATGGGTCTTTTGGGATTTAGCAACTAAAGTCTGGGAAGGGTACACCAGATGATGTAGGAGGGATACCAACAGGGAAGTGAAAAGGCCTGGAGGTGTATTTGGCTTCTTCAAAATTATGCCTGAAGCCTGACTATGCTTTCCTTCTTCTAATAGGATAATTGTGTGACTGATAGAAGCAATGTATTGAATGTGAAACATGGTCCTTACTCATAAGGGCTTTGTTAAAAAAAAAAAAAAAAATTCTTCAAAATTGATAAAGTGTATTTTTTCTTAAAAATCAGATTCCTGGAGATACTCATTTTGATTAGCTGGTGTCTTGTCCTTTTTTCTTTGTTGCATCCTCAGACTCAGTTTATTCTTCAGATATGGAATTTAAAAAGTCATAGACAATCAGAATATAAACAGTTATGTGACACTGCCTGTAAAAGGGTATCACTGTCAGTTGGACATGTCACCACTAAAACACCATTAGCTGGTTGTGTATCTTAACTTACTTGTTTCCCTAGGAGTGATGATGTATTTCACTAACGCACCCTTTCCCTACCTTACAGATTTTTGGAGATTGGCTGGCTGAAGGTACAGGAGTAGGGGCTGGCTCAGGAAGAGCCAGTCTAGTTAGTTAACCCTCAGTCTAGTTCGAGGCAGCACATTGTTGAATGTGGGTCTTACTTGCAACAGAACCTGGTTGTTTCATCAGTGGTAAGCAGCTGAAAAAAAGGGATTTTGTATCCACATATGAAATACACTTTGTTATGCCTGCCACAGCAATTAGAACATGGATCTCCAGTTCCACTCTTTAAGTTTTACACCAATACGCTGGTCATGCATCAAGCAACTGTGTGAAAAGGGTTGTGCATATTTAGATAGTACTCGTTCCATAAATATGGAGAAATTATTCAATTAAATATAGATAAATTTTTTTTTTTAATCCAGAAATGTGCAATTCAGTTTATAGTGAACAAATCTGGGCTGCTATCTGGAAACTAAGGGAGAAGGGAATAAAAAAAAAAAAAGTAGTAACTGAGCTTATAAGGAGCCCTAGTGGTTAAGCGCTGGCTGCTAACTGAATGGTAGGTGGTTCAAACCCACCAGCTGCTCTGTGGGAGAAAAGACTTGGCGATCTGCTTCTGTAAAGACTATAGCTTAGGAAACCCCTATGGGCTGCTCTACTCTGTCCTATAGGTTTACCATTAGTCAGGATCTAATCAAAGGCACACAGCAACAACCAAGGGTATGTTAAAAAGTGGCTGTGAATATTTATTTTTCTGTTCATCTTGGCTATCAATAGACTTATTTCTCTAATTAGGCCAATGCAGTAAAATGACACACTGAATTTTCAGCACAGTATTTATAAAATTAGGCCCAAAATGAGACAAATTAAAGCTTTGGCAAAAGCAAATTTATAACTCAGCAACCTTTCCCCAATATCTATTCAAAGTGCCGTAATTCAAACATGTTCAGGTATTTATCATCAAGCATTTATATCTGACCAAGATTTACTACTTTTTGTCTGTTTTCCATGGTTTCTTGGCTTGTACTGGTAAAGAAAAATAGAGAATGAAGACAGCTTTCGGCCTGTCTTTCCCCACTCTATCAAATACTCATTTGGAAATTAATATTGCAGGAAAAATAAGTAAGTATTGTCTGACAAACATGAAATCATTGTACAAACCCTCTGACATCTTGGACTTTTCTTTTAGGCATTGCTTTTAATAGTTACCAGGTCAGTGGGAATGTTTAGTTCTGACACATGCCTTCTAAATTTAAAGCCTGCTTGACTTGTTATTAAAAGCCCTTTTGAGACAATTTTTCCTTTTCTCTTTTTAAAAGAATGCTGGTGGGGAGAAATTCTTCTTAAGTGGGCCTAGAAGGAAGTGTGCAGAAAACCTACAAATTTTAAGGCCTGAAAAAGTCTAACAGTGACAAGGCCTTTTGATACCTTTAAGATGCCTCAGTGAGACCTGAAGGACTCCTCACTTAAATTCTGCCTCTTTTTCTGGATGGATGCTTCTTCTGGTTCCCTTTAGATGGTTTCTGTGGTCTCTTTCCAGTCCTTTACCCCCAGTGGTAACTCCCAGCCAATGCCTACTTGTGCCTACATACAGAATCTACACTTCCCTTGTATTTGTCTCTGCCAAGTAGTTCTATTAGAGTGAGCTTGAAAGACAAAACTGATTACAAAGTTACAGAGCCCATCTGTTTTTTTTTCTTTCATTATTGATTACATCTATAAAGTATATGATATCGTTTAAGCACTTAAAATTACAAAGTAAACTTTGAAAGAAAACATCTATGATAAAGATCTTAAAATGTATCTGGAAAAAGCAAACGTAATATATTATGAACATAAATATAGATAGCTATATGGATACCTTCTTCTGGTTAGGGCTTATACCATACACTGGACATATGATCAGGGCTGATCAACTTCTTTGATAAATCCCAGGGAGCCAATTCAAACACCTAATTTGCAAGTTTAACCCATAGGACTCAATATATTGAAATATGTAAACGAAAACTTTGAAAAGTAATATAAAACACATTTTGAGAAATTGAATCATTTTTAAACATACTGAGAAATTTTGCTATCCAAGTTATACTTATGTTGAATAGTTCTGTAAAATTAATAATCACTTAAAAATCTTGATTATAATTTTAATCTATTAATTATGCATCAGGCAGTATATGTTAGAATAAAAAATAAATCTATTTTGAAATAAGTCCTTTTTGACACCAAAGCTTTTTTAGTTATCATGGTTGCTACTAAATAAACATGGGTTATTTTACATTTTCTTTTTCTTCATACATTTCCTGCAATTATTAGTAAAGAAAAATGTGCTTGATTTTAAATGCTTGCCTGAAGCTAAATTACAAGGCGCTCATTTTTCTTTCTTTCTTTTTTTTGCTGGACAGGTTATGTCACAGAAAGCAAGTCATTTTTATCTGAAAATGAAGAAAGTACTTTATCTCCCCAAATTTAAAACACTTATACTTGTCTTCATAGTATATAAGATTTTCAGTAGGGCACGTCTCACCCAAGTCAGTATATACTTCTCTCACCATAGAGGACAGAAATGTAACTTCACAGTAGCATTTTTTAGTCTTTAAACTCAGCATAAGAGATGAGTGTTGTACAGTTTCTCACCTTGGAGGTTCATTTGTAATTTCCTTCATGCTTCTGTGTTTTTTTCCCTTAGAAACAGGGTTTATAAAATAGCTCCCACAATTATTTCTACAAGTATAGCCGAATGAATGATGCTCGGTTCTGATATTTGTTAAGCCACGTTGTTTATATTCTTTCATGGAACACTAAAATTTGGTTTTGATTTAAAGTTTAAATAACTATCTTCCCTGTAAACTCAAATGTCATGTTGTATACTGAAAATATCACAAATAAAGGATATTTAAAAATCTTCATGTGAAAAGAAGGGAATTATTTCTTCCTAGAATAGAAGATAGAAGAGAATCAGGAAATTGCTATTATTTTTATGGTGTATGATGCATATTCATTTACAGATATCTATTATAAAAACTATTAACTTATCTTTTCTTAGAGTCATAGAATTTCAGAGAACCTTAGAGTCATCTTGTATAACTCTCTGCATGCTGCAGATGAACCAGCAAAAGCCTAGCAAAGGGCAAGACCTGGTAAATACTTCAACCCAGAACTCCTAACTCTAGTCAACTACCCCTTCACAAAGGCACAGATGTGTGTGCCACATAAGAATAGTAGGTGTCAGGATGGCATCCATCCAACATCAGCCCCATGTCAGTGACTAAACCAGGCACATGGCCTGCATTCCAAAAAAAAAAAACCCATTGCCATTGAGTCAATTCTGACTTATAGCAACCCTATAGGACAGAGTAGAACTGCCCCAAAGGGCTTCCAAGGAGCTCCTGGTAGATTTGAACTGCTGACCTTTCGGTTAGTAGCCCAGCTCTTAACCGCTGCACCACCAGAGCTGCAATTATTATCAAATGAGATAGCATTTATCTCGTTTAAGCTTCTGCGCACCCTTCAGAATAATAAATAACTGCCAATTTAAAAAAAAAACGAAAACATGTATAAAGTATTCTTTCTGTAATCTTTCTTATATTCATTTACCTCTTTCATTCTACTGCCTAAACCTGGGCTGTTCACTTCTACCTGGATTATCTCAATGCTCTCTTAACTGAGGTCCTGATGACAAGATCTTCATTTCAATCCTATACTCCACAAACAAGTTAATGTTCTCAAAACTTTGCTTGATTCAATATTTTCCATTGTCATCAGAAATGCTCTCCTCATTGCTTCCAGAAAAGGTAAAAATTCCTAAGGCTGGCATTCAGAGCTTTCTACTATCTGATGCAAACTGTATTTCCAACTTCATTTTCTACTGTTCTACAATTTATACATCATTATAGCCTGTCTGACCTATTGAATGTCTCTTAAATATCTCTTGCTCATTTATTCATCCCTAGGATTCCATGAAAAAAAAAAAGCTCCCCCTATATGAAACACACTCTCCCCTCTTCATCAAACTCCATCATTTCCATGGTTCTTCACTTTCTTCTGTTCAGCCAATGGACATTATTCAAAACTTCCTGAGTTCTTGTTTCCCAAATGCCTCTCGAACACAACTATATATCAGTTTCAACTGTGATGTTTGTAAAACACAGCTTTATAGCCTATATTTCAGCGATTCTAATTCAGGAAGTCTGAGGTGGGGCCCCATAATCTATATTTTTAACAAAACCCCCAGTGATTCAGATTCTGATGGATCTAGGTCTGCACATTTAGAAACACTGCATAGACACTATTATCTGGTTCATTTTTACGAATCTTAGTGACACACTCATTTGTAGTTTGCAGATTTTCTATTTGCCTCTCTAATTGTTCTAGTAAAATTTCAAATTTGTTGAAGGCAAGGAAGGACAGGGTGTATTCTTTTTGTATTCTACACATTACTTAGTATATGCACAGAGCTGGTATCCAATTAAATGTAATAAATTATCCAAATGTACTCATATAATAAGTTATCTGAAATTATCTCATATCTATTTATGTATTTAACACCTATAGTCTCTCATTGAAAGCAAGCTTCATGAGAGCAGGGCTTTATTCATCTTATTCTCCTCTGAATCCAAACAGTATCTAAAACAGAAAACTTTTGCTCAGTAAGTGAGTTGTTTAAAGAAATGTGTGAATAACTAATGAGCTTCTTTCTCATTTAAGCCATTTAGTTCTTCTGGTCACATTTTGAAAACACAAGAGCTATTGACATGATTTCATCACATTTTCTGTTTGCTTCCATTCTCAGTTTGAAAGGTGTCTCTTCAGCTAAAATAGATTGCATTTCATAGTGGATGTTCTGATGCACCACCCAGATTGTACTTCAGGGATGAAGAATTTATTCTCTAGTTGCTAGAAGATGCCTTCAAAAGTCGGTACTTTTTGAGAGTTGCTTCATGCATGCTTATGCTTCCTTCCAGGGCAGCTTGCATACAAAGATTTATCAATCTGTGGTAAAAATTCCAACTTCTCCCAACTTAATACAACTCTAAAGGGTCATTCCATCTCCAGAACTCTCTGTGGGTTCAGCTTAGGTCTTTGTTGTTACTTCATCACAGCTCAAAGTCTTGCTCTGCCTAATCATGCTTCCTTTTCTTCATTCCTTCCACAAGTGGTGATCCAAAGGGCACTTTTTAATGAATCTCCTGTATACTAATCTCCATCCCTGAGTCTGCTTCCCAGGGAATCTTACTGGCTATTAGACCTGCAGTGGTCAGAGAAACCAGACATTGGATGGAATTTGCAGCTAAATCACCTACTGCCAGTTGTCAGTGAGGATCCCATCGCCGGCAGTGAGTACAGTTATCCTGTGGGCATAAAGTAGCCGTGTAATTATTAGAACTTTCACCATTGGCAAACTGGGATGACATACTGTGGAATAAACTAAATTAGCTAGTGCAATGAACTAAGCATTTGAGAAGTATGGGATAAACAGTAACTCTAAGGACATTAGAACTGGATTGCTATTGCTAAACTCTAGCAACATTCTGGAAAAAAGATAAGAAGCTAATGGTGATTGATCGGAATTAAAAGCTAAGTGTAAAAGACAGAGCACCTCCTTGATACGTATAAAGAGCCTCCTTGATGTATAGACCAGGAGGGCAGAGAAAGCTGAAGCCCAGGCCCAGGGCTTGATTGTGTCAGTAGCCAAGCTTCAAAGAAGGTTAAAATCCCAGTGAAGGCAGGTGTGTCATTTCAAAATCGGAATCCTGGATGGGAAAGTATGAGAGGGTGACACCTGGGATAGGGATGCTTGGGTGATGCATCTGAAAATCTTCAATCTCCAGATTCCCCTGAACCTCTCAGTTTGCAGGAGTTGCCCAATCTGAAATGCAGGTTCTTTGTTTTTGTTTTTAATCACTCTTCAATCTTCTATCTCAGAAACTGCACTATAAGAATGTGTTTTACCTTATTAAGGGTAAGAAATCCCCCTTTGTATAAACAAAAATGCAGAGGCCTCTGCCCAGAAAGACAACATATATCACTGCCCCAACCCCGTCCCTTTTACAATCTGCTCTCACCTCTCCTCTATCTCCTGGCTACCAGGACAATCACTCAGGCAAAAAGTTAAAACAACCCAGCTAGAGATTTGTCAGTTCTACCAAGGAAGAGAAAGACTTATACTCCGAAGAAACATTAGGACCTAGCCAACATGTACCAGCATAAGGTAAGAGAGTATGCTTGTGAGTGGATCCTGAAGCTGCTGGCCCAAGAGGGACAAAGGATAAAAAGGTTTATAGAAGTGGGCACGTTAGAAGGGATATATTATACAAGGTCAGTAAACTCACTAGGATTTTCTGTTCCATGAGAGGACCTGAAGGATACAACACTTAGGAAAACAATAACAAATATGCTGGTGAGACTGGCCCTAACATCACTGAGAAGATCATCTATTGTTCTCCTCTATTTTTTTTATAGGCCAGAGTTAAATGGGAGATGCCATTACAGAATTAGGGTCACTAATAATGTTCAGATGATAGAAAAAAAAAAAAAAAAAGATGAGAAAACCCAAAACAAAAGAGGCTAAATGGCAACACTGAACCATTGGGAGGCAGATGTGTGCATTTGCCATAATGAACATTAAGGTTGGAGTCAAAGTCAATGAGCCAAGAAAGCCCAACTCAGTGTTACGTTGTTGTTGTTAGGTGTCATCGAGTTGGTTCTGACTCATAGTGACCCCATGCACAACAGAATGAAACACTGCCCGGTCCTGCACCATCCTTACAATAGTTGTTATGCTTGAGCTCATTGTTGCAGCCACTGTGTCAATCCACCTCATTGAGCGTCTGCCTCTTTTCCTCTGACTCTGTACTTCACCAAGCATGATGTCTTTCTCCAGGGATTGATCCCTCCTGACAACATGTCCAAAGTATATAAGACGCAGTTTTGCCATCCTTGCATCTAAGCAGCATTCTGGTTTTACTTCTTCCAAGAGAGATTTGTTCGTTCTTTTGGCAGTCCATGGTATATTCAATACTCTTTGCCAACACCACTATTCAAAGGCGTCAATTCTCCTTCGGTCTTCCTTATTCATTGCCCAACTTTCACATGCATATGACGTGATTGAAAACACCATGGCCTGGGTCAGGAGCACCTTAGTCTTCAAGGTGACATCTTTGCTTTTCAACATTTTAAAGAGGTCCTTTGCAGCAGATTTACCCAATACAATGCATCGTTTGATTTCTTGACTGCTGCTTATGTGGCTGTTGATTGTGGATCCAAGTAAAATGAACTCAGAGTTATACAGATGATTAATAGAATAGAGCATCCAAAAGGGCATAATAGATTTATGGCCCAAAAGTGTAGTACTCAAACGATAAAATCAATGGTGAATAGTCAGGGGGCTGTGAGCAGATTCACTCATAAAAGATCAGGATGCCTTACCCAATTTCCATGTTGGAGTCAAATCTTAAACCTCAGATTTATTGACTAAAGGAGAGACTGGGTCACCAGCTACCTGAGAGTAGTTTTCCCATCTGATTCCCAAAGAAGTGCCAAATAAAAACCAAGAAATTCAAAGAGCAGAAATGGGTCTTCGGGCCATCAGAAAAAAATCATTAAATATTTGAATACACAATAGCTAAGAGAGTATGTCCTTCCTTCCTCCCAAAGGAAAACAGAACAATTGACAAGAAAGGATTTTGCCCTCAGGGTAAAATCCTGAAACAGAATAAAGTGTACAGTCTGTCTGGGGAGGGTTTAAGGTCCTAAGAGAGAAGCACGCTGGCGCTTTGGGCAACTCCATCACAACAGATGCAGTGGAAGAAACTAGAAAGTCAGATCTTCCCCTAAGGGAATTGTTTTGGCAATTGTGTGTATCTCCAGGCTCCCTCCTGTATTAATCAATTTAGTCCTTCAGTTAATTACGAACGGGAGATCAAGGCTAACCAGGGAGTTGAGGATAATCAATATCATGAATGACAGTAATAATAAACCTGCCTAGGAAATAAATCATTAGAAGAAGAAAAAAAGGCAATTAAAACATTCAATTAATATCTTCAGAGGATTTTCAAATGATAGGAATTCTTAAAATAAAGCCAGGCTGCCATGATTGAAAAATAAAAAGAAAGTCAGAGAACAATAAAAAAAATTCTTAAAAATTAAAGTATTATTTTTGCAAACAAAAATAATAGACTTCCTTATTAATAAAATAAACATGGATGAAGACCAAATAAGTGATCTAGAATAAAATAAGTTTCTCAGACCACATAATAAAAGATAAAGTGTGCAAAAAAATTTAGGAGAAAAGTTACAACATGTGAAAGATAGGTTCAGAAGTATAGAGAACGGGGATAATGGAGGAGAGAAAAATTCAAGAAACAATAGAAAAATTTCCTAAATTGAGGAGTGATATATATGTTTATGTTGAAAGGTCCCACTGAATTAATGGAACAGTCACAGAAAGACCCAAGCTTAGATAAATTCTCAAAGATTCCAGAGAGAGAAGGAGGGAGAGTAAAAAACTTACATATGAAGAAATAAAAATCACACCTCAGATTTTTCATCAAGACTGAATAATAGAAGACAGTGGAGTAATGTTTTCAAATTCTAAGCCTACAGTTCTATACCTAGCCAAATTTTAATCAAATGTAAGAAGAAAATAAAAATTTGGGGACATGCACAAATTCAGGAAATTTCTCCTCCATTATAAACACACATACCCACATATAAAGATATATATGTGTGTGTGTATACATGTGTGTATCTATACATATATATATATATATATATATATATGATTGGAAACCCTGGTGGAGTAGTAGTTAAGAGCTAAGGCTGCTTTCCAAAAGGTTGGCAGTTCGAATCCACCAGGTGCTCTTCGGAAACTCTTTGGGGGCAGTTCTACTCTATCCTATAGGGTTGCTATGGGTGGGAATTGACTTGATGACAATGGGTGTGGTTTGGTTTTTGGTATATATATGATTATACACATACATACACAACCGTACATGTGTATATCAGGGTTTCTTAACTTCAGCACTATTGACATTTTCTGTCAGGTACTGTTTTGTTATAAAGGGTTATCACAGACATTGTAGAATGTTTAGCAACATTCCTGACCTCCACCCATTAGATGGCAATAGATGCTCTGTCCTCTGGTAGCAATAACCAAAAATTCCTCCACCAGTGGGGTGCATGAGGGACAGGATTATCCCCATTTAGGAGCCACTGGTATTTCTGTATACACACATGCACACACATGCACACCAACATGTCAGATTCTCTCTCTATATATATACATACTTATGCACATATGTGTATGTGTAAGTTTTTATACACCCAAAATATGCATAACAGATAGGTAATAGATCAGTTGATTGATCAATCGATTGATAAACTGATAGATGATAGATAGCAGCCCCTGACCTCCAGGTAATTGTTGGGCCTGGTACTATCAGTTAAGTCCTAGTGTTGTTACGAGCTGGCCTGGCACTCACAGCTAGTCTTTGGTTTCTCCTGTTGAACACAAAAAATTTCATAGAACATCAACATCAGACAAGGTCACTCTTTGACCATGATGGAACAGACAAAATCAAGACCGCAATATAATCATGTCTGAACACAAAATATAAACATTGCCCAAATCACAAAAATGACCAATCATCCCCCTGTCATGGTTCATATGAGTGACTGCTGCTTTTTTATCAATTACAGCTTAAGCTTCCATTTAGTCTTCCTTCCTTCCTTCTAGATAAGATTTACTAAGCCATCCAATTGTAGAATTACTCTCAGTTCCTGATAACGATCCATAGCAAAGCCCTGCTTTCTTAAGCTTTCCCACAAATAGCCATAAACTCAAGTCCGTCTATTCTAACACATCACAGTTCCCATTGTTGTGTGTTCTTCCTTGTTATAATAAGTAATAAATCGTTATCCAATGAAGTGTTACATTAAAAAAAAAATTGCTGTCGAATTAATTCCAATTAATGGCTATTCCATGGCTACTCCATGAGTTACAGAGTAGAACTGTACATTTACAGTTTTCTTGGTTATAATCTTTCTGGAAGCAGATTGCTAGACCTTTCTTCCATGGCACTGCTGGGTGGGTTCAAACTGCCAAGCTTTTAGTTAGTAGATGAGCACAAACTGGTATTACATATGATACAAGAAAAAAAAAGAGAGATTTGAATATAACCCAGAAGAAATAAGGATGATGGAAAGGAAATAAAAGAGAAGTCATTAGTCTTTGTTTTTGTTTTTTTTTTTAGATGTTATAGTTACATAGGATTTTATTGCTCTTTTTATGGCCCATATATTTTATTTTGTTCTACCACGAATAGGGAAACCCTGGTGCCATAGTGGTTAAGGCTACTGTTGCTAACCTAAAGGCCAGCAGTTCAAATCTGCCAGGCGCTCCTTGGAAACTCTATGGGGCGGTTCTACTCTGTCCTGTAGGGTCACTATGAGTCAGAATCGACTCAACGGCAATGGGTTTGGTTTTTTGGTTTAGGTATATTTAAATATGGATATAACAAATGTTATTTATTGGTCTTCAGTCTTGACAAGACCCAGAAATGAAGGATAGTAGACTTAACTCTAGTGATGGAACCGATTGTACTAGTCAATATAATTAATCTTGATAATGCAAAAATCACAGGGAAAGATAAGATGGAGGAAAAATTAAGTCCATTAATTAATTATCTCATCTTTCATAAGAGAGCACCAATAGATATTGTTAAAAGCTGATAAAGAAAGAAATAAAAGTTTAAGAACAGTTTAAAGTTAAAGTTACTACGTGAGAAACTAAAAATAAGTCAGTAAAAAATGTCTAATTTGTGTCAGAGAAATGCAAGTTAGTCTAAGCATAGTGAAATCTCATCCTTTATAGAAGAGAGTGAATAACTACTGTTTAATGTTGACAAAGAAAAATTAGACATATAGCATAGGATTTAAAGTTCTAATGTTAAACTCAGAGTGACTAATAAAATCAACTTTTAGCAGTGATTACAACTGCATAGTGGAAATGAGACCATGTGGGAAGGTAGATATTGCTTTATATTTCATACTTTTCTGCATGTATTTTGACCATGCGTGTCTATTACCTCTATAACTTACATAAATAATGTTACTATCCTACCACATAATACTTTGCAAAAATTAAGACTGTTTACAAAATATTAAATGAAAAAGAATGTTTCAGAAAAGTCTGTATAACGTGATTTTATTTGTGTAAATGTATGTAGTACAAACATGTATATAGAGAAAATAAATGTATCGCATATGCCTTACAAGGTACACGCCTATTAACAAGGTCATCTCTTGGAGAATGGGTTGTAGGAGCCAGAGTAGTGGTTGGGCATATGAAGAGAAGTGAATGGTCTTGAGGGATATTTAGAAAATCTATGGCTGAGTGATTGATTCGATGTGGAGAATAAGGAATGAAGAAAAATTTCTAGCATCCTGGTTTGAGCAATGGAAGGATGGCAGTTCCAATAGTTAAAGAAGTCATTGAGAGAAGAGTAGGGGAGTTGGCTTGTCTATTAGTTCATTTGTTCTTTTAGAGTGTAAACAATAAGTTTGATTTTGCACAAATTAAATTTCAGTTTGTATATGATGTATCAAAGTGGGCAGGTCCGGTGAGTAGTTGAATATGCAGATCGGGAGCTTGGAAGAAAAATTTGGCCTACAGATACAAAAGTGCTAGTGTTTAGCCTATAGAGCGTAGTTGGAAACATGAGAGTGCATGCGATTGCTCAGGTAGACCAAATGGACCTACAAGAAAAGAGATATTCAACCCCTAATTTTTTCTTTTCCTAAAGTATCAGTTAGGGGTCAATCAGATTAGCAGGATTTGTTATAAGAATTTGACCTTATAATTGTGGGAGCTGGTTAAACATTCTGATGCTGAAGGTTGAACTGTACTTGATGCAGATCATTGGGAAGAGACAATGGATGTAAAGTGAGGTAGAATAAACTGGAATCCTGGAGCATGAGCTGACCAGAACCTTATGAGGACAGAGAGGACCGTCCCGAACCTGGATGAATTGTGTGTTCTACAGGAGAAACTGGTACCCTTTGTCAGAGAGCTAAACATACTCCTGGCCCAGGAGCAAGAAAAACTGAAGGAGGATCCAGGGGAAGGTGGGACAGTTGCGGGCCTTGCTACCACCCCAAGTCAACAAGGTTAGCAGAAGACAAGAACACTGTGCGTGAGCTGTAAAAATGCCTGCCCTGATCTTCTGAGTATAAAGAAAAAGTGGCTGCTGTGTCTTTCTTGCTCTCCAAATCTTACGTGAAAATATTTCTTGTTACAAAAACATACAAGAAATTCTGGGAAATGTAGTTCAACCTGGCAAAACTGACACATCAAAAAGGTATTACGTCTAGTACTATGGATTGAATCTTGTTCCCTAAAAATCTATATTGAAGTCATGGCACCTATACGTATGGATATGATCTTGGAAATTAGTTTTCTTTGTTACATTAATTAGGTCATACCTGAGTAGGGTGGGTGCTAAACCTAATTTCTTCTGAGTTATAAAAAGAGCAGGATAGACACAGGGAAACACACAGGATGAAGATGTCATATGAAGACGGACACACGTGGCAGATGCATCTTCAAGCCCAGGAACTGCAAGGATTGGTGGCTACTATAAGTTGAACTAGATAAAGAAGGATCTCATCCTACAGCAACATCCTCAATTTGGAACTCTAGCCTTCTGAACTATGAGAAAGGAGCCCTGGCAGCAAAGTGTCTAAGCACTTGGCTGCTAACCGAAAAATCAGTGGTTTGAACCCACCAGCCGTTCGGTAGAAGAAAGATGTGACAGTCTGCTTCCCTAAAGATTAAAAAAAAAAAAAAGATTACGGCCTTGGAAACCCTGTGAGGCAGTTCTACTCTGTCCTATTGGGTCACTATGAGTTGGAATCAACTTGACGACAACAAATTTAAACTGTGAGAAAATAGATTTCTGTTCTTTAGGCCACCCGCTTATGGTATCTTTTGTTATGGAATGACTGGGTAACTAAGACATCTAGTAATTTTTTTTTTTTTTTAATGTAGAACTAATCATTAGAACCTTCTTACTCTCTGTTCTCTAGTTCTTTTTCAATTCTTAGCCCATCACGTCCTTAATGTCTCAGTAACTTCTGAAAACCTAAGACTCTCCAAGCAATTTGTGCTAAATAATCAAAATACAGCCACCTGGCCTATAAAACTCTAAATTCCCAGTGCAGTTGATTTCAGTGAGGCTTCGGGAAGTAGCACAGTACCCCACGCAGTACTGAACAAGTGACTGTTGAATGCTGGATGCACGAATGACTCTAGATTGAGAATAAAGTAGGAAGTACTGATAATGCAGAAGGCAATGTGGAATGGCAGAAGCAACACCAGAGTTGCCCTTTTGGGTTCAACAACTGACTTTGAATTTTGTCTCCATCACCCTGGCTGTTGTTGCTTCCTCACGTCATAAATTTGATTAATAGCTCACAGAGCAATTGTGAAAATAAATTGTCTATAAAAATGCTTGTTACTTAGCAGTCACGTCACAGATATTAGACAATTCTGCTGATTCTTTACACCCAGTGAGAGGCCTTTGACTTTCTGACCTAATATGAAGCCAAGTGAAAAATTCGGCTAGCACGTGAAGGACTTATTTTTTGGCATTGGGCCACTGAGTATGCATATCAGCCCAGTCTGCGTATGAAACTGCAGATTATTTTCCTAAAACATCTCTTTATGCTTTTAACCTCTACTTGTATTTCTCTGCTTTTGAATGTACAGGCCATTTAAACCAAAAACAAACCCGTTGCTGTAGAGTCGATTTCAACTCATCCCAGCCCAATAGGACACAGTGGAATTGCTCCATGGGGTTTTCAAGGAGCGTCAAGTGGATTCAAACTGCCAACCTTTTGGTTAGCAGCCAAGCTCTTAACCATTGTGCCACGAGGCCTCCACAGGCCCTCTAATGGGTATTAAATTTTTAGTTTTTCCTCAAGTTACCACAGCATGAGGAGGTGGGAGACAGATTACACTGAGGGAAAAACTGCAGTGGTGACGACCAGCAAGGCCAATAACAGACATTTTTATATATGGGTCATCGTTAAGTCATGGATTGCCAGTAAAAATTTATCATTAGCTCATTAAGTATTTTCAGTAGGCTCCAAGCTGCAAACATGCTGTGGCATGACACTGTTAAAATTGTTGCTTGGTATCATCTGCTTACTCGAAACATTATAGGAATAAAGAAGAAAATAGACTGAGAGCAACTAGGTAGTTGGAAACCAGTGGAAAGATTGTTATTTAGCACCCCACCTGTGGTATTAATCTGTAATTCTGCTGTTCACCCATATTTCACAGGAAGCATGTCAAATCATTGGGTGGTTATTTGTTCTGTCTTCCCCCACATCACAAAATAGCCATAGGCTTTTCGTTTTCCCTAACAGTTACTTACTATACTTAACTCTTTATTGCTCTGTTTTACTTTCTGAGCTATTTCTTATCAGCATGGAAGCCACCTACGTTTTAAGATGTTGGTGATTGGATGTATGGGAATACGTTAGGATTCCCAAACTTTGATTTGCTTTTACAAGTTCTTCAGTAACAATTTTTTTCTGCTTTGTTTGTTCTTTGTTGTGAAACCCTTCTGAGAATTTTGTGAACCTCCCGCACCATATTCATGTATCTAGAGTTACCAAGATGAATCACAAAAACAGAGGAGGTAATTATTAGATTAGTTATTTTAATATTACTGCTGTCTAGCTTACCATATTGAATTTATGATTAAAAACGACATTCAGATTTCACTAGTAATGAGCTATTTAGTTCAAGCTAAATTCTACAATATCAAGGGTATAATTTCCATCTGGTAGATCATTTATTTTAGACAATCAGGCCTTGTACTCAACAGAATTGCTCCTTAGGCTAACGTACACAAGACTACTGCTTAGGTACTAACAAAGCATCTGAAACTCAAGGCTTGATTCCTATGGGTTAAAAGGTAAAAAAAAAAAAAAGTCATATTTTAATATCCTTTTAGAAAATTCTTTGCTACACATGAGTTTTTCCTTTTAAAAAGCAGGCGTGTAATTGCTGCCTTCACATTTGAAGTTGACACTAATGATGGTTGAGGCTGTCCATGTGTGCAGCCATGCCCGAAAAGGTCCAAGTGTGACTTGCTCACATTCCTTCCCACACAGCTCACGTATAAAACTCAGCTCTCTTATGACTTGTCCCAATCAATCCTATGCCCATAATGTCAAAGCATCCATATTTCTTTCAAAGACAGAGAAAAAGAAAGGGAGAGAACCTTTTTTTTTTTTTTGGTATCTTGTAGACCCAAGAACCAAATGCAGCTTTGACTCACTGTCTCTGTGTTATATTGACTCAGCGCTGTGAGACTGGCTGCGATCCAAGCATTTGGTGGTGGAGCTCCTGTCTTGCCCTGGGATTTTGAAAATGATCCCAGGTAAGGCTGATGACAGCTGTGCAACTGGGGTGTGTTATCTGTAGCAAGTCCAAGTCTGGCATGAGTTTTTAAAACAACAAGGTCTATGAGTTGCTTTGTGAAAAAATATTTGAAAGTTGATGACATTTGAAAATGCTTTAAAAATGGAAAACTTATGTTACAAACACAGGCATCTATTAAAAGGGGGATGGAGTGGGTGTTTATACAAAATCCTTCAGTAACAAAGAAAAATTCCCAAATATTTAGGGAATCCCAATATTCAGGAAATCAGAATTGCTATCAGATTAATATCTAAAATATGTTTCAGAATTTAGGGGAATTTTTGGTGCTGAGATAAGTTGCTGCTGAGCCAAGCACCTCACACTGTTGTTGCTTAAAAATGATTGTTATATTTCCGTATCTCAGAAGTAGGTTCAGATCCCAGTATGCTTTGCTCCACTTAAATTCCAGCTATGCTGCTGATCAGAAAAACATAAAATTGGCTTCTTCTCTTTCTGAAGATTCATTCATCTATACACTCTGCTTTGTTCAGTCATTACAAAACAAAATTTAGTGTACGTAAATTATGAAAAAAGCATCTTTATAATTCAGCCATCTTAGCCAATCTGTATTACTGATCACCTACAATAACACAAGAAAAGTGCATTTAACACTATCAAAATCTTTATGACATCTTATCACCCTAACCTATTTCAAAGGACTTTATAGTAACACTAAAAAGAAAAGCTAATTTATTTCACACACCTGACAGCTTAAAATTAGATGTAAGCACCAGTAAAAACAAATATGGCTTTGCTTGATTTTCAAATTACAAATACCATTTGGATAAGAAGAAAAATGAAATCCATATATTTTCAATGGTTCACTCAAAAGAATCACTTAGATATTGATACTAATGCAATCTTGGCAGAAATATGGGCATTGCAAATGAACAGATGGTATATGTACCAGTAACAATGCCTATCTAAAGGCAGGACTGAGTATGAAGTACATATTTAACCAATACTTGTTGGTTGAGAGGGTATCTCTGGGTACTACAAACAGTTAAAGCGCTCAACTGCTAATTGAAATGTTGGAGGTTTGAGTCCGCCCAGAAACACCTCGGAAGAAAGACCTGGCTATCTATTTTTAAAAAATCAGCCATTGAAAACCTTATAGGGCACAGTTCTACTCTGACACAGATGGAGTTGCTGTGAGTCAGAACTGACTTGGGCAACTGGCTTGATTTTGATTTGGTTGAGAGTTCTTCAAGGACAGGTAAACAAAAGTTATCTCCCCTCCCCGCTTTGACTTTATAGATGGGTTTTGAAATTCCTAAGGAACAGTTTGGCTTTTAATACAATATTTCCCTTATGGGATTAATAGAGAGGCACTTTCTCAAAGTCTCTTATTTGAAATGGAAGTTAACGCAGTGAGTTCATAATATTTTTAGGTGCTCTAATACTTGAAGATGAGTTTTGAAAAACTGTTGAACCCATATTCAGAGTTGGTGCCTTAATGAGAAAAATCAGTACCCAAATATTGCAGTCCGCAGGGATTTCTAACCACATGGAAAATTTATCTTTATACTGTAAGAGCTAAATTCTGCTGGGAACAGATGAGAATAAACTTTACTTCAATCCAAATGAATTAATTTAAATTAGTTATTTTAAGGTGTTTTGAAAATTATTGGAATATACTGAGGATATGATCCCACAATTTTTTTTCTTATCTTTCAATAATCTTTATGTTCTTCCACAAAAAGTGTAATTTTTGTCATATAATAGACAACATTTTCCAGCCTGGTTGATAATTTCTGAAAATTTGAATCGAGGTGGTCTCAGGAGCAGATTACACAGGTCCGTGACTATGCATGTGTGTGTTTTAATGCACCTGGGGTCTCTGGAATTACTGTCACTTAAGAGGCAGCACTCAGGGTGTCTCTTGAACATTTACTACACCCTTTTCCTGCTAGACAGTGGCACTGAAGAAACATTTCAGAAAAAACTGGATAGGCACGAAAAAACTTGTGAAAAATGGCCCTTCACCCACCAAGATCTGCCAAATTTTTCATGAAGGGCATTGGGTCTTGTTTTATATTTTTGTCAGGGAGGGGAGATGCTGGGGAGGCCTATATTATACTTTTTCCCACAGACTTAATTGACTTCTTAAATTTTGTTTTCCTTTCTCATGATATTTCAACTGTATTTTATTTATTAAATATGGAGACCTGATGGTGTAGTAGAGCCCTAGTGGCACAGTGGTTAAGAGCTATGGCTGCTAATCAAAAGATCGGCAGTTTGAAACCACCAGCCACTCCTTGGAAACCGTATGTGGCAGTCCTACTCTGTCCTAAAGAGTCACCATGAGTCAAAATTTATGTGACAGTAATTTTTTTTCTTTATATTTATTAAATAATAAATATAAAAAGAATGAAATAATCTCCTCCAGTCTCTAATGGTACACCTTCCATATCACCACACTCCACACCCACTCCAAATATCCAGTGTTCTTAATTAAATGTGAAAAAAGGCTGTTCCTGGTTTCATTTTGCTCATATAAATGTCGTGTGTGTGTATGTATATACACACACACAAATATAGACATATCTGTGTGTGCATATAGACATATCTGTATGTGTATGTATATATACATACATATACATACATCCGGCTGATGTAGTCTCTGGTTTATGCGGCCCTTTCTGTCTCTTGGGCTCATATTTACTTTGTGTCTTTGGTATTCTTCATTCTCCTTTGCTCCAGGTGGGTTGACACCAATTGACGCATCTTAGATTGCTGCTTGCTAGCATTTAAGACCCCAGACACCACTTACCAAAGTGGGATGCAGAATATTTTCTTAATACATTTTATTATGCCATGGTCCCCAGACCCCACCGCTGCTACTCTGGCCTTTGAAGTGTTGGGTTGTATTCAGGAAATTTCTTTGCTTTTCTGCTTTAGTCCGGTTGTGCTGTCCTCTCCTATATTGTGTGTTGTCTTTTCCTTCACCTAAAATAGTTCTTGTTTACTATCTAATCAGTGAATACCCCTTTCCCTCCCTCCCCACCCTCGTAACCATCAAAGAATATTTTCTTCCATGTTTAAACTTTTTCGTGAGTTCTTGTAATAGTGGTCTCATACAATATTTGTCCTTTTGCAACTGACTAATTACACTCAACATAATGCCTTCCAGATTCCTACATGTTATGACATTTTTCACAAATTCATCGTTGTACTTTATTGTTGTGTAATATTCCATTGTGTTAATTACCATAGTTTGTTCATCCGTTCATCGGTTGATGGGCATCTTGGTTGTTTCTGTCTTTTTGGTGCTGCAATGAACATGGGTGTGCATATGTCTATTCATGTGAGGGCTCTTATTTCTCTACGATATTTCAAGGAGTGGGATTGCTGGAATGTATGGTAGTTTTACTTCTAGCTTTCCCACCAGTAGTGTACAAGTGTTCCAGTCTCTCCACAACCTCTCCAGAATGTATTATTTTGTGGTTTTTGGCTTAATGCCAGCCTTGTTGGAGTGAGATGATATCTTATTGTGGTTTTGATTTGCATTTCTCTAATGGCTAATGATTGTGAGCATTTCCTTATGTGTCTGTTAGCTGTCTGAATGTCTTCTTTGGTGAAGTGCCTGTTTATATCCTTTGCCCATTTTTTAATTAGGTTGTTTGTCTTTTTGTTTTTGCAGTTTTTTGTTTTTGAGTTTTTGCAGTATCATGTAGATTTTAAAGATCACAGGCTGATCGGATTTGTTGTAGCCAAAAATTTTTTCCCAGTCTGTAGGTAGTCTTTTTACTCTTTTGGTGAAATCTTTGAATGAGCATAAGCATTTGATTTTTAGGAGCTCCCAGTTATCTAGTTTCTCTTCTGGTGTTTGTGCATTGTTAGTAATGTTTTGTATACCGGTTATGCCATGTATTAAGGCTTCTAGTGTTGTTCCTCTTTTTTCTCCCATGATCTTTATCATTTTAGATTTTTATATTTAGGTCTTTGATCCATTTTGAATTAATTTTTGTGCATGGTGTGAGTTATGGGTCTTGTTTCACTTTTTTGTAGATGGATATCTAGTTATGCCAACACCATTTGTTAAAGAGACTGTCTTTTCCCCATTTAACAGACTTTGGGCCTTTGTCAAATATCAGCTGCTCATATGTGGATGGATTTATGTCTGGATTCTCAACTTGGAACTGTCTCTTCCTCCCTGCCACTCAGTCCAATTTCCTAACTTTGACTTTGATGTTCAGGGCTCCTAGCTTGTCATATATGTAATCAATTTACTTGTTTCTTCAGGTCTTTGTTGTTGTAAGAGGGATCACCAGAAGTGTCTGACTACTCTGTCTTCTTGGCCCCACCTCCTCATACATCTTTTCAATAGAAGCATTTTATTCCATAATATCCATGTGATATGAGTATCATGTTAGATATAGTCTGTTTGACACCTAGACTTGCTGAACACTGAGAGGCAGACTTTATGCACTATAGCATTGAGCTCTCTTGCTCTCTGGTTTCTGGGTGGGTTTACAAATAAGAAGGCCTGGCAGGAAATTAAAGAGGAGAAGGATGAGGTCTGAGTATTTATTCCCTGGTTTCTTCCGTGGAAGTTTGCCACAGCTAGGCTGTGTCCCTCCACTGAAGGTCATTTCTTCTCTCAAGGAAGTCTTCTGTAGCCTACTTTCTCCTTTGGTTCTTTGGTAATAGATTCCTCCCTTTGGGGATATAAAACAAAAAATTAAAAAAAAAAAAAACCGTTGCTGTTGAGTTGATTCCTACTCATGGTGATCCTATAGGACAGAGTGAAACTGCCCCATAGAGTTTCCAAGGAGTACTTGGTGGATTTGAACTGCCCGTCTTTTGATTAGCAGCCATAGCTTTGGGGCTATAGTGGGTAGCAGTTCCACTGCTACTGAAATTGAGCTATTGAAATAGATCTTGTGGATTCCCAACATACTGATCACACTTTTAAAACAAATTTGTTTGTTAATAAACTGACCTCAAATTATCATGATTTAACTGTTGCCTTGGGACTCTGACTGAAAAAAAAATTATTCAGTGTTCACCTGCTGATGGACAGTAAGCTTCTTTTCAGTATTTTTTGCTGAAATATTCTTCTACATATATTCTTAAATTTTTTTTTTGTTTGTTTCTGTAGAATATTTGCTAAAAATAGCAATGTTCATTCACAAGTGCATTTTAAATGTTTATAGGCATTTCCAGTGGGGCCTGGTACGACGTGTTTAAGTATTCAAACAAATATCGGGAAGCAACTTCTGCCTGTTAAAATTCAATCAATCAATCAATTAAATAATTAAACTGCTAGTGTAAGTGTGAATTACTTCAGCCCTTTTATTAAGTTATCTGGAAATATCTAAAAACCAAACCCATTACGGTTGAGCTGATTCTGACTCATAGTGACTCTACAAGACAGAGTAGAACCACCCATAGGATTTCCAAGGAGCGGCTGGTATTGACGAGTTTTTGTTAGTATCAGAACTCTTAACCACTGACAATATTAATTCATTTAACCCAGTGGTTTCCCATTTCCATATATTCATACCATCACTGTATGTTATTGTTTATATTTTTTACAGTCTGCAAAATGACATCTCATTATTTAAATTTGCATTTACTCTACTATTAGTGAGGCTGAGTATCTATCATCATCATCTACCTTGTCTAATTATATTTTCTGTTCAATTAATTGTGTATTCATATCCTTTGCCTTTCTATTGAGCGTTTACATTAATGAGACAAATTAGATTGAGGAAATTTGAATGAGTAGTTAGACTCAATGAAATTTAATAGCTTTTAAAATAGATTGCAATTTGAAGATTAATTCTTCATACATAATAGGAAATCAAATGCTATTCAACTACACTAAGATATATGCTGCCAGTAGTTATGTACTGGAGTTCCTTCTGGGATGTGTGATCACAGGAATACTTGATATTTCAGAGACCATTTTATAGGATGAGGAATTGTGAAAAAAGAAAGTATTTGCCTGAAAAATAATTTATAGAGTAACTAATAATTGTTGACAGGCATCTAAAATGTTCAAACGAGACTGAAGGAAACTTGAAAAGACCTTGGAATAAAAATCATGTAAAAATTTTAATCGTATAGATTAAAAAAAAAAAAACAACTAGGTCTTCTAGCAACATAGCATTAAGAGAAAAGTTTTAGATTAACAGAGAGTATAAGATCTCCCCCCCCCCCCGCCACTTTTATTTTCCTTTGAGATTTGCTTCTCATTCCTAAAACTGGGAAAATAATATGAGTACTTTGAAGCCGACAACAGGGTGGGGCAGACCAAATGAGCAATGCGGTTTCAAGTGTTATATAAATGAAAGGCATTGCTTTAGGGAAAAGCTGGGCGCTGGCTTTTCTGTGCACGCTTGTCCAGTAATCTGCTGCAGAACCTCTAGGAGATTCAGCCCATTGCCATCTTGTAGGTCCTGGCTGATTTAGGCATATGAATGATAGGTAATTTTTCAGTTAGTCTTTAGTTCCCATGAGCCTAGAAATCCTCAAAACTACAGATACCTAACTTTTTTCTTTTTCTTAACTCAGAGTTCAGCAACAGAGTAGTCAAAACAAACATCTATTATTTTTAGTTAAAAGGCGACAGATGAGAAATTACTCTTTTCAAGGGGAAAACTCAAGCCTGTGTGTTTGCTCACACACCAAACATATTGCTGCCTTTCACCATAACTCTGCTACCCCACATGTAGCACTTAGATGACGACAATGCAGAAGCTCCAACCCTGCAAAGAATCAGTTATGCTAAGCGAAACTGGGTACTATTAACACAAGTCCACGTAAAGAGCTGCACCTGATGACAGGTTCATAAAGCTATTTCCAATACGAAAGGCTTCTTGTTAATGAGAATTCAGGGAAATGCAATTATTTTCAAACTCTTAAACTACAAAACAGTTAGCTCATTGTTATTTATGTAATCTAACCTATGACACTGTTTAAATCTTTAAAAATACTTCATATGCATTTTTTCTACTGTAATTTCTGAGAATCAAAATTTACAGATTAAAGATCTGGATAGTTCAACTATGCAACAAAGTTCAACAATGAAATGTCAATGTGTATTTTAAAGTGTTAGCAGTAAGTGTATTTTATCCAGTGCATGAAGGGTATTTTTATTTACTACGCTTACGTAAAAAACCTTTTTTTCAGTGCCAGTCTTGGATAAAAGATGGGGTAAGCACATGTCGCTCTGTCTCTTCCACTGGATACAACTAAAATCCCTGGACAGAATGCATGGAGAAGCCCTGAGGACAATGAAAAATAAATGGGAGCAAGTGGATTAGGGAAGAAAACTAGAATTCAAAGTACCACCAAATGAAAGATGGGTTTTCTATTTTTCTTTTAGTATCTCCCATGCTGGACTCAAAGAAATCTTGAAACCTGGAGTGGGCAGAAAGAGTGCCAATGGAAGGTCTCTGTTTCTGGTCTGAGGAGTAAGAAAGGAAGCCCCTATGGGTCAAAGAGAAAGAAGGAAATCCCCTGTATTTTTGTTTTATCCATTCTCTCAGTCCCAGGCATTGCCAGGGCAGTGGTGGCGGCAATGGGATCCACAGTTAGGCAGGCACCTAAAACTCTAAGTCAGGTCAACCCTGCCCTCTGACCAGAGGAACTGTGGTCCGAGAGAGTGGAGAGAATCCTCATTACGTTTCTTCTCTCTCTGTCCTCTCATTGCTTGGTCTCAAAGGCAGTCACGTTCATTGGAAGTATGTAACAAAGTGGGGAAATAAAACCCTGGCTTTCTAGTCAGAGGGCAGGAAAGAGGCAACACTTTGTGCGACATGAAAATGTCAGGGAGATGGTGGAGAGGAAAAAAAAAAAACAGCATAACCGAGGAGGATTATCCTTGGAATACAAGGGTGGTTTAATATTTAAACATCAAGATTAATGAATAAAAAGCACATGATATTATGCTGAGCATCATTTAGCCATTCTAGAAATAGAAATTAAATCTATAATGCCATATCACTATACACTTAGGTATTGCTGTGAAGGTATTTTGTAGTTATGGATTAAAGTCCCTAATCAGTAGAGTTTAAGTAATAGAAGTTATCCTTTATAACCTGGGAGGTATGAGTCAATCGGAAGCGTGGCTTCCCTGAAGAAACTTTTTGTTATGTACGTAGTCTGTGGATAGTGGCTTCATCCAAGGACCCATAGTTCTAGCCTACCCTTCCTGATAGCCTGCCCTATGGATTTCAGAACTGCCTATCAAGTACCTCAAACCACATAAGCCAATTCCTTGCAATAAATCTCTTAATATATATCTTCAGCTAATTATTTTTCTCTAATTGAACTCCAGCTGTTACAGTTATCTGAACCATAAATATAAACATGAGGTTAACCAACGAAACAGGGTTCACTATCAAGTTGTTTCCTACCCATGATTAAAGCATTGCAATATCTGAAGGAATTAGTTAAACTTAGAGATTAGTTTTCATTGTTAGATGGTATCCTGCCAATTTGGTAAGCACTTCTTATATATAAATCTGATTTCTTTTTTAAATCACCCTTAATCATTTTGTTCCTTAGCCTGTGAAAGTTTGCTTGTTTTGATGTTTGAAATTGTAGATGTTTACATAAAACATTCATATATCATAAATAAAACCCAAATCAAGCCAAACCTGTTGCTGAATCAATTCCAGCTCGTGGAGACCCCACGTGTCACAGAGCGGAACTGCTCCAAGGAGTTTTCTTTGCTGTAATCTTTATGGAAGCAGACCATCAAAACTTTCCTTCACGGCACTGCTGGGTGATTTCAAACTGCCAACCTTTAAGTTAGTAGCCGAATGCAAACTGCTTGTGCCACCCAGGGACATATATCATAAATAAACACAAAAATAATATTGACAAGATGACTGACTGTATTGGCAACCTATACTTCTTAAACACATAGAGGGGAGAACCAGGTATTTTGCTATCCTTCAGAACCAGAGCATGGGATCTCTACTCTCACTCCGATCATCATATAGCCAGAGGCGTGTGAGGATGCTGACTCTTGATCATAAAATACCCTCCAAGAAGAGTTTAACCAGGAGAATTTCAGAGGTCTAGGAAGATTTTCTTTTTCATTTTTGTTTTATGAAAATGTCACAAAGACGCCTTAGAGATAACAGTGCTACAAGTGGTAACGTTACTTATCCCAGGCAGGGCTCTTTTCTAAGCGTTTAAAATTGGATGTTGGAGTAATTCAGTAAAGCTTTTGCTTCTGTTGTCTCAAGGTTGTTTCTAATCTTAAATTAATCTCATTTTAAACAGAATATATATATATATATTTTCTATCAAGTGCAGTCAAAAATGCATTTCCAATAGTCACATCCTGGTTAGATTTCCTCTCTTATTCATTAGAGCAAAGACATATTTTCAACTTGGAGCACATGGTTAATAAGGATAAGTCCAATCTGTGCTGATGAGGGGGATAATAACAGCAAGCTTCCTGACTCACTCAGTTGCTTTCTCTCCACTTAATATTAGCTCTGGGTAACATTTTATGATGCAAACCAAAAAGAGTTTCTTCCATCTTAACCCCCATGGGCCATATTTCTGATTTCGTGTTGTGATGACATTTGATCAGGGTTTTAAACTCTAGAGTTTTCATTATGGGGCTGAAAAGAGCCTTGAGATCAATGCCAGAGGATACCGAGTAAATGATATAAATAAATCATATGGTGGTGTATTGATAAATGTATGTTACTGAACATACAGAATTTAACATCAAGGTATTGTGGCTGGATTTTCAAACACCATTGAATATCATCAATACTGCTATAAGTTATTTTTCAAAATACGAGCCTTCGTTTTATTAACATTAGTAACTATACATTTAAAAGGTGTGCTTCAGGCCACTAGCTGATTGCCTTCGGGGCCTACAGGGATACTATTATCTAAAGTAGGAAGATATACAATTGATTAGTAGCACACTGGGCTTTTTCACCCATCTGAAGCATGAAGGATTTTATTACAGCCAGAAGCAGAATATTCAGCTGAAGAATTTAGCAGTCAGAATCAGTGAGATAAATTTGATGTTGCTATTAGGAGAAACTGACTTCTGTGTACACTTTTGTCTATTTTCGTTGTATCTTTAGATTCCAGAGAGAGGAAAGGACCAGGGAGAATTTTAGAATCTATTTTACAAAGTAGTCCAAGAACTGCTCCTTTCAAACATTATTCGATTTTCTTCCAAGTAATCTACAGCTAATACAGTCTTTTAAAAATAATTCTCAGTAATAAGTGTGAAATGAAACTGATGAGCATCAAAATCTGTTTCTACCTGGCCCCTCTACTCATAGCTAAGCTATTTCAGACAATAGAAATGTTATTTTATTTTGCATCACATGAACTCTTTGCAAATGCTTATTGTTGAAGAAGATGATGCAGAAGGACAGGGTGTTAAGGAATTTATTGGAAGTAGACATCTGTTGCTACTTAGGCAAGGTGCCCCAGAAGAGCTGGACTTGAACTGAATTTTAAAGCACTGATAAAAACTGAACAGGCAGAAAAGAGGAAAAAATATAGTTTCTTTCAACATAGTTGTCACAAACTCAATATTCTACAGTGTATCAGCCTGCATATTTTAGACAATAGAGACTAGTGAAATCATTGGATAGTTGGAGAATAATTGTCCTGTTGACTGGCATTCAAATTCAAAATGAAGAATTACGTATGGAGACTTCCCTTCCAAGCAGGATACTGTAATTTGCAAGAGGCTAATGTTCCCACAGGTGCCCTGGTGGACCAATTGTTAAGGACTCAGCTGCTAACTTAAAGGTTGGTGGTTTGAACACATTAGTTGTTCCACAGGAGAAAGACCTGGTGATCTGCTCCCATAAAGATTAAAAAAAAAAATTTTTTTTTTTTTTTACAGCCTATAAAATCCTATGATGCAGTGCTACTCTGTCACACGGGGTCTCTTTGAGTTGGAATCAACTCAGTAACACCCAACAACACTTCCACAGTAAATATCTAGTTAAACCAAATAAATTGTAAAAATCATATTTTTAAAGGCATCATAGAGCTGTGTATCCAAGGAGTTCTAGAGAGACTAAATTTTCAGAGAAGGGAAAAATATTCATAAGTACATTGAGGATTTGCAGCTATCTTTTCCTTGAGAGTATTTGTTAATTTCGGGTGTGGTCCAGAGGCTATGGATCTGGGTTTCCTTCAGAGACAGAACCATGGTGGGGGCCCAATAAACCAGAAGAGCTTTTAGCAGTTATGCAGGTACAGGGCTAGAGACTTAAACTGCCCCTAATACACGGCCAGTTTCTGTCATAAGAGGAGAACTTAATTTAAAGATGTCCAGGGCAGGTGGCTAAAAAACCAAGTTGGGAATTTTAGGAAATTTCTAAAGTTGCTCATTACTTAGGGGTGAAAAAAAGCTGCCAGGATGAAGGGTCATAAAAAGCACCATTTCTAAAGCCCCAGAGTAAGTAGTGAATTGACACTGACAATCTAACATCAGCTTTTTGTCCTAGGAATATTTGCCTATTCTGAGTACAGCAAAAGGTAGAGAATCCAGGCTTGGCTCTGGCAGAGCTTTTGAGAGATTAGAAGCTGACAGGACTTTTGGCAGTCATACACACAGTCAGACTACATCTCAAGACATGGGCCTTTGAGAAGCTGCACAGGACAAAAGACTAGCTGAAAATCCTCAAGAATGAAGAAAAAAGCAAATAACAAGGATAAGACTGGAAATCAATGAAATAAAAAATAAACGTACACTAAAGAAAATCACCAAGGACAAAGTTGTTTTTATTTAAATTTAAATGAAATTCAAGAACTCTTGACATGACTGATAAAAACAAAAGGAGAAAACACAACTTGTTCATACTAGGCATAAAAGAGGGGACATGTGTATAGATCACAGAACTATTAAAAATGTAATGATTACAATATGAAAAATGTTAAGCCAATAAATTTAACAATTTGAATGCAATGGGAAAAGCTTTTGAAAAACATAACTAACTAAACAGATTTAAGAAGAAATTTAAGAATATGAATAGTCTGAAATTTCTTAAAGAACTCAGTTTTTAAATCTTCCCACAAAGAAAACTTTATACCCTAAGAGTTTCACATATTAATTCTTACAAAGACCAATATTTCACAGTTGGCACTGGGTTGGGTTATCAGAGAATAGATAAGAGAGGACTCTTCCTAATTCTTTGTACGGAGCTTACATAACCTTGATACCCGAGGCCTACAAGGACATGAAAATAAATGAAACTTACTGGAAAATATCTCTTATTAATCTAACTCCGTATATCCTAAATAAAATAGTAGCAAATCAAATTCAGTGATTAACATGGATTGAATTGTTCCCCCCTCCAAATACATTGTAACTTGGCTAGCCCATGATTCCCAGTATTATGTGATTGTCCACCATTTTCTGATCTGATTTTTCTATGTGTTGTAACTCTACCTGTATGAAGTTGATGAGGTAGAATTAGAAGCAGTTACGTTAATGAGGCGGGACTCAATCTACAAGATTAGGTTTTTTCTTGTCAATCTTTTCTGAGATATAAAAGAGAGAAGGGAGCAGAGAGACAGGGAGACCTCATATCACCAAGAACAAGAGCCAGGGGAATAGTGTATCCTTTAGACCTGGGGTCACTGCACTGAAAATCTCCTAGTCCAGGGGGGGACTGATGACAAGGACCTTCTTCCAGAGAGAGAAAGCCTTTCTTGGAGCTGATGCCCTGAATTTGGACTTCTAGCCTACTAGAAGATTTTTACCAAATTCTGCAGTCTGAAATTGATCAAACGTGTAATCAGCATGTCTAATTATCAATGTACTAGTGGTTGGAATGTGAAAGTTGGAAACAAAGAAGAGCGATCAGTAATTGGAAAATATGGCATAGGTAATAGAAACAATGCCAGAGATCACATGATAGAATTTTGTGAGACCAATAACTTCTTCATTGCAAATACCTTTTTTCACCAACATAAACAACAACTGTACATGTGGACCTCACCAGATGGGATACACAGGAATCAAACTGACTACATCTGTGGGAAGAGATGATGGAAAAGCTCAATAACGTCAGTCAGAACAAGGCCAGGGGCCAACTGCGGAAAGGACTATCAATTGTTCATATGCAAGTTCAAATCAAAACTGAAGAAAATTAGAACAAGTCTATGAAAGCCAAAGTTTGACCCTGAGGATATCCCACCTGAATTTAGAGACTATCTCAAGAATAGATTTGACGCACTGAACACTAATGACCAAAGACCAGACAAGTTGTGGAATGACAGCAAGGACATGAAGAAAGCAAAAAGTCATTAAAAAGACAGGAAACAAAGACAAGATCAAACTGGATTTCAGAAAAGACTCTGAAACTTGCTTTTGAGCATCAAGTAGTTTAAAGGAAAGGAAGAAATGATGAAGTAAAAGAGCTGAACAGAAGATTTGAAAGGGTGGCTTGAGAAGACAAAGTGTTATAATGACACGAGCAAAGACCTGGACTTAGAAAATCAAAAGGGAAGAACACATTTGGCATTTCTGAAGCTGAAAGAACTGAAGAAAAAAATTCAAGGCTTAAGCTGCAATATGGAAGGATTCTACCGGGAAAATATTAAATGATCTAGGAAGCATCAAAAGAAGATGGAAGGAATATACAGAGTCACAATACCAAAAAGAATTAGTTGATGTTCAACCATATCAGGAGGTAGCATATGATCAGGAACCAATGGTACTGAAGGAAGAAGTCCAAGCTGCACTGAAGGCACTGGCTAAAACAAGGCTCCAGAAATTGACAGATTACCAATTGATATGTATAAACAAATGGGTGCAGTGCTGGAAATGCACACTCGTCTATGCCAAGAAATTTGGAACACAGTTACCTGGCCAACCAACTAAATGAAATGCGTATTTATGCTTATTCCCAAGAAAGGTGATCCGACTGATTGTGGAAATTATCAACCAATATCATTAATATCACACACAAGTAAAATTTTGCTGAAGATCATTCAAAAGCGGCTGCAGCGGTATATTCACAGGCAACTGCCAAATGATCCAAATGGTCAGATGGATCCTGGCTGATACCAGAAAGATATTTACCTGTGTTTTACTGACTATGCAAAGGCATTCGATTATATGGATCATAACAAATTATGGATAACATTGCAAAGAATGGAAATTCTGGAACTCTTAATTGTGCTCATGAGGAACCTGTGCACGGATCAAGAGGCAGTCATTTGAACAGAACAAGGGGATATTGCATGGTTTACAGTCAGGAAAGGTGTGCGTCAGAGTTGTATCCTTTCACCATAATTATTCAATCTGTATGCTGAGCAAATGATCCGAGAAGCTGGACTATATGAAGAAGAACAAGGCCTCAGAATTGAAGGAAGACTTATTAAACACCTGCATTATGCATATGACACAACCTTGCTTGCCAAATTGAAGAGAACTTGAAGCATTTACTGATGAAGATCAAATACCACATAAATGTCACAACTGGACATATGCAACATTGGGATAAACGGAGAAAAGATTGAAGCTGACAAGGATTTCATTCTGCTTGGATCCACAATTAACACCTGTGGAAGCAGCAGTCAAGAAATCAAAAGATGCATTGCATTGGGCAAATCTGCTGCAAAAGACCTCTTTAAAGTGTTCAAAAGCAAAGATGTCACTTTGAGGACGAAGGGGCACCTGACCCAAGCCATGGTATTTTCAATCATCTCATATGCACATGAAAGCTGGATGATGAATAAGGAAGACCAAAGAAGAATTGATGCCTTTGAATTGTGGTGTTGGTGAAGAATATTGAATATACCATGGATTGCCAGAAGAACGAACAAATCTGTCTTGGAAGAAGTACAACCAGAATAGTCCTTAGAAGCAAGGATGGTGAGGCTACGTCTCACATAATTTGGACCATGTTGTTAGGAGGAATCAGTCTCTGGAGAAGGACGTCATGCTTGGAAAAAGGGAGGGTCAGCGAAAAACAGGAAGACCCTCAATGAGATGGAGTGACATAGTGGCTGTAACAATGGGCTTAAGCATTACTATGATTGTGAGGATGGCACAGGACCAGGCAGTGTTTTGTTCTGTTGTACATAGAGTCTCTATGAGTCAGAACCAACTCAATGGCACAGAACAAGAACAACAACAACCTACTAGATCGTGAGAGTATAAACTTCTCTTTGTTGAAGCCATCCACTTGTGGCATCTCTGTTATAGCAGCACTAAATAAGACTATGATATTCAGAAAGAAATATTTTATGACTAAGCAGAGTTTATTCAAGGCTATTTGACTTTGGAAATCCAGCAATATAATCTATTGTTTCATTAATGAAAACATAAAAGTTAATAATCTCAGTAGATGCAGAAACACAATTTGTTAAAATCCAAGCCTGCTCATGTTAAAAAGGCTTAGTGAACTGTTTTAATAATGAGAAAATACAAGTTGAAATTACAACAAAATGCCACCACCCACAAGAATGAATAAAATTTAAAAAAATGCACAGTAACAATAAACAAACAAGAATTGACATATTTGAATTATGGTGTTGGTAAGAATATTGAATATACCATGGACTTCCAAATTTGTCTTGGAAGTAGTACAGCCAGAATGTTCCTTAGAAGTTAGAATGGTGAGACTACATCTCATGTACCATGGACATGTTATCAGGAGGGACCAGTCCCTGGAAAAAGCCATCATTTTTAGTAGAGTGTCAGTAAAAAAAGAGGAAGATCAATAAGATGCATTGACACAATGGCTTCAATAATGGGCTCAAACATAGCAAAAACTGTGAGGATGGTGCAGGACTGGGCAGTGTTTTGTTCTGTTGTACATAGTGTCACTATGAGTTGGAAGCAATTCACAGGCACCTAATAAGAACAATGACAAAAATAATAATTGTTAGAGAGGATGTGTTGCATAGGGAACTCTCAGGCACTCTTTGTTCTGGATTGAATTGTGTCCCTCCCAAAATGTGTCAAATTGACCAGGCCATGATTCCCAATATTGTGTGATTGTCCACCATTTTGCAACCTGTGATGTTAATGAAGCAGGATCAGAGACAGTTATGTTAATGAGATAGGACTCAATCTACAAGATTAGGTTGTGTCTTAAGTCAATGTCTTCTGAGACATAAAAGAGAAAGATATAGGGACCTCAATACCACCAAGCAAGAAGAACGAGGAGCATGTGTCCTTTGAACCAGGGGTCCCTGTGCTCAGAAGCTCCTTGACCAGGAGAAGATTGATGGCAAGGCTCTCCCCCTAGAGAAGACAGAAAGAGAAGGCCTTCCCCTGGAGCTGGCACCCTGAATTTGGACTTCTAGTCTCCTAAACTCCGAGAGGATAAATTTGTTTGTAAAAGCCATCCACTTGTGGTACTTCTGTTACAGCAGCACTAGATAACTAAGACAGTGCTGGTAGGAGTGCAAATGGTTACAAGAACTTTGAAAAACTGTTCAGTAGCATACACTAACGTTGAATATATATGTATCCTATGACTCAGCAATCGATTTCTAAATACGTATCTAAGAGAACTATGGATATGTGCTCACCAAAATAATGCTTAAAGTAGCTTTATTTATAATAGCCTTAAGCTGAAAATTATCCAAATGTCCAAATAAATAAATTATAGTCTATTTATGTAATGGAATTTATGTAGCCAATAAGAACACACTAACTTCATCTACGAGCAACAATATAGATGAAATCTAAGAAGCATAATGATTTTTTGAAAAAAGATAGACACAAAAAAGTACATGCTACATGATTCCATAGGTTTCAAGTTCAAACACAGGCAAAACTAATCTATGATGTCAGGAGGCAGAATAGTGGTTACCCTGGGTGAGGGGATAGTGCCCAGAATAGGGGGATAAGTGGGCTTCTGGAATGATTTTAATATGTTGTTTCTTGATACGGTTGATCATTACATAATATTACCAGTTTGTGATAATTCACTGACCAGTATATGTATAATTTGTGCACTTTTTCTATGTATATTTTATTAATTTTATATACTAATATAAAGGTTATATCTATTATTAGTTTTTTATTGCTGCTGTAACATATTACTACAAATTTAGTGGCTTAAAACGACACAAATTTATAATCTTACATTTCTGCAGGTCATAAGTCTGGCACAGGTCTCGCTGGGCTAAAATCAAAGTGTCTACAGGGCTGCATTCCTCTCTGGAGACTCTAGGGGAGAATCTGCTTCCTTGCATTTCCCAGTTTACGGATGCCGACCACATGCCTTGTCTTGTGGCCCTCTTCCTCCATCTTCAAAGCCAGTAACCCTGACCCTTTTTCTGTTATCACATTTTCCTCTGACTGAAAAATCAAGAAAGTTTCTCCACTTTTAAGGATTCACATTATTAGCTTGGCAAACTTGGATAATGCATGATGGACTCCCCCCCACAAGGTTCTTAATCTTAATTACTTCTGTAACATACCTTTAGCCATGTAAATTATCATAACCACAAGTTTGGGGGATTAGGACATGGACATTTTGGGGGATTTTTTTTTTTTTTTATTATTCTGTCTGCTATGTGTGTGTTTATATATTTAAGAAAATATCACTAAGACTCTTCGTCACGATTTGGCCTCTTGACCTGCTGTGGTGGAAGAATATCTCTGGATTTCTTTCTTGATTCTGATGCTTAATGGGTATATGATTGTACAAGTTATTTCACTGAGTTTCCCAAAAGTCATGTTAGGGGGTTAGACTTCTTGATCTCTAAATTAACTACCCATATCTAGAACTGGGAAACTCTGGTGGCATGATGATTAAGTGCTACGGCTGCTAACCAAAAGGTCAACAGTTCAAATCCACTAGGAGCTCCTTGGAAACTCTATGGAGCGGTTCTACTCTGTCGTATAGGGTCACTATGAGTCAGAATCAACTTGACAGCAATGGGTTTCACAGGTATCTAGAACTGATATGATACCATTACAAATAATATAAAAGCTTTAGATTCTATCTTTTATTTGGAGAATTTAAAAATAGACCTTTTTAGCCATCTGTGAATTATCCACTGTGGGAACAAACTGGTCCAATATTTCAGATTCCATCCACTAACTACTACCCATCACATTTCTTGATGTCCCTCTTTCAATTCAAGACATGAAGATTCATTTTAATGATTACAGTGATATATTGGCTGCCAAAAAATATGTTCAAGGTATTTGAAATCAGATATAAATGATTTGGGAATGCTTATAATTCCAGATTATGAATATTTTCAAGGTAGATCCATAACTATTATAATTCAGAGAAGAGTCTCCAGCCATTTTTAAATGTGAATGTACCACAAACAAGTTGTTTCCCATTATACTTCAGGTATTATATGACCTGAGTTTAGAACTCAGAGGATCTGGATTTGTTGTCACCCATCAACCTGTACCAACCAATGAATAGACCCAAAAATTACAGTAAGGAACATCTCATATAAAACACGGCAAGTAATTTTCCAAACCTCAGACACTAAAATAATGTCATTCTAATGTTTTATTTTATCTTTCTAAGTAAGGCATTTGATCACCCAAGGATCACTGGAGACTTCTAATTCTGGTGCTTAATGCTATGACAGCAGGTACTGTTTTCTGGAGAAGTTCCATTAAAACCCAAAATGACTTTTGTTCTTACCACTCCACATGACACAAGGGTTACAAAAATGTACCATACCAATGTACCACAGCAGGCGTATTCCGCTGTGATTTTTCTCACAAACCCTGTTCAGTTCCTCAGATCATTAATCTTATATTCTGTTAGTTTTTAAGAGCCTTGAAGAGTTTTCAGGCCATGGCATGAACTCCTGGCCACTGTGGCTGACTTCCTAGCTATTACAATAAAAACCCAAAGGAAGTTCAACTCCACACTAAAAATAGGGCAGCATATTGCTCACATTTTAGTCTGGAGAAGGACTATAGTTATCAGGAAAGACTTATTGGTCCTGGATAACGTGGTCCAGAAGTTTAGCTTTAAAAATTTTAAATCTACCCAATTTTCTTATAGTGTATAAATATTTAAGAATATTTTATACAAATTCAAAATCTATTCTGCCTTTTTTTTTTTAAAAAATTTATGTCTAGACAATAAATGACTTTCATATTTGAAGCAAATGTAAAGGAGCTATAATGCACACACCTGGATCGTATCATTTCTGGATTAAAATAACCAAAGCTGCAGAAAGACTTTAAAACAGTCGAGTTTACAGAGACGTTGATACCTTCTTCGAGTAGTGATAACAGGAGTATCCAACCTACTTTTGGCTGCCTTTAGGAGTTTAAATAGAGTTCTCCTTCAAGTAGCCTTCCTCCCACATTACTCTGTGTTCTGACACTCTTGGAGAATGGTGTAATTAACTTGTGTCACTGCTATGTGTGACTTTGGTATCCGTGTAGTTTGTAAGACGCTAAAATGAGGTTTGTATCTAAACAATCAAACAGTCCCAGGCTGCTATATTAGGCAAGCAGCTTTGCCAAGAACACAAAGAAATGGAGCAGAAGCACCAAGAACAATGGCCCTGTCCTTGAGGCAGTCAGGTCTTGAGTTATATCATTTTATATTTTTTCAGCTCCAAAACTGATTCTGCTTTTGAGGTGTTAACATGAATGCAATTGTGAGGATACATTTGATAATTTAGGGGCACTGATTATAAAAGAGTTAACCTTAAATTATGAAACATAAGGCCAAATATTATTGAGTCTCTCAACACCTTGTGTGTGTGAGCAAGCACACACGCGAACATGTGCATGTGTGTGTTGAGACGGGGTGATTAGGGAAGGCTGCAGGGAAAATTAAACATTTAAGAATTTCGTTTTCCCCAAGATTATCATTTATTAAGATGTTTCCACCTACATAGCAAAAGATACAGGCACTGGAACACAGCCACTTTCCTAGTAGTGCTATTTATACAGGAAAATTAAACAGCTTGTAATTTTTAAAAGATACATTTGAATAGAAAAGAGAGAAATATGTCCTGGTGAGATGGTATTTAGACACATACATAGAGATAGGTTTGATTTTTACATATGGGTAAATATATTATGTATTGATACATCTATTCCTAATTACTGGAAACTCTGACATGGTGTGGTGGTTAAGAGCTATGGCTGCTAACCAAAAGATTGGCGGTTCGAATCCACCAGGCATTCCTTGGAAACCCTATGGGGGCAGTTCTACTCTGTCCTGTAGGGTTGCTATGAGTTGAGATCGACTGGATGGCAACAGGCTTGTTCGTTTGTTTCCTAATAACTAACCTTATCAAGCATATCCCATGTGCAAAATAAGCTATGTGCTTTATATGCATTGTCACAGTTAATTCTCACAACAATCTTGGGTGATAGGCATTTGACCCTATTTCATGGGTGAGGAAATAGAAAGTTAAGTACCTTGTCCTGGGTAACACAGCTGTGAGTGGCAGAACTGGCCTTGTGACCAACTCCTCTATACAGTTCTTCTCATTCCACTATCAGCACCAGCTGCAGTTGAGCCGATTCTAACTAACCGTGGCTCCACGGGTGTCAGAGTAGAACTGTGCTCCATGGAGTCTCCAAAGGCTGATTTTTTGGAAGTAGATCACCAGGCTTTACCCTGAGGTGCCTGTGTGTACTCAAACTTTTAACCTTTCAGGTAGCTGCCGACTGCATTAACTGTTTGCAGCACCCAGGGACACAGTTAAACACCCTCTGGTGCTAACAGAAAGGTTGGAGGTTCAAGTTCACCCAGAGGTACCCAAAAGAAAGGTCTGGTGATCTGATTAAAAAAACAAACAAACAAACAAAAAAACCCAGCTATTAAACAGTCTATGAAGCACAAATTCTCTCTGACACATACTGGGTTGCCGTGAGTCAGAATCCCCTCAATGACAACTTGTTGGTTATCCATTCCATTAATGGTCACAAATATTAAATACTGAATGGCTGTTTTCTTCTTCTTATTTCATTTATCAATACATTATGACCTTCTCTATACATCAATAAATAAAGCTGTAGTGTATACCACTTTAAGGCTATATCATAATTAGTTTATTCAGTTTTTCATGAACATTCATTAAAACGTTTAAAATGTTTGCTGATGACATAATCTGTGTGAATCATGTATTACAAAGAATATGTGTGTAAATATATCTATTTGTTTTTATTGCATTATTTCCTTCAGATGTATTTCTGAACGTGCAGCTGCGGGTGCAAGGAACGGTCACTACATAAAGATAAAGAGAAAAAAAGGTGTTAAATATTTTTATTTGCATTTTATAGCAGAGAAGAGGCATGATTTTTCTTATATACATTCACGGGCTATATTTATTTAGCATTCTATGTTTATCTTATTCGTGAAATTTTCTACCAAGGGAATTGGTCTTTTGCTTAGTAATTTGATGAATAATTCTAAAAAATCACTTAATATGCAAGCAAGAATATTCAAAGAAATCTTGAAAAAAGAACAATGGGAGAATTTGTTCTTTTAGAAATTGCAAAGACTACAATGAATACTTTGGAATTCAATATGGGCTATTAACATCTTCAAAATTTTGAAATTTCCAAATCAATAACATTTCTTCAATAACCTCAATGTATTCAAGTTTCTTTTATATGTCTTAGGAAAAGTTATTTTATTTTACTTATTTTATTTCACTATAAATCTAGAATATATTCATGTTTATTCTTACATAAATTATATTTTTCTTGCTGTTATAAATAGAATACATTTCATTATATTTTCTAGTAAATATAATACTTGTTATACTTTATGATATTTTTTCCCTTAAAAATTCATCACCCCATTAAACTTTATCCTTTGTCATATTATTTTGTTTTATGTGTGTGTGTATGTATGCATGTATTTATTTTTAGGAGTCCAATTTTTCTTTTGTCCTTGTTTTTTTTTTTTTGGCATGAACCACATAGTGCAAATAACCCTTGTTTTTTTTTTTTTTTACACAAAGAGAAATGCTTAGGGAAATTTGTGTAAGGGAAAAATAAATGTAATAGGAGATGGTCTTATTAGAAATTATCATAAATGAAAATGGCTTAGAGAAGAAAGTACACATATTTCCAAACATAATTTTTATTTTGATCTAACTGACTGAATGCATTTACACATCTAATGATACCAGATTTGTTTGTAGTTATTAGGTGCTCTCTAGTCAGTTCTAACTCATAGCGACCCTATGTGCAACAGAACAAAACACTGCCTGGTCCTGTACCATCCTCACAATTGTTGTTATGCTTGAGCCCACTCCTGCAGCCACTGTGTCAATCCATCTCATTGAGGGTCTTCCTCTTTTTCAACGACCCTCCACTTTACCAAGCATGATGTCCTTCTCCAGGGTCTGATCCCTCCTAATAATCTTTTCAAAGTATATGAGACATAATCTCGCCATCTTTGCTTCTAAGGAGCATTCCAGTTGTATTTCTCCAAGACAGATTTCTTCGTTCTTTGTGTAGTTTATGGTATATTCAATACTCGTCAATACCACAATTCAAAGGCACTAACTATTTTTTGTCTTCCTTATTCATCATCCTGCTTTCCCATGCATATGAGGCAATTGAAAATACCATGGCTTGGGTCAGGCACATCTTAGTCCTCAAGGTGACCTTTGCTTTTCAACACTTTAAAGAGGTCCTTAGCAGCAGGTTTGCCCAGTGCAATGCATCTTTTGATGTCTTGACTGCTGCTTCCATGGATGTTGATTATGGATCCAAGTGGAATAAAATCCTTGACAGATTCAATCTTTTCTCCATTTATCATGATGTTGCTTATTGGTCCATTTGTGAGAATTTTTGTTTTCTTTATGTTGACGTGTAATCCATACTGAAGGCTGTAGTCCTTGATTTTCACCAGTAAGTGCTTCAAGTTCTCTTCACTTTCAGCAAGTAAGGTTGTGCCATCTGCATTTTGCACATTGTTAATGAATCTTCCTCCAATCCTGATGTCAGTTCTTCTTCACATAGCCCAGCTTCTCAGATTATTTGCTCAGCATACAGACTGAATAAGTATGGCGAAATGATACGACCCTGACACACACCTTTCCTGACTGTAAACTGTGCAGTACCCCCTTGTTTTGTTTGAAAGACTGCCTTTTGGTCTATATACAGGTTCCTCATGAGCACACGGCATAGTGATTAAGTGCTACAACTGCTAACCAAGAGGTTGGCAGTTCAAATCCGTCAGGTGCTCCTTGGAAACTCTATGGGGCACTTCTACTCTGTCCTATAGGGTCGCTATGAGTCGGAATTGACTCGACGGCAGTGGGTTTGGTTTTTTGGTTTTCATGAGTACAATTAAGTGTTCTGGAATTCCCATTCTTCACAATGTTATCCATAATTTGTTATGATCCACACAATCAAATGCCTTTGCATAGTGAATAAAACACAGGTAAACATCTTTTTGATATTCTCTGCTTTCAGCCAGAATCCATCTGACATCAGTAATGATATCTCTGGTTCCACGTCCTTTTCTGAATCTGGATTGAATTTCTGACAGTTCCCTATGTTATACTGCTGTAGCCACTTTTGAACAATCTTCTGCAAAATTTTACTTGTAAGTGATGTTAATGATATTATTTGATAATTTTTGTGTTCAGTTGGATCGCCTTTCTTGAGAATAGGCATAAATATGCATCTCTTCCAGTTGGTTGGCCAGGCAGCTGTCTTCCAAATGTCTTGGCATAGATGAGTGAGCACTTCAAGGGCTGCATCCATGTGTTGAAATATCTCAATTGGTATTCCATCAATTCCTGGTGCCTTGTTTTTCAGCAGTGCCTTCAGTGCAGCTTGGACTTCTTACTTCAGTACTGTTGGTTCCTGATCATATGCTACCTCCTGAAATGGTTGGAAGTCAACCAATTCTTTTTGGTATAGTGATTCTGTGTGTTCCTTTCATCTGCTTTTGTTGCCTTCTGTGCCATTTAATATTTTATTGGTAGAACTCTTCAATATTGCAACTCCAGGCTTGAATCAACTTGGTATAGTAAATTTAAAAAAAGGTGATGTAAGTTTATATAATTCTTGTAAAATGAGATAGGTAATAAAATATATATTTAGAGTCACTTGTACAAGTATATTTGATTTGGAGGAATTCTGGAAGAAGAGGGCATAAATGGACTTATTAGGGCTGGTAGATATGACTGACTATTGATCTAAGGAAGGGGTAAAAGAAAGCAAAGGAACAAGTGTGAAAGAAAGAAAAAGAGAGAATGTTTAAGTTCATTAACAGTGTCATTTGAGTTAGCTGATAACTGTATTCAAAATCGTGTATTTCCTTTGTCTTGACACCTAGAGGTGAATGGCCACTGAAAATCCAACTAAGCATTTCCTTTATTCTCGTATACAACCACAGCAGGTATAGAAATCCTTGGTCATTTATGTTTCCAAGAAATTTGGAAGATAGCTACCTGGCTAACCGACTGGAAGAGATTCATATTAATACCTTTTCCAAAGGAAGACGATCCAACAAAATGTAGGAAATAATTTAAAAATATCATTAATATCATACACAAGTAAAATTTTGCTGAAGATCTTTCGAAAGTGGCTGCAACGGTACACCAGCAGGGAACTGCCAAAAATCCAAGCCAGATTCAGAAGAGGATGTGGAAGCAGGGATATCATTGCTGATGTCGGATGGATCTTGGCTGAAAGCAGACAATACCAGAAAGATGTTTACCTGTGTTTTATTGACTATGCAAAGGCATTCAACTGTGTGGGTCAGAACAAATTATGGATAACATTGTGAAGAATGGGAATTCTGGAACACTTAATTGTGCTCATGAGGAACCTGTATATAGAAAAGAGGCAATTTTTTGAACAAAACAAGGGGACGCTGCATGGTTTAAACTCAGGAAATGTGTGTGTCAGGGTTGTATCCTTTCACCACACTTGCTCAATCTGTATGCTGAGCAAATAATCCAAGAAGCTGGACTATATGAAGAAGGATGGGGCATAAGAATTAGAGGAAGACTCATTAACAACCTGCAATATGCAGATGAACAATCTTGTTTGCTGAAAGTAAAGAGGACTTGAAGCTCTTCCTAATGAAGATCAACGATCACAGCCTCCAATAAGAGTTACACTTTAACATAAAGAAAATGAGAATCTTTACAACTGGACCAATAAGCAACATCATGATAAATGGAGAAAAGATAGAAGCTGTCAAGGATTTCATTCTACTCTGATCCATAATCAACATCCATGGAAGCAGCAGTCAAGAAATCAAAAGACGCATTGCATTGGACAAATCTGTTGCAAAAAAAACTCTTTAAAGTGGTGAAAAGCAAAGATGACACCTTGAGGACTAAGGTGCGCCTGACCCAAGCCATGGTGTTTTTAATTGCCGCATATGCACATGGAAGTGGATGAATGATAAGGAAGATGGAAAAAGAATTGACATATTTGAATTACGGTGTTGGCAAAGAATATTGAATACACCACGAACTGCCAAAAGAATGAACAATTCTGTCTCGGAAGAAGTACAGCCAGGATGTTCCTTAGAAGCAAGGATGAAAAAGCTACCTCTCACATACTTTGGTCGTGCTGTTAGCAGGGATCAGTCCCTGGAGAAGGACATCATGCTCGGTAAAGTGAAAGGTCAGAAAAAAAAGAGAAAGATCCTCAATGAGATGGATTCATACAGAGGCTGCAACAATTGGCACAAGCATAACAATGATTGAGAGGATGTTGCCAGACTGGGGCAGTGTTTTGTTCTCTTATTGGTAGGATCTCTGTGAGTGAGAACTGACTCAATGGCAGGTAACAACATTACTTACATTTACAATACCATATGACTACCAAAAATACCCTTCTAAAACACTGAACTCTCCTGCTAAAAATACTTGATAACTGGAATTTTTGAGGCTAAACTTCTTTAACTGCCTGGCCCTCCTCCAGGTTTTGCTACACAAGTATTTTCATTGGACAGCTCTCCTCTTACTCAAGCCAAACATTTATCAGTACCTTATTCTTCACTTCAGTCAAAGAGAACTAACAAGACTAGTTCTACCATGGTCTTACATGTGGTAGGTACAACTTCCTTATCATTAAATCCATGGCAGTGAGTGTCTTGGAAATATTAAGATTTTAATTCTTTATTCATAAAATATAAAATATTCACCCAGTTAGGTCTAATTTTTTGTTCTTAGCCTTTAACTCACTGTGCATTTTTAATCTGAAAGTAAAGCCACTTTCTCTATTCAACCCAAGATGCAACTCATGTTTTAGAAATATTTCCAACAATAAAAAATTGGGAAAAAATTATTTTAAAACAATTTTAAAATTGTAATAAAAAATAAGCATTAAATTGTTTTCTTAATTAAATGTATTTTTGAGTATGGGGATTCACTAAAGAAATAATAATCTAGTAAACTCTAAATCCTATTAGCCACTACGCTACAATGATCCTTCAACCAACCACTAGATACTCATCCCAAACCGTGAAAATAGAAGCATCTCAAAATGACCTTTGTTTATTTAGCCTGGAAGGCCCCAAAGATCTGCTTTTAAATGGGTGAGAGGAGTAAGGATACACCCTAATCTCATGGAGGCTTTTACAAGTCGCACATGCCTCCCACCTCCAGGTATTCTGATACACGTTCTTATACCTTCCTTCTAAATCTTTCCACCTGGTTTCATTTCAGAAGAATCGCTTCCAGTTTCTTATATCTATCAGGTATATGAAAAACTGAGATTACTAATTATAATCCCCACTAAAAAAAAAAAAAAAAAAAAAACCCATTGCCTTCGAGTCGATTCTGGCTCATAGCGACCCTATAGGACAGAGTAGAGCTGCCTCATGTGGTTTCTAAGGAGCACCTGGTGGATTTGAACTGCAGAGCTTTTGGTTAGCAGCCATAGCACTTAACCACTACGCCACCAGGGTTTCCATAATCCCCATAAAACAAACCATTGCCATCGAGTCAATTCCAACTCATAGCAACCCTAATTAAATACTGTATGTAAAATTTTTGCTGAGACTCCTAAGATCTTTATAAATTTTTTAACCAGTCATAATTATTTATTTTCACATCTAATCTTCCTTAAAGACAAAATCTTTATAGTTGTATTCTTGTGTCAATGTTCTTTGTATCCTACCAATTTCCTTGCTAATAATCACTTTTAAATACTTATAAGATGAATGAATGAAAGAAAGAAGTAAAAAGTTTAGTAAGTTGTTGCTTTGGGTTCTGGAAAATTTCTTCTGTGGGTATATAAATGTTTTACTGAATGTCCAAAGAAATTTTGCTGTTACCTACCATCTGCAGTAACTTGCCTATCAAGCTCTTCAAGCTTGCAAAATAGTCGTTGCCTCAAATGGATGTAGGTCCTCTGGTAGCATAAACATAAGGATTTCCCAGGTATATCCGAGGTATTAGAGTCCAAGAATCTCACAATAGTCTTGAGCAACTAGGAGAACAATGCTGTGTTTGCCCTGAGTTTAGATAACAAAATCATGGGATTTCAGGTTTGAATGACACTTAAATGGCATTTAGTATATTTTTTAATCCTGTCTAATTTTTTTTCTCTCACGTTTCTGTCAGTTTGTCATACTGTGGGGGCTTGTGTGTTGCTGTGATGCTGGAAGCTATGCCACCGGTATTCAGATACCAGCAGGATCACCCATAGAGGACAGGTTTCAGCTGAGCTTCCAGACTAAGACAGACTAGGAAGAAGGACCCGGCAGTCTACTTCTGAAAAGCATTAGCCAGTGAAAACCTTATGAATAGCAGCAGAACATTGTCTGATAGATGTGCTGGAAGATGAGCCCCCCAGGTTGGAAGGCACTCAAAAGATGACTGGGGAAGAGCTGCCTCCTCAAAGTAGAGTCGACCTTAATGACGTGGATGGAGTAAAGCTTTCAGGACCTTCATTTGCTGATGTGGCATGACTCAAAATGAGAAGAAACAGCTGCAAACATCCATTAATAATCGGAACCTGGGATGTACGAAGTATGAATCTAGGAAAATTGGAAATCATCAAAAATGAAATGGAACACAAAAACATCGATATCCTAGGCATTAGTGAGCTGAAATGGACGAGTATTGGCCATTTTGAGTCAGACAATCATATAGTCTACTATGCTCGGAATGACAGCTCAAAGAGGAATGGTGTTGCATTCATTGTCAAAAGGAATGTTTCAAGATCTATCCTGAAGTACAACGCTGTCAGTGATAGGATAATATCCATACGCCTACAAGGAAGACCTGTTAATATGACTATTATTCAAATTTACATATCAACCACTAGGGCCAAAGATGAAGAAATAGATTTTTATCAGCTGCTACAGTCTGAAATTGCTGGAACATGCAATCAAGATGCATTGATAACTACTGGTGATTGGAATGTGAAAGTTGGAAACAAAGAAGAAGGATCAGCAGTTGGAAAATATGGTCTTGGTGATAGAAACAATGTCGGAGATCGAATGATAGAATTTTCCAAGAACAATGACTTCTTCATTGCAAATACCTTCTTTTGCCAACATAAACGGTGACCATACACATGGACCTCGTCAGATGGAACACACAGAACTCAAATTGACTACATCTGTGGAAAGAGATGATGGAAAAGCTCAATATCATCAGTCAGAACAAGGCCAGGGGCCAACTGTGGAACAGGCCATCAATTGCTCATATGCAAGTTCAAGCTGAAACTGAAGAAAATCGGAGCAAGTCCACGAGAGCCAAAATATGACCTTGAGTATATCCCACCTGAATTTAGAGACCATCTCAAGAATAGATTTGACACATTGAACACTAGTGACCGAAGACCAGACGAGTTGTGGAATGACATCAAGGACATTATCCATGAGGAAAGCAAGAGGTCACTGAAAAGACAGGAAAGAAAGAAAAGACCAAGGTGCATGTGAGAGGAGACTCTGAAACTTGCCCTTGAGCGTCGAGCAGCTAAAGCAAAGGAAGAATTCATGAAGTAAAAGAACTGAACAGAACATTTCAAAGGGCCTCTCGAGAAGACAAAATAAAGTATTATAATGACATGTGCAAAGAGCTGGAGATGGAAATCGAAAAGGGAAGAACACGCTTGGCATTTCTCAAGCTGAAAAAACTGAAGAAAAAATTCAAGCCTCGAGTTGCAATAGTGAAGGATTCCATCGGGAAAATATTAAACGACACAGGAAGCATCAAAAGAAGAGGGAAGGAATACACAGAGTCATTATACCAAAAAGAATTAGTCGATATTCAACCATTTCAAGAGGTGGCATATGATCAAGAACCGATGGTACTGAAGGAAGAAGTCCAAGCTGCTCTGAAGGCATTGGCGAAAAACAAGGCTCCAGAAATTGATGGAATATCAATTGAGATGTTTCAACAAACAGATGCAGTGCTGGAGGTGCTCACTCGTCTATGCCAAGAAATATGGAAGACAGCTTCTTGGCCAACTGATTGGAAGAGATCCATATTTATGCCTATTCCCAAAAAAGGTGATCCAACTGAATGTGGAAATTATAGAACAATATCATTAATATCACATGCAAGCAAAATTCTGCTGAAGATCATTCAAAAACGGCTGCAGCAATACATCAACAGGGAGCTGCCAGAAATTCAGGCTGGTTTTAGAAGAGAACGTGGAACCAGGGATATCATTGCTGATGTCAGATGGATCCTGGCTGAAAGCAGAGAATACCAGAAGGATGTTTACCTGTGTTTTATTGATTATGCAAAGGCATTTGACTGCGTGGATCATAACAAACTATGGATAACACTGCGAAGAATGGGAATTCCAGAACACTTAATTGTGCTCATGAGGAACCTTTACATAGATCAAGAGGCAGTTGTTCAGACAGAATAAGGGGATACTGATTGGTTTAAAGTCAGGGAAGGTGTGCACCAGGGTTGTATTCTTTCACCATACCTATTTAATCTCTATGCTGAACAAATAATATGAGAAGCTGGACTATATGAAGAAGAATGGGGCATCAAGATTGGAGGAAGACTCATTAACAACCTGCGTTATGCAGATGACACAACCTTGCTTGCTGAAAGTGAAGAGGACTTGAAGCACTTACTAATGAAGATCAAAGACCACAGCCTTCAGTATGGGTTACACCTCAACATAAAGAAAACAAAAATCCTCACAACTGGATCAATGAGCAACATCATGCTAAACGGAGAAAAGATTGAAGTTGTCAAGGATTTCATTTTCCTTGGATCCACAATCAACAGCCATGGAAGCAGCAGTCAAGAAATCAAAAGACACATTGCATTGGGTAAATCTGCTGCAAAGGACCTCTTCAAAGTGTTGAAGAGCAAAGATGTCACCCTGAAGACTAAGGTGCACCTGACCCAAGCCATGGTATTTTCAATCGCATCATATGCATGTAAAAGCTGGACAATGAATAAGGAAGACCGAAGAAGAGTTGAGGCCTTTGAATTGTGGTGTTGGTGAAGAATATTGAATATACCATGGACTGCCAAAAGAACAAACAAATCTGTCTTAGAAGAAGTACAACCAGAATGCTTCTTAGAAGCAAGGATGGCGAGACTGCATCTTACATACTTTGAACATGTTGTCAAGAGGGATCAGTCCCTGGAAAAGGTCGTCATGTTTGGCAGAGTACAGGGTCAGCGGAAAAGAGGGAGACCCTCAAAGAGGTGGATTGACACAGTGGCTGCAACAATGAGCTCAAGCATAACAACGATTGTAAGGATGGCACAGGACCAGGCAGTGTTTTGTTCTGTTATGCATAGGGTTGCTATGAGTTGGAACCGACTCGATGGCACCTAACAACAACAACAAAATCTAATTTTTTAAAAATCCAATTGTCTTCTTATAAGATTCAGATCAGAGAGCCTTTGAGAGGGCCTATTTGTCCCTCTGCTAAACCCATTGCCATTGAGTCAATTCTGACTCATGGCTGTCCTGTATGTTGCAGAGTAGAACTGCACCATAGGATTTTCGAGGCTGTGATCTTTCAGAGGCAGATTGGCAGCCCTTTCTTCCGAGGTGCCCCTGAGTGGATTTAAACAACCAGCCTTTTAACTGGTAGTCAAACACTTAACTCTTTGCATCACCCAGGGACTCCTGTCCCTCTGCTAGGCTCCTAGTTTCCTTAGAGAATAATGAAGTTATCTTACATTTCAGTTCCATGTTACTGCACTTAGTACTAGTATAGTGGTTGAGAACAAGGTCCAGGAAACTCCACAACCAGGGAAACGAAATGACAAGGTGAAGGCCAGGAGCCACTTGTAGGAACATCTAGGAATCAGGGTAGCAAGTGGGCATTCAAGGAATTGGCAGATTGGGAAATGAATTGAAAAGCAAATCTACGGGGAGAAAATACAGGGTAGATATACAGAGCCTTAGTTTAAGATCCAGAGGGGTTATTCAAACATAGATAGACTGTGGAATTAATCAAATGATGTTTAGGCTTCTAACAAAGGACAGATTACTGGCAGGTAATAAGTGGAAATTGGGGAAATTGGATCCCATTGAACTGAGGGACAGGTGTTAGGAGAGGTTTTCTTCAGCCTCATTTCTTGCTCCAGCCTCTCCTAACAACTTTCTCTTAACCTAGCCCAATAGTCTGTTCTGTACACATTCTGACTTTCTTCACTGAACTGAAAGCCTATCACTGGAATCTCCAAACATGCTAATTCCTCTACAATGATTATCCTTGTTTTTACCTAGCTTCTACTTATTGATCATGTCTCAGCTGACATCTAAAATTCTCTGGAAAACCTAACTTAACCTTACTCAAAGCCCCGCATATGTGCTGCCAAAAGTCCCTCTATTTTCCCTTCTTCATCCGTTATAACCAAAACAAAATTCATTGCCGTCAAGTCAATTTTGACTCATAGCAACCCTATAGGACAGAGTAGAGCTGCCCACAGGGTTTCCAAGGTGCTAATCTTTATGGATGCAGACTGCCACATCTGTCTCCACTTGTCTTTCAGTTAGCAGCTGAATCCTTAACCACTGTACTACCAGGGCTCCTCTACCTGGCATCTAACCCCTCTTTCCACACCTCCCCCCCAAAAACCAAACCCATTACTACTGAGCTCATGAATCGATAAATTATACCATACATATAAAAAAAAAAACATTCTGGGAAATTTAACATTTAGCCCTGGAAGAATTCCAGGATAAATTATCAAATAGATCATTTGTAAGTACTTTGAAAATAAAGTGATGATTTCTAGAAGCCATCATGGACTCATAAAGAACCAGTCATGCCCTATTAATTATATTTCATCTGGTATATGAGGATGCCTTAGACTGAGTGCCTAGACTTTTCGATTTGGAAATGCTTTTGCTTCAAAATTACCTAATAACTTATCACAATCTCTCATATCGTTGTGGACAAAATGGTGAGATGAGGTCAAATGCAAAAAAAAAAAAGGAATGGTGATGTTTCTAATAGGTCTCTGGTGCTGCAGAGTTTAGTATTTGGCTTTGCTTTGTTCAACAATGTTATAAATGGTTTGGATAAGTATGTAGAAGAAAGACTTTTTGTGTAGTAGAGTCTATAGAATAGAATACTTGCAAAGCATTCAAACAGAGTCTGTGTGATAATTTCTGTCAGGGATATTCTTGTCAGAGAAGGTATTTCTATCCTGAGTGGGAGTTAGCTATGTCATCTCCAAAGTGTTTTCCAAATTTAAGATTTCATGATTCTCTAAAGTATTATTATCTCAGTATATGCTGAAGATGTCTGTATTATCTTAGAATTTTCTACATAGAACAAATTACAGAGTATCACTGACAATGAATAAGAGAGTTAAGTATGTCACTATGTACATCCGGGTCTTTTCAAGGAATGCTGGATAAAACAACAAAACAAACTACTCTACTTACATTATGTAACAATAGATCATCAAGAGATATTTAGAATACATTTCTACAAAGTTCATGCATTTTAGGTGTAAAAATTTGAATTGTTTAGCTGTTACCCATATATAGAATATACTTGGACAATATTCAAAATATGAAAAATATAAACGTAAAGCAAGTTTTTACTTTAGATTTTTATAATGCTTTAAGAATTCTTTGAAGTTTTTTATTGCTGGTGTTGTTATTTTTGCCACCTTCAAAGCTGACCTCATTGTACACCATTACCTTAAGCTAAATGGACCTTTTATATGGTCAAATGCATAACCTCTGTGTTTTCAAAATCCTTTTAAATGATAATGAACTAACATTGCTTTAGAGTTTAATGTTATTTTCTATCCTGAGTACAGGCAAAGGGTTCTCTCCCTGTCAGATATGATTTGGAAAGGACATCAGAGGCCAAGGAACGTTGTTGGCTTGGATACATTCCACAGACGAAAAGGCCTAATTGAGGGAACTGGCTAAATTTTGGTAGGCAGCATACAAGTGAAATGATGTTTCCAAATGGTGTTTGGATAATCGTATCCAAATAAAAAAGCTTTTCGGGTTTTACTTTTGTGACCTTTTAAGTGGTAAATTGTCGCACATTCCAGCTTAGCTCAAGTTTCATCAAATGGACTCATTTGAGACTTATTAGAGTTGAGTGATGCAAGTACTAACATGAATAAAATGCAATTGCCACGTCTCCTTAGTTCTTTCTTTTAGAATAATTCTGCAGCTGACCTTTTTTTTTTCTGGTCCCACTGCCATTACTCACATTCAGACCCTTATTGCCTCATATCTGAACTTCTGTGATGACTGCCCAACCGGTCTCCAGCTCTCATCTAATTTCTTCCCCTCCAATCCATTCTGCATGAACTATCAATCAATTTTTCTCAAATACTGTTTTGATCACAAATAACTTCCCTGTGAAAAAATCTTCAGTGGATCTCTGTTGTTCACAAAATAAAGCCCAAACTCCTCAGTATGTATTCAAGTACCTAAACTTAACTAGCCTTGTCAAAAATCCCACTCCTATCAAATAAAATTACTTAAAATTGTCTTAAGATCCTGCCTGTAAGCATTTGATGGCAGGATCCTTCTCTCCTGGAATGCTACCGTCTACTTACACATATTCACAATGTTCTTCTTCAGATTTCCCTGGCCCTTCAGATTGAAGAGATCTGAACCAAATTGGCACTCTTAGAGTCATTATTATCTCAACAATTCATGGTGCAATTAACCTTCTATACTCTTGTGATACACCTTCTAGCTCTATAGTTGAAATTTATTTTATTGTTCCTTATCATCCCTGCATTTGTCTGTTGAAGGGAAAAGAATACCTTAACCCCCTTAATATTTTCATTTGTACCTAGTTTAATGTCTGTGATGATCTTCTTGGTTCCTGTCCCTATAAACTTTGGAAAATTTGGCAACAGATATTGTTGTCAAGTTTTAGGATTTACAGCACATATTTTTGTGGACCCAATTCAATTCATAATATACATTGATGTTTTTTCTACCTCTATCATCACCTACAGGGTACTTCTAGCCTCTTTCAAAATTGACTGGTCTGCATCAACCCATTAGGAAAAAAACAAAAACAACCCATTGCCACTGAGTCGATTCCACCTCCATAGGCCTGTCTGATTTTTTTCAGGTCCTCCATACACGGGCTAGTCCAACTATCTTTTTTTAAAGCCCTGATTCTAACAGGGTCTTTCATATAACATATGTTTGATAAATATCAATTAGTTTAATTTGGCAGTGAGTTTGATATTCTCCCCCTGCCACAAACAGGCCAGTTTCCTTGAATGATAAACACACGTGCACACATGTACAATTGGATCTTCCATGACTTGAAGCTGGCAGCTGAAACTTAAGTAAAGATTATGGTAAAACTCCCAAGATAATGTACTAGGTAATAATACTCTTTTCAGCTTAATCTTATTCTCCTTTTTCTACTGCATCCTCTGTGAGAACAGTCCACTGCCTCCCCTCAATCATTCTCCACTTAATTTCCCACTTTTCTCACCAAGACACAAAGCCCTGGTGGGAAAGACGTTGGTTTTAAAGCTATATTGCATGGCTCATGCTTTATAATTTTAAGTTGTAAAGTGCACTCGTTTTGAAATCTGTGTTGTGTATTGTAATCAAAAGTGAGTTGTTCATCTTTGATTGTAAATAATGTATTTTGTGAGCGACCTCAAGTCTTTCATTTGTGAGAGTCATTATGCATTATGTGCACTGACATTTCCCTGTCATTAAAAGTATTTAAAAAAAAAAATAGATGGCATGAATCTGGGAAAGGATGTTATAGAAGAGATTTTAGGGCAATAAATGGTTAAACTGGGTCACCAGTTCATTTTGAATGCACACCAGAATTATCTGAGAAATTTTTTAAAAATTACCTTGGCAGAATCCCACTTTTACCAATAATTGGTGGAGATGACACCTGAGTATGTGTGTGTGTGTATAAACCAGTTGCCAGAGAGTCGATTTTGACTCATGGTGATGCCACGTGTGTCACAGTAGAGCTGTGCTCCATAGGGTTCCAATGGGTGATTTTTCTGGGAAAAAATCAGTGCAACGGCTCTCTTAACTTCCTTCTGAGTCCCTACCAGAATTATCTTGTTATTCTTGTTAGATGCTGTCAAGCAGATTCGGACTCATAGCAACCCTATAGGACAGAGCAGAGCTGCCCTATAGGATTTCCAAGGAGCAGCTGGTATATTTGAACTGCTGACGTTTTGGTTAGCAGCTGAGCTCTTAACCACTATGCCACCAGGGCTCCAGAATTGTCTTAGATGTCCATAATCCCACCAACAGTCTCTTCAAGGCAATCTAGGCTTACTATCAGGTGCTTTAAAATTCTTTCAGCCTCTATCTATTCACAGCTTCAAAACTGCTTCCACATTTTAGGTATCTGTTAGGGAAGCACTCCACTCTCTGGGTACCAATTTCTGTCTTGGTTATCTAAAAAAAACCCAGTGCCGTCTAGTGCAGCTATAACAGAAATATCACAAGTGGATGGCTTCGACAAACAAAAGTTAATTCTCTCATTGTCTAGTAGGCTAGTCCAAATTCAGGGCATCCATTCCAGGGGAAGACTTTCTCTTTCTGTCGCTCTGGAGGAAGGTCCCTGTCATCAATCTTCCCCTAGATTAGGAGCTTCTCGGTGCAGGAATCCCAATCCCGGGTCTAAAGGACATGCTCTGCTCCTGGCACTGCTTTCTCTGTGGTATGAGATCTGCCTGTCTCTGTGCTTGCTTCTCTGTTTTATATTCCAAAATAGATTGACTTAAGACACAACCTAATCTTGTAGATTGAGTCCTGCCTCATTAACATAGCTGTTACTAATCCCATCTCATTTACATCATAGATGTAGGATTTACAACACATAGGAAAACCACATCGGATGACAAAGTGGTAGAGGATCATATAATACTAGGAATCGAGGACTAGACACGTTAACACACATATTTTGAGGAACACAATTCAATCCATGACAGCCTCTCTCTTGAGGCACCTCTGTGTGGACCTCCAATCTTTCAGTTAGCAGCCAAGCGTATACATATTTAAATGCCATTCAGCTGATTAAATATGTAGCCAGAGTTGCAAATCAGTTAAATATGGTATTTAAGTTCAGTTCCATCCTGAAAAGGAGCCCTGGTAGTGCAGGGGTTAAGAGCTTGGCTGCTAACAAAAAGGACTGCTGTTTGAACCCACCAGCCACTCTCTGAGGAAAAACATGAGCAGTCTGCTTCCATAAAGCTTTATAGCCCTGGAAACCCTATAAGGAAATTCTACTCTGTCCTGTAGGATCACTGTGAGTCAGAATTGACTTGACAGCAATGAGTAATGGGTCAAGCCTGAAACTTTCTTTTGTAATTTTATAATTAATACTGCATTTGTCAGTACTAATCTTCATATCCTAATATGTCCGTTAATTCTATTGAAAGCTTATCGTAACTACTTAAAACTAAGGAAGGCATCAAAATCAACATAATGATATAATTTAGCCAATCCCCTCAGAACAGTAAGAACTACTGGCTGTTGAAAGGATTTTTTTTCCCCCAAATTTTAGTGTTCTGAAAAAAAATCACATTTTTTTCAAAACAAGCTTCTATAGCTACTGAGAAACTTATTCAAAATTTGGATTTGGCAGTTATTATTGTTTCTTAACATTAAGAGTCTGGCCGCCCCTTTGGTATTTGGAACCATTAGCAGACAAAAGCACTTCAATTGGATAAGCATTCACTGAGCTTCGAGTTGTCCAGGGCTCTGTGCCATCTGATATAAGAATAAGAGAAGTGTCTGACGAGTTTACATTCTCAAGAAATTCACTAGGAAGAATGCATTAAGCAATTATGCATTAAGCAATTATGGAATTATATGATCAAATAGAATCTACCACCACCAGAATGTATATGTGAGTGTGGGTATGTGCATATATATTATATACTATGTATCTATCTATATATGCAAATAATTAACATGTTCAGCTGCTAACTGAAAGGTTGCTGGTTCCGGTCCACCCAGAGGTACCTCAGAAGAAAGATCCAGTGATCGGATTCTGAAAAATCAGCCATTGAAATTCCATGGAGCATGGTTGTACTTGGACACACATGAGGTCACCATGAGTTGATATCAATACAATGGCAACTGGTATATATGTGTTTTTATATATTACATATACACGACATGTCGTTTTATATAAATACATAAACCAAAAAAACCAAATCCAGTGCCGTCGAGTCAATTCCAAGTCATAGCAACCCTACAGGACAGAGTAGAACTGTCCCATAGAATTTCCAAGGAGTGCCTGGTAGATTTGAACTGCTGACCTTTGGTTAGCATCCGTAGCACTTAGCCACTACACCACCAGGGTTTCCATACATATATATATATATATATATATATATAATGGATGATCAAGAAGAGAAAGGACCAAAATTGAAAGGTATCATGAACAGTTTAAGGCACAAACAAATCAGATGTAAAGATACGGGGTTCTAGAATGTAAGATGGCTAGAGAGAATGAGGAGAATGGGAAGGAGAAGAGGCAGCTGTGGTGGCTGAGTAACAGGCAGTCCAGTGTCATTAAAAGCTGTGTTCTTCCCTTTTATAAATAACCACACATCTACAAAACATCTGGAAGAGTATCATGCTCTGACATCCTGATATAACTGGACCTAATGAATTCAACACTTGACCCTGAGTTAAATAATTGATGAATTTATCTATGACCTCGAAATGAGAGTATAAGATCATAAATCTCATATTTTACACCCATCCTTTTTTTTTTTTTAATGTTTCCTCCTACATTTGTAGCTATTCTGGTACAGTGGAAATGGTAAATCAGGAGTCTCACATTCTAAATTTTAATTCATCCACTGAGTGGCCTAGGCTAATTATTTATCTGAGTCTCAGTTTCCTCATCTGCAAAATGGGGATAATAACATTATCACTTGAAAAGAAATGGTACAGTCAGTTGTGCTTATGTGGTATAGGTGTTAACAGCATTAATTGAGATAATGTATATTATGTGCTCAGCACTGTGCCTAGATGTTAACAGTATTAATTGAAATAATGTGTATTACGTGCTTAGCACTGTGCCTAGAACATTGCAAGTATTAAGTGATAGTTATTATTTTTATTATTATTATTTTGTCCCCCCACATGTCTGTCAGTTTGTCATACTGTAGGGGCTTGGGTGTTGCTGTGATGCTGGAAGCTATGCCACTGGTATTCAGATACCAGCAGGATCACTTAGGGCAGACAGGTTTCAGGTGAGCTTCCAGGCTAGGACAGACAAGAAAGAAGGACCCGGCAGCCTACTTCTGAAAAGAATTAGCCAGTGAAATTGTTATGAATAGCAGCAGAACCTTGTCTGATATAACGCCTGAAGATGAGCCCCCCCGGTCGGAAGGCACTCAAAAGACAACTGGGGAAAAGCTGCCTCCTCAAGGTAGAGTCAACCTTAATGATGTAAATGGAGTCAAGCTTTCGGGATCTACATTTGCTGATGTGGCACGACTTAAACTGAGAAGAAACAGCTGTGAAAAACCATTAATAATTGGATCATGGAATGTACAACAGGGCCAGTGAAAAAGAGGAAGACCCTCCAAAGAGATGGACTGACACAGTGGCTGCGACAATGGGCTCAAACATAACAATGATTGTGAGCAGGACACAGGACCAGGCAGTGTTTTGTTCTGTGGTACATAGGGTTGCTATGAGTCAGAACCAATTCCACGGCACCTAACAACAACAACATTATTTTGTTACCATAAATATTGCCTCTGAATTAACAGAAGCAGCCTTGTAAAGTGAGCTTATGGACTTGGAACGATAGGAGGAAGTTCAAAAGTAACATGCCTTGGAACACACGGGCCTCGTAGTCATGTTTAAGGCACTGCTCAGGATTTTAATGTTATGTGAAATAGGCCCACCATACAAAATGTTCCAAGTAGAAAGTCATCTATATCTGTGAGGCTAAGAGCACTACATTGTACACTCCAGGTTTTTTCCATTCATTTGCTCAAAGATAAGCAGTGAGCTATTACTCTCTTGTGAGGCTGTCTTCAGAGACTATTTCTGGCCACCACTTGTGGGAATGCTTTATGAGATGTCAGCATGTGTGAGAAGAGATAGCATGGTTTGTCACAGGCAGATAGGCCATATTCTTTTATAAAGCGATGGCTTTGTCTTTTATCACTGTCACAGGCGTACTTAATAAGCTGCAACTCTGTGGTTCATCACAAAGAAAACTGTCATCCCCAGACACGTGGCCTAAACATCCTTTCATCTTCCAGGCTGGTAGGATCTGCCATGTGACATCAAGCAGACCAGTAATCCCAGATGGAGGACACAGGCTGCAACCATGTCACAAGGAAGGTTTGTATTGGCATAGATCCAGGGTTTGCACCTTGATTAGATTACATGAATGAGGAAAACGTATGTAAATTTTTTACCTTGTGTATGCTGATAATAGGTCCTAAATATTGCTCAGAAGGAAATGGCTCAACTAGTTGTATTTAGGCGATAATTACTTATCAGGGTACTATTTTGAATAACAGATAAATCAATTAAGATTGATTTACTCCACCATCCCCCCGTCTTAACAAAATCTTCTCATTGCTAGGAGTTAGTAACATCTAATTTTTGGAAGCAATTTTGTAGCTTCAGCTGTTAATGGTCATCCAAACTTGTTGACAGTTGTTTAATAGCTTGATATTGTGAAGCAATTCTGAAAATATTGGCTCTTCTACTCAGAATGTCACTTAAGAAATCACAAACCCAGAGATCTAAACAGAAGATTCTTCACCGTTTTTCAGAGAGTTCTGTGGCTGAGAGTTGAGAGGGATGCTTAGTATATAGCCTCCTCACCAAACTGCAAGATAGTATGTTCTGGGCTATGGAAACTGGGCCTTTTCTGTTGAGTTCAGCACATTGCTTAACCCCAACATACAGTGTTCTGCTTTAGCTGTGATTTGGCAGATCAGATTAAACTACTTTGGGGACATTAAAGTACAAATATTTCAGGGGTGCCCTCTTGGGATTAAATTTAAACTAAAACACTTAAAAGTTTCAGTTGTTTGGTCTCACTGATAATCCCTGGCTTTCTTTCTTCTCTTTAAATTTCCATGCTTTGCAATTTGGTGTTCTTGCTGCTGTTGTTTTCTTGATAAATCCAAGGATGTTTAAAGCAGAAATCTTGGCTGTAACGTTTAGGATCATCGTAGCGACACTATAGGGTCGCTATGACTTGGAATCGACTCGATGGCACTGGGTTAACATTTAGGAATCCATGGGTACACAGGCTTTTTTTATGAAAGGATGAGATTGCGAAACTGATTTTTCTAAGTAGTGAGAATGTATACAGTGATCATAGAGCAGAGGTGAATTAGGGCCACAGTACAGACTGGGCACTGTATGGAGGCACCAACTGTGCTTGCAAGTGGGAACTCGAATCTAACTGATGCTCATCTAACTGAACTGTGAGCCTGTATCTACCAGTAAGGAGAGCCTTTTCCTAATTGATTACCTGGAGAGAATATTTTTTCTACTCTGCGCAAAGATACCAGATAGGCTAGCAGTGGCTTTGAAAGAATTGAAGGCAAGCATTTAACAAGGAAATTACCTGCTTACCTAGATGAATTACCCAAAAGTATCTCCAGAACTTTAGAGGAGAAAACATTCAGAAATTGACAGAAAGACAACTGTATATATTGTTGTAAATATTTAAATAATATAATTGGACTTTCTAAATCCTGAATTTCCTCCTAGAATTTTAAGTTTTCTTGAGAAATCTATATACATAGTGACAAATATTATGATTAACTTTTCTTGGTATTCTCCTATCCTTAAATGCATGGGATATATCTTGTGTAAGCAGATATAAATATTGGTTTTAATTAATAAATCAATTTACCTAGGAAAACTATAATTTATCTTAATACAAGAGATGTGATTAGAATACTCAGAATCCTACCAACTACAGATAGGGTAATCCTTCTCGTACTTCATGCTGTACTTCTTATAGTTCCTTAAGCCAACAGAAGCTCTGGCTGTGAGCTACCCTACAGGTCCTGGCACAAATCTGATATCTCCCAAATTTTGTTGAATTGATTCAGCAGAGTTTAGGCCATTCACGAGGGTGAGATTAAGCTGATCTACTAAATTCCTATGGTTATAACAATTCTTTATGCAATGACTACTTGGATAGAAAGCATGGAACTTAAAACTAATAGATGAGCATTTTATTGCAGCCCTGGTGGTGTAGTGGTTAAGAGCTATGACTGCTAACCCAAGGGTCTGCAGTTCAAATCCACCAGGCACTCCTTGTAAACTCTATGGGGCAGTTCTACTCTCTGTCTTGTAGGGTCTAGGGTCACTATGTGTCAGAATTGACTCAGCTGCAGTGAATTTGAGTTTGAGTATAATTTTATTATTTTTCTTTTGCTTCACACATTTCAATCCAAGATGTGGCTAAAAGATCATTATCTTGCTCATACTTATTAGGCTTTGAACAGAAGCACTACTTCATATTCCTTGAAATTAAATGACATATTGGTTTTATTTCTAGAAAGTAAGCTGTGATGCCTTTGGTGGCCAGTTTTCCATTTTTGCCCTTGAATTCAAGTCGTTATAAAGTGAATAAGAAAGGAATGAGAAAAAAAATGCTGGAAAAACTATCTTGGAAAGCTTTTAGGAATACCAGATATTCCCAGTTGGGAGTGTCCAATTATTGCATTGTTTATAGGGTATTTATATTTTACTGTTATATTAGGCAAGAATTAATAGATCACCAGTGTGAATCATACTGACCACATTAGAAATGAAAAAGACTAAATATATTATCCTTCATAGAGCAAGCAAGTTCTCCAGGCATTTTAGGAATTGTCTTAGTTATCTAAATAAACCCGTTGCCATCAATTCCAACTCATAGTGACCCTATAGTTACCTAGTGCTGCTATAACAGAAATACCACAAGTGGACGACTTTAACAAATAGAAATTTATTTTTTCGCAGTTTAGGGGGCTAGATGTCAGAATTCAGAGAGCCAGCTCTAGGGGAAGGCTTTCTCTCTCTGTTGTCTCTGGAGGAAGGCCCTTGTCTCTTCAGCCTCTGCTTGGTGGTTCCATGGAGATCTCCATGTGTCTTGGCATCTATCTTACCCATCTTTCCTCTGCTCATTGTTTAATCTCTTTTATACTTCAAAAGAGATTTACTCAAGATACATCCCACACTAATACTGTCTCATTAACATAACAAAAACAACCCATTCTCAAATGCGATTATAATCACTGGAATAGAGATTAGAATTTACAATATATATTTTGGGGAGACATAATTTAATCTATAACAGGCATACTATTTTTTTTAATTCAAATATTAGCCATATTGCTAAAATGAAATCTAATTTATGGTTATTTGTTTAAAGTACCTGTCACATTAATATTAGTACTTTAAAGGAGAAATTTGAATGCTAGCAAAATTTCTCTGAACTCCAGTGTGCTGCCTCTATAAAAACCAGTTGCCCTTGAGTCAATTCTGATTCATGGTGACTGCATGTGTGTTACAGTAGAACTGTGCTGCATAGGGTTTTCAATGGTTGACTTTTTAGAAGTAGATAGCCAGGACTTTTTTCTGAAGCACCTCTCAGTTGTCTTGAATTTCCAGCCTTTTGGTTAGCAGCCAAATATATTAACCATTTGTACCAACCAGGGACTCCATTGCCTCTATAACCAAAGTCAGATTGAGGATAGCCAGTCAGCCGTAAGTACTACAGGAGCACCTCTGTCTCACAAATAATGCAGCTTTGTTTTCAAATGATACACGACAAGTTAGCGAGGCTAAGTGATATATTCCATTGAGTTTAGAGTTTGCTCAGTAAGTTTTGAAAATTGTATAATTTGGTCTCAACAAGTGAAATACAAAGAAAATTTTTTAACCTTAATTTTTGTCTTTTTCTTCTTCCCCTTTTAAAGACAAAGTCTAGGCTTCTGACTGCTCTTTAAAGTACCAAACCTTATGTCTCACATAAAGAAATAGAAAATTTGTATATGAAGCAGCTTTTTAAAAGTTGTTATGCATGGGCATGTTATTTCTGCTTTCCCAGCGCAATAGCTTTTTGAATATTTCATAGTCAGTGAATTTGTTGACATCTGTCTCAGAACAGTGAGAATTTTGTATTTACTTTGTCTCTGTTTTCTAAACTCACACATCTTTTTTTTTTTTTCTTGCAGAAGATTAGACATACAAAGCTGAATAATTACCCTCTCTGTCTACCAACACCAGATGGAATACACAAGAATCAAATCAACTACTTCTGTGGAAAGACTCAATGGGAAGCTCAATATCATCAGTCAGAACAAAGCCAGAGACCAACAGCAGAACAAATCATCAACTGCTCATATGCAACTTCAAGTTGAAGCTGAAGAAAATTTTAAAAAGTCTAAGAGAGCCAAAGCACTGTCTGAGTATATTCCACCTGAATTTAAAGACCATCTCCAGAATAAACTTGACACACTGAACGCTAATGACCGAAGACCAGGGGAGTTGTGGAATGACGTCAAGGATATCATACATGAAGAAAGCAAGAGGTCATTAAAAAGACAAGAAAGAAAAAAAAGACCAAAATGGGTGTAAGAAGAGACTCTGAAACTTGCTTTTGAACATAGAGTAGCTAAAGCAAAAGGAAGAAATGAATTAAAAGAGCTGAAAAGAAGATTTCAAAGGATGACTTAAGAAGAGAACGCAAAATGTAACAAACTGTGCAAAGACCTGGAGTTTGAAAACCAAAAGGCACACTCAGCATTTCTCTAGCTGGAAGAACTGAAGAAAAAATTCAAGCCTTGAGTTGCAATATTGAAGGATTCAGTGGGCAAAATATTGAATGTCGCAGGAAGCATCAAAAGAAGATGAAAGGAATACAGAGAGTCGCTGTTCCAAAAAGAATTTGTCGATGTTCAACCATTTCAGGTGGTAGCATATGATCAAGAACTGATGGTACGGAAAGGAGGAGTCTAAGCTACACTGAAGGCACTGATGAAAGACAAGGCTCCAGGAAATGATGGAATACCAATTAAGATATTCCAACAAACACAGGCAACGCTTGAAGCATTCACTCATCTATGCTGAGAAATTTGGAAGACAGCTACCTGGCCAACCAACTGGAAGAGATCCATGTTTGTGCCCATTCCAAAGGAAGTTATTCCAACAGAACATGGAAATTATAGAACGATATCATTAATATCACACATAATTAAAGTTTTGCTGGAGTTCTTTCAAAAGTGGTTGTAGCAGTGCATTAATCAACAGGGAACTATTAGAAATTCAAGATGGATTCAGTGGAAGACATGGAACAAGGGCTGTCACTGCTGATATCAGATAGATCCTGGCTGAAAGCAGAGAATACCAAAAAGTGTTTAATTGTGTTCTATTGACTATGTAAAGGCATTCAACTGTGTGGATCATAATAGATTATGGATAACATTGCAAAGAATGGGAATTCTAGGACACTTAATTGTGCTCATGTGGAAACCGTACATGACCAAAAAGCAGTTGTTGCGATGGAACAAGGGAATACTGAGTGGTTTAAAGTCAGGAAAGGTGTGTGTCAGGATTGTATCATTTCGCCATGGTTATTCAATCTGTATCCTGGGCAAATAATTTGGAAGCTGGGCTATAGGAAGAACAGAGCATCAGGATTAGAGGAAGACTCATTTACAACCTTCGACATACAGATGACAGAACCTTGCTTGCTGAAAGTGAAGAGGACTTGAAGCACTTACTGATGAAGATCAAAGGCTACAGCCTTCAATATGGATTGCATCTCAACATAAAGAAAACAAAAATCCGCACAACTGGACCAATAAGCAACATCATGATAAATGGAGGAAATATTGAAGTTGTTAAGGACTTCATTTTACTTGGATCCACCATTAACGCCCATGGAAGCAGCAGTCAAGAAATCAAATGACGTAGTTCAAATATGTCAATTCTTCTTCGATCTTCGTTATTCATTGCCCAGCTTCCATATGTATACAAGGCAATTGAAAATTCCATGGCTTGGGTCAGGTGCACCTTAGTCCTCAAAGTGACATCTATGCTTTTTAAAACTTTAAAAAGATAGATCTTTTGCAGCAGATTTGCCCAAAGCATGCGAGCAGTGAACAATGTATAAGGAAGACCAAAGAAGAATTGATGCCTTTGAAATATGGTGCTGGCAAAGAATACTGAATATACCATGGACTGCCAGAAGAATGAATAAATCTTTCTTGGAAGAAGTATAACTAGAATGCTCCTTAGAAGTGAGGATGGTGAGATTTCATCTCGTGTACTTTGGATATGTTTTCAGGAGGGACCAATCCCTGGAGAAGGGCATCATGCTTGGTAAAGTAGAGGGTCAGCAAAAAAGAGGAAGACCCTCAAGGAAATGGATTGACACAGTGGCTGCAACAATGGGCTGAAACATAGCAATGATTGTGAGGATGGTGCAGGACCAGCTAGTGTTTCGTTTTGTTGTATATAGTGTCACTATGAGTTGGAATCGACTCGCCAGCACCTAACAACAACCGTCTATCTCTTTTGTGGTGGAATTGTCCTTGAATATTGCATTCTAGTAAAGAGCTTTAATGACAACATTATCAACATTATAAAGCATACCACTTAAAAACAAAATCTAAGATACAGTAAATAATTGTAAACAAAAAGAAACGTGCACGCAGTCATGCATGCACATACATACATATACACACACTCTAAACTGGGAACACTGCCCAGAAAAAGTCAAGTAATAGTGGAGGAAGAGTGTGCAGGCATGGGAAAGGGGGCAGTGAAGTGAATGGTGATACAAAACAGAGTTAAAATCTGAAAAACAGTATTCAGTTTGTTCAAAGGAAACCTACCTATGCTGCTTGGAATGATATGTACAAAATCAAATTTAACTTAATAGTGTTTGATGCCAGGGTTTTACTGTCTATTACACATTAATTATTTCCAAAGTACCTGTGTTCAAACAAGTCCACTTCATGAATTATGCCCTCAAAAGACTACAACACACCACTCAACAATAGCATGTAGTGGAAAGGCTGATAAACTAGGAATCAGAAGCCTAGGATTCTATTCTAGATGGGAAGCTGACTGCCTAAGTGACCTTGGATAAAGTACTCAACCAAATGGTCTTTTAGTTCTCTTTATCAGGCAGATAGAAATATTTTGAGATTTAATAATGGGAAAAACACTTTAAAATCTATGAAATGTAGTACAGATTCCAAATTGCAATATATATATATATTTAGAATACATCAGATGTAAAAGTCTTTAAGTTAGAATTTCCAACATGTCTTTGTATCCAAAAAAACCAAACCCATTGCCTTTTTTTTGTCAGCAGCTGTAGCTCTTAATCACTGTGCCACCGTCTTTGTATACATGTGTATTTTTACACACATATTATGTATATATTTACATATGTATATATTTGATATATATGGTAATTGAACTTTTGCTGCCCATATATATATATATATATATATATATATATATATAATAATTGAAGTGTTGTTAGCTCCCATCAAGTTGTCCCCCAAGCCATGGCAGCCTCGTGAACAGCAAAACAAAAAGCTATCCAGTCTTGCTCCATTCTCATAACTGGTTGTGAACCAGACCTTTGTTATTCATAAGGTTTTCAATGGCTAATTTTCTGAAGTAGATCACCAGGCTTTTCTTCCTAGACCGTCTTAGTCTGGACACTCCACTAAAATCTGTTCAGTATCATAGCAACATGCAACCCTTCACTGAAAGAGGGCTGATGGCTGTGCATGTCGTGCGTTGGCTGGGAATCAAACCTAGACTCCTGCCTGGAGGGTACGAACTCTACCACTGAACCATCAGTGCGTCATTGAAGTGTTGTTGTTGTTAGATGCTGTCTGTTCCAACTCATAGCAACGCTATGTACCACAGAACTAAACACTGTCTGGTCCTGTGGCATGCTCACAACCATTTTTATGCTTGAATCCATTGTTGCAGGCACCGTGTCAATCCTGCTCTTTTAGGGTCTTCTTCTTTTCTGCTGACGCTGTACTTTACCAAGCGTGATATCCTTCTCCATGGACTGATCTCTCCTGACAACATGTCCAAAGTATGTAAGATGCAGTCTCACCATCCTTGCTTCTAAGGAGCATTCTGGTTGTACTTCGTCCAAGACAGATTTGTTCATTCTTTTGGCAGTCCATGGTATATTCAATATTCTTCATCAACACCACAGTTCATAGGCATCAATTCTTCTTCGGTCTTCGTTATTCATTGTCCAGCTTTCTCATGCATATATGATGCAATTAAAAATATCATAGCTTGGGTCAGGTGCACCTTAGTCTTCAAGGTGAATTCTTTGCTGTTTAACACTTTAAAGAGGTCCTTTGCAGCAGATTTGCCCAATGCAATGTATCTTTTGATTTCTTTACCGATGCTTCCATGGGTGTTGATTGTGGATTCAAGTAAAATGAAATCCTTGACAGCTTCAAACTTGCTCTAGTTTTCTTCAGTTTCAACTTGAACTTGCATATGAGTAATTGATGGTCTGTTCTGTAGTCGGCCCCTGGCCTTGTTCTGACAGATGATATTGAGCTTTTCCATTGTCTCTTTCCACAGATGTAGTCTGTTTGATTCCTGTGTATTCCATCTGGCGAGGTCCATGTGTATAATCACTGTTTATGTTGTTAAAAAGAGGTATTTGCAAAGAAGAAATCGTTGGTCTTGCAAAATTCTATCATGCGATCTCTGGCATCGTTTCTATCACCATGGCCGTATTTTCCAACTACTGATCTTTCTTCTTTGTTTCCAATTTTTGCATTCCAATCACCCATAATTATCGATGCATCCGGATTGCATGTTCGGTCAATTTCAGACTGCAGAAGCTGGTAAAAATCTTCAATTTCTTCATCTTTGGCCTTAGCGGTTAGTGCATAAATTTGAATAACAGTTGTATTAACTGGTCTTCCTTGTAGGAGTATGGATATTATCCTATCACTGACCATGTTGTACTTCAAGATAAATGTTAAAATGTTCTTTTTGAAGATGAATGCAATGGCATTCCTCTTTAAGTTGTCATTCTCTGCACAGTAGACCATATGACACAGGCAGACACGTGGGGGCATTGAAGTGTAGATCTTAGAAATATTTACAATAATCCTAGCTTAGTGATGGTAAACTGAGTATGTTTTCAATATGGAACAGTCATGGAAAGGCCAAGGCTCATTCCTATTTATTTTTTATAAAGTATATGATATTCTGAGTAAATTTTCTTTTTAAAATCAGAAAAATACAAAGCAAAATAATTCCTTTTTCTCTCACACGCAAGGTCAAATAAGTCCAAGTCCTAGAGCAGTATCAGAGAAGCAATTATAAGGTGTCTATTAAATCAAAATAATGAGTCATTGAAATAAGAGAGAACATTAACTGCAAATAATTTGATCATATGGGAAGGAAACTCTGTGTGAGTCATAAAGGTGTGTGGTTTTTCTATTAAGTAAAGTTTTCCAGCAGAGCAATAACTTTAAATCCTTAGCTAACAAGCCAGCACATGGGTGAAGTAGATTATGTATTTTCTCTGTATGTGTTTGTGTACGTCTAATGGAGGGGTGATGGTGGTGATTTAGCAGCCATTTATGAGCAACAATGAAATGATTTTCTTTGCCTACTCTAAATCTTTTTGGCAGGTATAGGGAAAACAAAACAAAATAGCCTCAAATTATTTAATGTAGCAGTATATGACTATATTTTAATTCTAAGGTTAATGACAATAAAAATCCAAAATCAAACCCTTTGCCATTGAATCGATTCTGACTCACAGTAACCCTGTAGGACAGAGTAGAACTGCCCCATAGGGTTTCCAAGGAGCAGCTGGTGGATTTGAATTGCCAACCTTTTGGTTAGCAGTCGAGCTCTTAATCACTCTTAATCACTCTTAATCACTGCACCACCAGGGCTTCCTTAATGACAATAATGGCTAGAAATCTAGTGACTATAATGATGTGTCTATGTCACAGTTAGTGTTAAAGACACTTTTTTTTTTTTTTTTAATGGTGAGATAAATTACCTTCTGGAGGTCTCTAAGTCTGTGGGTAACCTATTGTTCATCCACGTTGATCAAATTTACCATCCAGAACAAAGTTTTGTGATCAAGAAGTATTTATAGAATCTGGGAAGGATAGAATGAAAGGAGGGTGAAAAAAAAAAAAAAAGGAAGGGAGAAAAAGTTAACAATATAGTATAGAATTTAAAAAGAATTCCTTAGAAACTTAAGGCTAATTGTAGACAAACACATAAATATTTTAATATCATCTCAGATATTTATGACCTCTGTAAGCACTGTAGTAACCTTAAAGTATACTTTTCCATACAATCAATTTACTATAATAAAATCTCAGTTATCTAGGTATTTTTGTTCTTGGTTTACCTCAGAGAAATGGTAAGAAAAACCGTGGGTATCAGGAGCATAATACTTGTAAAAATATCTTGGAGGCAGAGTCTGACCTCCACTAACTTCACAACTGGGAAGAAGAATCAAGATCAACAGCCAAGGCTGATTCCTTTGAGGCAGAGGTCAGACATGCCTCCTCTCTCCACCATCTTTAGCAATTCTGACACCAACCATCCCTCCCACAACACTCTCTACTTCTCTGCTGGGTTCGATAATTCAATGCAATGGCCACACAGAACTCACAGACAATACTCACAATTATGGGGTTTATTAGAAAGTAACAGTTACAATGCAGGCTCAGGAGCACTCAGAACACAGTTCTTCCATCAGGACAGCCTTTTCCCAGCTGTGTTCCCGGGCACACCTCTCTCTGGTCCCAGGTCTCTGCCCAAAGGCACTCAGCTTTCTTTCTGTAGGCCAGGAAGCCTGCCACACCCTCTCCTTCTGCCAGGTCTCTGCTGCCACCGCTTTTCGCCATCTTCAGGGTTATAGCTAGCTCTGTCTCTCGTCCCAGGAGCCTCCCAGCACAGGGATCCCCAGTCCAAAGGATGCACCAGTTGCCGGTTTTTCTTCCCTGGCGGTGGTAGGAGTCTCTCTTTCTTGCCTCTGGGGTGGCTTATTTCAAGCCCAGCAGGATGGCAAAATTGGCCAATCCCTTTGGTGGGCCACAATTACTGTACCCCATACTCCCGCCCAATTGTTTCGGTGAGAGTCACAAGACTGTGGTTAGAAAGTCCACACAAAAACAACCCATCACACCTCAATATTAAAAAAAAAAGTATTCTTGATATTTCCTTTGGGTCAGTAAATATTCAATTAGATGTTTTCTACCTTTGCTCATTTCTCATGAAGAGAATGAAGACCCCTGAAGCATTTCAAGATCCTAAATTTTCAAGGAAAATCTCAGCATTTTTTGCTTCTTAAGACAAGGGGAAATACACAAAGATTATATTTACAACAATCTGAACATGTTTTTGCAAATCTGACAAGAAGAAGAATATTCAAGTAAAACAGCACAACTCAATACTGAATCACGTTGATTAACCAATTATTTCATTACCTCTAAAACTAGCACTTTCTTTGGGAAAGGACTCCACACATTTGGACATATTTCTTGGTAATTTCACATTTTAAAGTATTTGCTATTATTTTAGTAATTGCAATATTTTATTTATAGTTTTAATACCATAAAAAGATAGAATTAGTGTGCTGAATTAAACAATTTCTTAAGAATAATTTCATTATACACGGATAGCTGTTTCCATTAATCTACTGAGCTATAATGGAAATATTTAGTGTTCTTATACTTTCTAGAATAATGATTAATTTACTCAGTTAAGGAATATTACTTTTCAAATATCAAGAATAATAGTCCTCAAGTTTGGTCTAGATACTTTTAACACTTAAGCCACCTTAGGAATGTATTCTATTCCATGGAGACAAAGAATTCACGTCTCTCTAACTATAGAATCCCATTCTACTCCTGGATGCTGGTGTGTTTTGGTTGTAGTGTTTTGTTTTTCCCTTTTCACTTCTGACTTGTCTCTTTTTAAGTCTGGGCTGCCAGAAGAGACAGGTGGTGCATGAAGTTTACTTAAAATGGTGCCAATTTTAGCTCCACAGCAAACACGGGTCAAATCAAGTGGAAACTGATGCCAGCGTGGAAGAAAAGAGAGTTAGAAATGAGTACAGTCTTTTTCCATCCTTCATGGGTATTTTAGGATTTTCTCTTGTTCTGCCTGGATAAAGAATAGATATTTCTGAAATTTAGATTAATAAATTAAATTATTGACATAGTCTGTGCCAGGCACCATGATACTACATCTCATTTTGTCCTCATAACAATCTGGTGAAGTAGCTATTTTTGTAGACATTCTACAGATGAGGTATCTGAGGTTTAGAATAGAGTAGTGGCCTGCCCAAGGTTGTACATAGCTAAAGAGTGACAAAGCTTAGGTATTAATAGAACAGAACTTCTCAAATAAGGGTAATTTTGTCCCCCAAGGGGCATTTGGCAATGTCTGGGACATTTTTAATTTTTATAGCTGGGGAAGGGGTGCTACTGGTGGCATCTGGCATGTAGAGCCAAGAGATTCTACAATACACAGACAGTCCCCATAACAAATAGTTGTCCAGCTCAAAATGTCAATAGTGTTACATTTGAAGATTCCTGAAGTATAGATATTCAAACTCTAGGCTCAGTGTTCTCCTTATCTAACACAGTTTTCTCTGAAGACTAATAATGAAACGATCAAAGCAGTAACATGGAACATAGTTTTTGAGATACCGTGTAGAATACATTAAGAGCATGGTCGGGTCCAAGGTCCCAAAAAGAAAACAAAAAAATAGAGAACTATAAAATCATAATTTATACAACAAATTCATAGCCTTTAGCATGTTGTCTGGAGATAGATGAAGATAAGCAATTGTGATTAGCCCTTATATTCAAGTGAAAAGAGAACCCAGTATGTGTGTGTGTATAATGTATAAACAGAAAAATAACTATATAGATAGCATATGCTAAGTGCCATCATGGAGTGGGTAGTAAACAATAAACACTGTCATTTAAAGAGTGTTTACTATGTGCCAAATGTACCTAGGATGTAGATACTATTATCATCTCATTTTACAAATGCAGAAACTGAAGTTCAGAAATCTTAAGTAACTTCCCCCAAAGTCACATGTTCAGTTGTAGAGCTGATATAAACCCAGGGATCTAGATCCAGAGTCTGTCCTGTTAATGATTGTGATATACCCATAGTGCTACAGACTGCAACAAGAGTTCAGAGGTAAGACACTTCTCTCCAAAAATCTGTTTAAAAATAAATAAATAAAGCCTTCTCTCCAAAAAAAAAAAATTTTTTTTTTTTTTTTTCTCCAAAGGATGCTCTAATTCAAGTTAGCTTGTAGGAAAGGGAGACATGAAGACATTTAGAGTAGGAAGGTATTTCAGATAAATGTGAAAGGCTAGGAGACAGAAAGGTCCTTATCTTATTTGGGAGACACTGGCTTAAGTGGAGACATTACATGATTATGTAGTGAGAGACATAACTGCTAAAGGTCCAAAAGCACGAGGCATGTGCTCAGCAGGTGATTTCACTTTTACATCCAGTGTAACCTACCTCGTCCTCATTTTCCTATACCTCAGAACTTCAATTTATTTCCCCATTGGTTTTTCTTTGCTTAACAAGGCTGACTTTTCCACATGTACTCTAGATGAATGATTCTCAAACTTTAATGTACATTAGAATCGGGTAAAGCGTAAAGAGTTTGTTAAACACAGATTCCAGGGCCTTACCCACACAGATTCTGCAGCTGTAGGCCTGAAGTCAGGCCTGAGAATTAACATTTCTGTCAAGCTCTAAGGTGATGATAAATCTGCCATTTGTGGCCCACACTTTGCATCGCACTGCTTGGATCTCATCTCCCCCTGCTGCCTCTGAAATCTTCTTTTTCCAAAGATCCTTCCTCCACAGAACACAGGTTTTAGGAATTCATAGACTATGTTGAGTACAGCACTGGATACTCAGAGCCCAGCATAGTGTCCAGCAGAAAAAAATATAGTTAAATATATATGTGCCCAAATGATGTATTTCTTTTTACTATGAGCTGTTTCCCTGCTACCTGCATACATATTTGGGTCTCCCTGTCCAGATAAAAATATTCTGTTGATCTCACTAGCATCTCAAGCTCCTGGACTAAAGATAAGGTTTCTAATGTCAGGGAGTCCCTGGGTGGTGCAAATGGTTAATACCCTTGGCTGCTACTGAAAGTTTGGAGGTTTGAGTCCACTAAGAGGTTCCTGGGAGAAAGATTTGGCATTCTACTTCCCCAAAAATTAGTCATTTCATTGTGAGTACCCAGGCTCTTAAAAGCTTTCAGGCAGCCATCCAAGGCACAACAATTGTTCTCCATTCACCTGGAGCAACAGAGAAAGAGGGAGAGTCAGGAAGAGGAGGAGGAAATGGAATGTGTGGTTAATTGCCTCCATGAACAACTTCCTCCTTTGCCTTGAGACCAGAACTGAATGGTACTCAGCTACCTTTACCAAACATTTTGATTAAAGATTGTATAAAAGAATCTTGATCAAAAGGGGGAAAATGTAGAACAGAATTTTAAAATCTCATGGAATCCAGATTTTCTGGGGCCATGGAGGCTATAAAAGCCCCTGAAATTATTGCCCTAAAATAATCCTTAAGCCTTACACAATGTCTGCCTTGAGCATTATGCTCTTCTAAGATCTCTCGATATGGAATTAAATTGTCAACAGCAACTCGAAAGATTAGATAGGAACCTTAGGAGACAGTGAGTTAATGGGGGAGGGACAACTCAGAAAAGGAGAGTGAGACTGGTTACATAACTTGAAGAATGTAGTCAATGTCACTGAATTGTACATGTAGAAACTTGAATTGGTGTATGTTTTTGCTGACTATATTCTCAATAACAACAAAAAATAAAATAAATTATTTTTTAAAAACTCATTTGTTGAAAACTCTATGGAGCACAGTTCTACTTTGACACACATAGGGTCATCATGAGTTGGAATTAATTGACAGCAATTGGTTTTGGGTGCCTGTTCTATTGTTAGAAACTGAGTTACAAAAGTTTTTGGGTTTGGGAACTTTTAAATTTTAGAATTGCAACAAGTGACTATGCGCCTGTATAGCATAATGGTTCCATCGCTTAATTATATTAGATTTCTAGGGCTGCTGTAACAAAGTACTCCCAATTGGATGGTTTAAAACAACAGAATTTTATTGTCTTAGAGTTCTGGAGGCTAGGAATCTGAATTCACAGTGTCAGCAAGGTCATGCTCTATCCAAAGGCTCTAAAGGAAGGCCTTACTTACTTTTTACTTACTTTTCAGTCTACTCTAGCTTCCAGCCACAGGGCATCTCTGAACTGCTCTTGTTAGCATAAAATAGGTCTTCTACGTGTCCAACTCCAGTGAATACTATTGCTTCCACATACTATTTAATATCCCAACAGCAATCAAGACAGTTAACTATTTTCTTTTTCAGAAAACATTTTGTTTTCATTGTGGTTTGTAATCACACAGTGTTCTTGTTGACTCTCTAAGTGTGACTTCTCATTTTCATTTCTGGCTTCATCTTCTCTAGCCAACCTTTAAATTTTGGAGTTCCTTGGGGGCAGAGTTCTAGAATCTCTTTGGTTCTCACTCTTTATTTATTCCCTAGAAACAGTATCACTTACTCCCTTGCTACAATTACTACTTATTAGCATTTAGAAAATTCCTCTAGCCTACATTTCTAACTGCCTATTGAATATCTCCATTTAGATGTCTTACAAATGCCTTAAATTTCACATGCCCTAGATGGAATTTACCATCTTCTTCCAAACGTCCTCCTGTTTCTGTTTTACTATTCTACTCCAAGTCACCATCTCATCTGGACCACTGCAATAATGTTCTAACTGGTCTCTTCATTTTTGTGACCACAATCGGTTAGAAAATAAAAATTTACTGGTAATAACAGGCTTTCTGAATCAAAGGGAAAACTAAACTAAAATAGAATAACAAAAGAAAAGTACAACAAAAACATTACTTCACTATTGTTAATAATTATCTCTTTGTCCTCCCCCTTTCAATTCAGAAAATAAATTTCTAAGACATGAAGAGCTAGGTATAATGCTTCTTATTCTATCTCTTTTCTATGATTTTAGGTGAAAAACAAGCAGCAGAATCATAATTTTCCACTTTATCCATTCAACAAATATTTATTGATTAAACACCAAATTCAAAACCTTAAGCTAGGTGCTGAGGATACAATAGTGAGCATGGCAAACATACTCTCTGCCTTCATGAAGCTTGCATTCTGGAGGAAGAATAGCCAACAAACAAATAAAATAATATATGGAACACTACACATTATTGTAAGGAAACAAATAGGATATGGCGATAGAGTGAGAAGATAGCTGATTTTGTGCTAATGGTCAGAAACATTTCTGAGATGAACCTTGCACAAGTGCCAGACAGGCAAATATCAGAGAAAAGAGTATTTCAGGAAGAAGGAACAAAATGTGCAAATGTACTGATATGGAAAAAGCATAAACTATTTGTGGAACTAAAGTTGGCCAATATGGCAAGTAAATTAGGTTGAGTTATTGGCCAATCATTCATCCATATATTCTCATTCTTTGTCATGTAATGTTGAATTTATTTCCACAAAAGGCAGAGTATACTTTCAGGTTTCTTGACTTTGGACTCTACTGTGTAACTTTCTTTGGCCAGTGGAATATGAATGGAATGGCAGTATGTCAATTCTGAGTTTAAACCTTATGAAGCATAAGGTATGTTTTGCCTGCCACCTTGCACCTCTGCCATCTTCACAAGAAGAACATGCTCTGTCCAGCCACTAGTAGAAGTATGAGAGACACATGAAGCAGAACCTCTTGGCTGATTGCTGAGCTTCAGATTGAAGAAAACATGCCCAGCTAAGGCTGCCTAGACCCCTTAATCTCCAGTCCATGTGTGCATGAACAAACCCTGTGAGATCAACAGAGTCTCTTCCGTCAACCCACAGTCATGTGAGAAAAGACTGTTTACTATTATTTACTAAGATTTTTCAGTTGTTTCTTACAGAGCAATAGTTGGCCAATATAGTTGACAAAGTAGGTAAGATGAAAGTAGACCTCATAGAAAATGGCAACACGTATTTGATGAGACAGAAATGGACATCAAATTACAGTGACCAGGGAGATAAGGAAAAAAAAAAAAAAAAAGAATGTGGTGTCATGGAAGCCAAGATAGAAAAGTTATTCATAAAGGAGGGATGTTCAATTAAGGCAACCTAAGTCCAATGAGTAAAATAAACTGAAAAATGTCCATTGGATTGGAAAACATTGGTGACCTTGACAAAGGTAATGCAATTGAATGGTAGAGGGAAAGCCCAGAATGAATTAGGATGAAGAGTTAATGGGAGATGAAAAAGTAAAGATTTTATCTATAGACAACTCTTTCCTCCGGAGGTATATTTGCTCTCGGTTTTAAACAAGACATATCCTTCTTCTGACACACACTATGCTAATTAGTTTCCTGTCATGTTGCTTGAATTTCAATTCAATAGCACTTTAAATTTCTTAAAGAGTCTAAGTGGTTTCCTAAAAGAGTTTATCTTTCACGTCAATTGGTCTCAACCCACCTGGAGTAAAGGAGAATAAAGAACACCAAAAACACAAAGTAATTATGAGCCCAAGAGACAGAAAGGGCCACATAAATCAGAGACTACGTCAGCCTGAGGCCAGAAGAACTAGATGGTGCCCAGCTACAATTGATGACTGCCCTGACAGGGAACACAAAAGAGAACCCTGAGGGAGCAGGAGAGCAGAGGGATGCAGACCTCAAATTCTTGTAAAAAGACCAGACTTAATGGTCTGACTGAGACTAGAAGGACTTGGAGGTCATGGTCCCCAAACCTTCTGTTAGCCTAAGACAGGAACCATTCCCAAAGCCAACTCTTCAGACAGGGATTGGACTGGACTATAAGATAGAAAATGATACTGGTGAGGAGTGAGCTTCTTGGATCACGTAGACACATGAGACTATGTGGGCAGCTTCTGTCTGGAGGGGAGATGAGAAGGCAGAGGGGGACAGAAGCTGGCTGAATGGACATGGAAATACAGGGTGGAGAGAAAGAGTGTGCTTTCTCATTAGGGGGAAGCAACTAGGAGTATATAGCAAGGTGTATATAAATTTTTGCATGAGAGACTGACTTGATTTGTAAACTTTCACTTCGAGCACAACAAAATTTTTTTTTAAAAAAAGTTCATCTTCCACTGCCACACAAAACATTTTAAATTACTAAGCAGATATTCAGAGCATGTTATATTAAAAATACTACATTCTATGTGAAAATATTTATAAATAAAAATCACAATATATATGAATGTTAGCATTACTAATTCGATTTTTGTAATAATGAAGAATTGATATAAACTGTCATTGTTGTTCTTAGGTGCCAAAACTACTGGAAGTAATAGATTCAGTAAAGTAGTAGGATACAAGATAAACACAGAAAAATCAGTTGGATTCCAATATACCAACATGAAAAGGAAATCAGGAAAACAATACCACTTATAATTGCTCCTAAAAAAAAAAAAAAAATACTTAGGAATAAATCTAACCAGGGATGTAAAAAACCTATACAAAGAAAACTACAAAACCCTACAGCAAGAAATCAAAAGTAACCTACATAAATGGAAAAACATACCATGCTCATGGATAGATAGACTCAATATTGTGAAAATGTCAGTTCTAGTCAAAGCAATCTACAAATTCAGTGCAATCCCAACCAAATACCAACAGCATTCTTTAAAGAGATGGAAAAAACTAATCAATATATGGAAAGGGAAGACTCTGGATAAGTAAAGCATTATTGAAGAAGAAAAATAAGTTAGGGGGACTCACAGTACCTGACCTCAGAACCTACTATACAGCTACAGTGGTCAAAACAGCCCAGCACTGGTGCAACGACAGACACATTGACCAATGGAACAGAATTGAGAACCCAAATGTAAATCCATCTACCTACAGTCACCTGATTGTCAATGAAGGCCCAAAGTCCAACAAATGGGGGAAAAGATAGTCTTTTTAAACAAATAGTGCTGGAAAAACTTGGTGTCCATCTGTAAAAAACTGAAGCAAGACCCATAGCTCACATCAGACACAAAAACTAGTACAAAATGGATCAAAGACCTAAATATAAAAGCCAAAACTATAAAGATCATAGAAGAAAAAATAGGGTCAAAGCTAGAGGCCCTAATACATGGCATAAACAGGATACAAACCATCACTAACAATATACAAACACCAGAAGATAAGCTAGATAACTGGGATCTTCTCAAAATTAAATGCTTATGTTCACCCAAAGACTTCACAAAAAGAGCAAAAAGAGAACTTCAAGACTAGAAAAAAATTGGGGGCTATGACAGATTTGACAAAGTTCTAAGCTCCAAAATCTACAGGAAAATCCAACACCTCTGCAACAAAAAGACAAATAATCCAATTAAAAAATGGGCAAAGAGACTAAATGGGCAGCTCCTGCCTGGAGGAGAGATGAGAAGGCAGAAAGGGACAGAAGCTGGTTGAATGGACGCGGGAAATCCAGGATGGAAAGGAGGAGTATGCTGTCACATTATAGAGAGAGCAACTAGGGTCACAACACAATGTGTGCATACATTTTTTTTTAATAAATTTTATTGTGCTTTAAGTGAAAGTTTACAAATCAAGTCAGTCTGTCACATATAAGCTTATATACACCTTACTCCATACTCCCACTTACTCTCCCCCTAATGAGTCAGCCCTCTCCCTCCTTCCAGTCTCTCCTTTCATGACAATTTTGCCAGTTTCTAACCCTCTCTACCCTCCTATCTCCCCTCCAGACAGGAGATGCCAACACAGTCTCAAGTGTCCACCTGATACAAGTAGCTCACTCTTTGTCAGCATCTCTCTCCAACCCATTGTCCAGTCCCTTCCATGTCTGATGAGTTGTCTTCGGGAATGGTTCCTGTCCTTGGCCAACAGAAGGTTTGGGGACCATGACTGCCGGGATTCGTCTAGTCTCAGTCAGACCATTAAGTCTGGTCTTTTTATGAGAATTTCGGGTGTGCATCCCACTGTTCTCCTGCTCCCTCATGGGTTCTCTGTTGTGCTCCCTGTCAGGGCAGTCATTGCTTGTGGCCGGGCACCATCTAGTTCTTCTGGTCTCAGGATGATGTAAGTCTCTGGTTCATGTGGCCCTTTCTGTCTCTTGGGCTCATAGTTATCGTGTGACCTTGGTGTTCTTCATTCTCCTTTGATCCAGGTGGGTTGAGACCAATTGATGCATCTTAGATGGCCGCTTGTTAGCATTTAAGACCCCAGATGCCACATTTCAAAGTGGGATGCAGAATGTTTTCATGATAGAATTATTTTGCCAGTTGACTTAGAAGTCCCCTTAAGCCATAGTCCCCAAGCCCCTGCCCTTGCTCCGCTGACCTTTGAAGCATTCAGTTTATCCCAGAAACTTCTTTGCTTTTGGTCCAGTTCAGTTGAGCTGACCTTTCGTGTATTGAGTATTCTCCTTCCCTTTACCTAAAGCAGTTCTTATCTACTAACTAATCAGTAAACAACCCTCTCCCACCCTCCCTCCCTCCCCCCCTCGTAACCACAAAAGTATGTGTTCTTCTCAGTTTATACTATTTCTCAAGATCTTATAATAGTGGTCTTATACAATATTTGTCCTTTTGCCTCTGACGAATTTCACTCAGCATAATGCCTTCCAGGTTCCTCCATGTTATGAAATGTTTCACAGATTCGTCACTGTTCTTTATCGATGCGTAGTATTCCATTGCGTGAATATATCATAATTTATTTAACCATTCGTCCGTTGATGGACACCTTGATTGCTTCCAGCTTTTTGCTATTGTAAACAGAGGCTGCAATAAACATGGGTGTGCATATATCTGTTCTTGTAAAGGCTCTTATTTCTCTAGGGTATATTCTGAGGAGTGAGATTTCTGGGTTGTATGGTAGTTCTATTTCTAACTTTTTAAGAAAACGCCAGATAGATTTCCAAAGTGGTTGTACCATTTTACATTCCCACCAGCAGTGTATAAGAGTTCCAATGTCTCTGCAGCCTCTCCAACATTTGTTATTTTGTGTTTTTTGAATTAATGCCAGCCTTGTTGGAGTGAGATGGAATCTCATTGTAGTTTTAATTTGCAGTTCTCTAATGGCTAATGATCGAGAACATTTTCTCGTGTACCTGTTAGCTGCCTGAATATCCTCTTTAGTGAAGTGCGTGTTCAGATCCTTTGTCCACTTTTTGATTGGGTTGTTTGTCTTTTTGTGGTTGAGTTTTGACAGAATCATGTAGATTTTAGAGATCAGGCGCTGGTCGGAGATGTCATAGCTGAAAATTATTTCCCAGTCTGTAGGTGGTCTTTTTACTCTTTTGGTGAAGTCTTTAGATGAGCATAGGTGTTTGATTTTTAGGAGCTCCCAGTTATCGGGTTTCTCTTCGTCATTTTTGGTATTGTTTTGTATTCTGTTTATGCCTTGTATTAGGGCTCCTAATGTTGTCCGTATTTTTTCTTCCATGATCTTTATCGTTTTAGTCTTTATGTTCAGGTCTTCGATCCACTTGGAGTTAGTTTTTGTGCATGGTGTGAGGTATGGGTCCTGTTTCATTTTTTTGCAAATGGATATCCAGTTATGCCAGCACCATTTGTTAAAAAGACTATCTTCTCTCCAGTTAACTGACACTGGGCCTTTGTCAAATATCAGCTGCTCATATGTGGATGGATTTATATCTGGGTTCTCAATTCTGTTCCATTGGTCTGTGTGCCTGTTGTTGTACCAGTACCAGGCTGTTTTGACTACGGTGGCTGTATAATATGTTCTAAAATCAGGAAGAGTGAGGCCTCCCACTTTCTTCTTTTTCAGTAATGCTTTACTTATCCGAGGCTTCTTTCCCTTCCATATGAAGTTGGTGATTTGTTTCTCCATCACATTAAAAAATGTCATTGGAATTTGGATTGGAAGTGCATTGTATGTGTAGATGGCTTTTGGTAGAATAGACATTTTTACTATGTTAAGTCTTCCTTTCCATGAGCAAGGTATGTTTTTCCACTTATGTAGGTCCTTTTTAGTTTCTTGCACTAGTACATTGTAGTTTTCTTTGTATAGGTCTTTTACATCCTTGGTAAGATTTATTCCTAAGTATTTTATCTTCTTGGGGGCTACTGTGAATGGTATTGATTTGGTGATTTCCTCTTTGATGTTCTTTTTGTTGATGTAGAGGAATCCAGGTGATTTTTGTATGTTTGTCTTATAACCTGAAACTCTGCCAAACTGTTCTACTAGTTTCAGTAGTTTTCTGGAGGATTCCTTAGGGTTTTCTGTGTATAAGATCATGTCATCTGCAAATAGAGATAATTTTACTTCTTCCTTGCCAATCCGGATGCACTTTAATTCTTTGTCTAGCCTAATTGCTCTGGCTAGGACCTCTAGCACAATGTCGAATAAGAGCGGTGATAATGGGCATCCTTGTCTGGTTCCCGTTCTCAAGGGAAATGCTTTTGGGCTCACTCCATTTAGAGTGATGTTGGCTGTTGGCTTTGTATAGATGCCTTTTATTATGTTGAGGAATTTTCCTCCAATTCATATTTTGCTGAGAGTTTTTATCGTAAATGGGTGTTGGACTTTGTCAAATGCCTTTTCTGCATCAATTGATAAGATCATGTGGTTTTTGTTTTTTGTTTTATTTATATGGTGGATTACATTAATGGTTTTTCTAATATTAAACCATCCCTGCATACCTGGTATAAATCCCACTTGGTCACGGTGAATTATTTTTTTGATATGTTGTTGAATTCTATTGGCTAGAATTTTGTTGAGGATTTTTGCATCTATGTTCATGAGGGATATAGGTCTGCAATTTTCTTTTTTTGTGGTGTCTTTACCTGGTTTTGGTATCAGGAATATGGTGGCTTCATAGAATGAGTTAGGCAGTATTCCGTCATTTTCTATGCTTTGAAATACCTCTAGTAGTAGTGGTGTGAACTCTTCCCTGAAAGTTTGATAGAACTCTGCAGTATAGCCGTCCAGGCCAGGGCTTTTTTTTGTTGGGAGTTTTTTGATTACCTTTTCAATCTCTTGTTTTGTTATGGGTCTATTTAGTTGTTCTACTTCCGGTTGTGTTCGTTTAAGTAAGTAGTGTTTTTCTAGGAATTCATCCATTTCTTCTAGGTTTGCAAATTTGTTAGAGTAGAATTTTTGGTAATAATCTGATATGGTTCTTTTAATTTCAGTTGGGTCTGTTGTGATGTGGCCCTTCTCGTTTCTTAGTCGGGTTATTTGTTTCCTTTCTTGTATTTCTTTAGTCAGCCTGGCCAATGGTTTATCAATTTTGTTAATTTTTTCAAAGAACCAGCTTTTGGCTTTGTTAATTCTTTCAATTGTTTTCTGTTCTCTAATTCATTTAGTTCAGCTCTAATTTTTATTATTTGTTTTCTTCTGGTGCCTAATGGATTCTTTTGTTGCTCACTTTCTATTTGTTCAAGTTGTACGGACAGTTCTCTGATTTTGGCTCTTTCTTCTTTATGTATGTGTGCATTTATTGATATAAATTGGTCTCTGAGCACTGCTTTTGCTGTGTCCCAGAGGTTTTGATAGGAAATGTTTTCATTCTCGTTACATTCTATGAATTTCTTTATTCCCTCCTTAATGTCTTCTATAACCCAGTCTTTTTTCAGGAGGGTATTGTTCAGTTTCCAAGTATTTGATTTCTTTTCCCTAATTTTTCTGTTATTGATTTCCACTTTTATGGCCTTGTGGTCTGGGAAGATGCTTTGTAATATTTCGATGTTTTGGATTCTGCAAAGGTTTGTTTTATGACCTAATATGTGGTCTATTCTAGAGAATGTTCCATGTGTGCTAGAAAAAAAGTATACTTTGCAGCTGTTGGGTGGAGTGTTCTGTCTAAGCCTATGAGGTCAAGTTGGTTGATTGTAGCAATTAGGTCTTCCGTGTCTCCATTGAGCTTCTTACTGGAAGCCCTGTCCTTCTCTGAAAGTGGTGTGTGGAAGTCTCCTACTATAATTGTAGAGGTGTCTATCTCACTTTTCAGTTCTTTTAAAGTTTGTTTTATGTATTTTGCAGCCCTGTCATTGGGTGCATAAATATTTAATATGGTTATATCCTCCTGGGCTATTGTCCCTTTAATCATTATGTAGTGTCCTTCTTTATCCTTTGTGGTGGATTTAAGTTTAAAGTCTATTTTGTCAGAAATTAATATTGCTACTCCTGCTCATTTTTGCTTGTTGTTTACTTGATATATTTTTTTCCATCCTTTGAGTTTTAGTTTGTTTGTGTCTCTAAGTCTAAGGTGTGTCTCTTGTAGGCAGCATATAGACAGATCGTGTTTCTTTATCCAGTCTGAGACTCTCTGTCTCTTTATTGGTGCATTTAGTCCATTTACATTCAGCGTAATTATAGATAAGTATGTGTTTAATGCTGTCATTTTGATGCCTTTTTATGTGTGTTGTTGACAATTTCATTTTGCCAGTTTTTTGTGCTGAGACTTTTTCTATGTAAATTGTGTGTTCCTCATTTTCATAGTAGTTGACTTTATGTTTGCTGAGTCATCATGTTTTTCTTGGTTTTTATTTTGAGTTATGGAGTTGTTATACCTCTTTGTGGTTACCTTAATATTTACCCCTATTTTTCTAAGTAAAAACCTAACTTGTATTGTCCTATATCACCTTGTTTCCTTCTCCATATGGCAGTTCTATGCCTCCTGTGTTTAGTCCCTCTTTTTGATTATTGTGATCTTTTACATATTGACTTCAATGATTCCCTGTTTTGAGCGTTTTTTTCTTTTTAAAATTAATCTTAATTTGTTTTTGTGATTTCCCTGTTTGAGTTGATATCAGGATGTTCTGTTCTGTGACCTTGTGTTGTGCTGGAATCTGATGTTATTGGTTTTCTGACCAAACAATATCCTTTAGTATTTCTTGTAGCTTTGGTTTGGTTTATGCAAATTCTCTAAGCTTGTGTTTTTCTGTAAATGTTTTAATTTCACCTTCATATTTGAGAGAAAGTTTTGCTGGATATATGATCCTTGGCTGGCAGTTTTTCTCCTTCAGTGCTCTATATATGTCATCCCATTGCCTTCTTGCCTGCATGGTTTCTGCTGAGTAGTCTGAACTTATTCTTATTGATTCTCCTTTGTAGGAGACCTTTCTTTTATCCCTGGGTGCTTTTAAAATTTTCTCTTTATCTTTGGTTTTGGCAAGTTTGATGATAATATGTCTTGGTGATTTTCTTTTTCAATGACTCTTATATGGGGTTCGATGAGCATCTTAGATAGATATCTTTTCGTCTTTCATGATGTCAGGGAAGTTTTCTGCCAACAGATCTTCAACTATTCTCTCTGTATTTTCTGTTATCCCTCCCTGTTCTGGGACTCCAATCTCACTCAAGTTATTCTTCTTGACAGAGTCCCACATGATTCTTAGGGTTTCTTCATTTTTTTTAATTATTTTATCTGATTTTTTTCAGCAATATTTGTGTCAATTCCTTTGTCCTCCAGATCCCCCACCCTGCATTCCAGTTGCTTGAGTCTGCTCCTCTGACTTCCTATTGAGTTGTCTAATTCTGTAATTTTACTGTTAATCTTTTGGATTTCTGAATGCTGTCTCTCTATGGATTCTTGTAGCTTATTAATTTTTCCACTATGTTCTTGAATAATCTTTTTGAGTTCTTCAACTGCTTTATCAGTGTGTTCCTTGGCTTTTTCTGTAGATTGCCTTATTCCATTTCTGAGGTCATCCCTGATGTCTTGAAGCACTCTGCAAATTAGTTTTTTATATTCTGCATCTGGCAATCCCAGGGTTGTATCTCCATTTGGGAAAGATTTTGATTCTTTAGTTTGGGGAGTTGCAGAAGCAATCATGGTCTGCTTCTTTATGTGGTTTGATATTGACTGCTGTCTCCAAGCCATCTCTAAAATATTGTAGTGATTTATTCTATATTTGCTCACTAAGTCTTATCTTGTTTTGTTTTCTTTCAGTATACGTAGATGGGCTACTAGATTTTACTGTCTTGATTGTTGTGGCCCTTGACTCACTTATGTCCTATTACCAGCTGGTTTGGGCTGTTACCAGATATATAAGGCTAAGAGTCCATTCACTATTCTTGAGTAGAATCTGATTTTGGGTCAAGTGTGTGGTGCAGATTGTCTCCTATCCACCTAGAGAGGTAGTGGTGATAGTTGTGTGCACCAGATTCTAATAGCAGCAGGGGTTCACACTCCAGGGGGGGCAGGATGCTGACAGGCTTCCCCCAAGTGCCAGTGAGGTAGGTGTGTCTCTATTCTTAAAGCACTTTGGTGGGTGGGCTCTGCAGCTGGACCTTAGGCCCCCAATGCAAGTACCTCTACAGATTGGTAGGTGTCACCCTCATTAGACCCCTAAGGCAGGAGGCTAGGTGGTCTGGGGGGGAGCTTCAGCCCTCAGTTCCCTGTTGTGGGTCAGTGAGGGCTCTGTTGAATATGCAGAAATATCAGACCTGGGAAAGTTGTCTTTCCAGTAATCCGCTAAAACAATTACAGTCAGATCCCTATCAGAATTGCCTTTGCATTATAATAGCCACCTTGTTCCCTGTAGGGATGAAAGCCCAAGACTGTGGATCACATATGTTTGGCTGGAGCTGGTTCTGTATTTTTAGTCCAATCAGGGAAGGATTTTTGGTCCCTGGGTTTTTTGTAGCTGCTTCTCTCAGGCCAGGAGAATAGGTTAGGAAAAGACCAAAAAAGAAAGAAAAACTGCAGAGCAGTTCACTCTCTGGCTCAGGAAATTTCAATGTTAATGAAGCCACCTGGGAAGGTGAGGGGACTGTTCAGGTAAATAGGAGAGAGTAGCACCCCGGAATATAGACAAAGTTACTTATCTTGTTTGGGATGACTGTTTTATCTGAGATTCCCAAGGGGGACCTCGAGTGTATGCGCTGGCTGGGTAGAGATTGCCCCCGAGGGTCAGGCCTGAGTCCCGTGCTTGCGCTGTCTCAGAAGCCGTGGTTAGTTCCTCTGCTCCCAGTCCAAGGCCCAGTGCCAAGGTTCCCCAGCTGGGATGCTGCACTCCCAGCTCCAAAACCAGTTGCTGCCTCTTGGTGACTTCTCCTCCTGTCAGCCACGTCACTGCGCTGTCTCCATGCACTGGCTGGGCTTCCCCTGAGGTCACTTCTGGGGGCTAGGGCTGCATCCTGTGTTTGTGCCATCTCAGGATACCATGCTCAGCTTCCCTGTGCCCAGTCCAAAGCCCAGCGCCAAGGTTTCCTGACTGGGACGCTGGCTCCAGGCTCCGAAAACAGTTGCTGCTTCCCTGTGGTTGTTCGTTCTCAGTCTCTGTCACTCAGGTCAACTCTTTAGATCTGTGTTTGATGATCAGGGTTTGTAGATTGTCATGTATGTGATCAATTCACTTGTTTTTCAGAGTCTTTGTTGCAAGAAGGATCTGAGGTAGGTTCTACCCAGTCAGCCATCTTGGCCCCGCCTCCCATATTCCAAATTTCTGTGTGTATACATTTTTGTACGAGAAACTAACTTGAGCTGTAAACTTTAATTTATAGCACAATAATAAAAAAAAAAAGGGCAAAGGCTATGAACAGACGCTTCACCAAAGAAGACATTCAGATGTCTAACAGACACAGGAGGAAATGGTTGCAATCACTAGCCAATAGAGAAATGCAAATCAAAATCACAGTAAGATACCATCTAACCCTGACATTACTGGCATGAATAAAAAAAACAGAAAATAATAAATGTCAGAGAGCCTGCAGGGAGACTAGACTGTTATGCATTGCTAGTGGTAATGCAAAATGGCACAACCATCCTGGAAAACGATATGGTGCTTCCTTAGAAAGCTAGAAATATAAATGCCTTGTGATCTAGCAATCCCACTCCTAGGAATATATCCTAGGGAAATAAGAGCCATCACATGGATAAATATATGCACACCCGTGTTCATTGCAGCATTATTTACAATAGCAAAAAGATGGAAACAGCCTAAGCGCCCATCAACAGATAAATGGATAAACATACAGTATATACGCACAATGATGAATCTGCGAAATATCTCACAACATGAATGATTCTGGAGAGAATTATGCTGAGTGAAATAAGTCAATCACAAAAGGACAAATATTGTATGAGACCATTATAAAAGCTCATGAAAAGGTTTACACACAAAAAGAAAAAATATTTGATGATTATAAGGGAGCGGAGCAGTGGGGAGGGAAAAACACTAACTAGACAATAGATAAGTAGTAACTTTGGTGGAGGGTAAGATAGTACACAGTACTGGGGAAGCCAGCACTACTTGACTAATCAATGTCATGTAAGCTCCATAAACACATCCAAACTCCCTGAGGCGCTGAATTACTGAGTTGAGGGCTGGGGACCATGGTCTTGTGGAACTTAGCTCAATTGGGTTAACATAGTTTATAAAGAAAATGTTCCACACCTTACTTTGGTGAGTAGTGTCTGGGGTCTTAAAAGCCCAGGAGCAGTCATTTAATATACTCCACTGGACTTACCCCTTCTGGAGCAAAGGAGAATGAAGAAAACCAAAGATGCAAGGGAAAGATTAGTCCAAAGGACTAGTGGACCACAACTACCACAGCCTCCACCAGGCCGAGTCCAGCACAGCTAGGTGGTGCTCTGCTACCACCAGCACTGCTCTGACAGGGATCATGATAGAGGGTCCCAGACAGAGCTGGACAAAAAGGTAGAACAAAATCCTAACTCACACACACACACACAAGACCAGACTTACTGGTCTGATAGAGACTTGTGAAACTCGGAAAGTATGGCTCCCAGACACCCTTTTAACTCAGTACTGAAGTCACTCCTGAGGTTCACCCTCCAGCCAAAGATTAGACAGACCCATTAAACAAAATGAGACTAAATGGGCATACCAGCCCAGGGGCAAGGACAGAAAGGCAGGAAGGGACAGGAAAGTTGGTGATAGAGAAGCCAAGTTTGGGAAGGGGAGAGTGCTGACATGTCATGGGGTTGGCAATCAATGTCAGAAAAGTGTATTAATTGCTTAATGAGAAACTAATTTGGTCCGTAAACCTTCATCTAAAGCACAATAAAAAAATAATACCACCTATACATCTTAAATGCAGTAAACTATTTTAATAATTTTTACAATTTAGGGAAAAGGGAGAAAAAAATGTCTCACAGGAAAAAAGCAGCACAAAAAAACAAAAACCCTGGAATTGTCACAGGTGGATAAAACTATGTATGGAAGGAACAATAAATAGTGAATAACCCTGTGATCAGATGCTGAGATTAGTTTAAAGCCAATAGGTGAGGAGAGGTAGTTTGAACATAGAGTGACAAAGTATCCTTCATCAGGAAAATAACTAGATTCTATTTCATTATCGGGAACAACCACCTATTTAAGTTAAGAAAGATTTGCATTCTGTACCTAATAGGCCATTAACGTGTGTATTCAAATTGAAAAGCAAACAGAACAAAAATGTCTTGTTTTTTACTAGATAATATTCTTCCAAGAATAAGATTGGGTACTCTAACATGTATATTTGATACAGCGAAACATACATTAAGGTGTCAAAGGACATCCAAGCAGTTGGTGACATTTCTTGCCTTGAAGCACAAAACCTTATATTCCCTCCAAATCGATGAACTTTTTAGCATGGCACCTCTCCAGTATGGTGTTATTTATTCTGTTAGCCTGTATGCTAAAAAGGTAACTGTCTAAACCACTGGAAACAAGATACAAACCCATAACTGATATTTGATGTATGGATGATGTGCTAATAATTGAAAAAAAGAAAATGATCAAATTCCTACATGCTATTACCTAAAATATCATCTCCTCAACAGCCAAGATGCATGGGTACAAAGGCGGGAATGGGATGGGAAGAAACACAAGAGAGAGTGAGAGGCGATAGATGTGCATAATGCTAGATTGCAAATATCCCAAATATCAAACAATAATTTGATAGCTCTTCAAATTGATGTTCTTTATATATTTGTTCCACATTTATTTAGTGAGGTCAGAATGAGTTTTTTGAGAAAAGGTTTATTTGTTTGTTTGTTTTCCCCTTAAAGGAACTGTCTAATGCAGTGAGAATGGTATCAATCTAAAATTCACTATCTCTATAGAGATACCGGATATAACAGATAACCATTTTCTTGTTTGTGGCAGCCATGGGGTTACACTGTTTGGCTCTCCCTTCAAAAGAACGTTCTGCAGACAGCACAGTTGACTCCCTCAGGCTGCTTCCAGCAGTGACTGACAATGATAGGAGCACTAGAGCTAGGCCATTTCTACCGGATATGATACCCTCTGGGGCAACTTTACTGAAGACTCCCAATAATCTTGGCCTAGATTTTCAACTGCACTGCAGTTTGGAGCTCTTCCTACCCAATCCTTTTTCCTTCCCTCTCATTTTTCATAAGTGTCAGGCCTGTAGTCAGACAATAGGATTAGAAATAGTTTGTATTCTCATGGAATGGACAAAAATATTCATTTGCGGTTTTCCCCTGGAGTTATACAAACTCTCCTGTTATCTTTCAAAATGCAGTATCCAGATATCTGGACATTCTGTAGAACATGACATTGATGTATTTCTTTGATAACTTCATGGTTATCAGGCAAGATGAACTCTAAGTGGTTAGTACCCTGCAGAGCTTGGTATGACATATACAGTGTAAGGGTGGAGGACAAGTTCTATGAAGATTCAGGGATTCAAGTACTGCTCTTTCATTAAAAAATTTAGGGGGCTCCATGATTTTTTTTATGATCAAGGACATCGGAAACCCTGGTGGCAAAGTGGTTAAGTGCTACGGCTGCTAACCAAAGGGTCGGCAGTTTGAATCCTCCAGGTGCCCCTTGGAAACTCTATGGGGAAGTTCTACTCTGTCCTACAGGGTCACTATGAGTCAGAATCGACTCAACGGCGCTGGGTTTGGTTTGGGTTTGGTATCGTCAAGGACATGCTAGATTATTCTTTCCAAAGTAAGAGACAAAATTGCTGTGCCTTGCATCTCCTACTACAGACAAAAAAGCATAGCACCTCATAGGCCTCTTTAGGTTCTAGAATCAACACATTTCACCTCTAGGAATACTCTTTCAGTCCATATACCAAGTGACATGGAAGTCTGCCAGCATCAAGTGGGATCCGGTGTAGGAAAAGGCTCTACATAAGGCTCATATTGTCTTTTGGGCCAATTTGGAACACCCTATGGTATTTGAGGTGTTAATGTTGAGAAAAGATCCAGTGTGGAGTTTCTGACAAACATGAATTGGAAAATCATAACTCAGTCTTCTGAGATTCTGGAGCAAGACTATGGCATCCACAATGGAGAATTATGTATTTTGTACCAAACAATTGACTCAAAGTGTAGCAAAAATCTCAAGCTTAGTTTCTAATGAGTAAGCATGAAATATGGTTTGCAAGCTGAAAATGAACAGTGGCTGCAGTATCGTACAGCCATATTCAGGAGTAGCCTGGAAAGACAATGGAGAAGGAAAATCTTTCTAACGGGTATAGCTGAAAGCAGTATTTCACATGGAAGGAGGAGTCATGCAAGATAGTTGGTGTGTAATGCCCTAGCCTAGTCTAGTCAGGAGCCTAAAGGGAATTAGACTGGAAGATCTGAGACAGGAGTTCTGGGGTAAAGCCATGTGGGTAAACATTTGAGAGTGAGCACAAATTGTGAAGATTTTTGTATCATTTGTTAACACCCATCAGAAACATCCACCACATAAGAGGCACCAAGAACACAAAATGACTCAACCAGTCATCATTAGCAAGCCTTCATCACTGGTCACCCCAATACTGGTATAGTGTACAAATGAACAGAGTGGCCATTGTGGCATAGATGGAGGTAACTGATGGCCCTGACAGCATAGACACCCAATTGCCAAAGCCAAATTAGCTACTGCTGCCTCTAAATGTCCAAAATTACAGCAAGAAAGACAAATGCCAAGCCACCAATAGGAACTATAGTTCAAGGAGACCAACCGGCCATTTGGTGAAAAATTAAGTACACTTGTCACAGGCTATTCTGGAAGTGCAAGCAATTTATTCTCACAGGGATGGATAATCCTTACAGGCATAGATTTAAGTCTCCTGCCCTGCAGAGAAGAGCCTCAGTGGTGCAGTGGTTAAGCATTCAGTTGCTAACAAAAAGGTCAGCAGTTCAAATCCACCAGGCACTCCTTGGAACTCTATGGGGCAGTTCTACCCTGTCCTATTGGGTCACTATGAGTCAGAATCAACTCAACAGCAAAAGGTTTGGTTTTGGCCCTACAGAGCCTCAGCCAGCAACAATATCCAGGAACTAAGGGAATGCCTGGTCCTCAGGCACTGAATTCCACAAAATGTAGGATCTGACCAAAAGACCCATTTCATAGAAAACAAAGTGCAGGAATGGGCCCAAAACCATGGCATCCACTGGTTGTATCACATAATTCACCACCCAGAAGTAGCTGGCCTTCGATAATATTGGGATGGCTTACTGAAACCACATCTGAAGTGCTTGCATGGAAGCAACACTCTGCATAGATGTGATGTCATCATTCAGGATTCGGTATATGTACTAAATCAGAGACCTCTGTATGGTACTGTGTTCCCAATAAGAATGCATGGATCTAGGAACTTACCTAAGTGGTGATAGCAGGAATGGGTCTCTTACCATCACTCCCAGTTACCACTTAAGAAATTTATACTTCTATCCCTACAACTCTGGTTTCTGTAGGGTGCACTCAGGACACAGCAAGGGACATACTGAACTACAGGTTACGACTGCAATCAGGACTTTTTTTAACTCCTCATGATCAGGGGCCGGCAGGCAAGAAGCAGAGTCCTCATATTGCAGGGGTAATTGACTCTGATCAGAAGAAGGTAGGGTTACTTTTACATAATGGGGAGGTAAAGAAAAACGTGAAACCCAGCTAGTGCAGTTGGGTGTACCTTGGCACTTAATGAAAACTAAAATGGACACATGTAGCAACTGTAGCCTGAGAAGTTAGAGATGTTTAATTTCTCAGACAGTTCCAAAGTAGGGAAAATACGTAAACATTATATTAATGTTGGATGAAATGTGATTTTGGGAGTAATACACAGTGAGAATATATTTGTATTTCCTTATCTACCTAGTTATGACATAGTTATATTACTATTTTAAGTTAGGTTTGCAATAAATGTCTTATTAATTTCTTTTCTTTTAATTGAATTGAATTTAGTAGAGGTCAATGGAGGGTCCTCACCTGGTCCACCACTGGGAAATTAGAACTCAATTATTTCTAAGGTTCTCTATTTTTTCCAAGACTAGATAAAATCTATACCTCTCTACTGACAATGGCCTTGGTAAATACAAGATGTATCACCAGCCTACCAATCACCTTGAATATTTTGAGCTCATAATCATTTCCTTGTATCCCCTAGCAGATGACCCAGCTGGGCAGTGTGGTCCCACAGGGATCACAGACTAGACATACACAATTTAAAATGGGACCTAAGTCTTGAATGCATGGGTTTACTAAAAAGGTGGATGCTGGTAAGGCAGTGTGGTCAGTCAAGTTGTGTCATGAAGCCAAAAAGAAGCCAATCCAGTTATGGGTCTCCCTGTAGATCTTCAGTACCTATTTTGAGCACAAGATCATTTTCTCCTCACTGGAGTTTGGGCTGTACTGGCTTTTTTCTTCTAAAATGTTTATTGATTTAGAAATTTTGCACAGCATAAAGCACTAATGTGTGGGTTGGGAAAGTCTTCTCTCTAAAAACTTAAATCCTTAAAAGCCACAACTGTTAAAAATATAGATACAGCAAATACGATACACTTGTCATGCCATACAATGATAGGGAAACTCAAGGATATTTTGAGTACAATAAATTGCAAAACTCAATTTTGTTTAAAGGAATACATAACTATTACAGTCTATGCAAAGCACACAAGGTTTAAATCTATTCAAATTACACTTTGAGGCAATAATTCTTACAGGTATAGATTTAAGTTCGAGGGAAGGGATTCTATTTTAAAGGAAAACTATCAATTTCTAAATTCATTCTGTTACTCTTCATGAACTTAAGCACATCAAAAATTCTGAACTTGTGGGAGAAAAGCAATACTGTGTAACAAGTGTGAATCATTGTCTATAAAATAAAGTTTGCAAAAAGTGTCTTATTCCTTTATTTTCTTTTAATCTAACTAAATCCTGTGAAGGTCATTGGAGAGTCCTCATCTGTTGGCTTGCTGGGAAACAAAAACTCATGTATTTTTTATGTTCCCTCTGCTCCCCAGTCATATAAAATACCAGGAGTCTCATATAGTGCCAAAAAATTTGGAGCATCCCCTCTGGTTTCCTTCCCATGCTGATTAACACGGAGATGCCCATTCATTCTATCCAGCAAGATCTCTTGAAGTCCTTAGAATCCACCGTCTGAGTAGAAAATGGCGCAGGGAGGGGTATGTCAGTTGATCTCTGTCTTAAGTGGGGTAAATAATAAAGAAGTTTCACATATGATGGCCCCAGTATACACCAACAAAGGGAAGACAGGCATGAAGAGAAAGTAGAAAGGTCAGAGACACATATCCTTGCTTTCCACCTTTCAAGGTTGTGAAAAATAGAATGGGAGAAACAACCTGAAATGTATGGGGGACTGAAGTGCATTGGTACTGACTAGTGGAATATTTTCCTGGGAAGGCAGCAAGCCTTAGATGAAGCTCGATATAGTCACATCTATCATGATGTGAAAAATATTGAATATGCTATGAACTGCCAGAAGAACAAACAAATCTGTCTTGGAAGAAGTATAGCCAAAAAGTTCATCAAAGGCAAGGATGACAAGACCATCTAGCTTGCTTTGGACATGTAATCATGAGGGGCCAATCCCTGGAGATGAATATCATGCTTGGTAAAGTAGAGAGTTAGCAAAAAAGAGGAAGACCCTCAACAAGATGAATTGACACAATGGCTGCAACAATGGGTTCGAACATACTCTTGTGAGGATGGCACAGGACTGGGCAAGGTTTCATTCTGTTATACATGAGGTCACTATGAGTCAGAACAGACTTGACAGCACCTAACAATAATATGATGTGAGAATATTGTATAGCACTGGCAGAAGGAAGTGCCTAGAATAATCTTTTCAAATCCTCTGACCCCTCAATCCTTGTATGAAGCAAGGGGATACATGGGTTATTGTGTGCAGTGGTGGAAAAGGCACAGAGAAACTGAGAGGATTGTTGAATCTTCAGAGGCCTGGAATTGGTAGAAAGTGGCCACTGTGTGTGCAGACACTCTGACTAGGGACAAATGGTCCTTACAACAGTAATGGCTGAACAGGACCAATCTCACCTCAGCAATTATTAGTCTAGGGAATAACCCAAACTAGCCACACCACAGCATTTGCCAGGGAGGATTCAAAGTCACTATGTGGATCAAAGGCCCAGTCTTCATTTAGATATGATGTCATAAAAGCCCTAGCTTTCATTTTCTCTAAGAACTGTCTTGGAAAGGAGTAGGAGGAGGGACAGGGTGTTTTCAAGATTTGCTTTGACCTAAAAAAAACAGCAACTAAAATATAAGACTGAACTGACATTATTAGACTGAAGTACATTTAGTTTGTTGTTAGTTTTGTGAGTGTGTGTGTGTGTGTGTGTGTGTGTGTTTTAGGGTCTGGAATGGATGTAAAGGTAATATGTATCCCAGTGGAATGGATATATATATATATGTATAAATAAGTAAAATATGGTGGTGGGAAAATTTTAAGGAAAGTAGGTAAGTTATGGGAAATAATCAAAGTACATTTTCTGTGCATATAAGAGTTTAAAGTATAAATTTGTGATCCTGTTAACAATAACATGAAACTCTAGAATGTAGCCATGAACTTGAGTGACCAGTAAAGGACAAATCTGAGCCTGAATTATCAGGAGATAATTAGTTTGTGATGCTTTGCCTCTTGGCCACCCATTACTGTAAGGAATTCTCTGACTCCTCTTTTGTTAGAATACAGACTAATCTAGGGCTTTTCCAAAAACAGTTTCTGATGTCACTTATTCCAAAGGATTTGCACATACTAGTGAACATCTCAAATCTGGAAGGCCTTCTAATCCAGAGAAATACATGTTTAATTCACTGGAAGAAATAAAAGCACTTGATTAATAAAACAGTAGTAATGACCAACATTGATAAGAGCATTCACTGTATGCGAGTCACTGAACTAAACTTTTGTATATTTTCTTTGATAGGATTGTAAATGCAAATGGGTAGGGTAAGAATAAGATACTGTACAGAAGAAGGTTATCCTATGATACTTAACCTTCATCACTTAGTTGTGATGAATTTCAAAACAGGCTTCTCTACTTTAGACAGCTATATTTGTACCAAGTTTGTATGTGGACCTGGTGAGTTGATATGTGCTATATTCTTGGGTCATAGACCTACCTCAAGATCATAGGGAAAAGGATAAAGAATGGGTGTGACACAAGCCTTTGTCAAGTATAAATTCAAGTGCCTCTTCCAAATCAGTCAACCTTCTGTTAAAGATAAAATGCACTAGACAATTAAAGAGATGATTTTATCCAGGCTATTAGTAAGAACATTCATTAATGAGGACCAATTTTATGGAGATGGTTAAAAAGAGTCATAAGCAGTGACTCTTATGGGAGACATGGGGAAAGTTGAATACAGGCCTTATTTGGGTTATTTAGAAAAGGAGGAAGTGGGTTTTATCCTAAGGCATGGGAAAGCAGGGTAGTAATTAATGTTCAGCCATTTCTTGGAACAATACATAAGGGTAGGGAGATTTCAGAAAACAAAAGGGTGGGAGTGATTTCTTAATGGTTGCTGTTTTCCAGGAGCACACAGCTTGGGTAAAGTTCAAAATTTTCAAGTCTCTCTTTTGTTCAAGACGAATATCATTTATCAGTGAACAACTCAGAAGGGTTCATAAACCTGCTGAGTGGGTTGAAGTAGGTCTAAAAAAATGTCTCTGAGGGATTTTGGTTGCCATTGTTCCTGTAAAACCAGTTAAACCATCTATTGAGAGGTGGTGGTAAAGGTTAGTTGCTTGGGGCCTGGAAATCAGTCATCATAAAAGAAGAATCTTTAAAATAAAGAAAAGAAATATTAATATGAAAATTTATATAAAAATAAAGAGCTAGGAGTCGGAGCCTGTGGGTAAATAGCTCAATGAATTTCATTAAGTTAGTGGAAGAAAATCTTCTGGTTATAGTCATGTAATTTCTGGAAGCTCTCAAACTAGAATGTTGATGCTCTTGATGATGTCCATAGTCTTAGTCACTTCTCATATAAGGGCAGGCAGGACCTGAGCATTTCACTAGAATTAATGGCCCAGATAGTGGCTTGTCCAGGGAAAATTCCAACACATTCATGGTCTGGTGTATGGTGAGTCCTTTGAGGTTCATATCAAGCTGTAGGGTTTTATCTCACAGAGTTTCTTCAGGTCTTTGGAAAAAAAGGCAACCTAGATTCCCAGTTGGGATCTAAGCAGTAAGCTTTAGTTCTCAGTGGTGCTGAGTCAGACAGGGTGAAATGACCTTTCTTACTCACCTGAATGCCTGGGAACCTTGTAAGTCAAATTCCAGGCCAGTTTTCCCAAGAAGGCTTTGTAAATATTTGTTCCATAAAATCAGCCTTAGTGTCTTAGTTATCAAGTGCTGCTATAATAAAAATACCAAAAGTGGTGACTTTAACAAACAGAAATTTATTTTCTCACAGTTTAGGCCGCTAAAAGTCTGAATTCAGTATGCTGGCCCTAGGGGAAGGCCTTTGCGCTCTGGGGGAAATTCCTTGTTCCTTGGTGATCTTCATGTGGCGTGGCATCTATCTTACTCCATCTCTGCTTTCTCTCTCTTGCTTGTTTAATCTTTTTTATATCTCAAAAAGGATTGATTTAAAACACACCCCACATTAATCCTGTCTCATTAACCCAACAAAGACAATCCATTTCCAAATGGGATTATAATCACAGGCATAAAAAACTCAGTGCCATCGAGTCGATTCCAACTCATAGCAACCCTATAGGACAGAGAAGAATTGCCCCATAGAGTTTCCAAGGAGCGCCTGGCGGATTCGAACTGCCGACCCTTTGGTTAATAGCTGTAGTACTTAACCACTACACCACCAGAGTTTCCATCACAGGCATAGAGGTTAGGATTTACAACACATATTTTGGGGGAACACAATTCAATCCGTAACACTTAGTTTTCTAAAAATGTCTGGTTATATCTGATTAAGTGTATATTATTCTAAAATATGACATTCTAGCAAGGGCTTGGTTGTATTATCAATATTTCCAATTATGTCCTGCTAACAAGGACGAGGGATTCTTATCGAAACTATGCAAGTAATTATACCGTGATGAAAATAAGAACACTCAATAAATTTCTGAATTCTGAAGAAGTCAGGCAGGGAGAATAAGAAATAATTTACAAATGTGCTATTTCTGTTTATAAACCCATAGTCTAAATGGCTATGAGTAGTAAATAGCTGAGAAGAAAAAAGGCTTCCTTATATATACAAAAAAGAGAACATTAAAACATCAACAATATTCCAAATAAAGACCATACCCATACTTCATCAGTTCATTTGATCCTATGTAATTAATTCCTGTTCCACTAGATCTTGGTATAGTAGTCTCCTGAATTCATCTACTTCCTCACTAGGGTTCTGGAAGTCCTGACTCAGTCCACAGGTATCAACTCAAAGCTGTTTAAATGATGACATGAGAATCATGTACCCGAAAGTACCTGGCACAACTTTTTCCATGGGACTTTGAGACCGTCTTTCTTTGTTGAAGATGAAACATGAGAGAAATGTAAACAGACAATGGCCAGACTGGAGATGAAAATGGAACTCTGACCTACAGTCTCTATAGTGACCAGTCCAAAGAGCCAAATCACGAGCTCTACAGAAAATGGCCAGGACCAGGTCAGTGACTGCCAGTTTCCCTAATTTTTGCCCCTGTTTCCAAGTCACTCACTATCTGGAACAAACTGACACTTTACTTTAGGACCAGTTTTAGAGGTTTGTCAGGTCAGGACTAGTTTCATAATATTAATAAAATGTTATTAACACACAGTGTGTCCAACACTGATATTTTCAAATGAATTAATAATATTTAAAAAGTACAATGTTTTTTGTTGTTGTTGTTGTTTGTTTTTAGTTTTGTCAAAGAGACAAATTGATAGCAAATATCTTGCCTTGATTTTGGGGTTTTCTTACCCAGGAAACCTAATATTCACTTTAAAGAAATCCCTGACCAAAATTAATCCGCCAGTGGGCTTTTCTTTCACTGGAAGTTTCAAACCCTTTCTTTCCTGCTGGAAGTCAGGTTCACTAAATCTGAATGTCAAAAGATACGGGTGGGTTGAGGGGCAGAGACTATTTTATAAACTGATATCCCTAGATCTCAGTAAAAGAGAGAGGGCAGGGCTCAACCAATCATGTTAAGATTAGCCAAGGGTTTATCTTTTACATTTCTCCCTCTTCTTCTCTTTAAAAGCCCCACTCAGTGGTTAAACATTTGGCTGCTAACCAAACGGTTATCAGTTCAAATCCACGAGCTGCTCCTTGGAAACCCTTTGGAGCAGTTCTACTGTATCCTATTAGGGTCACTGTGAGTCGTAATCAACTCAACAGCAATGGTTTTTTTGTTTATGTTTTTTTTTTCTGGTACCTCAGAGGCTAGGATGCTGAGACATCGTTTCACACATTTTGGACATGTTATCAGGAGGAACATCATACTAGATAAAGTAGAGGGTCAGCAAAAGAGAGGAAGACCCTCAATGAGATGGATTGATACAGCAGCTGCAAAGATGAGTTCAAGCATAGAAACAATTGTGAGGATGGCACAGGACCAGGCAGTGTTTCGTTCTGTTGGGTTGCTATGAATTGGAACTGACTCTCTGGTGCCTAATAACAGGAACCAAAATACTGTACTTAGCTTCTTCCAGCCATTTGCTTTTTATGGAATCAAAATGGTCTCCCTGTATGCACATAGAATAACTTCTCACAATAAACCTTATGTTCAAATTTCAGTGACTTTTTACTATTTTTAACAGTTTCAATTTCCAATACAGTGTATATCAGTAGTTATAACCTACAAAGAAAGTTCTTTGGGGTCTTCAATAAGCTTGAAGAGCACAAAAGAATTTGGAGACTAAAAACAAAGTAAAACAAGACAAAAAACACTCCTTTGAGACAAAGTTATTCTTTCCCTTGAAAAGTAGAAGTACATACACAGTTTCCTCTGAAACTATTGCTCTAAAGCATAAACTATGTATTAATTATAACTTCTAATGAAAGTAACTAACAAAGAAAACTGGGAGGGGGAGGAAGTTAGATAAATGTGTGCTGTCTGTCACATACCAACATTTAGCAAAAGACCAGCAGAGCTTGTGAATACACATAACAGTCATCCGTATCCCTATACATCCTCTCAAAGCAAAAATACACATTAACAAACCCAAAGATATAGCCTCTCTGCAATATATAAAAACGAGAAACAAGACCATACAAACTCAAATTATGCTTAGTTATCAGTGTTCCAGAGTTCTGTCATAATTCAAAATTAAATATGTATCTAATGCCTATCGATTAACTCAATTTAATATCAGCACAAGGTTTTAAGTTACCTAAAGATCTGTAGATCTGTAGTGGCTTGTGTGTTGCTATGATGCTGGAACCTATACCACAGAGTATTTCAAATACCAGCTGTGCTACCCATGGTGGACAGGTTTCAGTGGAGCTTCCAGACTAAGACAGACTAGGAAGAAAGGCCTGACAATCTACTTCCAAAAATCGTCCAGTGAAAACCTTATGGATAACGTGATTGTGATGATGATGCAGGTCCGGGCAATGTTTCATTCTGTTATGTATGAAATCCTCATGAGTCATAAATGAGTCAATGGCAATTAATGACAACAACAACAAAGATCCTGAAAACTATTAGGAGCCCTGGTGGCACAGTAGTTAAAGCAATCAACTGCTAACTGAAAGGTTGGCCATTCAAAACCACCAGTGGCTGCACTGAAGAAAGATGTGGCAGTCTGGTTTCACAGAAGTTTGCAGCCTCTGAAACCCTATGAGATTGCTATAAGTCAGAATTGACTCAACTGCAGTAGATTTTTTAATTTTTATTATCAGTGGAAAGCTTGTCAGAAATAGGATTTGATTTAGTTCAACACAAATTTATATTTTTCATAATAATTTATGCTAGCTTAATGATTAGTAAACCTACATAAATTTAGGAAGAACATACTCAAGTAGAATAAAAATATACCCTTGCATACCTAATGCAGGAGTCCTGGTGGCAAAACAATTAAGCACTCAGCTAACTGAAAGGCTGGCGGTTTGAACCCACCCCACTGCTCTGCTGGAGAAGACCTGGAAATCTGCTTCTGAAAAGATTTGTTGTTGTGTGCCATCCAGTTGATTCTGACTCACAGCGGAAGAGTAGAAATGCCCCATAGGGTTTATAAAGACAGGTAAACATTTGCGGTCACCGTGAGTCGGAATCAACTCGACCTCAACTGGTTTGGTTTTTTGAAACAAGAGAATCACCAGCAAATCTTAGATGAGCCATGAGAAAGGATGAAAATGGATCTTATCTGAGTAATTAAGGACGGGGAGAGGTGAGTCATATTTATGAATATGCTAGAGCAAGGTGGTCCTTTGTGTTTAGGCTAGCCATTTATTGGAACACAAAAGGGTGGGGAATTTTTGGAAAACAAAAGGGTTGAGAATTTCTTAACTGCTACTATTTTCCAGAAGCACCTGGCTCAAATAAAGCTTTACTTTGCTACTACTTTCTTCACACTGATGAAACAAATCTACGGGGAAAAAATAATAGTAGAGTGTATATTTGTAGCAATTTCCCCAAAGTCCTTAAAATCTTAATTAAATAATTCAAGAAACAGGACATGATATCAGTAACGGAACTTTGTTTTTGAATCAAAACAAAAAATTTTTGAATATTTTAAACAGTACCTGTGATATACCAAACCCACTGCTGTAGAGTTGATTCCTACTCATTGTGACCCTAGAGGACAGAGTAGAACAGCCCCATAGGGTTCCCAAGGCTGTAAAACTTCATGGAAGCAGACTGCCACATCTTTCTACTGTGGAGCGGCTGGTGGCTGGTGAATTCAAACCACTGGCCTTTTGGTTAGCAGCCAAACACTTTAACATCTGTACCCCCAGGGCTCCATCTATGATATACAGTATCTGTAATGTTAACTTGAAAACCCTGGTGGCTTAGTGGTTACGAGCTACCGCTGCTAACAAAAAGGTCAGCAGTTTGAATTCACCAAATCTCCTTGGAAACTCTACAGGGCAGTTCTACTCTGTCCTATAGGGTCGCTATGAGTCTGAATCGATTAGATGGCAATGGGTTTGGTTCTGGGTTTTTAATGTAACTTTAAGACTAAGCAAAAATAAAGCGAGGAGTATAGTATAATATAAATAAGAACAAGGCTAAAGAGAGAATGGAGACTGAAATTTGGGGACAGATGAAACTAAGGAAACAAAGTTGAAAAGGAGAAATAGGAGAGAAGTCAATTTCTAGTGATGGATTTTCCTTTAGTTCCATACTTTTTTATATTAAGTAACTCCCAGGTTGTTGTTAGCTGCCATCTATCTAGTCAATCTGGACTCATACCAACCCCATGTGACAGAGTAGAAGTGCCCCATAGGGTTTTATTGGCTGTAATCTTTATGGAAGCATATCACCAAGTCTTTTCTCCCGTGGAGCAGCTGGGTGGTTTGACTTGTCAACCTTTTAGTTAGCAGCCAAGTACTTAACTGTTTGCTCCACCAGATCTCCTTAACTTCCATCAGCAGCCTCATTACTAATGTGTAACACTCCCCCACCCCCAGATATACTCTCCTGAAGAATGAAGAGGAAAGTAGAGACATTGCATCTAAACACTATTTTAGAACTTAAAGAAAAAAAAATCAAGCTTCTTTCTTTGTGGTACGGATTAACTGATCAACTGGCATGGTTGTCACTTTTCGAATTTTTAGTGCAGAATTTCTTACAAATGATATTCTGGTCCTCTTCCTAGTTACACTAATGCAAACACCTGTCATTATACTGAGGCTAATTAGCAATTAGTAAAACAATTTAATTAGTTTGGCTTTCCTACTGTGTTCTAAATTTCTTCAAAATCAGCACAAATGTTTAATTACAGACAGTAAACCTAATACTGTGTAACTTGGCAAAGGTGATGACCAACAAGAATGAATTCATTGTTAAATACAAGATGAGTGAGGGGCCATTATGTTCTGTTGCAGCCTTTTCTGTCTTTCCTCCTTTCCAACCTTTTCTAAATGAAGTCTTAAACTCTGGGCTGACGTTCGCCTTTTGCCACATTTGTCCTTCTCTTTAAAATTGTCCATTCCTGTTCAACCTTATTAGTGACTTATATTTTTTCTATGATGCCATGAAGCTAAACACAATTTGGTTTAAATGAGCTGTGTGAATTGGGGCAAACTGCAGAACCTCTCCATGTTTTAGTTTCCTTGTTTATAAATTCAGGAGACTAGTAACTACTGCATGTGGTTATTGTGTGGATGAGTAAAATATAACATATGAAATGCACCTAAGTAAATAACATGAAATGTCAACCCTCAGCAATGAATTTTCTTGACCCATTCTTTCTTCTCTCCTTTCCTCTTTTTGATAACTTACGTTTTGGGAGTCCTGGCTGGCACAAACAGTTAAGTGCTTAACTGCTGACTGAAAGTTTTGTGGTTTGAACCCACCCAGATCCACCTCAGAAGGCAGTACTGGCAACATGCTTCCAAAAGTTCACATCCTTGAAACACCTATGGAGCAGTTCTACTCTGCACACATGGGTCACCATGAGTTTGAATCGACTTTTCGGTAACCAACAACAACCACCTTAAGTTTTACGAGCCAGTCCTACAAAGAACATACAAATTGTGTGTCTCTTCTAAATTGGCAAAAATCCTGATAGTTCACTTTGTGTTTCATTGTTTCTGCATTGAGGATTCATAATCAATCAGTGCCATAATTATCATCACCCTCTCTGTCATATCTACCAGTGCCGATGTCAATGCCATTACCACCACTATTCCTTGAGGGTCTACTATTGGGAACTTGAAGATTCTCAGAGTCATTTTCGATGCTTTATCTGTATCACATATTGTATTTTCATGCCCTGCTTATTGATCTCTCATCCTGCTTGTTTGGTCTTATCCTTTTCTGAAAATCTTACTTTCACAGCAGGGAAGGGCAGGGAGAACAATTGAGGCAGTAAGTTGCTACAGTTTCTACCAATGTATGCTAACTTACAAATGCCGAGAACGGACTTCAGTTTTACAGCCTATGGTCCCTTCCATATTGTTAGTGTAACGTGACTTTATTACTACTGAGTGTATTTATGCTGGATGTCACCACGGCAGTGGGAAAAATGACAGGCACTGTAGCACCCAACACACAACGGGTAATATATCATAATTACTTACCACTCTGGTCCTTTCCCATGTATTGATTTGCCTCTAGTTTTGCTCATTATAACATTTTCACCATTAACATTTTCCCCTCGACTAGCTCACTTATTTTTTATGTCTCAATTCAAATGTCACTTCCTCAGAAAGGCCTTCCCTGAATCTTCAATTTTTTTCTTTCTCTCATCATCCTGGTTATTTCCTACATAACACTTTTCGCAGTCTGTACTTATCGTTCTTGTTTGTTGTTTGTTTCTTCATTCATTCACCTGATTATGGTTTGGCTTCCAAAATGTATATTCTGTGAGAGCAGGAAGTTGTTGTCTTAGTTGGTTCCCCCATTCTAGAGCCTGAGACAAGGACTTGGGGTAAGTAGTAATGAGCTCTGGTGGCTCAGTGGTTAAAGCACTGGACTGTTAGCCAAAAAGCCGTGGTTCGAAACCACCAGCAGCTTCTCAGGAGAAAGATGTGGCAGTATGCTTCCGTAGAGGTTTACAGTCTTGGAAACCCTATGGGTCTCTATGAGTCAGAATTGACTCAATGGTAGTCGGTTTTGGTAGTTTATAGGGAAGGTGATCCCAGCCCCGTAGCACAAATGAGGGAGTAGGAGAAGTGAGGCAGGGAAGGGAAATAAAACAATTAATTGATGTGCTAATATGCAAGTTACTGATTGGCCAATTAAGGCTCAATTACTCTGGGACCTTAAAAAAAAAAAAGAGCTTCAAAGGAACACAGAAAGTAAGTATGCCAGTTCTGCTATAACGTGGCATAAGTTGTCTAAAAAATTATTGTGCTAAAAAAAATTATACAATAAAAACCACAGGGCTTAAAGAAAAATGAGATTAGAGACACAATAATCAAAAAATTCATTAGTCATATGTAAAAGAAGATAGAAATCACATAAAAGTGGCAGCACAGTTTTATACATGTTAATGATTAAGAACTACGTTGTTACTAGTTGCCGTCAAGTCGATTCTGACTCATGGTGACTCCAGGTGTGCAGAGTAGAACTGCTCCATATGGTCATCAAGGATGTGATCTTCTGGAAGCAGATTGCCAGGCCTGTCTTCCGAGGTCTTTAAAATTCTGTGGAGCTCAGTTCTACTCTGACACACAAGGTGTGATCATGAGTCGGAATTGACTCGACAATGACTAATTTAGCATATTCTATTCTATGAATCAATATATATTTTGAAACATAATAATCATATGATTGTACCTTCCTCTGTACCTAAATATATTCTATATTAATTTCACTTAACCTAATAAATTTCCCTGCTTTAGCACAAAGCGTTTCTGGTCCATTACTAGTGAGTAATGTCACTTTCCTATGAGTGGTAGCATAACTTCCACAGTAGTAGCAACTGATGCTTAGAAAGGAACTTAGTTATCAATAGAATCTTGCTTAAAAGAGGTATCTGGTGGCCAAGAGGAAAAGCAGGTGAAGAAGAATTTCTAAAACAGTCATAATATTAAGTGATGTCAGAAGCAGCTTATGAGCCCATGCAAAATAATCCAATAAACATTTCTTAAACACTGAATTTAGCAGACTTCGCTGACTGTTTAATCAATAACCATTGCCTATCCCCACCCCCTACCACTTTTGCTTTTTTCCTCTGGCATAACAGGTCTCCCAATACGGAGGTATAGAATGAGGAAAAAACAAATTGAAAATTTAACAATATTTATGTGTTAATCCCATCATCCAGCTTTCAGCAAGGGATTACACAACATAAAGGAATTTAGCCTGAAGAAGGTTGATCTGAGGGAAGAAAATGCTGCCTTGAGAAGAAAGGTGCTTTCTGTCTATAACAAGCCTTCTAAGTAGATGAAGAATCCCATCATACGGTGCTATTCAAGGATATGTCAGGACACTTAAAACTAGTTTCCCTACCCTAGAGCTAAAGCTAGCATCATCACAGGCAGTAAACAAAAACAAAACAAAAAACCAAACCCGCTGCCATCGAGTCGACTCCGACTAATAGCGATCCTATAGGACAGAGTAGAACTGCCCCACAGAGTTTCCAAGGAGCTCCTGGTGGATTTGAACTGCTGACAAAAGATGGCAGGAAATTCAATTGTTGGAAGGAAATCTAAGCCTCTTTCAGGTTCTCTAATTAGGCATTTTCCACCAGACCAAATGGAAAAGCCTAGTTAAGAATAAAGTCTGAATAATACCTATTATTTAGTGAGCCCAAGGAAGAGTCTGCTAAAGCAAAGGCTAGGTGTGCAAAGACTATTGTGTTCAGTGTAGTAAAAATCTTGTCCAATGGAAAAGAAAACTCTTGAGAACAGAATCTTCTAGATTGGTCAATAAAGAAGGCAGGAACTCTTAGCTATTCCTATTTGCAGGAAATACTTTAAGGAAACCATTTGTATAACTAAAAAGCAAATGGCTAGCTTTGAAATCATTCCAAAAGTTAATAGTAAATAAAAATAAGACTGTTGTTGTTAGGTGCCATCAAAGTCAGTTTGGATCTGACTCATAGTAACCCTATGTACAACAAAATGAAACACTGCCTGGTCCTGTGCCATCCTCACAATCTTTGCTATGTTTTAGCCCATTGTTGCAGCCACTGTGTCAATTCATCTTATTGAGGATCTTCCTCTTTTTTGCTGACCCTCTACTTTACAAAGCATGATGTCCTTCTCCAGGGACTGGTCCCTCCTGATAACATGTCCCAAGTACCTGAGATGAAGTCCCGCCATCCTTGATTCTAAAGAGCATTCTGGTTGTACTTCTTCCAAGACAGATTTGTTTGTTCTTTTGGCAGACGATGGTATATTCAATATTTCTCACCAACACCATAGTTCAAATGCATCAATTCTTTTTTGGTCTTCATTCCTCACTGTCCTGCTTTTGCATGCATATGAGGCTATTGAAAATACCATGGCTTGGTTCAAGTGCATCTTAGTCCTCAAAGTGACATCTTTGCTTTTTAATTCATCAGAGAGGTCTTTTTCAGCTGATTTGCCCAATGCAATTTGTCATTTGATTCCTTGTCTGTTGCTTCCATGAGCGTTGATTTGTGGATCCGAGTAAAATGAAATCAAAGTAAGACTATTATATAGAAATTAACAGCTAGGTCACAGAAAATAGAAGAGATGCAAGCAAAACTAAATATGATAGCTTTAAAAAATGAGTTTATTTCTTCAATTTACTCAGTTAACAAGTATTTGTATCTACTATACACTTGGCATTATTCCAGGTTCCGTGTATAGAGAAGTTAACAAAACAGACAAAAATTCTTTCCTTCATAGGACATACATTCTAATGAGAGAGCCATTAAAAAGCAAGGTAAAATAACTAAACTCTGTAATATGTTATTTTTTTATAGTACACACTAAAAAGAAAAAAAATAAAAAAAGGGGAGAAATATGCATGTTCCCCAGGGGGGTATAGGGGATGGCATTATAGTAATGGTGACCAAGGAAGACCATATTGAGCCAACTTTGCAATAAAGACCTGAGTGAAGTGAAATAGCTTTGTGGGCTTTGACCAAAGTGAATTCCAGAAAGCATCAGGTAGAGGCCCTGAGGTGAAAATGTGTCAGGTGTATTCAAAGAATAGCAAAAAGGTCAGTATAGATAGAGCAATGGGAATGATCGAGAGACCAGGAGTCCATGAGATCAGAGAGCTACTTACAGGTTAGAGTATATAAGGCCTTGTACATCAGGGTAGGAATTCAGTTAAAAAAAAAAAAAAGACTTTTAGGTTGCCTTTTTAAAAATCTAATGATAGTCTAATTACAAGAAATGCTCTTCATAAATAACCCAGAAAGTCTAAAAATAAAGGAATGTGCAAGGGCATATCAGGTGAAAAAAAGAAACCAGAAGCAGAGCTGGGAGTCCCCTTCTAGACAAACAGAACTCCAGGAACAAAAACAATCAAATCAGCCAAAATTATAACCTTATTTATTGATATAAATATTTATTTATATTTATTTATCAATATAAATAATGTTATAAGCCATAATGAAGAAATACACATTTAAATGCTGAAATACAATATGACTTTGACAGAAATACAATTGTGGTGAGTGACTTTAAAATACTGGTATTGATCAAAGGCTGAATAATTAGGAGAAAAAAAGATTTGAACAATATAATTAATAAAGATGAAATAGATATGATCTCTTTCTATTATGACTCTGATAGAAAATCAAACTCAAAACAGCTGCAACATTAAGATAGATCTGGATCTATTAGGATCGAGCCATTCTCAATGACTCTTGCCTTTGCTCTCTGCTTTGTGATTAGAAATCCACAAGATGATAAAATGTCTGGTTTTCACATGACAGAAGAGAGCGTGTATTGCTCTAAAGAGTCTCTGCTTAGATTTGGTCACAAGCATTATGGCAAAGTAATATAATAAGCTGTTTGGCCAGGCCTGAGGTATATACCCACCTCTGGGAAAGTGGATAGAGATATCCACATTGAGATTTGTTCAGGACTGAGATTAGGCGGGGAGACTGATTCCTCAGCCCACAGTTGAGTAGTAGTACAAACAATTAATGTACTTGGCTGCTAGCCTAAAAGTTGGTGATTTGGGACCACCCAGAGGTACCTCAGAAGAAAGGCCTGGCAATCTACTTATGAAAAATCAGCCATTGAAGGCTTCATGGAACAGAGCTCTACTCTGACACACATGGGGTCACCGTGAATCAGAATTATCTCGAAGTCAACTGTATTAGGAAAAATAGAAATGGACACTAGATGCCAAAGATAGCAAACTCCACCACCTGACTGTCCATGATTTCTCTCTGGCTTACTTCTCCAACCATTCTCTGCCTTGCTCCAGCCAACCTGGTTTCTTTTCCATTTCTGAACAGGTTGTTCTTATCTTGCAGATCGCACTTAATCTCACTTCAGTCCAGAATGTGCACTAATATATTACAACTCTCACAGGGTTAGTGCCTTCTTAATCTTTGGATCTTGGTTTGGATATCATTTCCTTAGAAAGGCCTCCTCTGACTGTTCTCCATGCCCCACACTTCTTACTTTCTAAAATGCAACTCCGTATATTTCCTTCACAGGATGTGACACAATCTAGAAATTTATTTGTTTATTATCTGTTTTCCTCTGTTAGTTATATTTAAGCTTCATAAGTACAACATTGTTTGATTTGTTCACTGCAGTTTTCCCAGCACTTAAAGTAGTGCCGGGAACATTATGAGCTTAATAAATATTTGTTAAATTTGGAAGCGGATGTATATCACACCTCCTGCCCTGAAAAAATAAAAGGTCAAGTGACTTAGGAATATTTCTATGATATATAGTTTCAGTGTTAAAAAATGTCAAAATATTTCACAATTGCTTTCTAATTAAAAAAAAAAAAAAAAAAAAAACCTTTTACATCATAAGGTCGAATGAAAACCAGTATTAAAAATTTGGATAACTCAGAGGAAAACTATGCTACATATCAAAATGGGTGAAAGGTGACTAAAGTTGTACCTAACTGTAAATTCTTGCTGTTGTTGATAGGTGCCGTTGAGTTGGTTCCGACCCATAGCGACTCTATGTATAACAGAACAAAACTCTGTCCGGTCCTGTGCCATCCTCATAATCATTGCTATGTTTGAGACCATTGTTGCAGCCACTGTATCAATCACCCTCATTAAGGGTCTTCCTCTTTTTTGATGACCCTCTACTTTACCAAGCATGATGTCCTACTCCAGGAATTGGTCCCTACCGACAATATCGAAAGTAAGCTAGATGAAGTTTTACCATCCTTGCTTCTAAGGAGCATTCTGGCTGTAAATTCTTAACCTTTAATTATATTATTGTTAAACTGATTAATTAAAATAAATGAGGTAAATATTCAACTCAAAAATTAATAAAAGGAGAACTACTATGAAAAGAAAGGGGAAAATACTTGACATGAAATGCGAAACAAAAGAATCAAAAAGCTGTAAATGAGAACTTGTTTACTAAAATATAAAATAACCATTTAAAAAATTGCATCAAGGTGAAATACAGGTAATACAAATAAAATCAGCAAGAGATGTGGAAAGAAATGTAAATGGTCTTATATTTGTATATTACACATAATTATACATCGAATATTTTTAAATTGGAGTCTAATATATATGTAATATAACATGTACATACATTTATATGCATAGATATATTTATACTATACATGACAGTTATATAAGCATACAGTTGTTTTGTATATATAAGTAGTAGTTCTGGTAGTGAGAGTATAATGAAGAATTAGTTGTATATTAGTTTGATAAGATTTAGATATTCCAGCTCTCCGGTATCATATTACAAATCCACGCAACTATTCTATCATGGCACCTGGATAAGATGTAGATATGCTTTCTAGGGACACTGAACACAGTTCCTTTAGTCCACCAGCTGAGGACAGGGATACCATATTAAAAACCCAAGGATTAAGGGGGAATCTATATAGCAACTGGTAAGATGCCCTTCCCTTCCCAAACAGAGTTGAGGGCCTCCACTTGGCTTCCAGTACACTATCATGCAAACTTATACTCCTTTTCTCCCTTTTTCCTCTTCAAAAACAACAAGCACACATTTTGGGGTAATGTGACCATCCCAGAAAAATATCTAACTGTATGGAATTTTCAGATTCTGTAGAAAAATAGTCAAACTTATTCATCATTCAGAAAATTATAACAGATCATAAGATCTTCCCATGACAAAGAGATACCAGTTTATTTTCAGTGCCCCACTTTAAAATATGAGGAGGCAGCCAAGGATCATGAGACATTTGAAGGAAGCTTTTCTGATATGAAAGATAAAGATCAGAAATAATAGTAAATGTCAATTTAGGGAAACAAACAACCATGCAGAGAGGAAAAATTCAAAAAAAAAAAAAGAAATCAGTAATTAATCCTTAGAGAGAGAATAATTTTTAGGATTCTATAAAAAATAAGGTTGTAACACAACGACAAAAAAATATTTTTCAGAAACTAAAATAAAGTTGCAGAAATAGAAAGAATACTTAAGATTTGAATTGAAAGATAAAATTGAGGTTCTTGCCCAGAAAGAAAAAGAATAAGAAAAAGGGATTAAAGAAAAAATAAAAAGGACAGAAAAGACGAGAGAGTTTATGGTTTAGCTTAAAAAATCCAACAGCTACATGACTGGAATACCAAAAAGTGAATGAAGTAAACTAGGGGGAGATCATTGTCAAAGAATAAGTGAAGAACAGTATCCAGAACTGAAAGACACAAATTTCAAAAGTGACAGATACACTTAGTGTCAGGCTGTGATATAATTAAGGCCCAATATTATGTGCTGTCTTGAAATCTGTTGAAAACAGGAGGGCTGAAGCTAGTGGATATCAGCCACCAAGGTGAGTCTTTTCTAGCCTGGCCAGCCTCAACTCGCCAGCACAAATTTTCAACTGTGGCCTGGACATCCCAGACCAAGGCAGCCCAATTCCCCCAAAGGTTATTTCTCCAGATCCAAGGACAAAGGTCACCCTACTTAGGGTAAAATTAGGCCCTTTACCCCACTCCAGCTGAAAGAAAATACTAATAAATTGAAGATGTTTTCCTCTTGGGGGAGGAATGGGGATGGAAGTGGTGGTAAGCACTAGTTTTTCCCTCTTATACACCTTGTAAAACTATTTGACTTTTATATTATGTGCAAAATACAAATCAAGTTAAATTTAAACCTTAAAGAAAAGTAACCTCTCAAGAATAGCTGAAAAATGTTTCTAAAAGATATGTAATGATGGGACGGACACTTACCCAACCAAATTAAAGCACATTAAGAAGCTATAATAATTAAAGGGTGTGATACTGTTTGAGAATTGAAAAGCATAATGAAAACAACATATCTGGTGCAAATACACACACATACACACAAAACAGTTACACACAATAACCCAAAACCCACTGCCTTGAAGTCAATTCCAACTCACAGTGGCCCTACAGGACAGAATAGAGCTACCCCGTAGATAGGGTTTCCAAGGCTGTAAATCTTTGCGGAAGCAGACTGCCACATCTTTCTCCAATGGAGAGGCCTGTGGGTTCGAACTTCTGATCTTTCAGTTAGCAGCCTAGCGTCTAACCACTGTGCCATCAGGGCTCATTTTACACACATTGCCACATATCAAATGGGAAAAGTGACGTTTAGTAAATTTGCTATTTAGAAAAAAAAAATCCAATCAATGCAATAAATTGTACTGGGCCGTGGGTCACTAGCAATTGAAGTTATGGTACAAAAGGCAGATTTTGAAGGTACATTTTGGATTCCAAGATCATACTGGATTAAGGAACCAAATAAACAGTCAGGTATCACCGAGGTAAATAAGGAAATGGAAACTTGGTATGAAGCCACAGATGTCACTGGTGTTAACAAGTCCTAAGAGGAATGAAATTGACCCGGGTCACTTTATAAGGTACTCTTTGACTCACCTGTGAATACAGAGTTGTTAAAGACTCCATACAGATATGGACACATAATGTATATCAGAATAAAATCTGGGTGTAGTAAAGATAAATGTAAAAACAAAACAAAACAAATGAAAAATTAACAAGGGGTGTAGTAAAGACAAATGTAAAAACAAAATAAAACAAATGAAAAATTAACAAGGGGTAAAAAAATAAAATATTGGTGAATATTTAGCTGATATCTGGTGGTGAAAAGATTTTCTAAACATCTAAGCATGCAAGAAATCTCTAAAGTAGTAAATTCTACTCTTTAAATTAAACTTTTATGTACTTATTATGCACATTACAAACAAAATGAAAAACAGATGAAAATTTGTAACCAATATGTCAAAGTTTCGTTAGCATGTAATATTTAAAGATTTGTAATCCATTAATTCAACAAAGAAAGAGTTACAAAAAATCGTAGGAACAATGGCAATGTTTATAAGTAAAATAAGTCACTGAAAAGAATAGTAGGTACCGTCATATGTCAATGGTGGGAAGGTAAAATGGTGCGGCCACTTTAGAAAATGTTTTGGCGATTCTTTAACAAGTAAAACATAGAATTGTCACATGACCCAGTAATTTTGCTTCTAAATTAATTCCAAAAGAATTGAAGATTTATGGCCACACAAAAACCTGTACAAGATTATTCATAGCAGGGAGGTGGGAATGGGGAGTGACTAGTAACAAGCACTGGGTTTCTTTTTGGGATGATTGAAATGTTCTGAAATTAGATAATTGCTGCTCACCTCTGTGAATATATTACAAACCATTGGAAAGTACACTTTAAAAGAGTGGACTTTATCTCAATATAAAAGGAGAAATAAATAAAACAGTAATTTCAATTATGTAAAATATATATGTCAATACATAAAGAAGAAAAATTATTGTAAAAATATACTAAATTATTGATGACAGAAATTTCTAGGTCTTAGAATTTTGCATTATTTCTTTGTCTTTATACAGTTCCATTTTTCCAAATTTTCTATAGGTGAATACAAATCTCTAAGCCAGACATAAGATCAAGTCAGCAATATGCCAATTATCAGGTTTGTGTTCTTGGGCAAGTTTCTTAATTCCATTGAACCTCAGGTCCTCATCTATAAAATTAAGAGAATAACATTATATACCTTGTAGACTTATAAACGTTAATTGAGATATACACATATTAGGTATATCCGTATTCTAAATATTCTAAGGTACATCTTTACATGTTTTAGAATACATATATAGAGAATATATGTGTATGTGTGTGTGTATATATATATATACTAGTTATTTAATGCATTTTATAACCAGAAAATGGTTTGTTTCTTTTTAAAAGCATGTTACTTTTGTGATCTTAGATGAATCCACTTATCCTGACTACAGTTTCTTTAAGGGTAAAATATGAGCATAGGATTAGATGTTTACTAAGAACTCTCTTGCTCTAAGGTTCTATAATTCTAAAGAAGTCATGCTATAAATACCTGATAAATAATTGGAGATTTTAAAAATATGGGCTTAATATGAAATAATGAGGGAGGAACGAACTATCCAGGAATGGTTGCAGAGGCTTAGGTGTTGGAGCACAGTGCAATGCCAGGCACAGGCTGAGGAGTTTTGGGGCTTGTCCCCTTCCTACCCTGTGGTACCTAGAATAAAGTTACAAGCTAAAGAAGAAACCAGTTAATATTGGGTAAAATTAACCCGTTGCCATTGAGTCAATTCCCACTCATAACACCTACTAATTATTTCTCAACTTGACTATGATGTTCTTTTGAAAAAGGTACCCTTATCGAGGTAAATATTTGCTCTGCCATTCCTGTAAAACAGAGAGACAACCCCCACCTCCTCATTTCTTTTTATCAAACAGGAGTTTTTCATACTCCTGCTTCCATGAGAATAAATTTTTTCTCTGCATACTCCTATACTCTCTCTGCCACTGGGAAGGTGAGATGATTTCTCTGATAGGCAAATTTGAGGTTATTAACCAGGCATGCTTGACTCACCTCTGCCTTCCTTCATCTTGGGAGAAAGCTGCCTGCTGAAGAGACATGCATTCTGCTACTTCCCCCTGAGTTGGCCTCCGTAGGGTGGAAGCGTGGTCCAGTTATCCAGTGTTGCCATCAATCTGCAGAGGTAGTGGAGGTATCAGACTCCCAATAAACACACCCAATACCATGTAGTAATCTGGTCACTAACAGTAACAAAGGCAATATTTTGGTTCCTATATTATTATTCCTTGCTTCTATTTCTCAAATCGTTCATAACTGAGTCGGAAAGAAGGATGCTATTTATGAAGAATCTTTGAATATCCCATCAAGAATACTTCTGGGGTATTCTTAGAGAATGGTGGATAGAAACAAGTGGTGAGGAAAGAGGGGAAGCACAGTATTATCCACTCCTACACCACTTGACCCGCCATCACAAAACAGCTTTATTATTGGTCAAAAAAGTTAGAAAACCTTGGAACAACCAGCAAAAAGTGTTTAATAACTGAGCTAAGTTAAATAAGCTGTAAAAACATTCCATCCAACCTAATGAGGCGTTAAGGTAGATTTTGAGACTAATACACTTAGGGCTATATCTTAAAATTTGGTTCGCAAGAGTGCACGTTAATGACATTTTGTATATTTACACTTATTTAGCGTAGGAATGGAAAATTATATATCTTCATCAATAAGATATACCAAAATTAAATAAGTATGCTTATTGTCACCTCAAACTTAAATCAAGCCTAAACTGAATGAAATAAGAAAATCACAGTCTTAGATTGACTATTTCCTTCCCATTTATTTTCATATTAGAGTCTTAGGGCAGCTAGAAAACAGAGCAGAATTTTACTTTTCGACAAAAGCTGATAGAATCAAATATTTTACAATAAATCATAAATTTTTAGCCTGTCCTTTGTCTTTCATTCTCCTAAGTCTATGGACATGCAGAAATTCTATGAAAGCAAATATCGTCTAAATATTTTTTAAAATTAAAATTGTCTAACAAGGGTAAAGGCTTGGTCGTGAGGTAACAAGTTTCTCATCCTTGCAAGAGTCCAAACAGAAGTAGAACGATTATATCATGTGGTAAGGATGATGGGAAAGGATATTGCATTAGATAGTTCTTTGGGCTCAATTCCTTCTACAACCTTTTTTAACTCAATTTTCAACAGTCATCCCAGTCTCTATCTTTCCTATTTATAGAATTTGAATTTATGGATAATTCAGCATTTCTTCATTAATCATTTTTTAGGAATATTAAATAACTATCATATTTCACATCTACTAAGCAAATATTTTTTCAGAATTTTTTTTCTTTTGATAACTTCTACCTATGGAAAGCCCTTTCTTAATATACATACCAGTCCATTTATTGCCCTATACACTAGGAGCTTTTACTTTAAGTCTATTTGATACCTTCTACTTGGAAATCCCTGGTGGCCTAGTGGTTAAGTGCTACATCTGCTAACCAAAGGGTCGGCAGTTTCAATCTGCCAGGCGCTCCTTGGAAACTCTATGGGGCAATTCTACTCTGTCCTATAGGGTCGCTATGAGTTGGAATCGACTCGATGACACTGGGTTTGGTTTGGTTTGGTTACCTAGTTCTGCTGTTCTCTATTATAAAACGTATACCATCTACAAATCATCTATTTTACCCTTTCGTGGTCTGTGGAGTATACAGTGTACCATCCACTTTTTCCGGCTCTCAGGTTCTTTGGTAGTATACCTTTACCACTGAAAGTATTTGCTTCCCTTCAGTGGGGACTTTCGTAATGGCAAAATGCTAAAGAAACATTAGTTTAAGCAAAATTGCTAGGGTATGAGGTTCACAAGTAAGGTAGTGCAACCAAGAAGTGTGATTGGGTAAAAATTTTGCCTCTTGGATTTTGTACGCCCAGATAAGCCCTGTAAGGATATTTATGGTTTCCTGTGTGATAGTTAGGGAACCCTGGTGGGTTTTATTCTGTTTTTTGTGTCTTATTTGGAAAACCAGAGGTTCCCTATGTAACCTACTGGAAGGCACCATGAAAAACATTAGCAACCAAGGCCCAGTGGTACAGACGGGCAACTGCCAATTATGGGATTTGAGAACCTTAAAAGTTTGTGGTAACCATGTAGTACCAGATAATATTTCTCAAAATCTGTATTACCAACCAAAGATTTAAACACACTCCATGACTGAGCATGCTTCCATTAATGAAAACACATGGTATCAAAAAAAAAAAAAAGTAGGAAATAAGTAGGAAGCAAATGGACCTTGAAAGGGTAAGGTACAACTACAGTCACGTCCTCACAGTCTCATACTATTAGAAGAGTGAAAAAATTGTGTAAGCCAACAGTGTTTTGATCTACACTAAGATGAGAAATGTATAGCAATGCTGCTTGCACTCTCACCTAAAGCACAATAAAATATTTAAAAAAGCAAAAATTGCTTGCACTCCTAGTCCCTTGACCACGAATCCACTCCTTCCTCCTCCTCAGACAGAGTAGGCCCTTAACATCCTGCTCAACAGAGGACAGGGAGAAGCAATGCCAACAGAGTCAATTTGGCATGTAATCAAGAGAAGAAACCTAACTGCAATCTAGAGTTTATATCATGCCAAACATCTAGTTAGTGCATTTTTTTAATTGAGCCATTGTTGTCATTGCCTCTAACATACAGCCTCTCTGATGTTTTAACAAATTTAGAGTATTTGAACAAGATAATGGATGTAGCTCTGGCTCTGGCAAGCAACACTTTGGCAAGTAACTTACAACAAAAGGCATGCACCTGTGGAAGCTCAATAACCATGAATTAAATAAACTTCACACTCCTAAATCCAAGGAAGCTACGGCTAAAAAAAAAAAAAAAAAAATTCCATATTGCATGTTGGTTTTGCATTAAAATTATTCAGCCACATGTAAATGCAAACCAAGATAAGCATTGTTGCCAGGAGGCTAAAATAGCTTTGTTATTTTTAATTTCTTTTCAAATTTATGTATTTATTTTTTAAATAATATTTTCTTGTGTTTTCAGTGAAGGTTTACACAACAGTTTACATTCCCATTCCACAATCTCTACACAAGTTGTTCAGTGACATTGGTTACATGCTTCACAATTCATGAACATTCTCATTATTTCCATTCAAGTTTTTCCGTTTCCATTTATCTAGTTTCCCTGATCCCTTATATTCTTATCTTTGTTTTTAAGTAATTGTTGACTGCTTGGTCTCACATACATGATTTTTTAAAGGAGCACAGTTACTTATGGATGATGGTCATTATTTTTTGAGCCAATTTGTTATTAGCTAAAAGGTTACCTCAGGGGATAGCATCAGCCCAAGGTTTGAAGAATATCTCGTGGCAATTGTCTTGGGGAGTCCTCTCTTCTCAACTAATCCAGCAGGTCTTTTTTTTTTTTTGTAATTTGAGGTTCTGCTCCACATTTTTCTCCCATTCTATCAGGGTCCATCTATTGAGGCCCTGATTATAACAGTCAGTAGTGGAAACTGGACACGACCTAGTTCTTCTGGTTTCAGGGTAGATGAGGTCATGGTTTGTATAGATTATTTGTCTCATAGACTAGTTTTTCTTTGAGCCTTTGGATTCCTTCTTTCTCTTTTGCTTTGGATGAGTAGAGACCAGTAGTCATATTTTAGATGGCCACTCACAAACCTTTAAGACCCTGGGTACTACTCACTAAAATAGGATGTAGAACATAACTTTACAAACTATGTTATGCCAGTTGACCAAGATGCCCCAAAGACCGGGTCCTAGTCCTTCAAACTCAGAAATCCAATCCCGTGAGGCAATTGGTTATGTCTAATAAGTATCTGTAACTGTGACCCCTTATGTGTTTTATTATATGCATGAATATATGTGCATACAGTCACATAGATGCGTATGCATATACCTATATATACACGCATATATGCATACCTATACAGATACAAAGGTGCTCCAGTGGCACAGTGATTAAATTGCTCTGCTCCTAACTGAAAGGTCAGTGGTTTGAACCCACCAGCTGCCCCGCAGCAGAAAGATGTGGCAGTCTGCTTCCGTAAAGACTACAGCCTTAGAAACCCTACGGGACAGTTCTGCTCTGTCCTATAGGGTTGCTACGAGTCAAAATCAACTTGATGGCAGTGGGTTTGTCTTTTTTTTTCCATAAACATACAGTGAAATCTGCGAGAGCTGGAACTCGACAGGACTGCCTCATTTTTCCAGGTCTCGCTGACAGGTGCCATCTTACCACTTTCCTATTGCTTGTTGTAGTGGAAAATACTTGAGTTTTCCTTCTCTGACAGGTTTCCGCTTTACACAGGTTCTGGCTTTTGCAGGTTTTACTGTATATGTCTACTTACATATATACCCACACATGTATTTTTTGGTTGTTTTTGTTGTTTCAAAATTATACATGCCAAAGAGATTACCAACAGGTTCTTTTTTCTTGTGTACTTTTTAGTGCTATCATTTATCTTAGTCAAGCAGTGTAGACTTCACCCTCATTCGGTGATAACTTTCTCATCACCAAAAATATCAAGTGTCTACTATCTAGAGTGAACTCTCCCACCACAACTCTGGTGACCACTAATGAACATTAGTTTCTGTATATTTACTCAATAATGCCATTTCATAAAAGTAAGAACATACAATTTTTTTTGTATGTAACTGACTTATTTCACTCAATGTAATGTCCTTCAAGTTCGTTCATGTTCCAAGATGTTTTGGGAACTCATTTTTCTTATTTGCTGAGTAGTATTCCAATGTATATATGTACCCAATTTTACTTATCCATTCATCCATTGATGGGCACTTAGGTTATTTCCATCTTTTTGCTTTTATGAATAGGCTACAATGAACATAAAAAAAAAGTGCATATATCTGTTCATGTCACTTCTATTAGATTCCTACAGTATACACCTAGGAGTGGAATAGCTAGGTCATATGACAGCTCTGCTTCTAGTTTTTTGAGGAACACTAGACTGTTTTCCACAATGGCTGTACCATTTTGCATTCCCACCAACAATGGAAGAGGGTTCCAATTTCTCCACATCCCCTCCAACACTTGCTATTTTCCATTTGTTGTTTGTTTTGTTTTGTTTTCTATCTTAGCCACTGTCTTAGTTACCTAGTGTGGCTATAACAGAAATACCACAGGTGGATGACTTTAACAAACAGAAGTTTATTCTCTCACAGTCCAGGAGGTTAGAAGTCCAAGTTCAGTGTGCCAGCCCTAGGGGAAGGCTTTCTCTCTCTGGTGACTCTGGGGGAAAGTCCTTGCCATTAATTTCCCTTTGGTCTAGGAGCTTCTCAGTGCAGGAACTCAGGGTTCAAAGGATGTACTCTGCTCCCGGCACTGCTTTCTTGGTGGTATAAGGCCCCCCGTCTCTCTGCTCTCCTCTTTCTTTTATATCTTAAAAGAGATTGACTCAAAACACAACCTAATCTTGTGGATTGAGATCTAACTCATTAACATAATTGCCTCTAATCCTACGTCATTAACGTCATAGAGGTAGGATTTACAAGACATAGGAAAATCACATCAGATGACAAAAGAGTAGACAATAACACAATACCGGAAATCATGACCTAGCCAGGTTGCACACATTTTGGGGGAACATAATTCAATCCATAATAGCCATCCTAGTGGGAGTCAAATTCTGTCTCATTGTAGTTTTGATTTGCATTTCCCTAATGGCTAATAACACTGAGCATCTTTTAATGTGTCTGTTGGCCATTTGAATACCCTCTTTGGTGAAGTGTCAGTTCATGTCCTTTGCCCACTTTTTGATTTGTCTTTTTGTTGTTAAATTGTAGAAGTTTTCTTCATATTTTGGATATTAGAATGTTATCAGTTACATTATTTTTTTTTATTTCAATTGTGTCAGTTGTTAAAATAGCTTTGCTGATCATTTGACTCAGAAATATTAATTGAGTGACATTAATTAGGGAAAGCAGATGACAGGAATAGGTGATATAACTAAGACATACTCAGTCACACCCTTCTATTATTTAGTTTTATTAATGCAATGTCTATTATTTAAATAGCACAATAGTATAAGGTGTTTTAGATAAAGTATTATTCCTGTGTTAAACTATTCTGAAATACCAAAGAGAATTAAATTATCAGTCACTCACATATTTAGCAGGACAGAGGAGTCAAAACATAACTACAATCCTCTGTGTCCAACACACTGCAGTAAGAGTTCAACAAGCTACACACAGGAAATCACAAACACATTTCAGCAGAAGCAGTAACAAGGAAAATACATTTTAAGAAAAGAAGAGGTGATGACATAACTATTTCCCAAAAAGTGCCCATGGTGGAATAATGTACAATTTTATTTACTCAGTGAATTCCTGCTCTGTTTCTTCTACCAGTGGATGCAAAAGAGTGCCAGGAAGTCAATATATTCTATCCAGTTGGCAAGCAGAGGGGAAATATGTGACAGTAAACAGCATTTTAAAAGAAGGATCATCCCTAGCAACAGAAGGCAAATACACAACACCAACCCAGAGAGTGTGACGAATTAGGAAGTTATTAGCAAATAAATACTTGTGAGGTTGAAATGATAGACTGAGAGATTGGGGTGGTGAAAAGAGACAGAAAGAGAGAGCAAGGGGGGGGGCATGAAATCAAGGCATAAGAGAAATACACACAAATATTTAATACTCAAATATTTATGTTACAGGTACAATAAGTACTAATAAACACTCATCAAATCTTCACAGGGAAAAGCTTCTTAATGGAGTCACATAGAGAGAGAGAGAGAATGCCCAAAGATCTGATCAAATTGGTCATGCTGAAAAGTTTTTGTTGTTATTGTGTACCGCTGAGTTGATTCTGACTCTTAGCGACCCTGTAGGACACAGACATAGAGTTTCCTAGGCTGTAATATTTAAGGAAGCAGATTGCCAAGTCTTTTCTCCCATGGAGACGTTGGCGTGTTCGAACTACCAACGGTTCAGTTAGCAGCCGAGCACTTAATCCTTGCACCACCAGGGCTCCTTTTGAAAAGTACTTAGCCAGTATGACTTTGAGTTAGTGTCACTACTTTGTTGTTGTTATTGTTGTTAGATGCTGTCGAGTCGGTTCCGACTCATAGCAACCCTGTGCACAACAGAAGGAAACACTGCCCGGTCCTGAGCCATCCTTACAAACGTTGTTATGCTTGAGCTCAATGTTGCAGCCACTGTGTGAATCCATCTCGTTGAGGGTCTTCCTCTTTTCCTCTGGCCCTGTACTCTGCCAAGCATGATGCCCTTCTCCAGGGACTGATCCCTCCTGACAACATGTCCAAAGTATGTAAGACGCAGTCTTGCCATCCTTGCTTCTAAGGAGCATTCTGGTTGTGCTTCTTCTTCGACAGATTTGTTTGTTCTTTTGGCAGTCCATGGTATATTCAATATTCTTCGCCAACACCACAATTCAAAGGTGTCAATTCTTTTTCGGTCTTCTTATTCATTGTCTAGCTTTCAGTGAACAATATACCTACTTTAGGTGTATTAAATCTAGGCCTATGATTAGAAACCTAAAGAATGACTTTTAAATATTATCCAGATATTTCAGATAAATGTCTTTAAATATATTAAGAATAAAAATACATATGAAAAGGAAATAAATGATCAGTTTCATATATTAACAAACCAATAACATGGATTTTTTTTCTTATAGCTAACACCCACTTCAAACCATTTTTTCTGATAGCTTGAACTGTATAATATTTTGAGTGTATTTGGTAAACAATATTGGGCTGAGAAAATAAAGAACTGCTGCAGATGACCCATGGGGTTTAGTAGCTTAAGGGGCTATAATTGTGCACAGAATGGCTAGTGCTTACTTTTAAAAGAAGCATTTAATTGTGTAAAAGCACTTTCCCAGAACATCAGTTTTTAATTCCCCCAGAGGCAGCCATCCATTCATTTACAAGTACAATAAGAAAGGGAAGGCTCAAGAACAAAGAACCAGACTTATGTAATAGAAAGAGTAGGTCACAACGTGGGCGGAGTTTGGAAGTTCAATGTTCAGACTGAGAACATCATTGTACTCCTATTTAATTCATTTTGCTAGAATAAACTTGATAGGGATAGCTATAAGAAGGACTTCATTTTGATACCTGAAATTATGTATGAAAACAAACAATTGCCCTGATATCACAAGAGTTACAAACTGACTTGATGAAACTCAGCCTTCTCAGGCAAGGTGAACTGGCTGGCTATTCTCTTACAGTTAAATTTACTTGCAAGAAATTTGCAGAGTTTAATGAGGATTTTGAAGAGGAAAAAGAAATGACATTTGTAAACACGAATAATTTCTCACAAATATCACTAAACACATTTTTGCTACGTGCTTAGCAAATGCAGCTGCACACGGTGATCACTGCCTTACATTTTATTATTGCTAGAAAAATTCTGTCTGTTATAAGAAGAAAATCTTATTTTTCACAGAATCTGATAAAACATATAAAAGTTCTTTATTATTTATTTATCCTTTGATGTTTTAGATAAAGTAACTGAAAGCAGTAGATTGGCAAATTTGATGTGAGATTCAGTCTAAAAATCAAATTTTAGCATAGTTCTATAGAGCTAAATTTTGTACTTCTTTGACTCTTTGTGCTTTTATCAAAAGCTAATTATTTTGTAGTTGGTTCCAACTAATATTCCTAATGAACCACCCATCCGTTAGTTTATCATACTATGGTGGCTTGCATTTTGCTATGATGCTGGAAAATATGCCATCAATATTTCAAATGCCAGCAGGGTTACCCATGGTGGACAGGTTTCAGCAGAGCTTCTGGATAGACAGGCCAGGAAGAAAGGCCTGGCAATCTGCTTCCAAAAATTAGTCAATGAGAAGCTTGTGGGTTCCAACAGAATATTGTCTGATATAGTGCTGGAAAATGGAGCTTCCTAAGTTGGAAGGACTCAAAATACATGGTGGCTGCAAGGAAAATAATACCAAGTAGAAATAAAAATCTCCAGAAAGAAATAAAGAGCATGGAAAACGGTAAATGGTAGGTTAATTATAAAAGACACTCTCTTTTAAAAGATTCTCTTAATATCATCAAAAGACCAAATTATATATACACATATATGTATTTTTTTTTATGTATATACATACATACACACACATTCAAAGTGATACAATACTAATTCTAAGTAAATGGTGATACATCAAGGATGCATATTGCAATCTCCAGAACTGTGGTATCCAATATGAAAGATATTTGCTACATGTGGTAATTTCTATTTAAAAATTTATTAAAATTAGATAAAATTAAAAATGCAGCTCCTCTGTCCTGACTAACCATATTTCAAATGCTTAGTATTCACAAGTGTCTATGCAGAATAGACCTTTTCATCATCACAGTTCTACCAGACATCACTGCTCTGTAGTAACCACTAACAAAAAAATAAAAGAGGTATAGCTAAAAAGCCAATAGCAAAATTAAATGATGTAGTAAAAAAAATTAATAAACCCAAAAGAAGGCACAAAATAAAGAAGAGGGGAACACAGAACAAACAAGACAGTTTACGAATAATAGAAGATCTATAACTCACCGCTTAAATTATTAGAAAATAATTAGAACCATATTAATAATTACTAAACAATATAGGGTCAGTATGAGTCGGAATTGATCCAACAGCAACGAGTTTGGTTTTGGTTCTTGAAACAATACGATTAAAAGTCAGAGATTGTCAGATTAGGTAATAAAATCAAGACCTAACTATATGCCATGTACTAGAGCCATATTTAAATATAAAGACACAGGCGGGTTGAAAGTAAAAGAATGAAAAATGATAGACCAAATGAACACTAGTCTTAAGAAGGCAGGTGCAACACAAAGGGTATTATTAGATGTGAAGACATACATTTCATAAATTCACCAGATGACATATTCATTTGCTTAAACACCGATTTTCAAAATCCATGTAAAAATTCACAGAATTAAATATAAAAATGGACAAACAACAATCACATTTGGAAATTTTAATATTCCCTTTTCAGTAAACAATAGAATGACTAGAAAAAAATAAGTAAGAGTATGTGAGATTCGAACAAGACTTTCAAAGATGTTAGTATATTTTACTTTTATAGAACGTCACACTCAACAACTTTTCAAGTGCACAAGGAATGTTCTCTAAGATAAAAGATATGCTGAGCCACAAGTAATCTCAACTTAATGAAATTTTTTAAGTTGCAATCTTATAGAATATGTTCTCTGAGCAAAACATAAATTAAAAGTCATTATCAATAAGATATCTACAAAATCCCCAAACACCTGAAAATTAAAAAAAAAAAACACAATTCTAAATAACAGGGGGATCAAAAAAATATCAAAATGAAAAATAGATAATATTTCATAATGATTGATAATGAAAATACAACATGTCAAAATTGTGCAGCTTATCTAAAGAAATATTACAGGAAATATTGTTACTTTAAATGCTTTTGTTGGAAAAGAAGCAAAGATTATAACCAACAATCTAAGTTTCTACCACAAGAAGCTAAAAAAGTAAACAAAAGTAAAATTATGAGTGAAACGATGGAAATAATAATGAGTAAAAACACAGCAACAACAAAAAACCTGTTGTCGTCAAGTGGATTCTGGAGGAGCAAAAAAAGAAGGAAAACAATCTAAAAATAGAGAAAATTAACAAAGCCAAAAGGTTTGTGTTTAAAAAAGATTAATTAAAAACAATAAAGTCCTAGCAAGACTTACTAAGAAAAAAGAATGAAAACTGATAACATCAATATATGCACATGTAAGTACACTACTACAGATCTTATAGATATTAAAAAGATAATATGAAAATATAAACAAGGTCATGCCAATAAATTCTTAGAAAAAATAGACAAATTCTTTGTCGTTATGGATTGAATCATGTCCCCCCAAAATGTGTGTCAACTTTGCTAGGCCATGATTCCCAGTATCGTGTGATTGTCCATCATTTTGTCATCTGATATGATTTTCCCATATGCTATAAATCCTGCCTCTGTGATGTTAATGAGGCAGGATTAATGGCAGTTATGTTGATGAGGCAGGACTCAATCTACAAGATTAGCTTGTGTTTTAAGTCAATCTCTTTTGAGATATAAAAGAGAGAAGCTAGCAGAGAGACATGGGAACCTCATACTACCAAGAAACAAGAGCCAGGAGAACAACGAATCCTTTGGACGCTGGTCCCTGCTCTTAGAAGCTCCTCAGTCCTGGAAGATTGATAAGGACCTTCCTTCAGAGTCCACAGAGAGAGAAAGCCTTCCCCTGGAGATGGCACCCTGAATTCGGACTTCTAGTCTCCTAGACTATGACAGAATAAATTTCTCTTTGTTAAAGCCATCCACTTGTGGTATTTCTGTCATAGCAGTGCTAGATAACTAAGACACTTGCAAAGCACAGTTTACCAAAAGTACAGAAAAAGAAATAGAAATGGAAAATCTGAATAGTCCTAAATCTATCAACAAAATTGAATTTATCAAAAATCGCTCCACCATTTTGTAGTTCCTCAAAATAAACATAGAATTACAACATGACCCAGCAATTCCACTCCTAGGAATATACTCAAAAGATTTGAAAGCAGAGACTCTAAGAGATACTTAAACACCAATGTCCATTGCAGCGCTATTCACAGTAGACAAAATGTGGAAACAACTCAAGTGTCCATCAACAGATGAATAGATAAAATGTATATACATACAATGCCATATTCCTTAGCCATAGAAAAAAATGAAGTTCTGATACATAATACGACATGGATGAACTTTGTAAACATTATGCTAAGTGAAATAAGTCAGACACAAAAGGATAAGTATCATATGATCTCATTTATATAAAATATCTAGAATAGGCAAATGCATAGACAAAAGTGTATTAGTATTACTATGGGCTGGGGGGATGGAAAATAGGGAGTTATTGCTTATTAAGGGGTACTGAATTTCTATTTGGTATGTTAGAAATCTTTTAAAATAGATAAAAAGAGCTTTGATCAAGGGCCATAGGCATGGAATACATCCCATGGGTTAATCTCAACTGGTCTAGATTGCCTGCATGTTTACCTCCAGAGCTATTGACCCTTGGCCCATGCTATGGAATCTATTAACTAAAGATTACGGTGCTCTGTAACCATGAGTTTTGGAGCAAGATGTAACAGCCTGCAACATTGTTTAGAAATCACTGGGTTTATGATTTGCATCTGGTTCCAGTAGACCCTGGGGCAGGGGAGGAGGTTCCAATAGTTAAGGATAGTCGCGTAGTTAAAATATGCCTTCAAGACAAGCACACACTAATAACCCCCACCATGACAGGCTTTGCGACTCATGGTACTGAGGAGATTTGCTTGCAGGCAGGCTGATTGTGAGTTGTGTTCCAGAGACAATGACCATCACCTTGAGTCCTCCATTACCTGACCCAGTGGCAGGAAAACAAAGAATCCTGTGCTTGAAATCTCCAGACCCTTTCAATACACATCATTTTTCTGTTATTGCTGTATTGTATCCTTTGCCTATAATAAAGTTACTCTGTGAACTGTTTGAAACCTGTGAATACTTTCAACAAATGAAAAAGTTAATTAATATGTAAGTAACACAGTTGGAGATATCAATACCATTTTCTCAATAATTGATAGAATGAGTATAAAGATAAATATATATTGAACAACTATCAACTTGGATAAATTGACATATATAAAAGGCTACAAAGCATTAATGAGGAAATTACAGGGAACCAAAATAAGATATATATACATATATACATATATATACACACACACACACATAACCCAACAACCCAGTGCCGTCATATATATATATATATATATATATATATATACAGTTGTTGTTAGGTGCCATCTAATCAGTTCAGACTCATAGTGACCCTATGTACAACAGAACAAAACACTGCCCAGTCCTGTGCCATCCTCACAATGGTTGTAATGCTTGAGCTCATTGTTGCAGCCACTGTGTCAATCCATCTCATTTAGGATTTTCCTCTTCTTTGCTGACCTGCTATTTTACCAAGAATGATGTCCTTCTCCAGAGACTGGTCCCTCCTGATAACATATTCAAAATATGTGAGATGAAGTCTCACTGTCCTGGCTTCTAAGGAGCATTCTGGCTGTATTCTTCCAAGACAGATTTCTTCCTTCTTCTGGAAGTCCATGGTATATTCAATATTTTTCACCAATACCATAATTCGAAGGCATCAATTCTTCTTCAATCTACCTTATTCACTGTTCAGTTTTAGCACGCATATGAGGTGACTGAAAACATCATGGCTTGGGTCAGGTGGACCTTAGTCCTTAAACTGACGTCGTTGCTTTTTAACACTTTAAAGAAGTCTTTTACAGCAGATTTGCCCAATAAAATATGTCGTTTGATTTCTTGAGTTCTGTGTCCATGAGCATTGATTGTGGATCCAAGTAAAATGAAATCCTTGGTGACTTCAGTATTTCCTCCATTTAATATGATGTTGCTTATTGGTCCAGTTGTGAAAATATTTGTTTTCTTTATGTTGAGGTGTGATCTTCATCAGTAAGCACTTCAAGTCTTGTTCACTTTCAGCAAGGAAGGTTGTGTTATCCGCATATCACAGATTGTTACTGAGCCTTCCTCCAGTGCTAATGCCTTGTTCTCCTTCATATAGTCCAGCCTCTCAGGCTATTTTCTCAGCATACAGGTTGAATTAGTATAATGAAAGAATACAACTCTGACACACCTTTCCTGATTTTTAAACCATGCAGTGTTCCCTTGCTCTCTTTGAATGGTTGAGTCTTGGCCTAAGTACAGGTTTCTCATGAGCACAATTAAGTGTTCTGGAATCCCCATTCTTCACAATGTTACCCATAATTTGCTATGATCCACACAGTCTGATGCCTTTTCATCATCAATAAACCACAATATCTTCTGGTATTCTTTGCTTTCAGCCATCATTCATCTGACATTAGCAATGTGTCAGATATGTCAGATATCCCTTGTTCCACCTCTTCTGAATCTGGCTTGAATTTCTAGCAATACCCTGTTGATGTACTGCTACAACCATTTTTGAATTATCTTCAGCAAAATCTTACTTACATGTGATATTAATGATATAGTTGATCATTTCCACATTCTGTTGGATCACCTGTCTTTGGAAAGGACACAAATATGGATCTCTTCCAGTCAGTTGGCCAAGTAGCTGTCTCCCAAATTTCTTGGCATAGATGTTTGAGTGCTTCTAGCATTGCATTTATTTGTTGAAACCTCTCAATTAGTATTCCATCAAATCCTGGAACATTGTTTTCCACCAATGCCTTCAGCACAGCTTGTACTTCTTTCTGTATATCAGTTTTTGATCATATGCTACCTCCTGAAATGGTTGAACATCGACCACTTCTTTTTGGTACAGTGACTCTATGTATTCCTTCTATCTTCTTTTGATATTTCCTGCATCATTTAATATTTTGCCTGTAGAATCCTTCAGTATTGTAACTCAGGCTTGAATTTTTTTTTTTTCTCATATACCACTGGTTTTTGAGAAGCGAGACCTGCCAGATTTAAGCCAATAATCATACCACTCATTATGCCTCTCAAATGGGCACATGATCCAAATGAGGCTGATTTGATTTCAGTCCAGGTGTTGACAGAAATAAGGACAAAGAATTTTCTCTTTCCTGATGAATAAGAAGGAAAGTTTTTGCTCAGGGGCTGCCGTTTGTTGTTTTACAGATATTTGGAAATATTATACTTGCAAATGGAGTGAAGAATGGCAAGTGGGGTGCTGAAATAGAGGGGAAAATATTAGTTCCTCATTTGACCTACTGGACAAAGCCTCACTTGAAGCAGTACTAGATATTAGGTCATTTGTTTATAGAAGTCCGTTAATTGCCTTTATTTGAGATGATTTCCTGTACCTTGCAATTGAAAAGATTCAAATAGATTCAGGATTCATATTAGTATATAGTGACAATTCTCAGGGAACATCTAGATAAACTGGCATAACACAGTTTATAAAGAAAATGTTCTATATTCTACCTTGGTGAGTAGCACCTGAGGTCTTAAACACTTCCAAGTAGCCATCTAAAATTCTGCACTGGTCTCACCCCACTGGAGCAAGGGAGAAAGAAGAACACCAAAGACAGAAGGGCAAGATTAGTCCAAAGGACTAATGGACCACAACTACCATAGCTTCCACCAGACTGAGTCTAGTACTACTAGATGGCGCCTGACTACCACCACTGTCTGCTGTACCGGGATCATAATAGAGTGTCCTGGGCAGAGCTGGGGAAAAATGTAGAACAAAATTCTAACTCATACACACACACACAAAAAAGTCTAGGCTTACTGGTCTGACAGAGACTGGAAAAAACCCAAGAGTATGGCCCCTGGACAACTTTATAGCTAGTAAGGAAGTGACTCTGGAGGTTCACCCTTCAGCCAAAGATTAGAGAGGCCTATAAAACAAAACAAGATTAAATGGGCACACCAGCCCAGGGGCAAGGACAAGAAAGCAGGAGGAGACTGGTAAAGATGGATATGTTGACATGTTGTGGGGTTGGCAACCAATGTCACAAAACAGTATGTGTATTGTTTAATGAGCAACTTGTTTGCTCTGCAAACGTTCATCTCAAGGACACTAAAAAAAAAAAAAAAAAAAGCTGAAAAAATTAATAGTGACAGTTAAGGTAGCATTTTTTTTTTAAAAAAATCAAAATACAATAGAATATATAATACTGAATAATATGTCAGGGAACCTAGGTTTTAATACTTGTACTCCAAATAAAAAGTTGGCAGATTTTTCTGGGCTTTCAGTGTCTTTAACCATAACAGAGGGCTAATGACATAATGCGTAAAAAAAGGCTTCATACTATCTAAAGGGTTATCAAAACTCAATTTGATATGACATTGAGGCTAATGAAAAGACCATTACAAACATTCTAAGAACACCTTAGGCCATTTGGATTTGTCTGACCACTAAACATTCCTGGTTGCATGCAGTGAGGGCAGATTTAGGCCAGGTCTCCACGGACAAGGCAAAGCAGAAAATTAGGTCAGTTCCCCAGATAATTCAGATAGCAAATTCACCTGCTCACAGAATGACCTAATTCCTCACAATTCACTGGTCAGTTGCTTCCAATGGGTGTTTTACTTTACGAGTAGGGATATTGTATCACCACTGTGTCCTATCCAAAGAGAAGGGGAGTGGCACTGCCCTTTCTCTTTTCTTGACCTTCATTCTATCTAGGCTTCCAGACTCATGATCATCTATTTATAATCCCACACCACCTTGTTATATGAATAGAAGCTGAAAGAAAAAACAAAAGTCAACTAAGTTGAAAGCCCACATGGTATTGAGTCCCCAGAAAGTTCTAACCTTGGCCTAGACACAGCGTGTATAGAAGTGTGCCCTAGGACCACCTACGTTCAATTCAACAGGGGTGATTGTCAAAATTCCCTATTACAGCCTCCATGCCCAGAGACTCTTTTTCAGTATGTGTGAGATAGGTCTCATGAAACTACAATTTTAATAAGCCTTTCAGACAACTATTAGACACATGAAAGTTTGAGAATCATTGACCCAAAGCAGGTCTTATGCCTTCTCACTCCTTCCTACCTAATTATTTGGTCTATATAGCTGATTCAAAAGAGGATTATATCACAGACTTCCTTTCTTTCTTTTTTGGTAAAAATATTCTTAAGAGAAAGTTTAAGTAGTTTTTCATAAAAAGTAATGATCAAATAGGCAATGGGTCTCTACTGCCATGACCATGAGGAAGAATAAGCAAACACTTTAAGCTATATGGTAAGTTAACATTTTCTATAGGAGACCTAGCATGACACGTTTAATGTAGATGTTGAGCAATTGAGCATGTTTAGTCATAATATACGCTCTTTGCTCTTTGAAAACAACAAACACAATCACATTAGTTCTGTTTTTAAAAAAGCAGATCCCACTTACTCTGCCTGTGAGGTTACTCATCCAAATTTTTTGTGGGAATTTTTAGCACAGACATATTGTACATGCATGGCATCAGGTTATTTTGGCACAATTACATCAGATTAAAGATCCGCTGAGACATCCTGTAAGTCTAGATAAAACAGCTCCCAATATCTGCAACTGTCAATGACAGAGCTCCAAATGCTCACAGTCTACAGCGCAGCAGTAACTTATATAACAGCCTACCTACAACTAGTTTATTGGCAAAGCACTACAGACACTCAGGAATGTATTCAAACACTGTAAACTAGCTGTTCAGAGGAAGAGGAAAACACAAAATAAAACAGGAATACAATCACCAAAATAAAAAAAAAAATCATTCAGCTTCCACACATATACAATCCAAGAGAAAAAAAAGGAGGAAGAAGAAAAGGGAGAGAGGGAGAAAAGGAAGGAGAGAAGGAAGAAGGGAGAGAGAAAGGAAGAAAAGGAGGGAAGGGAAAGAGAACAACAGAAAATTTCAAATTTCAAATAACATTATCATTCACTATACAGGCAGTCATATGAAAGTAATTTAATTGTATACACAGGCAGAAACTTCCACTTGGGCTAACAAGTAGCTCCAAAGTATGTATTTTGCTAAAATCAAACGGTTTTAACATCTAATTCCAACCATTTGATTGTTATAAAAAACTTTTGAGTGCTTTATAACAAATGTAACCTCTAGATCCAAACCAAACCTATCGCTGTTGATTCCAATTCATAGCAACCCTGTAGGACAGAGTAGGGTTTCCTAGGCTGTAAATCTCTACAGAAGCAGACTGCCACATCTTACTCTCATGGCGTAGCTGGGGGGTTCAAACTGCTGACTTTTTGGTTAGCAGCTGAGCACTTTAAGCACTATACCACCAAGGCTCCTGATCTCTAGATGAGTGGGAATTAATTTCATAATAAGAGGTAATGGTTTCACCGTACTTCTCAGAGTTCCCAGGACTCCTAGGCCTCCATCTGCAGATAGCACTAACTCCCTTTCTGACCATTTCTAATCATTTTTCCAAGTGTGGATTCAGCTCCTGAGATCACTGCCTTGGCTGTCAACAATGGCTTGGGTGTAAGGGGGTCAAAAATCAGGGATAATAAGCACAAACAGTAAATTTAGTTTAGGTGTACTTGATTTAGTTTAGGTGTAGTCCCTGGGTGGTGAAAACAGTTAATGAGCTTGGCTGCTAATCAAAAGGTTTGCTAGCAGTTGAGTCCACCTCTAGCTCCTCACAAGAAAAGCCAGGGCTTGATTCAGCAAGAATATCCGATTTGAGTACATACTTCATGTAAGAACTTATAGTAAGATGACAATTGACAAGTCGTTGTTCCTGTTATCAAGAAATTACTATCTGGCAATGGAATTCTCTTTGCTGTGCTACATCTTAAAATGACTTGATTCCAATCCTTTGTGCCCTTAGATCTACAGGACTTCTCCCTTTTGATAATATTCTGTCTCTCAAGCCTTTGTTTTTCACATCTTAACACCTGCTCTTCTTTATTTTTTTGAAAAAAAAATTATGAGAAAACGTTACTCACTGTTTGTAATTCTCAACCTTCTCTTATAGTTTGACTCCTGCTCCCACCATTTCATTTAAATTAATTGTGTCAAGGTCTTCAGTTACCTCATCATGGTCAAATACAATGGTAATATTTTAGTCTTTATTTGATGAACCTCCGTGGTGCATTTTATGCCGGTTTGATTCATTTATTTAAAATTTATTGAGTGTCATCACAATGAGATAGCATTTCACTCCCATTAGTATGGCTGAGATTTAAAAAACAAACAAACAAACAAAACCCAGAAAATAACAAATGTTGATGAGGATATCCATTGCTGGTGGGAATGAAAAATGGTACCGCCATTTTAGAATATAGTGTGGTAGTTCCTCAAAAAACTAAAAACAGAACTACCATACCCACTGCCCGTAGAGTTGATTCCAACTCATAGCATCCCTACAGGACAGAACACAACTGCCCCATAGGTTTCCAAGGCCGTAAATCTTTACAGAAGCAGACTGTCGCATCTTTCTTCCATGGAACAGCTAGTGGGTTCCAACTGCTGACCTTTCAGTTAGCAGCCAAGTGTTTTGACCACTGAACCACCAGGGCTTCTAGAACTATTTCATTGTATGTGTGCACCCCTTTTTGTTTACCCATTTCAGTTGATGAGTATTTAGGTTGTTTCCACCTTTGGCTATTGCGAATAGTGCTGCAATGAACAATGGTGTACAAGTCTGTTTGAGTCTCTGCTTTCAAGTCTTTTGGGTATATACCTAGGAGTGGAATTGCTGAGTCATATATGAATACTACTCAGCCAGTAGGAGAAATGAAGTCTTGATACATGCTACAATATGGATGGAGCTTGAAGACATCATGCTGAGTGAAATAAGTCAATTGCAAAAGGACAGATATCGTATGTAAAAAGACAAGAACAGGTAAATGTATAGACATCAATGTTCGTTAGCGGTTACCAGGGGCAGTCGGGAGGGGGAAAGGGGGTTATTCATTATGGTGTACTGAGTTTCAGTTTACAATGATGGAAAAATTCCATTGATTAATGGTAGGGTTGCACAGCCGATTATTCTAGCTCTCTGACATTTCTCATAATTCTTTCATTATAAAACCCAGAATCCCAGTGCCGTCGAGTCGATTCCAACTCATAGTGACCCTATAGGACAGAGTAGAGCTGCCCCATAGAGTTTCCAAGGAGCACCTGGTGGATTTGAACTGCTGACCCTCTGGTTAGCAGCTGTAGCACTTAACCACTAGCCACCAGGGTTTCCTTTTTTCACTATAGTCTTCTTTTATTTTACCTTCTCCTTGCTCTCTATCTTTTCTGATCATACTGACAACCATTCCAAACTGTGCTCCCGGAAAACCCAGTGCGGTCAAGTCAGAACTGCCCCATAGAGTTTCCAAGGAGTGCCTGGCAGATTTGAACTGCCGACCCTTTGGTTAGCAGCCGTAGCACTTAACCGCTATGCCACCAGGGTTTCCCCAAACTGTGCTAGAAACCTGAAAATTATCCTCAACTCTTTTCTTTCTCTGTATTGTTTCCATCGCTGACATTCAAATAATCATCAGAAGCAGCCAATGTATATCTTTCATATTTCTTTAATTTCTCTCTACTTCTTTCTTCACTAGCATTGTCACAGCCTAAGAAAAGATTATACATTTCTAGTCTGGACCATGACATCACCCTCCTAATTGGGATTATTCCTTCAAATTCATTTCCTACACAGCATCCAGACTAATTTTTCTGCTTCAACCTCTTGATTAATACTTATTAATGGAAATTCAAGCAAACAATACACACAGTAGGTGTGTAGCAAATCTTCGTTGATCTGCACTAAACTTCTCTAGACCATGGTAAATTATTTTTGCCTGGAATCTATAAATTTTTTATCAAGGCAGCATGTACACATAGAGAATAAAACAATAAAATGTCAAAAATAGTACCTGATTTACTAAATAACCATTTTAATTCTGCCTACAAGCTTTGAGGATTGAGCTCTGGGAGGAAAAAAGAGCCATAATAACATTAGTTTGTTCAGTCAGAGTCCCAAAGTGTGCAAATTTGCCTTAGGAAGTAATTTATTCATTGGGAAAATCTTGCCAAATGCATGTTGTTTTGCTATCAGATCAGAAATAGATATAAGCTCAAAAAAAAAAAAAAAAAGATGGGAGTTTCCTTTTAAAGAAGTACATTTTCCACAGGCAGTATATTTTATCAATTAAGATAAGGAAATTTGACATCATTTCTGAACATAAAATTTTCTCATAAAAGAAGTTTTCATTCATTAATATTCTAAAACATAAGCAGTGATTTTTAAAAATATTACTGGTTTGTAGGCTGCCCAGTTAATTAATACCACAAGCCTGATTTCCATATCAACAGTGAAAATGAGATCACAGAATTCATTAAATAAATCAAACCAAAGCTGAGAAGTTCATTTGGGGCCTCTCCTTTCTGAGATACTCAGCAGACCCTCTCCTTTTTTTATACTAAAGATTGAGGTAGTTGTTTACAGAAATGACTCCTCCAATTGTACCTAGTTTCACGCTATTTTTATTCTTCTGCTTTAATCTAATGCCTGTTTCTTCCAGCAGACATTGATGAATAAGTAGACTGGGTACTTTTTTTTAACATGGTACCTGTGTGGTGAAATTGTACTGGCATTTTGTCATTCTGATGATGTTGTCAATAATTGATAGACACATTTGAAACTATGAAAGATGTGTCATTAGGGAAGTCAATAATGTTATTCAACACATTAGTCAGTAAATTTGTCAGGGAAAAAGAGTTGAACTCTACAGGTCATTCAACAAATCATGTCTCTTACTCTTAGCATGCCAATATTACCCTCAGGAGCAACAATGTAGCCACTTTTCACATGAAGCCAGCTAATTCCTATCATAAACTAGAAGTCATCAAGGGTTGTGGATTCAATGCGGTATCTTGGATAACATTTTTTTTTTTTTATATATATGCACAGCATGCATAATTCTTTTTTTTTTTTTTTTAATTCTATTGTGTTTTAGGTGAAAGTTTACATCTCAGGTTAATTTCTCATTCAAAAATTTATACATAAATTATTTTGTCACATTGGTTGCAATCTGTACAATACAACATTATGTTCCCCTTTTCACCCCGGGCTCCTTGTGTCCCTTCAGCCAGTTACTGTCCCTTCATGTCTCCTCATCTTGCTTTTGGGCATAAGTTGCCCATTTGGTCTCTTATGTTTGATTGGTTTAAGAAGCATGTTTCTCACATACGTTATTTTTTGTTTTATAGGCCTGTCTAACCTTTGTCTGAAAAATGGGCTTCAGGAGTAGTTTCATTTCTGAGTTAGCAGAGACCGGGGGCCATACTTTAGGTGGTTCCTACAGTCTCTGTCAGACCTGTAAGTCTGGTCATTTTTCATGAGTTTGAATTCTGTTCTACATTTTTCTCCCATTCTGTTCAAGGCTATCTGTTGTAATCCCTGTGAGAGTGGTCAGTGGTGGTAGCTGGGCACCATATAGTCCTTCTGGGCTTAGGTTGGTGAACTCTCTAGTTCACACAGCCCTTTCAGATAATATTTTCCTCATGTCTTTGGTTTTCTTTATTTCCCTTTGTTCCGACTGAAAACACGTCTTACCAAAACCTTTGGGACACAGCAAAAGCAGTGCATAGAGGTCAATTTATGCCAATAAATGCACACATCAAAAAAGAAAGAGCCAAAATCAAAGCATTAACCCTGTAACTTGAACAAATAGAGAACAGCCAAAGGAGCCCACAGTCACCAGAAGAAAGGAAATAACAAAGATTAGAGCAGAAATAAATGAAATAGAGAACAGAAAAACAATAGAATCAACAAGATCAAAAGTTGGCTTTTTGAAAAGATCAACAAAATAGACAAACCATTGGCCAAACCAACAAAAGAAAAATAGGAGAAGACGCAAATAACCCAAATATGAAATGAGACAGATAACATCACAACAGATCCAACTGAAATAAAAAGGATCTTAACAGAATAAATACTATGAAAATCTCTATTCTGACAAATTTGAAAACCTAGAGGAAATGGATATATTTCTAGAAACATACTACCTACCTAAATGAACACAAACTGAGGTAGAAAAACTAAACAGACACACAACAAAAGAAGAGATTGAAGAGGTAAAAAAAAAAAAAAAAAAAGCTCTCAACAAAAAAGCCCTGGCCTGGACAGCTTCACTGCAGAATTCTACCAAACTTTCAGAGAAGACTTCACACCAATACTACTCGAGCTATTTCAGAGCATAAAAAAGGAAGGAATTGTTCCAAATTCATTCTATGAAGCCAGCATAATCCTCATACCAAAGCTGGGCAAAGACACCACAAAAAAAGAAAACTAGAGACCAATATTCCTCATGAACATAGACACAAAAATCCTCAATAAAATTATAGCCAATATAAATTAACAGCATATCAAAAAACAATATATCATGACCAAATGGGATTCATATCAGGTGTCCAAGGATTGTTCAACATCAGAGAGTCAATCAATGTAATCACCCACATAAATAAAACAAAAGAATAACATGATCATCCCAATCAATCCAGAAAAAGCATTTAACAGAGCCCAACACCCATTCCTGACAAAAACTCTCAGCAGAATAGGAATAAAATGGAAATTCCTTGACATAATAAGGGTGTTTATACAAAAACAGCCAATATCATTCTAAACAGAGACTGAAAGCATTCCCCTTGAAAAAAGGAATCAGACAAGGATATGCTTTACCACCACTCTTATTCAACATTGTGCTACAAGTCTTAGCTAGAGAAATAAGACAGAAAATGAAATAAAGGGCATCCGAGTTGGTAAAGAAAAGGTAAAACTACCCCTATTCACAAATGATATGATTCTATACGTAGAAAACCCCAAAGAATCCATAAGAAGGCTAAGGGAACTAATGGAAGATTTCAGGGTGCAAAATTCTTAATGAGACCAGATTTTCTTTTACTCATATCACATTAACATATATATTAATGAAAATCCTTTTGGAGTAATGAATATTTGAACATTTATCTTGATGGTTTAAAAACCTATACACATGTTTTAAACAAATATACATATATGCATATATGTGTGTGTATGTCTTAAATTAATATTACACAGAAGTAAAATTTTGCTGAAGTTTGTCCAAAGGCAGTTGCAGCAGTACATTGACAGGGAACTGCCAGAAATTCAAGCCAGTGGGACATGCAATGAGGGATATCATTGCTGATATCAGATGGATCTTGGCTGAAAGGAGAGGATACCAAAAAGATGTTTACCTGTGTTTTATTGACTATGCTAAGGCATTTGACTGTGTGGATTCTAACAAATTATGGATAACAGCGCAAAGAATGAGAATTCCAGGACACTTAGTTGTGTCCATGAGGAATCTGTACTTAGAGCAAGAGTCAATCCTTTGAACAGAACAAAAGGGATACTGTGTGGTTTAACGTCAAGAAAGGCATGCGACAGAGTATTATCCTTTCGTCATACTCATTCAATCTGTATGCTGAGCAAATAATCTGAGAAACTGAACTATATGAAGAAGAAAGCTTCATCAGAACTGGAGGAAGACTAGTTAACAACCTGCATGATGCAGATGACAACCTTGCTTGCTGAAAGTGAAGAGGACTTGAAGCACTTACTGATGAAGATCAAAGACCACAGCCTTCAGTATGGATTACACCTCAACATAAAGAAAACAAAAATCCTAATAACTAGACCAATAAGCAATATCATGATGAACCGAGAAAATATCGAAGTTGTAAAGGATTGCATTTCACTTGAAGCCACAGTCATTGCCCGTGGAAGCAGCAGTCAAGAAACCAAACTAAGTATTGCACTGAGCAAATCTGCTGCAAAAGACCTCTTTCAAGTGTTAGAAAGCAAAGATGTCACTTTGATGACTAAGGTGTGCCTGACCCAGGCCATGGTGTTTTCAATTGCCTAATATGCATTTGAAAGCTACACAGTCGATATGGAACACCAAAGAAGAATTGACGTCTTTGAATTACGGTGTTGGTGAAGACTATTGAATATACCACAGACTGCTGAAAGAATGAACAAATCAGTCTTGGAAGAAGTACAGCCAGAAAGCTCATTAGAAAGAAGTAAGAATGGCAAGATTTTGTCTCACATACTTTGGACACATTATCAGGAGGGACTGGTTCCTGGAGAAGGATATCATGCTTGGTAAAGTAGAGGGTAAGCAAAAAGGAGGAAGACTCTCAAGTGATGGATTAACATAGTGGCTGCAACAATGGGCTCAAGCATAACAACGATTGTGTGGATAGCGAAGGGCTGGGCAGTGTTTCATTCTGTTGTACATAAGGTTGCTATGAGTTGGAACCGACTTGATGGCACCTAACAACAACAATGTCCTAAAAATATATACTTATGTTTAAAACATATACACCAATAAAGATATATATTTATATAGGTATATTTCATGTATATGAATTTTTAATGCAGAGTGACCCATAGACAATCACCTGTGGGATGTTTCTGCAACATCTGAACTAAATAATTATTTTTCATCACCTAATTTCCATGAAAGAAAAAAAAATTACCAAATACACTATATTATTAGGAAATCTTCTTTGTAAGTATGGCCCTATCCTCTAGCAGGAGGAGACCTAGTGACTCAGTGGTGAAGCACTTGGCTGTTAACATAAAAGTCGGCAGTGTGAACCCATCAGAGGCTCTGTGGGAGAAAAGACCTGGTGACCTGCTCCTGTAAAGATTGCAGCCCAGGAAACCCTGTGGGTCATATAGGATTGCTGTGAGTTGGAATTAACCTGATGACAACTAACAATAGCAACAACAACAACAACATTCTCTTGTAATTTGAATCTTAAAAACAAAAACAAAAAACAGTTTAATGACTAAAAAATATATATTTCATATACAATTACTTCTTTTTAGTCTCAAAAATGCAGTTTTAATGTCTTCAATATTGTTGGAATTAAGCCAGTATGCAACATATTTTTTATTTTAAGTCTAAAGACCTAGTATTAAGACATCTTACCCAAGGCTTTGGGACACAGCAAAAAGCAGTGCTTAGGTAATTTATAGCAATAAATACACACATCAAAAAAGAAGAAACATCCAAAATCAAAACATTAACCCTACAACTCGAACAATTTGAAAGAGAGCAGCAAGAGGAGCCCATAGTCACTAGAAGACAGGAAATAACAGAGATTCGAGCATAAATAAATGAAATAGAGAACAGAAAAACAATAGAATCAACAAGATCAAAAGTTGGCTATTTGAAAAGATCAACAAAATAGACAAACCTTTGGCTAAACCAACAAAAGAAAAACAGGAGAAGCAAATAACCCAAAGAAGAAATGAGTCGAGTGATATCACAACAGACCCAACTGAAATAAAAAGAATAACAGAATACTATGAAAAACTCTATTCCAATAAATTTGAAAATCTAGAGGAAATGGATGAATTTCTAGAGATACTCTACCTATCTAAATGAACACAAACTGAGGTAGAAAAACTAAACAAACCCATAACAAGAGAAGAGATTGAAGAGGTTAAAAAAAAAAACTCTCAACAAAAAAGCCCTGGCCCAGGTAGCTTCACTGCAGAATTCTACCAAACTCTCATTTTTCTCAGAGAAGACCTCACACCAATACTACTCAAGCTATTTCAGAACATAAAAAAAGGAAAGAATACTTCCAAATTCATCCTATGAAGCCAGCATAACCCTCATACCAAAGCCAGGCAAAGATACCACAAAAAAAGAAAACTGCAGACCAATATCCCTCATGAACATAGACACAAAAATTCTCAATTATAGCCAGTAGAACTCAACAGCATATCAAAAGAGACTTGTCTTAGTTACCTAGTGCAGCTATCACAGAAATACCACAAGCAGATTGCTTTAACAAACAGAAATTTATTCTCTTACAGTCTAGGAGGCTAGAAGTCTGAATTCAGGGCACCAGTTCCCAGGCAAGGCTTTCTCTCTCTGTCGTTTCTGGGGGAATGGCCTTGTCATCAATCTTCCCTTACCTATGAGCTTCTTAACACAGGGACCCAAGTTCAAAGTACATGCTTCACTACAGGCACTTCTTTTTTGGTGGTATTCTCTGCTCATTTCTCTTTTGTATTTTAAAAGAGACTGACTCAAGATACAACCTAATCCTGTTGATTGAGTCCTGTCTCATTAATATAATCACCTCTAATTCTGCCTCATTAACATCATACCAAAAAAAAAAAAAAAGTGTTGTCGAGTCGATTCTGACTCATAGTGACCCTACAGGACTGAGTAGAACTGCCCCACAGAGTTTCCACAATTTACACATAGAATAATCATATCAGAGCACAAAATGGTGTACAACTACCCAATACTGGGAATCATGGCCTAGCCAAGTTGATATGCGTTTTGGGGGGACACAGTTCAATCCATAACAAGGCCTATATAAATGGAAAAACATACTATGCTCACGGATAGGAAGACTCAACATCATGAAATGTCAATACTACCCATAGTGATCTACAGATATAATGCAATCCTGATCCAAATTCCAAGAACATTCTTTAACAAGACGGAGAAACTAATCACCAACTTTATGTGAAAGGGAAGAGGCCTCAGATAAGTAAAGCATTAATGAAGAAGAACAACAAAGGGGAAGCCCTCACACTACCAGCCATGGTAGTCAAAACTGCCTGGTACTGGTACAACAACAGACGCATAGACCAATGGAACAGAATTGAGAACCCAGAGGTAAATTCATCTACCTATGGGCAGCTGATATTTGACAAAGGATCAAAGTCCATTAAATGGGGAAAATGTAGTCTCTTTAACAAATGGTGAGGGCAAAACTGAATATCCATCTGTAAAAAAATGAAACAGGACTCATACCTCACATCATACACAAAAACTAACACAAAATGGATCAAAAACAAGAATATAAAACCTCAAATGACAATGGCCATGGAAGAAAAAATAGGGACAATACTAGGGGCCCTAATACATGGCAAAAATAGAATACAAACCATAACTAACAATGCAGGCACCAGAAGATAAACTATCTACTTGGAAGCTCCTAAAAATTAAACACTATGCTCATCAAGACTTCACCAAAACAGTAAAAAGAGAGCCTACAGACTGGGCAAAAGCTTTAGGCTACAACATACCTGACAAGGGTCTAATCTGTAAGTCTGCAGAATACTTCAACATCTCGACAATAAAAAAACAAATAATTCAATTAAAAAATTAGCAAAGGATATGAACAAATACTTCAGCTAGCTAAAAGACACCTGAGGAAATGCTAACGATCATTAGCTATTAGAGAACACGAATCAAAATTATAGTGTGATACCATCTTACCCCAACATTACTGGCACTAATCAAAAAACCAGAAAACAATAAATGTTAGAGAGGTTGCAGGGAGATTGGAACCCTTACACACTGCTGGTGGAAATGTAAAATTGTACAACCACTGTGGAAAACAATACAGCATCTCCTTAAAAAGCTAGAAATGGAAATACCATACTATCCAGCAATCCCCTGCTAGGGATATATCCTAGAGAAATAACAGCCATCTCATGAATAGATATATGTACACCCATGTTCATTGCAGCATTATTCACAATAGCAAAAAAGAAGGAAACAACCTAAGGGCCTATCAACAGATGACTGGATAACAAATTATGGTACACACACGATGGAATACTACGCAGCAATAATGAACAATGATGAATCCATGAAACACCTCACAACACAGATGAATCTGGAGGGCATTATGCTGAGTGAAATAAGGCAATCACAAACAGACAAGTATTGTATAAGACCACCATTATAGGAACTCAAGAAAAGGTTTGCTGTTTTGTGCTGTTGAGTTGGTTCCAGCTCAGTGATCCTATGTACAACAGAATGAAACACTGGTCCTGTGTCATCCTCATAATCATTGTTATACTCGAGCCCATTGTTGTAGCTACTTCTTGAGTGTCTTCCTCTTTTTTGCTTACCCTCTACCAAGTATGATGTTCTTCTCCAGGGACTGGTCCCTTCTGATAACATCTCCAAGTATGTGAGACGAAGTCTAGTCATCTTTGCTTCTAAGGAGCATCCTGGCTGTACCTATTCCAAGACAGCTTTGTTCCATCTTCTGGCAGCCCATGGTATATTCAATATTCTTCACCAATACCAGAATTCAAAGGCATCAATTCTTCTTTGGTCTTCCTTATTTATTGTCCAGCTTTTGCATGCATATGAAGCAATTGAAAATACCATTGCTTGGGTCAGGTGCACCTTAGTCCTTGAAATGACATCTTTGCTTTCTATCACTTGAAAGAGGTCTTTTGCAGCAGATTCGCCCAATGCAGTGCATCTTTTGATTTCTTTACTGCTGTTTCCATGGGCATTGATTGTGGATCCAAGTAAAATGAAATCTTTGATAGCTTCAGTATTTTCTGTTTATCATGATGTCGCTTATTGGTCCGGAAAAGGTTTGTTGTTGTTGTTAGGTGGTATCGAGTCAGTTCCGACTCATATGAGTCAGTTCTGACTCACAGTGACCCTATGTACAACAGAGTGAAACACTGCCCACAATCCTCACAATCATTGTTATGCTTGAGCTCATTGTTGCAGCCACTGTGTCCATCCATCTCATTAAGCGTCTTCCTCTTTTCACTGACCCTCTACTTCACCAAGCATGATGTCCTTCTCCAGGGCCTGAAAAAGACGAACTTTGATTTTTATAGGGGAAGGGAGAGATGAGGAGGGGAAATCAGTAATTAGATAGTAGACAAGTTCAACTTCGGTGAAGGGAAAGTAAGCACACACAATATAGGGAAAGTAAGCACAACTTTACCAAGGCAAACTCACAGAAGCTTCCTAGACACATTCAAATAACTTGAGGGTTTGAGTTGCTGGGGCTGAGGGCTGGAAACCATGGTCTCCAGAGACATCTAGGTCATTTGGGATAAAGAAAATGTTCTACATTCTACTTTGGTGAGTAGCACCTGGAGTCTTAAAAGCTTGTGAGAGGCCATCTAAGAAACATCTATTGGTCCCATCCCATCCGGAGCAAAGGAGAATGAAAAAAAAAAAAAAAAAAGACACAAGGAAAATATTATTCCAAAAGACTAAAGGACCACATGAATCACAGTCTCCACCAGCCTGAGTCCAGAGAGCTAGATGGTGACTGGCTACCACTACTGGCCCATAAGACAGGGATCACAGTAGATGGTCCTGGACAGAGTGGGAGAAAAATGAGGAACAAAATTTTAATTCACAAAAAGATACCAGATTTAGAGGTCTGGCAGAGACTAGAGGAACATCTGAGACTCTGGCTCCTGGACACCCTGCTAACTCAGAACCGAATTCATTTCCAAAGCCCACGTTTCAGTCAGAGATTAGACAGGCCTAGGAAACGAAAGGTAACACATGTGAGGAACGTGCTTCTGAGTTCAATCAAGTATATGAGACCGAATGGGCAACTCCTGCCCAAAGGCAGGAAGGGACAGGAAAACTGGATGAATGGACATGGGGAACTCATGGTGGATAGGAGAGTGGTGAAACATTGTGGGCATTGCAACCAATGTCATAAAGCAATCTGTGTACAAATTCTTGAATTAGAAACTAATCTGTGCCGTAAACTTTCACCTAAAGCACAATAAAATTAAAAAAAAAAAAGATGAGCATGCAACCACTTAAAAAATAAAGACACAGTATTAATTTAATACTTCTTTGCCAATAGCAACACCTGTTACATGCCATCCTAACAGACATTGAGGCATTTTTACTGTAACGATCTTTCCTTCAATTTAGTCAGAAGTCACTTCCCTGAAATGAGAGTGGCCTTAGGGCTTTCTGATCTACTCCCAAACCACAGAAAGGGTTAAGGCTGGAGCCACCGTCAGACTCAGGTGCAAAGGCTCCTGTGTAAGTTCACTTTAGTTTTAAGCACTGTCATTTTCTTGTTTCCTTTTTTAAAAAAAGCCCAGGGACTGTAGTGTGAAAGGCTGCATCTGTTCAATACTGCCTGCACCTCTCTTCTTGTTAGGTTCATGTGACAGGCTCGGTTGAATATTTATCTGTGACTAATACAGACCTCTTTTCTAGACACCAATTGACGCATTGCATTTTGAAAAGGCAGTGATATTGACATACCATTTACCACCTCTGGGATGGCTTCTCAAGCTAGAAATGGAAGTGTCTGCTGCTCTGTTCATGTCAGACGCACCTGTGTGGAAAAGCCATCAAATAAACAAAGGCCTTCACTGGCTAGTTTTTACAGACTCAAGTAATATTTCAATCTTATTCCCCACTACTGCAGTGGAACAAGTGAAATAAAACTACTCTCTCACCCACACGTACTGTGCTTCAGTGCTTCACACCCTTCCTCAGGTTTTCCTCCATCGGGATGCCCTTCTGCATATGTTCATAGGTTACTGATCTTTTGAGGCCCAACTCAAATGTCGCCCCGTCTATGTTGCCTTCTCTAGACTCCACAGCAGCATATACTCTGTCTTCTGGACCACCATAGAACTTTACCTTTACTTGTGTTATGAAATTGCTTTATGCCTTCCTTTTGTCAAAAATAGCATCTATATTTTTTAAATGCTTTTCCTATCTCCTTTGAATTAGAGTCATTTTGTCCAAATATTTTTTATCATCTACTGTTTAAACTTATAAGTCATCATTACAAATGCTCACCCTTACTTAACTTTCTCTGGGTGTAGGGCATAGCACTAGCAACTTTATATGTGTTATCTCCACTTTATCCTTACAGCAGCTCTGTAGGTACTTTCATTATTCCCACTTTTTAAAAAAAGAAGGAAAGGCGGGGGCCAAGATGGCGGACTAGGTGGACGCTACCGCGGATCCCTCTTGCAACAAAGACTGGGAAAAACAAGGGAATCGATCACATACATAACAATCTACGAACTCTGAACAACAAGCACAGACTTAGAGACGGAAAACGAACAAATACGGGCAGACAGCAACTGTTTTCCGAACTAGGAGCCAGCGCACCAGGCAGGTGACCTTCGGAGCTCGATCTGGGGCAGAGCCCAGGGGGGCAGACGGCACAGAAAGGGGGCCCACCCCTTCCCCCCCGAACCCATCCCAGGAGGAAGCCTAGCAGGTTGGCGCGGGCGGCGTAGGGGCGCAGCCGGAGGGAGAAGCACCCGGTAGGCAGTGACTGATCTGGGAGGGGGGAGAACAGCGTCCCAGCTGGGGTGCCGTCCCACCTGGAGTTAGGCGAGAAGCCGACGGGGCGCGAGCGGGTGGGGGGTCAACTATATTTCCCTAAAGTGACCCCAGGGCGGGGCCCACACGTTCGTGCGGGAGGATTCACACCCAGTCCGCGCGTGTGGCACGGCACACCAGAGGGAGAAATCCCCGGAAGTGTCTGGTCTCAAAACAGGGAAAGCAGGATCCCAGACGGGGAGCCATTCCGCTGGGATCTGGGCACGCGCGCTCGCGGGCAGGGCGTGAGCGCCGGGTCCATTTTTATTACCCTGAATTGACCCAGGGGGCGGGACCACCTGGTCGTGCGAGTGACGCCCTCCCAGTTTGCGCGAGAGGTGTGGCACACCGGAAGGAGAAGTCCCCGGGAGGAACTGATTGGTCCCGAAGCGCAGAAAGTAGCGTCCCAGACGGGGTGCCGTCCTGCCGGGGCTTGGGCGCGCGCACGAGCGGGGCGTGAGCACGGAGTCCATTTTTATTGCCCTGAATTGACCCAGGGGGCGGGCCCACCTGTCCGTGCAGGTGACGCCAAACCAGTTCGCGCGAGAGGTGTGGCGCTCTGGAAGGAGAAGTCCCGGGGAGGAAGTGACTCGTTCCCGAACAGGGAAAGCAGCGTCTTAACCCGGAAGTCATCCCGCTGGGATTTGGGCGCGCGCACGGGCGGGGCGTGACCGCGGGACCTAATTATAATCGCCTGAATAGACCCTGGGGGCGGGCCCACCCGTTCGTGCGGGAAACGCCCACCCAGTGCCCACGAGCGGTGCCGCGCACCGGAGGAAGTCCCCAGGAGGAATTGACTGGTTTCCGAGCAAGGAAAGCAGTGTCCTAGCCAGGGACCCGTCCAGCCCGGATTTTGGCGAACGGGGGCGGAGCGTGAACATGGTGTTCAGCTCTATATTCTGTGGTGCTACACTCCTAGCTCTCAGATCCCTCCCCCACCCTCCCCAGGCGACCCCATTAACATCCGAATACCCGGAGCCAGAGAGAGAATTCAGATAGGGATCTGACTGCATTTTTTTTTAGCTGACTACTTGGAAAATCTAGTTTCCCAGTGATGGCTCGGAGACAGCAGTCCATATCAAACCACATAAAGAAACAGACCATGACAGCTACTCCAACCCCCCAAACAAAAGAATCAAAATCTTTCCCAAATGAAGATACAATCCTGGAACTATCAGATACAGAATATAAAAAACTAATTTACAGAATGCTTAAAGATATCACAAATGAAATTAGGATAAATGCAAAAAAAGCCAAGGAACACACTGATAAAACTGTTGAAGAACTCAAAAAGATTATTCAAGAACATAGTGGAAAAATTAACAAGTTGCAAGAATCCATAGAGAGACAGCATGTAGAAATCCAAAAGATTAACAATAAAATTACAGAATTTGACAACGCAATAGAAAGTCAGAGGAGCAGACTCGAGCAATTAGAATGTAGACTGGGACTTCTGGAGGACCAGGGAAACAACACCAACATAGCTGAAAAAAAATCAGATAAAAGAATTAAAAAAAATGAAGAAACCCTAAGAATCATGTGGGACTCTATCAAGAAGGATAACTTGCGAGTAATTGGAGTCCCAGAACAGGGAGGGGGGACAGAAAACACAGAGAAAATAGTTGAAGAACTCCTGACACAAAACTTCCCTGACATCATGAAAGAAGAAAGGATATCTATCCAAGATGCTCATCGAACCCCATTTAAGATTGATCCAAAAAGAAAAACACCAAGACATATCATCATCAAACTTGCCAAAACCAAAGACAAACAGAAAATTTTAAAAGCAGCCAGGGAGAAAAGAAAGGTTTCCTTCAAGGGAGAATCAATAAGAATAAGTTCAGACTACTCAGCAGAAACCATGCAGGCAAGAAGGGAATGCGACGACATATACAGACACTGAACGAGAAAAACTGCCAACCAAGGATCATATATCCAGCAAAACTCTCTCTGAAATATGAAGGAGAAATTAAGATATTTACAGATAAACACAAGTTTAGAGAATTTGCAAAAACGAAACCAAGACTGCAAGAAATGCTAAAGGAGATTGTTTGGCCGGATGACCAATAATATCAGGTACCAGCACAATACAAGGTCACAAAACAGAATGTCCTGATATCAACGCAACTCAAACAGGGAAAGCACAAAAACAAACAAATTAAGACTAATTCTAAAAAATAAATAAAGAAACAAAATAATACACACAACAGGAAATCATGGAAATCAATAGATAAACGATCAAAATAATCAAAAAGAGGGACTAAATATAGGAGGCATTGAACTGCCAGATGGAGAGTGATACAAGGCGAAATAGAAGGATACAAGTTAGGTTTTTACTTAGAAAAATAGGGGTAAATAAAAAGGTAACCACAAAAAGGAATATCAATCCCATAACTCAAGAAAAAAGCCAAGAAAAACGTAACGACTCAATAAACACAAAGTTTAACATTATGAAAATGAGGATCTCACAAGCTACTAAGAAAAACGTCTCAGCACAAAAAAGCATGTGGAAAAATGAAATGGCCAACAACACACATGAAAAGGCATCAAAATGACAGCACTAAAAACTTACTTATCTATAATTACGCTGAATGTAAATGGACTAAATGCACCAATAAAGAGACAGAGAGTCACGGACTGGATAAAAAAACACGATCCATCTATATGCTGCCTACAAGAGACACACCTTAGACTTAGAGACACAAACAAACTAAAACTCAAAGGATGGAAAAAAATATATCAAGCAAACAATAAGCAAAAAAGAAGAGGAGTAGCAATATTAATTTCTGACAAAATAGACTTTAGACTTAAATCCGCCACAAAGGATAAAGAAGGACACTATATAATGATAAAAGGGACAATTGATCAGGAAGACATAACCATATTAAATATTTACGCACCTAATGACAGGGCTGCAAGATACATAAATCAAATTTTAACAGAACTGAAAAGTGAGATAGACACCTCCACATATATAGTAGGAGACTTCAACACACCACTTTCGGAGAAGGACAGGACATCCAGTAAGAAGCTCAATAGAGACACAGAAGACCTACTTACAACAATCAACCAACTTGACCTCATTGACTTATACAGAACTCTCCACCCAACTGCTGCAAAATATACTTTTTTTTCTAGCGCACATGGAACGTTCTCTAGAATAGACCACATATTAGGGCATAAAACAAATCTTTCCAGAATCCAAAACATCGAAATATTACAAAGCATCTTCTCAGACCACAAGGCAATGAAGCTAGAAATCAATAACAGAAAAACTAGGGAAAAGAAATCAAATACTTGGAAAATGAACAATACCCTCCTGAAAAAAGACTGGGTTATAGAAGACATCAAGGAGGGAATAAGGAAATTCTTAGAAAGCAACGAGAATGAAAATACTTCCTATCAAAACCTCTGGGACACAGCAAAAGCAGTGCTCAGAGGCCAATTTATATCGATAAATGCACACATACAAAAAGAAGAAAGAGCCAAAATCAGAGAACTGTCCCGACAACTTGAGCAAATAGAAAGCGAGCAACAAAAGAATCCATCAGGCACCCGAAGAAAACAAATAATAAAAATTAGAGCTGAACTAAATGAATTAGAGAACAGAAAAACAATTGAAAGAATTAACAAAGCCAAAAGCTGGTTCTTTGAAAAAATTAACAAAATTGATAAACCATTGGCTAGACTGACTAAAGAAAAACAGGACAGGAAACAAATAACCCGAATAAGAAACGAGAAGGACCACATCACAACAGAACCAAATGAAATCAAAAGAATCATATCAGATTACTACATAAAATTGTCCTCTAACAAATTTGAAAACCTAGAAGAAATGGATAAATTCTTGGAACAATACTACTTACCTAAACTAACACATTCAGAAGTAGAACAACTAAATAGACCCATAACAAAAAAAGAGATTGAAACGGTAATCAAAAAACTCCCAACAAAAAAAAGTCCTGGCCCAGATGGCTTCACTGCAGAGTTCTACCAAACCTTCAGGGAAGACTTAACACCATTACTATTGAAGGTATTTCAAAGTATAGAAAAAGACGGAATACTACCCGACTCATTCTATGAAGCTACCATCTCCCTGATACCAAAACCAGGTAAAGACATTACAAAAAAAGAAAATTTTAGACCTATATCCCTCATGAACATAGATGCAAAAATCCTTAATAAAATTCTAGCCAATAGAATCCAACAACACATCAAAAAAATAATTCACCCTGATCAAGTGGGATTTATACCAGGTATGCAAGGCTGGTTTAATATCAGAAAAACCATTAATGTAATCCATCACATAAATAAAACAAAAGACAAAAACCACATGATCTTATCAATAGATGCAGAAAAGGCATTTGACAAAGTCCAACACCCATTTATGATAAAAACTCTCACCAAAATAGGAATTGAAGGAAAATTCCTCAACATAATAAAGGGCATATATGCAAAGCCGACGGCCAATATCACTCTAAATGGAGAGAACCTGAAAGCATTTCCCTTGAGAACGGGAACCAGACAAGGATGCCCTTTATCACCGCTCTTATTCAACATCGTACTTTAAGTCCTAGCCAGAGCAATTAGGCTAGACAAAGAAATAAAGGGTATCCAGATTGGTAAGGAGGAAGTAAAGCTATCACTATTTGCAGATGACATGATCGTATACATGGAAAACCCTAAGAAATCCTCCAGAAAACTACTGAAACTAATAGAAGAGTTTGGAAGAGTCTCAGGATATAAAATAAACATACAAAAATCACTTGGATTCCTCTACATCAACAAAAAGAACACCGAAGAGGAAATAACCAAATCAATACCATTCACAGTAGCCCCCAAGAAGATAAAATACTTAGGAATAAATCTTACCAAGGATGTAAAAGACCTATACAAAGAAAACTATAAAACTCTGCTACAAGAAATTCAAAAGGACACACTCAAATGGAAAAACATACCCTGCTCATGGATAGGAAGACTTAACATAGTAAAAATGTCTATTCTACCAAAAGCCATTTATACATACAACGCACTTCCAATCCAAATACCAATGTCATACTTTAAGGGAATAGAGAAACAAATCACTAATTTCATATGGAAAGGAAAGAACCCCCGGATAAGCAAAACATTACTGAAAAAGAAGAAGAAAGTGGGAGGCCTCACCCTACCTGATTTCAGAACCTATTATATAGCTACAGTAGTCAAAACAGCCTGGTACTGGTACAACAACAGGCACATAGACCAATGGAACAGAATTGAGAATCCAGATATAAATCCATCCATTTATGAGCAGCTGATATTTGACAAAGGACCAGTGTCAGTCAATTGGGGAAATAATAGTCTTTTTAACAAATGGTGCTGGCATACCTGGATATCCATTTGCAAAAGAATGAAACAGGACCCATACCTCACACCATGCACAAAAACTAACTCCAAGTGGATCAAAGACCTAAACATAAAGACTAAAACGATAAAAATCATGGAAGAAAAAATAGGATCTACCCTAGGAGCCCTAATACAGGGCATAAACAGAATACAAAACATTGCCAAAAATGATGAACAGAAACCAGATAACTGGGAGCTCCTAAAAATCAAACACCTATGCTCATCTAAAGACTTCACCAAAAGAGTAAAAAGACCACCTACAGACTGGGAAAGAATATTCAGCTATGACATCTCAGACCAGCGCCTGATCTCTAAAATCTACATGATTCTGTCAAAACTCAACCACAAAAAGACAAACAACCCAATCAAGAAGTGGGCAAAGGATATGAACACACATTTCACTAAGGAAGATATTCAGGCAGCCAACAGATACATGAGAAAATGCTCTCGATCATTAGTCATTAGAGAAATGCAAATTAAAACTACGATGAGATTCCATCTGACACCAACTAGACTGGCATTAATTCAAAAAACACAAAATAATAAATGTTGGAGAGGCTGCGGAGAGACTGGAACTCTCATACACTGCTGGTGGGGTTGTAAAATGGTACAACCACTTTGGAAATCCATCTGGCGTTATCTTAAACAGTTAGAAATAGAACTACCATACAACCCAGAAATCCCACTCCTCGGAATATACCCTAAAAATACAAGACCCTTCACACAAACAGATATATGCACACCCATGTTTATTGCAGCTCTGTTTACAATAGCAAAAAGCTGGAAGCAACCAAGATGTCCATCAACGGACGAATGGGTAAATAAATTGTGGTATATTCACACAATGGAATACTACGCATCGATAAAGAACAGTGAGGAATCTCTGAAACATTTCATAACATGGAGGAATCTGGAAGGCATTATGCTGAGCGAAATGAGTCAGTTGCAAAAGGACAAATATTGTATAAGACCACTATTATAAGATCTTGAGAAATAGAAAAAACGGAAAAGAACACATACTTTTGTGGTTACAAAGGGGGGAGGGAGGGAGGGAGGGAGGGAGGGAGAGGGCTTTTTATTGATCAATCTGTAGATGGGAACTGCTTTGGGTGAAGGGAAAGACAACACTCAAAACAAGGAAGGTCAGCCTAATTGGACAGGATTAAAAGTAAAGAGGTTTCCGAGATAAAATGAAAGCTTCAAAGGACAGCGAAGCAGGGGCTGGGGTCTGGGGAACTTGGTTTGAGAGGACTTCTAAATCAATGGGCAAAACAATTCTATTATGAAAACACTCTGCATCCCACTTTGAATTGTGGCACCTGGTGTCCTAAATGCCAACAAGCAGCCATCTAAAATACATTAATTGGTCTCAACCCACCGGGAGCAAAGGCAAAGGAAGAACACCAAGGTCACATGACAACTAAGAACCCAAGAGACAGAAAGGGCCACTTGAACCAGAGACCTACAATATCCTGAGACCAGAAGAACTAGTTGGTGCCCAGCCACAATCGATGTCTGCCCTGTCAGGGAACACAACAGACAACTCCTGAGGGAGCAGGAGACCATTGGGATGCAGACCCCAAATTCTCATTAAAAGACCACACCTAATGGTATGAATGCGACTAGAGGAATCCCAGAGACAATGCTCCCCAGACCTTCTGATGGCACAGGACAGGAACCATCCCCGAAGACAAATCATCAGGCATGAAAAGGACTGGTCAGTGGCGGGGAGAGAGATACTGATGAAGAGTGAGCTAATTAAATCAGGTGGACACAGGAGAGTGTGTTGGCAACTCTTGACTGGAGGGGGAATGGGAAGATAGAGAGAGAGGGAAGATGGCAAAATTGGCACGAAACGAGAGACTGTAAGGGCTGACTCAATAGGGGGAGAGCAAGTGGGAGAAGGGAGTAAGATGTATGTAAACCTACATGTGACAGACTGATTGGAATGGTAAATGTTCACTTGAAGCTTAATAAAAATTTAAAAAAAAAAAAAGAAGGAAACCGAGATGCAGAACATTTGAGTACCTTCCCTGGAAATACCAGTCAGCCAATGGTACGGCAGGAACCCAGATGAAAATTCTGGGCTATTGCACCATATTTTTCTACCTTGTGCAGAGTAGGAATTAAATAAATGGCTTCTAGATTACTCGATTAATTCCATAGGAGATAAAGATTACTTCAAAAAAAGCATTTTTGTTTATTCAGGTACATTTTCAGAATTGTGTCATGTAATTAGCAACAATTGTGAGGATGGTTCAGGACCCAGCGGTATTTCATTCTGTTGTACACAGGGCCTCTAGGTGTCCGAACCGACTCGTAGGCACCTAACAACGACAACAACAATTAGCAGAAAGCCTTTCTTTACCCTGAAGCTAATATCCAGTGGTGATTATCAAAGGGCCAACTGCCTTAGAATCACGGGAGCCCTGGGTTCCCCCAACAGAATCGGTTGTCATGGAATCTGGGTTTACAACCTCCCCAGATGAATCTTACACATTATAAATTTTGTGAAGCTCTGGTTAAAGAAAAAGGAAGGGTCTTTCTTCCTCTGTCTAGTCTGATGGACCTTGTGAATGAGTTAACCTGTTCTTGGTTAACTGGTTAACATAAATGCCAGGTTTCCTAGGTGTTAGCTTTGAAGCTACTGCCCTGATACATGAGGTTGCACCTTACAGCTCATGCCATTCACTTAATACAGGGATTGCAACATAAAGTATCACCACAAGCAGCCTGGCCTAGATTCTGTGTTCTTATGTGTAAAGTGGTAGGTCTAACTACAGCAGAAACTTCTTAGAGGCCACCAAAGCTACCATGTACATGCCCATTGTCTTCCCCTATAACCTTAGGAGACAGAATAGAATAGGTTTTAAGGAAGCAACAGAGATTTCAAATAATCACCTCCTGGTCAGTTCTTAAGAGTATCTAGAGAAGATAGTTCACATTTTTTTCCTTATGACTTTTGTTTGTTTGTTTGTTAACCTACAATTCTTTAATCTAAAAAAAAAAATTTTTTTTTCCTTTTAACTTTCATTCATTCAACAAACATTTATCAAGCACCAGTATATGTAAGACACTGGAGGACTAAATTCACCCAGAAGCACCTGGGAAGAAAGGCCTAACGATTTACTTCAAATAGTTACAGACATTGAAAACCCTATGGAGCACAGTTCTACTCTGCAACATGTGAGATCTCCATAAGTCAGAATTGACTCGATGACAACTTCTTTTTTGATTTGGTGATACAGGTGAGGATTTAAAAGTGAATAAAATAGGATCTCTGCCATGGAGGAGATATAGTGGCCAACTACAGGGACAGTTATATTACATCCTGTTAGGAACCCCCTCCTACCCCATGCATCTCTCATTTTGTCATACTGTGGGAATTGTCTATTGCTGTGATGTTGGAAGCCATGCCACCATATTCAAATACCAGCAAGGTCACCCATGGCAGACAGGTTTCAGCTGAGCTTCCAGACTAAGAAAGACTAGGAAGAAGGGCTTGGAAGTCTACTTCCAAAAAATATTAGTCAGTGAAAATCTTATGAATAACAGCAGAACATTGTCTGATACAGTGCCAGAAAATGAGCCCCTCAGGTTGGAAGGCATTCAAAAGACCATTGCGGAAGAGCTGCCTCCTCAAAGTAGAGTCAACCTTAATGACATGGATGGAGTCAAGCTTTCGGGACCTTCATTTGCTGATGTGGCTCAACTGAAAATGAGAAGAGCCGCAGACATCCATTAATAATCGAACATGGAATGTACGAAGTATGAATCTAGGAAAATTGGAAATCATCAAAAATGAAATGGAACACATAAACACCAATATCCTAGACATTAATGAGCTGAAATTGGCTGTTATTGGCCATTTTGAATTGATCACTCATATGGTCTACTATGCTGGGAATGACAACTTGATGAATAATGGCATTGCATTCATTGTCAAAAAGAACATCCTGAGGTATAACGCTACCAGTGATAGGATAATATCCATATGCCTATAAGGAAGACCAGTTAATATGACTATTATTCAAATTTACGCACCAACTACTAAGGCCAAAGATGAAGAAATTGAAGATTTTTACCAACTTCTGCAGTCTGAAATTGATCTAACATGCAATCAGTATGCACTGATAATTACTGATGATTGAAATGTGAAAGTTGAAAGCAAAGAAGGATTGATAGTTGGAAAATATGGCCTTAGTGATAGAAATGATGCCGGAGATCAAATAATTCAATTTTGCAAGACCAGTGACTCCTTCATTGCAAATACCTTTTTTTCACTGACATAAATGACGACTATATACATGGACCTCACCAGATGGAATACACAGGAATCAAATTGACTACCTCTGTGGAAAAAGACAATGGAAAAGCTCAAAATCATCAGTCAGAACAAGGCCAGGTGTTGATTGTGGAACAGACCATCAATTGCTTATATGTGAGTTCAAGTTAAAGTTGAAGAAAATTAGAACAAGTCCATGAGAGCCCAAAGTATGACCTTGAGTATATCCCACCTGAATTTGGAGACCATCTCAAGGACAGATTTGACATGTTGAACACTAATGATCGAAGACAAGGCGAGTTACGGAATGACATCAAGGACATCATACATGAAGAAAGAAAGAGATCATTAAAGGGATAGGAAAGAAGGAAAAGACCAAAATGGGTGTCAGAAGACTCTGCAACTTGCTCTTGAATGTCAAGTAGCTAAAGCAAATGAAAGAAATGATGAAGTAAAAGAGCTGAACAGATTTCAAAAACAGAAGATTTCAAAGGGTGGCTTGAGAAGACAAAGTAAAATATTATAATGAAGTGTGCAAAGAACTGGAGTTAGGAAACCAAAAGGGAAGAACACACTTGGCATTTCCCAAGCTCAAAGTACTGAAGAAAAAATTCAAGGCTTGAGTCACAATATTGAAAGATTCTACAGGAAATTATTAAATGAAGCAAGAAGCGTCAAAAGAAGATGGAAGGTATATACAGAGTTACTATACCAAAAAGAATTGGTCGACTTTCAAACATTTCAGGAGGTAGAATATGATCAAGGCTCCAGGAATTGACAGAATAGCAGTTGAGATGTTTCAACAAATGGATGAAGCACTAGAAATGCTCACTCAGCTATGCCAAGAAATTTGGAAGACAGCTACCTGGCAAACCAACTGGAAGAGATCCATATTTATGCCTATTCCAAAGAAAGGTGGTCCAACATAATGCAGAAATTATTGAACAATATCACACCCAAGTAAAATTTTGCTGAAGATCATTTAAAAGTGGCTGCAGCAACACATCAACAGGGAACTCCCAGAAATTCAGGCTGGATTCAGAAGAGGACATGGAAGCAGGGACATCGTTGCTGATGTCAGATGGATCCTGGCTGAAAGTACAGAATACCAGAAAGGTTTTTTTTATATAATTTTTATTGTGCTTTAAGTACAAGTTTACAAATCAAGTCAGTCTCTCACACAAAAACCCATATATACCTTGCTACACACTCCCAATTACTCTCCCCCTAATGAGACAGCCCACTTTCTCCCTCCACTCTCTCTTTTCGTGTCGTTTCCGCCAGCTTCTAGTCCCCTCCACCCTCTCATCTCCCCTCCACGCAGGAGATGCCAACATAGTCTCAAGTGTTCACCTGATCCAAGAAGCTCACTCCTCACCAGCATCCCTCTCCAATTCATTGTCCAGTCCAATCCATGTCTGAAGAGTTGGCTTCGGGAATGGTTCCTGTCCTGGGCCAACAGAGGGTCTGGGGGCCATGACCACCAGGGTCCTTCTAGTCTCAGTCAGACCATTAAGTCTGGTCTTATGAGAATTTGGGGTCTGCATCCCACTGCTCTCCTGCTCCCTCAGGGGTTCTCTGTTGTGTTCCCTGTCAGGGCAGTCATTGGTTGTAGCCAGGCACCATCTAGTTCTTCTGGTCTCAGGATGATGTAGTCTCTGGTTCATGTGGCCCTTTCTGTCTCTTGGGCTCGTAATTACCTTGTGTCCTTGGTGTTCTTCATTCTTCTTTCATCCAGGTGGGATGAGACCAATTGATGCACCTTAGATGGCTGCTTGGTAGTGTTTAAGACCCCAGACGCCACTCTTCAAAGTGGGATGCAGAATGTTTTCTTAATAGATTTTATTATGCCAATTGACTTAGATGTCCCCTGAAACCATGGTCCCCAGCCCTCTGCCCCTGCTATGCTGGCCTTCGAAGCATTCAGTTTATTCAGGAAACTTCTTTGCTTTTGGTTTAGTCCAATTGTGCAGACCTCCCCTGTATTGTGTGCTGTCTTTCCCTTCACCTAAAGTACTTCTTATCTACTATCTAGTTAGTGAATGCCTCTCTCCCATCTTCCCTCCCTCCCCTCCTCATAACCGCAAAAGAATTTTTTCTTCTCAGTTTAAAGTATTTCTCAAGTTCTTATAATAGTGGTCTTATACAATATTTGTCCTTTTGTAACTGATTAATTTCACTCAGCATAATGCCTTCTAGGTTCCTCCATGTTATGAAATGTTTCACAGATTCCTCACTGTTCTTTATCGATGCATAGTATTCAATTGTGTGAATATACCGTAATTTATTTATTCATTCATCTGTTGATGGGCACTTTGGTTGCTTCCATCTTTCTGCTATCGTAAACAGTGCTGCAATAAACTTGGGTGTGCATATATCTGTTCGTGTAAAGGCTCTTATTTCTCTAGGATATATTCCAAGGAGCAGGATTGCTGGATCATATGTTAATTCTATTTCTAGCTTTTTAAGGAAGGGCCAAATCAATTTCCAAAGTGGTTGTACCATTTGACATTTCCACCAGCAGTGTATAAGTGTTCCAATCTCTCCACAGCTTCTCTGCCATTTATTATTTTGTGTTTTTTGGATTAATGCCACCAGAAAGGTGTTTACCTGTGTTTTACTGACTATGCAAAGGCATTCGACTGTGAGGATCATAACAAATTATGGATAACATTGCGAAGAATGGAAATTCCAGAACACTTAATTGTGCTCGTAAGGAACCTACACATAGATCAAGAAGCAGTCGTTTGAACAGAACAAGTGATGCTGCGTGATTTAAAGTCAAGAAAGGCGTGCATCAGGTTGTGTCTTTTCACCATACTTATTCACTCTGTATACTGAGCAAATAATCTGAGAAGCTGAACTATATGAAGAAGAAAACTGCATCAGAATTGGAGTAAGACTCATTAACAACCTGCATGATGCAGATGACACAACCTTGCTTGCCAAAAGTGAAGAGGGCTTGAAGCGCTTACTGATGAAGATCAAAGACCACAGCCTTCAGTATGGGTTACAAGTCAATATAAAGAAAACAAAAATCCTCACAACTGAACTAATAAGCAACATCATGACAAATGTAGAAAAGATTGACGTTGTCAAGGATTTCATTTTACTTGGTTGCACAATCAACACCCATGGAAGCAGCAGTCAAGAAATCAAATGATGCATTGCGTTGGGCAAATCAGCTGCAAAAAAAAAAAAAAAAACCCAAAACCAAACCCATTTCTATCCAGTTGATTCCAGCTCATAGACCTCTTTAAAGCGTTAAAAAGCAAAGATGTTACCTTGACGACTAAGGTGCACCTGACTCAAGGCATAGTGTTTTCTATTGCCTCATATGCATGTGAAAGCTGGACAATGTATAAAGAAGACTGAAGAATTGATGCCTTTGAAATATGCTGTTGATGAAGATTGAATATAACATGGACTGCCAAAAGAATGAACAAATCTGTTTTGGAAGAAGTACAGCCAGGGTGCTCCTTAGAGGCAAGGATGATGAGACTTTGTCTTACATACTTTGGACATGTTATTAGGTGTTTGGTAAAGTAGAAGGTAAGTGAAAAAGAGGAAGACCCTCAATGAGGTGGATTGGCACAGTGGCAGCAACAATGGGCTCAAGCATAACAAAGATTGTGAGAATGGAGTAGGACTGGGCAGTGTTTTGTTCTGTTGTATGTAGGGTCGCTATGAGTCGGAAGCGACTTGACGGCAACTAACAACATTAGGAGCCAGAGGAGCAAAACCGTGCTCGATGGGTGAAGTCAGGAAAGTCTTGCAAGATGAGAAGAGCATTCCAAGCCGAACAGATAGCATGTACAATGAGACAGAAGTAAAACAGTATGCTTAGTGTAAGGAAATTGCAAATAGAGGTTAGGACCAAACCCTTTCTGATGTAATTTAAAACACATTCTTCATTTTATTCACAATTGAAATAAAAACGACATGTTTTTACTCTCCTGTTTTTTATGGTAGTACTTTTTATAAGTCCTTTAGGTTCGTCTTTTTTCTAACTTCTTTTCAATGTCCCTCTTTGCGAATTGACCTTCAGATTTTCCCTTTTTCTTAAACTGGTTGACTCAAGACCATACACAATTTTAAGTATCAGTTAAATGTTGATCAAATGTAAGAAGACTTTATGTTCACATTATACTCATTTGTTTTAGGATAACAACCCTGCATCACACTGCTGACTTGTATTCTAGTGGCAGATATCAAAGTGTAAGCCTATTTGAAAATTAAAAAATCATTCAGGTTCTGCATTTGGAAATAGGTGACTGAGATGATTTCTGAGATTGTTACTAGCCCTCCAGTTCTGTGATTCTTTAATCTATTTTAGGATTTATATAGCATCAAAGTCAATAGAATTAACTATATTTATCTGTGGTAATCAAAGACATGGAACGTATAGATAACAAAATCCTCAGATATTCCTAGTCAATTTTAATCTATTTGCTCCTTTTCCAAACCTTTGAGAAGCAAAAGTGACAAATTTGATTTCATTTCTTTCCCTTGGTTTACACTACAAGATGGATGTATTAATGTGAAATAAAATGCCAAGGAAATGAAGACAGAGAAGTATAGTTACAGCGAAACAAATAGGCCGTCTACATATTGAATGCTGCTAATGAATACTCAGTAGTACATTCCTTCTGGGAGTCTAACCTTATTAGAGGCCTACTATGTGCTAAGACATAGGTTCATGATATCGTTGTATATCAAAATCATTTGGGGAGCTGGATGAAAATACAAACGACCCATCTTAAACAGATCTCGATAAAGTAAGTTTAGTAAGGGGCTTGGGCGTCTGTTGTATTATCAAGTTCCGTAGGCGATAAAGCTCTAATTCAAATCTTAGGAGTCCTTCCTGTTGGGCAAGTACAATGATCAGTAATAGCAGGATAAGTCTTCACAAAATTCCATAAGTTTTGGCTAATCACCACATGTATGGAATTAGGTTATGACAGAATTTCAATTATCTGATTTTACAACATCTGTTCCCAGACTTAATAACCAGACTAAGCCAGTGAATTGCATAGATTTTGTTTTGTTTTAATAAACTTACATCTAATTATTTTTAGGTCTATCATGGAATTTAACTTTTTAACTGTGTTCTGTAGAGATCTGTTATTACTTTCCAAGCCTTTCTTTCTCTTTATTTCCAAGTTTGTACTCTAACTTTTCTAAATAGGTTCTTCCTTATACAAGAAATCAAAAGGAGTAGGTGCAGGCTTCTCAGATATTTCCTGCTCTATAAAAAGGAAATGCAGTGCTATGCCTTCCCTAGGGATTATAATGGATTTTCAAATGGCGCCCAGCCATTGATCAACTGTTTCAAAGGTTTCAGCAGGGACAGAAGTCTGAGTGAAAAGAATCCTTGGTATTGATAAGTCACTTACGGGCAGCAAGGGGAGAATTGTGATTTTCAATTTGTATATTCCCATGATGTGTACTGAACATCTGTGCACTGAAGTGAATCAAATTGTACAAACTCAGCATGTCTTCCACCAGGCATAGGTAATCCTTCAGGATATACAATGGTGAAAAGTTTAAAACGGAATCCCAGAGCTACCCAAATAAAAAACAAACTGCCAATCTTCTTTCAAGTGGCAAATTGTACCTATGGCGATATATTTGAGTTTGGTTTACAAGGTAATTTTCCAATAAACAGTCTACATTTGCAAAAATATTAATGACATGTTTTTACTAATATGAAAGTCTAAAATTAAGAATAAAAATATTTAAAAAGGAAGCATGGTAACTGATGAACAAAGACTATGTTGTACTGTTTCACGACCTAAAGGTAAGAGTAGCCCAGCTAACTTACTCATTTGTGCTCATAAATTTATTCGTTCATTGTTTTCTTTTTTTTTTTTTTCAAGAAAACCCCATTGTTGTTGGGTCAAGTCCGACTCTTAGCAACCCTGTAGGATAGAGTATAACTGCCCCATAGGGTTTCCAAGGAGCACCTGGTGGATTCAAACTGCTGATCTTTTGGTTAGCAGCCATAGCTCTTAACCACTGCACCAACAGGGTTTCCTTTTTTCAAGAAACATTGACTAATTTTATACTAAAAGCTATAAACTGCATTATTTGAGATGGATCTCCCAGGTAGATAGGATTTCCCATAATTGAAGAGGGGATGACTTTCTTGGTAGGAAGACCATTATGCTATCATGTGCTACTGAATGCTCAGGAAAATAAATGAACCTGAGCCATTTAATGCTCAAACAGCACTGTGTGTTGAATGGATTTGCAAGAAATAAGGCTGTTTTTATAACTGAATAATACTCCATTGTATGAATGTACCAGCATTTGTTTATCCACACACCTATTGAAGGATGTCTTGGCTGCTTCTGGTTTTTGATGATTACGAATAAATCTGCTATAAAGGTTTCTGTGTGGACCTAAGTTTTCAAATCAGTTGGGTAAATATTTAGGAGTGTGGTTGCTAGATCATCTAGTAAGTCATGTTTAGTGTCATGGATTGAATTGTGTTCCCCTGAAATATCTGTTAACTTGGCTAGGTCATGATTCCCCTGTATGATTGTCCACCATTTTATATGATTTTCCTATATGGTGTAAATCCTATTACTATGATGTAATAAGATGGATTAGCAGCAGTCATATTGATGAGGTCTACAAGATTAGGTAGTGCCTTACGCCAATCTCTTCTGAGATATAAAAGAGAGACATGAGCAAAGAGACATGGGGAACCTCACACCACCAAGAAAGCAGAGCCAGGAGGACAGTGTGTCCTTTAGACCTGAGATTCCTGGGCTGAGTTGCTCTCAGACCAAGGGAAGCCTGATGACAAGGACCTTCCTCCAGAGCCAACAGAGAGAGAAAGGCTTCTCCTGGAGCCAGGCCCTGAATTCAAACTTCTAGCCTACTGTACAGAGAGAGAATAAACTTCTCTTCGTTAAAGCTGTCCACTTGTGGTATTTCTGTTATAGCAGCACTAGATGACCAAGACATTTAAGTTTGTAATCAATTGTCAAACTCTCTTCCAAAATGGTTGAAGTGTTTTGCCTTTCCACTAGCAATGAATGAGAGTAATTTTTGCTTCTTATCCTCACCAGCAATTGGTATTGTACTTTTATTTTAATTTGGTATCTCGTCTTAATTTGCATTTCCCTAATGACAAATGATGTTGAAAATCATTTCATATGCTTATTTTCTATTTACATATGTGCCTTGGTGAGGCGTATGTTCAGATATTTTACCCATTTTTTAATTGGGTTCTTTTGCCATTGTTGAGTGTTAAGGAATTAAAATATACTCCTACCAGGCAAGCTAAATCAATGGAAACAGAATAAACAGAATGGAAATAAGGAGAATGCTGAACCATTGTGAAAATGGGAACTAATATCATGAAACAATTTGTATAAAAGCTGTTAAATGGGAATCTAATTTGCTGTGTAAACTTTCACATAAAACACAATAAAATATTATTAAAAAAAATACATCCTCTTAGTTATCTAGTGCCACTATAACAGAAATACCACAAGCGTTTGGCTTTAGCAAAGTGAAATTTATTGTCTCAGAGTCTAGGAGGCTAGAAGTCCAAATTCAGGGCACCAGCTCTAGGGGAAGGCTTTCTCTCTTCATTAGCTCTGGAGGAAGGTCCTTGTCATCAATCTTCCCATGGACTAGGAGCTTCTCAGCACAGAACCCCTGAGTCCAAAGGACATACTCTGCTCCTGATACTACCTTCTTGGTGGTATGAGGTCCCCACATCTCTCTGCTCATTTCTCTCCTTTATATCTCAAAAGAGATGGACTTAAGACACAAACTAATGTTGTAGATTGAGTCCTGCATCATTAACATAGCTGTCTCTAATTCTGCCTCATTCATTAACATCATAAAGGTAGGATTTACAACACATAGCAAAATCACATCAGATGACAAAATGGTGGACAACAACACAATACTGGATATCACAGCCCAGCCAAGTTGACACACATTTTTGGGGGACACAATTCAATAATGAGAATGTTGAACCATTATACAATTATAACCAATGTCATGAAACAATTCATATAAAAATTGTTAATTGGGAAGCTAATTTGCTGTATAAGCTTTCATCTAAAAAAGAATAAAATATTATTAAAAAAATAGATATCCTCCTACCAATTAGCAGTAAAAACTCTACTGGTCACTGACATTCAAGGAAATTCTAAAAGAAGAACTATTGAATTATCAGTAATACCATAATATCATCATCTTTTAAGTCATTAAAGTTTCATTTGATATTTTCATTTTTTAACAGTGATGTTTTATTTTTGATTCAGTTAATTAAATTAATTGAATTATTTTAATTTGTATTTCTAATTTAATTATTATAGCAGCTAACATCTTAAGGCATGACAGAGCTTGCTACTGAAAAAGTGAACTGGTTTGGATGGGATTGGGATTCATATAAACTGCCACCAATGTGAATTATTTGGAGAAATGAAATAAATGTTATCTTTATTGGAAGCAACGTAATAATACCTACCAGGGTTATTGTGAAGATTACAAAGTAATAAACACAAAGCACTTAGGATAGTATCTGACATTATTATTGAATACTATTATTACTCAGTAAATATTAACTATTGCTGAGCATAAACTGTACTAACTTTCATTCTGTTTGCACAGCTCTTCTTTTTGGATACAGCTAATAGCAAAAAGGCCAAAAAAAATTTTTGTAGGCCATTTTCATCTGACTCTGGTCAATAACACCAAAAATATCTTGAGAAAACTTCTCTATTTTTAGAATCTAAAGTCTAAAACTGATGGAAGTTTCCTGAAACAGTCATGCTTTTTTAAGGAACAGGAACCCTTGTTATGAACATGGATTTAAGCAAAAGAATGACATATTTATTACAAAAGATGAAAGTGCAAACACTTCTAAATCCGATGTCCTTTCATAGCAGTTCTTCACTTCAATTTTATAGTGGTATGTTTCCTAAATTCCCAAGCCACTTAGTTAGTTATCAATACCTTCTTTGTTCTGCTGTGATGTAACCATGAAAACGAAAGCTTTTTCTCATGTACGTACTGGAATTAATAGCTGCATTTTCATGACTATTTAAATAGCTCCATCCTGGCTCTTTGCCATCACACCCTGTCAAATTTTAGTTAAACCCTCCTGTGTGAGAGATTATATATATACCACATATCACCAAACTCTTTGGGATGCTAGGTTCAATAAATAAGCTGAATCTTTGGCTATAAGGTTTTTTTTTTTTCCAAGTCTGACTCAATGATTCTGATACCACTACCAGCAGCAAAGGTAGGACAAAAACTTGGACATTAGAGCTCGTTTCTTTTCTCTCACTTCCTGCTTAGTAATCCAAGAGGAAAAAAAATGAGCAACAGTCTGGTTTCAGACCACAGCCTCTACTCTTGTCTAGAAGATCAGAGTGCTGGCCACTGGGAGGCACTGTATTACTTTTTGGTTTAAAACTCATTACTGTAGAGTCTATTCTGATTCATGTATTTGGAAACTGCTGAGGAAGCCCTGGACTATATTTGCTATCTTTGGTACTGAAAGTTGTGTTTATTAATGAATGAAAAACAAACAAACTAACAAAAAACACTTAACCTCCTACTTTCTACCTTCACCTTCATGGAACCCAAAAATTCATCCACGAATATCCAAACCTGCTTCCCTTCCTTGCAGGAGAAAGAAGGGAGCTATGAGAAGGAGAGGTAAGCACAGAAGATTGCATATGGAGGCCCGTTATTATCAGTTGTAGCACTGGGAATGGTACACACATTTGTTGGTGCTTCATAACATCTATGAGAGTGCTGAAGAACTTAGTGAGACTAGTGAGAAATGGTGATAAACATTAAAAAGAAGTCTGGAAATTGTGTGTAGTATTATAAGCTCAAGACTGATAGTTGCTGTTTTGTAGGTAATGGGGTGCTAAATATGGGTGCCTTCTGTTCATCATCTTGTTCAAAATGCAAAGGAAATAAAACCTTGAAAAGGAAAACAAAAATGAGCATGCCATATATTGGAAAACCAACCATATTTGTGACTAAAATAAAAATATACATTTGCATGTTCAGGGCAACCTTGTTACAATGTTACCATAAGAAAGTATTAGTTTAATTTCATACCCCATTTTTAAAACTTCGCATGCAATCTATTTTGATTTAAGGAGTTCTTAACTATAGAATGTGTAGTTCTTTCCTTATAGACCTACGTAGCCCACATCACATGTTCACTATTAAACCTTGAGCTGGGAGTTAGAACACATGAGAAAACTGCTGAATGTCCTCAATCACCACTTCCTTGCACTACGGGGAAAGAAAACCAGAAGAGAAGGTGGGTGGGAACAGATGCTAGTTAAGTAGAATTCCACTTGGGTTATTTTAAGATGTAAATCCTCTACAATCTGAATTTATGATTAATTTTCTATTCATGTGGTGTGATATTGTTATAGTTGAGAAACAAAAGTTTGGCCAACAAATGTTCAGAGTAAATGATATCTTCTTTTTGAGTATGCGGTTACTTAAATGGCTTTTGATAAATTGCCTAACTTTGCTGGGCCTCACTCTCCTTCATTTAAGATGGAGATGATCCCTGCTTTATCCCTGCCATTTTGTCATAAGAATTAAAAATACCTCCACTATATTCAAGGAAACGTTTTGTTTAAAGCCCTGGAAATAAAAAGTAATGGTCACATCTACCATAAAAAATAACAAGCTAATTAATTAGGACATGCAATCACATATTGAGAAAGACCATTTTCTTTTATCAGGATTGTTATGAGATTATAAGGGGTGATACAAAATAATGATAAAACTAAAAAAGTCAGTGAAGCTCAAATATAGAAGTAGAAATCCAAACAAGTTTTTGTAAAGGTAAAGGGGCAGGTTTTGTTGTTGTTAGGTGCTGTCCAGTTGGTTCTGACTCATAGAGACCCTATGTACAACAGAACGAAACACTGCCTGGTCCTGCGCCATCCTCACAATCATTGTTACATCTGAGCCCATTGTTGCAGCCACTGTGTCAGTCCATCTCGTTGAGGGTCTTCCTGTTTTTTGCTGACTATAACAAGCATGATGTCCTTCTCCAGGGACTGATCCCTCCTGATAACATGTTCAAAGTATGTGAGACGTAGTCTTGCCATCTTTGCAAGCGCAGGGTTTAGTATGTGCTAAGTGTGTAGAAAATAGGGAAAGGGACCTATTTAGTGGCTACATGATACAAAGCTTTTAAAAACCAAAATTATACAGTAGGGGGTAAGAAAGATTGGTGAGTCTATTCAAGATTTAAGTTACCAACAATATTCTTGAGAAATACATGCCCTGAATAGCAGAAATATGGCAGATGCGGCAGATGGGAAAGAGCGTAAGAATAAAAATCAGCTGAGAGGAACCATAATTATCTGGCTATGAGCTAATAAAGGGTCTGTCCTTGGTAGATGGCTTTGGAAATACAGGCACACTTGGATTAGGAGCCTCAAGAGGTTGTAGATATATCTCAACTGGGGTATTGACCGTATAGTGCACTATAATAGGAGGGATAGAGTCAGGAAAGACATCCAATTTGGGACTTTTAGATTATAAATCTGGGGCAGGAAACACAAATGAGAATGAATGAAAAGCATTTGGAAATATAACAGGTCGTTTGAGTATTTTTACATGTACTGAACTTGATGATAAAAAACCCATACAGCCTCTTTATAGGGAAAAGCAACACATTTCTGCACCTAGTGGTGTCAGTTCTTAATCGGGCACATTCAATAAAATATTTATTTTACAGTTACTTTGTATCAAGCACCATGTCAATCTCTGCACACAATATGAACATACCCAATTCATCCTTTTTGTCTTTCCTTAGGCTGTTTTCCTTGCCTGGAATGCCCTTTGTTTTGTATTCTCCTTTTCAAAGCACTAGAAATTGTTTTGTATATGGTGTGAATATTAGTCTACTATTCCAGGTGTACAAGAAGTATATTTTATTTCTATAATTTTACATCCAACAAGGTAGATGGAAATTTAAATCCAATGGATCATTTGAGTCCCACCTCCATAACCGGGATCATGTGCCAATTCTTGGATTTAATATAACAGTACAAGGCATAAGAGCAGGGGTGACGGTAGGAACCTACTTATTGCTCATCACTCTCTTGGTGACACTTGAGATGTCCATGTTCCTGTCAATGGCATGGCACCTTCGGGTTCAATGGCTCTCTTCTGCTTTCATTAGTTCCATGCTTCAAGCAAGGAATTTTTTTTTTTTTTTTTTTTTTGAGTCATGATCCTGCCTGCTGGAAGAACCTAGCAACCATTTCTTCCTAGGACTTGCCACCTCCTGGGAACCCTAAAATAAAATCCACTCGGGTTCTTTTTCTTCCAGAATGTCCAGGCCTCTTCCATATTGCCCCTGCTCAAGCATTTCTAATTTTCAACTAGTGAAGGAGGTTGCTATTAGGAGAGAGGTCTTGCTCTTCTTTCCCACATCTTCAAAATTGACCTGCTTCCATTTCTCCCCACAGGTATACCCAGAATACTCTCTTTAATGGTTTTAGGCTTAGGGAAACAAACTACAGTGGCATATCCTTTCCTCAGTCAATGAAGCCCAAGCCAACTAATAAAACAGGTGGTGACAAAGTAAAGGGGAAAATAAGGAGAAGAAAAACACCCTTCAGTTACCATATCTGTAAATAGCCAGACACATTTAATTGGTATCCTCTTAATGTGGGTAATAAATGTGTCAGGCTTGGTGCTGAGTGATGTACCTGCACAAACACACACAGGCACACACATAGAGAATATATTAGTGTAAGGCACATACTATTGCCCCCATTTTTTAAATGAGCGTACTGAAGCTCAGGATATCCAAGTAAGTTTCCCAATTAAACATCTATTCATTAGGGGAGCTACAGTTTTGAATCCTTGTTTTCAGAACTACAAAATCTGTCTCAAAAAATTAAAAGCCAGTAATACTTTATTTTTCTATACTAAGGATGTAATTTTTATATCAAATTACAATTCAATAACTTTTATCTGGAATTAGAAAAATATATCTTTTTGTCTTAGGAGTCTAATATGGAAGAGAATTCAACTAAAATTAACAAAAGTTAATTGTCCTTTGATAACCAAATAATTTCAGGAGCAAAAGCCTAAAAAAAATCATTTACAACTGAATCATATAATAAAACTAAACTTAATAATGAATATTAAATAGGTTACAGTTAGAAGCTTATTTTTATTCCAAGAATATTGGTTTACAGCTGGTAACAGAGAAGAGAGAATTACTAAACTTAGCAACACCGGCATATAAATAAAAACACAGTCCATAGACCAAAATAGACTCAAATAGGCAGCTCTGTATATATTTTTCTGATGTTGGAAATAACTACCATGTCATACATCAAGCTAAATTTTCCAATATATATTTTGGACAGTTGTGTTATGCCTGAGGTTCCACCACCCTTTGCATTTGCATGGGTTCTGTTCACTCACATTAGCTGAATGCTATTTAATTGTCAAGTCAATTTAAATGTGTAAAGAAATATATATAATGATCACAGGCATTTTTTTCCAAGATGAATGAAAGCTGTGCATTCTGCAAAGACAGACCAGACTCAGCAGAATTAAAGGAGCTTGAGCTCTATATTTAGCAAAAATTAATTTTCTCAAGATGACATAAAATATAAAACACTCCAAATTTTGTTTTATTGTGCTTTAAGTGAAAGTTTACAAATCAAGTCAGTCTCTCATACAAAAATTTATACACACCTGGCTATGTAACCCTAGCTGCTCTCACCCTAATGTGACAGCACACTCCTCCTCTCCACCCTACATTCCCTGTGTCCGTTCAACCAGCTCCTGTCTCCCTCTGCCTTCTCATCTCACCTCCAGACAGGAGCTGCCCACATAGTCTCATGTGTCTACTTGAGCCAAGAAACTCACTCCTCATCTGTTTCATCTTCTGTCTTATACTCCAGTCCAATCCCTGTTTGAAAAGTTGGCTTTGGGAATGGTTCCAGTCTTGGGCTAACAGAGGGTATGGGGGCCATGACCTCTGGAGTCCCTCCAGTCTCAGTCAGACCATTAAGTCTGGTCTCTTTATGAGAATTGGAGGTCTGCATCCCACTGTTCTGCTCCATCAGGGCTTCTCTGTTGTGTTCCCTGTCAGGGCACTCAACAGTGGTAGCCGGGCACCATCTAGTTCTTCTGGTCTCAGGCTGATGACATCTCTGGGTTATGTGGCCCTTTCTGTCTCTTGGGCTTATATTTACTTTGTGTCTTTGGTGTTCTTCATTCTCCTTTGTTCCAGGTGGGTTGACACCAACTGATGCATCTTAGATGGCCACTTGCTAACATTTAGGACCCCAGACACCACTTACCAAAGTGGGATGCAGAGTGTTTTCTTAATACGTTTTGTTATGCCAATTGATCTAGATGTCCCCTGAAACCATGGTCCCCAGACCTCCATCCCTGCTACTCTGGCCTTCGAAGCATTCTGTTGTATTCAGGAAACTTCTTTAATTTTGGTTTAGTCCAGTTGTGCTGACCTCCCCTATATTGTGTATTGTCTTTCCCTTCACCTAAAATAGTTCTTGTCTATTATATAATTAGTGAATACCCCTTACCCTCCTCCCCACCCTCGTAACCATCAAAGAATATTTTCTTCTGTGTTTAAACCTTTTCTTGAGCTCTTATAAGAGTGGTCTCATATAATATTCGTCTTTTCGTGACTAGTTTCACTCAGCATAAAGCCTTCCAGATTCTGCCATGTTATGAGATGTAAAACATTTCAAATTTTTGATGAATGACAGCTGTATACATTTTCTTTTATGTATTATAACTGATAATATTTGCTTTTTAAAAATTCTTAAATACAAATACTGCATATGCTCACAGATATCATAACTTTGTGATAAGAGTCAATTTGAGGGGGTTGAACTCTGAGAGAAAACTTTGCTTTATCTGGGACCCCAAAACATGAGATCCCCTCCCCCACTTTTTATAGCGCTATACAAAGTTAAATTATTTTAATGAAGATTTTTATATTTTAACAGATTCTAAAGTCTATTCAGGATTAAAGATTAAACTATGTCAAACAGTCCTCATTTTTTAGCATATTTTATTGTAATCAACAATATCAGAAAATTTAAACTTATTCAACCTCTACCTGATTAAGGCATAATATTTGCAAGTGAATAAGCATCAAGATGAGATTTTTGAAAAGGAAAAGAAATGTGGCAATTCAGTGATTTGGGACAATTTCTTGAACAATGAGGTGTGAAATGTACTGGAAAGTATCAATGTTAGTGGCATAATCGTCGGGAAAATATTATAGAATTCAAACGCTAGGTGAAAATACACTAGGCTCAGTTGGTTGTAATGGAATTCAAAGTTAAGTACCATGAGAATTTGGTGGCAGGACAACTCCCTAAAAATAAATTAATATCCTTCAAATGATATATATAGTGACCAAATTATTAAGTTAATCAAAATATCCCACAAGACAACTTATTTTTCCTTGAGTATTGACACATATTTCTTAAACAAAGACCATTGATAATAGTACTGGAAAAATCTAAAATAAAAACATTAAATTAACAAAAGAGAAAAACACACCAATCTTACAAACATGCACGGAAAGATTCTACATAAAATCGAGTTCAGTTCAACAGTGTACTAGCAGAATAATATATAGCAACCAAGTAGGATTTATTCTAAGGGTGCAAGGATAATTCAACAATGTGGAAGCTATAAATAATTAACAGTTTCAAGGAGAAAACCTGCATAAGGAATTTGAGAGATTTTTTAAAAAATGGGAAGTCAAAAATAGAAGGAAACTTTCTTAACTTGATAGTTACAGAAATCTAGAGAGACTGACATACTAAATGGTGAAAGCAAAACTACATAATATGACCACTATATTCAATATTATATTAGAGGTCCTAGCTAGTTCCATAAGAAAATTAAAAAAGAGATAATTACTAGAACTGGTGAGAGACACCTATAAGTAGATTTTTCTACCACAGAAAAGATAAAATTTGTTGTGATGCAGAAAGTAGTAAGAATGTTAGATTCCCTGAGAGAGGACACTATGCCTGTTGCTTGTGCTATCAAGAATGATCAGTAGAACTCCCAGACACATTTAGATCCCTCCGTCCCACTTCCTGTTTAGGAACCTGAGGGGAGGCAAATGTTCTCAAAGTTCCACCGGTTTTACAGTACAGTAGACTAAAAATAGCTATCTGGAGCTGCCTAGACAACTAGACCTGTTACAATCTGAGTCCCCAAAGGCCCCAGTGGAGAAGTGGGAGCAAGCAAGGATATTATCACATGGTTGAGAGTGAGCTGCACCTAGCAATAAAAGTCAGCAGTCCAGAGTATGACCTGATACCTAATGGAAGCGTGGTTGTCTCAGCAGATGTCATTGTGGAGAGGTGATGACAAAGGACCAGAGACCTCCCACTGGTGTCATGATGCTCTGCAAGCCCTTGGAACTTAAAGACATCTCTGAATCAATTGGTGAATGCATCAATCAATGAGTTTACCATGAATTGAAAAAATTCAGTTTTCCATTACAGAGAAAAATGAGGATACTTATAAGTTCACATACAAAAAAATAAAGAAAACTGTACTTTTTCTACATAACAAAGTTTATGACCTAAATTTTATAAATTGAAATTTTATGCATATTACCTGTTTCAGTCCCTATCTCTGTACTGATATTTGTATCTAGAGCATCCATCCAACTATATCTCTGTCTATACACACACAGGTATAAAAAATATATGAAAGGACACATAACAAATCATTAACTCTGTCCTAGCATAAAATCACCACAAAGTTATAGAAAACCAGAAAGGAAGGTTTTATTCAGCATATGTTCAAAGAGACAAAAGTAGGAAATGGACAAGTATGCTGCCAGAGCCAAGTCTGCCTGAATCCAAGAAATGATGCAGAATTATCAGCATATTTTAACATTACAAATAGCCTCATCTTTTTGCAGATTTGCTAAAAACTGCCAAATCACCATGATGCTACATTTTGAATTGTCTTTCTTAATAATTATAGGTACAGGTTTCAATAAGGACAGCTTGGAGGTTCTTCAATGGTCCAACAATCTTACTATTCAGTAAATGCTAAAAGAAAAAGATGAGTGGAAAACATGCAGGCTTTTTGTGTTCTATTTATGATTTATTTAAGTGAAAGTTTCCCTAAAAGATGTTTTCCAAGATTCTCCTAGCTATTGTCTTTATACCTCAGGGCCCAGTTGATGTGTCCTTGGGAGCCCTTGGGAGTCCAGCTTCAGCTAGGGGACATTCTTTATGTTCAAGAGCAGGGAATAAACGGCTCCAATATTATCTCCTAAATCAACTCTAAGGAGATATAAGAAATTAGTGAGGTAGACAGTGGGCAGAGGGCCTACTACTTTTTGCTCTATTTATTTTTATTATTTGGATATTTTATAATGTGAATGAATATTCATGTTTGACTTGTTTAAATGAAAAGAAATTAATTTAAAATAACCAATATCTCAAATGTATAACTATATAATAAACATTAGATCACGAGTTTAAGAGTAAGTAGATTTTATGATTAAAAAATAGTGAAAAGACAAAACACTTAAATTGGATATTTATTAGCCACTTTTGAAAATTGTAGGTTTTCCAAGTGCGCTTGACAATAATCATGATATCTCTTGCTGTAATGGATATAGAAGCTTTGAGAATGACCTTCATTTGTTTTGGCGGACAAAGCTCTATATCTTACCTTTAATTCAAAATGAGACATAAAGCAGTGCTTCTCAAACTTTAATGTTTGGGAATGGATTCTGTTAAAATGTAGATTCTGATTCAGTAGATCTGGAAGGAAGCCTAAGAGTCTACATTTCTAACAAGGTACCATATGATACCATTGCTGCTAAGGACTCCTAAAAAATATAAACAAAGTATGCAAAATATAAAAATTAAAACAAACTGACAGATTCATGTTTCCAAGTATCCTTGTAAATTAGATTTCCTATTTTCATCAGCATGTTTCCCCTAGTGCTGTAATATCTAAGCCACCATGAAAGTTGGTCTATTAAAGATGATTTGGCCCTCAGGGTGAGGGTCCTTCAGAGTCCCTTGGCCGCAAGCAAGTGAAGCAAGAAGGGCATCCTTTGCAAGGTGTTAAGGTAGCTCACCGAATTTAAGGAAAACCTCAGTCATCAACCATTGTGCTTGGAAATGCCAAGGTAGATCTCAGGATCTGGAAGGAAAGAATTGACAATGCCCTACTTGACCAAGATTAAAGATTTAAGAATTTCTTTTTTTTAAATGTGCTGTTATTTTTATGGAAAATGCATTAACTGTGTCTGGACATAGATTCAACATAAACTATTGCTAAGATCACAACACACGCATACATACATGAAGACCAAAGTATGTACTTATGCAACTAATTTGCATGTGTTATTAGTAACTGCAAAACCATCTGATAGCCAGAAACATCTATAAATAGCAATTAGAAACTTAATATAAACTCGTGCAGTAAGAAAAGAGAGATGTACTGAATGTTAAGCTAAGTAAAAAGAACATTTAATACATATAAGCACTGTGAATCAGAGGATTTTATCATTTCCTTTTCATTTTACTCTGTAATTACAATATCTGAATTTGAGAGATCAGTTCGGCTGCTAACCAAAAGGTCGGCCATTTGAATCCACCAGCTACTCCTTAGAAACCCTCTGGGGCAGTTCTACTCCGTGCAATAGGGTAGCTATGAGTTGGAATCAACTCAACAGTAATATATATATAATTTGTATAGGTTCAAAGAAAAGTCCAATTCTTCCTTAATGTGAAGTTTTTAAAGCAACAGTACATAAAAAAAAAAAAAAAAAACATTGCCGTCGAGTCAATTCTGACTCATAGCGACCCTATAGGACAGAGTAGAACTGCCCCATAGTGTTTCTAAGGTACATAAAGGATTCCTAAAACCCACTAAATTTTAACAGGTTCTCAATCTTTGCTTGGTAAAAAATACACATAAATAAACTATAAACAAACAAGACCCTTGCAAACCAAGTGGGTTTATTTAGGTCCAAGTGGGTTTATTTAGGTCCTCGGTGTTTTAATTACGCTAAGACCCAAAGTCATTATCAATTTGATTTAGATATTTTGAATAATTGGATGTGAAACAGTGGACTTTTGCATACGTCCTGGAAAATTAAAGATAGTAAAGGAGACATAATATTCAATGAGTACTATGGAAAGTGACCTAAAGTCACCTACATTGTTACATTTGTAGTTTAGACATCGTGTAAGCAATGCAATATAAAGAATATGCAGGGTGGTTGTGTTCTTCAAGGGTGCAGTTCATAGATTAAAAATCAATGGCATTGCAATTTTGCTGTTATCAGGGTCCATTTCTGATTACAATAATCAGGTAACAAAGTAAGCATTAATACTTACTTCAAAGTGAGACACTGTATCTGTTACATGGAACACAGAGAAATATGAGCCTCGATTTTCACCTTAACAAGTTTTAACTCGTGTGCACCTGTTTCTCATTACCCAGTAAAAGAATTATAGTAACGCTGAAGGACTGAAAGAAAGAAAAAAATCAACTTTACCACAAACTAAAGGGAAGGTTGCAATTGTCCAAGAGCTTTGCAAAACATCTCACAATTTTCATGGAGAAAGCATGTGTTGGAAACATTTCCATTCCTCAATGCAAATATGAAATGAGCTGTTAAAAGCATTGTGCTTGACAGCATTTCAAAGAATAAAAACATCCTGTCAACAGAAACAAGACAAGGATGCCCACTGCCACCACTCCTATCCAATATTGTACTGGAAGTCCTAGCCACAGCAATAAGGCAAGAGAAATAAAGGTATCCTAATTGGGAAAAAAAAAAAAAAAAAAAATTTTTTTTAGTTTTTTAATTGGAAAGGAAGTAGCAAAATTATCTCTATTCACAGATGGCATAATCCTATACATAGAAAATCCCAAAGATTCCACAAGAAAGCTGCTGGATGTAATGGAAGAATTCAGCAGCACCGCAGGGTAAAAGATCAAAACTCAAAAATCAGCTGGGTTCCTTTACACTAAAAAGGAGAAATCCAAAAAGGAAATCAAGAAAACAATACAGCACTCCAAAATATAAAATACCTAGGAATAAACCTAACCAGGGATGCAAAAGGCTTATACAATGAAAACTATAAAACATTACCACAGGAGATTAAAAGAGACCTACATAAATAGAAGGACATTCCGTGTTCATGGATTGGAAGACTTAATATTGTGCAAATGCCAATACTTCCCAAGGTGATATATAGATACAATGCAGTCCTGCTCAAAATTCTGACACCATTCTCTACTAAAATGAGAAAACTAATCGCTAACTTTATATGAAAAGGAAAGAGGTCTTGAATAGCCAAAGCAATACTGAAGAGGCCTCACATTCCCTGATCTCAAAACATACTATACAACTACAGTAATCAAAACAGCCTGGTACTTGTTCAGTGATAGACACATAGACAAATGGAATAGAATTGAGATCCGAGAAATAATTCATCCATCTGTGGGCAAATGATTTTCAACAAGTGGTCAAACTCCATTCAATGGGTGTCTTAGGCTGTGTTTTCTAGTGAAGCAAAACCAGTAAAGCATATATAAATATATATATAGAGAGAGAGATTTATATCAAGGAAATGGCTCACGCAGTTGCAGGAGCTGGAATATACCAGCCCGTGGGTCAGAATAGAGGATTCTCCTGATTAATATAGTGGCTGGGGCTGGCTAACTGAAGATCAGCAGGTTGGAGAGCAGGGCTGTTGCTCACAGGCTGTGAAGACCAATGAACCCCAAGATCAGCAGGCAAGACCACAGGTAAGCTGCTAGCTCAAGGCCCAGGAACCAGAGGTCAGACGAACAGGAGCCAGCTGCAGGATCCAGAACAAGCAAAAGCCCCAAGCCTTGCCAGAATGTCTGCTTATATTCGGATGCAGCCCACATGCCCAAGGAAACTCCATTTGAACTGATTGGCTACTGACAGCAGATCCTATCATGAGAGTGATACATATCAAATCTTAGCAGGAAACAATCACAACATTCTATGACTGCCAAAACACTCAGAATCCTGGTCCAGCTGACACACAATCTTAACCATCACAGTGGGGAAGAAACAGTCATTTTAACAAATGATGCTGGCAAAAGTGGATAGCCACTTTCAGAAAAATGAAACAGGATCCATACCTCGCACCAACACAAAAATAAACTTAAAACACATCAAAAACCTAAATGTAAAGCTAAAACTGTAAAGTTTTGGAAGAAAACATAGGGACAAAACTATGGGACCTAAATTTTTTTGTAAAGACAGATTAGCAAACACAACTATAGATGCATAAACAGCAAAAGACAAATTAGATAACTGGGACCTCATAAAAGTTAAATGGGTATGCTTATCAAAAGACTTCACCAAAAGAGTAAAAAGAGAGCTACAGACTGGGAAAAAATCTTTGGGAATAACATATCTGATAAGGGTCTAATTTCCAAAATATATATAAAACTGCAACAACTCAATAATAAAAAGACAAATAGCCCAATTAAAAAATGGGCAAAGAACATGAACAGACACTTCACCAAAAAGAACATTCAAACAGCCAACAAACACATGAAAAGATGCTTTCTGTCATTCGGCATTAAAAAAAAAGAGAGATGTAAATCAAAACTATTGTGAGATACCATCTCACCGCTTCTAAAATGTTACTAATTAAAAACAAACAAAAAAAAAAACAAATGTTGGTGAGGATGTGGGGAGATTGGAAATCTTATCCACTGCTAGTGGAAATGTAAAATGTTACAACTTCTATGGAATACAGTTTGGCAATTCCTCAAAAAATTAGAACTAGAGCTACCTTAGGATCCAGAAATTTTACCCCTTGGTATATTTGCTGGAAATCTAATAGAAGAGACTCAAGTAAACTTATGCACACCTATGTTCATCATAGCACTGTTCACAATATCCAAAAGACGGAAACAACCTAAGTGCCTCATCAACAGATGAATGAATAAGCAAAATGTGGTGCCTTCATACAATGGAGTACTACACAGCCATAAAGAAAGATAAGTTCCCAAAACATCTTGGAATAAGTCAATCACAAATGAATAAATACTGTATGATCTCACTTTTATGAAATGATAAGGACAGCTATACACATAGAGACCAATGTTCATTGTTGGTTACAGGGTGGGAGGGGGAGACAGGGGGATTGCTTTGCTAGATAGTGGTCACTTTTTTTTTATGGTAATGGGGAAGGTAGGACTGTACATTGAAGAACTGTACAGAGCTTAATTAAGGTAAGTGATACCACTAGGTTACACACACAAAAGATATTTTGGTAAATGCTATGTTACAGATAATTTGCAACAACTGCTGCCAAAATATGTATGTGTGTATATGTAGGTATGCATATATGTGTATATATATGTATATGTACATACATATATATAAAAAACATATGTGTATGTGTATATATATATAAAATAAAACAAATAAGGATCACAGAATCTGATACTGCTTAGATATAACCAATCACCTTACAGGATTAGTTTTCTTGGTTTGAAGACTTAGGGTCATAGCCTTGTGGAGCAACTTGGTCAACTGGCATAATATGGCTTATAAAGTTTATGTTCTCATCCTAGTCTGGTGAGTAGTGTCTGGGCTCTTAAAAGCTTGTGAAGGGCCATCTAAGATACAGCTATTGGTCCCTACTCGTCTGGAGCAAAAGAGAAAGAAGGAAACCCAAGATTCAGAGAAGGAACCAGCCTATAGGACTAACTGTCTTCATGAACCATGGCCTCCTCTACCCTGACACTAGAAGCACTAGATGGTGCCTGGATACCATGACCATAAGTTCTGATCAGGACCACAACAGATGGATCTAGATAGAAAGGGAGAAAATGTAAAACAGAACAACTTCAGATTCTCAAAAAATTTAGACTTGCTGGACTCACTGAGACAGGAGGAAACCCCGTGACTATTGCCCTGAGACATATTTTAAGCCTTGAGCCAAAACTATTCCCTCAAGTCACCTTTTAGCGAAATAGTAAGCTAGCTCATAAAGTAATGAATATAACCCTCGAGTACTGTGTTTTAAAAAAATCACCTATATGATTGCCATTGCTGTCAAGTCGATTCTGACTCATAGTGACCCTATAGGACAGAGTAGAACTGCCTCATAGGGTTTCCAAGGCTGTAATTTTTTCAGAAGGAGATGGCCACATCTTTCTCCCATGGAGTTTGAACTGTTGACATTTTGGTTAGCAGCCAAGCACTTAACCACTGTGCCACAGGGTTCTTTATATGAGGCCAAATTGTCAACAAATACTCTAAAGCAAAGATGAGAAGGTTAGGGGAATGTGAGACTAGGTTAATGGGAATGGAATGACTAGAAATGAAATAATGAGAATATTGATATAACATTAAGAATATAACCAGTGTCACTGAACAATATGTGTAGAAATTGTTGAACTGGGACATGTTTTCCTGCATACACCTCCACTAAAAATACAATAAAATAGTACTCAAAAGAATATCCCGTCAATGAGTATAAAATGTGTTTTAAAAAAAAAATTGCGCAGCACAAAAAATAAAAATAGAACCCATCGGCGAATGTACCATCCTGTCATTTTTTAGGGCTCTTTCCACAAATACATTCAATTATCTATGTCATCACCTTAAATTCCACTTAGTCATTTTTTTCCTTACATGCTATTGAACTCATAAAGAAACAGTTACATTAAAATAGTCTAAATTATCCTTTTGATCAGGTAGGTAAATTCAAATACTCTACCTCTTTTTTCTATGAATCTTAGTATAAATCTAATAAGCATCATTTATTGCATTCCTGTTATGCATCAGCCACTGTTAGCAGATGGACCTCATGTGTGCCGAGTAGAACTGCTCCATTAGGGTTTTCAAGGCTGTAACCCTTCAGAAGCACATCACAAGGCTTGTCTTCCAAGGCATCTCTGGGTGGGTTAGAACCACCAACCATTCAGGTATTAGTGCTTAACCAGTTGCTCCAACCCATTGCTAACAAGTCGATTCTGACCCTATAGGACAGAGTAGAACTGCCCCACAGGGTTTCCAAGGAGTGATTGGTGGATTTGAACTGCGGACCTTTTGGTTAGCAGCCAAACATTTAACCACTTGTGCCACCAGGGCCCCAAAGTGTGTAAGAGCCTGTTAAATGTTGTGAAGTGTTAGGAAAATTTATTGTATGTCACTGCCACATGAAGTGCTCTTAGGGCACTGGAAGTATTTATTGGTTTAAATTCCTTATGACTTAAGATCTTAGAGAAAAGAAAAGTCCTGCCTGTTTCAGGACACAAATTGTAATACAGAAGATTATACTATTCATTGAACACTGGAGCTTTCCTCGAAATCCTGGGGCTTTTCAGAAAGTCAGAGCAAGTGAACGTATGTGGTATCCTCAAGCGTTCATGGGGAGGAGCCGGGGCAGTGCGAGTTCGCAATGGCTTTTGAGTGTGAGCTTTGTAGTATTATATACTAACGTTAGATCAGCCTTCTTATGGAACCTACTTCTGTGCTTTATATGCAGAAATAGTGACAAATTACAACAGCATAAAAAGTGATGTTTCTAGATACCGTCTCCCAGCAGTTGCTATGTGACTCGGGCAGCCTCCAGGTGACGTCCGTGGACAGTTCTTATATCTCAAGCATCCCTCAAATGTCCAAGTGACACATAAAATAGACTAGGTATAGAGATTATGGTGACATAAACTTCAGCTGATTACTGATATTCAGGAACGTGGGCCCACTTTTGCCAGATCTTCCAATTTTTAAGAAAGGCAGAAATTGAATTGTTGGGTAAAATCTCCTAATTTTTAAATGTTAGAAACTAACTCAAATTAAAACAGAAGTAGGCTGAACAAAGTAGTTCTGTTCATGGGATTCATTTTGCAAATCCCAATTCATAATCTCCAAATCGGTCTTTTAAAGGTATAGTTGTATCATTCTCTATAACATAAAGTCCCATTATTTGATATTTATTGAAATCAGTATTTCTTCCAACTGAAATCAACCTTAAAGAGCATTTTTAAGAGGACACAGTTCAGCAGCTGTTTCCAGTTACTTGGAGAACTCTCTACTGTCAAAGGAATCCTTTCCTTCTGGCTCTGGTAGAAGTGCAGCAGCTTTTAGGTTCTACACAGAACTCATGCTGCTTTAAGGAGTGTCCCTTCACTCTCTCTCTCTGCAGCCAGATTAACTCTGTGTAGACATGGTTCAAATTTTGCCTATTACAGGAGAAGGTGCTTTGCTGGGAAGAGTTCAATTAAACACAAGATGGAAAGATTTTCAAGGGTACTTGGCTGTTTCTGTGGTGAAGAGTTACGCGTGTTTTCATAAGCTTCTATAACAAAGCTGGAGACTCCAGCAATTATGTAGCCCAAGTGTCTGTGCACAGTGGGATCTTCTTGCTAAATTTGGAATGGCACAGGACCAGGTTCTCTCTAAACCCCAGGATGCAAGGTGACCTCTCTTACAATAGAAATAATACCTCATGCTCTTGTTACAATGACTTTGTGAAGGAGGAAAAAGGAGACAAAGTATTTGAAATACACTGAATTGTAAAGATAAAAAACAATGATGTCAATCCAAAGTGTTAGTATCATACAATGGAATAATGTTAAAGAAATTCCCTATTCTTTGTTCCAACTCTAAGCTATCCGTTCTACCTTTGACTTAGTTTTCAAACTACATGCCACACACTTAACTTGTCATTCATGAGTCATCTTCGAAAGATTGAGGCAAGTTCCAGTGGACTTTTGATTAACATCTCTGTGTGGGTTTTCCCAGTAGGAGCTGGGAGAGGAGCAAAACAGAAATAGTCTCTTAAACCTGTGGTCACCTCTATTTATTTTCTAACTTCCACCTTGGAAGGCCTTGGCGGATTTTAATAGCATGCCCAATGAAGCCCTTTGAAGGGGGCTTGATGATGTAGTAATTGCAAAAAATGTTACTACCGTTGTTGACTTCTCAAAAATTAGGTCACTCTTCCAACATCTATTATACTTAATGTTTCTTTCTGAAGGTTAGGGTACCCCTTAATAAATTTTGGCAAAGTTCAGTTTTAATGTAGATTGACAATCCAAAATTGAAAATCTATGAGCAGACCTCCCCGCCTTTTAAAGGGAAGCTCAAATTGATTCGAAAGATAAATTTGAGTGTGCACATTTATTCAAATTTGTCTTAACCCTCAGCAAATACACAATCTTAATTTTATCTGAGTCTATGGAAGAAAAACATCTTTTCCTTTTAAGGATGAGGAGAATGAAATATCTGCCCAGAACAGAGTACCTAAAAGTAAACACTATTTTATCATCAGCAACACAGGGATTAGAAAATATTATTTTTAAGATGATTTTTCTAGCTTTTCAATTTCCCTTACCAACCTTTAATTTTCAGTTGATGCAGACAGAGCAGAAGGCTTGAAAGCAATCCCGTTATAATCCTTGTGTATGCATGTGTATATCTGTGTTTAAACCGAGAACACATGGTACTCAGATTTTAATTCCATTTTGGGAAAAAGACATCAGGTGCCAGGAAGATAACTACTAAACTTTGAGAGTTAGATATACAAATTATTAATAGATCACTGTTACTGTTTTGAATTCCAAAGTTAAAAAACTCAAAATCCTTACTGAGTAAAATTTCCTTTCAGCGTGTCTTAGATAAATAGGAATGAACCATTTTAAGTTCTATTATTGTTTGTGTGTCAGCCAGTTTATAACTCAAATCTGTTCTTTAAATCTTAACACAGGAGCTAAGGGGGCATGAAATGTAGAGTAGATTCTCCAAGGTACTTTCATAGGTCACACCAGAGTATCAATACTACTATCACTGGTTTGGATTCAGTATTTTTTTTTCTGACAGAGCTTTAATACAATCTATTGTTTTTATTACGCAGTAAAAGAAAATAATACAGTTTATAGAAGTATTAACTTACATTAGATAATGTGTACACAAACATATGGAAATATAACAGTATTTTTCCAAGTGTATTCATGGAGTACTAGTTCTATGAGGTGCTAAGCCAAAAATAAATAAATTGATAAACAAAAGAATTAAATAGAAATCACAATAAACATTACCACATTAAAGACTCTAGAAGTCTTGCAGTAAATCAATCTGTTGACCTTTCTCCACCAATTGCTTCACAAAGTACAGAACCACTTTGTGAGAATATGTGTTGTGTAACACAGATATAACAATCCAAGTTTAGGGAAAAACTGAACATTGAATAATTATGTGGTAGAAAAGATATAGATAAAATAGTGTTTTCTAAATTTTTTAAATAGAGGTAGAAGTTAAAAATAAACTTTTAAGGTTTTGCGGGGCTGGGGGAGAGGATTATCACTTTTTTGTACCTATGCACTTATTTGTCTGGAAAGTCACCAAAATAACTCATTAAAAAAGGGAGGGGGGAAGTAAGATTTTTTTTTTTTCTTCATAAGGAATTGAAATGCACAGAAAAGAGGGTAGGGGGTAGGAGGCATGAGCAAATGGGTTTCCAAGGTAAAACCATGTAAATGAAAAAAAAAAACTTTTTGATGAAGTATCATTTATCTACCTTGACTTTGTTGCTCATGTTTTTGGTGTCATGTCTAAAAACCAAGTCCCTGAAGCACTGCCTCTATGTTTTCTTCTAAGAGTTTTATGGTTTCAGTTCTCACATTTAGATCCTTGATTCATTTTGAGTTAATTTGTGTGTATGGTATGGGGTATGTGTCAGGTTTTAGTATTTTGCATGTAGAAATCCAGTCACCCCAACACCATTTATTAAAGAGACTCTTTTTTAACCATTGAGAGGACTTAGCACACTTGTCAAAAATCAGTTGACCATAATTATGCAGATTTTTTTTCTGGACTCTCACTTCTATTCCATTGGTTAATGTCTATCATTATACTACTACCAGGCTTTTTATTTTTTAATTCCTTTTTTTAAAAATTTGTTTTACTTTTTGTTGTTGTTGTTGAGAATATACACAGAACATTCACCAATTCAACAATCTCTACATGTACAATTCAATGAAATTGATTACATTCTTAAGTTGTATAACCATTCTTACCCCCCTTTTCCAAATTGTTGTATCCCCATCAACATAAACTCACTGCCCCTTAAGTTTCCTATCTAATCTTTCAAGTTTCTGTTGTCAGTTTGATCCCATATACCAAAAACTCCAAACCCATTGCCATCAAGTCACTTCCAACTCATAGCAACCCTCTAGGACAGAGTAGAACTGCCCCATAGGGTTTCCCAGGCTATATATCTTTCCTGAAAAAGACTACGACATCTTTCTCCCGTGGAGTGACTGATGGGTTCAAACTGCAAATTTTTTGGTTGTCAGCCAAGAATCTTAACCACTGCACCACCAGGGCTCCACTGATTCCATATACGGGCATACCTCATTTTATCGTGCTTCACTTTATTGTGCTTTGCAGATATTGTGTATTTTACAAATTGAAGTTTTGTGGCAACCGTGCATTAAACAAGTCTATCATTGCCATTTTTTTTTCAGCAGCATGTGCTCACATTTTGATAAATCTCACAATATTTCAAAGTTTTTCATGATTATTATATCCGTTATGGTGATCTGTCGTCACTGATCTTTGATGTTACCACTGTAACTATTTTGGGGTGCCATGAACCTTGCCCATACAAGATCACGAACTTAATCGATAAATGTTGTATGTGTTCTAACTGTTCCACTGACCAGCCTTTCCCCCGTCTCTCTCCCTCTTCTCAGTCCTTTCTATTCTCTTCTATTGAAATTAGGCTAATTAATAACCCTACAACAACCCCAAGGTATTCAAGTGAAAGGAAGATTCATGTGTCTCTCACTTTAAATTAAAAGCTAGAAATGATTAAGCTTAGTTCACAAGGCATGCCATAAGGCCAACATAAGCCAAAGTCTAGGCCGCTTGCACCAGTTAGCCAAGTTGTAAATGCAAAGAAAAAGTTCTTAAAGGTAATTAAAAGTGCTACTCCAGTGAACACACAAATGATAAGAAAGCAAAATAGCCTTATTGCTGATGTGGAGAAAGTTTAGCGGTCTGGATAGAAAATCAAACCAGCCACAACATTCTCTTAAGCCATAGGCTAATCCAGAGCAAGGCCCTAACTCTTTTGTGGAAGTGGAGAGAGGTGAGGAAGCTATAGAAGGAAAGTTTGAAGCTAGCAGAGGTTGGTTCACAAGATTTAAGGAAAAAAGCTGTCTCCATAACATAAAAGTGCGAGGTGAAGTAGCAAGTGCAGATGTAGAAGCTACAGCAAGTCATCCAGGACATCTGGCTAAGGTAATTGATGAAGGTGGTGACATTGAACAGCAGATTTTTAACATAGACAAAACAACCATATATTGGAAGAAGAGGCCATCTAGGACTTTCGTGGCTAGAGAGAAGTCAATACCTGGCTTCAAAGCTTCACAGGACAGGCTGACTCTCTTATTAGGGGCTAATGCAGATGGTGGCTTTAAGTTGAAGCCAATGCTCATTTACTATTCTGAAAATTCTAGACCCTTAAGAATTATGCTAAATCTACTCTGCTTGTGCTCTACACGTGGACAAGCCTGGATGACAGCACATCTGTTTAGAACATAGTTTACTGAATATTTTAAGCCCACTGTTGAAAACTACTGCTCAGACAAAAAAAAAAAAAAAAGATTCCTTTCAAAATATTACTGCTCATTGACAATTCACCTGGTCACCCAAGAGCTCTCTTGGAGATATACAAGGAGATTAACATTATTTTCATGCCTGATTTCATACCTGATATTTTCATGGTTTCTTCTGTTTTTAAACCATTCCATGAGTTCTTATAATAGTGGTCTCAGACAACATTTGTCCTTTTTGACTGGCTAATTTCGCTCGATGGCACTGGATTAATTTCACTCAGCGTAATGCCTTTCAGATTCATCGACGTTATGAGATGTTTCACTGATTCATCATTGTTCTTTATTGTTGCATAGTATTCCATTGTGAGAATATGCCATAATTTTTTTATCCATTCACCAGTTAATGGGCACCTAAGTTGTTTCCATCATTTTGCTTTCGTGAACAGTGCTGCAATGAACATGGGTGGCATTTGTCTATTCGTGTGAAGGCTCTTATTCCTGTAGGATATATTCCAAGGAGTGGGATCGCTAGATCATATGGTAGTTCTATTTCTAGCTTTTTAAGGAAGCACCAAATCGATTCCCAAAGTGGTTGTATCATTTTACGTTGCCACCAGCAGTGTATAAGTGTTCCAGTATCTCCGCAACCTCTCCAACATTTATTATTTCACGTCTTATGAAATAATGCTAGCCTTGTTGGGGTGAGATGGTGTCTCACTGCAGTTTTGATTTGTATTTCTCTGATAGCTAATGATTGTGAGCATTTCCTCATGTATCTGGTAGCTGCCTGATGTCTTCTTTGGTGAAGTACCTGTTCACATCCTTTGCCTTTTTTAAAACTGCGTTATTAGTCTTTTTGTTGTTGAGATTTTGCAGTATGTTGTAGATTTTAGAGATTAGATGCTGATTGAATTTGTCGGAGCCAAAAATTTCTTCCCAGTCTGTAGGTTGTCTTTTTACTCTTTTGGTGAAGTCTTTTGATGAGCGCGTTTGATTTTTAGGAGCTCCCACTTATCTAGTTTCTCTTCTGGTGTTTCTGCATTGTTAGTAATGTTTTGTATACTGTTTATGCCATGTACTAGGGCTCCTAGCATTGTCCCTATTTCTTCTTCCATGATCTTTATCATTTTAGATTTTTATATTTAGGTTTGTGATCCATTTTGAGTTAGTTTTTCTGCGTGGTGTGAGGTAGAGGTCTTGTTTCATTTTTTTGCAGATGGATATCCAGTTATGCCAGAATCATTTGTTAAAGAGGCTTTCTTTTCTCCATTTAACTGACTTTGGGACTTTGTCAAATATCAGCTGCTCATAGGTAGATGAATTTACATCTGGATTTTCAATCCTGTTCCATTGGTCTGTATATCTGTTGTTGTACCAGTACGAGGTTGTTTTGACTACTGTGGCAGTGTAATAGGTTCTAAAATCAGCTAGGGTGAGGCCTCCCACTTTGTTCTTCTCTTTCAGTAATGCTTTACTTATCTGAGACCTCTTCCCTTTCCATATGAAGTTGGTGATTTGTTTCCCCATCTCATTAAAAAATGCCATTGGAATTTGGATTGTGATTGCATTGTGATTGGATTGTGATTGCTTTGAACAGAATAGACGTTTTCACAGTGTTGATTCTTCCTGTGCATGGTGCGTTTTTCCACTCAGGTAAGTCTCTTTTGGTTTCTCGCAGTAATGTCTTGTAGTTTTCTTTGTGTAGGTCATTTACATCTCTGGCTAGATTTATTCCTAAGTATTTTAACTTCTTGGGGGCTATTGTAAATGGTATTGATTTGATGATTTCTTCTTCGAAGTTCTCTATGTTGGTGTAGAGGAATCCAACTGATTTTTGTATGTTTATCTTGTATCCTGATGCTTAGCAGAAATCTTCTATTAGTTCCAGTAGTTTTCTTGTAGATTCTTTGGGGTTTTTTTGTGTATAAAATCATATCATCTGCAAATAAAGATGTTTTTCTTCTTCCTTATCAATTTGGATGCCCTTTATTTCTTTATCTACCCTAATTGCTCTGGCTAGGACCTCCAGCACATTGTTGACTAAGAGTGGTGATAAAGGGCATCATTGTCTGGTTCCCATTCTCAAAGGCAATGCTTTCAAACTCTCTCCATTTAGGACGACGTTGACTGTTGGCTTCCTATAGATGCCCTTTATTATGTTGAGGAATTTCCCTTCTATTCGTATTTTGCTGAGTTTTTATCATGAATGGGTGTTGGACTTTGTCAAATGCCTTTTCTACATCAATTGATAAGATCATATGGTTCTTGTCTTTTGTTTTATTTATGTGATGGATTACATTGATTGTTTTTCTAATGTCAAACCATCCCTGCATACCAGGTATGAATCCTACTTGGTCATGGTGAATTTTTTTTTTTTTTTTTGGCTATGTTGTTGAATTCTATTGGCTAGAATTTTGTTGAGGATTTTTATGTCTAAGTTCATGAGGGATATTGGTCTGTAATTTTCTTTTTTGTGGTGTCTTTACCTGGTTTTGGTATCAGGGTCATGAGGGCTTCACAGAATGAGTTTGGGAATATTCATCTTTTCTAAGCTCTGAAATACTTTCAGTAGTAGCTGTGTTAACTCTTCTCTGAAAGTTTGGTAGAATTCTTCAGGGAAGATGTCAGGGGCAGGGCTTTTTTTTTGTTGGGAGTTTTTTAAATTACCTTTTCAATTTCTTCTTTTGTTATAGGTTTATTTCTGTTTGCATTAGTTTAGGTGGATAGTGTGTTTCTAGAAATTTGTCCATTTCTTCCAGGTTTTTAAATTTGATGGAGTACAATTTTTCATAGTATTCTGTCATGATTCTTTTAATTTCAGTTAGGTCTGTTGTGATATCACCCATCTCATGTCTTATTTGGATTATTTGCCTCCTCTCCTGTTTTTCTTTTCACAGTTTGGCCGGTGGTTTATCAATTTTGTTGATTTTTTCAAAGAACAACCTTTTGGTCTTTCTATTGTTTTTCTATTATCTATTTCATTCAGTTCTGCTCTAATTTTTATTATTTTCCTTCTTCTGGTGCCCGAGGGCTTCTTTTTTTTTTTTTAAATTAATTTTTATTAAGCTTCAAGTGAACATTTACCATTCCAATCAGTCTGTCACATGTAAGTTTACATACATCTTACTCCCTTCTCCCACTTGCTCTCCCCCTGTTGAGTCAGCCCTTTCAGTCTCTCGTTTTGTGCCAATTTTGCCGTCTTCCCTCTCTCTCTATCTTCCCATCCCCCCTCCAGTCAAGAATTGCCAACACACTCTCCAGTGTCCACCTAATTTAATTAGCTCACTCTTCATCAGCATCTCTCTCCCCTCCGCTGACCAGTCGAGGGCTTCTTTTGATGCTCTCTTTCTATTTGTTCGAGTTGTAGGGTAAATGTTTTGGTTTTGGCCCTTTCTTTCTTTTTTTTGGATGTGTGCATTTATTGCTATAAATTGACCTTTGAGCAGTGCTTTTGCTGTGTCCCAAAGGTTCTAGTAGGATGTGTTTTCATTCTCATTTAACTCTGTGGATTTCTTTATTCTGTCCTTAATTTCTTCTATAACCCGGTAGTTTTTGGGTAAGGTGTTGTGCACTTTCCATGGGTTTGATTTTTTTTTTTTTTTCCTACCTTTTTCTGTTGCTGATTTCTACTTTTATGACTTTCTGGTCAGAAAAGATGCTTTGTAATATTTTGATGTTTTGGATTCTGTTAAGACTTGCTTTATGACCCAATATGTGGTCTTTTCTGAAGAATGTTCCATGTGCATTGGAAAAGAAACTATACTTGTCTGCTGTTGGGTGCAGTGTTCTGTATGTGTCTATGAGGTCAGGTTGGTTGATTGTGGCATTTAGGTCTTGCATGTCTTTATTGAGCATCTTTCTGGGTGTTCTATCTTTTTCTGAAAGTGGTGTGTTGAAGTCTCTTACTATTATTGTGGAGCTGTCTATCTCTCTTTTTAATGCTGTTAGAGTTTGTTTTATGTATTTTGGAGCTGTGTCATTGGGTACATAAATATTTATTATGGTTATATCTTCCTGGTGTATTGACACTTTAATTATTATATAGTGTCCTTTTTTCCTTATCCTTTGTGGTGGATTTTACTTTAAAGTCTATTTTGTCAGCAATTAGTACTGCCACTCTTGCTTTTTTTTTTGATTGTTGTTTGCTTTATATATTTTTTCCATTCTTTGAGTTTTAGTTTGTGTCTTTAAGTCTAAGGTATGTCTCTTGTAGGCAGCATATAGACAGATTGTGCTTTTTTATCTATTCTACCACTCTCTCTCTGTCTCTTTATTGGTGTATTTAGTCCATTTACACTTAGCATAATTATTGATAGGTGTGAGTTTAGTGCTGTCATTTTGATGTATTTTTTTTTGTGTGTTGTTGAAAATTCCTTTGTTCCACTTAATTTTTTGTACTGAGTCATTTTTCTTTATGTATTTTCTTTTCTTCTTTTTCATTATTGGTGATTTTGTATTTGCTGAGCCTTTGTTTTCTTGTTTTTTATTTTGATGTGTAGGATTGTTAGTTTCCTTTATGGTTACCTTAATATTTACCCCTATTTTTCTAAGTTTGAACCAATCTTTTATTTCTTTATATCACCTTGACTTCCTCTCCATATGAAAGATCTATAACTACCTTTTTTAGTCCCTCTTTTTTGTTTTAATGTTATCTTCTACATACTGATGTCTCTGTTTCCCCATTTTCAGAGTTTTAGCTTTGATTTATTTCTTGTGACTTTCCTATCTGGGTTTACATCTGGTTGCTCTGTCCTGCATTCTAGTCTTGGGTTGTTATCTGATGTTATTGATTTTCTAACCAAAGGACTCCCTCTAGTATTTCTTGTAATTTTGGTTTTGTTTTTGCAAATTTCCTAAACTTTTGTTTATCTGGAAATGCCCTAATTTTGCCATCATATTTGAGAGGCAGCTTAGCTGGATATATAACTCTTGGCTGGCAATGTTTTTCCTTCAAGGCTGTATATATGTGATCCCATTGCCTTCTTGCCTTCATGGTTTCTGCTGAGTAATCTGTGCTTAGTCTTACTGACTCACCTTTGTAGATGACTTTTCATTTAAGTCTAGCTGCTCTTAAAGTTCTCCTTTTTTTTTGGTTTTGGCAAGTTTGATTATAACATGTCTTTGTGACTTTCTTTAGGGATGTACCTTGCATGGAGTTCGATGAGCATCTTGGATAGATATCTTTACATCTTTCACAATATCAGGGAAGTTTTCTGCCAACAAGTCTTCAATAATTCTCTCTGTATTTTCTGTTATCCCTCCCCATTCTGGTATTCCAATCACTCATAGGTTATTCCTCTTGATAAAAAAAAAAGTCCCACATAATTCTTAGGGTTTCTTCATTTTTTAAAAAATTCTTTTATCTGATTTTTCCTCATATATGTTGATGTCAAGTGATTTACCTTAAATCTCACTAATTCTGATTTTCATTGCCTCAATTCTTCTTCTATGACTGCCTATTGAGTTGTCTAATTCTGAAATTTTATTGTTAATCTTCTGGATTTCTGTTTGTTGTCTCTCTGTGGATTCTTGCAGCCTTTTAAATTTGTCATTTTACTCTTCTGTAATCTTTTCAAGTTCCTCTATTGCTTAGTCTGTGTGTTCCTTGGCTTGGTCTGCATTTGGCCTGATCTCCTTCCTGATCTCTTGAAAAGTTCTGTATATTAATCTTTTGTATTCTACCTCTGGTAATTTCAAGAAGTTATCTTCCTCCAGAAAATTTCTGATTCTTTGTTTTGGGAGCTTGCTTCAGCTATCATGTTCTGCTTCTTTATGCAATTTGATACTGACTGTTGACTCTGAGCCATCAATAAGTCATTATATTTATTTATTTTGTTTATTTCCTTTGTCCTAGCTTCTTGTCTTATTTTATTTTATATGCCCAGATAGGCTGCTTGTGTGAGCTAGTTTGATAATTGACACCTTTGACACTCTAACATCCTTTCACCAGCTGGTTAGATTTTTTATGAGGTGTGTAAGCCCAGGAGTCCATTTATTTTTCTTGTATGGATTCAGCTCAGGTGTTCAGATAGTTGGTCACCAAGTGTGTGATAAAAAAAAAAAAAGTGTGTGATGCAGGCTCTTATTTACAATCTTAGACAGGCAGGGGTGATTGGAGTTGGCACAGGTATCTGGCTGCAGTAGGGGGTCACATGCTGAGCAAGGCTGGGGGCTGACAACTGCTCCAGAGTATTTGGGAGGAAAGCATGTCCCTGTTCCCTAGGGTGCATAGGTGGGTAGGTCTCGCAGCTGGACTATGGACACTCAATGCTGTTGGCTGTAAGGAGTGGGAGGCACCACTTATTCTTGTACCCCGTCACTGGTGGCTAGGTGGAGTAGGTGGAGCCACCAGTCCTCAGGCCCCTGATGTGGGTAGCCGAGGACTTGCCTAATGGGTGGCGTGATGTCAAATGTCACAAACTTGCCACTCCACCATATAGCTGATACAGTGAAGTTACGCTTCAGGTATTTACTCTGTTGTACTGTGCTAATGAGGGTCTACACTGTTGAAATGGGCCACACAGGTCTATGCAGGGGTAAAAGGCATTCAAAGTCCATGGACCCCTTATGCCTGTGCCTAGGCAAAGGAGCTGTGCACGCCCTGAGTTCCTGGCTTAGGGGAGCTGGCAAATTATTTTTTTTCCTGTTTGTTAATTTGTTCCCTCTCCCAAGCTGGGAGAATGTCTCAGAACGCATGACAGGTCCTACTTCTGGCTCAGGGGAAGTGGCAATCACTGAAGGCTGGAGACGCGGTGCAGAGCAGGTAGGGACCTGGAAAATGGGAGAGAAGTTCTTTCCAAACCGGTTGTTTTTTGATCCACGCGATAGGTTAAATGCATGTACTTATCTTTTGCCGATTGAGGGCCCCTTTTTGCTGGTTTTGGAGGGTTGAGCAGACTCTCCACTGTTTGATCTCTCCCGATGTGGAAAACGCATCCTAAATGCCACTACTTGCTTCACCGCAGATGCCAGCTGATCCAGCCCACAGGGTGCCAGTTCCTGCTGGGTCAGGTCTGGCAACTCCTCATTGCTCCTGAACCATCTCACCCTCCCCCTGCCACTCAGTCTGATTCCTCAACTTTGCCTTTGATATTCAGGGCTCCTTGATTGTCATATATAATTGATTCATTTTTTTTTTTTTTTGGAGTCTTTGTTGTAATAGGGAAGCATCTAAGTACTCTGCCGTCTTGGCCCCACTCCATCTTAACAATATCAAGTCTTTTATTCATGAGCACGAAATGCCCTTCCATTTATTTAGGTCTTTCTTTTAGTAATGATTTATAGTTTTTAGTGCACACATCTTTCACTTCTTTGGTCAAATTTATTCCTAAATATTTTATACTTTTAGGTGCTAATTTAAACGGAATTGTTCGCTTTATTTCTTTTTCAGAATGCCAATTGCTGGTGTATAGAAACTTGATTAATTTCTGTGTGTGTAGACCTCATATCCTGCCATTTTGCTGAATTTGTTTATTAGCTCTAATAGCTTTCTTGTGGATTCCTCGGGATTTTCTATAGATAGGATCATATCATCAGCAAAATGGAATTGTATTACTTGTTCCCTCCAGATTTGGATACCATTTATTTCTTTTTCTGGTCTAGTTGCTTTGGCTAGGACTTCCAGTAAAATAACAAATAGCAGTGGTAAGGGCTGGCATCCTTGCCTTATTCTTATCTTACAGGAAAAGCTGTCAGTCTTTGCCCACTGGGTATGATGTTAGCTGTGGGATTTTCCATAAATATTCTTTACTAGATTGAGGAGTTTCCTTTGTATTCTCAGCTTGTTGAACATTTTTATCATAAAAGAATGTTGGATTTTATCAGATGCCTTCTCTGCATTCACTGAGATGATCATATATTTTTTTTCTTTATTCTACTAGTGCGGTGTATTACACAGATTGATTTTCTATTGTTGAACCACCCTACCCTTGCATCCCTTCATCAAAATTAAAAGCTTTTGTTCATCAAAGAACTATACCAACAAAGTGAGGAGAAAACCTGAAGATTGGGAAAAATTTGGGGGATCGATATGTCTGATAATGGTTTAATATCCACAATAAACAAACAAAAAAAAAAAAAAACTACAACTTAACAACAAAAAGACAAACAACCCAATTAAAAAATGGGCAAAGGACTTGAATACACATTTCACCAAAAAGAAATACAAATGGACAACAAACACAGGAAAAAATGTTCAGCGTCATTAGTCATTAGGAAAAAGCAAATCAAAACCACAATGAGTTACCCACCACCATCACTAAGATGGTTATGACTAAAAGAAGAGAAAAATAACAGGTGTTGACAAAGATGTCAAGAAACTAGAACCCTCATACATTGCTGGTGGGACTGTAAAATAGTACAGCAACTGTGGAAAATAGTTTGAAGGTTCCTTAAAAAGTTAGAATCACTATATGATCCAGAAATTTCACTCCTAGGGATATACTCAAAAGAATTGAAAGCAGAAATACATATACACACACAAAAATACATTTATACCAATGTTCACTGTGGCACTATTCACAGTAAGCAAAAGATGGAAAGGACTAATTGTCCACCAACAGATGAATGTATAAACAAAATGTGCTACAATATACAATGGAATATCGCCTGTCATACAGAAAACTGAAGCCCTGATACATGCTACAACATGGAGGAAATTTGAAAACATGCTAAGTGAAATAAGTCAGTCAGAAAGGTCAAATATTGCATGACCTGTTGTTCTTTGTTGTTAGGTGCTGTTGAGTCGATTCTGATTCATAGTGACCCGATACACAACAGAACGAAACACCGCCCTGTCCTACACCATCCTCACAATTGTTGCTATGTTTGTGCCCACTGTTTCAGCCACTGTGTCAGTCCACCCCTTTGAGGGTCTACCTCTTTTTCACTGGCCCTGTACTTTACCAAGCATGATATCCTTCTCCAGTGACTGATCCCTCCTGATAACATGTCCAAAGTATGTGAGACGTAGTCTCACCATCCTTACTTCTAAGGAGCATTCTGGCTGTCATTCTTCCAAGACAGACTTGTTTGTTCTTTTGGCAGCCCACGGTATATTCAATATTCTTCGCCAACACCACAATTCAAAGGCGTCAATTCTTCAGTCTTCCTCATTCATCGTCCAGCTTTCATGTGCATATGAGAAGATTGAAGACACCATGGCTTGTGTCAGGTGCACCGTAGTCCTCAAGGTGACATCTTTGCTTTTCAACACTTTAAACATGTCTTTTGCAGTGGATTTGCCCAATGCAATGTGTCTTTTGATTTCTTGACTGCTGCTTCCATGGTGTTGATTGTGGATCCAAGTAACATTAAATACTTGACAACTTCAATCTTTTCTCCGTACATCATGATGTTGATTGGTCCAGTTGTGAGGGTTTTTGTCTTCTTTATGTTGAGGTGTAATCCATACTGAAGGCTGTGATCTTTGATCTTCATCAGTAAGTGCTTCAAGCCCTCTTCACTTTCAGCAAGCAGTGTTGCGTCATCTGCATAATGCAGGCTGTTAATGAGTCTTCCTCCAATCCTGTTGTCCCATTCTTCTTCACATAGCCCAGCTTCTCGGATTATTTGCTCAGCATACTGATTGGACACAACCATGACGCACACTTTTCCTGACTTTAATCCATGCTATATTCCCTTTGTGTTGTTCAAATGACGGCCTCTTGATCTGTGTACAGATTCCTCATGATCATAATTAAGTGTTCCAGAATTCCCATTCTCTGCAATGTAATTCACAATTTGTTATAACCCACACAGTCGAATGCCTTAGCATAGTCAATAAAACACAGGTTTTATCTGCATTCAGCCAGGATCCATCTGACATCAGCAATGATATCCCTGATTCCAAGTCCTCTTCTAATTCCAGCTTGAACTTCTGGCAGTTCCCTGTTGATACACTGCTGCTGCCGCTTTTGAATGCTCTTCAGCAAAATTTTGCTTGCATGTGACATGAATGATATTGTTCGATAATTTCCACATTTGGTTGGATCACCTTTCTTTTGAATAGGCATAAACATCAGTTTCTTCCAGTGGGCTGGCCAGGTAGCTGTCTTCCAAATTTCTTGGCATAGACAGGTGAGCACTTCCAGCGTTGCATCCAATTGTTGAAACAACTCAATTGGTATTCCTGAAATCTCTAGAATAGGCAAATGTATAGAGATCAAAGTTTATTAGTAGTAACAAGTGTTGTGGGGGAGAGGAAAAGAAGGAATCGTTGCTTAGGGGGCACTGAGCTTTTAAATGTGGAAGAAAAATTTGCAAACATACTGATAATAGTTACACAACATGATCAATGTAATTAATGTCACTGAATTGTACATATAAAGAACATTAAAATATAAAACATTTTATTTTATATATATCACAATAAAAATACTTTTTGAGATGTAAAAAGATAAAATTACTATATTTAAAATTCTCAAGAGGAGAGGTTGAAAAAATCAGATAGAGAATATAAGTGAAAACTAGGAAAGTGTAAGGAGGTGGTGCTTAGAAGTAAGAGATGGAGTGATACAGCAAGAGGTAGAGGTCTATAGAGAGTGAGCAATCTCTATGGTTCTAAAATGTGTGTAGACTACCATGGTTACAGGCTGTGAAACTGTTGAGCTATGACCCTGAGGGGAAAACTTACTATCAGAAGGCTTGGAAATGGTGATTAGCCAGTTAAGCTTTGTCAGCAGCTATTTAGTTGCTCTTTGTCCTTAGTTTTATGAATGAAGCCCACTCAAAAAGATCAGTAGGAGAAAAAGTATTCTTTGTGTTTTCTAGGCAGTAGCCAGAGAACACAGAGCCCTGGTGCACATTGGTTAAGTGCTTGGCTACTAATCAAAAGGTTGGCAGTTTGAATCCACCAGGTGCCCCTTGGAAAACTTTATGGGGCAGTTCTACTCTGTCCTATATGGTCACTATGAGTAGGAATTGACATGACAGCAATGGGTTTGGTTTTGGTTTTTAGCCATAGAACACTGAAATCAGGTTAAAGACAAGAGTCTTATTTTGAGAAAATTAGAGAATGAAGAATAAAATGGGAAGGAAAGAATATTGAAAAGTAGAAGGAGGCAAGAATGAATGTCTACTGAGAAACGGGACTAGGTTGGAGGAATGAGTTTTGAGAAGAGGCCTACTGTATTTATATTTATGTCTCTCACTGCTCCCCAGGTCAAACCAATTGCACCTCATTGGTAAAGCAGTTTGACAGTATTTGAAATTCAGATAGCAGTGCTTATTAGCTTTGAGATCTTGAGGCAAATTTCCTAATTTTTGGTGCCTCCATTTTCTCAACTTATAAATGAAGATATTAATATTTTCCAATGAGGTCAGTCTCCTTGCTTTAAATTCTGTTTAATCATCTCCACTCCCCTTGCCATAAAATCCTTTTCTCATCTGTCCTTGAGTTAATATTTTATCAATGCCATTATAACGGAGCTCACATCCCACCTTTCCCAAACACAGAAATCTTTTCTCTTTTCTTACATCTTGTATGTGTACCACACAAGTTAGTACTGATTGCATGTATTTCTTAATATTCTTGAGTTGTCTCATTGGTGTAAATCTCCTTTTTCTGAACAGTCTGCAAATACTTTATAGTTAGGTTGAATATTGTCTGCTCTCACTTTTATAGTATAGATGAGGAGTGAAAATAGCAGAGAAAATTCTCAAACAACAGTTTCCTATTAAGGGTGATCTAGACTGAAATATATGAACTTTCTGCCTCGTCTTCTGTTTACTGGTATTCACTTAGCTTAAAAAATATATTTATACAACTGAGACTACTTGCATTTGTGATAACTCAACTAAGCCATTAATTGAATATACTTTTACCTCTTTGTAAACAAATCTGAAATATGGAGGCAAGAGCTTGGATTCCCCTGCATCTGATTAAAAAAAAAATAACAAAGAAAATGTGTTGTCTGAGAACATGACTAACAAATCTATTTTCAATCTGTGTGTCTGCAGGTATAGTTTTATAATACAGCTATTACTTTACTCAACCAATCTTAGAGAATTTCTAGTTTCTACTGCTTCTATAGGAGTCCTGGTGGTGCAATGGATGAGTGCTCAGCTGCTAACCGAAAGGCCAGCCATTCAAACCCACCACCTGCTCCACAGGAGAAAAGACCTGGTGATCTGCTTTCATAAAGGTTACATCTTTGGAAATACCATTCTACTCTGTCCTATAGGGTCGCTATGAGTTGGAATTGACTCGATGGCACATAACAACATACACATTATTATTAGGAAGATGGCTTACTCTTACTCATGACAACTTATTTCATTCCACTCTTCCCATCATTTTGAAAATGATTTTTAGTAAATATTTCATTGAAATGGTGATAATTACTAGAAATCTTCTACACGGCTGAACTTTTGCAAAGGAAACTTAGAAGAGACCACTGTCTTGTTGAGGATTTACAAATGTTACTCTTTAGTCAATGTGTATAGAGTAACAATAAGGACTGCAAAACATCCTGGTGGTGAAGTAGTTAAAAGCTTGGCTGTTAACCAAAAGGTTCGCAGTTTGATTCCACCAGCTGCTCCTTGGAAATCCTGTGGGGCAGTTCTACTTGTCCTGTAGGGTTGCTATGAGTTGTAATTGACTCAATCAATGGCAATGGGTTTGGTTTGGTTTTATACATACAATATTTTAATACTAACCAAGAAAAGGAATCTAGCTAAATACTGCTGTCTGATATATTAGGTTGTAAGCCTGGGGCTTGCTTTCTTTTTATTAAAAATATTTGCAAGTAATGAGAGGCACTAATTGTATACTAACACAAAATGAGTTATCCAAAATGTACCTCAAATAATTCATTGTGGTGGTCAGACTAGAATTTTGAGGAATATTAAAGCACCCCAGAGTCTAAATCAGAGAAGCCAGTAAGACGAAATTTATTATATGGAAAAATAAGTTCAGGAAAAGAGAACTATTGCTTATTGTTCATGAACATGAATATTTGGATGATGAACCTGGGATTATAATCTGTATTATCTAATCTTTACTTACATTAATTCTTTGGCTAACATTGAAAAAAACAATGTGGTCTTCAATTTCTGGAAATATGGATGAGTTAGAAAGCCTGAAAAACATCCTGTCTAAAAAATAAGCAGGAAAAAAAAGTCTTCACTGAGAATTTATGGCCAGAGGTGTCTTCATAGATTTTGGGCCTTAATTTATTCTACTTTATGTCCTAGGAAAACACAAGCTGAGAGATTAGTATGGTCCTAAATGTTTGGCAATATCAAACACAAATACTTTTCAGAAGGATGTACCTCAACCTAGTTTTTTTTTAAGGCATTCAGTAAAGCATACGAGCTCATAATCTATCGTTATCCAACACATTAAAAAACAAGTCACCATGAATAAGGGTCAGGAGAAACAATCATCAGCAGAATTAGACCTGTAAAGTGTCTTAGGATTCTCTAGAGATTCAGAACTAGTAAAAAAAATAAAATTATATATATATATATATATATATATATATATATATATATATATATATCTTGACACATACATATGTGCGTATATATATATACATACGTATATACATACAGGGAAACCCCGGTGGCGTAGTGGTTAAGTGCTGCTAACCAAAAAGTTGGGAGTTTGAATTCACCAGACACTCCTTGGAAACTCTATGGGCAGTTCTACTCTGTCCTATAGGGTTGCCATAAGTCAGATTTGACTCAACTGCAGTGGGTATATACATACACACACACACACACACACACACACACACAGACATACACACACCCAAATATACAATATATATATAAACAAATATATATATTATATATATATAATCATACAGAGAGAGAGAGAGAAAGATTGATTTCTTTTGAGGAATTGGCTCACAAGATTGGGCTGGGATGTCCAAAATCCATAGGCAAATCCAAACCATAGGTGATAGGCTGGAAATTCCATTAGTCTTAGGTCCCAAATCAGTAGGTCTAGTGGTGGGAAAGAAAGAAGAAATCTGGAAGAATATCTACTCATAGTCTAGAGACATAATCCTCCCTTGGGAAAACCTTCAATGGAGCAGTGGTTAAGAGCTTTGGCTGCTAGCCAAAAAGTTGACAGTTCAAATCCATCAGCTCCTTGGATTTGATCCATCTGACATGAGCAATGATATCTCTTGTTCCACATCCTCTTGTAAATTTGGCTGGAATTTCTGGCTGGAAGATCCCTGTTGATGTACTCCTGCAACTGCTTTTGAATGATCTTCAGTAAAATTTCACTTGGGTGTGATATTAATGATATTGTTCAATAATTTCTGCATTCTGTTGGATCACCTTTCTTTGGAGTGGCACAAATATGGATCTCTTCCAGTGGGTCGGCCTGGTAGCTGTCTTTCAAATTTCTTGGCATAGACAAGTGAGCACCTCCAGTGCTGCATTCATTTGTGGATACATATCAATTGATATTCTGTCAATTCCTGGAGCCTTGTTTTTTTTTTTGCCAGTGTCTTCAGTGCAGCCTGGACTTCTTCCTTCAGTACCATGAGTTCTTGATCATATGCTACGTCCTGAAATGGTTGAACATTGATCAATTCTTTTTGGCATGTTGACTTTGTGAATTCCTTCCATCTTCTTCTTCTTCTCCTTTTTTTTTTTTTTTGTTAAATTTTTTTTTTATTGTGCATTAGATGAACGTTTACAGAGCAAATTAGTTTCTCATTAAATAAGTAATACACATACTGTTTTGTGACACTGGTTGCCAACCCCACAATATGTCAACATGGTCCCCTTCTCAACCTTGGGAACACTTTACCAGCTTTCCTGTCCCCTCCCGCCTCCTAGTCCTTGCCCCTGGGCTGGTGTACCCATTTAGTCTTATTGTATGGGCCTGTCCAAACTTTGTCTGAAGAGTGATCCTCAGTTGTGACTTCAGTACTGAGTTAAAAGGGTGTCCAGGGACCATTCTCACAGGGTTTCTCCAGTCTCTGTCAGACCTGTAATTCTAGTCTTTTCTTTTTTGAGTTAGGATTTTGTTCCACATTTTTCTCTAGCTCTATCTGGAACCCTTTATTGAGATCCTTGACAAACAGTCAGTGGTGGTAGCCAGGAACCATCTAGTTGTGCTGGACTTAGTCTAGTGGAGGTTGTAGTACTTGTGGTCCATTAGTCCTTTGAACTAATCTTTGCCTTGTGTCTTTTTCCCTTGCTCCAGATGGCGTGAGACCAGTGAAATATCTTAGATGGCTGCTAACAAGCTTTTAAGACCTCAGATGATACTCACCAAAGCAGGATGTAGAACATTTTCTTTGTAAACTATGTTATGCCAATTGAGCTAGATGTTCCCGATAACATCCTTCCATCTTCTTTTGATGCTTCTTGCGTCATTCAATATTTTCCCTGTAGAATCCTTCAGTATTGCAACTCAAGCCTTTAAATTTTTCTTTAGTTCTTTCAGCTTGAGAAATGCCAAATGTGTTCTTCTCTTTTGGTTTTCTAAGTTCAGGTTTTTGAACATATCATTATATTGAAATATTTCTGTCTTCTCAAGCTGCTCTTTGAAACCTTCTGTTCAGCTCTTTTACTTCATCTTTTCTTCCTTTTGCTTTAGCTACTCTAAGTCCAAAAGGAATTTTCAGAGTCTCTTCTGACATCCATTTTGGTCTTTTCTATCTTTCCTGTCTTTTTAATGACCTCTTGCTTTCTTTATATATGATGTCCTTGATGTCATTCTACAACTGGTCTGGTCTTTGATCCTTACTGTTCAATGCATCAAATCTATTCTTGAGATGGTCTCTAAATTCAGATGGGATATACTCAAGGTGTTCTTGTTCCAGTTTGGCTCTCATGGACTTGTTCCAATTTTCTTCAACTTCAACTTGCATATGAGCAATTGATGGTCTTTTCAGCAGTCATCCTCTAGTCTTGTTCTAACTAATGGCATTGAGCTTTTCCATTGTCTCTTTCCATAGATGTAATTCATTTGATTCCTCTGTATTCCATCTGGTGAGGTCCATGTATGTAGTCGCTGTTTATGTTGTTGAAAAAAAGCATTTGCAATGGGGAAGTCATTGGTCTTGCAAAATTCTATCATGCAATCTCTGGCATCGTTTCTATCATCAAGGCCACATTTTTCAACTACAGATCCTTTTTCTTTGTTTCCAACTTCCACATTCCAATCAGTAATAATTATCAATGCATCTTGATTGCATGTTTGATCAATTTCAGACTGCAGAGTTGGTAAAAATCTTCAATTTCTTCATGTTTAGCTTTAGAGTTTGGTGTTAAATCAAATAATAGTCATTTTAACTGGTCTTCTTTGTAGGCATATGGATATTATCCTATCACTGACAGCATTGTACTTCAGGACAGATCTTGAAATGTTCTTTTTGTTAATGAAGGCAACACCATTCTTCTTCAATTTGTCATTCCCAGCATAATAGGCCATATGATCATCTGATTTAAAATGGCCAATACCGGTCCATTTCAGCTCAATAATACCTATAGTAATATTGATGTTTATGCTTTCCACTTCATTCTTGACTATTTCCGATATTCCTAGATTCACTTTTCATACCTTACACATTCCAATTACTAATGGTTGTTTGCAGCTATCTCTTCTCATTTTGAGTCTTGCCACATCAGCAATGAAGGTCCTGAAAGCTTGACCTTATCCATGTCATTAAGGTTGACTCTACTTTGAGGATGCAGCTCTTCCCCAGTCATCTTTTGAGTGTCTTCCAATATGAGGTGCTCAGCTTTGGACAATGTTCCACTGTTATTCATAAGGTTTTCACTGGCTAATTTTTCAGAAGTATACTGCCAGGTCCTTCTTCCTAGTCTGTCTTAGTCTGGAAGCTCAGTTGAAACCTGGCCATCATGGGTAATCCTTCTGATACTTGAAATACTGATGGGATAGCTTCCAGCATCACAGCAAAAAGCAAGCCACCACAATACAACAAGCTGACAGATCCTGTGGGGCATTTAAGAGTGAGGTAAAATAAAGACATACTTAAGTAAAATAAAGAACATTTACCTTTAACAGAATCTTATTAAAGAAACTTCTAAAAGATATATTTCAAGAAAAAAAATTAAGAAAATTTGAGATGGATGACAGAGAACATGAAAATAATTATAAATATTTGGGCAAATCTATATTAACGTTGACGCTATAAAAATAATGTTTTGTCTGTGGTATTAAAGAGATAGAAAAAATAAACTTAAATACTAGATAAAAATATACAAGACAGAAGGGAGTGTTCAGGGTTAAGTAATTCTACGTTCTTTGGGCTGTTAGGGGAGAAGGGTAGAAATAATAATTAACTTTAAACTTAGTTGAACACACTTGTTAAAATGTTAAGAAAAACCACTAAGAATCTAACAGATCATGTCTTCAGCTATTATTTCTTTAGAGAAATAATGCATAGAAATAATATGCATTTTTATCACAGATGGCCAAAGAGAAAGCACAAGAGTAATGAGCTCCTACTAACACAGACAGGAGGAAATTTATAATAAAGTTTTCTAATAAAGCTTCCTTATTCATACCTTTTTTGCTAGGTGGGGTAGATCAGCATTTTAACTATATACAATATGCTAAAGTAAATAATCTGCTTCTGCTTTCACTGACGACAGCTGACAGGCCCCAGAACTTTCCTGGTTGGCCACTTCAACAGCCACTGAAGAGGGAAGACTATTCTAGCCTCAGAACTTAGCTTTTAGAATTCCACAGCATATTATTTTGGTAGAAAATTCTACTACTTGTAAAGTATAGCCATAGACAACAAAGGTAGACAGTATTTAGGTCCTTTTGATTTTCTTGGTATATAAAACCAACTCAAGTTTATAAGAAGAGAAATATTTTTAGAGTGAAACACTTGTGCCCTTGCCTTGACTTGTGGTATGCTGGAACTGTTAAATCAACGAGCATATCTACTCATTACTTCTTAATTATTTTAATCAATGAGCAGTGATAGTGAATATCTCAAATCTTCTGATCCCAAAGTTAATAAGCGGTGGCTTCAAGGTTTGGAGAAATGGAGTGTGAGAACTTGGCTGCTTCCTAAAATTTGAGGCTAGGCTCAAATCAAACCAATTTCCAAATGTAATAACAACACTTTTTCACTGACCTTGAAAATTTTTTTTGTCACCTAACCCTAGAAAATCCTAAAAATAATTCATATTTACTAGATTTGTAGATCAATTTGACAAACTGTTTTCAAGAAGTAAGATTGGTGGAGTGTGACTCAGGAGAACTTGCCAATTTCGTGGACTGCACCATGACTAGACTATGCCCGGCAGGATTTTTTTTTTTTAACCCAGTGCCCTCGAGATCATCTGAATTACATTACTGCCAGATCATTTGGGGTGACAAAGGGACAGAAAACAAAATCAAAGCATGTGCATGCAGACATGTATTTAATCATAATCTTTTAAAGAAAGTGTTGACTTTTGATGTAGATAGAAATAACACCAACTGAATGGTGCTCATTTACAGGCGGCTGTATAAATGTTTGGCGAAGCAGGAGAAACAGACATCCCAAGGATTCATGGAGTTTTCACTTTTCTCTGAGTGGATTTCTCTTTTTAGCTTTCAGCCTCTCCTAACTGCCTAACTACAGAAAGAGTAAAGCCATAAATGCTGACAGGGCACAAAAAGGGACCAGCTAAAAATAAAGTTTCTTGAAATACATAGAAACATATGATGCCTAGAATTTCAGGCTAAGTATAATATTAAATGAATTAGGTTTTCATGAAGAATGCTTTCTTATAAAAATACATGTGACAATTTCACATGCAGTTAAGGAGAGAAGATTGAGAAGCCTGAAGAGAAGGAAGAGTGTCCTTTGGCAGGCAGCCAGCCATCACTGCAGTGAGCCTCTCCTAGCAGAGCAGAGATGCAGCAATAGCTGATGCCACCAGCTTTATTGGGTAGAGCTAGAATTCTTATGCTAAACGGGTGTGGGGCATATGCCTGAGGAAAAAAACATGGAAAATACTTATTTTTGTTTTGCATCTCTCACAGTTAACTTAAAAGTGAAAAAGAAATAAAAACATATTAATGTTTAAATTCTGTCTTGCTGGCAGCCTCAACAAAACAGAAAGCCTTGCTCTGGGTTTCCTACAACATGCAAAGAGAGAACATTGTTTTCACACATATACAGAAAGAAATGGATTTTAATATTCAAATATTTTCAAGATTTAAGATGTCCATTAAATATCTTAGTTTTTTTTTTATGAATTATAGATCTGGAATTGGATTGATTAGTGTAAAAGTTTGCATATATGATATCAAAGAAATTATGTTTATCTAGTCCCTGGGGAATTGAAAACTCACCTGCAATAAGCAGCAGCTCAATATGAAGTGTGCGGGTGCACCAGCACTATGGGCATGAAGTGTGTGGAGCTAGGACCTAATTTCAGAAGCTAGAAGGCAAAATGTGGTGGAAGATGCCCGAGGTAGGAGAGGGGGGCCTGCCAGAGCGCCTTCCTGGGGCGGGAGCATCTTTTGTGTATAAACCCAGCTCAAAACTGAGAGATTATCTTTGCCGGGTACCCTGATCTCACCCGGTCCCTAAACCAATGCCTCCTCAATCTAGATTTAAAATCTTCCCCATTTCTTTTAACAGAGGAAGCACAATAGCAAAGTCCAGCACTGACATTCTTGAAATTTCAAGCATTTTCACTGTGGTAGAGAAAAAACTCTCCAACTCTGTTGAAGTGAAATCATACAGATTAATTGAAGCCAAAATACCATCCAAGCCTGAGAGGGCGAAACCACAGGGTCTGAAGTTCACGAACCAGGGGTGGAGGGGGGGGTACTTCAAGTCATACATAGTTATAGTGGTGAAGGGGGAAATAAAATTACAATATTCTGATTGGTTTACAGTGATTAAGGCGGGACAAAAAGAAGCATGATTTTTAACATTGTTGGTTACATTAATACAGCTGGAAAACATTGATTGGCTAAAAGATATCATTGCCAAATATGGGGCCACAGAAGGGGAAGAGAAGTTTCATGATTGGTTACAAAGCAATGGCATGAAGGATACCTTCAGGAATGGGTTGTTAAACGTTACCTCGCCCAGAGCATCAGATCACCTGAGGAGATCTGCAACAAAGAGCTTCCATGTCTGAGGCAGAGCTAAGTTATGGCAAGTAGGGCATGTGCCCTGGGCGCCACTTGGGGGCAAGGGAGGAATGAGCAGCTTCTATTGGCCATGGCAGTTTCCATCCTCAGCTGGGACGGATCATTCAGCAATTTAAAAATGATTGCCATAGGCACTATTTTCATAGATTAAGCCCCTGAATGAGGTATTCACCATTCTTATTCTGACCAAAAAGAAAGTGTTTCTTTAATAACAGGGGTGGTTAATGGGTTGGTTCCTATGCAACAGGGTTTGAATCTGTGTGAAAGGTTATACTTAGCCTTTAGCATTAGTTCAGCCATGTTACTTTTAGGTCAGACGCCTCTTTTGGTTTTATATTCCATATAACCACTTGATGCTGTATATCTTTGGCTTTTAATATTTTACAAAGAAAAGCGATAAGCCAAACGTGAGATTATTAATGTGATATGGTTGTTGGCTTCATTTATTACACAAACGGTCGTTTCCTAGGTTTAAAATTATTTTGTCTAGCTAGAATTCCGTTTTATTCTTAAACACATGTAGCAGAACGCAGAAAAAATAAAAATATTCCTATCTCCTGAAGAAGTGAATTTAACAAGTTTAGAATGGTCTAATTAAACCAATCAAGAAGAGAATTAAAACCACCTGGACTTAGACCTACTTTATAGGATATGATTCTGCTTGTAAAACCAAGGCTGTAGCAAAATACTGAAGAGTATGTGGAAATGGCATTGTATTACCTGAGAAGTAGGTTATAAAGCAGTGCACAGAGAAGAAGCCAGACTATGTTAAGAAAAGTAATCATAAAAAGTAAAAGCCTGGAATAATACACACCAGAATATTAAGTTCTTACAGGGAAGATAACTGATAGTGTGTTCCATTTCATTCTCTTTATTCTTTTGCACTTTTCAAGTGAGCGTAGATTATTCTTCTATTATGTTTTTAGTCTATAAAATCTATTTTTTACTTTTATTTCAGCAAAATCACTATGTTTTCATAATGAGTTTCACATAAAATGGATTCCATTGTCAGTAATGCCAAATTTTCCTGAGTCAATTTAGTTATTAGGCTAAAAAAAAAATCCTTTGCCATGGAATTGATTCCTATTCATAGCCACACTATAAGACAGGGTAGAACTGCCCTATAGGGCTCCCAAGGTTTTAAATTTTTAAGGAAGCAGACAGCCACATCTTTCTCCCAAAGAGTGGTGAGCTCCAACCACTGAACTTCCATTTCAGTTAGTAGCCGGCTGCTTAACCACTGTGCCACCAGGGCTCAGTTATTAGATAGTTCATATAAATTAATTTCAATTTACAGAGACCTTGCTCTGCTGGTGTTGAATACAGCCCATATTCAAATTTTCTTTATTGTTGCAATATTGTCTTCAATCTTTTTGCAATCCATGATCCAATCAATAATTACACATTACATTTAGTTGTAATAGCTCTTTAGTTGTGTATAATCTAAACTATTTCTACAGTCTTTTGAAAAATCTTTCATGACATTGACATTTTTAACATTCCATGACAATTGCTTTGCAGAATATCTTTCAGCTTTAATTTTCTGATTATTATTTTTTGTGATTAGATTCAGGTAAGTATTTTTACAAGAATACTGTATAGGTGAATTGTATTCTCAATACATCACATTAAGAGGCTTATAAAGCCAGTGTGTTCTATTATTGATGATGCCAAGCTTGATCCATCGGTCAAGGTGCTATTTCCCGGATTTCTTCATTCTTAAGGTACATTTTCCCTTTCGAAATTCATAAGTAGCGTGGGGCTCAATACTTTGGGACTGTGTGAAAATCCTGTTCTACAACAATCTTTCATGCCATCATTTTCCCATCCACTGATAATTCCTGTCTGAATCAAATATTACTAAGGTGGTGATGTTGTATAATTCTATCAATCCTCTACATTTGTAGGTTGGCATTCTTCTGAAAAGGAGAGGTTTCCTTTCAGAAGAATGGAAAACCTTAAAATGTTTTTATCTATCAACTCATGGATTTTTATGCAATGTGTCATAAAGTCATTCTCATCATTATTCATTTTGATACCCAAATTGTGGCAAATTTGGCCAATGAATGCCCTTTTACACTGGTTACTGTATCCTTTCCACATCTCCAGGTTTGTTTGGGTGTAATACTTTATGACATGTTCCAAAATTGTAATTTCCCCACCACACTTCTAGTAATTTCTCCAAGAAACCCTGATTCCAGCTCAGCTGAAAACTGCCGGTATGACCAGGCAGGTATCTGAGTACCGGTGGCATAGCTTCCAGCATCATAGAGGCACACAAGCCCCCACAGTATGACAAACTCACAGACGTGAGGGTGATTCCATCTAGTTGGGTAATAATATTTAAAAACTAAGGTCCTGACACTGGAAACTTACTGGAATTTTAGATTTTTACAGTGGACAATGTTAAGAAATATACATATGTGTATATATATTTATTTTTTTTTAAATAAAGAGGTTATGCTGGTACTGCTAATAATAATCCCATACCACAAGGTTCTTTCTTTCCTCTCCCATTTCATATCTACATCTCACTCTTCCCACAGTAAGAACCTTGTTCCCAACAGCATCGATATATTCCTTCATTTGTTCAACATTAACAATTCCCACAAATAGTATCGGAATTACTACATTCATACCAATACCAACAACAAACCTACTATGTAAAGTTCAGAATTTCTCTGCAATGTTTGCTTTTGTTTTCTTTTTAGAATATATCCCACTCAAGGCGTACTATCAGAGTACTATGTTTAAAAAGGAATTAATTCCACTTTTAAGTAATTAATCCTTCTGTATAATTATGTTATCAATATTACTTTCCTTAGTTCCTGAGGGTTTTTTTTTTCCTCATGTTGTTGTTTGCTTCTTTTGCATCCTCTTTGATTTAATTTTCTTGTTGAATGTGTAAATTATTTACATGGCTCAAAAATAAAAACTTATAATTAGAAGAGTCACACTTTCAACTCTTTTTCTTACATCCTATTCCCACCACTCTCTCTGTGTAACCGTTTTCTTTATCTGCTTCTTCCTTCCTGTGTTTGTTGCAAATATAGCAACTAAATTTAAAAAATAGATGATTGATAGACAGACAGATAGATAGATGATAGATAGACAGATAGGTAGATAGATAGATAGATAGATGGATGATAGATAGATAGATGATAGGTAGGTAGACAGGTAGGTAGGCAGACAGGTAGACAGACAGGCAGACAGAAAGACAGACAGACAGGTAGGTAGGTAGACAGGTAGACAGACAGACAGACAGATATATGACAGAATTTGCAAAACCAATGACTTCTTCATTGCAAATAATTTTTTTAACTACATAAATGGCAACTATAATGTGGACCTCACCAGGTGGAATACACAGGAATCAAAAAGACTATTTTTGTGGAAACAGACAGTGAAGAAACTCAGTATCATCAGTCAGAACAAGGCCATGGGCTGAACATGGATCAGAACATCAATTGCTCTTATACAAGTTCCAGTTGAAGTTGAAGAAAATTTAAAAAGCCTACAAGAGTCTAAATATGACCTTGAGTACATCTTGAATTTACAGTCCATCTCTAGAATAGATTTGACCTATTGAACCCTAATGACCAGACAAGTTGTAGGATGATATCAAGGACATCATACATTAAGAAAGTAAAAGGTCATTAAAAAGGCAGAAAAGGAAAAAAAAAAGACCAAAATGGATGTCAGAAAAGACTCTGAAATGATGAAGTGAAACAACTGAAGAGAAGGTTTCAAAGGGAAGCTCAAGATGACAAAATAAAGTATTATAAGGAAATATGCAAAGATTTGGAGTTAGAAAACCAAAAGGGAAGAACAAGTTTGGCATTTCACAGGAACTGAAAGAACTGAAGAAAAAATTCGTTCCTCAAGTTGCAATGTTGAAGGATTCTATGGGAAAATGTTGAATAACACAGGACACATCAAAAGAAGATGAAAGGAATACAGAGTCACTGTACCAAAAAGAATTGGTTGATGTTCAACCATTTCAGGAGGTAGCATATAATCAAGAATCAATGATACTGATGGAAGAAGTCCTAGCTTCACGGAAGGCTTTGGTGAAAAACAAGGCTCCAGGAATTGACGGAATGCCCCCTGACATGTTTCAACAAACAGATGCAGCACTGGAGGTGCTCACTCATCCATCCTAATAAACTTGGAAGACAGCTACCTGGCCAAGCGACTGGAAGAAATCCATAATTGTGCCTATTCCAAAGAAAGGCAATCCAATAGAACGTGGAAATTACCAAACAATATCATTAATATCACACACAAGTAAAATTTTGCTGAAGATAATTCAGAAGTGGTTGCAGCAGTGCATTGACAAAGAACTGGGAGAAATTCAAGCCGGATTCAGAAGAGGACGTGGAATGAGAGATATCACTGCTGATGTCAGATAGATCTTGGCTGAAAGTAGAGAATACCAGAGAGGTGTTCACCTGTGTTTTATTGACTCTAAAAAGGCATTCAACTGTACGGATCATAATAAATTACCGATAACATTGCAAAGAATGGAAGTTCTAGAAAACTGAATTGTGCTCATGTGGAACCTGTACTAGACCAAGAGGCAGTCATTCAAACAGAACAAGGGGATACTGCGTGGTTTAAAATCAGGAAAGCTGTGCGTCAGGATTGTATCCTTTCACCTTACTTTTTCAATCTGTATGCTGAATAATAATCCAAGAAACTGGACTATATGAAGAAGAACATGGCATCATGATTGGAGGAAAACTCGTTAACAACCTGCGATACACAGATGATACAATGCTGCTTACTGAAAGTGAAGAGGATTTGAAGCACTTACTGATGAAGATCGAAGACTACAGCCTTCAGTATGGATTATGTCTCAACATAAAAAAAAAAAAATCCTCACAAATGAACCAACAAATAAGCACGGTCATGCTAAATAGAGAAAAGATTGAAGTTGTCAAGAATTTCATTTTACTTGGATCCATAATCAACACCCATGGAGGCAGCAGTCAAGAAATCAAACAATGTAGTGCTTTGGGCAAATCTGCTGCAAAGGACCTCCTTAATGTGTTAAAAAGCAAAGATGTCATTTTGAGGACTAAGGTGCACCTGACCCAAGCCATGGTGTTTTCAATCCCTTCATATGCATGTGAAAGATGGACAATGAATAAGGAAGACTGAAGAAAAATTGATGGCTTTGAATTATGGTGTTGGCAAAGAATACTGAATATACCATGGACTCCAGAAGAACAAACAAATCTTTAAAGAAGTACAACCAGAATGCTCCTTAGAAGCAAGAATGCTGAGACTTGTCTCACATACTTTGGACATATTATCAGAGAGACCAGTCCCTGAAGAAAAACACCATGCTTGATAAAGTAGATGGTCAGTGAAAAAGAAGACCCAGAAGGAAATGGATTGACACATTGGCTGGAACAATGGGCTTAAACATAGCAATGATTGTAAGGATTACACAGGACCAGACAGTGTTTTCTTCCGGTGTACACTGGATAGTTATGAGTTGGAGCCAACTCGACAGCACCTAGTGATAATAACAATCATCTAATATGCTTCTTCCAAATATAGTTGGTTAAATAAACCACACTGCTCTGTAAGATAGCCCCCATTGGTGAAACTTTCCTTCTGGCCCAAGAAGCTTAGTGCTCATTACGGCCGCTGGGTCAAACTGATTCTCCTTTTTGTTATTACTTTATACTCGGGCTTAATCTTAGAGGAAGTACTGCCATAGGGAAATTTTCTGAACAATATTACTTGAGTGGATGCACTTTACCACTATACAAGTTTACGAAAGACATTTTTCTGTAATTTTATCAAAAAATATAGTAGTAGAAGGAAAATTTGGCCGAATGTTCTATAATGCTTTTTTAGTTCCAGGAAACTAACTACACTGATATACAGGTACTTTTCTTACTCTTCTAAGAAAAAGCAAATAAATCTTATATCTAAATTCAGCTATGACAATTTAGCCAGATGTCTCCCTTCACTACCTTTCATGCATAATTTCAATGTAGAAGAACCTCAAACTGGGAAGATTTCAATTTTAGCTTGTTTCATTGCTTAAATGTACATCCTGGATATTTCTAAGGTCAAGAATAAAAGATCTAATAATTAATCACATGCTTGTTTGAGATCTCAAAAGTGACCTGCTTTCAGTATAACTAGATTTGTAGAAGTCATATCTATGCAAGTCTATTTTCTATTTTAACTTGAATTTTATGTATGTGTAAAGTTTTGGATATGGATATACATATGTATGTATAGCATATATATGTGTGTGTCTATATTGAGCTGTGGCTTCAAGAATCTAAACTTTGAGAGAGATTTTTAATCTAGGGATATGGTTTCCTAGTAACAAAAATCACAAATAAGATCTTCAAAGAGGTCACCCTCTACAATCACACATGCCTTCAGTTTATTAGCAAGAAAAGAGCTTTTCAGAAGCAGATTCAATTTCTGAACAGGACACCTAAGAATCAAAGCATTGGTATGATTATAGTATAGAAGAGGGGGAAGCCAAATAGATGCTCAGACAGCAGATTCTAAAGAGGTTTGATTCAACTCGAGGAAGTCACATGGAAAGAGACTCCCACAGTAATGAATAATATCACTAAAATGCTGTGTGTTGTATAGCACACGAGAAGCTGATGTCTGATTTTCATAGCTAGAAGTTTTAAAAGAATAGTTTAATTTTAAAGTGGGGTTAAATAAATGGGACTTCTAGACATACAACTGAATGATGCTCATTTCCCATTTTCCCAGAGAATAAACAATCTAGGTCTAGGGGCAGAGGCAAAAGGTTATTGGCAAGTAGATATTTTAACTTGCCCTCATATTTAATATAAAATATTGTAGCATAAGAGAGACAGGTTAGAGCTTATAATTTACTTTAAACATTGCAATTATTTGCTTTTTCCTTACAAAACTGGTCCTGCTGAGGTGCAAATAAATTGTATTAAGCTTGAAGTTGATCACGATTACACGTGCGCGCGCACACACACACACACACACACTAACAATATACATGGATGATAGGCAACAATGAACCAGAAGTTATTTCTTTAACTACACCAAGCATGAGGCTGTAGAACGTTTAGTAGATTCAGGATACCTAAATTCTAAGCTGAGCTATACCAATCTATGCGATCTCTACCTGTTTCTTAACTTTTTCTGAATTCTATTTTGTCATTTATTTCAAATGAAGCAAACTCAAACTCTAAGGTGCCACCAAACATCCTATGTTTCTCTGCGGTATATCAAGGGTGATACAAGTATTTGACTTGTGCCAAGAGAAGCATTGAGTTCTGAAGCAGAATTAATCGGGAACCAATTAAGGAGATTGCTATGGATTAGTAGAAACAAAAGTTTACCAGGAGACAGAAAATATGTGTCAGGACCTGGGTTTATTCACCGTCTGTGTTTTATATGAAAAGTCACTATAAGCTCTTTGAGATACTAATTTTGAAATCCATAAATGGAGATCCTGAGATGCCATCTCAAAGATTGATTGAAAAAATTAAATCAGGTAAGAATATGTGAATTTTGTTTACAAACTATAGCATATTTTGTGAATGTGAGGTGTCCTGAGGGATCATTATTTATGTTAAAAAAATATATATAGATTCTTTTACAAGACATTTATGTTTGTGTTAAACATGTACATTAGTATACAATATTTAAATGACAGAGCTAAGATGCATAAGGGATATCAATAGCCTTTAGAAAACATGTTAACAACTTCAATAACTACTTGGATAACGGTGACTTGAGATTCCTGATTGCCATCTTCTAAATATCTGTTTGGGTAAACTTTAGTATGCTCATTGCATAATGATTGATATTCTGTAATATAATGACATATCTAATTTCTGAGGCTCTTATTCATCTGTTGTACCAACATTCATATAATTAAGAGATACTATGATTGTAAATGAACTTAATTTTAGTAAAATATTTCGAAGATTTCCTAGCTCATTAATAATTTGCAAATCAAGCAAAAAAAATTGATGGAAGCTTCTAACTTCTGGTAATGACAGAATAACATAATGGATTAATCTACCTGCTGATAACAATTACAAACTATGGACAAAATATAAAATACAAACATTTAAAGAAACTGGAAAGTAACAAAAACAGACACAAACTGAAGGGGATTTAAACATTGGAAGAATGGGACCACTTGGGGTAAGATCCCTATTTATGAGGTTTTTCTTCTGAGGAAACTCCTAAGTCCACATGACATGCTTGGATAGACTCAAGAAAAAGTCACCCTCTTATTGGTCTAAGGAAAGAGATAATGGGATTCATGGTTCTGAGTGAATAGTATTTGAAGGAAGAATCCCAGAAAGGGAAGACCCATAGAGAATCTGCATAGAAGTCTCCCTCAAATCATTGGCTGTCCCCTAAACTGTACATGCACAGAACAGATGCTCAATGGGATAAAACAACATCTGGAAAGCTGAAAGAGTTTTATGGAGATACTAGCAGCTTCCCATTGCTATGGAGACAGGATTAGTGTGTGAATTTCACCATTTAGAGTAAATTGGCAAATATCTCAGGAACTCCATTGAAACAACATAAGGGTCATACCCAGGGCCAAATTAAGTCGTGTGAGGGATCAAAATACTGATAATCTGTGGTGCCCTTCCTCTGCTTCCTCACACATTAGAAGGGTATATATGAGTTTTGTATCCCAGTGCTCAGTGCTGTTGAGTCGATTCTGACTCATAGCAACCCTATAGGACAGAGTAGAACTGCCCCATAGAGTTTCCAAGGAGCGCTTCGCAGATTCGAACTGCTGACCTCTTGGTTACCAGTTGTAGCACTTAACCACTACGCCACACTCACACACTGCTGGTCCTCCTGGCTGGATGAGCAAACATGTATGTATAAGACAGTTCTTTCAAAACGAACCAGAGGCCTGTTATCTATTAACATAATCCATCCTTGCCCAGTAACCACTCATGTTGGATCCAGTTGCATGTTGGGTGAATGTAGCAAGTTAGACTTGACAGCCTACCTTCACCTCTTGCTTATTAGAAATAGCAGACTCCCAAGAGACTCATCAAGATAAAAAAAAAAAACACTGCCGTCGAGTTGATTCTGACTCATAGCGACCTGATAGGACAGAGTAGAACTTCCCCATAGAGTTTCCAAGGAGCACCTGGTGGATTCAAACTGCGGACCTCTTGGTTAGCAGCCGTAGCACTTAACCACCTCACCAGGGTTTCCACCCATCAAGATAAGGAGTCTCAGTTACATGGGAGGGGACTACAGAAGACAGGTGTCAACAAAGGCATTAAAGTGCTAGGGGCCTCATAGCTTAAACAACCTTGTGCGTGGCTGTCCTTATGACCCTGTGTGAACTTTATTTCTAGCCAGCACATTCTCACGCAATGGAGCTTGTATCAATTTCATTTAGTGCCCTGCCAGTTCCCTTCCACTGTGGGGCTCGCTTTTCCTTGTGTCTTGACTGCTTAGCATTTATGGGTCTTTGCTTTGGACAATTGATGCCTTTATTTTACTGATGCCGTAAGCATGCTAACCAAAACATTAGCAGTTCGAATCCACCACGTGCTCCTTGGAAACTCTATGGGGCAGTTCTACTCTGTCCTATAGGGTTGCTATGAGTCGGAATCGACCTGATGGCAGTGGGTTTGGTTTTGGTTTTTAAGCATGTGCTTACCTTGCTTACTGGGTAATCTGTTCCTGGTCACACCTTATGAGTAAAGACTGCATCCAAGGAATAAGAAGTTCACCTTAAGACTAAAAATTAAAAAATACAAAAGTTTACCCACTCTAAGAAAAGTGTTAAAAACCAAAGATGTCACCTTGAGGACTAAGGTGCACCTGACCCAAGCCATGGTGTTTCAATCACCTCATATGCATGCAAAAGCTGGATAATGAATAAGGAAGATTTAAGAAGAATTGATGCCTTTGAATTGTGGCATTGGCAAAGAATATTGAATGTACCATGGACTGCCAAAGAACGAACAAATCTGTCTTGGAAGAAGTACAACCAGAAAGCTCCTTAGAAGTAAGGATGGCAAGAATTTGTCTCACATACTTTGGATATGTTATCAGGAGGGATCAGTCCCTGGAGAAAGGCATCATGCTTGGTAAAGTAGAGGGCCAGCAAAAAAGAGATGGACTGACACAAGTAGCTGCAACAATGGGCTCAAGCATAGCAACAATTGTGAGGATGGTGCAGCATCTGATGGTGTTTCGTTCTGTTGTGCACAGGGTTGCTATGAGTCGGAACTGACTCAACGGCACCTAACAACAACAGCAACAACAAGAAAAGCCTAAAAAATAATCTTCTAAAAGATCGACGTGACCTGCTACTAATTTTACTGCATCATAGAACAAAATACAGCACTCTTAAGAAGCTGAAACTGAAGAAAACCAGAGCAAGTCCACGAGAGCCAAAATATGACCTTGAATATATCCCACCTGAATTTAGAGACCATCCAAAGAACAGATTTGACACATTGAACACTAGTGACCGAAGACCAGACGAGTTGTGGAATGAAGAAATATTGTCTGAAAATTTTCCAAATTTGATTAAAAGAGCAACCCACATATGCAGGAAACTCAGTGAACCCCAAACAGGATATATAAAATGAAAAATGTTTCTAGGCTATCAGAGTTAAGCTTCAAATAACCATAGAAAAATCCGAAAAGCAACCGGAGGAAAAAGAAACATTTTATACAGTATTTTTATGCAAATAATGTATACCTTCAATGATTGTTTGCCAACTGTGCCTCCCCCCCACCCCCACATTCGGCTCAATTTCTTACTGACAGCATAGATATCATGTTTTCTGGACTTTTTTTTTTCTCAAGAAACATTTATTTCAAATATTTCTTTGACAAGAATTGGAAAAGTCAATACAGAATGAAGCTCTTTGATCAATGTTGAAAGGGCAGACATTACACAAGTGGTTGAATAGGGACCCCTTGCTTTAGTTAACATATCATTAAGTAATTGTGTCAACATTATTGAAAATACAGTGCCATTGTACTCTTATAAGAAGATGCACCTCAGAAGCCAATTCCAACTATTTTCTCAAAATGATATAAAAAGCTGATTTAGATACCAAAATGATATCTAAAGGATAGAAAAGTAAAAACTTGAAATCCAGAAAATTTTAAGTGAAAGTATAAACAATAAGAAAATCACTAGATGGTTCTAATAGAATGTCATATTTAGAATGTTCATGAAATTTGTTGAGCATACCAGAGACTATTTCAGTTGCCAATTTTAGCCCCAAATTGCAGCTTCATAAATCGTTGAATGGAGTATGGATGGAATGAGTTTATAATTTCTGTCTGAACGCTGAGGAATGCCTGTCCAAAAAATACTAAATTTTTGGTGCAGCTGACATAATCGTTGGCAAACTTAAGCAGCAATGGGACTTTTATGGATGAAACTTTCAACTATAGTTTTGTGAAAGATATCCAACTGTTCTCTAAATGGTTGTTTTATATAGTTTGCCTTTTTTTTAAGGGTAAGACTATAAAATATAGTCATTCTTTATTTAATTCATCATTTGTTTATTCATTCAATTAATCTAAGTAATCATCTTATATTTATTGAGGTCCTACCATGGACCAAGAACTGTTGTATGTGCTGTGAATGTAATCGTAAACAAGACAGGCATGATCCTTCAAATCACATGGTTATGGTCCAGTCAGAAATAAAGACAAGTAAACAGCAATTCAATACAGTGTGAGAAGAGTAGGTTATTATGAAAGAATTTATGCTTTTAACAGAATATGTGGTTGGAGACAGCTTCCTAGGAGAAAAGGTTAATTAATGTGATATTAGATGATTGGAATTAGTCAAGCAAAGGAAAATAAGATTGCTCTAAGTCAAGGGAAAAGCATTTATGAAGATCTAGAAGTAAGATAAAGGGTTGAAATGAAACTAAAACCATTTCTAATGTCTGGAAGCAAATATTCTAGTAGAAGAATTGTGAAGCCCATAAAAACCCTTACAAAATATTAAAAAAATAGAAAAAATATAGGAAACCAAAAATCTAAAAAGTAGTTTGGTATTTATCTTAAGATCAACTGATGACTGCTGAATTCCAGACAGGTCTTAAGATATTTCAGTAAACTATATGAGAGAATATGATGGCCTGAAAAATATGTGGTGGCAGTGCAGATGAAGAGAACAGGATGGTCTCCAGAAGTTTTTGATTGTTTGAATGTGACTATGAAAGGATTGGAGACAGCTTGTTTTTGTTAGGTGCTGTTGAGTTGGCTCCTACTTATAACGACTGTATGCACAATAGAATGACAGAACAAAACACTGCCCGATCCTGCACCATCCTCACAGTTGTTGCATGCATAAGCCCATTGTTGGAGCGACTGTGTCAATCCGTCTCATTGAGGGTCTTCCTCTTTTTTGCTGACCCTCTACTTTACCAAGCATGATGTCTTTCTCCAAGGACTTATCCCTCCTGATAACGTGTTCAAAGCATGTGAGACATAGTCTCTCCATTCTTGCTTCTAATGAGCATTCAAGTTATACTTCTAAGGCAGATTTGTTCATTCTCTCAGCAGTCCGTGGTATATTCAATATTCTTTGCCAGCACCACAATTCAAAGGCATCAATTCTTCTTTGGTCTTCCTTATTCATTGTCCAGCTTTCACATGCATATGAGATGACTGAAAGCACCAAGGCTTGGGTCAGGCATGCTAACCAATTATTTATATGAGAATTTAGACTAAAAACAACAACAACAAAAAATTAAGGTATAATCTTCGTGCAAAACAAAAGAACCAATCTTAAGTGTAGAGTTTGATGAGCTATGACAAATGTACATACTCAGGTAACCAAAGACAAGCCTTTTGTTGTCGAGTCAATTCTGACTCACAGTGACCCTATAGAGCAGAGTAGAACTGCCCCATAGGGTTTCCAAGGTGCAAGTGGCGGATTCAAACTGCTAACCTTCTGTTTAGCAGCCTAAATGCTTAACAACTGGACCACCAGATCTCCCCATCAGCCCCACGTAAGTAAAGCACTATTGAAGAAGAAGAATAAAGTAGGAGGACTTGCACTACCTGACCTCAGAATGTACTATACAGCTATGGTAGTCAAAACAGCCTGATACTGGTACAACATCAGATACATTGACCAATGGAACAGAATTGAGAACCCAGATGTAAATCCATCCACCTGTGGTCACCCAATGTTCAACAAGGGCCCAAATTCCATCAAGTGGGGAAAAGACAGCCTTTTTAACGAATGGTGCTGGCAAAACTGAAAGTCCATCTGCAAAAAAATGAAACAGGGCCCACACCTTGCACCATATACAAAACTAATTCAAAAAGGTTCAAGGGCCTAAATATAAAGCAAAAAACCATGAAGTTCATAAAAGAAAAAATAATCAACACTAGAGGCCCTAATACATGGCATTAACAGGATACAAACCACAACCAACAACACATAAACTCCAGAAGATAAGCTAGATAACTGGGATCTTCTAAAAATTAAACATTTACGCTCATCAAAAAACTTCACCAAAACAATAAAAAGAGAATCTACATACTGGGGAAAAAAAATTTGGCTAGTACAAATCAGGCAAAACACTTGGTATGATCTAAAATCTACAAGAAAATCCAACACCTCTACAACAAAAAGACAAATAATCCAATTTAAAAATGGGCAAAGGAAATGAACAGACACTTCACCAAAGAAGATATTCAAGGGGCCAACAGACACATGAGGAAATGCTCATGATCACTAGCCATTATTAGAGAAATGCAAAACAAAACCACGATGAGATACCATCTTGCCCAAGCATTACTGGCACAAATTAAAAAAAAAAAAAAAAACAGGAAATAACAAATGTTGGAGAGGTTGCAAAGAGATTGGAACTCTTATGTACTGCTGGTGGGAATGCAAAATTATACAACCATTTTGGAAGACAATATAGTGCTTCCTTAGAAAGCTAGAAATAGAAACATTGTATGATCCAGCCATCCCACTCCTAGGAATATATCCTAGGGAAATAAGAGTCCTCATACAAATAGACATATGAACACCCATGTTCATTGCAGCATTGTTCACAATAGCAAAAAGATGGAAACAACCTAAATGACTATTAACAGATGACTGGATAAAAAAACTGTGGTACATACATACAATGGAGTATTACACAATGATGAAGGACAATGGCGAATCTGTGAAGTACCTCATAACATGGATGAATCCGGAGGACTTTAGGCTCAGTGAAATAAGTCAATCACAAAAGGACAAATATTGTATGAGACCACTACTGTAAATACTCATGAAAATGTTTACACATGAAAAGAAACAATCTTTGATGGCTACAAGGGTGGGGAGGGATGGGGATGGAAAAACACTAAATAGACAATAGATAAGCGGCAATTTAGGTGAAGGGTAAGACATTACATAATACTGGGGAAGCCAGCACACTTGTACAAGGCAAGGTCATGAAAGCTCCATAGATACATCCAGAATCCCTGAGGGACCGAACCACTGGGCTGAGGGTTGTGGGCACCGTGGTCTCAGGGAACATCTAGCTCAATTGGCATAACATAGTTTATAAAGAAAATGTTCTACATTCTACTGTTGTGAGTAGCGTCTTGGGTCTTAAAAGCCTGTGATCAGCCACCTAGGATACTTCACTGGTCTCACCCCTTTAGGAGCAAGGAAGAATGAAGAAAACTAAATAGACAAGGGAAAAATTAGTCCAAAGGACCAATGGACCACATCCACCACAGCCTCCACCAAACTGAGTGCAGTACAACTAGTTGGAGCCTGGCTACCACTGATTGCTCTGACAAGTATCACGATAGATGGTTCCAGATGGATCTGGAGAAAAATGTAGAACAAAATTCTAACTCAAAAAGAAAGACCAGACTTGCTGGCCTGACAAAGACTGGAGAAACCCTGAGAGTATGGCCCCCGGACATCCTATCAGCACAGCAATGAAATAATTCCTGAGATTCACCCTTCAGCCAAAGATTAGACAGGCCCATAAAACAAAACAAGATTAAAGGGGCACACCAGCCCTGGGGCAAGGACTAGAAGGCAGGAGGGGACAGCAAAGCTGGTAACAGGGAACCTAAGGTTGAGAAGGGAGAGTGTTGACATGTTGTGGGGTGGTTAACCAATGTCATAATGTTTATGACAATATGTTTGCTAACTGTTTAATGAGAACTAGTTTGTTCTGTAAACCTTCATCTAAAGTATGATTAAAAATATATATATTTTCATCACCCCAGTACGTTTCTTCATGCCCCCTTTCAGTCAAACTCCATCCCTCTTCTGATTTCTATCAACGGTTGTTTTGCTTGTTCTTAAACTTCGTATAAGTGAAGTTTTACATTATGTTGTCTTTTGCATCTGGCTTCTTAGTAAAATGTGTTTGAGTTCATCCATGTTGCCGAGTTTATTAGTAGTTTGTACTTTTTTAGTAATGGGTGGTACTTCATTCCAAGAATATATAAAAATGTGTTTACCCATTCTCTTGTTGCTGTACATTTGATTGATTTCAAAATTTTTACATTATGAAAAAAAAATGATACAAATGTTCTTGTACCAATGTTTTCTCTTGGGTAAATAAGTAGGGGAGTAAATGTCAGGTCAAAGAATTGGTGCATGTTAAGTTTGTACAACAGTGCCAAACTTTTCCAAAGTGATTGTAACAGCTCACAATATATGAACGTTCTACTTGCTTTAAATCCTCTCTAATACTTGGTACCATCAGTCTGTTTAATTTTAGCCATTCTAGATGCTCCTTCCTTAGAAACAAGGATGGCGCCACTATGTCTCACATACTTTGGACATGTAGTCAGGAGGAATCAGTCCCTGGAGAGGGACATCATGCCCAGAAAAGTAGAGGGTCAGAGAAAAAAAGGAAGACCCTCGATAAAATAGATTGGCACAGTGGCTACAACAATGGGTTCCAGCCTAACAGTGATTGTGAGGATGACACAGGCCCAGGTGTTGTTTCATTCTGTTGTACATAATGTCACTGTGAGTTGGAACCGACTCAATGGCACCTAACAACAACGACAGTGCATGTGAACTGATATTGTGGTTTTAATTTGTATGTAAGATAACTAAAAATGCTAAAAATCTTTTAATATGTTTATTTGCCATTCATATATCTTCTTTTATAAATTGTTGAAAGTTTTTGTCTATTTTTCACTGAGATATTTCCTTATTTAGTTGTAATTTTTAATAAATCTGATAGATTTCCTATTTATTAATTATAAGCATATTTTCTTTTATTTAATATTAGTTATAGTAGGTAATTTTAAATTCTTATCTCATAATTACAACATCTAAGTTATCTTGAGGTTGATCCTCTTTTCACTTGAGTATAGGTCATGATTTTCACTTTTATTTGTATACCCAATAACTTTGAATTGTATCCTGGCCATAAAAAATTATATATCATAGAGATTCTGGATTCCCTTATATTCTCTTTGGAGTGTGGATTTTTTGTTCATTTGTTTGTTTTATTGTATAATAACTTGGCTGGACTAAAATTCCAAGCTCTGTCTTCCCTATCATGACCCCAGAAGGCAGCTAAAATTCCTTTGCACTTCTTTGCTATAGCTGTAGGTGTCAGTGGCTTCATTCACTTTCTTCTAATGCCCCCTTTTTTTCTTTCCCTGTTGTCTTTGGGTTTCTCCAGAAACTCCTTCTTAAATAGAGTTTGTGACTTACAGCTCTCTCGTTGCAATCTACCATTATTATACTAGAGTCCTATTGATGTGTTCATGACATATTGGTAGTGGAAGTGCTCTATAAAATTATGATTAATTCTTTTTTTTTTTTTTTTTGAGTCAGAATCCCTGGGCTGTGACCTTCAGAAAAATTTCTTAGCCTTCCCCCACCCACCCCCTTATGTAATATAGAAGGAATCCCTGGGTAGTGCAAACTGTTAACTAAATGTTTTGGTTGCTAAAGAAAGATTGGAGGTTTAAGTACACACAGACATGCCTTGGAAGAAATGCCTGGCAATCTACTTCCAAAAACCCAGCCATTAAAAACCCTATGGAGCATAGTTCTCCTCTGACCCAAATGGAGTCATCATGAGTCAGAGTCAACTTGACAGCAAACTAGAATGTGATACATGCAGGTTTAAGGGGGCTGGAGTTGTCTAATTGCCCTCCCTCCAGGTCAGATAAGGCAGTTTCTCTTGAGGGCATCATGCCTTTGTTAAGGAGAACAGAATGTCCTGGGTATATTTCAAAATGGTTGCTTTTCCTTTGAATGTATTCAAAATGGTTACTGTTCTCCTGCCCGTGAGGATTTTTCTCCCATCTTCACTGTGAGAACCTGGTAGGGCTCCTAGAAGAAAAACTAACAAAATTGCAGGAGGGGTCCCCAGGAGTTTTAACTCTCAAGTTAGTCCGCCTCAGCCTCCCGCAATTCAATTACCATTGAAATGTTCCTAGTGATTAACGGCTCTAGCTTCTGTTTCAGGTAATCTATGATTCTCTGCATTCTCCTATCTCTCCAGATTTCAGGGCAGTGATTGCCCTGTAACCTCAATTCTCTCATGGATCTAAGAAGAGTTTGAGTCTTTCAGCTTTTTTCTTGTAAGAATGGCAGTGACGACTTCCAAGGTCTTCATATGTTGGGGTAGAAAATTATTTGCTTGTTTAATGAAAGAAGAGCAATAATCATCTGGAAGTAACATTATATAGCCAGAGGAATGTGGGCCCATCTCCTAATTTTGGCAGCCTTTGTGAGAAGATAAGAAAACCTGTTATTACTCCTGATGGCCTGACTCAGCATAGGGAAAACTGGGGAATTTAGAGAACTCAGAAGAATGGATATTTAATGAATCCCTTATACCTTCTCTTAACCATTAGTTGTCTCAAGCGAACATTTGGTAAGGACTAAATCACAGTCAATTCATGACTGAATTATGTGACAAGTGCCTGAAACACCAACATTCCATATAGTCAGCTATGAGTGATATCCATATGCTTTAGATACCAGTCATGCAGGTGGTAGAAGTGGTATTCTGTTGAGAAAATGTAAACATATGACTTGTATTCTTGCCTAAAAGGGCCATTCTATGTGGACAGAGTGGCAGTATAAACATCAGAAAAAGTATATATGTGATCCTTTCAAGTTCTTGTTTAATAGAGCAAGCAAGCATGCAGACACTTCATCTAAGTTTAGACTCTACTAAAATATTTTATAAAATAACTCCCCAGAGAGTCTGAACCAGCTACTATATCATTATACCAGTTGTACTTCCTTAAATTACTCATTTCTGCTCCATATTCTAGGGGATAAACCAAAATTTTTTAGTAGGAAGACTTTTGAATATTTGAAATACTTCCCGGATAATTTAGATACAATACCCATCCTCTTCTTTGGGGAGTCATTTTCTTGGAAAACACCTGCAACTAATACACTCTGAAAACATTTAATGGACCAAATGTCTTCCTCAAACACACGCAGAAAACCTAAGTAAACTCATGTTTGATTTGGAGTAGACTGTTGCTAATTTTCGACTTAAAAGGATGCCTATTCACAAGTAATTGAATGAAGTGACCTGTTCACAAACTTATTTGTGGCAATCTTTAGTGAAAAGTTACTTTTTCTTCAAATCACAATGGTATCATGATGGTAAGCACTTACATAAAAACATAAAGTTAAAAGTTACAATGCCCACATTTACAGACAATACTTGAGCAATTTCATACACATAACTTTGGTAAGGTCTTCATTTAATCTTTGCAACAACCCTTAGTGGTAGGCATTACCGTACCCAATTTAAATTGAAAACAATGAGGAACAGGATAACGTGATTAGCATTTAGAACTTGGCACCCAGAAAGTTTCTTTCTATGGGATGAAAAGTCAAATGATGGTACGTGATATAGAAAGTCATATTTTCCTTGATCAGTTTACTGGTGGGAGAAAAGCAGAATATAGCCATAATCAAAGGAAAGGGAAAAACTAAAACATGCTATATCTTCATGCTTAAAACATAAATGTAAGTATACCATGAAAGCAGTGTGTATAGCAATTAAAAATGAAGACTTAAAATTAGACTGACCTGATTTTTAATCCTGATTCCACCCATACTTGTCTCGTGTCCTTGGTCGCATTACTTAACTTCTGGAAGTCTCTATTTTCTCCTTTGTCAACTAGAGATAATATAGTTCTATTTCCTTATTTGTTATTAAAAAAATTTGTTACTATATTTGTTTGAGTTAATCAGGTTAAGGTGAAAATTAAAGTATCTAAGTTGCCCTCATATAATAAAAACTGGCAAATAGAAGTTATTATTACTATTGATAAAAAATCTTAGTAAAGAATATTTCATTTATTCTCCAGGCTTGGAAAATGTACTATTTAAATGCTTTTTACTTCCTTTTATTAATTATTTGAGGTATTTTAAAACTACTTACACAGAGGTTAGACAAAGAATAGTGTTTTATCATTTCCCTAATTATTGTCTCATTATACCGAGTCTTTAAATATTAGGAAGGAAAGGAAAAAAAACAAAATTGTTCTACTTTTTTTTTTATTCAGTGCTTTTTATCTCAAGCATTCAACATTACCCTACAAAAAAATAAGCTACAAATGTGCTCTGATTAGGATGTCATAAAGACAATGTTTTTTTCTACACCAAATGAGGCAGTTGCTTTGATTTTGTACATGCAGAGAATTCAGGTTCTATCATAAGCTTCTGATTTTCAAATTGAAGGGAAAGTGGTCAGTGTTTGAAATATTTATTATCTTAATATGTTCACTAAGGTTGCCTAAAAAGAAAACTTAAAAAGAAATCTTTGTCTTAGCTACAAAATTGAGTCAGTATACAAAAGGTTGCTAAACTACTAAACAATCAACTGGGGAAATTACTTAAAATATTAAATTGGTTCTGACTCAGCCATTTCATTTGTACTGAATTAATATTCATCCTCCTCACTTCATACTATACTATAGACAAATAATAATATTCCTTAATGAGCACAAACTATATGCTAAATATCATAAATAACAAAAAAAAATTGCTGTTGGAACCAAAATCAAAAATCTAAATTTGACAAGTAAATTTTAACATAAAGAGTGAAGTTCCAAGGTGGCTTACTTAGAATGAATAATGCACTCAACCTTAACTTAATTATTTCTTACACAGATTTGGCAAAGAACTTCAGATTAAAAGCTGTAGGTACTTTATATTTCTCAGCATAATCAATAAAAATGATTTTCCAATATGATTTTAATTCAGCAGATGAGAATTTAATTAATTAAATTGCTTTGTGCACTCAGCCTTAACAGCTTAACTGTTTATTTTGCCAAAATTAGATAAAAATGTTACTTTAAAATTTATTGTTACCTTATACTTCACAGAATTATCAATATATATGACTTCCAATATTTTTCAACATTAGTTTTAGAAAATCAACATTATTATAAGAGCAATTGCCCACAAGGTTTGAATTTAGATTATCTTTTAAATGAAATTATTACATTTCCTGTTTATTATTTGTCTAATTAACTAAATGAAGTGAAAAGAGATGTAATCAAAATAATTTTCTGGTACCACAGAGAGAAGTGAGAAAATTAGTACATAGAGGAAAATGTGGTATGTATCAACAACTTACTACAAATTAGAAGAGTTTTTTCTCCCACCTCCCCGTCCAAATGGTCGGACAAAACACAGTACATACAATAATCAAACACCAATGGCAATAACAAGCATGTATCAGTACCTATTCTGTGGTGTAAGATTCAATACTAAATGACACCTGCCAACTAGCTGTAGCTGGGGAGAATAGACATATATGTCATTGAGGAGAAAAACAGTATACTGAGGAGCAATAGAGAAAAAGTAGGCAAGATTGAGTGAAGACCTAATATGGAAGGGTTTGAAGGAAGAGTTTACAAGACATATCTTCAATTCATTGATAAGGAAACTGAGGCCCAGATATCCTCAGTGATACTGTACCAGGATATAACATCTGGAAACATACGATGTCCATCTTTAACTCATTTGTGATATTAATTTTGTCACCCACTCAACATAATGTTTAATTTCTCCACTGTACAGTTACTACAATTTCCTTTGCAACTAGAAACCAATCTGTGGGGATGCACTTTAAAACAATGCTAGTATCTTGCACCTCATCAAAATTTCTTTCTAGATTTAACGTACATTGATGATTATTGTTTGAACTGATCTTTACTATGATTATATGGTTTACATAATTAACTTTTATATAAAGAGCCACTATGAGTCAGAATCGACTCAACGGCAACAGGTTTTATATATAATTTTATATTATTGCAAAATGGTAATTTTCTAACCCTAGAATTCTTTTCACATTTTCCAGTCAGCTCTTTCGTAGTGATGCTTTCCCTGTCGATCTATATCACAAAAAGATATGCCAGGTTTAGAAGTGGTGTGCGTAACTAGTATGATAGTTGTACAAAAGGAATGGGTGAATGAGTAAGTAAGTAAGCGGGGAAAAAATAGAAGAACAAAGGATCAGGAAGGCAATGACCCCTGAGAAATGTTTCTAGTTAAGAAGAAAGAGGAAGGAAATACAGGAGACTTAAATAAGACAGATAGGATATCAGAGTAATTGGAGGAGAATCAGGTTAGTGATCTACAGAGTCAAAAGCATAAGCGGGTTTCACAAAGGAAAGTATCGTCAACAAAATAAAACATAACCCACAGGTCCAGGCAAATAAGAAGAAATGTCATTAGAGATGGCAATAAATGGAGTGCTGGTAACTTAAAGTGGTCATTTTTCAGAAAAGTGGGGTCAGATATAAATTGCAGAAGTTATAGTAAAAAAGGAGAAGTATGAAAATGCTGCAGTATTGACACATTTTCAGTGAAATAAAAGTTGGTAAGTGGTGGCAAGTGTGGAGAGACAAGTGAAGGATTTGTTCATTTTTTAAGAGAGGGAACAAACACCATGTATTGAAGGAATGACTGAAGACGAGCAGTAGCATAGAGTTGGGAATGAAGGTAAAGTCCTCAGGTGTCTGGAAATAATAGAATCAAAAGCAACTTGATTATAGCCAACAAAGATTGGTACATCTTCCCTTGTAACCATTTTTCAGTAAATGAGAAATTAGATTAAGAAGAATAGATCCAAGAGGCTAAACCCTTCAAATGAAGCCAAAGGTAAGAACAGGCACAAACACTGTGTGTGTGGCATCAGTGACTCTGGCAGTCAAAGGGAGTAATTACTTTGGAATTAGTAAGCAGGAGGGATACTGTTGAACGAGTCTTGGTACTGTGTGAAATCTTCATGGTTAGGTATCTTCCTCTGGAATTACTTTATGAGCCAGGACGAGGTTAGAAAAAGCAAGTGTGAGGTTAAAAGGTCAGGACTTAGGAAAAACTGTGATAAAAAGAGCATTGAAAGAGATGAACATGAAGTTCTGGCTGATGATGAAGTCTCAATTATCTGAGAACATATAAACAAAAAAAATCAGAGAATTTGAGATACAAGGTCGTTCTTTATTATTTATGACGATGTGTATAGGTAACAGTACATACATTTATATAGTACGTGTAGCTGTGTAGGTATATGTGGTTATGTAAACAGCTAAGTAATTAACCAGATAAGGAGTTCACACTAATGTGTAGGATTGTGGTACAGATTTGGGGAGATAGTTGATTTTAAACATAGTTGAGTCTCAGTCAGGGATTCTTAGGGTTATTCCACCTCATCGTTACTTTACTCCCTTCTCCATGGTGCTCCTTCATTATTTCTCCACCCAGGAGAATGGCAAGGAGACCACTGTTACCAATTGGAGGCCACTACTGTTAGGTGCTATCAAGTCAGTTCTGACTCATAGCGACTCTGTGTACAACAGAACAAAACACTGTCTGATCCTGTCCCAAACTCATGATTGCTGTTATGTTTGAGCCCATTGTTGCAGCCGCTGTGTCAATCCATTGTGTTGAGGGTTCTCCTCCTTTTTGCTGACTGTATACTTTACCAAGCATGATGTCCTTCTCCAGATAACATACCCAAAGATGAGACAAAGTCTTGCCATCTTTGCTTCTAAGGAGCATTCTGGCTATAATTCTTCCAAGACAGATTTGTTCTTTCTTCTGGCAGTCCATGGTATATTCAATATTCTTCCCCAATACCATAATTCAAAAGCATCAATTCTTTTTTGGTCTTCCTTATTCACTGTCCAGCATTCACATGCATGTGAGATGATTAAAAATATCGTGGCTTGGTTCAGGTGCACGTTAGTCCTCAAACTGACATCTTTGCTTTTTAATACTTTAAAGAGGCCTTTTTGCAGCAGATTTGCCCAATACAATATATTATTTGATTCTTGACTGCTGCTTCCATGGCTGTTGATTGTGGATCCAAACAAAATGAAATCCTTGACAACTTCAATCTTTTCTCCATTCATCATGATGTTGTTTATTAGTTCTGTTGTGAGCATTTTTGTTTTCTTTATGTTGAGGTGTAATCCATACTGAAGGCTGTAGTCTTTGATCTTCATCAGTAAATGCTTCAAATCCTCTTCACTTTCATCAAGTAAGGTTGTATCATTTGCATATTGTAGGTGGTTAGTGAGTCTTCCTTCAATCCTGATGCCTTGTTCTTCAGCATATAGTCCAGCTTCTCAGATTATTTGTTCAGCACACAGATCGAATAAGTATGGTGAAAGGATACAACCATCATGCCACACCTTTCCTGATTTTAAACTAGGCAGTATCCCCTTGTTTTCTTCCAATGAGTGTCTCTTGGTCTATGTACAGTTTTCTCAAGAGTACAACTAATTGTTCTGGAATTCCCATTCTAAGCAATGTTATCCATAATTTGTTATGATCCATACAATCAAATGCCTTTGCATAGTCAATAAAACACAGGTTAACATCTTTCTGGTATTTTCTACTTTCAGCCAAGGTCCATCTGACATCAGGAATGATAGCCAATGCTATTGGATGCCAGAATATTGAAGGCCATGATCTTGGAGCAATGATATTGGAGGTTGTGGTTTGGAACAATTGGTAAATAACTTCTACACAGAGGCTCTCCTACATTATAACAGGAACAGAGAAGCTGTGATGGTGTACAAACCATCTAATACTAGATGCTAGAGTTGACTGATACTTCAACAGTAATTGGTTTTCATAAAGACTTGGGCTTACCACAGATTTATTATACAATGATAGGTATCACTATCTCATCAGGAATACTAGTTCATTAATTTCATCATGAGTTGGAGGAAAACAAATCAGAATTTCAGTTAGGCAGAGGTACATTAAGCATCTTCACATATATTGAAGAGCAATATATTTGAATAGATCAAATTGGGAGTTATATTTAACTGTTAAAAGTATTAAATAATGTATATGGTAGATATTTACTTTTCTTTTTGCAGATGTTGAGGCAATTTTATATTCGGTAACTAGATTTTGTTAATTATGTAGTTTTTAAAATCTTTAAGTAATTTTAAAACATCTTTAATGCAAAATTTATTCATTTATTTTGCTCTTCAGAAGTCCAAAGAGTTTCTAGGAAAGAAATATGTTTGCTAATCACAGAAAATCCTTAAATATTATTGTTTAATTATTGGCTCTTGTGTATACAGGGGAAACAACTTGGAAAAACTGAAGTATAAAATTTCTAAACAACCACATTCACATGTAAGGAAATTAATTTGGTCTTGTGAGTTACGGTTAATTAGAAATGCCTGATCCAAGCAACTTCTCTTCTTCCTATCCCCTGTCTTAGACAAGAATAAAGTTGAACTAGGAATATCACATTAATAGGGTGCCTACCATTTCTAAAAATCTGAGAATAGTAGAAGTAGCACTGAAGAAAGAGCATTTGCATACCATCTAGTGGTAGATTTGAAAAATAGCTAAAGTTAAAAAAATTTTTTTTTGTTTACATAGGGATAGTGTATGTGATTATACTTTCCCTAAATATAAATTCTACCACTTATCTGTCAGTTTGTTGTACTGCACTGCTTTACTTGTCGCTGTGATAATGGAAGCTATGCCACTGGTATTTCAAATACTAACAAGGTCACTCTTTGGAACTTCTAGGCTAAGACAGACTAGGAAGAAGTATCTGGAGATATAATTCTAAAAAACTGGCCAGTGAATAGCAATGGAACACGGTCTGATATAATGCCAGCAAATGAGCCCCTCAGATTGAAAGGCATTCAAAATACATCTGGGGAGCTTCTTCCTCAAACTAGATTCAACCTTAAAGACATGGATGGAGTCAAGCTTTTTTTGCTGTGACGCAAGACTCACAATGAGAAAAAAGAGTTGCAAAAATCCATTAATAATCAGAATGCAAAATGTATGAGGAATGAATCTGGAAAAGTGGAGGTTGTCAAAAACGAAATGGAACACATAAAGATCGATACCCTAGGCTTTAGTGAGCTGAAATGGCCTGGTATTGGCTATTTTGAATTGGATAATCATATGGTCTACTACGCCAGGAATGACAAAGTGAAGAGGAATGGTGCCACATTCATCATCAGATCTATGCTGAAGCATACAATGCTGTCTGTGATAGTATAATATGTATACCCTTACAAGGAGGATGAGGTAATATGACTATTATTCAAATTTCTGCACCAACCACTAAGGCCAGAAATTAAGAAATTGAAGATTTTTGCAAACTTCTACAGTCTGAAATTGATCAAGCATGCAATCAAGATGCATTAATAATTACTGGAGATTGGAATGTTAAAGTTAGAAACAAAGAAGAAGGAGCTTTGGCTGGAAAATATGGCCTTGGTGATAGGAACAACACTAGAGATCACATGATAGAATTTTGCAAGACCAGTGAATTATTCATTGCAAATACATTTTTTCAACAACATAAATGGTAGTGATACACATGGACCCCACTGGATGGAATATGCAGGAACCAAATTGACTACATCCGTGGAAACAGACAATGGAGAAGCTCAATATCATCAGTCAGAACAAGGCCAGGGGCTGACTACAGAACAGACCATCAATTGCTCATGTGAAAGTTTCAGTTGAAGCTGAATTAAAACAAATGCACAAGAACCAAAGTACAATCTTGAGCATACTCCACCTTAATTTAGAGACCATCTTAAGAATAGATTTGAGGCATTGAACACTAATGACTGAAGACCAGATGAGTTGTGGGATGACATCAAGAACATCATACATGAAGAAAGCAAAAGGTAAATAAAAAGAAAAAAAGAAAAACCAAAATGGTTGTCAGAAGAGACTCTGAAACTAGCTCTTGAACATAGAGTAATAGCTAAAGCAAAATGAAGAAATGATGAAGTAAAAGATCTGAACAGAAGATTTCAAAGGGTGTGTCAAGAAGACAAAGCAAAGTACTATAATGAAGAGTGCAAAGACCTGGAGTTAGAAAACTAAAAGCAAAGAACATTCTTGCCATTTCTCAAACTGAAAGAACTGACAAAAAAAAATTAAGACTTGAATTATATGGGCAAAATGTTTAATGCACCAAAAAGCATCAAAAGGAGGTGGAAGGAATACATAAAGTGACTGTACCAAAAAGAACTGATTGACTTTCAGTAGTTTCAGGAGGTAGCATATGATCAAGAACGGATAGCACCAAAGGAAGAAGTCTAAGTGTCACTGAAGTCACTGGCAAAAAGAAGACTCCAGAAATCGATGGATGGATGCAACACTGGAAGCACTCACTCATTTATGCCAAGAAATTTACAAGGTAGCTACCTGGCCAATGAACTGAAAGAGATCCATATTTGTGCCCATTCCAAAGAAAGGTGATCCAACAGAATGGGGGAATTATTGAACAATATCATTAATATCACACATAAGTAAAATTTTGCTGAAGGTAATTCAAAAACAGTTGCAGCAGTACATCAACAGAAAACTGCCAGAAATTCAAGCTTAGTTCAGAAGAGGATATGGAACAGGGAATATCATTGCTGATGTCAGATGGATCTTTGCTAAAAGCAGAGAATATCAGAAAGATGTTTACCCGTGTTTTATGGACTCTGCAAAAGCATTCAACTGTGCAGATCATAGCAAATTATAGGTAACATTTCACAGAATGGGAATTCCAGAACAATTAATTGTGCTCATGAGGAAACTGTATATAGACCAAGAGGCAGCTGTTCTAACAGAACAAGGGGATACTGCATGATTTAAAATCAGGAAAGGTGTGCATCATGGTTGTATCCTTTCACCGTATGTATTCAATTTGTATGCTAAGCAAATAATCCGAGAAGCTGGACTATATGCCAAAGAACAAGGCATCAGGTTTGGAGAAAGACTCATTGCAGTGTGATTAATTACTTTTGTGTGTGGTCTTTCTAGCCAAGGTCTTGTAACTCCTACTTAGGTGACTGTGTGATAGGGCAATTGTAGCCTACCAAGGGAATTGGTCAATTTTGCCCTAAAAGGAGCCAATTCCAGAGCAGGGAGGAGCCCACCACCACCAAGGAAGGAGAGACCCCGGAGCAAAGACCTGGCAGCAGGAGATGGCATGGTGGGCTTCCTGGCCAAGGAGAGAGAAAGCTGAGTGCCTTTGGGCAGAGGCTGAGGGCCAGGGAGAGATGTGCCTGTGAGTACTGCTAGGGAGAGACTGTCTTGATGGAAGAACTGTATCCTGAGTGTTCTTGAGCCTGAATTGTAACTGTTACTTCCTTAATAAAACCCATAACTGTAAATATGGTCTGTGAGTTCTGTGTGGCTATTGCAATGAATTACTGAACCCAGTAGAGAGTGCTTTGGGAGGAATAGTTAGTGTCAGAATTGGTAGAGATGGTGGAGAGGGGAGGCATGTCTGACCTCTGCCTCATAAGAATCAGCGTTGGACTGTTGATCTTGGTTCTCCTTCTACCTTGTGGGGTTAGAGGAGGTTATACACTTCCTTGAAGACATTTTTGTACGTATTAACAATCTTCAGTATGGATTACATGTCAACATAAAGAAAACAAAAATCCTCACAACTGGACCAATAAGTAACATATGATAAATGGAGAAGATATCTAAGTTGTCAAGGATTTCTTTTTACTTGGATCCACAATCAACACCCACGGAAGCAGCAGTCAAGAAATCAAACAACGTATTGCATTGGGAAAATCTGCTGCAAAATAACTCTTTAAAGTGTTTAAAAAAAAAAAAAGAATGTCACTTTCAGGACTAAGGTATGCCTGACCCAACCCACGGTATTTTCAATCACCTCATATGCATGCGAAAGCTGGACAATGAATAAGGAAGACTGAAAAAGAATTGATGCCTTTGAATCATGGTATTGGTGAAGAATATTGAATATGCCATGGACTACCAGAAGAACGAACAAATCCATCTTGCAAGAAGTATAGCCAGAATACTCCTTAGTAGTGAGGATAGCAAGACTTTGTCTCAAGTACTTTGGATGTGTTATCAGGAGGCACCAGTCATTGGAGATGGACATCCTGCTTGGTAAAGTAGCCAAAACCAACCAAACCCGCTGCCGTCGAGTCGATTTCGACTCATAGTAACCCTAGAGGACAGAGTAGAACTTCACCATAGGGCTTCCAGGGAGCTCCTGATAGATTTGAACTGCTGACATTTTTTGGTTAGCAGCCATAACTCTTAACCACTACATGGTAAAGTACAGAGTCGGCAAAAAAAAAAGAAGACCCTCAATAAGATGGATTGATACAGTGGCTGCAACAATGGAATCAAACATAGCAACAATTGTTAGGATGGTGCAGAACTGGGCAGTGTTTCATTCTGTTGTACGTGGGGTCTCTATGAGTCGACAGCACCTGACAACAACAAATAAATTTTTAAAAATCTGTCATTTCACTCATTCAAAAAATCAGAGAAAGAGCTGTTTGGATCATTCCTAGTGCATGCACAAACACACTACCTACCATCACCTAAAAGATAATTATTTTATACTTCTCCATTTTTTCATCTTAAAGGTATCAAAGGTATGATTTTGCAGTAACTGCACCATTTCTTTGGTCAGATATTGATCTTTGTGCCTGAGTTCAAGCATAACATTAAAGTGGAACACCCTTATGTTGAATTTAAAAAATCTAAATGAAGCTTCATTATAAAATAATAGTGGACAACAAAATATAACAGCTGAAACCTTTGTCCTCTTTGTGCAGATTGGGGTCATTTTTAAAATAAAAGCCTCATCATAATGGCTTCCTCTGGAGTACTGTGTGGAGAAGGCAGCTTAATGACCAGCTCACCAACTTCTTGGTGATGTCATAATTCAAGTCAATCGTATGCAATATCTCTATATTTCTGAAAAAAATAATTAGTAATAATTTAAATACAGAATAAGGCTCCAGAATTCATTTTTTCTTAAAGTGATTTGTTTCCAGTACAGGGCACTATGGCCAAAATTCCCATGGCAGTGCATACAGTAGAGGCAAAGAAGGCAGGAGGCATTGCCTTCCTGTTGAAAGGAGAGAGTGCATGGTGAAGCGGAGGTATTTGTGGCAAAGCAGCTATCAGGACAATGCTACATATGTTCTGCTACTAGAGAAAAATTCAAAGGAGACCAGGGATTTCTAGCACATTCATTTGGAATGGATCATGCCAGGAAAGGGAAGCTGAATTCTATGATAAAAATAGAATGGATCACATTAGCGGAGGCCTCAGTTGGGGGCCTACATAATTGAAAGGAGAATGAGGCTGTCTGTGGCAGGTAAACCTTGCAGGGCAGAGGGTGTTTTCTTTCTTTCTTTTTTTGATCAGAGCTCTGATTACAAGAGATAGGAAGAATATAATACTTAAGGATCGTCTTGCAACTTTGTGGTGTGGGTTGTGAAAAACTGAAATTTGTACTCTACTCATTCTGGCTTCCTTCAAAGTTAAAGGCATATGGCATTCAGTTCCTTTCCTAAAGTGTTTTGGTTCAACCATTAATTTTTCAAGTTTATTGTATACAGTAACAGAATTCCTTTCTAACATACAGCCAACTGAGGAATTTAGGTTACATATGACCAAAAGTCTGTAGTTTTCCTGAGTTTTAGCCTGGGCTTCGCCTGGAAAGCAGAGCTTGAAAAAAGAACTTGTGTGCAAGTGGCTTATTTTAGAAGTTATGCCAGAGAACAGGAATAAGAAATGAAGAAGATTGACAAGGGAAAATTACTACAAGAGTGTGTTCTTGAGATGGTCTTCACCATAGGCAATTTGCCATTGATCCCACTGGAACCTACAAAGAGCAATGAAGAATTCAACTCAGAATTGTTCACCTGAGGGGCAGACGAGGAGAACAATTTTCCCTACCAGTGCAGCCTGGCTCTTTACAATTTAAAGGAAAACCAAGGAAATTCAGAGTAGGGAAGACTGAAGCATTTCAGTTATGCTGAAAAAAGTCTGAGATGGAAGCAGATCTCTGTGCACTAAGGATCACCCATAGGAACAAGTTTTCCAGCCCCCCACGCTCGTTATGAGGCTTCCCTTAATCTCCATTAATACTTGAACATTTCTATTTTTCAGGTGGCCCCTCTTTATATTAAGTATTTGGGAGATTGTGAAGGAAATTATATGAGTGTAAACTTCTGGATTATTTTATGTCTCTGAGTACTCCTGGGACAAATCATAGTTATTGAATATTTTCATGAAAGAAGAGATCAAAAGACTTAACACCACCACAATATATCTTCATGACATGGACTGAACTACGTAACGTGAATCTACTTCCCTATCAAAATTTGGAAAAAATAAAACCTACCCTGTAGATTTGAGATTTTGTAACAATCACATAAGATATAACATATGAAGCTATTTTTCAAAGTGAAAAGTAATCTTCAAATATATGTTTAAGTATGCTCTTTTGCCATTTCAGCCTTGTGGTATCTAATGTTCTCTTTGGTTCACAAGCATTTTCTGCAAATTACAACAAAGGGACCCATTAAATCTTTATCCTGATTGATATCATTTAGACAGATTTCTCAGGATTTCCTAGACTTCAGTCGGAGTCCTGCTTTTTCTCCCAACATCCTCAATAGTTAGCCATTATGCAATAAAACATAAAAAGAAAACTGTGGCCTGTCCTGATAAAGGTTGCTATTTTCTTCCAGAACCAAGCATTCAGGGGCCACTTGGGGGGTTTCCTTGGCACTGCCGCTGGATGTGTGACAGACTGAAGAACTCTGCTCAACACCCACGGTGCTGAATGCTCCACGTTCTAAATATGTTGCTGGAAAACTTCCCAGATTGTACATCTGCCTCTCTAATTTACACCTCCAAGGATGAGGGTGAGCAAGGAAGAGGTGAGAAGCCTTAATGAACTACTCAGAGCCTTTTCATGTGCTATGAGCAACTTCCCAGAACACACCAAAACCTGGCAGCAGGCGGCTGGTGGTAAACAAATATTAGAACACTCAGTTTCAATGATCTCAGTTACACTCCAATGGCTACCTTGCCTTCAAAGACTGGCCAAAGACCCTGTCCCCTCTTTTTCCTTAACTTGTATCAGCCCTTCCAAGATGCCTCCAGGGCTCCAAATTGGACGTGCGCTGAATCCTTCTGTTCAGCCTGCTGCCAGAATGCTGGTCCCAGCAGGATAGGGGGCTCCTGTTATTAGGACATTTTGGGTCTGTTTTCCACAAGATGGATGATGCTCGGGTAGAAACTATGCTTTCGTTGGAATGAAAATGTTTTCCTTGAAAATAAAACTACTAAGATTTTGAAATCTGCAGGACAGTTGCTGTCAAGAGCATGTAAATACTAAATTAGCCATGGTTAAGAGAAACAAAGTTTGTAGAAAGCAACCGGCTTACTGTTCAGTCTTAATTAACGGTGCTTCTCAGGAGGCTTTTCTTGCAGCCCATGGCATGAAGGTTATAATCTGTTACTTATACTTCAGGAAGGAATTTTTGATTATGGTTAAACTTAAACCTTAATGTGGCATTTTCCTTAATGTGGCATAGCAGGTTATGCCCTCTTTGCCAACATGATAAATACCCTTCATTCTTCCAGGAGTTCTTAACTTTGGGTCCATGGACCCCCAAATGGACCACAGTTAGTATGAAGCACATATGTGAATGTAGATGAGGAAAAGCAATGACATCTTTATTTTTACTAACCTCTCCCTGAATTTTAATATATCTTTTAAGAATAAATGTAGGCTACATACCTCGGTATTAGTAGCAAAATCTGTGACTCTTTCACCAATGGAAATCATAGATATTTTCGTAACAGGTTATAAGTTTTTCCAAATATCTCAAAATAACACTTAGGTTCTTAACTTATTTGAATTAGGATACTTATTAGAGCTACCAATAAGCACATATATTACTATATGAAAAAAAATTGTTTTTCTTATATAGCAAACTATTTTATTTTATAGGCAAAGGTCTGTACAGCGAGCCTCTGGAGAGAAGGGGAAGTTGTGTTGTTGTCATCGTTGGTGTCTATACAGAATCAGAGGAGTCCTGCTGGTGCAATGGTTAATCACTGGGCTGCCAACTAACTGAAAGGTCACTGGTTGGAACTCACCAGCTGATCCATGGGAGAAAAGACTTGGCAAACTGCTCCGCTAAAGATTTCAGCCTAGGAAACCCTATGAGGCGGTTCTACTCTGCCCTGTAGGGTCATTGGTTGTTGTTGGTAAATGTTGTCAAGTCAGTGACCCTTTGTACAACATAAAAAAACACTGCCTGGTCCTGCATTATCCTCATAATCGTTGCTATGCTTGAGCCCATCGTTGCAGACACTGTGTCAATCCATCTTTTTGAGGGTCTTTCTCTCTTTGGCTGACCTTCCACCTTACCAAGCATGATGTCCTTCTCCAGAGACTGGTCCCTCCTAATAACATGTCCAAAGTACATGAGACGAAGTTTCCCTGTCCTCGCTTCTAAGGAGCATTCTGGCCATATGTCTTGTAAGACATATTTGTACATTCTTTTGGCAGTCCATGGTACATTCAATATTCTCTGCCAACAGCAGAATTCAAAGGCATCAATTCTTTGGCTTTCCTTATTCACTGCCCAGCTTTTGCACGCATATGAGGCAAATGAAAATACCATGATTTGGGTCAGGCACACCTCAGCCCTCAAAGTGGTATCTTTGCTTTGTAATACTTTAAAGAGGTCTTTTGAAGCAGATTTTCCCAATGTAATACATCATTTGATTTCTTGACTGCTGTTTCCATGGGCACTGATTGTGGATCCAAGTAAAATATGAAGTCCTTGACAATTTCAATGTTTTCTCCATTGTTATTTGACCAGTTGTGAGGATTTTTTTTTTCTTTATGTTGAGGTGTGTTATGGATTGAAATGTGTCCCTCCAAAAATGTGTGTCAACTTGGCTAGGCCATGATTTCCAGTATTGTGTGATTGTCCACCATTTTCTCATCTGATGTGATTTTCCTCTGTGTTGTAAATCCTACTGCTATGATGTTAATAAGACAGGATTAGAGGCAGTTGTGTTAATGAGGCAGGACTCAATCTACAAGATAAGGTTGTGTCTTTATCTCTTTGAGGTACAAAAAAAAGAGAAGCGAGCTGAAAGACGTGGGAACCTCATACCACCAAGAGACAAGAGCCAGGAGAATAGTGAGTCCTTTGGACCTGGGATCCTTGCGCTGAGAAGCTCCTTGACCAGGGAAGATTGATGACAAGAACCTACCCCTAGAGCTGACAGAGAGAGAAAACCTTCCCCTGGGGATGGCACTCTCAATTTGAATTTCTAGCCTCCTAATTTATGAGAGGATAAATTTATCTTTGTTAAAGTCATCCACATGTGATATTTCTATTATAGCTGCACTAGATGACTAAGATAAGGTGTAATCCATATTGAAGGCTGTAGTATTGATCTTCATCAGTAAGTGCTTCAAGCACTCTTCATTTTCAGCAAGCAAGGTGTGTCATCTGCATATCACAGGTTGTTAATAAGTCTTCCTCCAATCCTGATGTCTTGTTCTTCTTCATAGAGTCCAGCTTCTTGCATTATTTGCTCAGCATACAGGTTGAATAAGTATGGTAAAGAATACAATCCTGACACACACCTTTCCTGTCTTTAAACAACAAAGTATCCCCTTGTTCTGTTCAAATGACTGCCTTTTGGTCTGTGTACAGGTTCCACAAGAGCACAATTAAATGTCCTGGAATTCCCATTCTTCACAATATTATCCATAATTTGTTCTGATCCACACAGTCCAATACCTTTTCATAGTCAATAAAACACAGGTAAACATCTTTCTGGTATTCTCTACTTTCAGCCAAGATCCATCTGACATCAGCCATGATATCCCTCATTCCACGTCCTCTTCTGAATCTGGCTTGAGTTTCTGGCAGTTGAATGTACTGCCGCAACCACTATGGGTCAGAATCAACTCAACGGAACACAACAACAACATACAGTATCCAATATGGATAAAAGGAATCTGGACAGATTATCACCTAAATTGAGTTATTAGCATTGATAAAAGCACAAACAGTTTACATTTATGTTTGTACCCTTGAAGGTCATTTAAAATATACTTTAAAACTTTTCATCATAGTAAAGTTCTGAAGTAAAAAGAAAAAAAGAGTGCAGAAATACAGCTATGAGATGTCAACATCCATTACTGAAGAAAAACAAGCCAACATATTTCCATGCTTTCTTATAAAAAAAGAACCAAGAGATTTCCAGAGTTTCAAAAGGGATCATACCCACAAATAAATATAAGTGTGTCTCATTTTTGTCATTGAGGCATACCCCTGAAGAATTGCTTGCCACACACTAGCCAATGGAATTAAAGACAACAGACATGGCTAAATCTCTATAAATAAATCATGGAATTCTCAAAGCTAGATGACCAATCTCTATCTTTCGAAGTTTGACTTTCAGGAGATGCTGTATGACTTCCAGTGATGCACAAATACAATGAAGAAAAAAATCAACTTCAAATTTAACCAAATAAGAAAAAAAAGAAAGATTTTCTCAACTATGCCTTAAAATTATACTGCCAATCGTAAACTTGTTAAAGATTGTAAGATCAAATGCACAGCTTTTTAAATGAAGTGCATCACCTCGATGTTGTTTGTTACTGTTTCTGCCACCTTGTATCATTTAAAAACATAACAAGTTGCATAAGAATAATACCTTCCCAAAGGTATAATTATACTTGCATGAAAAGTGAATGTAAGATCTTTGCACTGATACAAGAGTGGTAAAATTTTTCATGCACAAGAGCCAAAAGCTCACTAGTTAACACAGGTAGTCCATAAAATTTAATGGGTCCCATGGAAAATTAATTCATCTGATCAGCTGAAAAATACGTTTAGTAGAATACACTATGACATGGCTGTTATTCTTGATGGTACTGCTAGTCCAGTTTCAAGCTCTTGATGTTTCAATAAACCATTCAGAGACCTAAGGCAATAGTTCTCAATGTGCAGTCCCTGGACCGGCAGCATCAGTATCATCAGGGAACTTGTTAGAAATACAAATTCTTTTATTATTGTTATTCATTATTGTTAGCAAATTAGTTTCCCATTCAACAATTTTTATACAAATTGTTTTGTGATATTGGTTGCAATTCCCATGATGTGTCAACACTCTCCCCTTCCACACCCCAATTTCCTGTTTCCATCCATGCATTTTTCCTGTCCTTTCTGTCTTCTTTTCATTGCTTTTGGGCAGGTGTTGCCCTTTTGGTCTCATACACATGATTGAACTGAGAAGCACATTCCTCACATGTATTATTTTTTGTTTTATAGACCTGTCTAGTCTTTGGCTAGAGTGTGAATTTCAGGAGTGGCTTCAGTTCTGAGTTAAAAGAGTGTCCAGGGATCATACTCTCGGAGGTTCTTCCAGTCTCTGTAAGACCAGTAAATTCGGTCTTTGTGTGTGTGTGTGTGAATTTGAATTTTGTTCTACATTTTCCTCCTGCTCTGTCCAAGGACCTCTACTGTGATCCCTGTCAGAGCAGTTGGTGGTGGTAGCTGGGCACCATCTAATTCTTCTGGGCTCAGTCGGTGGAGGCTGTGGTATTTGTGACCCATGAGTCCTTTGGACTAATCTTTCCCTTGTGTCTTTGGTTTTCTTCATACTCCTTTGCTCCAGACGGGATGGAACCAGTAGATATATCTTAGATGGCCACCTGCAAGCTATTAAGACCCCAAACACTACTCATCAAAGTTGGACATAGAATATTTACTTTGTGAAATTTGTTATATCAGTTGTTCTAGATGATCCCTGTGACCATAGTCCCCAGCCCTGAGCCCCAGTAACTCAGTCCCTCAGAGTGTTTAGATGTGTCTATGAAGCTTCTACAACTCTGTCTTGGTCAAGTTGTAGTGACTGCCCCTATATTGTGCACTGTTTTTGCCTTTACCAAAGTTAAAACTTATTTACTTATCTAGTTAATGATTTCCCCTTGCCTTCTTCATAAGTTTTCCTTTTGTGTGTAAGCCTTTCATTGAGTTTTTATAATAGTGGTCTCATACAGTATTTGTCCTTTTGTGACTGACTTATTTCACTCACCATGATGCCCTGCAGCTTCATCCATGTGGTGAGATATTTCACTGAGTCATCATTTTTTCTTCATCATTGTTTAGTGTTCCATTGTGTGTATGAATCATAGTTTGTTAATTCATTCATCTGTTGATGGGCACTTAGGTTGTTTTCCTCTTTTTGCTATTGTGAATAATACTTCAGGGAACATGGGTGTGCATATGTCTACTTGTATGATGGCTCTTATATCCCTAGGATATATTCCTGTGAGTGGGTTTGCTGAATCATACGGTATTTCTAGCATTTTAAGATTAAAAAAAAAAAAGATTTTAAGGAGGCAACATATCATTTTCCACAGTGGTTGTACCATTTTACATTCTCACCAGCAGTGTATAAGAATTCCAATCTCCCTGTAACCTCTCCAACATTTGTTATTTTCTGTTTTTTTTTTTTCCTTTTTTTTTTATTAGTGCCAGTAATGTTGGGGTGAGATGGTATCTCAATGTAGTTTTTTTTTCTTTCTTACTGTTACTGTTGTTAATTTCTACTTTGATGGCATTGTGATCAGAGAAGACACTTTGTGTTTCTCAATGTTTTGGATTTTGTGGAGGGTTGCTCTGTGGCTTAAGAAGTGGTCTATTCTGGAGAACGTTCCATGTGCGTTGGAAAAGAATGTGTACTTTGCAGCCGTTGGGTGGAGTGTTCTATACATGTCTATGAGGTCAAGGTGGCTGATTGCTGCCTTTAGCTCTTCTGTATCTTTGTTGAGTTTCTGTCTAGATGTTCTGTCCTTTGCCAAGAGTGGTATGTTGAAGTCTCCTACTATTATTGGGGAACTGTCAATTTCTCTTCTCAGTGCTGTTAGGCTTTGTTTTGTGTATTTTGGAGCCCTTCATTGGGTGCGTGGATGTTTATTATGCTTAAGTCTTCACGATGAATCATCCCTATAATCATTACATAGTGCCCTTCTTTGTCTTTTATGAAGTATTTTGTTTTAAAGTCATTTTATCTGAGATTACTATTGCCACTCCTACTCTTTTTTGGTAGTTATTTCCTTGATATATTTTTTCCATCCTTTGATTTTTAATAAATTTACACCTTTGTTTCTAAGGTGTGTCTCTTGTAGACAGCATATTGATGGATTCTGTTTTTTTTTAATCCATTCTTTCACTTTCTGTCTCTTTATGGGTGCATTCAGGCCATTTACATTCAATGTAATTATTGATAGGTATGAATTTATTGCTGCCATTTTGTAGTGTTTTTTTTTTTGTGGTACTTGTATTTTCTTTGTTTCTCTTACTCTTCTGTGCTGAGTTCCTTTTGTTTGTGGATTTCTTCTTCATTTCTTTTGTTTTTGTAGTTTTTTTTGTTTTTATTTTTGAGACTTTGTTTTTCTTCTTTATTTTGATAAGTAAGTTTGTTAACTTTCTTTGTGGTTACCTTGAAATTTACCCTTGTCTTCCTAGGTTCGAACCAGTCTATTATTACTTGATATCACCTTGTCTTCCTCTCCATTAGAAAGCTCTATACCTATACCATTTATTCCTTCTTTTATTGTTCTGATGTTGTTGTCATTTACAGATTATCCTCTCTGGTTCCCTGCTGCAATTCTTTTGGTTTTGGATAGTCTTTGAGAGTTCCTTTCCTAGGTTGGTATCTGGTTGGTACAATCTTGCATCCTAAATTCAGGCAGGCTTCTGATGTTGTTTGTTCTCAGACTGAAGGACTCCCTTTAATAATTCTTGTAAGTCTGGTTTTTATATATTTCCTTAATTTCTGTTTATCTGGAAATGTCCTAATTTCACCATCATATTTGAATGAAAGTTTTGCAGTATATATTATTCTTGATTGGTAATTTTTTTCTTTCAAGGTTTTGTATATGTCATCCCATTGCCTTCTTGCCTGCATGATTTCTGCCGAATAATCAGAGCCTAGTCTTATTTCTCCCTGTATGTGACTTTTTGTTTTTCTAGAGCTGCTTTCAGGATTTTTTCTTTGTCTTTGGTTTTAGCAAGTATGGTTATGATATGCCTTGGTGTTTTTCTTTTGGGGTCTATCCTATCTGGGGTTCATTGATTTTCTTGGATGGACGGCTTTTCATCATCATGATAGTAGGGAAGTTTTCATTCAGCAATTCTTCAATGATCCTCTCTGTGTTTTCCATTTTCTCTCCCTGTCCTGGAACTCTGATCACTTGCAAATTTTTGCTTTTGATTGTATCCCACATAATTCTCAGGGTTTCCTCATTTTTCTTTGTTAATTTTTCTGATTTTTCCTCAAAGTTGTATCCAAGTATTTGTCTTCAATTTTGCTGATCCTGTCTTCCATCATTTCAAACCTGCTCTTCAGCCTTGTATGACACTGTCCATTTCTGAAATCTTACTATCTTCTGGATTTCCAATTGCTGTTTTTTCATGATTTCTAGTTGTTTATTTATTTTGGCATTTTTTTCCTGTATTATTTTCCTGAATTCTTCCATTGTTTTGTCTGTATTTTCCATGAATGAGTCTGCCTTTTCCATAAATTTGTCTATTTTTTCCTCATTTTGTCTCAACTCTTGGATTTGCTCTTAATATTAGAGGTTTGAATTCCCTGTCAGGTAGTTCTAGTGCCTTTTCTTCTACTGGAAAGCCATCTGGTGTTTTATGTCCGACTCCTACTGGAACCATCCTGGCTTTTTTTTTTTTTTATATATACGTTTTGATATTGTCTGCTGTCTTCAGGGCATTCAGTAGTTATTTTCTTCATTTCTTGATTGTAGATTTGTTTGTTTCATCCTGATTTTTTGTTTTATTTGGTTATGTCTGAACCCAGGTGGGCTGTGCATTCTTTGTTGTTTGCTTTCTCTAGTCACGATACTTTTCATCTCCTTGTCCAATGGGCAGGGCCAGTCACTCAGCTACGGTGCAGCAGAGCAGGTCCAGCTGAAGGAGAGGGGCTGGGATGGGTTGTTTGTGGCACATACTAGGGCTAATATGGTGGGCTAGAAATCAGAGCTGGGCAGGCTCCAGTAGGCCGTGCCTGTGCCACTTGGGGGTGTGATGTTCAGCACACGGTGCAGGTAGGCAGGAAAGAGGGGGGAGGTTGTGATGTGTGTAGCTAATAGGGGTACAGGAAAGGGGAGAGAGGGGAGAGAGACTCAGTAGCCAAAAACAAAGAAAAAAAAAAGAGTGCTAAAGGAGCTTGCCATTGGAGTGAAGAGATGAGAAACTGAGAAATGGAGAAAAGCAAAAAGGAAAGAAGAAAAAATAATAACTAGATAAAAATTTGGAAAAGAAAGAAAAAAAAGAAAAGCCCCCAGGAGTCCCACTGGTGGGGCTACAAAGACCAGGGAAGTAGCTCCCAGGCTGCGCAATATAGCCTGGCTAGAGGGGGTATAGATGTCACACAGCACCAGGTATTCAGGAGGCAGGAAAAGAAGTACAGTGAGGCAAGAATTAAGAAATGAAGAAAGACAGAAAGTGAAAAAGAGAGAGAAAAGGAAAAAAAATCCCCAGGAATCCCACCTACAAGGCTGCCAGACTAGGGGAATGGCTCCTAAGCTGTGCAGTGCAACCCGGCTAGAAGGGGTTCCAAAGCCGTGAAAAGGAAAACAAACAAAACAAAACAAGCAAAAAAAAAAAAAAAAAAGCCCCAGGGATTCCACCAGTGTGGAAACTATACCAGGTGGTCTGTCTCCTGCTGGGAACTTCATGAAGCTGTTTTCCTATACTCCCTGTCCGCTGATCTCTGATGTGGGTAGGATGAATCCAAGTGGCACAGGTGCTGCACTTCTTGGCTGGGTGAGCCACCACAGCCAGCCGGGAGGCTCAGAGGTAGAGCAGCAGGGAGAGGATAGGGGGTGAGAAAGTGTATATCACTGGTTACTGGGTGCTCTGTCTCCTGCTAGGAGCTCTGTGAAGCTGCTTTCCCGTGCTCACTGCCTGCTGATCCCTGACAGGAGTCCAAGATGTCAGACCCACGCTGCATTAGCTGACAGGGGCCCTCCGCACATATCTCTCCTCCCTCTCTGGCCTCTGTGAGTTTCTTATTCCATTCGATATTTGGCTGAGTTCTTTATCCCTTCATTTGACACTCAGGTTCCAGGAACGATGTTTGTCTCTGTTTTACTTTCAGGTCTTTGCTGTGGAGGGATGGCATGGTGCTTCTGTCTATGGTGCCATGTTGGCCAGAAGTCTCCTCGATGTAGTTTTGATTTGCATTTCTCTAGTGGCTAATGTACAGTAATCAGCTTCAAGGTACACAACATCAACAACACAATGGCTAATGACTGCCAGCATTTCCTCATGTGTCTGTTAGCTGCCCAATGTCTTCTTTGGTGAAGTGTCAGTTCACATCATTTGCCCATTTTTTAATTACATTATTTGTTGTTGAGGTGTTGCAGTGTCTTGTATATTTTAGAGATTAGACCCTTGTCAGATATGTTGCAGCCAAAAATTTTTTCCAGTCTGTAGGTTCTCTTTTTACTCTTTTGGTGAAGTCTTTTGATGAGCACAAGTGTTTAATTTTTAGGAGCTCCCAGTTATCAAGTTTATCTTCTGGTGCTTGTGCCTTATTAGTTATGGTTTATATCATATTTATTCTGTATATCAGGGCCCCTAGCATTGTCCCCAGAAACCCTGGTGGCGTAGTGGTTAAGTGCTACGGCTGCTAACCAAAGGGTCGGCAGTTCGAGTCTGCCAGGTCCTCCTTGGAACTCTGTGGGGCAGTTCTACTCTGTCCTATAAGGTCGCTATGAGTTGGAATCAAGTCAATGGCACTGGGTTTGGTTTTTTAGAATTGTCCCTATTTTTTCTTCCATGATCTTTATAGTTTTAAGTCTTTTGTTTAGGTCTTTGAGCCATTTTGAATTAGTTTCTACATACAGTGTAAGGTATGGGTCCTGTTTCATTTTTCTGCAGATGGACATCCAGTTTTACCACCACCATTTGTTAAAGAGACTGTCTTTTCCCCATTTAATGAACTTTGGGCCTTTGTCAAAACTCAGCTGACCGTAGATGGATGGATTTACATCTGGGTTCTCAATTCTGTTCCATTGGTCTATATGTCTGTCGTACTAGTACCAGGCTGTTTTGACTACATGGCTGTATAGCAGGTTCTGAGATCAGGTAGTGTGATGTCTCCTACTTTGTTCTTTTTCAATAATCCTTTACTTATCCAGGGCTTCTTTCCTTTCCATATAAAGTTAATGATTAGTTTTTCTATGTCATTAAAGAATGCTGTTGGTATTTGGATTAGGATTGCCTTATATCTGTACATCCTTTTGGGTAGAAAGGACATTTTCACAATGTTGAGTCTTCTTACCCATGAGCATGGTATGTTTGCTTGATATAATTTTTCCATCCTTTTTTAAAATAAATTTATGTCTTTGTGTCTCTTGTTGAGAGCATATTGATGGGCCATGTTATTATTATCTTTTTATTTATTTTTTATCCATTCTGCCACTCTCTGTCTCTTTTTACGGGCCTTTAACCGATTTTTTTTTTAAACCATTTACACTCAGTGTGATTATCAATAGGTATGAGTTTATTGCTGTCATATTGTTGTGCTTTTTTTTTTTTTTTTTGGTGGTGCTGACGTTTTCTTTGTTCCTCTTACTGTTCTGTGCTGAATTCCTTTTGTTTGTGGATTATTTTAAATTTTCTTTAGTATTGTAGATTTTATGTTTACTGAATCTTTGTTTTTCTTCTTTTTTATTCTGATGAATAGGTTTGTTAAATTTCTTTGTGATTACCCTGAAATTTACTCTTATCTTCCTAAGTTTGAATCAGTCCTTTATTACCTGATATCACCTTGACTTCCCCTCTATTTGAAAGTTCTATACCTACACTTTATTCCTCCTTTTACTGTTTTGGTGTTGTCATCATTTATAGATTGACATGTCTGTTTCCCTGTTTTAAGTCTTTTAGCTTTGTTTCATTATTCAGAGTTCTTTATCTAGGTTGCTGTCTGGCTGATGCTGTCCTGTATCTTAAACTCTGGTTGTTTTCTGATATTGTTAGTTCTCCAACCAGAGGACTCTGGTTAATATTTCTTGTAAGGTTTTTTTGTGCATTCCCTTAATTCCTGTTTATCTGGAAGTGTGCTAATTCCATCATCGTATTTGAAAGAGAGTTTTGCAGGATGTAATTTTCTTCGCTGGCAATTTTTTTTTTTTCCTTCAAGGTTTTTACCTGTCATTCTACTGCCTTCTTGCTTGTGTAGTTTCTACCGAGTAACCAGAGCTTATTCTTATTGTTTCCACTTTGCAAGTGACTTTTTGTTTTCCTCCAGCTGCTCTCAGGATTCTTTCTTTGTCTTTGGTTTTGGCAAGTGTGATTATGATGTGTCTTGCTGACTTTCTTTTAGCGTCTATCCTATATGGGGTTTGTTGGGCTTCCTGGTCAATTTTTTGTCTTTCATGGTATTTGGGAAGTTTTCTGCCAGCAAATCTTCAACAATTGTCTCTGTGTTTTCCATTTTCTCCTCCTGTTCTGGAACACCAATCGTGCAAATTTTTGCTCTTGATTGTGTCCCACATAATTCTTAGTTTTTCTTCATTTTTCTTCATACTTTCTCTGATTTTTCCTCAAAGTGGCATTCATGGATTTATCTTCAATCTCACTGATTCTGTCTTCTGTTGTTTCCAATTTGCTCCTAAAACTTTCTATTGAGTTGTCTATTTCTGAAATTTTGTTGTTTATCTTTTGGATTCCTAGTTACTGTTTTTGTATGATTTCTAATTATTTATTTGACGTTTTGTTCTTGTGTTATTTTCCTGAATTCTTCTATTGCTTTGTCTGTGTTTTCCTTGATTTTGGCTATATTTTCATTGGTTTTGTCTCTGTTTTCCTTTACCTCTTTCCTTATCTCTTGGAAAGTCCTAAATATGAGTCTTTTGAATTCCATATCAGGTGGTTCCACTGCCTTTTCTTTTACAAGAAGGTCATCTGATTCTTTATTTTTGTCATTTGCTGGAACCGTCTGTCCTGGTTTTTTATATGCTTTGATATTGTTTGCTGTCTCACAAACATTAAGGTATTATTTTCTTTATCGGTTGTTCATTTGTTTTGTCCTGCTTTTTTGTTTTGATATGTTAGGGTGGGCAGGCCAGGCATGTTTTGCTGCTTGCTTATCTGTGAGTAGTTCTCACTACCTTGTCCAGGTGGGCAGGGCAGCAACTGGCAGGGTGACCTGCTTTGCTTTCACTGTACACTGTTTGGCAAACTTGCTATAAGGGTGGATTGAGTAAGAGGTGTCTGTCTTCTGAGCTTGGTCCAGCAGTGTGGGAGCTTTCCCAGCCCCTCACCAGATAGTCAAGGGTGTCAGATAAGGAGTGGTACAGGCTCACTTCCCACTGTTCAACAGCTGATTGAGTGGTGGGAGGGGGGCAGTGCAGGCCCAGTGTGGTGGCTGGCCTGAGCACCAAAGGTGTTCTAGCTGCAGTGGCACATTGGGGGCCAGTGGGAAGTGGGGGGTAGTATACAGGGCAGGGGGGTGGTGTACAGGGAGCTCCATGAGCTGTCTTTCTCTACTTCCTGTCTGGGGTCATTGCTGTGCTCCAAGATGGCAAAGCTGTGCCATGTTATTTGGCAGGGGTCCTCCGCTCTGTAGCTCTCCTTCTTCTCTGTTCTCTCTCAGTTTCTTCTTCCACTTGGTCTCTGTCTAGTTCTTCATTCCTTCATTTGATACTTAGGTTTCTAAGATTGACATTTGTATCTGTTTTACTTAATTTTGGGGGGTCTTTGCTGCAGAGGGACTGCATGGTGCTTTTGTCTACAGCATCATATTGCTACAGAGCTTAGAAATACAAATTCTTGAGATCCATGCCAGACTTCCTGACTCAAAAACTCTTGGGATGAGGCCCAGCAATTTGTATTTTAACAAGTTTTCCAAGTGTTTCTAATGCATGCTGAAGTTTGAGAACCAGTTCTCTAAAGAAGAATATGAAATCTATCATGATCTGAGTTCTTTTTCTGGTGCCTTCTGGTAAAAGGATGTCTGCACCAAAGTTTGCAGAATGAGAGTTTGTTAGAAAGAACATAACTAAAACATATCAATCTTTGAAATGGTGCATCAGAACTAAACGTGATAAAAGGGAACCACATTATAAGAAAAACTTTACCTCAACAACTCTGACCCCAGGGTGATTGAGGAGAATCTTTAACTCAGAATGTGAAGAGGTCGAGTCTAAAACTTAAATTTTTCTATTCAAGAAGAAAGTAGTGCTTAAGTCTAGGCATAATTACATATTATGGTTGGTTAATAATTGTGTGTGTACATTTAATATGGTGTTTCTTTTTTCTCTGGAAAATCTAATAAATTAAAGACATGTCATAATAGAAGACATATTAGAACTGATGAATTAAGATGCAAAAAATCTATATCAAACATGTATAGATGAGTTTCTTTACTGAAGGACTTCTCGTAGTCATTGGTATTATAAAGTTCAATGTAAAATTCCATGAGGGCCATGGAGGATGCTTGATTTTTAAATCTTGACCATTGGGCCCTTTTGTTTACAGACAATTTTGCAGAACGTGCTTTCACTGAATTTACTTTGAAAAATTTGTTTAAATAAATAATTAACAGATTGATATGAGTTACTAAAGGAAGACATGGATGCCAAGGATAGGGGTGAGCACCTTCCTAAATACTGAAACGTTTGAGTCTGGCCTCAATAGAACAATCATGGCTTCATTCAAACTTTCCTTTCATTGATGCTTCTGTCAGAGACAGGATTTTGATCTGTAGGAAAGGAAGACTGATTCAATTTGACCTACTAATTTTGTGCTTAAATTGTGGAAATCCATGAGGAGCTTCTCTGAGCAACTGGTACTTTGCACAAGGTGCTCTAAGTATAGCATAGGGGACCAAATTTATTGGTAGGTACAATATCCCAATGCTTGTTCTCCATGAATGCCAAACATGCATGTGGTCCTTGAGAGTCATTTATCTCCAGTAGCTGTAACAAAAGCTAAAGAACTTCATGGGTTGGGCCCCAAACTCTCATCATTTCTCTAGTTCTACTGAGTGATAATGGTGTTTTAGTTAATGAAATGTTAGTTAGTTAATTAAACAAACTAATTCAAATTAAATAACCAAACTGTAGTAACAGGGAAATTATAAAGTAGTTGTAGTCTGCTTATCAGGTGACAACAAAACAGAAAAAGTACAATTAAATATGGTATCTAAATCTTTTAAATAGTGAATATCTCATCAGTATCACCACCAAACAAAACATACCTTGAAAGCATATCTTTGATGATGTTTTAGATAATTCAGACCAAAATATGTTTAATACTATCAAACTTAAGGGATGAATGTTTTACTTATGGAACTTTTATTTTCATGGTATTACAATGACATCCAGTGGCTGCCTCTTTAAATGATACTTCTCTAACAGAGGTAATTAAATTTTGCTCTGAAATTTGCTCTCCGTGCATTCCCAGGCTCTTATATAAGGAATCTATAGTTTCAAAAGTCACCCCAGAGGAAAGACATAGTTTAAATAGAAAGAGTTGTATGGTGAGCAAACTATTCTCAGCTTCTTTCTTTCTCAATAGTGAACTTACCCTAAGGGATGAATATGACAATATAGTTTAATTTCCTCATTTTTAGTTCACTTTGAGGCTACTTTTCCTTGTGGGCACTTAAAGTGAACTTCAGAAGAGCTCTATTCTATGCTGTTTTAATTTTTTTTTTTTTTTTTTTACTGTTCAATTATTACCTATGACTCAGTCACAGCTTAGATCAAAGATGTTTTCATTACAGTCGTTTATTGCTGATACATAAATACTCTTTGAAAGCCTTGGGACAGTCTTAACTTATCTGCCCTCAAAGAATATATTTTTATTATTATTATTTTTTTTCTATTAAGAGGATTCTTAATGGGTTACCTTAGCAACTGCTGCAATGTACATATTCCACTGGGATTTTGTTAGTCTGACTTTTTATAGCAATGCAATGTGAACAAGCACAAGAAAGCGGGCACATTTCTTTATAGAGGGAAATTTCAATCTAGGTCATATATGTGCTCCTTAGAGAAATCTTTCTTTAGGAATTCATGATATTTTCAAAATCATGATTCACTTTTTTTTATTACACTTCCAAATAACTCTGTTTTCTTTTAATGAAGAATATAGAATAAAGAAGATGAAATGAGAGAACCAAAAAAAAAAAAAAAAACCCAAATCCATGGCTTCAAGTCGATTCCAACTCATAGTGAACCTGTAGAACAGAGTAAAGCTGCCCCATAGAGTTTCCAAGGCTGAAAATCTTTATGGGAGCAGAATGCCACATCTTTCTTTCACGGAGCAGCTGGTGGGTTCAAACTGTCAACCTTTCAGTTAGCAGCCAAGCACTTTAAACACTTCTCTACCAGGGCTCCTTGGAATGAGAGAAGAGATAAAATTTTAGCTTTGGGGACAATGTTAAGGGGAGTACGCTAGTTAGAAAAAAAAATCTTAAAAAGTGGGTGAAATTTTTGGTTATGAATCATGCGACTCTTTGAGAGCAGAACAATGATGTTCAAATACATGAGTAATTTTAGTCTCCGAGATTACTCATTGTTGTTAGGTGCCATGGAGTCAGTTCCGACCCATAGGAACCCCATGTACTAAAAAAAAATATTGCTCAGTTCTGCACCATGTTCACAATCATTGTTACGCTTGAGCAAGTTGTTGCAGCCACTGTGTCACTCTACTTCTTTGGTCTTCTGCTATTTCACTGACCTTCTACTTTACCAAGCATGATGTCCTTCTCTAGGGACCCATCTCTCCTGATAACAAGTACAAAGTATGTAAGACAAAGTCTCACTATCTTTGCTTCTAAGGAACATTCTGGCTGTACTTCTTCCAAGACAGATTTGTTCTTTCTTCTGGCAGCCAATGTATATTAATTATTCTTCACCAGTGCCATAATCCAAAAGTGTCAGTTCGTCTTCAGTCTTCCTTATTCATTGTCTAGCTTTCCCACGCATATGAAAATACTATGGCTTGGGTCAGGTGCACCTTAGTCCTCAAAGTGACCTCTTTGCTTTTTAACACTTTAAAGAGGTCTTTTGCAGCAGATTTGCCCAATGCAATGCGTCCTTTTGTTTCTTGATTGTTGCTTCCATAGGCATGGATTGTGGATCCAAGCAAAATGAAATCCTAGACATCATCCATATTTTCTCTGTTTATCGTGATGTGGCTTATTGGTCTAATTGTGAGGATTTTTGTTTTCTTTACGTTGAGGTGCAATTCGCACTGAAGGCTGTGGTCTTTGGTCTTCCTCAGTAAGTGCTTCAAGTCCTCTTCACTATCAGCAAGCAAGGTTGTGTCATCTGCATTTCACTGGTTGATAATGAGTCTTCCAACAATCTTGATGCAGCATTCTTCTTCATATAGTCCAGCTTCTCAGATTATTTGCTCAGCATGCAGGCTTAACAAGTATGGTAAAAGGATACGACCTCGATGCACACCTTTCCTGTCTTTAAACCACACAATATCCCCTCGTTCTGTTCTAACAACTGCCTCTTGGTCTATGTACAGGTTCATCATGAGCACAATGAAGTGTTCTGGAATTCCTATTCTTTGCAATGTTATCCATAATTTGCTATGATTTACACAGTCGAATGCCTTTGCATAGTTAATAAAACACAGGTAAACATCTTTCTGGTATTCTCTACTTTCAGCCATAATCCATCTGACATCAGCAATGATATCCCTTGTTCCATACCTTTTTTCTGAATCTGGCTTGAATTTCTGGCAGTTCCCTGTCATTGTACTGCTGCAACTGCTTTTGAATGACCATCAAAAAATTTTACTTATATATGATATCAATGAGATTGTTCAATAATTTCTGCATTCCATTGGATTGTCTTTCTTTGGAATGGGCACAAATGTGGCTCTCTTCCAGTTGAATGGCCAGGTAGCTGTCTTCCAAATTTCTGGGCATAGATAGGTAAACACTTCCAGCACTGCATCCATTTGTTGAAACATGTGAACTGGTATTCTGTCAATTCTTGGAGGCTTATTTTTCACCAACGCCTTCAGTGCAGCTTAGACTTCTTCCTTCAGTACCATCAGTTCTTGATCATATGCTAGCTCCTGAAATGTCTGAACATCAACCAATTCTTTTTGGTACGGTGACTCTATGTTTTCCGTCCATCTTCTTTTGATGCTTCCTGCATCATTCGATATTTTCCCTATAAAAAAAAAAGAATCCTTCAATATTGCAACTCAAAACTTGAATTTTTTCTTCAGTCCTTTCAGCTCTAGAAATGCCGAGCATGTTCTTCCCTTTTGGTTTTCCAACTCCATTGTAATTTCATTTCATTATCATACTTTGTCTTCTCTAGCCGCCCTTTGAAACCTTCCATTCAGCAATTTACTTTATGATCTTTTTCCGTCCACTTTAGCTATTCTACATTCAAGAGCAAGCTTCAGGGTCTTTTCTGACATCTGTTTTGTTCTTTTCTTTCTTTACTGTCTTTCTAATGACCTTTTGCTTCCTTGATGTCATCCCACAACTATTGTGGTCTTCAGTCATTAGGATTCAATGCTTCAAATCTAATCTTGAGATGGTCTCTAAATTCAGGTGGGATATACTTAAGGTCGTATTTTGGCTCTCCTGGACTTGCTCTAATTTTCTTCAGCTTTAACTTGAACTTGCATATGAGTAATTGATAGTCTGTCCTGCAGTCAACCCCTGGCCTTGCTCTGACTGATGATATTGAGCTTTTCCATCTTCTCTTTCCACAGATGCCGTTGATTTGATTCCTGTGTATTCCATCTGGTGAAGTCCATGTGTATAGTCGCCATTTATATTTTTCAAAAAGGGTATTTGCAAGAAGAAGTCATTGGTCTTGCAAAATTCTATCATGAGATCTTCAACATTATTTCTATCACTGTCTTAGTCATCTAGTGCTGCTATAACAGAAATACCACAAGTTGACAGCTTTAACAAAGAAAAATTTATTCTCTCACAGTCTAGTAGGTTACAAGTCCAAATTCAGGGGGCCGACTCTAGGGGAAGGCTTTCTGTCTCTGTCAGTCCTGGAGGAAGGTCCTTGTTGTTAGTCTTCCCTTGGTCTGGAAGCTTCTCAGCATAGGATCCAAAGAATGCGTTCTGCTCCCGGCGCTGCTTTCTTGATGGTATGAAGTCCCCCTATCTCTCTGCTTGCTTCTCTCTTTTATATCTCAAAAGAGATTGGTTTAAGACACTACCTAATCTTGTAGACCTCATCAATATAATTGCCACTAATCCATTGTATTATATCACAGTGATAGGATTATAAAATATAGGAAAATCACATAAAAAAGTGGACAATCACACAATACTGGGACTCATGGTCCAGCTAAGTTGACAGATATTTTGGTGGAACACATCTCAATCCATGACAATCACCAAAGCCATATTTTCTAATTGCTAATCTTTGTTTTCAACTTTTTGCATTCCAATCACTAGTAATTATCAATGCATCTTGATTGTATGTCTAATCAATTTCAGACTGCAGAAGTTGGTAAAAATCTTCAATTTATCTTTGGCCCTAGTGGTTAGTGTGTACATTTGAATGATTGTATTAACTGGTCTTCCTTGTAGGCGTATGGATATTACCCTATCACTGACAGCGTTGTACTTCAGAATAGATCTCGAAATGTTCTTTTTGACAATGAATGGGACACCATTCCTCTTCAAGTTATCATTCCTAGCAGAGTAGACCATATAACTGCCCAATTCAAAATGACAAAAACCAGTCCATTTCAGCTCCCTAATGCCTAGCATATCAATCTTTATGTGCTCCATTTCATTTTTGATGACTTCCAGTTTTCCTATATTCATACTTCGTACATTCCATGTCCCATTATCAGTGGATATTTACAGCTCTTTCTTCTCATTTTGAGTCTTGCCACATCAGCAAATGATTATGTTTCTTGACCACTTGGATTTTTTTTTTTTTTTTTTTTGCAAAGCACCTGTTCAAGTCCCTTGTCCATTTTTATACTGAGAACCCTGGCGGCATAGTAGTTAAGAGCTATGGCAATTCAAATTAGCTTGTGTATATTTTGTTATTGATTCATAGGTATTTTAATATGTAATTCATATAAGACTTTTGTCAGTTATAGTTTTTTCCACTCTCTGGCTTGCCTTTTTTACTCTCTTAACGTGTTTATTGTTGTTGTTAATTGCCAAAAGGTGATTTCAACTTATGGCACCCCCACGTGAGCAGAGAAAACCTCACTGCTCCATAGGATTTTCAAGCCTGTGACCTTTCAGAAGCAAATCACCAGGCCTGTCTTCCCAGGCACCTTTGGGTGAGTTCAAATCACCAAACATTTTATTATTAGTTGAGTGCTTAAACATTAAATACCTAATTTTAATGACTACTATTCTTCGTGTTATACTTTTTAAAAAATTTATCTAGCAGAAGTTCATTAAAATACTGTTCCATGCAATATTCTAAAGGAATTGTTTTACTTTTTACCTTACAGCCTTTAGCCCCCTGGAGCCTCGGAATTTAATTGTAAATGTTGTGCGAGATGATAGTCAAGATTTACTTTCTTCTTGTGTATTTTTGTGTATTTATGTTATTCAACACCATGTATTAAAAAGACATCCCTTTCTCTGTTTCTAGACTCTCTCTTCTGTTACATTTGGACAAGTTTTCTGTTTGTCAGTACCACCTGTTATGGATTGAATTGTGTCCCCTCAAAATGTGTGTCAACTTGGCTAGGCCATGATTCCCAGTATTGTGTGGTTGTCCACTCTTTTGTGGTCCTATATGATTATCTTGTGTGTTGTAAATCCCGACCTCTATCATGTTAATGAGGCAGGATTAGAGGCAGTTATGTTAATGAGGAAGGACTCAATCTACCAGATTAAGTTTTCTCTTGAGTCAATCTCTTTTGAGTTATAAAAGAGAGAATCAAGCAGAGAGGAGGGGGACCTCATACCACCAAGAAAGAAGATCCAGGAGCTGAGCGCATCATCTGGACTTGGAGTCCCTGTGCTAAGAATTCCTACACCAGGGGAAGACAGATGACAAGGACCTTCCTTCAGAGCCGACAAAGTCTTCCCCTGGAGCTGGCGCCCTGGATTCAGACTTCTAGTCTCCTAGATCGTGAGAGAATAAATTTCTGTTTGTTAGAGCCATCCATTTTTGGTGTTTCTGTTACAGCAACACTAGATAACTAAGACACAACTTCACATAATTTTTTTCAATATTGCCTTACAATTATCATCTCTTTTTGTTTAGACACAATTTTCAGAACTAGGCCTTCTATTTATGTATACACACGAGTACAGAAAGGACTGCTAGGATTTTGCTTAGGATGGCATAAAATCTAAGAATCTATTTAGAGAAAATAAACATAATTACACTATTGAATCTTTTAATAAAGGAGCATTATGTATCCCCCACTGACTAGTTTTTCTTTATTTCACTACTATTTTAAGGTTTTTTTATGTGGGGGTTTTGTGCATTAGTTAGGTTAAGTGTTTACCTTTCCTCTGGCCTGCCCTCATGTGTAGAAATACAAATGAACTTACTAAATTCACTTAGTAATCCTAATAGTTTAGCTACACATTCATTTTTATTTCCTGCATACATAATCATCCCTTCTGCAAATAAAGAAGTTTAATTTCTCACTTTTTGCTCCTGATAACTTTCATTTCTTTGCCTTAAAGTTCTGTGCTGGCTAGGGACTCTAGTGGCATACTTATTAAAAGAGCTGATAGAATGTTATCCTTCCTATCTCAGAGTGGAAAGCATGACGTTTGTTCTAAGTTTTTGTAGGTACTCTACTAGATTAAGGAAATACTTTTCTAGTAGAAGTTGGCTAAGAACTACTTTTTCCTAAATTATGATTGGGTGTTGAATTATATCAAACGTGTTTCTGCATATATTGAGAAGATTATTTAATCTTTACCTTTTTCTGTTAATGAGATGAATTACATTAATTTTTCTTATTTTTAAATAATCATTTATCCTTGGAGAAAAGGCCCAACTTGACCTTGATGCATTCTGATTCTTATATTTTGCTTGATTTGGTTTTTTAAAATTTGTTTAGAATTTTTTCATCTATGTGCATTAGAAAAATTAACCTATTATTTTTTCTTTCTTATTAGCCACATCTCAAATGTTTATATCAAACTTTTGTGTTCTTATAAAGTAAGTTGGGAGGTATTACCTTTTTCTCAATTTCCTGGAATAAATTGATAAGATTTCATAGAGGACAATTCTCTGTGAAAGTTATGTATACTTGGAGTTTTATTTGTTGAAAAATTTTAATCATTATTATATTTTAATAGACATAGAACTATTCAAATGTTCTCTTTTATGTCAGTTTTGGTTGTGTTTTTTAAAGAATTTGTCTATTTGATCTATATTTGGAAACATATTGTCATAAAGTTGTTCACAAAATCTTGCTATAATGGTTGTGACATCTGAGTCATCTGAACTCCTGTCTCCTTTTATTCCTTATATTCATATTTTGTGCCTTCTCTCTCTCTCTCCTTTTCTTTTCCCCCAATAATTTTTCTAGGAGTTTAACAACCTTATTAGTTTTTCAAGCAACTTAATTTTGCTTTAGGGATTTTCTCTATTGTATGTTTCTTGTTTATTTCATTACTTTCTGTTCTTAGGTTTATCATTTCATTCTGGTTTCTTTGCTTTGATTTACTGTCTTTTCCTAACTTCTTGAGATGGATAATTAGATAATTGACTTTCTGGCTTTTTTTTTCCTACTATGTTCCTTTAAGGCTATAAATTGCCTTAATTATGGTAATTGATTAAAAAAAAAATTTTATATGCCGTATGGTTATATGCTGTATTTCCATAGCTATTCAGTTCAAAATATTTCCTAATTGTCTTTGCTAATTCTTTTTTGGCCTATAGTTTATTTAATAATGTTACCTACAATTTCCAAATATTTAGAGTTTTTCTTGTTATCTTTATTGGTGATTTCAGCTTAATTTCACCATTATAATATATTCTGTTTGAATGCAATTGCTTAAAATATTTTGAGACTTCCTTTATGTCCAGCTTGAAATATTTACCTAAATTAAATATATTGTGTGCCTTAAGGAACATCTTGACTTCAGTTGTGTCTTTTTGCTGTTAAATTCCTATTTTGATTTCTTAATGTCAATTATTGTAATTTTCAGGTCTAGCATTTCTATTTAACCCTTTGAAATAGTTTCTAGTTTTTCTTCTGACATGCTCTATCTTGTCATACAATTTCATGACCACTCCAATATATTGATTTTTCTCTAGGTCTGTTTATATTTTCCATTTTATTTTTTTCTCTTGACTTTTTTCATGCAATTTTTCTTTTCTTATGCCTACTAATTTTGGTTGAATGCCAAATATTGTGTATATAGAAAGATATTTTAGTGTTATAGACGATGTTATAGTCCTCCAAAGAGGATTTAATTTTGCTTCTGGCAGGCAGCTAGGCTAGGGATAAATAACCTTATTATTAAGCTTATTATTACCTAGATTTTTTTGTGAATGATTGTCTATCTTCCTTCATCCATACTCCTAGCTAGGTTGTAATCCTTTAAGATTTGCAACAGAAAACCTGAGGTGTTTGCTTAACACCTTCCTCCTTGATAGCTTTGAATCATGATTTTTTTTTTCATTACCCTCAGAGAAGCACACCTAGAGGCAAATTTTCTATTTGTTCTCTTCATTTACATTTTGGTCAGTTAGGGGGATTTTTCCTCTCTGATACGACCTCCACACAAGACCTCTGCTGTTTCATTACAGGTGATTACAAAACAGGGCCACCTCTAGAGTATTCAGAGCCTCAAGCAAGTATTCTTTACAAGCTCCTATCTACATCAACAGAACCCTGGTGGTGCAGTGGTTAAGAGCTGGGCTGCTAACCAAAAGGTTGGCAGTTCAAATCCACCAGGCACTCCTTGGAAACCCTATGGGGTAGTTATATACTCTGTCCTGTAGGGTCGCTATGAGTTGGAATCAATTTGACAGCGACGGGTTTGGGTTTTGGTATCTACATCAACAGAACCCTGGTGGCATAGTGGTTAAGAGCTGGACTGCTAACCAAAAAGTTGGCAGTTTGAATCCACCAGCTGCTCCTTGGAAACCCTCTGGGGCAGTTCTACTCTGTCCTATAGGGTCACTATGAGTCAGAATCAACTTGACATCAACGGATTGATTTTGTTTTTATCTATATCAACAACATAATTAAAAGCCACACTACAATATTCATGGGTCTGTGTGACATATTATCAGTAAAGTTTCTTTTTTAATAGTGGAAAGAGAAGGATTTATTTATTGTCTGCTCAGTGCCTGGGACGATCCTTTGCTTCATGTAGACACCATTTCTTTCTGTTCAGGTTTAGGAATCATTTGCGTGCATGTTTTCTAAACTGTCACATGGCTGTTCCTGGCTATTTTCCACCTTCGGAAAAAGGTAGCAATATGGTTATTAATTAGAATGCCCTAGTTCTTTGAAAACTGTTTGTATTGAAATAATGTAGATCTTGCCTCTGCAGACACTTAGTACCATTTATTTATGCTGGTTACCTTGTTATTTTATGACCCTGTGTCATCCACAACAAAAAACAAACCCATTACTATCAAGTCAATTCTGACTCATAGTGGCCCTATAGGACAGAGTAGAACTATCCTATAGGGTTTCCAAGGCTGTAATCTTTATGGAAGCTGACTGCCACATCTTTCTCCCATGGATTGGCTGGTGGGTTCACACTACCAGCATTTCAGTTAGAAGCTGAGTGCTTAACCACGGCACCACCAAGGTTCCTATAGTCTATCCTGATTCCCATAAATACTATCTCTAAAAAGTTGTAACTAAGCATCTTTGATAATTTTCCAGAATATCCAGGAAAATGTAAACAATTTATTTTCTGGTGATATTAAATTTACTGTTTGGAATTTCATAGCATAAATGTAGAACTATACATCTTCCAACTATATCTTCTCTGCACCACTATAGGCTCTAGTCACTGCATTCTTAAAATATGCTGTCTTTCAGTGATGACCACACATTGCCTTCCCTACACAATCACAAGCAGGGAAGATAGGCAAGAGCCCATAGGCAGAACAAAAAGCATCTCATTTGCACAAGGAATGTCTAATTTTGACTGGCACAACTTTGGATCAAACCAGGATAGCATAATGTCACCCATAGGTGAAGGCAAGAGACACCTTTGGAAGGCACAATGGCATTACAGAGTAATGGTCTTGAAAACCATTGGAGAAGATAGGTATGGACACCTTCAGAGGACTGCCTGACACATTATAGAGAGCCAGTGGACCGGGTGGAGTGAGAGTCCCCAACTTTAAATATAAGGGCACAAATAAGTCAAAAGCGAAAGAATAGAAAAATCGTTTCACAGACATAATAATCAAAATAAAATAGTGGAGCTATATTAATATCAAAATATTTCCTTAAATTAAGGCAAGGAGAATTACTAGAGTTGAAAAAGAATATTTTATACTGAAAAGTCATTAGGGAAATGTAATAATAATAAATGTATATTCACTTAATAAAATACCTTTGAAAAATATTTGAGCTATGAGATTGCAAACAAGTCAAAATAAGTGATCATAGGATTATAAAACATTCATAATATTTTTTAAAATAACATGTTAACTTAAACCTTTTAAGTATTTGAGAAACACATTACTTGCCACGTATTTCCCAACTAATTTGTTTTCCTATCCCCTGAAGTGAGAACCGCTCTTTTAAAAGAACACATTCACTTTCCAGTCACTTTGATATTGATTGCAATTCATATAACTGCCACCAGATGGCAGTGCCTAACTGCTTTAAAGTATATGCTGAACAAAATCTCTTCACAAATGTCAATAACCGAAGAAAAGCATGGAGAAAGCCAGCCACTTTCTCTTTAACACCGTAACCTTGTTATAATGTTATGGAGTAATTATTTTATCCAACAAATATTTTAAGAGTTTAATACATGTAAATCATTGGGGAATCAAGTGATAAAATTCTTGCCTTCAAGAAGATTATGAACTAGTGGGAAATACAAGTGAATCTACAGGGAATTTTGTGTGATAAGGACTCTGAGAATATAAGCACAGGATTCTATGCGCTCATATAACTTGCACATCTGATCTGACTTAAGAGGCCAAAGAAGGCTTTCTAGGAGGCAGGGCTTGTTCTTTATATGATCACCACCATCCGGTGAACGCAGACAAAAGTATCAAAGAAAACTCAAAGATAATAGGACGTAGCCAGCAAAATATATGTAGAGAAGAGTACTCCACGGAGAGAAATAGCATAAAACCCTAGATGTTTTCTGAGATACTGAAAGAGGTTTATGATGACTGGTATACGGATAACTAAAAAACTCAACTAACTTCATGGAGTTATGTGGAAATATAATCTGGAGCAAATTTTCAAAGAAGTGTAAGCCCCCCCCCCACCCCCACCCCAGTTCCACACTGTTTTGCAGATGAGTTTTACCAGGTAAATAAAGAATGAGTAGTTCTTCCTACTACAGCTGTTCTAGCAAAAAGAAGGGGGGAAAAGATATTGAATTATCCAATTCATTCCACGAGATTAGAAAAACTCTATTCTAAAATTAAATGTAAGAAAAGAATAAAAGTTTCTAGATTTATATCACTTAGGGAAAAAATTCGAAAAATCTTGAATTAAATATTAACTAACAGAATCCATCAGTGAATTAAAACAAAATAAGACAACTGGTCAAATGGGGTTTAACTCAAGTGCATAATGGTTTAACATGGAAAATGGCTTTCAATGTTATTCATCATATCTATGGAATAAAAAAGAAAAATCACATAATAATCTCAATACATGTTGAAAAATATTTTATTTAAAATTTTTCTTAAAAAAGAAAAACTCAGAAAAGTTGAAATAACTTGTTATCATCCATTGTTAGACTGATAAAGATTTTACCAAAAACCTTCATCAAACATCGTACTTAAAAAATAAACTTTGCTTTGGTGAGTAGCGTCTGGGGTCTTAAAAGCTTGTGAGTGGTCATCAAAGATACATCTATGTGTCCCATCCTGTACGGAGCAAAGGAGAATGAAGAAAACCAAAGACATGAGAAAAATAGCCCAAAGGATCACACGAACAATAGCCTGAGCCCAGAAGAATTAGATGGTGTCCGGCTACAACCACCAACCACTCCGACGGGGATCACTATAGAGGGTCCCAGACAGAGTGGGAGAAAAATGTAGAACAAAGTTCAAATTCACTAAAAAGACCAGACTTACCGGTCTGATAGAGACTGGAGGAACCCCCAAGAAGATGGCCCCTGGATACCCTGCTAACTCAGAACTGAAACCACACCTGAGGCATACTTCTCAAAGATTAGAGAAGCCTATAAAACAAGCAATAACACACATGAGCAATGTGCTTTTTAGTTCAAACAAATACGTAAGACTAAATGGGCAACACCTGCCCAAAAGCAAGACAAGAAGGCAGGAAGGAACAGGAAAATTGGACTAATGGACATGGGGAACCTGGGGTAGAAAGGGAGAGAGTGCTGTCACACTGTGGGGATTGCAACCAGTGTCACAAAACAATTTGTGTATAAATTTTTGAATAAGAAACTAACTGGCACTGTAAACTTTCAGCTAAAGCACAATAAAATTACTAAAATAAAAATAAATAAAATAAAGATGACAAAAAAAAATAAACTCTGGATTTCATCCTATTAAGATTGGAAACAAGATAAGAAAGCCACTAGTGCCACTTCCATTTAACACCAAACTTAAGGTCCTAGCCAATGCAATAAGATAAGAAAAAGAAATAAAGTCTGCAAGGATTGTTGTTGTTGTGGGCTGTCAGCTGATTCCTATTCATAGAGACCCTGTACAATAGAATAAAACTGCCCCACAGGGTTTCCTAGGCTAAAATGTTTCAGGGAGCAAATTGCCAGGTCTTTTTTTCCCTTGGAACTGCTGGTGGGTTAGAACCACTGACTTTTCAGTTAGCTGCTTAACCATTGTACCACCAGAACTCCTTTATAAGGATTAGATGAGAAGACTTCTTTTTTAAATATTGTCAATTTTAAATGATACAGTCACTGTTATAAAAATAGAATCATTAAAATAATAATGAAATCTAATGAAACAATTTATTAGTAAGATTGGCAGGTAAGTATAACTTACAAAAAATAATGACCAACTAGGAATTATAAAAGATAATGAGATCATTCACAATTGCAAAAAAATAAATAATAAAATTCTAAGAATTCCCATAATGCAAAATGTGTAAGACCTGGATATAGGTGTCCTTGTTGCTCCTGAAATATCATTTCTTTTAGGCCCTCTCAGTTGACAGAGCAATGAAATACATGTGTGCATACTACCCTGTGTGTACACACGTGTTGGTAAGATAGACAGATGATTGCTAGACCAACAACAACAACAAAAAAAAACAAAACAAACTCATTACCATTAAGTTGATTCCGACTCATAGCAACCCTGTAGGACAGAGCAGAACTGCCCCAGTGTTTCCAAGGAGCAGCTGGTGGATTTGAACTATGGACCTTTTCGTTAGCAGCCAAGCTCTTAACCACTGTGCCATCAGTGCTCCTGATAGATATAGATAAAAAATTGAGTCTATAAGACTGAAGGCAACAAAAATTGCATGTAAGTACTGTGCTCTATGAGTCGGAATCGACTTGACGGCACTGGTTTTTTTTGGAATTTACTGTACTCTAGTTAATAAAGTTGTTTCTCATAGGGGTGCAGGTTAACAATTCTGATGCTCCTGTATGTGTATACTGGAATTGAACAATTAAGGAAATGGATTGGGGAAGCCGCGCTTCTCACTTTTGGGGTGGAACATTACAGATCAGCTAGGGGAGGAGGACTGCAACTATCCTTGCAGTAATGAGTTAGAATTGGAGGTAGAGGTATCAGTGAGAACTTCCGTTTCATTTATTGTAGATACAGGTGGTTACATATACAAGTATTTCCTTTTTAATTTCTTTTCTTTCTCTTTTTTGAGCTTCCTGATTTAAATACTCAGTTCATGTATTTTCATTCTTTCTTTTGTTCTGAGAAACATATTCAAAGCTATAACTTTGCTTTTTTAAAAAATGCTGTTTTAATTACAACTGAGAAGTTTTAATGGTGAGCTGTAAGTCATTTTCCCCTCATGACTTCTTCCTCATCCCAAGCATATTCTGTTTTTATTTTTTTAAGTTTTCAAACACATGATATTTTTTATTGCTTTCTATTCTTACTGCATTTTTTTCAGAGAACAGAGTTGTAGGGAAATGGCTCGGCTATGACACCTTGGTGACGTTGCACATGTTCATATATGCAAAGGTTTGAACCACAACGCATTCTGCAAGTGGTGAGAATGTGCGTCCTTGTCCTATTCTTGATCACGGGGCGAAAGCTTTCAGTAACTCACCCTCGTTGATGATATTTGCTACAGCTTTTTTAAAAGATATTCTGTTCCGATTAAGGAAGATCCTTTCTATTTTGTTTGCTAAGGCTTATGATTATAAGTGAGTGTCATTGTATGAACTGTTTTCTCTGCATATATAGAGAGAATCATATGATATTTCTCTTCTTTTCTAGCAACATGGTGAATAGCATTGTTTTTTTCTAAGTGGTATTTTTAGCTGCCTCCCACAAGTTCTGATGTGCTATATTTGATATAATATGAAGTGTTTTAATGTGTTATACTTCAATTTAATAAATTAAATAATTAATATATAATAAATTAAAATATTTAATAATTCAATTTATTTTGGCTCCAATTTTATTTCAAAATAAATTGGCTTGATATTTGATAATATTAATACATGATTGCTTTAGGGCAGGTATGTGATAAATGTACTGTTATTACATTATAAAAATTATTATATTTTAGTGACACACACTGAAATATATACAGATGAAATGATGTGACGCTAAGGATTCACTTCAGAATAATACCGGAGAAGGAAGCAGATGGAGGTGTGATTGAGTCAGGACTGACCACGGGTTCACGGTGGCTGTGCTTGGTTTTACTATTCTCCTTTTGAATATGTGGAAATTTCTCTATAATAAAAACTGAAAAAAATATTTTGAAATAAGATGTTTAACACATAGCTCATTAAAATAAATATCCTATGTTTACTTCATACATCTTGGCCCCTTCACTCACTTCTGTCAGCAGCAAGTGCTATTTCTTAACATTATATGAGGTTCTCTGCAAACACTTTTATTTCCCACAGCAAATCAACCACACCAGAAATAGAAAGTAAAATTATTTGGCGACCCTAAATTTAACTAAGCCTTTTCTATAGAGAAATTCTAAACATGACATTAAATATTAGGTCATAATATAAGTAAAATAAGAAAAACTGAATCCATTAAAAAAATGGTAAGGACCAATCAGGCTGTGTGTTTTGCGTTCTGTCTCTCCCCAGAATGGCTATGAGTTCTTGATCTTTAATTCAGTTTTAAGCTTAATATGTTAAACTTTCAGTTTTATTTTCTTCATTTATAAAATGATAAAACCTTCATTGACTATAAGGATTAAATGAGAAATTATACCTTAAGTTTTAACATTATTACTGGTACATAATATGAGCCCAATAAAAATGACCTTGAAAACCAAAAAGATTTTAAGCTTAGCTTCAATCGAAAATATCAGAAAAAAAGGGCTTTTGTTGAATATGGAGAAATTCTAGTAACCTGTAGCTTTCTCCAGACTTGAATATAGTCTAGACTTAATAAACTAAAGAGTCTTTTCTCCGAACAAGTGTGTTGTTGCTATGTGCCTTTGAGTGGATTCTGACTCATAGTGACACTATATGATGGAGTAGAACTGCACCATAGGATCTCCTAGGCTATAATCTTTACAGGAGTAGATAGCCAGCTCTTTTCTCCCATGGAGACTGCTGGGTGGGTTCAAACCACTGACATTCGGTTAGCAGTCCAGCACTTAACCATTGTACCACCAGGGTTCTCCCAGAACAAGTAATGGAAATGTGTATTTAGCTATGTTTCAAAACCTTAGGCCACCCTTTAATGAGGCTCAGTTTAAATTATAAAGGCTTTGGGAAGATCCAGGGAGTTGGACTCAGAAATACAGTCCACACTTTATACTTAATGCCACAGGTCCAAACTTGAGGCTCGATCTAGAGTGGGGTTGCTGAGGGGACAAGCTCTTTGGAGACACACTGTTTTGTTGTTGTTGTTGTTGTTCCCAATTACCAACCAAACAACGGGAGAGGTGGTATGGGTACATGGATTCCAGAGAACCAGAAACATCTTCTTGAGGTTCACCAAACCCATTGCCATCCAGTCAATTCCAACTCATAGCGACCCTATATAACAGAGTAGAACTGCTCCATAGTTTCCAAGGAGCAGCTGGTGGATTGAAACTGCCAACCTTTTGGCTAGTAGTGAGCTCTTAACCTCTGCGTCACATTCATATTTAATATAAGCAGTCCTTAATCTATATTGTTGGTGTTCCAATGGTTTCCTTAATTCTACTTAAAGGGCACCATGCTTGTAAAGTAGATGGTCAGTGAAGAAGAGGAAGATCCTCAGTGAAGAAAACGGAGATCCTCAACGAGATGGACTGACATAGTGGCAGCAACAACGGGCTCAAATACAGCAATGATTGTGGGGATGGCACGAGACCGGGCAGTGTTTTGTTCTGTTGTACAAAGGGTCGCTATGAGTCAGAACTGACTCAACAGCACCTAACAACTTAAACATAGAATTTTAATTCACCCAAGGCCCAAACTGGACCTGAGACTATGATAATAGTGTTTGAGAATAATCACATTTTAGGGTTAACAATTTAGAGGTCGTCTAATCCAAATGCCTGGAATTATAAGTGAGGAAACCAAGGAAAAGAAAAGCTAAGTGCTTTGTACAAGGTTGCGCATCAAATTAACCACTAATGATAGAATCATGAAAAAATAAAAGCCACCACTAATTTAAAGTCATAGTTACAGAAATTGAGAGCCTTGTTTGGCTTTGAAATTGCCTCATCCTGCCCCTTTCATTTTGCAAATAAAATAACAAAGGTCCAGGGAGTTTACAGTAGACCTGGAACCTGGAGACTTGCCCGTGACCACCAATCATTGCCCTTCCCTCCATGCTCTGTGGCCACGATTTTATTAGACATGGCTCTGACACAATGCTTTTCAGTTGGAAAATACAATTTCTGTGACACAGCATACAACACAAGCGTAATTATAACAATTTTAATTATTATTCTGTTAGGGAATTAAGCAATATTTTACGCAGGTATTTCAACTAAAGAGCTGCTTCTGCCCTATTTACTTGCTAGCCAGGTGTATGCTTCCTTCTGGTCAATCATTCTTTCTATTTCTGTTCTCCACTTCACTCTTCTTGTTTAAAAATACCCATAATATGGTTACCATGGAAATTGCTTTCTTCCTCATCAATTCAGTCATTTGAAGCTATTTATTTTATGGAATATCTTCTGGACATCTTTAATTCTTCAGGGAGGCCCCACCCACCTTGAGTGTTAATACTAAGTTTGTATTTTCCTGTTTCCATTTCATGTATTTTCCTCACATTAATCCTGATTTTAGCTGAGTGTCACTCATTATACACAATGTCCTATAGATGTCACCATACACCATGTATTAAAGCACCCACCAACCCAGTATTAAAGCAAGCAACCATAAATGCTTTCTATTCAACAAATAGATATTTTGACAAAACTATATTGAATTAAGGCTCATCATATTATGACTTTCAGTGATTTTGATAAGGTCTAGCTTTTTTTTTAAGCCTGACGTTATAAAGAATTTGCAATGAATGACTTACAGTCTGAGATCCTCACTGACTATGTTGTTGTCAGTTGCCGTTGAGTCCATTTCAACTTGTGGCAACCTCACGTGTGTCAAAATAGAACTGTGCTCCATAGGGTTTTCAAGGCTGTGACCATTCAGAAGTAGATGGCCAGGCTTTTCTTCCCAGGCACCTCTGGGTGGCTTTGAAGCACCAATGTTTCTGTAAGTTGTCCAGCACTTAACTGCACCGCCCAGGGATTCCAGACATGTGTACACTGCCTGTGATCTTGATACTCTACCATGTGGCCAAATTAGGAAACAAGGAACATATAGGAAGTTAGGAACAGGTAGGATAACTTTAGGCTTAGGAGGTGTGCTAAGAGGGAGGGGAAAATATACGTATACACATACATAATCATGTGCATACAGATACACACACATATAAATACATATATAAATACATATATAAATACATATATAAATACATATATAAATACATATATAAATACATATATAAATACATATATAAATACATATATAAATACATAAAAGCAGGGATATTTAGTATTTGAAGAAGCCCTGGTGATGTAATGGTTAAGCGCTCAGCTGCCAATGGAAAGTTTGGAGGTTCAAAGACACCAGCTGCTCCATACTACAAAAGACCTAGCAGTCTGCCTCCAAAAGATTACAGCCTAGGAACCCTATGGGGCAGCTCTTCTCTGTCCTGTAGTGTCGCTATGAGTCAGAAACGACTCTACGGCACACAACAACAAGGTTTGGTATTTGGTATGTGTCTCTTTTACAAGAAACATGATTGGGTTATTTCCCATTAGGCTCAGAAAGCAAAGCAGCGGTCATATGCTTTTGTGGCAAATGATTTGTTTTTATGGCTTCCACTCACATAACAGATTCAAGAGAATCACTTCTATGTGAAAGCGGCGAAAGGTACGTTCAAGACCACATCTAGACACTTCCTTCTAGGACTGAGGAACTGACTCTCACAGGTGATAAATGACCTGGCTAAAGCCACGAAGGACATTTCAGGCGTAACTAGCATTTCTATGACATCTGTGGTTTTAATTTCTCTTAGAAATGAAGAGCTAAGCTGATTACCCTAATAAAAAAGCCAGAACAGCTGGGGAAAGGAAAATGTTCAGGGCAAGTCTGTACAACAATTATATTGGCAATCAAAGCCATAATAATATCTAACATTTTTTAAGCACTTATTATATGACAGTTTTACATGGGTCATCTTGTGTAATCCTCACAAGTATATTACATGCTGCTCTTTCTCTATAAAAAATGAAGTTATTTGGGGTTGTTACATAAAGTATTGTTCCTATGACCAATCGGAGAACAGCTCATAGTAATAATAGTAATATACCATGGACTGCCAGAAGAACAAACACCTGTCTTGGAAGTACAACCAGAATGCCCTTTAGAAGGGAAGGTGGTAAGACCTTGTCTTACGTATTTTGGACATGTTATTAGGAGGGACCAGTCCCTGCAGAAAACATCATGCTTGGTAAAGTAGAGGGTCAGCGAAAAAGAGGAAGACCCTCAACAAGACTGATTGACACACTGGCTGCAACAATGGGCTCAAACATAGTAATGATTGTGAGGATGGAGCAGGACCAAGCAGTGTTTCCTTCTGTTGTTTACAGAGTTGCTATGAGTCGGAACTGACTGGACGGCACCTAACAACAACAATAATAGTAATGGTCACTGAACATTTATTGTAGGACTGGTGAAAATTATAATGAGGAATATTTATTGATTGTTGACTATCTGCCCCAGTCATCTTTTGAGTGCCTTCCAACCTGGGAGGCTCATCTTCCAGCACTATATCAAACAATGTTCCACTGCTATTGATAAGCTTTTCACTGGCTAATGCTTTTCAGAAGTAGACTGCTGGGTCCTTCCTAGTCTTAGTCTGGGAGCTCAGCTGAAACCTGCCCTTCATGGGTGACCCTGCTGGTATCTGAATACCGGTGGCATAGCTTCCAGCATCACAGCAACACGCAAGCCTCCACAGTACGACAAACTGACAGACACGTGGAGGTGTCTATGCCAAGAAATATGGAAGACAGCTTCCTGGCCAACTGACTGGAAGAGATCCATATTTATGCCTATTCCCAAGAAAGGGGGTGATCCAACCGAATGTGGAAATTGTAGAACAATATCATTAATATCACACGCAAGCAAAATTTTGCTGAAGATCATTCAAAAACAGCTCCAGCAGTATAACCACAGGGAACTGCCAGAAATTCAGGCTGGTTTCAGAAGAGGACGTGGAAGCAGGGATATCATTGCTGATGTTAGATGGCTCCTGGCTGAAAGCAGAGAATACCGCAAGGATGTTTACCTGTGTTTTATCAACTACACAAAGGCATTTGACTGTGTGGATGATAACAAATTATGGATAACATTATGAAGAACGGGAATTCCAGAACACTTAATCGTGCTCATGAGGAAACTTTACATAGATCAAGAGGCAGTTGTTAGGACAGAACAAGGGAATACTGATTGGTTTAAAGTCAGGAAAGGTGTGCGTCAGGGTTGTATTCTTTCACCATACCTATTCAAATTGTATGCTGAGCAAATAAACCAAGAAGATGGACTATATGAAGAAGAACGGGGCATCAAGATTGGAGGAAGACTCATTAACAACCTGCATTATGCAGATGACACAACCTTGCTTACTGAAAGTGAATAGGACTTGAAGCACTTACTAATGAAGATCAAAGACCACAGCCTTCAGTATGGATTGCACTTCAACATAAAGAAAACAAAAATCCTCAGAACTGGACCAATGAGCAACATCAGGATAAACGGAGAAAAGGTTGAAGTTGTCAAGGATTTCATTTTACTTAGATCCACAATCAACAGCCATGGAAGCAGCAGTCCAGGAATCAAAAGATGCATTGCATTGGGTAAATCTGCTGCAAAGGACCTCTTTAAAGTGTTGAAGAGCAAAGATATCACCTTGAAAACTAAGGTACGCCTGACCCAAGCCATGGTATTTTCAATCCCATCATATACATGTGAAAGCTGGACAATGAATAAGGAAGACTGAAGAAGAATTGACACCTTTGAATTGTGGTGTTGGCGAAGAATATTGAATATACCATGGACTGCCAGAAGAACAAACAAACCTGTCTTAGAAGAAGTACAGCCAGAATGCTCCTTAAAAGCAAGGATGGTAAGACTGTGGCTCCCATACTTTGGACATGTTGTCAAGAGGGATCAGTCCCTGGAGAAAGACATCATGCTTGGCAGAGTACAGGGTCAGCGGAAAAGAGGAAGACCCTCAACAAGGTGGATTGACACAGTGGCTGCAACAATGAACTCAAGCATAATGATTGTAAGGATGGCTCAGGACTGGGTGGTGTTTCGTTCTGTTGTGCATGGGGTCACTATGGGTTGGAACTGACTCGATGGCACCTAACAACAACGACGACTATCTGCCAGGCGCTCAGCTGCTAACCAAAAGTTAGTGGTTAGGTCCCACCCTGCAGCTCAGAGGGAAAAAGACCTAATGATCTGTTTCCATAAAGATTACAGCCAAGAAAACTCTATAGGGCATTTCTACACTGTCGCACAGGGTCACTATGAGTCAGATTCAACTCAACGGCACCCAACGACAATATATATAATGTCTATATATTTTTTTTTTATATATATTCATATTTAAAAAAAAAATTCATATACACACACATAATTTAATGTTGTTGTTGTTAGGTGTCGTCGAGTCGGTTCTGACTCATAGCGACCCTATGCACAGCAGAACAAAACACTGCCCGGTCTTGAGCCGTCCTTACAATTGTTATGCTTGAGCTTATCTTTGCAGCCGCTGTGCCAATCCATCTCTTTGAGGGTCTTCCTCTTTTCCGCTGACCCTGTACTCTGCCAAGCATGATGTCCTTCTCCAGGGACTGATCCTTCTTGACAACATGTCCAAAGTATGTAAGATGCAGTCTCACCATCCTTGCTTCTAAAGAACATTTTGGTTGTACTACTTCTAAGACAGATTTGTTCATTCTTCTGGCAGTCCATGGTATATTCAATATTCTTCACCAACACCACAATTCAAAGGTGTCAGTTCTTCTTCAGTCTTCCTTATTCATTGTCCAGCTTTCACATGTATATGATGGGATTGAAAATACCATGGCTTGGGTCAGGCACACCTTAGTCTTCCAGGTGACATCTTTGCTCTTCAACACTTTAAAGAGGTCCTTTGCAGCAGATTTACCCAATGCAACGTGTCTTTTGATTTCTTGACTGCTGCTTCCATGGCTGTTGATTGTGGATCCAAGTAAAGTGAAATCCTTGACAACTTCGGTCTTTTTTCCATTTATCCTGATGTTGTTCATTGGTCCATTTGTGAGGATTTTTGTTTTCTTTATGTTGCGGTTCAATCCATACTGAAGGCTGTGGTCTTTGATCTTCATTAGTAAGTGCTTCAAATCCTCTTCTCTTTCAGCAAGCAAGGTTGCGTCATCTGCATAACGCAGGTTGTTGATGAGTTTTTCTCCTATCCTGATGCCCCGTTCTTATTCATATAGTCCATCTTCTTGGTTTATTTGCTCAGCATACAGATTAAATAGGTATGGTGAAAGAATACAACCCTGACGCACACCTTTCCTGACTTTAAACCAATCAGTATTCCCTTGTTCTGTCCTAACAACTGCCTCTTGATCTATGTAAAGGTTCCTCATGAGCACAATTAAGTGTTCTGGAATTCCCATTTTTCGCAAAATTATCCATAGTTTGTTATGACCCACACAGTCGAATACCTTTGCATAGACAATAAAACACAGGTAAACATTCTTCTGGTAGTCTCCGCTTTCAGCCAGGATCCATCTGACATCAGCAATGATATCCCTGGTTCCACGTCCTCTTCTGAAACCGGCCTGAATTTCTGGCAGTTTCCTGCCAATATACTGCTGCAGCCATTTTTGAATGATCTTCAGCAAAATTTTGCTTGCGTGTGATATTAATGATATTGTTCTATAATTTCCACATCTGGTTGGATTACCTTTCTTGGGAACATAATTTAATAGAAAAGAGAATATGTAAGTAGGAAATAACTCTAGAGCTAGAGATTTAATTGTAGAAAAAGAAGTCAAAGAATTTATGAATTAACCATCTTAGCATATAATTATTATTCATTATAGAAATGAGACATCTTTGAAAAAGAAAACAAAGGAAAGACAGAAAAGAAAGTTTCATCCCTAAAGAGCTAACTTGTAAAAAGGCTTTCATTCTTCAGTGAAGGAGAACAATGACGGTGGGAGGGGATACAGGGGAAGAGGGAGCAGCTACCTACAACCCAGAATTTATTCTCCTGTAAGGAGTGCTTTGTGATGACTCTGGAGCCCCTAGGTAAAAGCCAAAGTTGATCAAAAGGGTGAAGATTAACAAAAACCTGGTGAAACGCCCATTTTAAATCAGGCATCTCAGTAACCTATTTAAGTTAACTATATCAAAAATCACTAAAAGACAAAATTATTAGAGTTGCTTAAAGCTACTTCTGGGGAAATTGGTCTTTTTTGTGCCATTGTGTGAACCTGAGCAAGCTAGTTAATGCCTTTGGACCTCAGTTTCCTCATCTGTAAAATGAGGTTGAGGGACGTAATGATCTCTAGTGTCTCTTCCAAACTTCAAAACTAAGAATTTAAAATACTGTTTTTGCTGCTGTTGCTTATTGTAAGAAAATTGGGATGAGTTCGTTTGTTTGTTTTAGCAATCCTCTTCCACTAGTTTAAATCCCCAAAGAAACACTCTGCAGTACTGATATGCAGGATTTACAAATACTATGAGGGTATGCTATTCTTTGGGTTTCATCATCAAAGGCTACCACAGCATTGAAGCAAAGGGGTTAGATTAGAGGAAATTCAAAAACACAGCAAAAGTTTAGGACAACCTTGCATTTGAAATGCTCACGCGTAGTCTCAGAAGACAGAAAAGGAAAGCCACAGAGCTATTGTGCTTCCTTCTGGCTCTGCCACTTCCTAGTTGTATTCTCCTAGGTAAGTCGAACAACTTTCTATGCCTTCTTTTCCTCCTCCCTAAAATGCTAATAATAGTGTCTATCTCAGAATTGATAATCTAGTTACGTAGAGGATCCAGAATAGTGCTTTGTGATCATTGTAATCGCTATCTTAAATAAATGTTATCAATATTTTTGCTAGTTTATTTTTCCTCTACTCATATGGATATGTGGTGGCTATTTTTTAAAGTCATCTTTGATAGCAGATTGCAGTGACCTCATTTTGCCCTAGTTTGATTTCTTCTTAGGATCATAGTCTCTATTCAATGAGACTTTCTTTTAAAAATCTCACAAATTAGAAAGTGGAGAAATGTAGGAAGTTAAGAGCTGTATTAAAAGCAGGGATGACCCCACTCCCAAACATGGAAGCACATTCAAGAGAAGATGAGTTAAATAACTGAGTTAATTCTGCTGCTTAAACAACAGTTTGGATTTCTAGTCTGTGTTTTGTTTTGTTTTTATAAATTTTTTATTTTACTTTAGATGAAGGTTTACAGAACAAACTAGTTTCTCATTAAACAGTTGTACACGTATTGTTTTATGACATTGGTTAACAACTCCATGACATGTCAATACTCTCGTTTCTCAACCTTAGGTTCCTTATTACCAGCTTTCCTGTCCCCTCCTGCCTTCTAGTCCTTGCCCCTGGGCTCATGCGCCCCTTTAGTCTTGTTTTGTTTTATTGGCCTGTCCAATTTTTGGCAGAAGGGTGAACCTCAGGAATGACTTCATTGCTGAGCTAAAAGGGTGTCTAGGGCCCACAGTCTCAGGGTTTCCCCAGTCTCTGTCAGGCTAGCAAGTCTGGTCTTTCTTTTTGAGATGGAATTCTGTTCTACATTTTTCTCCAGCTCTGTCTGGGACCCTCTGTTGTGATCCCTGTCAGTGCAGTCAGTGGTGGTAGCCAGGCACCATCTAGTTGTGCTGGACTCAGTTTGGTGGAGGCCACGGTAGATGTGGTCCATTAGTCCTAGTCCTTTGGACTAATCTTTCCATTATATCTTTAGCTTTCTTCATTCTTCCTTGCTATCGAATGGGTAAGACCAGTGGAATATCTTAGATGGCTGCTCACAGGCTTTTAAGACCCCAGATGCTACTCACCAAAGTAGAATGTAGAACATTTTCTTCATAAACTATGTTATGCCAGTTGAGCTAGATGTTCCCCGAGACCATGGTCCCTACAGCCCTCAGCCCAGCAATTCAGTCCTTCAGGGAGTTTGGATGTGGATATCTATTCTATGTTTTTTTCTACGTTGCTAATACACATTCATTTTAATCTGAGTCAGTTGCCAAACTGCATGGTGACAGCACTATAGCATATTAATTTAGCTGTCCATCTAGAAACACCTTTCCTCATGGTGGTAAGCACTGTGGGATCCTCACTTCCCTTTATGTTGCTATAAAGTGATCCTTGTGTACATCTCCAGTTTTCTCTCTACACTCTCCTCTTTTCACCCTTCCTTTTTCTCTCTCTCCTTTCCCCTCTCCTTAGATTTGTCCATCAGAGGTAATCAGTACATTTGAGTCTAAGGCACTGCCATAATCTGGACCACCTCATCAGAAGGCAACTTAGGTGGCTGCTTCTGTTTAAAGTCTGGAGGAATTCCCAAAAAGAAAAAATGCTCTTTGTTTCCACCCAAGTACATCTCTTTCCCTTCTCCTGATGAAATTCCTGGATTAGAAATCAGTTTCTCTGTGTAAATCAATAACCTCTCCTGGCAATCTCTTTCAAAAGGAAGCTACTCAAGGGAGTGTTCATCATTAAGCTCTTAACACCTCTGCGTGAGGGATTTTCATCAGCTTTTTCCCACTATGAAAGGACAGCTTGACCCTGCGAATGAGGCTTGGGTTATGGAAGGCTGCACAGACACCCAGGCTGGGGGCGGCGGGGGCGGGGGGGGGGGTGGAAAAGCAGTAGGATTGGTTTCAAAAGCCAGAGGGATGACGGATTTGCACACATTTCAAATATTTCTATAGCATTCTTCATAGGACCACTTTTAGGCACGTGGAACATAGTTTTGGTAACTGAAGTGCCGCTGAGGTGCAAAGGACAGAATAGGAGGAGAATAGGGGTGCACAGTTTGTCCCCATCAGCAGCTCCAGTAGTTACCTCAGGGCGTGTAAATCCTAGCCACAAAGGTTGGTGGTGACTTGAGGTACTGGAGAAGGTTATGGTGGCAGAAACAGTGACATATATATGAGTACCCTCTCGGGGGTGGTGGCTGGGCCAAAAACAGGAATTCAGGTCCTGGGAGGCAAATGTGAGGCTCATCCTGGGCCCAATGCCGATAGGAAATATGCAGGAGAGGGAAGTTTTAGCCACATATGGTGGACAGAGTTTTCAGAAACTGACAGCAGAGCAGGTGCTACACAAAGAACATAAGCTACTTAGAATGCTGGCCACCCACACGCTGAAAGGGGACCCTTAAAAAAATAGCAACAACTGTCTATGTCTAAGACTGTATATCTATCACGTATGCTGCAAAACTTGCCTTGTTCTCAAGCTTTGACAAAAACAAGGTAGAAATTCTAGCTTTGTAGTTTCTAAGAGACAACTATGTATTAACTGTTTGCTTCTGCTTCAAGGAACCAGAAGTGTTTACTGGGACACAATCAACAAGACAACGGGGCACTCTGCCTTTCCCTTTGATCTGCATCAACCATGCAAATCAGCATTTTCTCAATTTCCCAGGACCTGAAGCCAAGCCAAGCCAACTGGAGGCTTGAAGGACTGTACATCTGCCCTCTAGTCCATTGTTTTCTTAGTTGTTTTTCCTGAGATTTTCAGAGAAGACTGTATTAACTGCAGACAGATGCCTCTGTTGTCTTAGCTGATGCAGAACAAGGAAATAAAATTGACCAATTTTAGAAAGCATAAATGCAAATTGGATTTCTGTTTGGTGAAAATTTTCTCAATCCTTCCTGTGCATTAAAAAGAAAAAAAAAATTGTATGTTTGTTCTAAGTTAAAATATTTTTTCTGTCTTTAGAAAATTACAATTTAAAGCAAAAGAGTTAAAATCTGATTTCCAAGACTGACTGTTTGTTTGCTAGATGTGTTTGTGGGCAAACTCTGCAGAATCACTATACTAGGTGTACATTAGAGTTTATAGGAGTTGTTTTCCAGACCTTCAATCCATTTCTGAACACTCTTAAGAGGCTTTTCAGGGGAAAAAAAAAAAAAATGACCGCATTGTTTAGTATTCCAACACCACCTGTAAGGCCAGCATTTTATTTCTCATACGTAGAGGTGAGCATTTCAGATTATGGGCATAATCTCACTTTATTTACCTTCAATGGGTAATGCCCAAGAGGTGGGCCCAACAGCAAATGAAATCCCCTGCTGAAGCAGAGACAGTTACAGCACAACCATCCTGTCTTTTTGAAGAATAACAGAACTGGAAAGATATTGTTTGGCTGTTTCCTATGAACCAAACCAAAAAACCAAAACTGTTGCCATCAAGTTGATTCCAACTAATGACAACCCCATGCGTTACAGAGTAGAACCACTCCACAGGGTTTTCTTGGCCATAGTTTTTATGGAAGCAGATTGCCAGGCCTTTCTTCCATGGCACTGCTGGATGTGTTTGAACCGTCAATCTTTTGGTTAGTAGATGAGAGCAAACTGCTTGCACCACCCAGGGATCTTTGAACAATTATATTTTAATACAATGCCCCAATCTATCTCTACGCTATTTCTTTCTTTCTTTCTTTTTTTAGTAACATTTTATTGTGTTTTTGGTGAAAGTTTACACAGCAAATTAGGCTCTCGTTTAACAGTTACTCACAAACTGTTCAGTGATACTGGTTACGTTTTTTCACAATGTGTCAACATTCTCATTAATTCCATTCGGGGCGCTTCATTACCAGTAAACTGGTTTCCCTGTCCCCTTACCCTTTCACCTTTGCTTTGGAGTAATTGTTGACCATTTGGTCTCACATAGACAATTTTTCAAAGGTACACAGGACTCACAGGTACTATTCTTCATCTTAGGAGCCAATTTCTTATTTAGCTAAAAGGTGACCTCAGAGGGTCATTTTAGTTCAGGGTTTAAGGACTATCTCAGGGCAATAGTATCGGAGAGTCCTCTAGTCTCGACTGGTCCAGTAAGTCTGAACTTTTAAAGAATTTGAGTTCTGTTCCAAATTTTTTCCCATTCTATCAGGATCCATCTATTGTGGCCCTGATCAGAGAGATTAGCAGTGGTGGCCAGGCACCACCTCTTTCTTCTGGTCTTACTGTAGATGTGGTTCGTATAGACCATTAATCCCGTAGACGGGTTTCCTCTCAGTCTTTGGTTTCTTTCTTTGTCTTTTGTTTCAGATGAGAAGAGACTGATAGTTGTATCTTGGATGAGGGCCTCCGCCCTATTTCTAATTCAGTTTTGAATCTCTCTAGTACATGCTACTGCCATAGTTTTATCTTTTTAAAGCACTATTTAGCATAATTAAAACAATAATCCTGCCAAGTTCTAACAAACATTTCTTAATTCTGAAACTGAGAGGGTTCAAAGAGCCAAAGTTAAAGTTAGTTTCATTTTCCTGCTACCAGTTACCAGCTGCCATTGAGTCAGTTCCGACTCGTGGCGACCCCATGTGTGTCAGAGTAGAACTGCCCTCCATAGGGTTTCCAATGGCTGATTTTTCAGAAATAGATTGCCAGGACTTTCTTCTGAGGTACCTCTGCATAGACTCACACTGCCCACCTTCCAGTTAGCAGCCAAGTACGTTAACTGTTTGTACCACCCAGGGATTTCCTATTTTCCTGCTGAGATAGACAAAATTTAGGCAAGAAAGTCATTGATCAGAGGTGTTTTTAGGTCATCCTCTCCTCCTCTGGGTCTCCTTTTGAAAGAGTTAAGGGGCAATAAGTAAGTTTTCACCTACTCATTAAGCCTAACTTGTATGGCTTAAAAATAAGAATCCTTTTTTTTAAATTTTTTCTTTGGAAATTCCTACAAAAACACCCAAACAGAAAGAAAATGGCTAGTGTATTTGTATATCACCAGACAGTTTGCCAGTGACTTACATGTTAAATTCCTCAACACTCGGAAATTGGCAAGACAAGACTTTCTCCAGTTTATGTTTGGAAATAAAATCGAGGGTTAAGGAGAGGACATGACGGGCACAAGAGCGAACAGTTTTGCAACTGGTATGACTGGAACTTGAATGCTGGTCATCTGTCTCCCAAGTTTCTGGTGAGTATTTAAATGCCATTTCATTTACAGAACGTGAACATTCCTCTGAAGAGAGATATCACACATTCAGCTGCTCCCTAGAGCTAAGCTGCTACCTTGCAAATCTTACAACAGTGTCCTGTTTTTATCCTCCTGCTGGGAGGCCAAAAGTATTTATTTTATTCTACATAAAGCAGAAGAGAAAGCACCCTGGAACTAAGGTATTTCTAGTGGCGATACAGGGCCTATCATGACCTTTCAGTGAACTTGAGACTATGCAGCAGGTTGGGGTGGGAGGGCAGAGTGGTCAGGTGACCGCATTGCCATCTGTAGTTCTGGACTGGTCATCTGGCCAGTGCTGACCTTTCAGAACATGATCCAGTGAAACCGAAACCCTGAGAGCGGCTGGCAGGCAAAATCTGCTCCTCAATGTCAGTTTCACTGCTGAGTCGTTTAATTGTCCACTACAACTTGTAAGGAACCCATTAGGCTTAGGTCATGAACCTCCCATTTAGAATTAATGGATAATCAAATCCTATCTGATCGGAAATGCTTTGTCTTAAATGTTTTTCCTTCATGATTATTAGTATCTAACATTTTAGTAACATAAACTTTAATAGAATGGCATCCCTTTATAAAGGTGGCTTTAAGGGATTAACATCTGTTGTCAAAGCTCACACATAAAGAGGATATAATTCTATTATTAAAATTATATCCCAAACCACACAATGATACACATTGCAGTAGTGTTTTAGTATACTAGTAGAGTGATTTTTAATAATTTATTCTCTGGAAGCTTTAAAAAGACAGAGCTTAAACTATTTTTTTCTTCCATAAAATTGATGTTCTTCCATCTCATTTGCCTTGAAATTTTACCAAGCTTTCACCCAGTGATCAATCATTTATTCATTCACCTACCAAAATCGTATTGAGCATCTTCCAGGTACTATACTGTGTTATGTACTTGGGACAACAAAAACGAGTAAGACCCTGTTTACAAGAAGCTTGCAATTTAGTTAGGATGAGAAACATATTCAGATGTAATTATAAATCAGGCTTGATAAGAAAAGACTATTTATGCATGAGACTTCGGAGCAGGTGTACTGAAGACACATGAGGTTGATTTCTTCAAGAATGAAGAGCCAAGGAAAGCTTAGAACATGTAGAATTTGAGCTGTTAATGAAAACCCGGGAGAAAATGACAAGGAGGCAAATAGATCTCAGGAGCGAGGTTAAGCTAGTGCTAAGCATTTTGGAATAAGCTTCATATAAGCAATAATTAAAATCATGGAAGTTTATGACAGAGAAAGAAAGGCAGAAGATAAAGGAGAGATCATTGAGGAAAATCTTCATTTAAGGTAGAGGAGAAATTAAAAATAGAGAAATAAAATGAGAACTATTGACAGCCTAGTATCATTCCTAGGGCAGTACAAATGTTTAACACACTTGTCTGCTAACCAAAAGGTTGGTTGGTGGTTCAAGTCCACACAGAGGCATCTTAGAAGAAATGTTTACTACTTCTGAAAAACCAGCTATTGAAAACTCTGTGGAGCACAGTTCTACTCAAACACACATAGGGTTGCGATTAGTCAGAGTTAACTCGATGGCAACTGATTTTAAGGAACAGAACAGTTTGAAATGTAGTGAGCTAAACAATTTTACAAGGCTATTCTAATCTTATCATCATACTTGAAAACCTAACAGTAATAACATTAACCAAAAGCTGTATGAGTTGAAAAACCCATTAGTCTTGATTTGAAACTTGAAAAACCTGGCTCCCAAGTCCTGTCAACTATTAATTTTTTTTGGACACAGAGGCAGTAACATATTTAGTCCATACCTCAGTTTACCCTGAAACCTAAAAGAAAGATAGGATCTGAAAGCTATTTCTCTTTTCATGACGTATTTGAGTATAACTGGAGTTTCTTGAAAAAAAAAAAAAACTATTCCGTAAATTTAAGATGTATCATTGCTCTAAGTGGCCCATATCTATTTATAAGACCAAGCCTGCTAGGAGTGAAAAATGCTCATCTAAATAGCCAGTAATTATTTAATTATGTGACAGTCCATAAGTTATACCTATCTGCACATAGCATGTTCTCTAAAAACGTGTACCAATAACTCTAAGGTAATTCTCCAAAGAGGCTATTAGTCTGTTGTGTCACAGGATATTATGTTATTAATAATACACAGATGAAAGAAAATTGTCCAGTTAATGTGGTTAGCTAGAGACACAAATTGAGAGTCAAGATTCATTGGTTCTATTTTGAGCTTCACCACTGACTCTGAGCTTTCAGAAGTCACATATTCTTCAAAATAATATTGATCCCTTGCAGGTACGGGACTTTAAAACCAGGTAATTTTGAAGTTCTCTGAGGTCTTCAGAAGCAGGAGCATTAATTTTTTCCAATTAGCTAAGGATCTTACAAGTTTTCAAAAGCATATGTCATTTCTGTTCTATTATGCACCCACGCTGCATATAAGGGCTTTGAAATATTTTACATTTAGATAGAAGCATTTTTAAAAGACAAATTTACTAAATGAGCCATGAAGTAAAATATCATGAACATGATCTCATTTGCAAAAACAACTAGGATCTAAAGTAGATATTTAAACAACAGTTCTAGTGAAAGGTAATAAAGAAATATGTAACAAGTATGTTTTAAAATAAATGCACACATCAAAACGCATACTTTCATAAAATGTAAAATAATTATTTTGTAAGATTAATATTATTTCAAGTTTGAGACAAATGACAGTATCAGAGAACACCTGTGTTTTTACAGCTAATCAAGAAATCACGTATATAGTATTTGAATGACAGACAAATATCCTATGAAGACTGCCAATTAGATTCTTCTATGGGTGGACTAAGGCTCCAGGAGTTTTCATTTTACTTCTGTTTCCCTGTTGGAGTCCCTTTCAAGCTGTCAGAACTTGGGAAGAACCAGGGCTTTGTTTTTTTTTTTTTTTTTTTTATTAATACCTTTCATTTTCCTACTTGGTGTCAAGTTTTGAAAATTTAAATGTGACAAAACTCCATGGGACATGACATGATTCAGTTAGCATTTTGACTGGGTAATGATCCACAAGTTAATATCAACAAGAGATTAGGGTAGAAAAGATGATTATTACTAGGGAAAAAAATTACAGTGTCAGGTATGTCTCTTAAGATTAGTTGTATCAGGGTTCTTTAAAATGACTTCAAAGGAAAGAGAGGATAATTCATACTGTGTTTTATTTTAGGAGATGCTACCAAGAGCAAGAATATATGTCAAAAGATTTTAAAAAGTATGTATATATGTGTGTGTGTATATATATATAGAACATTCTTCTATGATATATGTATCATAGAAGAAAGTTCAGGATTTCTTAAGCAATTAGTATCTAAAAAAAAAAAAAATTTTTTTTTTTAGTATCTACCCTGAATTTTTTTTTTTTACCCTGAATTTATGTTATTCGTTCTTTATTACTTACTTTTATATTCTATAGACTACCAAGGCTTTATTTTTCATTTAGCACTGGGTAGTAATAACCTATTTTACCTTCAGAATCACAGGAGGGGAAAGGGAAAGAATAACATCTGTATAACAGCCGAACTCAGAGAAGGGTCTGCCCATTCTATTGCCCTCTTTCCTCTATCCCTTCTCCTCTTCTCTCTTACATACTTTATGCTCCATACCCCCATTCCCAACTCTTGTTTTCCTTCAACCATTAAGAATTTATGTAAATCTTATTAGAATGTTAGAATCAATTGAGGAAGTTCTGTGAAAAAAGACAAGGGATATGAGCAAAATACTTATCTTCAAGGTTATTTATTGCAGCAACATTATCGCTATGATATTAGCAAAAAATTGGATGATATCTGTATCCATCTATAGGGGATAGGTTAAACAATGGCATAGTCACATGTTGGTGGTGTCGTTAGGTTCCTACTCAGAGTGACTCTATGTACAACAGAACGAAACACTGCCTGGTCCTGTGCCATTCTCACGATCGTTTTTATATTTGAACCCATTGTTCCTTGCAGTTGCAGCCACTTTGTCAATCCATCTCATTGAGGATCTTTCTCTTTTGTGCTGACCCTCTACTTTACCAAGCATGATATTCACATAGCAGAATACTATTCAGTTTTACAGAGAACTCCCTTAATACTGAAAGTAAGGTGGAGTCCAGTGTGTATTGTGCATTACCTTTTACGTAATGGAATTAATATTCACATTTTCTCAAATTTGTTTAAGTTGGAAGGATAAGAAGGAAATTAATAAAAATGGTCACAGGGAATAGATGGGGGTAGGGTAGCAGTGAGGCTTCTTAATATATCGTTTTGATTTTTCAGCCATGTGAATGTATTATCTTTTTGTAAAAGTGCAGAGTAGCATTCAACAAATGTTTGTTGAATGAATAAATAATTAAGTGGACACAAAAGGCCCAAAGTTAGTTATGCTGTCAAATTAAAATAAAAAAATTAAAATAGCTTACTAAAATTCTCTAGCTGTTGCACTGCACTCTGAGTTTTTACTTCCTTTTTCCTTATAACTCAGTGGATTGAGTTCTCATTAAAATGCGTAATTTATTCAAAATATCACCCTACCGTGAAGTATTTTATGGATGTGCTTTATTTGTATTCTTTAAATAGAGTTTAAGCTACCCTGAAGTGAAGATCATCTTGTGTGTTTACTTTTATTCTTTCTCCAACATCTCATTTAAGGCCATATTCATAGTCAAGGTTTAATAAATCATCAACCTCTATAAATTCTACTAATGTGTCATATAACTGAAGCTTATTATAGGACATAAAATTTAGATATATTTTATCTTCATTCAAATTAATCAAGTCATATCATTTTACAATGATATGAGTCCTAGTGATACATCATATATTCAGAAATAGTGGCTTTTGGATGGGTTCCAGGTTAAGATAAATCCCCAAGTTCCTTTAGACGACCAATTCGAATATGCGGAGATAATTGATAGTGTTCTGATGTGCTTCAATCTTCATACTACTGTTAGATCTCCTGTCAGAGTAATATGCTTTCATTCTCCTCTCTTTTCTTCAGGAGTCTGGAGGTGTTTCCTCATTACCTGGAAGCATCATTCCACCATTCGCCATGACCAAAGACAAACAAGCAAAAAAAACACCAAGAAAATATATCTGGTTGAATATGTTGGTTAACTACCTTTGGCGAGTAATCAAAAGTCTTTTCTATCATAGGTATAAAAAAAAAAAACTCACTGCTGTAGAGTCGACTCCAACTCATAGTAACTCTATAGAACAAAATAGACTGGCCCATAAGGCTTCAAAGGAGTGGCTGGAAGATTTGAACTGCTGACCTTTTGGTTAGTAGCTATAGTTCTTAACCACTGCGCCACCAGGACTCCATCATAGGTATAGTATTTATTTTATGAAAAGTTTTTGAGTTTCTAGTTAAAGGCTTTTGCTTTGACATTTCCCCTAGAGGCTTTCTATCATGCTGCCTTAGAATCCAGGCTCAGGAGAACACTTCACAGTAGGGCTTCTTTTCTACATTCTTTTAGGGAAAGCCTTCTGTTTTTTTTTTTTCCTGAATTCTGCTCTAGAGTGAAGAGAGATGGACACAGTATTTTCTTTTAATCAGGGCAATGTTAAGCAAATAATAAGTAATCAGTAATGTGTAAATAATAAAGTTACAACATTTAAATTTATATGTGAAGTCTAATTGCATATAATCTACTTGTTCATTAACAACAACAAAAAAATATTACCAGAAGTATCATTTAACGCCATCAATTTAAGGTAAGGAAACCCTGATGGCGTAATGGTTAAGAGCTAAGGCTGCTAACCAAGAGGCTGGCAGTTTGAATCTACCAGGTGCTCCCTGAAAACTCTCTGGGGCAGGTCTACTCTGTCCTATAGGGTAGCTATGAGTCAGAATGGGTTTGGTTTTTTTTTTTTTTTGTATTTAAGCTAAAACGTCTAATGAATGTTACTGTGTGAAGATGAATAGTACTCATAATGTTATTTGTTAAATGAATGGAGGTAGAAAATATGTTTAATAATATTACCTTGAAATAGTATGTTTGCAGATGCTTAGAGAATAAAGTTCCAAAATGCTTTATGGAAGACACAACATTTCAGTAAGTTTTATAAAGATTTGAAAGGATTTGACAACAGAAAAGATGGAATGACCATTCCATATAGATCCATAGGCTTACTTGTCTAGCTGAACGCATTGGACTGAAAAATTCAATGGATCTTAAAAAGAGAGAAGAATGATACAGAAGGCACACACAAGAAATGAATCTAAAATAGAGAACAAAAACTTGAACTTCACAAACGTATTTCATTTAGCCTACACTGACTTAGTTTCAACTTGTACAAATTGGAGATTTTACATGAGGATTCCTGATTTTCATCTTCTCTTTACAAAGCACAGGACAATCAGGAGTGGCTTGCCCTCCTGGCAACAATCATCCATCTAATTAGAGACTACCTGCTTTATATGGGGCACACACTCTTGAATTGCCTTTGATTTCTACATGACCACTTTTCTTCACCTAAGTTACTTCCCTGAACCCTGAAGACAGTTAAGTTTTCAAGTCTGTGTTTATGTCTTTCATCAACTAGATGGGTATCCATACCCCTTTCTGTCTGAATCCATGTGGTTTCTGAGTTGGGTAAGTAGTACACAAACCACAACCACTGTCATCACCAGGGGGAACTTGTTAAAAATTTGAGTTCCAGCCCTCTCTCTTTAATAGGTTTGGTGGGGAGCTTGAGAGGTCTAGATTTAAAAATTGTCCAGATAATTCTGATGAATCCAGTCTTCAACAGCCTTTGGAAACCAATGACCTGGGAGAGAGCAACAGGTATATTTAGTCAGTTCTTGAGTGTGAGGAACTGAGCCTAAGCCATTTCTAATTTATTTACAAATGTGACTGTAATTGCTTTGGCTCCTTGCCAGTGGTCCTGGGAATCTTGAGTTATCCCATTGGGTGTTCTGGTAATGGATGCTCTATGAATACAGAATATGAATTTAAAGAAGCATTATTATCATTAAACAAACAGATAAACAAACAAACCTATTCTCTATGCACCAAAAGCCACATATCAGAAGACAGTTATGTCACTGTAATTAACCATCACTCTCCTTTAAATCTCTATCATTATAAGAATTTTCAAGATGGAAGAACTCCAGACTAAATCTTTCAGATGAGAAAATTGAGGACCAAGGAATTGAGAGTCTGATTCAGGGACACACAACTCAGTAGTGGTAGGGTTGGTCTGGGATTCCAGTCTTCTGATCTATTGACCTTTCTTCCGCCACAATGATCCACACCAACTGAAAAGGATAGACGATGACATATACAATCCAAAAGACCAGGCTTTTTCAGGGAGGGTTGAGCACAGGGTTAAAGTGGTATGGAATACAGGTGCTATAAATGTATTCTTTCAACTACCACCCCTTTTAGGCATAAGAGTTCAGGCGTGCAATTTAGCCTACTTTTACTAAACTGAAAACACGGAGACTTGTGTATATTAGAAAAGAAAACACAATAGAATGTTAACTTTCTCTTGTAACGGATGAGTAAATATCTAAAATGATTAGGGCCAGTTTATAAGAACAAAGGCAACTCTCCTACTAAAGTAGAAATACATTAAAACCCAAAACCCAGTGCCGTCGAGGTTAAAATTGATGGGTTAATGTAACATGACTTGTGAGCCAGCAGATGGCACTATTATACGCATTACACAACATCTTAGAGTAAGAATAGTATTTAGTTTCAACCAATATTAACAATTGTGAGTTTGTGGTCATTGTATATAATTTCCAAAATATTTTTATGAAGCATATTTTATTATTGATTTTCATAATTACTAATGTATCAAAAGAAAATAAAATCAAGAAATTAGTACGGTTGTTCTCAGGCTACAATTATGGACCTGAGTGAAATCATTTGAGAAAGATTAAAACGTGTGAAAGTCCACCCCACTCAAAAAATTCAGCAGTTTTAAAAACTACGCATTTGCTCTAAATTGAAGCTATAATGCACAGTTATTTTACAATAATTACTTCAATTAAATTTTAAAAATCAGTAACTACAATTTGCAGGAGTTTAAGTAGCCGTTAGAAGAAATAAATGTGAGTAAAATGTGCAAGTTCTTGTCAAGGAACTTAAGGTCCACTGGAGATGTAAAAAAAACTCTGGTGTGGTGGCGTACTGGTTAAGTGCTATGGCTGCTCACCAAAAGGCTGGCGGTTCAAATCCACCAGGAGCTCCTTGGATACCCCATAGGGCAATTGTACTCCGTCTTATAGGGTTGCTGTGAGTAGGAATCAACCCGATGGCAATGGGTTTGGTTTGGATTTTTTGGAAATGTCAAAGCTAAATGAAGGTAAAACTGAAAATCTATAGAAATAAAATGGAAGGAGAATATGTCGTTTACGTTTGGAATGAAAAATGAGAGTTTTTTTTTTAGAGGCAGGGGATGGGGGAAGAAATGAAGGATATTTTTAAAAGATGCAAAGAGGTGAAAGTACATAGTGTATTCCGGGAAATACATGACTGAAGAGTAGAGCTATGGTGAGTAGTAATTGGACTTGATCTGGAAAGGTGGGTTAGGTCTAAATGAAGAGGGACTTTGACTTTAAAGAATCCATACTGCCCTTTAATTTTTAAATAATAAGGATCTACCTCATTGATAATTTTTCAAGAGGAGAATCATGATTTCATCACTGTTTTACAGTAACTAGCCAATGACTGTATGACGCTTGGATTGGAAGTGACAGAGACTAGAGCTAGGAAAGATGTTTTGGAGGCTAATGCAATAATGAAGACCCCAGGGCGAGAAAGAAAGAGCATAGTATAGAGAAAGTAGATGCCAATGAGAGTTATGTATTGCCAACCAAAAGACTATAAAACCGTCCCGGGAATTTTGGCGTCTTTAAAGTTTCACCACCTGCCACCTAGACATGGGAAGGCCTAGGGAAATATAAAATTCTGTCAGCGGTAGGGGGTGAGAGCTTTTGTTTTTTCATTAAAAAAATAATAATAAATCCAGGTATTTAAAGGTCCTAAGCTCCTCTAACAACTTCTGTTGTTGTTTTTTAATATTATTATTAAAATATCTGTGGTTTTAGAACATTTGAAGCTGTCTTATAGAGAACTATCTCTAAAACACTGTAAACCTTACAAACTAAATGACTCCAAAAGATACAAATCAATTAGATCCAGGATTCAAACGTAAACAAAAAAGTTGATTGACATGTAAATTATACGACAAAGCTGAAAAACCTACTTCCTCCAGCTGTCCTGCCACAACTCCTGAAACACCCATTTCCCAACCCATTAAAGATTTGGTCCCCTTAATTAAGGTATTACATTTCTAGGACTGCATTCATCCGTGCAACAAACATTGATTGCCTACCCTGTGTCAGGACTCTGAAGGTTCCTGGGGAAACAAAGATGAATGAAATGGGATCCCTGTGTTCAAGGACCTCGTAGCATTGCAGTGGAGATAGACATGTAAATAAATAATTTCAGTACAACGTGAAGTATTCCCTTGTTGCGCTGCAAACACAAAGGAAGAATTAACTATCTGGAGAAAGGAGGGAGTTGAGATAGGGAGCCAAGAAAATATAATGCTCGGGATGTCTCAAAAAATCAGAAAATCCTCAAGGCTAGGACAGTCTGGTTAGCCAGCACCCTATGAAATAAAAGGGCTATGTGTTGTTGTTGTTCGGGGTATTCAAGTTGGTTCTGACTCATTGAGAACCTATGCACAACAGAGCAAACACTGCCCAGTCCTGCACCATCCTCACAATCAAAAAGAGCCAGAGGAAGATATGACCCCATTGCCTGTTCTGCCTTTATATCTGCAACTTTCCCTACTGGTTGTGGTGACAGCTGGTTCACAGGTTTGTTATTTTATCATGTGAATAAAATGTTATCATATAAATAAAGTAATTGTCCAAACCAGCACATTTGTAAGAGTGAAACGGGGACAACAAATAAAAACTGAGACTGTCCTAGGGAAACTGGGACAGAAAGTCACTCTATTCTGTCCATTTCAGCAAAAAAATTAATGGGTTGCTTTAATATTTTCCTAATATCTTCTTAAAAGGGCTATAATATATTATAATAAATATAGCCCTTTTAGGAAGATATTAAGGACCATAAGATATTAAATCAAACAAACAAAAAAACCATTGCTGTAGAGTTAATTCCGACTCATAGTGACCCTAGAGGACAGAGTAGAACTGCCCCATAGGATTTCCAAGGAGCAGCTGGTAGATTTGAGCTACTGACCTTTTAGTTAGCAGCCGTAGCTCTTAACCACTGTACCACCAGGGCTCATATCAAATAGGTAGTTTAAACGTAACCCATGTGTCTTAGTTATCAAGAACTTTTATAACAGGAATACCACAAGTAGATAGCTTTAACTAACAGAAATTTATTTTCTCACAGTTTAGGGGGCTAGAAGTCTGAATTTAGGGTGCTGGCTTAAAACACTCCACACTAATTCTGTTTCATTAACAAAACAAAGACTCCCAGACCCATTCCCAAATGGGATTATAACCACAGGCATACCAAAACCCCATTGTCTTCCAGTCAATTCCAACTCCTAGGGACCTTATAGGACAGAGTAGAACTGCCACATAGAATGGTGGATTTGAACTGCCAACCTTTTGGTTAGCAGCTGGACACTAACCACTGCACCACCAGGGCTCCAGGAAGATATTAAAGCATCTCATTAATTTATCGCTGAAATTGGCAGAGTAGAGTGCCTATCTGTCCCAGTTTCCCTGGGATAGTCTCAGCTTTTATTTGTTGTCCCCCTTTCAGTCTTAAAAGTGTGCTGGTTTGGACAATAATTTTATTTATATGATAATATTTTATTTACATGATAAACCATAGAAACCTGTGAGCCAACTGTTAACTTGACCAGTAGGCTAAGTTGCAGTTATAAAGACAGAATAGGCAATGGGTCATTGACTAGGAAGGTCAGGAGGAATGGAATGAGAATCAAGGTACTGCAAAGTACTGCCCTCCTGAAGCATGAAGAACATGTTGCCATATTTGTCTCATGGGAGTGTAATAAAAAGAATATTTGAAAGTAATAGAACACAGTATTCCCATAAGGAGTGTTGAGAAAGCATGAAAGCGCTTACATCTTACCAAGGGCTATAAAACCATAAAAAATATATATATATATTTATTCAATGTTTACTGTGCTCTAGGTACTGTAAGTGCCACTTGATATAAAATAACCCAGCTAATCCTTGCAAGAATCATATGAGGCACTTCGTAGTAATTAAGGCTGTTTGCTGAGTATTTTGGGCCCTCCAACTTCTGGGCACATAGGAAGCTTTCCCTCTCTGGCTTTCTATGGTTGCGTAGGGTCATATGACTAGTTATGACAAAGAAGTTGTGATTAGAAGTATAGTCGTTACCTGTGGGCTGAAGATTTAATTCTCCGTGTGAGACTCCAGAACTCTCTTTTCCCTCTAACTCAGTAACCAGAAATGTTCTACATGGTGGTCAATCCATCAGCCTGGGTGTGCAGTGAGATTGAAAACATCATGGCAGCAAGCCCCCAGCCAACCTACGATGGACATGTAACATGAGCAAGAAATATCTTCTGTGGTTTTAAACCCTTGAGATTTGGAAGTGGTTTGTTAATGCCATATAATCTAGCATATCTGAACTGATACAAAGTATGTACTATTTTTATATCCATATTACAGATGAGGAAACAGATGCTTAAAGGTTTAAGTAGCTAATCTAAGGTTATACAACGGATAAGCGGTAGAGCCAAGAATAGCACCCAGACAGTCTGAACAGATGTAAACCTGCAGACCCTACTGCTATACAATATCCTTGAATCTAAAATACCTAAACCTTAAACAAAACAAAACCACACACACAAAAAAAAGACAAACCCATTGCCATCGAGTCAATTTGGACTCATAGTGACACTTAACCACTGCTCCATGCTCATGATTTTCATTATGTCCTTTCACTGCCTGTTTCTATCCTTAAATTAGGTTATTTTTATCTACTCCATCCCTCCTACCCCCCAGCATGGACACAAAAAATCCAAAAGCAAGCAAAAACAGAGAAAACAAACTTCAGGGTATTTGTGTGTTTTTCTCTGTTCAGAGGTGAAACTTCGGACCTCTAATGGGTAGGCAAAATGTGATAGGTACTCATCATGAGCATCGTGCAGCAGTTAAAAACAATGACCAGTTACTAGAAAAGGACATTATGTTTGGTAAAGCAGAGGCTTAGCAAAAACAGGGAAACCTTCAAAGCGATGAACTGACACAGTATCGTCACCAATGGACTGGAACACACCAACGATCATGAAGAGGGTGCAGAACCAGGCAACGTTTTGTTCTGCTATACATAAGATCTCTGTGAGTCGGAGCCCATTCAACATCAACCACCAACTAATGAAAGTAATGAAGCTGTATACTTAAAAACAAGAATTTTTTTTAAACACAGTAGGCAAAAGAAGGAAACAGACTGTTATACGACAATATCATTTATGTTAATTAAAATGTACATAAAACACTAGGTATTTTTTAACAATACACTGTAATTAAAAGGTACATATTAAAATGACTGCCCATTCAGAGAGCACAGAGTTGGGGAGATGTACAGAGATAAAAAAAGGAAAAAATAAATAAATGAACAAATCAACAATCAGATGATTTACCAAGATAGAAGACTTACATATACCGAGAAAAATAATGTTTGTGAACTGATAACATAAATAGCTCAACTTTGTACTTTGAGTTTAAAAACAAAAACAAGTCCTCAGAAGAGCTGGAGTCCTAGCCCTCCTGACCATGAGGTTTATTTTCAGACAGCAATAATTTTGGAATCATTTCAGTGGTGCATACTAACTGAAAAATGCAGAATTTCTTAAAGAACAAAAATCATGGATATACAGAGTGAGGAATGGAAAGTCTTGACAAATGAAAATTACCTATCCAGCTGCTCAGACTGGCTCAGACCCTATTTGTCTACTGACAGACCAAACCTCTGAAAAGCTCTCCACACATAAAGATCTCCAGGGAAACCCTTAATTATCCCATGTGCAGATACATCCATTCTTTCTGTTTTAGTGTATCGTGTGTGTCCATAATTTGTTTTTCCTTAGGTTTGAATTATTTGTAGATCATGTAGAGGCTTTGTAGGAGCCTGGCAAACCTAAACACCGAGGAATTAAAGCTACAGTCAGATGCATCTCAACGACACTGTGGAGCTTTTGCTCCAAGGTGATATGAAACTGTGACAACAGCTTCATCTCAAGCTGTTTGTCTGGCCAGACCTAGAGATTTGGGAGGCTGGTACCTGCTTTTATTTATTCATATGGAGGGTTACAGAATACAGATGCCAATGCTGACTGTGAGTTAAGTAGAAGAGAGGATAAGAGCTGAGGCTTAACCTACAGGGGACCGGAGGAATAAAGAGCCCAGAATCCAGTGTGGAGGAGTAAAGAAGAAAGGGGAGGAAGAAAAAAGACTGAGAGAGATCAGGCCTAATGAACCTTTTCCTGAAGTCAGTGAAAATGGGGAAGTGGTGCCTCAGAGAGCAAAACCATGCCCAAACAAAGCAGGGATAAAGTGGATCAGCCACAATGTCACCAAATTGGTCAAGAGTTCAAAAACCAGCGAATCAAAATCGGCAGTGAGAAAGAAACGGTCGTGCAGAGCCATATAGTATAGTTAATATCAAAATGAAAGATATGACGGGAAGTATACTACACACATATGCACACATGTACACACATGCACACACTCACACATACATTTTTTTCTTTTAAGAAGTTTTATTCTGGGATTTTTAATAACTGCAAAAGGAATTCAGTCACATCTCATGATCGATAAGCAGAATTTAGTGGTCTATTATCTATATTTTTGACACTTACTCAGAGAAACCTGAACATAGATGGCATTATATTTAGTCATGACAGTCTACCTTTATGTAAAGGAGTATTTGTTTACATATTTTCTTCTACACTTGAAAAAGCTGAAAGTGATAAAATAGCTTTATCCTATTATGAAGGAGTTAACAATGAAACCTGAAGCTCAATGATACCCTTCTTTCCTGGAAAGTGCTGAGGAATCAAGTTACAGAAAATACTGGGCTTGGAAGATACCTCATGAGAGCAGAAACTGAAAGGAACCCTGGCAATGTAAGTGAAAAATCTTGATATTTACTGTAAGTGTGAAGTAATTGTATGTGTTCACCAGGAGCCAGCTAAAGCAACCTCACTTCCTGTGGCAATTTTGATTACTGGGAATTGTCAATGCGCCACAAGCAATTTTAATTAGAGGAAATGTATCTTCTTGTCGTATTTTATTTGTAAGCAAATGTCGTTATTTCTTCTTCTGTGAATAAGCATTATGACTGAATAAATTATCTTCAAGGTATATCCGTGTAGTAAAAAAATTGATCACTTGGTCGCCTAGACTCAACCTACAAAGTATGACTCATTGTGGAAAGCCTTCCCCCCTCCCCCACCGTTTCCCTTTCCGAATTTTTTTCTCTAAGTCTTTATACTTGATAAAACATTGAGCTGCCCAAGAATGACACATATTCTTGTATAAATTATACTTAACATGTTTCCTCTTAGAGACCTCCTAAAGCCAAAGAAACACAATCTGATACTCACACACAAGGGTGCATCGTTAATGCCCCTTGTAAATCTACTGGGAGACAAGATAGAGGAGGCCTGGTAATGGAGAGGGTATGAGACACTTTGGAGATGGGCCTCTCTGAGCTGAACTTTCCTTCAGTGACTTGCTAGCTGCCTCAAGTCACAACATTCCTGGAGGATAACGAGCCTTACTTGTCTCACAGGTACATGCTTATATACAGCAAAGTAGAAGACACCTAGGCCAGTAATCCAAAACCACAAAAAAGCAAACCTTTTCCTGTTGAGTTGATTCTGACTCATAGCCACCCAAAAGGACAGAGTAGGACGGCCCCACGGGGTTTCCAAGGAGTGGCTGGTGGATTTGAACTGCTGGCCTTTTGGTTAGCAGCCAAGCTCCTAACCATTGTGCAACCAGGGCTCCAACTGGCTGGTAAACCAGAAGATCTGAATTCCAACCCTAGCTTCACCAGTCTTATTTAGCAAATCTTCTGAAGAAAATAACCTAATCTCTTGAGATTTCAATTCCTCATCTATAAAATGAGTCCTAATAATGGCCAGATTTAGTTTTAATGGAGTCTTTGGGTGGTGCAAACAGTTAACACATTAGGCTGCTAACAAAGGCTAGAAGTTTGAATCCACCCAGAGTAGCCTCAGATAAAATGCCTGGCTATCTACTGCCAAAAAAAACCAGCCTCTGAAAACTCTACAGAGCGTAGTTCCACTCTCATGCACACGCGGGTGCCATCAGTCAGAGTCAACCTGACGGCATTCTTGTTTTTCTTTTTAGGTTTAATAATCTATAGTTTTAGTCATCCGTCTGATTTATTTGCATGACTGCTATATTTAAAGTTCATATGAATATATTTAAAAAAATCATGTCAGAAGTAATAATATATTCCCCGTGTATTAGAGAATGAAGTTCTGTGATTTTCTTAGTGCCCTGCACGTTGTTTTGAACTGGAAACTTGTGGATTGACATTTAGTAGAAATCATTTTTATGTTGTGTTCCATCCCTCCTCCCCACCCCATAATAAAATTTTCCTTAGAAGGACATAAGCCCGATTTCAAGGGGATAGAGAACAGATGAGAGGGGAAATTTCCAGTTACAGGCAGAGAGCTCCCTCTGACTCCTGTTAGACATTCAGGAAAATGGCCTGTCCTCAGCAAGTACTCTTCTGTCTCCATGAAAATCTAAGTGTGTGGATACCAGGTAGTCTATGCATCCATCATATAAGCCTTTATACTTTGGAGGTTAAAAAAAAATCCCTATATCTTAAAGAAATAGATTGTTTTTTCTAGCTGCTACTGTATAAAGTTCTAAACATCTGAAATAATTGAATTGGAAAATAGAAAGGGGGATTAGAAAATCAATTTTGAGAATTTGTTAATAAAAAATAGTGATGATATTTGCTACCATAATTGGTTGCTTCTCTGTGCAAGGTCCAGGCATTTTTGCTCATATTATTTTCAATTCTCATTAAAAACCCAGTAAAATAGATATTTTCCCTATTTGACAGAAGAAGAACCTGAGGCTCAGAGAAGTTCAGTAAGTTGCCCCAAATTATAGAACTTATAGAAGCGAAACCTGGATTTAAATTTGTTTTTCCAGATTCTATGGCTCATGGCTTTCCCACTACTCCACACTGCCTCCTTCCCCCAAAATTACAACTGTTTTTACAAATAATACCTTCATGTCAGGACCTTAATAACCTAGTTAATATGATGGATCATTGCTTCAAGATTTTTTTTTTGCTAATAAAGACGAGTTGTCCTCAAAATAGTACCTAGTACATTTTATTTATTTCCTCGCTCATTCAACTAATACTGCTGCGTACAACCTACTATAGGCACAGTGGGAAGAGCGAAAAGAAAGTGAACAGAGTCCTAGAGTATAGTAATAGGAGACTAATAAACAAAATCCCACCAGTTATAAAAAATAGGTGACTGGATAGAACTGAGTTCATAAAAGTAAGTAAACAAAGAGAAATCAAATAGGAATTTAGCAGAAGATGCTGCAGTAAGGAACATGAAATCAGTGTCCTAAGGGCTGGGGAATCTTTAAAATGTATTTACTAAAATACCCACTTTAAATTTTCAATTAAATATTAAAAACTATGCTCTAAAACAAGAAATGGGTACTTTGAGAAAACATGATGAGAAACAGAACACATGTAACCAAAAACACAGACAAATTAAAACCATAATGGAAGTAATAAATAAATTTAAAAAAATGGAAGTAATAAATACATGACTATTATTTGTCTAGGTGTAATACTAGCTACATTTTTTCATCAAAAATATTTTTATATGTATTGCTTATTATTTCCCACCAATGCTGATGAAAGACAAATAGAAAAAAAAAGTTGTATTTTGGTAGCATTTTGTTATTTACGTAGATTGAAATGTAAACATCTTTCCTTCTTTGGAGCACACCTACTCCTCACTTATCAACTATCTTATTATCCATCATTTCACATTTACAATAGTGAAAAATCTACTATTCAACTATTTTAACAACATACGTCTGGCAGTAATGAATGTCAAAGTGTGAGGCTAGAGTAACACTGGCTGTGATGGTTAAGGTTATATATCAGCTTGGCTGGGCCATGATTTCTCAGTGGTTTGGCAGTTTTGTAATGATGTAATTTGGCAGTTATGTAATGATGTAATTTGGCAGTTACGTAGTGATGTAGTTATCCTCCATTTTGAGTTCTGATGTGGTCATCCTCCTTTTACACATAACACCAATTTTCACATAACTACATGGTCTTTGGAACCTAACCATGTCAATATGTGAGAAGTGGGTATATTCTAAAGGTATGTAGAAAACTTCTAATTCCTGTGCATAAGACCAAAATATCAAATCTACACATCATAATCAAAGGTTATTAAATAAACTTTTCCAACAAGAACTAAATGTTCTTCTATTATTGAGTAGAAAAGGGAAATTTACATGACCAATTTCTATCTTTAACTACCTTTGACTATGCAGTATTGCTATGTGAATGCCATCTTTATAAATACTGTTATAAATTTTAGCAAATGGAATGGTTATTTGTAAAGGAGGTAAATGGGACTTGATTTAAAGGCACTATGCGTTTCTCTTGCTACATGTAGCCATGGATAGAAAGACTGTTTATTTTCAAATATTCGAAGATAGAATAGTACCAAAATCTGGAAATTGATTTTAAAAAGCCAATGGAACCCAGAAATATGTGTACAAAAAGGCATTGCTCACATTTTAGGTTACGATGCTCTGACACCTATAAGCATCTGACTTATCAGACTCTTTTTCTAAGTGGTGCTTAAAAATGCTGGTATGGAACATAAGTAGATAATGCAAATATGTTCCCGACCCCTACCAATAGTTGCAATTATGCAAATTTTAAAACCTTCATCTTTTATAATTAGGTGTAGTGGGATGATGTAGTTAAGTTCTCTACCAGCTGGGTAGAATTCTCTAATCTCCTGAGCAGCTTTTCCCCTAAAAATGCTGCATTTCAAATAGTAAAAAAATATGCATTCTGCAAAGGAATGACAGAATGTTTACGATGGAAACAAAAGACATGACATCCTGAATAACCATTAGTGACAAATTCTTTGTTTGTCATTTAAGAAATGTGTTTTTATGAAGAGCTGAAATACTCTGACAATAATTAAGCATATTGTTGAATTGGTCATAGGAGTATAAAATTTTAACTAATATACTCAAATGCTCTAGAAATGAAAATTTCATTGACTTGAATGCTGGAAGAGAAGAAGGTTGCCTAAAGAAAAGTTTATAGAGAATCTAAAAATCATCCTCATTAGGTGGGTAATTCACCTGTAGTTAATTACTGTTGGACAACCTACAGAATCTCATTACCCATAGTACTGAGAACATACTGAGAACATAGAATGTAAAACCATCAGCATATCCCACAACCTTATGAAACACAAAGTTTTCAGAATGATGTATATATATATGTACATATAAGCTACATATGCACTTAAAACTTACGTATTAAAATTTAGAAATATATATATTTATATTAAATATAAATAAAACTAAAGACACTAAATCTTTTGTTACAATAAATAAGGACTATAGAGGTATGGTCATATGTCTAAGTTTTTAATTAAAATGTTATACTGATTTGAATAAGTTAGAATCTGAGGGCTACTTTTATTTCAGGGACAGATCCAGTATCTTGGTATACTGCAGTCTAGATAAATTACTTATGCTATCTTTATCTTCTAACTTAATGCCAAGCTAAATTTAAAGACATAAAGGTCATTCAACAGGAGGAAAAGGAAGGATACAAGAAGGCAATTCAAGCTTCTTTTCCCTTAAGTCCATCAGTCATTGAAGCAAGGGGGAATAGGAAAGGAACAACTACTACGATTTTCTAGGAAGAAAAAAAGTTTTCAAACCAAAGCATCCAGACACATGTAGGCCTTGAGATAATGTTGGATAGTAGGTTTAAAAACAGGGCTTGTAGTTTATTGTCTGAATTATTTCCCCCAAGCATTTTATCTATTAACTCTCCAGAGATTAATGGAAGGAGATTCATTTGGGGTGGTGATTAGAAGTAGTAATCAGCTGTTAGTTTGAACAATGAACACTTAGATATAGTTGTTGGATTTGATCAGTTCCCACTTAAATTATTCCCCAAACTGTGGATTAACAATTGTTTTAATTAAAAATCAATAATTTCTACCTGTTTTTTAGATATATGTAGAAAGACAAACTGTCCAATGCAAGTTAATCAAGAGTCATATTAGAATGTGTTATTACAATTACTTTAAAACGATACGCTTTCTTAGTTCTAGGCCTAGTTCAATACAGATTCCATCTGTTCCCAATACCCCTTTTTCAAATTTCCAGTGGATTGACCACATTTAGTTGCAAAAGATTGCACTAATTTGCAACAGGACCAGCCAAAAAATTAACTAGTGATCAAGAACTATTTAAAGTAATTATTCCCTTCATAATTAATTGCTTCAGTTTACTAATTTGAAATTATGGCAGAATAGCCCATATTTACTTCTGTATGTAGTTTGGCAGCAGAAAAAAAAGGCTTTAAAAACAAAACAAAATACAAAGCAGAACTATATCATCAACACAAGGTGGCACTACTGACCAGTCTCTTAGGTTTAGAGTTTGTGTTTAAGCATTTTCTTTTTCTCTTCTAGACTGTTTTATAGGCTCAACCTCTAAGAATTTTTGTCTAATTTTTTTTTTTCTTACAAATCTGGTAATGAATAGGGAATGGTGTTTTCTTAATTTAAAGAAAAATGCAAAATTTGAAACCCACCAGTATATATTATTTTTATCAAATTAGTAATCACAAATTTCACCTCTGGGTATTTATGGTGTATTGACAAATTTATACATATATTGCTCCCAGTTTTCTCCAAAAAGGGCACCATGAACATACCCTTTTTCCTATCATCTTATGAATGGACTCCTCCTCTCCACTGACATAAAAATATATATATATATATATTTTATGTCAATGACATAAAAACATCCCCTTTTTTTTAATTCTTATCTGCCTCCATCTAATTTCTTGCTGTCCTAGTCCATCATATATAGTTGTAAGGATCATTTTACTTAAAGTCCATTTTTATGTTGCATAGGGTCGCTAGGAGTTGGAACCAACTTCAGAGCAGTGCGTTTGGTTTTTTGGATTTTTATCAAGTATTTTTTTTTCAATCAAAAATCTTCTGCGGGTACCCTATTATGCATTAGTTTAAATTACGTGATATTCAACTCCAACATCATCTTAATTCCAATACACTGGTATGCATACAAACAAAACACACACATAAACCCACCGACCCACCCACCCACACACACACAGGCACACAGCTACTTTTTTTCATCTTTCCGGTAGGCAAGTCCCATTATCTATTATTTAAAAATACTATGAGAATTTCTGTCATTCTTAAGGCTCTTTTCCTAACACTTACGATTTCTGCACCCCTGGAGCAACTGCTCACAGCTGTCTGTCAGTTTTTTAAAATTCCTTCACAAGGCCCATCTTCTTGAATAAGAATAAATCTGTGTTCCTCAAGCACACAAGCCTGCATTGTATAGCACATCTGTAAACACAATACTTGTATCTCCAGTAGCGCAGTGAGTAAGCAGCTCGGCTGCTAACCAAAAGGTCGGGGGTTTAGATCCACCAGCCGCTCTGCATGGCGTTCCGCGTGGAAGCCCAACGGACTGAGGGTATGCCTTTTGGAGCATTGGTGGCTCAGTGGTTAAGAGCTTGGCTGCTAACCAAAAGGTCGGCAGTTAGAACCCACCAGCTGGGCCTTAGAAACCCTATGAGGCAGTTCTACTCTGTCCTACAAGGTAGCTGAGTTGGAACCGACTGGAAGGCAACAGTTTAGTTTTTTTTTAAATACTGACATCAAATACTCATTTAAGGAGTCCTAGTCCTGGTGGCCTAGTGGTTAAGTGCTAAGGCTGCTAACTGAAAGGTTGGTAGTTTGAATCCACCAGGCACTCCTTAGAAACTCTATGGGGGCAATTCTACTCTGTCCTGTAGGATCACTAGGAGTCGGAATCCACTCCACCGGAACTGGTTTTTTTTTTTTTTAAGTGGCCACAGTGGTTAAAGCAATCAACTGCTAACTGAAAGGTCGGCGGTTTAGAAACTACCAGTGGCTCCACAAAGATGTGGCAGTCAGCTTCCGTAGAGGTTTACCACCTTGGAAAGCCTATGGAGTCGCTGTGAGTCAGAATTGATTGGATGGCAGTGGGTTTGGTTTGGATTGGTGGCACAACAGGTAAGCCCTGGGCTGCTAATCAAAGGTCATTGGTTCAAACCCACCAGCTGCTCCATGGGAGAAAAGACCTGGTGATCTGCTCCCATAAAAATTACAGCCTAGGAAGGCCTATGGAGCAGTTCACCCCTAAGTTACGGGGTCACTGTGAGTTTGAACTGACTGTTGGCACACAATAACAACAGACAATTTTTTAGAATGCATTGTCTACAGGTGGTATGGCCTGGTTTTCTTTTCTTCTCAAGAATATTATAGCTTTACTGTTTTTGTGCTGACGAGTCATTCCAAGAATATGGCACAATGCACATAGTAAGTAGCTGACGTAAGCTTGGGGGGTGAGTGCGTGAGCCTGATTCTTCTAATATCTTAACACTGTTAATATTTACAAATATGCACACACATATAAATATGTACATATATGATATACAGGCAGCAACATTTTAAAAATAAAATAGTTATACACTGGCACAAATAAAAGTACACATATATTATGCAGACTTCAAAGGTAAGCATATTCGAGGTAAAGTACAAGAGTCAATATTGTCATTTAACATTTATTGAGGTTCTTAATCTTGAACAGTACTCAACAGAATACAGAATTAGATAAAGAGCTAGTGCAGTGAGCTTCTTAGTTTGATTTCTGCTGTTCAAACAATGAGTATAGCAGCTAAAGACAATAGCTCAGCTTCTAAATGTGAAGTATTTGAGATCATACACACTCAGTTTTACATATGATAAACGGCATAATTAACACATACAACTAGTTTTGTACATAAACTTTTAGGTTGATACATGAGAAAGTCAGATGTGTATGTACACAGTGTTTCTTTTTAAAATTCAATAACAGATACAAGTTAATACCACATATTACAGAAAATGATGTTTTAATTTAGAAACGTTTTCCACTCTCCCATTCCCTGTAACAATCTTATTTAAATACCTCTCATCCATCCTCCACATCAATTTCTACATTATCTGTTGAATTACATTTTTTATCTTCTAGAAAGATTTTCTAGGAAGCTTTATCTTCACTTTTAGATAGCTTATTTTATATAGTGAACTTTTTAATCAATGTATAATGCTGTCATTTAAACTTTTATCCTAAATTATAAGTATCATTTGCATAACATTAGAAAAGTTTCAGATTTCCGTTGTTGCTGATGTTATTTTTACCTGTTTATTTTTGAGTAATGGATTTTTATAATATGTGATCTCTACAGTGTAATAGGAAACCCTGGTGGCATAGTAGTTAAGCGCTACAGCTGCTAACCCAAAAGTCAGCAGTTCAAATACACCAGGCACTCCTTGGAAACTATGGGGCAGTTCTACTGTGTCCTATAGGGTCACTATGAGTTGGAATCGACTCCACAGCAATGGGCTTGAGTTTTCTTTTTTTTTGCAATGTAATAAGTCGCTGTCTTGCTTTTTACAGTGAGTAGGTTTATCTAAGAATTATGTACAATGGTAACTAGAACAATCGGGAGGTGTTAGTCCTAGGGATAATAAGTAAATCCTTTAAAAAACATATAGATTATAGATAACCTATATAATCATCGAGAACTAACATTGATTGTGATTATTTTTGGCTACTTTGCCTCTCCAAACAAACTTTGGACACACTCATTTATAAGGTAGATTCCTCTTCCCTAAGGAAAAAGTTTGGAGAAGAAATCTTGATTTGCATTTGGACACATATGGTCTTATCAGATCAGCAGAACCACAATCTCACAATTGTGTTTAGGGAACACACTCCATAACCAATAGCATGTAGCTTACGTTGGCTGAAATTGGAGTTCAGTTTATTGTAATATAGGTACTATTCATTGATAACAAATAAGAAAATAGGTGGAGCAATACATGAAGACAAAGAAGTGGCTACTTGTTGAGGTACTTCAGAGGCAGTGAAGCATAACGGCTACATGTTCTTACTCTGGAATCAGCCTCCACCTGATATGAAACCCACATCCATCATTTACTTGCTGTGTGATATTGAGCAAATTGTTACCCACTCCGTGTCTCAGTGGTAATAACAATGCCTACCTGAGTTACTTTGAAAATTGTATAAATTGATGCTCGACAGCATCTGGAGACCCTGGTGGCGTAGTGGTTAAGTGCTACGGCTGCTAACCAAAGAGTTGGCAGTTCGAATCCGCCAGGCGCTCCTTGGAAACTCTATGGGGCAGTTCTACTCTGTCCTGTAGGGTCGCTCTGAGTCGGAGTCGACTCAATGGCACTGGGTTTGGTTTGGGTTTAGACAGCATCTTGCTAGTGGCTAGTGCTTAGGTTAGCCTGTGTTAAAAGAAAAAACAAAAAATAAATTAAAGCAATCATTTTATCTGTTTGCACTGCCTGTCTTCCTTCCTTTCTTCACTCCCCCTCCTTCCTTCCTTCTTTTTTCAAAGTCTGTATAATAGAAATGATATTTAGCTTTGGAGGCTCCTTTAGACAGAGAACCTCTTTACTCTCATATACATTTTTGTACTCTTGTACTATTTTTAGGTCTTAATTTCTAAGCGTTTCACCTTTTCTAGTCACTTGACCATTTTTCTAATGTGGCTTTATGTTGAGGTTGTGGTTGATGATATTTTACATTTTCCTGTTTCTATATTTAATTCTAAGTTGCAAGTTTCTCACCTGAAATTCTAACTTGTAATTTTATACAAAAAAGTAGGTCATGAAGGCATTCTTTGTACTCTGTTTAAAAGTTAGTGTATTGTAATTGAAATATTTTCAAATAGAATTAAAGAAAATCTTATTCTTTTCAACTTAAATCATCTTTCACCTAAAATATGTTCCATTCTGCTTAAACTTAATTTTTAGAACTTTTTTTAAGTGTAAAAATTTTTTATTACTTGTGCCATGCTCGAGCCAAATTTTAAGCATTTTCTAAATGTATAATATTCTGGCATGAAATTTCTAATGAGAGCCTTTGATGCTTTGGATATATTCTCAATCTCATCAAATTTATTTTCCAAATAGTTAAAATGGTATGCCAGGCTTGAGCTTAAGGGAAAAAAAAGAATCTTAGAACTATAAAAGTGGTTTAACACATTGCTGTCAAAATAACTTTAACATATGCACAATGAATAATGTTTATTTTGCCTATTATCTCTTAGGCGCTAAGAACGTTTATATTTCACCTTTGGCAAAGGGTAAGTAGCCAGACACCTGGAACAAGAGGACTGCATGAGACAATAGACTCTATATCACCTGGGATCATCTGCCTTCCCAGGGCACAGAAACACTTAGTGGCCCACACCATATGAAGCAGCTGAAAGGGAGCTAGGACAGCAGCGTGTCCTGTCATTATTGTTTAAGTTGCCATTGAGTCAGCTCCGACTCATGGTAACCCCACGCACAGCAGCAGGAAATGTTGCCTGGTGCTGCGAGTCATCTTCACAATCATTGGTACGCTCGAGTCTATTGTTGTGGCCACTGCGTATTTTGAGTGCCCTTTAGGAGTGTCATCTTCCAGCAGGTATCAGAAGATATGTTCTGTTGTGATCAATAGGGTTTTCACTGGCTAATTTTCAGAAGTAGACTGCCAGATCTTTCTTCCTAGTCTTTCTTAGTCTGGAAGCTCTACTGAAACCTGTCCATCATGGGTGACCCTGCTGGTGTTTGAAATATTGGTAGCATAGCTTCCAGCGTCATAGCAACATGCAGCCACCACAGTATAACAAACTGACAGAATGTGTCCTGAGCACAGAATAATGCAACCAATTGACTGCCTTTTCTACTTTAGCCTATTTTTCTGGACTTTCTTCTCAGATGTGCCAATTTACCTATAGGGATGGATAGATATCTAGCTAACAACTGTCGTTATATCTAACTCAGTCATAATTAAACCCTTAATGACAATCATGAAAATCTCCTTATCGTTGGTTAGGTAATTGCAGACACAGAGAATGAAAGCTTAACTATAATTGTAGGCCTTGCTGCCAGCTGAATATTGAAATGTGTTAGTATTGTGATTACTTAATATCCCAATGTGGCTTGTGGCCAATGCTTAAAGTACACTCTAGCAAACTATAACAAAAAGCATAAACAATGCTTAGTTCTCTAATAGCATCTTATTTCTGCTTACACTGAGAATGTATAGGCTTTGCTACTCTGAGCTTAAGCCACGGCATAGGGTAGATCCTTATATAAACTAAGTTTGAACTGAAGGTTACTGAACCGAACTAAGGATTACTGACTGGAAATAAAATCATCTAGTCTCATATCCCGGATCTTGCTTTTGGAAAGTAACTTTAATAATAGTCCTTAAAAAAAAAAAAAAACTGTTAAGAGGTGTATCAGTCAACAATTGTTGCTTCAGAAAATATCCCAAAACTCAGTGGCCTAAAACCATCATCATTTATTCTTGTTCATACACCTTCCAGTTGGCTGGTGGCCAGGTGATCCAGGCTGAGCTCAGCTGGACTTGTAGAGCCTTGGCTACAAGCTAGCTGGATCTAACGCTGCCTCACATGTCTCTCATTCTTCTTGGACTGATGTATTCCCTGAGGCATGTTCTTCATTGGAGACAGCAAGAAAGCAAAAGTGCAATGGGCAAACCTAACCACGCAAGCACATTTCAGGTCTTTGCTTGCAACTACTAAAATCACATCTACTAAAACTACAGATCTAGCCCTTTGGTAGATAATTTTTTCTAATTCTTCATCTATCCCTGAATTCACACTCTTTTTCATGCAACTTTGCAGTTCCTCCCACTAGAGATAGAATATATCTCCTATTCCTTGACTTGGATGGTTTTGGGTAGCCTTGGTTCAAAGCTGACCCAAAACCATGGGTGTCAGGCAAGAACTTTGCTCCACAGAGTTCGCAGTGGCTGATTTTTGGAAGTAGATCACTAGGCCTTTCTTCCAGGGTACCTTGGGTGAACTCGAACCACCAACCTTTTGGTTAGCACCTGAACAGGCTAACTGTTTACAGCAACCACAGATTCCCTCTTTCTCCACCCAGCCAATTATTATAGAGGAGAACAAGACCCTGGAAGATGGTAGAGCCACATAAGAGAAAAAGCCTAGGTTCTATGGAGTAGAGCTCCACTGCCAACCATACTGGACCGTGATGTGTGAAAAATAAATCTTTATTCATTTAAGATATTGAAAATTTGGAATTGTTTGCTACAGCAGCTAAAATATACTGACCCAAATGATTCCAAAAGTGGAATGCTACTGTCACATCTAAAAATATTTGGTAATAGGCTTAGTGACTGGACAATATGTAAGGAAGAAACAATCAATATTGGAGAATGGTAGGATGGCAGGCCTGGATATTCTTTGGTAAATCATTTGGTAAAACTGCTGCCATGATACCTTGGAAGGCAGACCTTGGGCCTATGAGCTAGCAGCTCTACGGAAAGTGTTTGGAAAGAAGCATTGTATTAGTGGGTTAGATGACTATAGGCTAATTCAGCAAGGTATTCAATTTAGGAAATGAAAGAACTGGTTGGCTTCCAACGAGAAATGAAAAAAAGTTGAAGGGGTTCAGAAGTTCTGGAACTTGCTTCCAAACATCAAATAGCAAGAGATAGGATTGAAAAAGATTTTGAGCAATGAAGACCTTCAGAGAATTCTCAGTTGAAAAGAGTGGCTCAACCATGTGGCAAAGGTCAGAGTTAGGTCCAGATGCCCCGAAGTGAGCACCATTAAGTTGAGGCAGAGAAGCAGGAAGAAAGAAAAAGAAAGCAAGAAGTAAATCAGACTTGAGAGTCACCTAGGAAAGAATATTGTTACTGGTAGATAGATTTAATTATAAGCAAATAGATCCTGTGCCTACTATGTTTTTATCAGAACTCTCAAAGAAACCATGAGCCCAGGCTGAAAAAAAAAAAAAATCCTTTGATTGTTCAAGCTATAACAAAATTTGGGTCCCCAGCTAAGCTGTTGGCAAAAAAGTCACCGTCTCCAACAAGGACACACTCCCCAGTGCTCATTTCAGGTGTGGTCATGGAGAATAAGTGACAAAGAGTAAGTTCCCAGAGGTCAGAGAGAGGGGATGCCAAAAACAATAGACAAAGAAATCCCTCCCAGAGAGCAGAATCAGAATGAAAGCATTAACTTCTCAACTCCCAGAGTAGGTGGTTTTCACAATATCTGTTCATTAGGTATGCAATGAAGAGGAAGCTTGCCATTTAGTCCATAGGTTGCTATACAAGCAGAAGCCACCACTGGACTGATGAAGATTGCTGTACTTCAGGCTTAACACACTGAATGTAATGATTGGATTGAGTTTTCTCTCTTGAGGAAAGTGTGTTCTCCCTTGTGTTTTATTTGCTAAGTAAAAAAAGAGAAAATTAGTATTGGGCATATTACTAGACTACATTTCTCACATTCCCTTGCAGTTATGTGGAACTATATAATTGAGGCCAAAGGAAAGTGAGAAGTGATGTGTCACTCCCCGGTTTAGGTGGATGAGAGTGACCATCTCCTTTTCCCTGTCTCTTTTCTCACCATACTGTTAAGTGCAGAGGAAAATGACATCTCCAGAGATGCGAATCCACAAAATGGGAAGAACCTTTAATCCCTCAATGACAACATGGAGTAGAGCTCTCTTCCTCTAACCCTCACTTAGTGCCAAAACACACTGATGCCATGAGAAAAAAATAAACTTTTATTGCATTAAAACAAGGAGAATCTGTTTTTGTTTTGTTTTGTTACAACAGCTTGCACATCTTGCCTGAGTGATGTTTAGTGTTTAGAAACCATTTTTTTATTATTATTTTTATAGTTTAGGTTTATATCTGTATAACTGTAAATGTGTTCCAAATATTGGATTTCATTTTAAATAAGCTGTTTTGCAGTAAATCTATATTGTAGCATATTACTAGTTATGCTTGGTTTATAACTTTATTGTCCTTTTGTTTTTTGGTTATTCGCAATCTCCTTCCCATTGAGTTAATATCTGTATATTGGAGTTGCACGTAAGATATCATATGAAAGGTAGGGGTAAATTGCTAAAAGGTAAACTAATTGAATCTTGTATTCTAGTTTTTTACGTGTGGTGCACAGTATCATTCCATTTGTAATTAAGTAGTCTATTTGCATGGTAATGGTGATTTTTAAAAAAAGGCATACCAATTTCTACCCATTTTTGTGGAATATATCTTTACCGAGAAAAGACATGCTAAAATGGGAGGAAGAGTATTGTTAGATGAAGATGCTGTTGCTAAGCAGCCTGTGGGCCCACAAAAACTGTTTTTAATAACAGCATAGATGTCCACTGAATTCACGACATGGAGTGGAATTTAGTGGCAATTTGCATGTCTTATCTCATGCACAACCTCTTCATATTCAAACGAAGAAACTGAGCCACAGAGCAATGAACTAATTTTCCCAGGTTCACAAAAGTAGAAAATCAAGAGCCAGGCCTATGCACCAGGTCTCTTCATTCCCAGCCCACTGTTCTTTTCACTATAACAAACTTCAATCCACTATATATTTCAAGGGAACTTAGAAATTTTTGCTTTGTGAATTACTATAGTCATGAGGCCTATTAAAGATAATATAATTTTCTTCTCAAATTCATGTATGTATTTAATGCAAATCCAATAAAAAAAACCCAAATAAATTATTTTAGAATCTGATAAACTTTATTAGAATGATTAAATGGACATGTAGTTAGAGAAATGTTTTTTAAAAAAAGTAATTATATGATATTTTCCATACAAGACTTTAAATGTTACCATAAAGTTCTACAATTATCAATGTAGTGACAATATTAGGAAAAACAGCTAGGCCAATGAAATAGTCTAGAAACAGACCCTGCAAAGAAGTTTGTATATTACTAGTGATGGCAGTATAAATCTGACAAAATAAACAGCCTGTGACTATCATCCATTTTTCATAACTAAGTCTGACTAAGATCTAGGCTGTCCATTTCCAGGTGATAGACTATGTTGACAGGGGAGAATATAACCCCTACAAAATCTCATATTCAAAGCTTTTTTGTTTAGAAGCAGAATAGGTTACACTCTTTAATTTTAGGAAAACTTAGGTTGTCACTGTACTGAAAAGTGGGGAATTTTGATTAGATATCACAACAGACCCATAATTTCTGCTTTGACAGAGGTTACTATATTTTCTCCCCCACCTTCAATAAATTGTTATGGGATAAAGGAACAATAAAATCCATGACTAGTCCCTCTATAGGTGTTCTAGAAATTCTATGTCACAAAACTACCAGAACCCAGAGAGGGGGTTCATTTGACAAATGTATATACTAAGCATAAAAGGAATAGAAGAAATCATAGTAGAATACCAATAGCTTTTAGAATATAAAAATCAATCTCCTATTTATGAAAATACCATAAAAAAGAAAAATTTGTAAATATATTTACCAAAACTGTGAATTAATATGTAAAAAAAAGGATTAGGATGAAAAAACTTAACATAAAATCAACAAAAAACACAAAGCCCAACGTGTGAGTGGAGAAATGGTGTGAACTAGAAATTTATCTAAGTAAATAAGAATGTTCTAATACATTACAGTAGACCATGTAAATTTGTACAAGCCTTCTTTTTTAAAAGTGTGAAACACACCTTGCAGGTTTGTAAAACATTGCTAACATTTAACTCATCTATTTCCTTTTTTGTCCGACTCGATGGCAGTGGGTAGCTCCTTTTTGGAATCTATCCTAAAGTAAACAATTTAAAAAGAGGAACGATTTACGCACGTCACAGTACTATTTGTAAAACTGAAGTACTGAAATCAACCTGAACTAATCAAGGCAGGAGAAATGTTAAGTATATTGCAGTAGAATATTCTGTAACTCTTAAAATGAAAACTGGAAAGAGTTTATGATAAATTGTGGAAATATTTTTGAAATAACAGCACAGGAAAAAGAAAATTATGCATTAATATAACTATAAAAATATATAACTATATAAAAGCATATATGCATTAAAAAATAAAAAAGACTGGAAAACATAGCTACCAGATATTAAAAAGTCAATATTTCTGAATGCTGTGATTATGAGCACTTTTGCAAAATTTTCAAAATTTGCATTTATTACTTCAACAAACAGAATATTTTAATATGATTATCTTCTACAAGTCTACAGATAAATACTATTTCAAAGTTGAAAGCTACTCTACCAAATAAAGATTGTGTGCAACTATGTTCTATTGAACATTTTATTGCTAAAGATTTATTAAGGAGAAGCTGCAAAATTTTACAACTGGTTTTCTACTCTCAATTTCCTGAAAATCGTCTTTAGATTAAACCAATAGTTCCTTTTATAATAAAAGTTCTTTTTTTTTCTGGTTTAACTTCCATTAAAATAGTGTTAATTACCATCTCCCTTACTGAAATATAAAATCTGAATATTTTACTTTGTGTGTCAAAATTTGTATCCCAAAATATCCAGTGTTTTCATATCCTGTAACAAGTATTATTTAAATACAGTTACAACCATACTCAGATCTTGAAATACGCATTCCTCCAATCCCTGTTTGTCCCTTCAATCTTTATCACAATGTTCCAAAGGGATTCAGACAACTATATCCACGTCATATTCTTATTATCCTTCCAATTTCTTCAGTTTTGAAAAATTATGTGCAAAACCTCTAAATTGCATTGGCAATCCATGCAGGAAATTCTCTTCTATTATAGATGACCAAAGAGTGGGTGTAAAGAGATGGAAAGAAATTTTCAGACCGGTATTTACAGAATTTTAAATAACCAATTTTTATACTATTATTTATAAGACCTTCTTTCATAACACTTGAAGCAATAAGGATTCCAAAGTTTAGAATAATCTTCGGCTAAATACAGTCTCAAGGACAGCTGTCTTTTTTAGACGCGATGTAGTTATTAAGATCATCTATATAAATTAAGGTTTTAAAAACCGTGTATATGGAAACACAGTTTGATGAGATTTTATCTGTTGCTGGGTTGGAATGAAAATAATGTTTTCTTTTGCTGGGGTAAACGTAGATAATATCTGTTTTTAATTGCAAGACTTCACAGAGCCTATCATAAGTTAATGTGCATCCTAAATTGTTCCCAAACTTACCACATTATCCTCATCCCAAAGCCCAATTTTTAAAAACAATTATTGATTTTGCCTCAGTGTTATATCCTTCACAGCACAGTCTGAGAAATGCTTATCCTGACAATTTTTTACTCTTAATGTAAGGAGTTTTTGTTTGTTTTGCCAGATCTATAACTCTTCCCTCCAATAGGATTGCCAGTGACTTAGCTAGGAGTCATTACTTTCCCCCCCCTAGAATGACTATATTGTGCTAGTTTTTCTATCTTCTCCAACAGTCATAGACTCTGATCACCTGCAGTTTGTCGAGAAGACAAATGGAGAAAGGTGGAAGAGCAAAATAGATGGCCTAACTTGGCTCATGGAGGTAGAAACAACTTTCAGATCACAACCACACAGCCAGGTACCATGGAGAAGTGTACCCTCAGCCAGGGTAAAAGCAGCTCTAGAGAACCAAGTTGTCCCCTCAGCACTGGTCATCCTTCCCTCCCTGTGTTAGTTAGTATTTTGCATTATGCCAGCTCGGTCGTTCTTTCCCTCTTTACCTACAGCTCCTGCTGTCACTCCCAAGCTGACCCTCATTATTCTGTGCTCTATTGAGGAGTCTTCTTAACCCTGAGTCCTACAACCCATAGTTTCTGCTTACTGCTTTCTTTCTGTGTATCTCTCAGCAACTTTACCACCCTATTGTGTTCTGGCTTTCTTTGAATGTCCCATTCAAACTTGACAAAAGAGATGAAAATCTGATTGGGTCTGCCAATCTCATCCGGTTTAAGGCAACTCAGATGATAAAAGTGTTCTCGCCACGACACCGTACACTCTGCTTACCACTCTACATGGGTGCCTTTGTGTCAGGCACACATTCTGCGACCAATCATACGGGGGCGGGTGATGACGTCACCCTGAGGGAATGCAAGAGTGGCAGATCCTTTGGACCAAGGAATCTCCAAAGAAAACCATGAAACCGGCAGATACCTCAGTGTGTCCCCTTTTAGTATTGTTTACATTTTCCTTTGCACTGCATTTAGCACATCCTTAACATTTTTTTTTTAATTTTTATATCCTTATAAGAAATTAAAAAATGCTCCCCTGCTTAATTATGTATAGAATATGTAACACGGAATGTATTTATAAGTGATGGGATCTTCATTGAAAGAAAGCTCAGTAAAAAATGTAAAACTAATTTGAGACATCTGCTGTAAAAGAAATTAAAGGTACCTCTAAGGAAGATCCAGTTTAATGAACAAATTTGAGCCATGAAATTGGATGATCAACCAGTTGCTTGAAATAATGCATTGATTGGGTATTCTTATTAATAAGGCAGAAGGTCTTACACTCTAACAGCATCTTTGCCGCCATGAACTGGAGATGTATAAAGCTAGTTCTGGGACTCACACAGGAAGATCATTTCTTTTCTTAATCCTTACAGAAGAGTAGACCAGAGATGTTGAAGCTGAAAAGATGCATTATCCTCCAACACAGGACGTCAATAAGGCATATACACTGGAATGGGTTGAAAACCATCTAAGGCCAAGAAAATGACAAGCAGGGAATGTAAAGAGCCTTGTGCTCTGTCATCAATAGTTTGAATGCTCGAGAGAGGTCAAGACCCATAAGATTAGCCCCTTCTTCTGTCACACAAAAATTGTAAGGCTGGTTTAAACTGTGCTTTTATAATAGCACTATAAAGTAAGGTCATTCTTCCATGTATGCCAATAAGAACGTTCACATCTGCAGCAATTTGTGCTATGGTAAGCCATAAAAGCAAAAGAAAAAGCACTTGGTAATATATATTCTCAGGGAACCCGGGTGCCCAGAATCAATAAAACAGGAAAGTCACTGAGTGAGCAAGAACATGTCTTGAAAAGTGGCCCTGGCATTGGAACCGTGTTAATTGAGTTTCTTCTCTAGCTCAATTTGTACCATTGGTGGTAACATTTCCTCTGAGGGTGCTGGTGATCGATAATGTGACTGACAATAGTAAGCAAAAGGAGTACTTCTTTTCCAGTGGCATTAGTGAGATGACTTCATAGTGTTGGTGCTTATAGATTCCACTTCTCCTAAACCCGGTAATTCCATGCAATGTCTGCCCCTAACATCTGTGCATTATATAGACCCTGATGGCAACTTAAAGAAAGGTAAAGATTCACATCAATCTATCATCTTTACCAACCTAAATCAAATTGATATTCATGGAAAATGCAAAATAAATGTTAATGCAATTCCAAGTAATTGCAATTCCAATTGCAATAACCCTAATCATTTTAAATTCTGGTGATGTATTTACATATAAACCAATAGAAGAATGAGCTTGGATGTTTCCCAAAATACACAGTGCTTCTCAATATCAGGCTTATTTGAAGTTGTTTTATATTTGTGACCAATTTGACAGACATTCGGTGCCTAAATTAACTAGTATGTTTTCAGATGCCAAGACTTCTTACACATAAATTTGAAAGAGAAATATACAAAATATTCTTTCAAGGGCTGAGAAGGAGTTTCTCACATATTTAAGACACAGTCAAAGTGGCTTTGTTAACTATCTTTAACTCAAGGCAACTAATCTGAAATGACTTCCACATAAGGAATATCTGAGAAATTTTAGTAGCTTGGCAGGTTATTACTCTCATTACATTTGGTCATATTGGAAACGAGTGATGTATGGAAAGGAAGCAAAAAGGTGACATTTTCAAGTTGTTTTCCAGATGACTTTTTATAAAGTCAGTTGGCAGCTTTAGCATAATTTGAGTTCAACGGGTATGAAGAGCACAAAACAATGCAAAACAAGCTGCATTGTTCTTTGGGGTAACAGTCTTTTAAGAAAGTCAAAGCAGTTCTGAATGAACCTCAAAAAAGAAAAAAAAAAGCTCCAAGTGATCAGAGCACAGAGGGTTGTGGTTCACTGGCTCTGTCTCAAAGGACTCAGGAAACTGGGAGGGGCAGCCACTTTCCAAACTCCACAGGCCACCTGGAAGCTTGGCGGAGGGAAGCAAAATCCTCAGGGCTAGTAGCTGGTCAATTACGAATTGTAATTCAACTGTCTCAACAGTTGCCAGAGAAACCAACTTGGGAACTGTGGTACCTTTTGAGATATGACTAAAGAATGGCCATGGCTGGTTAGAATATAGTGCTAAGAACAATGTTTGATCCATGCGCCGAACAGCACACAAAACAGCTTCCTCCTTGCACTTACCAACTGCTTTATTAGTACAAAGTGGACCAAAAACATACGAGTATGTTGGCAAACCGCAGCTCCTTAGTCCACAACTGCGGGACTTCATCTGGTGTTAGACTAAAAAAAAATGATACTTCAGAGACATGAATCTGCTACATTTCAGGGATATGACATGCGCTGAGAACAAAAATGTGAAAACAAAACAATTCCATAGAGCAGGTAAACACCTTGACAAATACGAAGACTTTCAATCATGTCAAACTGTTTTAAAAATGTCCACTTTGCCATCCCTCTCCAGATACTTAACGTTTCCTACCACAAAAATAGAATAAATACAGGAGAGAAATCAATACTCTGCACATCCAAATTGTTCAAGCCTGCCACTGCAATCAAACTTTTTTCTTTTTCTCTGAAAAGAGCTCAGAGGCAGTTTCTCAGTTCAAGGATGAAACATTCTCACTGTGCCTTCTCTAAATATAAATATAAATAACAGAAACATTCATTTCCTGAGAATTTAGCTGAAGAAGTGTTTGTTAGCGCTGTTCGGCAGCAGTTTTCTCTGGCAAGATTGAATGATTCTTTTGAAATGACCTTGTCAGTAAAGCCCCTAATAACTCGTAACTGTTTAATACTTAGTAATTGGCAAAGAAGTTTATTTCTCATCATTTAGTTATATATATTTAGAAATAGCTTAATGTACACTTTTTAAGGTGGTTTTTTTTTTTTTTTTAACTCTAATACTCATGCAAGCTGTAAAAAATTAGCAACCTGGAGGCTGGAAACGTCCATTTAGCCATAAAACCTGTAGAGCAAGGAAAGCTTTCTTAGAAGCCCTGGAAATGACAATGAAGAGATTATCATCTCCAACCCCAACTGACGCTCTATCCTTCCTGTTAGGAATGTAAGCGGGAGGGTTTTGGCGGATCCATTTGGGGCTGTAGTTTGGAGTTTGTTCATAGGGCGCATACCTGTCCAGAGTAAGGGCTGTCCATTAACTCATTTCCAAGAGACTATCTAATTATCATCTGGTACCAACTAATCTTCTGAATAGACTGGGAGCCTCCTCCTCCAACCTGCTTTCCTAGTCACTGATGTTTTCCACATTCCTTGCCTTTCCTGCACTTTAAAAAGATTTCATTAAAATCAAGCTGGGTTCTTTTTCTCCCTTTGATGATCAGCACTTCTTAGCAGAGTATTCGGGGCCTTTATCCTCAGACATCCTTGCAATCCTTGGACTGTTCGCTCCCAGAACGCTCATGAATTCCACGGCTGGCTCCAGAAGGTTGGAAATTCTGAAGACGATATTCATGGTTGGATGGCCTGAAACTGTTAGTCTTTTGAAAAGAACTTCTTAATATTTATTGATTTATACAATGTGATATATGCCAAAGGGGAGTCTAGAAATACCAGCAATTTGATTTCGGATGGAGAAAAAAATGAGAATTTAATGTATAAAGACTTAGGTTGTCAGTTTTTGCTTTGAAACGATTGAGAGAATTTTTCTTTGGGTGATTTTAAACATGTCAGTATTTTTCCCCCAAATATCTAGTCTTCTGAAGAAATGGTTTATGAAATATTACTTTAACAAACTTATTACTGTGAGAAAAAATAGTTATTCAAATTATTAACTATATCAGTAACTCCCTGGTTCTGCTTCTGGGTCATATATGGCATGTAAAATCTGGAGGTCATAAGACATAATATTCCATCATTTATGAAAAATTGAATATATTTTCCTTTTGCCTTCATTGAGTATAAAAGGTTTGAATGTTTTCATTTTTTCTTTAAAATATTCTTGACTGGAAATTCTTTTTTCTGTCAGAAAAGCATATGGAGATTTGTTAATTGATTACATTTCTTTGAGTCTGTTATGTAGCTTTATATAGCTGGGTGTCTCTAAGAAAATCAAATGCAATTGAGGAAAATTTAATTGAATTTACTTACTCTGTTGTGCACCTCTATGCACCGATGTTTTTCAACTTGCATAGTAAGACACTTTAAGACAGAGATAATTCCTACTCAATTATTTATAATCATAATTTTTTTCTTTGGATGGTGTAGTCTCCCCTGCCACCCAACCCTCTACTTCCCAGCACTACATCTAGTAAAGTCCTGTATGCATATTGCAGGGTTAATAGTGATAAAAAGAATGATGTAGACCTAGACAACAATATTTCATTTAATTAATATCAAATCATAAATATTGAAAAGGCACATGAATATTAAGATCCAGGATGGGCACACTCCCAGTTTGACAATTGCTTAAAAAAAAAAAATCTTTTCTTTTCCCACCCCTCTAATTTTACTTCCTTGCTGAAACTGAAGAGGACTTGAAGCACTTACTGATGAATATCAAAGACGACAGCCTTCAGTATGGATTACACATCTACATAAAGAAAACAAAAATCCTCACAACTGAACCAATAAGCAACATCATGATAAATGGAGTAAAGACTGAAGTTGTCAAGGATTTCATTTTACTTGGATTCACAGTCAATGCCTATGGTAGCAGCAGTCAAGAAATCAAATGATGTATTTATTGCATTTGGCAAATCAGCTGCAAAAGACCTCTTTAAAGTGTTAAAAATGAAAGTGCTACCTTGAGGACGAAGATGCACCTGACCAGAGCCATGGCATTTTCAATTGCCTCATATGCATGCAAAAGCTGAACAATGTATAAGGAAGACCAAAGAAGAATTGATGCCTTTCAATTATGGTGTTGGCAAAGAATATTGAATATACCAGGGACTGCAGGAAGAACAAACAAATCTGTCTTGGAAGAAGTATAGCTAGAATGCTCCTTAGAAGTGAGGATGGCAAGACTTTGTCTCACGTACTTTGGATGGTATCAGGAGAGACCAGTCCCTGGAGAAGGACATCATGCTTGGTAAAGTAGAGGGTCAGCAAAAAGAGAAAGACCCTCAATGAGATGGATTGACACAGTGGCTGCAACAATGGGCTCAAACATAGCAACTCTTTTGAAGATGCCATAGGACCAGGCAGTGTTTTGTTCTGTTGTACCTGTGGTCACTATGAGTTAGAACTGAATCAATGGCACCTAATAACAACAACAGCTACAACAATTTTATCAGGTTTATATTCTATGTTTAATATTTCAAAATCTTAATTTCATTATAACTAGGACATAAGTAATGGGAAGTGTGATCAGAGAGGCACACAAGGAAGGTCTCATACACCAGGATACTGGGTTCAGAAGTGTGTGCTACATCTTGTACGCAGTCATAAAATATTGAGCCAGGAAGTGACATATGCATGTTTTCACTTTAGAAATATAACTCTGTTATACATGTGTATCTTAGTTATCTAGTGCTGCTATAACAGAAATGCCATAAGTGAATGGCTTTAACAAACAGAAATTTATTCTTTCACAGCCTAGGAGGCTAAAATCCAAATTCAAGTTGCCAGCTCCAGGGAAAGTCTTTCTCTCTCTGGTGACTCTGGAGAAAGATCCTTGTCATTAATCTTCCCCTGATCTAGGAGCTTCTCAGAGCAGGGACCCTGGGTCCAAAGGACACGCTCTGCTCCTGGCTCTTCTTGCTTGGTGGTAATGAGGTCCCTCTTCTCTCTGCTCACTTCTCTCTTTTATATCTCAAAAGAGATTGACTCAAGATACAACCTAACCCTGTTCATTAACATAACTGCCTCTAATCTTGCCTCATTAACATCATACAAACCCATTGCCGTGGAGTTGATTCCAACTCAGAGCAATCCTATAGGAGAGAGTAGAACTGCCCCATAGGGTTTCCAAGGAGCAACTGGTGGATTTGAACTGCTGACCTGTTGGATATCAGCCAAGCTCTTAACCACTGTGCCACCAGGGCTCCCATTAACATCATAGAGATTAGGATTTACAACATATACAATAATCACATCAGATCACAAAACGGTGGACAACCACACAATAGTAGGAACTATGGCCTAGCCAAATTGACACACATATTTGGGGGGAGGAGGACACAATTCAATCCATAACAATGTGGCAGGAGGATTATAATTAGAAGCAACAGAGGACAGAAGTCCTCGTATTATAGACTATAACATATAATCTAGATCATGGGTTGTAGGCTGTAATACTTACAGACTATAGTGATCTAGGCAAGAGATGATGAAGCCCTAAAATAAAGCATAAGGTATAGAGTGTTTGAGAAGTGTCATCAGGCTTGATGACTACATGGATGAGAGTGCCATGGAAAAAGATGAGGGAATCAGTGAGGGGAGCAAGCTAGGTTGGAGAAGATAATCAGCACAGTTGTGGAGGTTTAGGTGTGAAGCACTGGTGGGACATCCAGCTGGCAGGCAATAATACACACTGAGAATGGACATACTGAAATGTCCTGTCATGGGGGTTTGATGTTCCTTTAGCTCAGAGTAGCATCTAAAAAAGTGTGTTTGGGGTTTAGAAAATGGACGAATGTTTCAAGGAATGAACACATTCACTCTGATATCTCTCACGTTGACTAGCAATTATTTTAACATGTCTGTATTTCCTACTAGACCATGAATTCCTTGAGAAGACTTTCTTGTATCTCTAGAATCTAGCAAGTGAGCAATGAATAGAAAACATTCAATTAATACTTGCTGACAGACTGAATTAATTAATGAATTATTGAATGAGTTAATCAGTCAGGTTGTCTCAGAGTTTACTATTTCAGGGTGGAGTAGGTGAGGCAATTCAGGAAAGACTTTAACTCTCTCAAATTCCTGTAGTATCATTTAGAATTCCTGGATTTTGTATGTCTTTTCCAGCAATTTAAAGACATCTTGAGTTTCAGATTCCATCAGACATTATAAAACAATGTGACTTATCATCTTAATGTTTATATCCTCAGAAATCACTAGTTCCTTGGTGTTCAATGAGTACATCATTCCGTTGGAGACTATAAGTAATAGCTTTTTAAGATTATTATATGTATTTTTAAACAATTTTCCAAGTCCACATTCATCTTAGTTATCTAGTGCTACTATAACAGAAATACCACAAGTGGATGGCTTTAACAAAGAGAAATTTATTTTTTAGGAGGCTAGAAGTCTGAATTCAGGGTGTCAACTCCAGGGAAAGGCTCTCTCTCTCTGTTGGCTCTGGGGAAAGTTCATTGTCATCAATCTTCTCCTGGGTCTAGGAGTTTCTCAGAACAGGAACCCCAGGTCCAAAGGATGCACTCAGCTTCTGGCTCTTCTTTCTTGGTGGTAGGAGGTCCCTCTTTTTCTCTGCTCACTTCTGTTTTTTATATCTCAAAAGAGATGGACTCAACGTACAGCCTAATCCTGTAGATTGTGTCCTGCCTTATTAACACAAATGTCTCTAATCCTGCTTCATTAACATCATAGAGGATAGGATTAACAATACATAGAATAATTGCATCAGATTACAAAATGGTGGACAACCACACAAAACTGGGAATCATGGCCTAGCCAAGTTGTCATGGGTTGAATTGTGTCTTCCAAAAATATCTGTCCACTTGGCTAGGTCATTGTTTTAGACATCTACTGCTGTTATAACAGAAATACCACAAGTGGAGGGCTTTAATAAAGAGAAATTTATTTCCTCACAGTAAAGTAGGCTAAAAGTCCAAATTTGAAGCATCTGCTCCAGGGGGAGGCTTTCTCTCTTTGTCAGCTCTGGAGGAAGGTCCTTGTCCTCAAACTTCCCATGATCGAGGAGCCTCTTAGGCTCAGGAACCCTGGTTCCAAAGGATGGGTTCTGCTCCTGGTGCTGCTTTCTTGGTGGTATGAGGTCCCCAACTCTTGTTTCCCTTTCCTTTTATCTCTTGAGAAACGAAAGTGGTGCAGGCCCCACCCCAGGGAAACTCCCTTTACATTGGATCAGGAGGGTAGCCTGAGTAAGGGTGGTGTTACAAGCCCACCCTAAGTCTCTTTAGCATAAAATTACAATCACAAAATAAAGGGCAACCACCTAATACTGGGAATCATGGCATAACCAAGTTGACACATATTTTTTGTCATGTTTTCCTTGTATGATTGCTACCATTTTATCTTCTGATGTGATTTCCCTATATGTTGTAAATCCTATCACTATGTTGTAATAACAAGCTGTTATATAGATGAGGTTTACAAGATTAGGTAGTGTGGTAACCCAATCTCTTTTGAGATACAAAAGAGAAGTGAGCAGAGAGACATGGGGACCTCATACCACCAAGAAAGCAGTGCCTAGAGCAAAGCGCATCCTTTGGACCTAAGGTTCCTGTGCAGAGACGCTCCCAGACCAAGAGAAGACTGATGACAAGGACCTTTTTCCAGAGTCCACAAGAGAGAAAGCCTTCCCCTGGAGCTGGTGCTCTGAATTTAGGCTTCTAGCCTACTGGACTGTGAGAGAATAAATTTCTCTTTGTTAAAGCCACCCACTGGTGGTATTTCTGTTATAGCAGCACTAGATGACTAAGACACAAGTTGACACACATTTTAGGGGACACGATTCATTCCATAACAACATTTAAAGTATGCAAAGAGGTAAAATGTGTATTGTGAGGAAAGTATATTCTAAAATTCTAGAGAATCAAAAATATGGGAATATACTAGATTCTTCAGAGTCAGTATAATTATTAGATTTTTTTCTTATGTATTTCAATAAGGAAAGAGCTTGCATTTATCAAAAACAATAAATGCAGAGCAATTAAAAATACTTCTATAATCAGCATTGTCATGTTAATGATGAACATGACTTAGGCAGCAAATCTTTATTCTGCAGAACTGATGCCTCTCCCTTAAAACTGACCTCAGGGCAGACATTTCTAGTTGAATTTCACATGCAGAACTATTGTACTGATTCTGAAACAAAGGTGAGACAGGAGAGGAAGAAGAGCAGCTTTGGTGTATTTGGAGGAGGTAGGCAGCCAAAGGATGGATATGACAGAATGGATGAGCCTGTACTTTGTATTGTGGGCAATGGTCACCTCTCAACAGAGGAAACCCATGGGGCTCATGAGAGGCATGGAATGATCTAATCCCCATTTTCTAGGCTCCATTTTGTTCTTAAAACCAAAAACCAAACCCATTGCCTTCAAGTTGATTCCAACTTATAGTGGCCCTATAGGACAAAGTAGAACTGTCCCATAGGGTTTCCACGGAATGGCTGGTAGATTCAAATTGCTGACCTTTTGGTTAGCAGCTAAGCTCTTAACTACTGTACCATCAGGGCTCTGATACATTTTGTCTTTAAAACAATTCTTCTCTTTTTCCTCAAATGAAACAATGTAAGCTCTTGGAACCCAGAGATTCTTCTATTAACAGAGTCATCCTATTGTAACTTGTAAATTCCTTACTTCCTGATAATGAAGAGCTCAGACTTAATTTTTCATTAATGTAAGATCTTTCTGCATCTAATTTTACAAATAATGTAAGCTTTGGGAGCAGAGAATGAGTTTAACTTGCTCATTGGGCCAAGCTAAAATACTCTTTTCTCAATCCTTACCCATTTTACATAAACTACATTCCATGTGACAGTAGTACCGATCTAAAGTCAGCATGTATGTCAAATAGGAGAACAACTGCGTAGAGTAATTTATACAGGGAGCCAAATTAAACACTTCATTTAAATTTCATGGAAAAGGCCTTGTCTGTCCAGCAAGTAGCTATGGAATAAGGTCAGGAGGTGCTCATTTTCTGGCCCTTTGTTTTCTCTCTCTCTTTGACACTGTCTAAAACCTAGCCTATAGTGTTCCTGTCTCCAAACAACACAAAACAAAAATCATCTTCAGTCTTATGCTCTCCTTTAAGTTTGTATATTTCCCTTGTCAGGTAATTGCCATTTGCTAAAGCAGATCTAGGAACCCTGGCGGGACAGTGGTTAAGCGCCATAGCTGCTAACCGAAAGGTTGGTAGTTGGAACCCACCAGGTGCTCTGAGGGTGAAACACGTGGCAGTCTGCTTCTGCAGTGATTACAGCCTTGGAAACCCTACAGGGCAGTTCCATTCTGTCCTATCTGGTAGCTATGAGCCGGAATCAACTCGCTGGCACACAACAACAAAGCAGATCTGAACTAATAGGCCTTCAAGGCAACCCCTATGCTGTTAGAGACAGGCTCATGTTACTGCTCCCTGTGTGTATTCCTTGCCTATTAAGAATTCAGGCTGCTGGGTGCACAGGGGCCTAACCAGCAAAACAAGGTTGGGCACCAAAGCCCTGATCGAATAAGAAAAGCCTGAATTTGTGCATTTTAGATTTTACCTGGCTCTAAAAAACCCAGGCCAAAATTGAAGCAGAAGGGGGAAAAAAGTCTTCTCGTTCATCTAAGTCCCTTCAGTGTAGAAATCCAATAATGGATTTTACCGATTAAAAATAACTCATGGTTTTCCCCTTATCTTTAAGTCTCCCATATTCACCCAGTTCTTTAGGACAGCCTTTCTGAAATCTTTTAAAAATGGTAAAACATAAAACCTTCTTAATGATTAACTTTTATGAAGTAAAGGACACTCTCTACTTTGCCCAGCAGAGATCCTAGAGAATGGCAGCATGCAGAGAAGAGGCAGATAACTAGCATTTAGCTGTTAGGAAAATGGACTTATTGGGAAGTCCCTCTGACTTCTGAGACCCAATCAAAAATGCAACTGACTGCTGAATTTGAAAGCCTCAGCCAGGTCATCCCCATGTTGTAATAAGGAAATCTTTGTATTCTGATGACCATGGTGTTAAGCCTTGTTTGTACTCGGTCTTCCTTGCAACATTTTTCACAGTTCATCTTATTAAATGGTTGGGCCACCTTTAACTCTACACCCACTTTCTCCAGACCACAGTGTTTGATCATAGATTTGTAGGTCATTTAACACAGGCGACAGCTATTTCACCAACAGCCTTGCTGTCATTAAGCTGCAGCTACTGTCAAAAGTTCAGGTACAGGCCCAGCAGGATGATGAAAAGAATCAAGACACAGAGCCTGCCCAACTGTCACAACACCAGATAGAAGCATCTGGTGCCCAGAAGTGCCAGCGAAAAGGGCACCAGCAATGGTGGGCCTGATTCCACAGGCTTTTGGAGGAGCTGCCTGCACCTCCCAGCTCTAGCTCAAGCGACAAGCCCAGGAACCCCATAAAATGCCACAGAGCATGAAGGTTGTTTTGCTGAAGAAACCCCATGGAATCATCTGTCTCAATATCAGAGGAAGTTTTTTTTTTTTCTTTCCTGAAAATCGAGAAAATGAAAATTCTTGTTCATTGTAGAGTGAGAAAAAATATATATAAACTTTGTTTACTTTGCATAAAAAGTTCACCTTAAATACATCTTTGGGATCCAACATGATAATGAAAATGAGCAATATCTCTTTTGTTAGATATTCATTTGCTATTTTACCTGCATCATCTTCTAATTATATCTGCATCTTTGACACTACTTCTTATAGTGATATTATAAGGATTAAATTAAAGAATGCATAGAAAGTGTCTTGAACAAGATCTTGAGCAAAATAAACCTTCCATAAGTAGCAACACTATTAACTCTGAAGAGCAAGGAATAAAATCCCACGAACTTGAATGAAATGGCATTATATTGACAAGTACCAAACTCATTCCAGGCAATACAGTAGATATCACTTGCAAAGAAACAGATTTGACTCCCCAAATTTGTTTATGATCAGTTAAATTGGATTCTCCTACAAAATGCTATTGGTAGCGATTAATGCTTCAGGCCATCCCACAAGGGCATTAACATTTATGAACTTCTATCTCATTATTCAGGAATGGATAACAGATATAAATCCTGCTTTAAATATATTTTGTTAAATATCAATGAATAAGAAATATTGTGCTTAATAATATGTATACTTAATGTTGATAGGTTTAATTAAAGACACCTGAGAAGAAAATGAAGTCTTTTGTGCAAATTTTTACAGGGAATACATTTAAGGGCTTTGGAGGTGGATTTCATTTTCTTTCCCTTTAAACTATGACCAATTATTTTCCTATTCTCATGTGTTTCTTTTTCCTTTGATCTGAACTTATATTTTTTTAATTTCCTCAAAGTGAGTTGTTTAAGAAACATAAATGTAGTGTCTTGAATGCAAGTAGAATTCATGTTTTATTTAATTTTATAATCTCAGTGCTAGCAAATATATATATATTTATATGTTTATAATTGTTGAGAAATCCTTGAAAAAAATGGATGAATTAAAAAATGAAGAAGGAAAAGAAGATGGAAATGAAAACTTTTCCTCTAGTAAGTGGGCAACAATAGAAGGCAATAGAAAAGAAAGAATAACTAAAATGATTTCAGTTTTTAATTTTGAAAGACTAAGAAACACAGAAATATAGTATCTAGTTGATTCTAGACTACATCTCACATACTTTGGATGTTATCAGGAGGGACCAGTCTCTAGAGAAAGACAGCATGCTTGGTAAAGTGGAAAAGAGGAAGACCCTCAATGAGATGGATTGACACAGTGGCTGCAACAACGAGCTCAAGCCCAACAAGGATTATGAGGATGGTACGGGACAAGGCAGTGTTTCGTTCGCTATGAGTTGAACCAACTAGATGGTGTCTAACAAAAACAACAACAATGTGGTGAAAAATAAGAAATGTTAGGATATATTTCTCGGGTCAGGGTACCATATGTTATACAACAGGTACTACAATAGATCCTTGGCACTTTAGCAGTTTTATCAGTTAAGATAATTTACAGCTGCAAGTAACACAATACTCAATTTACCAGGGTTAAACTATACCATACCCAATGTCGTGGAGTCGATCCCGACCCACAGTGACCTTATACTACAGAGTAGAATTGCCCCATAGGATTCCCAAGGCTGTAATCTTTACAGAAGCTGACTGCCATGTCTTTCTCCTGCAGAGTGGCTGGTGGGTTCCAACCACCACCTTTTCCGCGGTTAGCAGCCGAGCACTTAACCACTGCCGCCAGGGCTCCTTAGGGGGCTAATGCTTCTTAAATTTTAATTTGCATACAAATCACCTGGAGATGTTGTTAAAGTGCATAGATGATTCAGTAGGTCTGGGGTGGGGCCTGAGAGTCTGTATTTTTTACAACCTCCCAGATTGCGTTAATGAGGATCATACTTTCCATAACAAGGGTTTGAACCACACTGTTTCACTTAATGAGTACTTAGCATTTTTTGTTGACTAAACAAGAAATCTGGAGTCAGGTTATCCCATGGTTAATTCATCAGCTCTGTGTTATCGCGAACTCAGTCTTTTCATTCTGCTGTCTTTATGTCCTCAGAATCTCTTAGGCATATTACCTCATGTTCACAACATGGCTGCTGCAACTCTAATCATCATATCTTCGCACAACTACATCCAAAAGTGGAAAGCAGAGCGACTTGCAAGAGAACCTTATAGCAGTGTTTCTCTCTCCTTAGAAAAGAAAACCTATTTCAGAAGGTTTGCAGCAGATTTCCACTAACAATTTTTATTTCAGGCAGAAGGTGGCAGGTGGATTAGAATCCCCTGGTGGCTCAGTGGTTAAGTGCTTGGCTGCTAAGCAAAAGGTTGGCAGTTGGAACACACCAGCTGCTCTGTGGAGAAAGATTGTAGCAGTTTGATTCTGTAAAGATGACAGCCTTGGGAATGCTATGTGGCCGTCCTACTCTGTCCTATAGGGTGGCTATGAGTCAGAATCAACTCAAATTCAACGGGTTTTTTTTTTTTGGTTTATATTAAATTGCAGTGTTTAATGTAATATAGGTTTAAATAAAATTCATTTAAAATAAACGAGATCTTCCTGGATTTCGGCTAACACTTTTTTGTTCCTTTCAGTCTGTCGGTGTGCCTTACTAGCTGACCTATTTGACGTGGTTGTACATCAGGAGTATGGACTGTTCTATAACTTATTTGTTCACAAGACATCTAGCAAAAACTGAAATCAAAGGCATGATGAGGATTCAGTGTTGAAACAAATAGAACAGATGGTTAGAACAAATGGCTTTCTGTCTTAGGTGACTTTGCGTATTTGTTGGGGGAAAATACACACTGCTGAAGTGTCTCGAATAATTATTTAATGTGTGGTCAATAATTTAATATTGCAAAAGGGAAACTCCTAAGAGAATAACTTTATATAGGGTTGATATGCCTCAGGAATAAGTATAAAAAGAGAAAAATACATGCTTTGAAGAAGAGTGGTAAAAACTTCAAATCATAGCATCATTTTTCATATCCATGTTGATTTAACATCATTCTTTGAATTAATTTTATTTGAAGAGTTTAACATTTTAGTGGCCAAAAAAAAAAAAACCATTGCCATCAAGTGGATTCTGACTCAAAGTGACTCTATAGGACAGAGTAGATCTGCCCCATACAGCTTCCAAGGAGCGCCTGGTGGATTCAAACTGCTGACCATAGCCATAGCTCTTAACCAGTATGCCAGCAGGGTTACAGAAATAGAAGTTATCAATGAAAGCAGAGCTGTTCATAAGATGGAATCAATACAGATACGTTCTGATCATTTCTCAACTTTGCAGGTCAGTGAATCTTCTTTATTAACTGAAGAAATTCTAAAGGATTGACTTACAAGAGTGATAAAAAAGAAGGTTAATTTATATATTTTCATTGATGATTTTAACTTTTCACTAATGAAAAGTTCATTACTGTAACATAGGTTTCCACTATCAAGGAAGATATTATGGCTGATTAGACTAGAATAGAAACAAAGATATTTGATTTCCACGGGAGCTAAATTTATGCTTATGGAAAAGTCTGACGAATTATCCCTATATTTTAAGGTAAAATACTTCTATGGCAAAAGAAAAAACTTGTGTCTGCCTGGTGCAGGCACTTCGGGACAAACGTTAATGAGCTCCGTTACTTGGTATTATGAGTTAAATTGTGTCTCTCTCCCCTACCCCACCCCACAAACACCCAAATAATGAAGAGATTAATTTGCCTAAATTAACATTAGAATTAAGTGTCAAAGGGGCTCGAATCCAGGCCTGTGTAAAGAGAAAATCCATGTTCTTAACCACTGTATACAGTCACAAAAAGTGACTTTTGGTACTCACCAAGTGGTGATTTTAACTGAATGTTGAGAATTTGAAAAATGATTATTTGTATTTAAAGAGCTGAATGAGTTATGGAGAATACAGCACTGGTTTTGGTGCTAATGAAGATAAAAGAAATATCCAATTCCACCCAAATGTATTAAGATTTATGACATAAATAGCCAACTTTCAATACCAAAGCTCTCTTCTTTCTATCATTTTTATGACCATTAGGATAGATGGTTTCCCACCAACATTTTCTGCCTCTCAGGTTCACTGGGAAGCTGTTTCCCACTGACAGTGTGTGCTACCACAAGGCAAGGGCTCTTATCACTGTTTCAAGCAGAAAAAAACAGGTGTGTTGCAAATTACTGTTTCTACAGGGTGTTGTATGAGGTGTCGTATGAGGTTGTATGAGGTGTTGTATGAGACATTTTTGGTAGAAAAAATAGAAATTTTGTAAGTTTTTTGGGGGGACACATATGTCCCAGAGGTCTTGGGGGGACTCTGGGGATAGAATTAGAGGGACAAGTATGTCCCCCTGGACTCTAAGGGTATACTTCTGGGAGGTGGCAAGAAGAAAAAAATCCATACTAAAAAAAAAAATTACCTACCAAAAATTCAACAATGCTCAAGGATTCAGCAAGCTTCCATTAATGAAAACACACGGTTATCAACAAAAATTCAAAGCAGAACATAACTGGGTCTTGAAAAGGATAAACTAGATATCTTGGATCATAACTGCTTCTTTTGATTCTGACATCCTTTTAAGACTCTAAATACTATAAACATTCTGTTGAAAATAAGAATAAGACAAAAAAGATGATAATGAAGAAATTGGGGAGCAGTAAGTTAAACTGCTGTTAGAACATAGGTTATATAATCCATACAAAGATCTCTTATCAAAAGGCAGGGAAACCACTCAAGGATTACATTAAGTAATAGAGTTAAGAAGAATATGGTCTGAAAAATTGAGTATCTTCTAATAACTATAAGTACACGAATTTCTAAAATGCCATACATAATATCCATGAAATTATGTTGCATAATGTAATAACACGTTATGCTACCATTAACACATTATAACTATGTCATTTGGAAGGCTAATTTTTTTGTGTAAAACCACTTAGCTACATAAAATTGAAAATAATGATTATTGTAACTACTTTCACTTTTCATCTTTAGAAGTCCAGGATTAAATACTCCATATGCAGTTATTTTATGGTGATGTGTATTTTTATGGAGTGGTCATATAGTGTTCCAAGTAATAATTATCTTAAAATTCCTAAATACATAAATCATAAGATCTTTTCACATATTATCATTATGAGAAGTCAAGGTAAGTCACTTAACACTTACTTAACAACACATTGGGAGTTGAACATAGAATTTGGATAAAATCTAAAAAAGAAAAATAAAAGTTTCAAGAAAAAGGTAAGTATTAAGAAGTATAAGGCCATTATAGCTGTCTTGGAAACCCTGGTGGCGTAGTGGTTAAGTGCTATGGCTGCTAACCAAAGCGTTGGCAGTTCAAATCCACCAGGAGCTCCTTGGAAAGTCTGTGTGGGCAGTTCTACTCTGTCCTTCCTATAGGGTCGACAGCAACAGGTTTGTTTGTATTTTTTTGGTTTTTTGGTTTTACAGCTTATATAGTTAAGCTCAATTTTCTTAGAAGCATCTATTCCTTTAACATACTGATATTCATGAACATTTAAAATTATTTTTTATAGAACCATTTTATTTTAGGGGAAAAATAATCTCCACTCAGATTGTTTTTGTTAACATTCCTAAAATAAAAAAGAGGAAAGCAAAGGGAGTGGAGCTAGAATTTTATGGGTCAGGCACTGTATTTTGCACTCAGGATTTGTCTAAACTCTTATAAAATAGGATATTGTTTTCTCCCTTTTAGGAATAAGAACATTGAGACTCAGAGAGGTAAAAATCTGCTTAATATTCCAGAGCTTACAAGTAGCCAAGAGAGGTTCCCAGTGTACCATGCAGCACGCATTCAATCACTTACCCTTACCTAAGCACCTACTAGCTGTCAGGCATCGCTCTAGATACTGAAAATTATGCAGATGTTTAAGATATGGTTTCTCTCCTAAGGACTTCCCTATGTAGTGAAGAGAGACAGACAAATAAGCAAAAACTTAAAATGTAATGTAATATTTCAGGGACAGATTTCCCAATAAGCAAGTACATACTGGCTTACTTGTGCTTACTTACTAAAAAAAAAAAAAATTTTTTTTTTTTTTTTTACTTACTAGTCTGTAGTAAAGTACCTTGCTTAATGTCAGCCCCTCTGTGCCTTGCTTACTATTTAATCCACCCCTGAACATGACACTCATTGCCATCAAGTCAAATCTGACTCATAGTGACCCTGTAGGACAGAGCTGAACTGCCCCAGAGGGTTTCCAAGGCTGCAATTTTTACAGAAGCAGACTGCCATCTCTTTCTCTGGAAGAACGGCTGGTGAGTTCGAACTGCTGACCTTTCAGTTAGCGGCCAGTGCTTTAACCACTGCACCTCCAGAGCACCTCTGTGATGTGAAAAGTAGTGTAAAGATCTATTTATAAGAAGTTTTGAGAGTTTAATCTATGAGGCCTTCCTGTATATGGATATCATGATTAAGAGAACAATACATTGTGGGGAGTAAGGAAAAAAGAATTGCTATTCCTTCTCTTCTCCTTTTTATTTTATGGCTATTTAAAAAAGGCTTGAGTATATGAAGAAACTATTCTTTGTGAGCAAAGAACCCTGACAGTATACCAGATAAATGCTACATAATACAGTTGTCATTCAAAAAGCAAACAATTTAGGATCTTGAAAACTCCCAGTTGTTTGCCTTCAAGAATAGGTAAAGACTGTGTAAAAGCTAGTGATAGAGTATTCAAATGGAGATTAGGTAGAAAAGCCTAAACATGACTCAGTTAGATAAGCAATCACCTTACCCAGTTTACCACATAAATGTCCCCAGATCTCAACCACTAATACTTCACACGTCTTTGTTGTTAACGGCTTCCCTTCTTGTATGAAATTCATTGATAGGCCATAATTTTAAGACATAAAGGCATTACAGATAGCCACGTGTATTTTTACTGCATTCAAGCTTACAATATTTATTTGTTGTATTACTATCAATACTATAAATCTTTGTTTATTTTCTTTCATGGACTGGAATTCTTCACTTTAATCTCTCTCCTCCTCTCCTATCATATTTGTCATCTTATTCTATTTTTTCAATACATATTTCTGACCATATATCAACCTATTCTAGTTTTCTCTTTATTCTTTGTTTCTTTTTTTTTTTCTTTGCACTGGAGTTGGCAACATTTCCCAATTATTATAAGCTGCAAATTTAATTAACATGCTGTTTATTTCTTCTTCCAGATAATTAATAAAGTTGTTAGATAAAACTTGGATGCACACCAAGCACCCCACCAGACAGCTCCCTAAGTCAGATGCTCTGCCATTTATAATTACCTTTTTCTTATGGTCCTTAAGTAAATTTTCAGTGCTCATTCCAGAGCCAATTTAAATTAATTTGAAGGGAACTACTTTAAGAAACACACCAACTGTTTCACAGTCCCTTCTTAGAGCTTGGATTCTGTAAAATATTTAAACTTTATTACTCATGCCAAAACTATATTAATGAAATTGAACATTTAAGCACCAGGAGAGCAAAATCTGAAAGTTCTCAATGAGGGAGCATGGTCTCAATAAACATTTAAGACAAAGCTCTAATTGCATTATTTATGAGTTAAATGAGAACATGAAAGAGGCATTTACTTTTCACCTTTTGTACCACTGATCTCCCATTTCACTTAACTTAATGAAATTACTAGCTGATTTCAACTTTTATTAATCATTTTCCTGGCAGATAATATGCTAGTGATACATTGAAAAATGATTACATTTTGCCAAAATTGAAGAGGAGCTTCAAGAAAGCTTTACATTAATATCACTGGAAGAGTTTTCAACTGAAAAACTTTATCACTAATCCAGGATTGTTCTCATAATTTTGAATTTATATGAGGTAATCCACCCAAATTTGAATAACTTTCTTATGTTTCTATATGATGTGATAAGTATATTATTGTTGTGTTACCGTCTCTGATACCACCTCTGAGTCCTTCAAACATAAAATTTTAACATGAGAAGGTACACAAAATCATATTTAATCCAACTCCTTCATATTATAGGTGAAAAGCGATACTGAATTTAGAAGTAGTAACTAGCCCAGATTGAGCAACCTAGCAGTGTAATCCATAGAACCACTTTCCTTGAACCAAAACTTTAGAGTCTTAGATCTCTTAGAGACAGAGCTGTAAAATGCCTCATGTTCTGAACGTGTTGATTGTGGCAGCAATCCAGAAGATCACTGTGCATGTGCTGTGTGGATTAAGTAATCGATTTACACCTTTTCCAGAAGCCAAGGAAACATCACGATCAGAAGATAGAAATTTAAACGAATGGCATTAATATACTCAGATTCTTATGACACAACAAATCTATAGTATGTGCAGTTATAGACTGCTCGATTACTGGAAACAGACAGACATGCCAATGATCATTTGTCATAGCTAAATTCAAGCTAAGGGCATTAATAGAGGAAAAGTTCCAGGAACTCTAGGAGCAGGGCCAATAAAGAATCTTAACAGCCAAGTGTCCCTTTTTTTGTGTCTAATCACAGTAGCCAACCACGTACAATTTAGAGGTTTTATTTAAGTTTCCTCTTGTCCTAACTCACTAAGTAGTTATGGTTACTTAAATATCTATAATAGGCTAAAACTTTTCCAAAGGAAATAGCTTTAATTTTATATTGTAAACTTAATTACTACGATCAAAATAAATCTATTCATTTTTTCATGTGATAGCTCAACGTCATATGTCCAAATATACTACATAGAACTTTGACATTGAATAGACAGCTTTCCTTAGCTGTGAAATTCACACATGCCAAACTCTTCTCCTGCATCCTAGTTCTCCCAAGAAGGTATAAAATGTGAGATCATAGGATGTGCTATAGATAATTTTCACTTACAGGTGTATCTCAGAATATACATATAATAATAAAAAAAAAGAAGAAGAAGAATATTGGCTGTAAATTTGACAATTCAAATTCTGTTCCTCACAAATGTGTTATATAATATTGCAGATCTATTTCCTTGAAGTAAAGACGTCTCCCAAATAGCCAGAATTTAAAATGTTGTTGAGAAAGCAATTAAGACGCAAACCAAGTGTATGATTTAAGACAGAATACTTATATCAATCCGTACATTTTAACTACCTTTCCTCATTAAGATCCATTGAATTGACTATAAAAAAGTATAAAGGTAAAAAAAAAATTATAAAATTCTGAGGTGGACACTGTATGTAGAAGGAGAACAAAAATATCAGAGGACTAATGGTTTTGCATAATTTCTTTGAAGTAAAAACATGGATGCAAACCTATGGATAAAGAAGGAACAACTAATTTTAAAAGACAGTTATATATGTATGTGTGCTGTGTATGTATGTGTGTCAATGTGTGTATGTATATACATACATATACATATATAGAGAGAGAGAGAGGGAGGATTGATGGTGCAGTGGTTAAGAGCTCAGCTGCTAACCAAAAATGTCGGCAGTTCGACTCCACCAGCCACTCCTTGGAAACCCTATGGGGCAGTTCTACTCTGTCCTATAGGGTCACTATGAGGCAGAATCAACAGCAACTTTATATATATAAAGTGAATTGTCATCAAGTTGATTCTGACTTATAGTGACCCTGGCTTGATTATACCAAAGAACACAGAGTTTTGATTCTTCAGAGTAGGAACTTTTAGTATTGGCATGTTGCATGGGGTGAAATGGGGCAACCTCCCATCTCCTAGAACAAAATGAAGCCTTTCTGTTAATAAACTCCATCCATACACATTAGTTTTGTATTCAGTCTTCTTAAATCAGGCGAGGGACCAGTAACAACAAAAGAAACCCACAGGAGTTCCTTATATTAATCAAATACTTTCTTTATTCATAAATACAAACCAACCACTGAAGACTCATAAGACCTAGGGAAAATCAGCAGTACAAAAGAAAACTAGTGAGATGAAGAAACAGAAAAAATAACATCAGAGGAAACAGAAAAAATAACATCAGAGGAAGCAGAAAAAATTAAAAGAAAGAAAAGGGATGTTAAAAGAATCCCAAAGTTCCCTTAAAGAGAATTGAGATGACAATTTATCATAAAACAAAAACATGCTGCTATGAAAAAGGAACAGAGAACAAGAAATAGTTCATGAAACCCAACCAATTGAAAAACAACAGAAAGAGCAGAATTTCCTGGAAATCTCACCATACTTAGAGATTAATCTGATAAGGTCAACATTTTTCTAATAGGATTTGATTCATTTATTCAGTAAATATATATTGAGGGCATACTATGTGCCACATACTGTCCTCATAAAGTCTGTCATGGTAGTAGATAAGAAAGAGTTCTCGCCCTCATGGTGTTTACATTCAGTTGGAGTGGATAAATAATACTCATAGGCATTCCAAATGCAGAGACAGAAGGTAAAATATAGGGAAAAAATAAATTTAAGTAACCAATAGAAGAACATTTCCCAGGACTTTTAAGTATATGTTGTTGTTGTGTGCTTTTGAGTTGACTCTGACCCATAGTGACCCTATAGGACAGAGTAGAACTGCCCCAAAGAGTTTTCTAGGTTTTAATTTTATGGGAGCTGATCATCAGGTCTTTTCTCCCATAGAGCGGCTGGTGGATTTGAACCACCAACCTTTTGGTTAGCAGCCAAGTGCTTAACCATTGTGCTACCAGGGCTCCTTTTTAAGCATGTAGTGAAAATAATTTTGCATCCTGGTGCGTGAGGGATATGCTGGTAAAAGTTTAACAACTAGCTATCAAAAAAAAAAAAAAAAAAGCCTGCCTGAATGATAGTATTTAATGATTTCCATGGCCAGTTTCAAGCTACCAACATGAGGCCACAGAATTGAGTGAGCTGGTATAAGCTAGGTCCAGCGCACCAACTGGTGTGTGGGCCAGGAATGACAGTGAAATAAAGACTTTTTTTTTTTTATAAGAAATGCAAGGCCTTGGAAATTTATCACTCAGTCTTTCTTAAAAATAAAAAATAAGTTCAGGGTACAGCATAGGTAGAAAATGAAATCTAAGAAAGAAAGACACAAGACCCAAGAAATTGTTCACATAATCCAGAAGTGCTTTGAGACCTAGAAGTTTTGTGAAAATTTTACCTTCCAACCAGTAGTATATATTACAATTTTTAATAAGGAAAAAAAATGCATTTAGAAACTCTAGCTGTCCAAGAAAGTCCTAGTCCGAGTAAAAATGCAACTAAGATAATGGCATAAATTTGGGCCATTGATTGAGTATAAGAAAAGAGAGGGAGCAGTGGTGGTTCAGTGGTAGAATTTCCGCCGTCCATGTAGGACATCTGGGTTCAATGCCTGGTAATGCGCCTCATATGCAGCCACAACCCATCTGTAAGTGGAGGTTTTCACGTTGCTATTATGATGAACCGGTTTCAATGGAGCTTGCAGACTAAGAGGGACTAGAAAGAAAGGCCTACCACCTACTTTCAAAAATCAGGCAATGAAAACCCTATGGATCACAACAGTCTGGGTCACAACACTATCGATCCCCAACTGATCATGGGGATGGCACAGGATCTGGTAATGACGTGCATGTGTCACCATGAGTAGGGAGCCAACTTGATGATAGCTAACAAGAAAAGAAAGGCAGTTAGCCTTCACATGTATATATTCCTCTTTAAGAGAAAGGAATTTGGTACCTAAAATTGTACCTGCTTTTCTACAGAAGACATCACTGTATACTGAGTTCCGTTCTGCCCAGAACTCATATTTTCATAATAATAATTTCAAACACTATTCACTAGTTACCAATTTTTGGAATTAATCTAGACATAAAGTATAGAAAGCAAAATTATAATACAAATATAACTAAAATTGGCAATATAAAACTAATGGCACACTAACAAAAGTTGGGAGCATCAAGAAGAAGAGGGATGGAGAATGAGATGAAGTGTCAATGTCTTCTTACACATAGCAGAGTCAAGATAGGACACCAAAAGGTTATGGATCAGGATGAAAAAAGGTTAAGAAAGTATTTAATTTTTAGGGTAACCAATATAACTAAAGATAAAGATATAATTCACAAACATTGGAAGGGTTTAAGTGAGATAAATTTTTTATCTTTCTTAATGTGAAGTCAGTGGAAGTCATTTGTGGTTGATAGTTTAAGAAATAGAGTTTAAAGCTTATTTATTGCTATGTAGTTAACTAACAGGACAATAAAGCTATCTAAATGAGTTTACGAGTAGGGAGCTGATATTCACTTTTTATGATTTCTATACTTTCAAATGTTTCTTTTCAAAGTTCAGGTACCAATATAGGGGAGATACATGCAGAAGATGGTAGCTAGTCTTATGGAATTCTCTACTCATCAGTAGCATCACATAGATGGAAATTTCTGCAAAGAAACGTTCACTGTTTCTTTACAGAATAGTCAAAATTTCAGTATATTCATTTTGTTGCCTGCATCATATGACTTGGCCAGGCCACAAGGAATGTTTCATATACTTAGAGATAACTTATGTACAGTATATAGAGTACATCGTACATATAGATCAAATAATTGATATCTCCATTACATATTACTATATAAAATCCTTCTAAAATATTCTACTTTGTTATCTTGGAGGTTAATAAAAAACAAACCAACCGCACACACACACATACAGGTTGTGTTTCCTTAGAGTGATAGCACTATCCATAGTTTGCAGTACAGAATCACAACCAAAAGGAAAAAGGAAGGACTAAGTTAACTGCTTTATCTTGATATATGCTGCTTTGTTATTTAACCATTGTGAGTCATGCTACATGACTTAAATAAAAGAACAAAGTATAAGTATTTTGGATAATAATAAATGAAAAGGAGTGGGAAAAAATGTAGTTTGAGTATCACCTCAAGAGTGTGGTTAAAAATGAACACCGTGAAACAAATATGCATTATATAAGACTGACATATTTTTATAGTTAAACATTAAATAGCATGTAGTTTTGGATGAGCAACTTCTTAACCTTATTAAAATTACTAGCTATGTGCACATAAATTGCATTATTGACAGTCAAGAAACCAAGGTGAAAAAGATGGTCCTGAAATAGCTCTATACAGTAAGATATTTAGTCAGTCAGTCCACAGGCACTTACTATAATACTTAACTTTCAATGTCACAGACACATCTTCCCTACAAATCGGTAAGGTCTCAGAAAGCAAGCAGGAGTATTTTATTCATTTTCTTAACAACCTCTACATCTAACAGACTTGTACATAGAAGGCAGTTAATAAACATTTATTTAATGATTGAGTGAGTTCTACACTATGCTGTCTGTTGTTGTTGTTAGGTACTGTCGAGTTGGCTCCGACTCATAGCGACCCTATGCACAACAGAACAAAACACTGCCTGGCCCTGAGCCTTACAATCCTTGTTATGCTTGAGCTCATTGTTGCAGCCACTGTGTCAGTTCACCTTGTTGAGGGTCTTCCTCTTTTCCACTGACCCTGTACTCTGACAAGCATGATGTCTTTCTCCAGGGACTGATCCCTCCTGACAACATGTCCAAAGTATGTAAGACACAGTCTTGCCATCCTTGCTTCTAAGGAGCATTCTGGTTGTACTTCTTCCAAGACAGAGTTGTTCATTCTTTTGGTAGTCCATGGTGTATTCAATATTCTTCACCAATACCACAATTCAAAGATGTCAATTCTTCTTCAGCCTTCCTTATTCATTGTCCAGCTTTCACAAACATATGATGTGATTGAAAATACCACAGCTTGGGTCAGGTGCACCTTAGTCTTCAAGTTGACATCTTTGCTCTTCAACACTTTGAAGAGGTCCTTTGCAGCAGATTTACCCAATGCAATGTGTCTTTTGATTTCTTGACTGCTGCTTCCATGGCTGTTGACTGTGAATCCAAGTAAAAATAGACAACTTCAATCTTTTTTCATTTATCATGATGTTGCTCATAAGTCCAGTTGTGAGGATTTTTGTTTTCTTTATGTTGAGGTGCAATCCATACTGAAGGCTGTGGTCTTTGATCTTCATCAGTAAGTGCTTCAAGTCCTCTTCACTTTCAGCAAGCAAAATTGTGTCATCTGCATAACGCAGGTAGTTAATGAGTCTTACTCCAATCCTGATTCCCTGTTCTTCATATAGTCCAGATTCTTGGATTATTTGCTCAGCATACAGACTGAATAGGTATGGTGAAAGGATACAACCTTGACGCACACCTTTCCTGACTTTAAACCAATCAGTATCTCCTTGTTCTGTCTGAACCACTACCTCTTGATCTATGCAAATGTTCCTCATAAAGCACGATTAAGTGTTCTGGAATTCCCAGTCCTTGCAATGTTATCCATAATTTGTTATGATCCACACAGTCGAATGCCTTTACATAGTCCATGAAACACAGGCAAACATCCTTCTGGTATTCTCTGCTTTCAGCCAGGACCCATCTGACATCAGCAATGATATCCCTGGTTCCATGTCCTCTTCTGAAACCAGCCTGAATTTCTGGCAGTTCCCTGTGGTTATACTGCTGCAGCCATTTTTGAATGATCTTCAGCAAAATTTTGCTTGAGTGTGATATTAATGATATTGTTCTGTAATTTCCACATTTGGTTGGATCACCTTTCTTGGGAATAGGCATAAATATGGATCTCTTCCAGTCAGTTCGCCAGGAAGCTGTCTTCCATATTTCTTGGCATAGACGAGTGAGTACCTCCAGCGATGCATCTGTTTGTTGAAACATCTTAATTGATATTCCATCAATTCCTGGAGCCTTGTTTTTCACCAATGCCTTCAGAGCAGCTTGGACTTCTTCCTTCAGTACCATCAGTTCCTATCATATGCCACCTTTTGAAATGGTTGAACATCAACTAATTCTTTTTGGTATAATAACTCTGTGTATTCCTTCCATCTTTTTTTGATGCTTCCTTTATCATTTAATATTTTCCCCATAGAATCCTTCACTATTGCAACTCGAGGCTTGAATTTTTTCTTCAGTTCTTTCAGCTTGAAAAACACCGAGTGTGTTCTTCCCTTTTGATTTTCCACTTCCAGCTCTTTGCACATGTCATTATAATACTTTACTTTGTATTCTCGAGATGCGCTTTGAAATGTTCTGTTCAGTTCTTTTACTTCATCAATTCTTCCTTTTGCTTTAGCTGCTCGATGTTCAAAAGCATGTTTCAGAGTCTCCTCTGACATCCATCTTGGTCTTTTCTTTCTTTCCTGTCTTTTCAATAACTTCTTGCTTTCTTCATGGATGGTGTCCTTGATGTCATTTCACAACTCATCTGGTCTTCAGTCACTAGTGTTCAATGCATCAAATCTATTCTTGAGGTGGTCGCTAAATTCAGGTGGGATATACTCAAGGTCATATTTTGGCTTTTGTGGACTTGCTCTGATTTTCTTCAGTTTCAGCTTGAACTTGCATATGAGCAATTGATGGTCTGTTCCACAGTCGGCCCCTGGCCTTGTTCTGACGGATGATATTGAGCTTTTCCATCGTCTCTTTCCACAGATGTAGTCAATTTGATTTCTGTGTGCTCCATCTGGCGAGGTCCATGTGTATAGTCGCCGTTTATGTTGGTGAAAGGAGGTATTCGCAATGAAGAAGTTGTTGGTCTTGCAAAATTCTATCATTTGGTCTCTGGCATTATTTCTATCACCAAGGCCATATTTTCCAACTACTGATCCTTCTTCTTTGTTTCCAACTTTCTCATTCCAATCGCCAGTAATTATCAATGCATCTTGATTGCATGTTCGATCAATTTCAGACCACAGCAGCTGAAAAAAATCTTCTATTTCTTCATCTTTGGCCCTAGTGGTTGGTTCGTAAATTTGAGTAATAGTCATATTAACTGGTCTTTCTTGTAGGCGTATGGATATTATCCTATCAGTGACAGCTTTGTAGTTTAGAATAGATCTTGAAACATTCTTTTAGACGATGAATGCAACACCATTCCTCTTCAAGATGTCATTCCCAGAATAGTAGACTACATGATTGTCTGATTCAAAATGACCAATACCAGTCCATTTCAGCTTACTACTGCCTAGGATATCAATGTTTATGTGTTCCATTTCATTTTGATAATTTCTGATTTTCCTACATTCATACTTCATACATTCCAGGTTCCAATTATTAATGGATGTTTGCAGCTGTTTCTTCTCGTTTTGAGTCGCACAACATCAGCAAATGAAGGTCCTAGAAGCTTTACTCCATCCACATCATTAAGGTCAACTCTACTTTGAGGAGGCAGCTCTTCCCCAGTCATCTTTTGAGTGCCTTCCAACCTGGGAGGCTCATCTTCCAGCACTCTATCAGACAATGTTCCGCTGCTATTCATAAGGTTTTCACTGGCTAATGCTTTTCAGAAGTAGACTGCTGGGTCCTTCTTCCTAGTCTTAATCTGGAAGGTCAGCTGAAACCTGTCCTCCATGGGTGACCCTGCTGGTATCTGAAAACCAGTGGCATAGCTTCCAGCATCACAGCAACATGCAAGGCCCCAGAGTATGACAAACTGACAGACATGTGGGGGCTTTGCTGACTAGTACAAAAAATATAAAAGAAAATTAAGCCATTTCCCAGAATTTGATAAAAATCAGAGACAAAAAAGAAATCATGTATATACACTAAGAAATTAGAAAATACTTCTAAGAGAAAATACAAGTGAGAACGGCCAGTGTGCTACAGATTATGTTTGGTTATGTCAAGAATTTTGTGTTAGAGAAAAATAACTGTAAAACACATTACTCTGGTAAAAATTTCCAGAAGAGGGTGATCAAAACCTATATGAGAAGCATTAGTCTTGGAGGAGTGAGGGCTGGGAAAAAAGGCCAGAGAAAAACCCTTGAGGCAGGAACAAATGTGATTGGATGGATGTGGAAGCAATGGAGGGTAAATTCAAACTAATTGGAATTAGGTTCTGTGTTAGAAAGCAATGAGAATTAATTCTTGAGACAGTTTTCTAGTGTTTTCCATATTAAATAGGGATTCATTTTCTGCAGACTAAGACTGCATGAAATATCAACAAGTTACAGGACTTGTTCTGGTTTTATATTTGTTGTTTGTTTGTAGGAGGATATGTGCTTACCTATGAGGTGCTGTAGTGTAGTTAAATAGTGTTTCTTCAATATCTGGAACATTTTTTAAATACTTGTGTAAGTATAAGTTTTCTCTGATTATCTTGAATGATTAAAATCACCTTTGTATTTGAGGGAAAAAATGTCTCTTGGAGGTGTTTACTCTAGGGAAGAAGCATAGGGTACTGTTTAATGACTTAAACTTTATATCAGGCTGTTTTAAAAATCCCAGCCACTTACTTTGGGACCTTTGACACAAATGCAAATATGTCCTAAGTCGGTGACTACTTGTATATAAAAACTTCTACAACTTAACAAGAAGATGAACAACAATCAAAAAATGGTCAAAGGACTTGAAGAGACATTTCACAAAGAGATTACTTAAATGGCCAACAAGCACATGAAACAATGCTTAAAGTCATTAAACCCGGAAAAAACACCCATTGCCATCGAGTAGATTCCAACTCATGATGATTCCATGTGTTAGGGTTTTCCTGGATGTGGTCTTTACAGAAGCAGATTGCTAGGCTTTTCTTCCTCAGCAGCACAGGATGGGTTTGAACTGCCAACCTTTAGGTCACTAGCTAAGTGCGAACCATTTGCTCCACCCAGGGACCTCTTCAACTCATTAAACCCGTTGCTGTCCAGTAGATTCCTACTCTTAGTGACTCTACAGGACAGAATAGACCTTCTCTGTAGGGTTTCCAAGGCTGAATCTTTACAGAAGCAGATTGCCACATATTTCTCACTCAGAAAGGCTAGTGGGTTTGAAATGCCAACTCTTAGTTAGTAGCCGAGGGCTTAACTACTGAGCCACTAAGGCTACTTTCAACGTCATTTGTGAAAGGCAAATCAAAACCACAAGATTCTACCTCACCCCCGTTTGAATGGCAAGGATCAAAAAAGGAAAACAGTAGGTGTTGGCAAGGTTGTAAAGAAACTGGAACCCTCCTCCATTGCTTGAGGGAATGTAAAATGGTACAGCTGCTGTGAAAAACATGTTGGTGGTTCTTCAAAAACCTGAATGTAGAAGTACCATATGACCCAGCAATCCCAATCCTAGGTATACATCCAGAAGAAGTGAAGGCCAGAACACAGACAGAAACTTGTATACCAGTGTACATTGCAGCACTTTCGCAATAGTCCAAAAGTGAAAACAACCCAAATGCCCATCAACAGAAGAATGGATTAACAAAATGTGGTATATAATACAATGGAATATTACTCAGCCATAAAGATAAATGAACTTCTGAGGTATGCTACAATGTGGGTGGATCTTACATACATTATGCTAAGTGAAATAAGACTGTGGCAAAAGGGCAAATACTGTATGATCTCACTTATATGAAATAAGCAAACATATAGAAACCAAAGCTTTTTAGTGGTTACCAGGGGTGAGAAGGAGGGGCAAAGGGGGAGTTTTTACCTAGGAGGTATTGGATTAATGTTAATGGTGGTGGAATATTTGGAAAAGGGTAACACTAATGGTTGTACAATACAAACAATATAATCAATATCAATGAATTATACATGTAGAAATTGACAAATATTTTATTGTGTATATTTTCACAATAAAGAAAAGTAAAAATATACATTGAAAAGTAACTATCCCATTTCTGACTGAGTTACCTTCCCAGAGCAACCACTCCAAATCCCCATGTCTATATTCCTATTCATTAACTGAGTGGTTCTTTAATGTTTTTAAGTCTTCTCTTTATGTCCTTAGTGCATGTTACCATTTTATTGTCATACATCTTGCACATTTCTGTTTAGGTTTACTTCTTGGTGTTGTATCTTCGTATTGGTAAAAAATGGTACCTTATCAGTCATTATATTTTCTGACCCCATATCTTCAGTATATAAGAAATCTATTGATTTTCGTATACTAATTTTCTGACCTGCCAAAACACTGAATTTTTCTAACATTTGTGACCATTTTCACCTAACTCCTGGTGTTATTTGAATGGTAGGCATGAGAGAATAAACATTTTCATAATTTCCAATACTCATAAGGTGTCCAAAATTTTTTTATGTCTGATAATATCGCTTTATCCTCAACTATAATTCTAGTCAGATCCCCAGTCTTCCTAATTTTACCCACCCAGTCTTGTTACTGCCTGGATTGATGATCTCCAAAGTGGAAAAGTCATTCTATTAGAACATGGACAAATATCAAGACTGTAACAGAATTCATTTTAATCTAATAAACAGAAAGAAATTATGCCTAACTAGAATCTCTGGAAGAAGCCCTGGGGATGCAGTGGTTAAGCATTTGGCTGCTAACCAAAAGGCTGGTGGTTTGAACTCCACAGAAGAAAGATGTGGCAGTCTGTGTCTGTAAAGATTTACAGCCTTGGAAACCCTATGGGGCAGTTCTACCCTGTCCTATAGGGTTGCTGAGTCGGAATCAACTTCATGGCAGTGGGTTTTTTTTTTTTTTTTCCTCTTTTGGGTTTAGAGTTCCAAAAAACCAAAACCAAACCCAAACCCAAACCCACTGCCATTGAGTCGATTCCAACTCATAGCAACCCTATAGGACAGAGTAGAGCTGTCCCATAAGAGTTTCCAAGGAATACCTGGTGGATTCAAACTGCCAACCCTTTAGTTAGCAGCTATAGCACTTAACCATTACGCCACCAGGGTTTCCTTAGGGTTCCAGGGTGATGCAAATAGTTAATATGCTTGGCTGCTAACCAAAAGGTAAAAGGTTTGAGTCCACCCAGAAACACCTTAAAAGAAAGGCCCTGTGATCTACTTTAGAAAAATCATCCATTGAAAACCCTACAGAACACAGTCCTACTCTGACACACGTGGCATAGCCGTGAGTCAGAAGAGACTCAAGAGCAACTGGTTTCAACTGGGTAGAGATCAACACTGGTCCACGGATGCGCTGATTATTGCTATATATGCTAGGAGGCTCATCGGAGGGAAGAATGGAGTTCCACAGTATGGTTAACTGAGATCATACTACACAAGTGTTTGCCTTCAGCATATTGTAACAAATTGCAGTTTTCACAGTATAAGATAAAAACAGTGTGTTTAATTTTCATAAAAGTAAAACATTTAAAAAGCAAAATCTTCATAGTAATTTTAAATGACATGAAGAATGCCATGAAAATCTTTACTGGTTACCTCACAAGAAAGGTCTTAGAAGAGCTGTGTATTTTTATTTTATAAAAGAGCAAGTGTTCCAAATTTGTTGATCTTTTCTGTGATGACAAACGGCTCCAGTGGTATGATAGTTTTTTTCTTTCCCAAGTAATGCACACACTCATTACATATACCTCTTTAAATAAAGGTGTTTTTGTACCAATGAGTGATAATAAAAGCAAAAAAAAGAAATTTCATTTTGAGAGAAACTTATAAAAATAAATTTTGAAAATATTTAGAGATGCTCTATCATTCTAGGTTTCTGTGATCAAAATGATGTGTCTTCCTATAAATATTAATCTTTGTACACTTAAAAAAAAATGGAAAGAGAATTTTCTAATTTGTTTAAAAGTCTCCTGAACAAAGTATTTCAAGGATGTTGAAGCTACTCATTACAAATATTAAAATGTCATTCAATTCAACTAAATACAAAAATAACTGTCATCAGATAGATGGAAATTTAAAAGCAGCGTTGAAATTAAAGCATTTACATATTTGGATAGAATCGAAAATTCAATATCATTTCATAAATGCATTTCTTTCATAATAACTTTATGAGATATGATTTCCAGCTGTGATAACAATTAAAAGCAAGTATACAAAGAAACTGAACCTAGAGTCAGTCTTTAGAATTGCTGTGCTGTCAAGCATTCAACCAAGATTTCCAAAAACAGGAATTATATCTAAATCATAGCTTACAAAAATATTATAACGAACACTATTAGTGGAACGTTTTGCACCATTAATGAAGTATTAAACTATTTTTATCTTCTCTTATCTTTCTTAATTTTCTCTTTATACGTATTTTAGAATGTATACAAATATAGCAGCAAACGTATATAATTTCTATATAAATGTAAATATATTGAGGAGTTTGCACAAATATTTTACTGATAGAAGCAAGCAATCTAAAAGTTTAAACTGGGTATAAGGCACCAGTCAATTTGATACTCATATAATGGGACCCTAGTGGCTCAAAAAACGAACATCTCTTCCTAAGGGCCTAACTTACTGTCAGGAAATTCCCTAGAATCGGGAAAAATATGACTTATCTATCAGGAGGTTAAGAGAACATTGGGCTTTACTTGTATTTCTCCTCAAACTCACAGTCTGAGGAAAATAAAGAGAAAAGGCAGGCATGTTTTCTTATAGTTTTGGTTTGATAATTTATTAGATATTTATTTAGGTTCTGAACTCTTCCATACCTGAGTGCCGAAGAAATAGTACTGATCTAAAATAAGAGCATTTTTAAACAGAACTTTATATTTAATATATAGACAAATTGCCAAAATTAAGAGTAAAGTTCCACATTAAAAAAAAAAAAAAAGGTTTCATATAAAATTTAAAGTTCCATAAGAGAATGATAATATTGCATCTACTGGATGGATCTGGGTCTCTCAACAGGCATTAATAGAACATTCCCTGGTATTCCAAGATCACTTCTTAATAAGAAATTACTGTTAATTAAGGATTTATTTTTCCATTACTTCATTGCATATCCAAAAAAAAAAAAGTTTTTTTTTTTTTTTTTTGGATATGCAATGACAGAATTCTACGAAAAGCATCATAAAAAAAGACATTGTTTCTCAATATTTCACCACTATGGAAAGTGCAATTCTTAAAACATAACTTTTTAGGAGCAGTAGATTATATTCATGATACGCATATAATTTATGGGTGTAAATATTTCCTCTCTTTCCTCTTAGACTATGTTTCTTGAGAGCGAGAAGTTGATTTTTACATCTTGAGTAGGTCTCCTCAGAGTTGAGTTTTGCTCAAAAGCCTTTACTGGTTAATCCCTATGGCCCCTAGTCATTTAGCAAAATTGTTTACCAAACACAAATTTAAAATATGGTACTTTGGAGTATCAACTTTGAGAAGGTAAGAATTTCTTAGCAACAAAGTTCCAAATCAGGCCTGTTATAGTATGGCTGTTTCCTCAAATATTCATTGTAGTATTTGTATTTCTATCCAGTTTTTACTCTTAAAAAATAAGTACTATGTGCAGCTCAATTTGGTGGTGGAGGCGGTCTCACTGATTTCCAAGCAGGAAACATACATTGCAACCTCCTCTTTACATTGTCAAGATTGGGCTCAGAATTCAAGCTCTTTGCCTGCACCATATCCAACACTAAGTAGGGTTCAGGGGCTGAGATGCAGGTAAACGTTACCTGATTTCAGCTCGGCTAGCTGTGAAGTTGGGCTAATACCTATCTTCTGGGGGTATCCAGAGGATTAAAAAAATAGATTTTTATAAAGCTCTTTAGAGATCCTCAGATAAAAGGGGCTGCCGAGGCACACAGCATTCTTATCTCCCCAGTTGCCAAGAAGCCTGCGATTTCCCATGGCATGTTGTATCAACCCGAGAAAAAGCAAGGGTGAGCTGTGGAAAATGGGAACATTGGCAACTGGAAGGCACAGATAGCACTAGCCCATGTGAACCTCACTGGCTGCCTCCTGGGATGCTAGGAGATAGTCAGGATTGTAATTAACGGATGGGGATGTTGATTCTCTTTCTAGGGTAACTGTGGCATTGCAAATTGGTGAAATTACACAGTTTATATTCTGTAATTTTGTTTGACTAAAAAAAAAAAATTAACTAGAAAAATAGCTGCTAGGAAAACTCAAAGGAAGCATAACATAAAAATATGTAATGTGAATAGCTTAACATTGAACTGAAAGGCTTCCTGCAGTTAACTATTTCATTTATAGGCCAGGAATTTCTATAAACCAAGTTAAGTAATCATTCTTTATAAAGATTCTGCTGGCTTTTGCTTATAGATAAAGAGGTAGAACGAGGCATTGCTGGAGGGAGAAAAGTCTTTAACTTATGCCATTTACATTGTTTTAAGTATCAAAATATATCCCATATTTTAAATTCCTTTAATTCAACTAAGGCAGATTTTGGCTTTTAAAAAAAGCTATTAATTCAAACATTCTCATTTTGTAAATACCACCTCTAAAAACCACATTCTTTAATTACGTATCCCATATTGCTATTACATGACATAATGACATTAATTTCTTGTGTCTATGTGGGTGGGGGAGTAAGGAGACAGAAGGAATAATCCTTATTCCTTTTTCTCTGGTGGTGCTAGAAATCATGGAAACAAAGTAAAATGCAGGGACTAAGTAAAAATACGGGGATGGAGAAGAAAAATCAATAAATACCTAAATTATTTAAAGAAAAGGTACTACCGGGTGTCTTACTGTCATGCATCATACCCTGGATCTGAAAGCAGACAGGTGAATTGTCTCCAGCCTGCTGCATTGGTTTGGACACTCTCTCCAGCATGCTCATTAGCAGCTCCAAGTCTAGGCTCCCTGTTAGTAGAAAGGCAGGGATCACAGCAGGGAAGTTATATCTCAGGCTTCTCACATTCCTGCTCTATCCTAGCAAAGCTTTACAAAGCCTTTTCTGGCAGCTCATTAGTAGGTGCACTGATGCATAAGAGACAGTCATTAGAAGTGTTTTTCAACATTGGCTTTTGATCAGGTGACTAGTAGCGTGGTAGAGACATTTACTTACATTGTTTTCCATAAGAGATTCTGTTGCTATATTGAGAATGACATACATAAAAAATGTTGAAAACTAGCTTGACCTTTCTATGACAAAAAGGGATGAGAAAAAGAAGCTCCATTAGTTCCCTGAATCTTGCCTTTATACTGTCAACTATGACGTAATAGATGTGTGGACTACTCCCTCAGCAACTGCTTTCTTTTAGCTTTATTCATCTAAGCCAAGTTCAAATTTATCATTTGATATAGGGTTATGACAAGGGGGACACTAGTGTGAGCAAATACAAATACCATAAGCTGCGTAACATCTCTTCTAATACTAAACATTCGTTTTTCACCATAAAGGCTGACTTTCCAAATAAGGACAAAATCCATCATACACAGCCTAATAAAGCATTGAAAATTATTAGCAGACCAAATTGAGTTGGCTGATGAACTCCTAAAGAGAGTTTCCATTGTAAAAATGCGTTAAGGCTCCAGGGACCATTTTTTTTTTAATAAATAAAAGTGAAGATATTGCATGGGGAGAGAGTACATGTGGTAATATGAACAACCTGTAAGAAAACAGAACTGATTTTTGATTCCTTTAAGAGTTCTCTGTTTATAAAACAAAGCAGGTTATTATGAGTAACTGTATTTTTGCTAATAAATTTTCTTTTCATTGATGACCATCTTTTACCACAAATCTTCTCTCCCCTTTCCCCCAAAGCACCAACTTTGTCAGGCCTTAGTTTAGTGAGCATTTTTATTTCATCAGTTCACATTTAGCCATAGGTTCTTTATAAAGAGAATAAAATCATGTTAAGTGCATACCTGACATGCAACTCAAAAGGATGAGAAGCTTTCTTTGTCAAACTTTACTGAAACAAAGTGCATCAGCTTAATCAGGTCTGTTCTTGGCAATGTAGGAACGTGACATGCCAATTACATAAACTTTCAACTAAGTGAAGACTCCTGCTGACTAATTCAGTGTGGATTGTTTTCCGCTACTTGGCTTTGAGTGCTTGTTAAAACTTAAGGAAAAAAAAAGAGGGGATGGAAAGAAGGGGTAACAATTGTACGAATTCTCTCCTTCCGTCAAACAATCTTATGATTGCCAGCAATTAGTTAAGCTCCTTGGCGGTAAAATGACAAGATGGAACTTGACCAAATACAATGTGTGGAGCGCACAGGCATCTGCCCCAGCTGAAAGACATTACAATGTTTGTTAACCTTACGGGTCATTCCTGATTCACTTCTGCAGACAGAAAACAAGATTTATATAACACAGATCAATACTGCCCTAAGACTTTCGCCATTGAGGATGCTAGATTGAGGCACTTCTCTTTATCAGTTTACCATGACACTAATGTATTTTGCCTGTTTTGCTTGGGCAGTGATGAATCTGTTGGCAAGAGAAAACAAATAAGTTTTGTTGTTGAGAGACATGTTGTCCATGATTTGTCTCAGCAGACATGCCAACTCGCTGGCCAATTCATTTCCTATTTAATTTAAGTGGCATATCTGTCTTCCCCTTTCAGGTATGTCTTTTGTCTACTGCACAACCACACTGGCAGTGCTCTGAGAGGGTTTGCAGTAGATCTCTGCAAGAAGATTGACGCAGCAGAGCCAGGAATCAAATACACTATAATTTTCAGAAGAATCTTTGGAAATATAGAGCAACCATCAAATTCAGTGTCTAACGTGAAAGCTCTTATAGAGAATATTTTAGCCACATTTTACAAATAGTTCATGGATTTGATGTTACTTCAGAATTACAAATATAGAGCAAACGTCATTTTTAAAATCAGGGCTTATCTCCTACACGGAGAAATATTTTGTTATTTACTTTGTGAGGCTAACCAAGATTCATTTAATTAAGAAATAATTGTGGTATTATATGAAAATATTTTATTATGCTGCATTACATGAGGGTCCAGTTTCTGGTTCCTCATTACCTCCATTAGTTTTACTCAATACTCACACATTTAAGACATTAGATAATATTTAAATATTAGAGAAAAAAACACAAGGTGATTCATTTAATGTTTCTTTAATTTCATTTTAAAGAAGCTGCTTTTATAAGGGAGATAACATACCATCTCACCACGTACCCAAGATACCTAGCTACATATTATTAATAGAAGAGCAAAGGAAGCAATGACTTTACTTTTCAAAGCATGAAAAAGCTGATGCTCTAGGAAAAAATATTGAGTGGTAAAGCCATAACATAAGAACTCCTCAAACTCTGGCAGTCCTTAAGCAATGGAACAGTTAACGTTGCAGAGCACGGTCCACAAATGTGCCAGCTAAATCTCTGTGTCAGAGCACATTAATTATAGCAGTCAGTTTACCTTTCTCCTTCATAACATTTTTGATTAAAATTTCACACGTTACAATGATATGTGTCTTTTCTACAAGCTGTGAAATTTACTCAGCCATCAATGGGTTTGGATTTTGTTCCTAAGGAGCTTACAGTACATGAAAAGTTGACTTACGATCTCTGAATGGTGAAATCAAGGACAGTTTCTTTTGGATAGACTTAGAATTTCATACTAGTGGTGGTGTCGCGGAGCAAAACATTCATTAGTAATATCGTATCCTCAAAAGCAATAACTTCTCTCTTAATATGTTGGCTCAAAATTTATAACTGCAAGGCTTAATTAAGCTGTAGATTATGTTTTGAAAGGTATAGTCAATGTAATGAATCCCTGAAGATGAAAAATAAACAATAAAAGATAATCAAAACATTTATCTATTTAATGGATTTATATAGTTGTGCTGTAAATGTTATTCAACAGATGTGTGAAGATTAATAAAATAATGCAATGATAATTTTGAACACATTCAAATCATTTCTATCTAAATTGACATGCAATAGCGCTCCATGTTAACTCTTAAAGCTATAGAATACAAGTTAACAAGTCTATCAGTTTGAAATCCAATTATTTTTATGGACAAAGCACTATAGTTTTTAGATCATATACTTTTCTGATTGTCTACATAACACAAGACAATGCTGCACTTAAAAATTGGGGATTTAATAAAATAACCCTAAACAAAGATTTCCCCAGTGCGCCACCATTTATCAAGTTTAATGATTTCATCTATGTCAGTCATGTCCTGGAATTATTCTCACTGATGGATTCTGTTTTTAGTAGCTATTATGGAAATATGAAATATGAACATTCATGTGTGTTTGAGTATGTACACATACACACACTCAGCCACCTTCTCACCTACATAGACACAAAACATATTAAGTTTCAGATGTCCTGGAAATGCTAAAAAATGCCAAGCATTGCTATAATTTTTCCCCCTTAAGAGTACAATGAAAGCCAAAGTTTCTTCTTATTAAAGCAAATTTATTATTGCTTTATAAAGCTCCTCATCTCCTTTATTACACTAAAAAATAAGATAAGGTATAAATCCAATTTTTCAGCTTCTCTATTTTTTTTTTATTGAGTTTAAAAATTATACCTATAAGGAGTGGAATACTAGTGGACATCTGTAGATCCTCCTCTCATATATGAATACTCCCAACTTTCCATCATGAAAAGAAGACATACCATATTTTTACACAAATAAGGCCTGCCTTTTTTTTTTTTTTTTTCCCCTGCCTTCGTTTGCTGGCCTTGTCCTTTCTTGCCCCATGTATTTTTGTAGGGACACTAGGCTAATTTTTTTACAGCAACCTGTGGAAGGGTACTAGCATGGGAGTGCTTATGAGGGTGCCTGGGGAGGTGGGAAAAGGGGGAGGGGGGCAGGGAAGGGCAGAGGAGGGAAGGAGAGGAGAGGAGGGGAGGGCGAGTGGGGTGGCCGGTAAACAAATACAGAAGGTATACATTATTTGTGTTTAATATACAGCATTTTCATAAAGGAACCAATTGGAACCTTTTCAATTTTCTGAATTTCAACAGCAGTTTTATAAAACCCAGGAGATTATTTTTAAAATAAGAAATTTTTGAAGGGGTAATATTCAACATCAGTGTTTGGAAATGACTGAGGTCAAATATAGGAAACAAACAACAAAGTTTAGGTTAAACGGTGGCTTGACCCTAAGGATTCCTAGATAGTAGATTGTAAATGTCCTTTTAACATCCATGAATAACTGGAGTTGAACAGCTTGTGAAGTAGAACTGGCCATTTCCCACAATACTTTGACATTTATAGAATTTCAAAGAGTGGTAATCCATAGTAACATTCACCTACCCGAATTAGGAATGAAAATGCTTGGACTTCCTTCTTGTCAAGACACTGCCCAGTTTTCCAATGAAGTCCTGTTGCATTAATTATAAGGCATTCCACTGTTAACTCTAGTCTAAAGAGGGTTATTCTAGTTAACCTATATCCTACTATTTCAATTTAAGCTCATTCTTTTTCTTTGTTGTTCTTGAAGGAGATGGATGAACTGCTAGGACTATTCTCCAAAAAGCTGAAGTAAAGTGGTAGGTCGCCTCTCAGTCTTTCTCTACAGTATTTAATCTGAACTCCCTTAACTTTTCTCTTACATAGTCTGCTTTCAAATCCTCTAATTATTCCCACTTCTTTCCTCTACGATGTCTCCAATTTTCCACATTTAGCTTAATGTGAGGCTCTAAGATACTAACAGTCCCAAATTGATGCCACACTGCACAAGCATCAAAGTACCCATGGAAATGCCGAGTTTAATCATATTTACCAGCAGTAAAACACAATAGTAAACACAAATATTCTGCCCTTATATCTAACTTGCATGTACTTTCAAAATGTAATGGAAAGAACTACTTATCTGATAAACCCATTGCAGTCCAATGGATTCTGACTCATCAAGACCCTATAGAACAGAAAAAGGTTCTATAGGGTAGCATAGGGTTTCCAAGGAGTGCTAATAGTATTTATTAAGAATATTAAAGGTTACCGTAGACAGAGGTCACTCCAAGATGTTTACCAAGCAATATAACCAAGTGATGTTCATCCCCAAGAAAATAGACACTTTTGGACGTGGGTTGAGGAAAAGAAGCTGTACATCCTCTAGGCTATTCTTTCCTTGTCCTGGTTGCACTCAGAAGGCATCATTTCCTGACTCTGTTAATATGGAGAGGTGATTTGGAGAGGCACATCTTTTCCCAATGCTAACTTAGCTTGGCAGATGTGCATAGGCTACTGCTCTCCCTTTCCCTCACTGAGTTATGCATGCCCTGATTTCTAATGTCCTATTTTTTTTTTTTTTTTATTCCTAGGAAGGAGGCAGTGGTGGCTTAGTGGTAGAATTCTCACCCTCCATGCAGGAGATCTAGATTTGATTCGCAGCCAATGCACCTCATGAACAGCCACCATATATCTGTTGGTGGATGCTTGTGCTGCCATGAAGCTGAATAGGTTTCAATGAAGCTTCCAGAACTAAGACAAAGTAGGAAGAAAAGCCTGGCAATCAACTCCTGAAAATCAGCCAATGAAAACCTTATGCATCACAATAGTTTGATCTGCATCCATCATCGGATGGCACAAGACTGGGCAGCGGTGGCAGCTAACAACAACAGCAACATTTCTAGAAAGCCTAGACGTTTTCTTTGATTTTTCTGCCACTAAGAAGTCTGCGACTATCAGAAGATGGATAATAACTCATCTCTCCAAGCCTTAGTCCGACAGAACTTCAGGAGACTAGACTGGTTCCAGGACTGTTTCATTAAACCCAGGGCATTCTCAGTATGGCCAAAGAGATCACTGTGGACCAGTGATTTTCAGACTTTAATGTGTATCAGAATCACCTGGAGGGCTTATAAAACAAACCGTTGAACTCTAAGCGCAGAGTTTCTGATTCAATAGGTGTAGCATGGGGCTCAATCATTTCTCCTTCTAATGAGTTCTCAGGCGATGCTAATGCTTCTGACCTGTAGACTACACTTTGAGAACCGCTGATGTAAAACTGTGCTTAAACATCCAAATTCTAGAAGAGATGAAGCTTTCAGGACTCCTGAGGAAATCAACCAATATACTGGGAATTAACTGAGCCTCCTCCATCATCTTACTTGGTTTTAACCTAACCTTGGAAAAGAATTTAGCCTCCAAATTCTTATTTCCATGAGAACTACATTTTTGTAGTTGAGGGTTTTGTTTCACCTAATATTATTTTCTTTGTAGTTGCCTCTCCCTCCCCAGTTTTGAATTATAGTCTCACAGGACTTCAGAGAAAGGTACAATTCAGTAGCAGCATCTTCCATGGATATGTGAGCCCATGAGATCACCAAACCCTCTTTTCATTGACAACATATTTTAGCTGAATGGCTAAGCATCAGAGTTCTAGCTTATTCTTTCATTTTTCCACAGATATTAATTACACACCTGCCACTGTGCTTCTGCAAAGTACAGTAGGCATGAAGATAATTTTTTTTTGATCTTTAAAAACTCAAAGTTTTGATAGAACCAAAAAAACCTAACCCATTGCCGTCAAGTCAATTCTGACTCATAGCGACACTGTAGGACAGAATAGAACTGCCCATAGGGTTTCCAAGGAGCAGCTGGTGGATTCAAACTGCCGACCTTTTGGTTAGCAGCTATAGCTCTTAACCACTGCACCACCAGGGCTCCAGTTGGAATCAATTTTCACTTGCTTCATTTTACAATTAACAAAGCATTTTCACATTTATCAAATGAGAACCTCAGAACAGCTCTGTAAGGTAAGGATTGAATTTAAATATTTTTTTAGGATTTGTGTGTCTTGAAAGGAGCCCTGGTGGTGCAGTGGTTAAAGCACTCAGTTCCTAACCAAAAGATCAGGAGTTCAAATCCACCAGCTGCTCCATGGGAGAACGATGTGGCAGTCTGCTTGTTTAATGATTTACAGCCTTGGAAACACTATGAGGCAATTTTACTTTGTCTTACAGGGTCACTATGAGTCGGAATCAACTCCACGGCAGTGGGTTTGGTTTGGGTGTGTCTTGATTCAGTTTCACTAAATAGACTTTGAGACAACAATTTGAGTGCAAATAATTTATTTGAAAAAGTCATCCCAGGAAGTACTGTGAGAGGGTGGAGAGGACAGAAATAGGAGAAAAGCCAGCAAATAAAAAGTACTTAAATGAGCATGTTCCTGCTCACTCTAAAATCCATAATCTAAGTAGTAATTGGTCAAAAATGCCGATCTTGTTATATCAGCAAAGACACATCTGTGTGTTATATAACATATATATATATTTTTTTTACCATGACAAAGATTTTTAACATGTTAAAAACCCCAATAATATTACTTTTGAAAATTAACAATACTTTTCCCCTGCCAAGTTTTGCATCAAAGCTGACTAAGTTGTACCCTACTCTGGAATTTCAAACAAAATCTAATTAAATCAAAAAAGTTCGCTGGATGGGGTTAGGCTGTTTCCTGAATGCACATTACTCTGCCTGGAAGAGCTTTTAGCCTTGTTTTCAGTTGACTTTTTCTCCTGGCTGGCCCTTGATCACTGTTAACAATCCCCAGCTGTATCAGTTCCCTGCCTGTTTTAACCCCAATTGGCCTGGCCTCACATCTCTGCAGCTTTTGGAGGACAAATGAAGCCAGGCTGACCAGCACCTTGGTAATGCAGTACTAGATAATAGGTGGTAATAGAGATTTAAATCATCTCTTTTGTTCTTCTCTAGGTGCTCAGAAAATTAACAATTTGTGCATTTAAGGAAAAAGCCAGGAATAAAAGATAATGCTGTGTGCCTGTCAATCTGGATGGTACAATATGACTCTTCCCCACCTCTTTCACCCACTTGGTTATTTTTAAAGATGTTTACAGACCTGCCAGCCTAGTGTGCATTGCCTATGGCTTAAAGGTTGTAGGAATCTGTTCAGAATTGGCCCCAGATGTGCTATGGCCCAGAGGTCTGAATGTGCTCCCTTCTGTAACCTACTTATTTCTAAAGCTGACCCCTTCCCCTAGGACACCTATTTAAGAAAATCATAGACCATATTATTAGTAGAAAAAATATATATATATATATATTTTAAGTGAAGATTAAGAGTGTATCATGAAATGAGGTGTGAGAAATGAAAATGGGGGGAGCTTGTCATATTTGCCTATTATCTAATCACTAGAACTGAACAGGACTGTTGTCCTATGTGCAAGTACTAATAGATGTAAAATTTGCTGAACACTGAGAAGAAACTGTTAATAAACAGTCAACACTCACAGAGACACCCCCTGAATGTTGTACATCCCAGTTAATGTCCATTGGCTACCTAGTTTTTGCTCAAATTATTAGTGTATACTTGCATTGACACACGTTCTCAAAGGTAGGTTCTCATTAGGGATTTTTTTAAAACCTCAATTATTTTTCTTAAAACAACAACAAAAAGGAAATACAAACATACTCCATCACTTTTCCCAGTTCAGTGGTTTTAATTTGCCAACCACTACATGAACACTGTAATCATCATCAAGAAAGTTAATCACTTTATGATTGCCTTTAGCCACAATATTAAACTATATTTACCAAGAAAAGAGAAACCATAGACTTGGAAAATAAATAGTTTTACAGTATCATCCATTAACTTTTCTAAGAATTTCTTGTCCGTATGAACAATGGTAACGCAATAAGCAAAATTTCATTTAAAAATATTTATCTGACAGATAGTCTACTTTTCTCTAGAAATGTGAGAATGGATCATCTGTACAGTTGAAGCTAAACGTGGGTTTGATAAATTCAAGTTCCACTAGTATTTCGCTTTCATTCTGAGGGAGCCTTCCCCATGGTGTGTACATATGCATATACACACAGTTGTACATAGGTGTATGGACTATGTGTGTATGTGTTATTGTGGTATATTCTGAAAATGTGAATGTTTAGCTATCAACATAACTGTATACAGTGAAAGGAGTCCTGGCGGCTCAGTAGTCAAGTGCTTTACTGCTAACCGAGAAGTCAGTGGTCTGAATTAACCAGCAGCTCTGCAGGAGAGAGATGCCGCAGTTTGCTTGCCTAAGATTTACAGCCTGGGAAACCCTGTGCGGCAGTTCTAGTCTGTCCTATAGGGTCGTTATGAGTTGGAATCAACTTGACAGCAATGGGTGTGGATATATACACTGTACAAATACATCATACTGGTTAAGACTGAGTTCCAACGTGTACCTGCTCATTCCAATTTTGTGATGCTCTGTGAATTTATTTTTGATCCTTTGAGTATGTGAAAGAAATAGAAAACTATTGAATACTGTTATTCAGTCTGAGTTTAATCATTTCACTGCCTTTTCTTCAGAAACCAGATTTTATTTCTTGTACTTACTCTGCAAAGTCAATTCTGTACTTTGATATTTATGCCATGTAACTTCCTGGAGAGTTGAGCTGAAAACACCAAGAAGAGAATGCAGCTTGAAGTTTCCATGTAACTGGCTGGCAGAAAATTTGCCTATAATCCTATGCTTGTGATATCACAGTTGGCTCCTTTGTGAAAAGGGTATCCTGTCAACACTGATTTCTGCCAGTGTGTAAAAGCCGGTGGTTTTTATTTTCTGTTTTCTCTTCTTGTGATTAGTAGCATCAATGTTGCTTTGCCCCCCAACCTCTGAGATTTTATACTTCTGCCCACTTAAATCAGGTGTACCACGCAAAAGCACTTAAGACTCTGAAATGGAAAGGGCTATGTAAATGCAAGACTTATTAACTCACCATAAGTTGATGAAAGCCAATGTCTGAACCTACCTCCCTGAAAGGATTTTTATGGAAAATGGTTCAGAAAGTGCTCTTCATTCAGGTCTGGTGGGTATAATGTGTCCAAAGTAAATACCCAAAAGGCCTTCTTTCTACTAAGTTCACCACCTGAATTATCCTCTCTCTGTGAAGGATTAATTTTCTAAAGGCCTATGAATTTCAAACTAGAAATTGCATGGTACAAATTAATAAAGAGTTTAGCTGTAGGGCAATCAGTAGCACTTTTTCTAATCAAGCTCAATATAGCCAACATACTCTTTAAGGTTCTAATAGTTCACCAAATGTATTCCAAGTCACATGGGCACGTCATCACACAAATAACCTTATTAGAAAAACAATTCCCAAATTAATAAAATCTGAAGCCCTCATTGCCAGAATGTGTGTAGAAGCATACGATGAATAAAAACCAGCAATATCTTTCCTGAAACACAAGCTGAAGTCTAACTACTCCCTTCCTCTGAATCCACTGGTATCAGTGAGTGTTCCAAGAATACTGACTTCATTTTTTGCTTTGAGTTCAAAGCTTACCTCAAATGACATCCTTAACGATGTAGGCAGAATAGGATTAACATGTTTGCTTTCTTCTCCTCTTCCTCCTTCCTCTGCCTCTTCTGTTCCTCTTCCATTTTCATTCTCTTGTGTAACCTCAGGAGCCCTGGTGGTGTAGTGGTTGAAGCACTCGGCTGCTAACTAGAAGGTCGGTGATTAAGGGCAGTTCTTCCCTGTCCTACAGGGTCACTATGAGTTGGAATTGGCTGGACTGCAATGGGTTTGGTTTTTTGGTTTGCATAATTTCAGATACAAAGAGCAAGTTAAATTCCTCAGTTCATGACACATTACCGTGTTCACCTCTGCAAGGTCACTCTAATATGAAAGTAAATTTGTGGGATACACAATAATCCCTGAAATGATGGTTTTGTCTATATTGGCATTTTTACATTTACATAATTGTTATTATACTATAGACCTTTTATTTTCTACTTTTCTGGTTAGTTTTTTTTTTTTTTTTACTGTTTTCATTCAGTCCTATGTTTTAAGATTTCCCCTTCTTGGACATTCTTCTAGTTTATTACTCTGACTTGTGCATAGTATTTCGTCTTGCACACCCATACATTTTACTTGTCCACCCTCCTACTATTGGATTCCGAGATTACTTCCAACTGTCTATTGTCAAAAAAAAAAAAGGTGAAGTAAGCACCCTTGTACATATCCCCTTACGAACCTAAGCAAGAGTTCTTTAGAATATATAAACCTAACCCTAGTGCCGTCAAGTGGATTCCAACTCGTAGAGACCCTACAGGACAGAGTAGAACTGCCCCATAGAGTTTCCGAGGAGCGCCTGGCGGATTTGAACTGCCGACCCTTTGGTTAGCAGCCTTAGCACTTAACCACTAAGCCACCAGGGTTTTCTTTTTAGAATATCTACGCCCCAACAGAAAAAAAAAAAAACAAAAACAAACCTAAACTGGTTGCCATAGAGTTGATTCTGATTCATAACAACACTATAGGATAAAGCAGAACTGCCCCATAGGTTTTCCAAGGCTGTAAATCTTTACAGGAGCAGACTACCACATCTTTCTTCTGCAGAGTGGTTGATTTGACCACCTGACCTCTCAGTTAGCGTCAGGCACTTTAACCGCTGCACCACTAGGGCTTATGCTAGTACATACTTAGGGGGATTGCAGGGCCACATGGTAGAGGTATCTGTACATTAAATTTCACCCAGTACTGCAAGATATTATTATAGGTAGAGCACTGCTATTTTAATTTGCATTTCTCTCTTTACTAGTAGTAAATGTCTTCTTGCCCATTTTTCTAGCTTTTTATTATTATTATTATTATTATTACACGGGTGTTCTTCTGTCAAGTATACTTCTGTTTGGTATTTTTGGAGATGCATGTAAGGAATTCTTCTGCACTTCAACCTTATAAGGATATTATCCTATTTGGCCATGACACCACATTAAACATTTACATGGAAGTTTCAAGTCTGGTTGATAATGTTTTATTACTCTTAATTTTTGACAGTGGAAATTTTATTTGTAAATATTTCTCTGTTATTTAAGCTCTCTTATTTGGATCTGCGGCTATTCCAAGTCTTTTTATTTAGGGGCTTCCATTCTAGCACTAACCAATGTGTGCTTCTTAAAAAAATTTTAATAACGTTTGCAGGCAAAATACTTATAGGCAAAATTTGTCAGAAAATGAAATCCCACAAAGTATTGAGTCTAAACTTAATAAAATGTCTTTCGCCTCCTTGCTTTAAATAAATATATATGTATAATACATATAATACATATTACATATGTATTATATATAATATTATATATACATATAGTATACATATTATATTATATATGTATAATATAATATGTATATACATTTATATAATAAAATGTCTTTCCCCTCCTTATTTACATAAATATATATATATATATTTCTAAATTGTAAAAATATCACATTATCTGAGGTTAAGTTTTAGAGGCTATGAGGGACTAGAGGCTAATAACAAGCACAGTTTTATAAAAATGATTTTATAAATGACTAGGGAGAAAATTTATTTTTTGACCCTTACTATTTCTTTAATAATGTATGAGAGTTTACTGAATTTGTGGGGGCTATTGGAAACCCTGGTGGCATAGTAGTTAAGTGCTACGGCTGCTAAGCAAAAGTTCGAATCCAACAGGCGCTCCTTGGACACTCTAAGGGGCAGTTCTACTCTGTTCTATAGGGTCGTTATGAGTCAGAACTGACCCGATAGCAACAGGATGGAGGGACGGAATGACTCAATTTGAGAAATTTTGCATTCATAACAATCTTAATTGAAAGAGGAGAGATTTTGTGACAGTGACTCAGTGTTAGATTCACCTTTTCATTACCGTAGGCGTAGCAAGGAGGTAGAGCGTGACTATAATGCTACCCCCAAATTTGATAGCTTCTCATGAAATTCTATGTCACATTTCCTTCCCGATATGAGGGATGGAGAAGGGTTGGAAGGACATGTGACACAGAACAAAGAACCACAGGAACCTTGGGAGAAGAAGATGCTGACTCAGTTTCAGGTGAACTTGTAGTTTGAGTGATTTCCCAATCGTGCGTATGAATTTGCTCTGATCTTTATAACCACCATCACATGGACCTCTCTTGTGACAAACAACATATATGTTCAAGAAAGTTACCTGGGACGAGGGCTGTGATTCATAACTCTGGAATACAACAAAGCAAACTGGTCAACATAGTAGTGAACTCATGACCTTGGATTCGTTAGCTATGTGTTCTCAGCAATTGCACAACCAGTCATGGCCATATACAGGAAGTGTGCCCTGCTGAACTTCAATGCCACTTCAGAGTCAGAACTCAATGACAGAAATTAGCCAGGCAATTCTGTGCACCAGAGGGCATGAAAGAGGACTAACAACACGAGAAATTAGGATCTGATCATCATCAAAGATTTCAGTTCATGAACATGACACTGAATAGTAGCAGATTCAGCTCTTACAGTGTAATATGATTTGTGGTTTGTAAGTCTTTTATTTAAATTTTTTTGTGACTTCAGATTCAGTGACATTCATGAATCATGACTGAAAATTTATCAAGAAAGAACAATTTTTATTAATAATATGAAAACTGTTCATCAATAATTTTGTTTACAAGTTTGTAAGTTAAAAGATTCCAGAAACTATGAAGAAATACCGTATTTTTATGCAAATGACACATGCCCTCTGTGTTTGTTTTTCCACGACACTCTCTCCAGATGAGGTACCCTTACAAGTGCCCCATGTCAATCCTCTTCTGCTTGTTGCTGTAAAAAAAAAAAAAAAAAAAATGAGATAGCGCGCTTACAAAAATACCTCGCGGGGGGAGGGTGCAGCTGGCAAACGAAGGCAGAGGGTGTTCCTTATTTGCCTGAAAATACATTAATCAATGTAAACATGTTACTACTTTATTATAATATTTTAAACATATTATAAATATAGTATATATTATTATACAAAATAATTTTATTGCAATACATTTATTGAAACATCAATATATCTCTACTTCTTGTAAGTTAAATTGAACTAAAATACATTACATGAAGTAAAACACAACTTTATAAAACCTATTGTTGAGCGAATTGAGAATACCTTCTAGAAGAGGATCATACGATATAATATGCTATGAGAATAACTGCACCTTCCATAAGAAGTATAAGAAATTATACTTATAAGAAAGTATAATTTAAGAGGAGGATATATTGTAGTACACATTTTTCAAATATTCAAAGGTATATTGATGCCTTGATTTATTAAATTGTAATGAAAACTGTGAGCATTTTGGGACCTCTTTTTTTTTTTTCAATATGTTATATATATTATAGCACCTATGTTAATTGGGCCATCTAGGAAATGAGGCATTCTGACTTAAACCAGAATAAAGTCTGGTTGAACTGTATTAAAAAAAATTTATTTAAGACAGAAATATCAAATATTGGGAATTTCACTTAATAGTTTTGGCTTTGACTTTTGTTGGCTGTTTTCTGTTTACATAAGCACATCTTCTTATTCCCTTTTCATATATCCCTTTATTTAAAATCCAAGAACAAAACAGCAGTTCCCTTTTAGTGGAGGGATCCAGAAAAGACACATCTACCTATAATTGAGAGTTTAATGTATTCAAATCCAGACGTAAACTAAAGAAAGCCTTTTAGACATGTGCAATATTGTGTGAAAAATACAAAAGGCTGGCTATTGGTATTTTATTAGGGAGTTTTTATTTAATTTTCTTGAGTTTGAATTTGCCAATGTTCCAAATGTCTCTAGAATATCTAGGCATTTTATTTTTAGTAGTGAATTAAAAAGTACTTATGCACACATCACCATTAGGATAAATTGACAGCTGTATTAAAATACTTTGTGTGCACATAACTGATTAGGGTACCTAAGTTTATACACAAAGACACATGAGAAGGCTGTTGACCAAACAATGTAAATACATGAAGGTGGAGAAAATAGAGTAGCTGACTTTTAAAACGGGATTATCTTGCTGTATATTTAGTACTGTTCTCTTTCAAATGCTTTTTTTGTTGTTTGCTTTTGAGGCTTGGAGGTTTGAGGCAAGAAAGATCATGAAATAGAGGTGTGAAAATTTAAATAGCAGTTAATTAGTTTAGTTAGACTGTTAACACGAACATAATGGATTTTCAGCCTTCTCTCTTTTTTATTCTCTGACTTCAGGCAATTACACACCAGAACTTCTTGAACAAGTTATTGTACATGATTTCAGAAAATAGACTGCTTGCACACTTAAGCCCAATCTAATTAAATGTTTTGAAATTGTTTATTCATTTTAAATCCAATTGAGCCTACTATGACTGTTATTGAGTTCATTCACATAGTGTTATCTTTGACAATGAAGTAACTCAGCTTCGCTCCCTCCTTTTGTACTACAGGAAAACTTGTATATTGAGAAATACCTAACTAAAAACACTAATTTCATAAAAGATAGCATCTGGTTATAGATTCTTACCTATACGGCTCTGAAAAGTAAATCATATTTGGAAGCTGTATTTTACACAAGTGCTTAATATTTCTTTTTAACATTGTATTTACTTTTTTTGTCTATTAATGTTGGGAAAATCCAAAACTAGAAACTATGTAAAAGAACCAAAGTTTTTAAAAAATAAGACAATGGGATGATGATGGGGACTTTAAGAGGTAGTTTCTGTTTCCTCCTGTTGTGAGAATATGAATAAGAAATGTTTTTGATTCAGCGTAAAGAACTCATTTCCGAGAGAATAATTCCTTAATTTTTCCTTTGTGCTTCTGAATTACAAAACACCACTTGATTCAAACACTTTGCATCCAAATGGCTATTTTTACAACCTACTCCTAGGGTTGGAGAAGAAAGAGATGCCCCAAGATTCCTGAATGTTGGGGAGTCTGACTTTTGAAATAATTAGGTTTGACATCATTCATTTGTTCAAATTTTTTTTTTTTTTTTACAATTTATACAAACTTTTTGTAATTTGGTATTAACAAAACAGAACAAAAAAATAAAAATCACCTGAAACACTTCTCAAATGATATTCGAAAAGAAAATACAGTCCACGTGGGGAGATTTGTTGTTGTTAGGTGCTCTCACTAAGTTCTGACTTAGGGTGACCCAATGTACATCAGAATGAAACACTTGCTGGTCCAGCACCATCCTCACAATCATTGCTAAATTTGAGCCTTTTTTGTCATAGCCACTGTATCAATCCATTTCGTTAAGTCTTCCTCTTTTTTGCTGACCCTCTACTTTAGCAATGATGTCCTTCTCCAGGGACTACTTCCTCCTGATAACATGTCCAAAGTATGTAAGACTAAGTCTCATCATCCTCGCTTCTAAGGTGCATTCTGTCTGTGCTGCTTCTTCCCAGACAGATTTGTTCATTCTTCTGGCAATCCATGGTATATTCAATATTCTTTGCCAACACCATAATTCAAATACATCAAGTCTTCTTTAGTCTTCCTTATTCATTGTCTAGCTTTTGCATGCATATGAGGCAATTGAAAATACCATGGCTTGGGTCAGGTACATATTAGTCCTCCTCATCTTCAGCTAGATTCTCTAGAGAAGCAAAACAAGTGAAGCATGTGTGTGTGTGTGTGTGTGTACACACATATACATATACATACATGGAAAGTCCAAAGTCCGTGGGTCAGGCATCAGGCTAGAGGCTTCTTCTGACTCAGGTAGCTGCAGGGGCTGACAAACACAAGATCGGCAGGCCAGACAGAAGCTGGCTCATGGAATGCAGAGGCTGAGGAATCTATGATCAGGAGGTAAGACATCATGCTGCTGCTCCAAGTCCCAAGAATCAGAGGTCAGATGATGACGAGCTGAACATAGTATCCAAAGCAGAGCAACAGCCAGTGAGCTTTGTCAGAAAGTCCATATATATTGGATTCAGACCACACCCTCCAAGGAAACTCCCTTTCAACTGATTGGATGCTCATGGCAGATCTCATCAAGGAAGTGATTACATCATTACATAACTGCCAAACTACATCATAACTGCCAAACTACATGGTAACTGCCAGACCACTGAGAATAATGGCCCAGCCAAGCTGACACACAGTCTTGCCCAATGCAATGCATCTTTTGATTTCTTGACTGTAGCTTCCGTGGGCATTGATTGTGCATCCAAGTAAAATGAAATCCTTGACAACATCAATACTTTCTTCATTTATTATGATGTTGCTTATTGGTACAGTTGTGAGAATTTTTGTTTTCTTTAATTGAGATGTAATCCGTACTGAAGATTGTAGTATTTGATCTTCATCAGAGCTTCAAGTCCTCTTCACTTTCAGCAAGCAAGGTTGTATCATCTGCCTACAACAGGTTGTTAATGAGACTTCCTCCAATCTTGTTGCCATGTTCTACTTTATACATTCCAGCTTCTCGGATTATTGGCTCAGCATACAGACTGAATAAGTATAGTAAAAGGATACAACACTGACACACATCTTTCCTAATTTTAAACCACATAGTAGCCCCTTGTTCTGTTTGAACAGCTGCCTCTTGGCCTAGGTACAGTTTCTGCATGAGTACGATTAAGTGTTCTGGAATTCCCATTCTTCTCAATGTTATCTATAATTTGTTATGATCCACACAGTTGAATGCATTTTCATAGTTAATAAAACACAGGTATATGTCTTTCTTGTATTCTCTGTTTTCAGCCAAGATCCATCTGACATCAGCAATGATATCTGTCCTTCTTTGTCCTCTTCTGAATCTGGCTTGAATTTCCAGGAGTTCCCTGTTGATCTACTGCTGCAACCATTTTTTAATTACCTTCAGCAAAATTTTACTTGCATGTGATATTAATGATACTGCTTGATTATTTCCACATTCTGTTTGATCACCTTTCTTTGGCATGGGCACGAATATGGATCTCTTCCAGTTGGTTGGCCAGGTAGCTATCTCCCAAATTTCTTGGCATAGACAAGTGAGTGCTTCTAGCATTACATCTGTTTGTTGAAACATCTTAGTTGGTATTCCATCAATTTCTGGAGCCTTGTTTTCTGCCAATGTCCTCAAGAGCAGGTTGGACTTCTTGCTTCAGTACCATTGGTTCTTGATCACACGCTACCTCCTGAAATGGAAGAATGTCGGCCAATTCTTTTTGGTGCGGTGACTCTGTGCATTCCTTCCATCTCCTTTTTTTTTTTTTTTTTTTAGTTTTTATTGTGCTCTAAGTGAAAGTTTACAAAGCAAGTCAGTCTCATACAAAAACTTATATACACCTTGCTATATATATATATTTTTTATATACTCCTAGTTGCTCTCCCTCTAATGGGACAGCACACTCCTTCCCTCCACCCTCTATTTTCATGTCCATTTGGTCAGCTCCTGACCTCCTCTGCCCACTCATATCTTCTCCAGACAGGAGCTGCCCACATACCCTCATGTGTCCAAGAAGCTCAATCGTCGCCAATATCACTGTCTATCCATAGTCCAGTCCAATTCCCAAACCCCTGGCTTTGGGAATGGTTCCTGTCTTGGGCTAACAGAAGGTCTAGGGGCCATGACCTCTGGGGTCCTTTTAGTCTCAGTCAGACCATTAAGTCTGGTCTTTTTATGAGAATTTGAGGTCTGCATCCCACTGCTCTCCTGCTACCTCAGGGTTCTCTGTTGTGTTCCCTGTCAGGGCAGTCATTGGTTGTAGCCAGGTACTTTCTAGTTCTGATCTCAGGCTGATGTAGTCTCTAGTTTATGTGGCCGTTTCTGTCTCTTAGGCTCATAATTACCATGTGTCTTTGGTGTTCTTCATTTTCCTTTGCTCCAGATGGATTGAGACCAATTGATGCATCTTAGATGGCCGCTTGCTAGTGTTTAAAACCGCAGACGCTGCTCTCCAAAGTGGGATGCAGAATGTTTTCTCAATAGATTTTATTATGCCAATTGACTTAGATGTCCCCTGAAACCATGGTCCCCAAACCCCCACCCTTGCTACACTGGTCTTCGAAGCATTCAGTTTATTCAGGTAACTTCTTTGCTTTTGGTTTAGTCCATTTGTGCTGACCTCGCCTGTGTTGTGTTTTGTCTTTCCCTTCACCTAAAATAGTTCTTAATCTGCTATCTAGTTAGTGAAAACCCCTCTCTCCCTCCCTTCTCTCATAGCCATCAAAGAATATTTTCTTCTCTGTTTAAACTATTTTTTGAGTACTTAAAATAGTGGTCTCGTACAATATTTGTCCTTTAGCAACTGACTAAGTTCACTCAGCATAATGCCTTCCAGATTCCTCCACATTATGAAATGTTTCTCAGATTCTTCATTGTTCTTTATCGATGCGTAGTATTCCGTTGTGTGAATATACCATAATTTATTTATCCATTCTTCCGTTGATGGGCACCTTGGTTGGTTCCATTATTTCTCTATTGTGAACAATGCTGCAATGAACATAGGTGTGCATATACCTATTGGTGTAAAGACTCTTATATCTCTACGATATATTCCAAGGAGTGGGATTGCTGGATCATATGGTAATTCTATTTCTAGCTTTTTAAGGAAGCACCAAATAGATTTCCAAAGTTGCTGTACCATTTTACATTCCCCCAAGCACTGTATAAGTGTTCCAGTCTCTCCACAACCTCTCCAACATTTATTATTTTGTCTTTTTTGGATTAATGCCAGCCTTGTTGGAGTGAAATGGAATCTCATTGTAGTTTTGATTGGCATTTCTTTAACAGCTAATGATCCTGAGCATTTCCTCATGTATCAGCTACCTGAATATCTTCTTTAGTGAAGTGTCTGTTCATATCTTTTGCCTGTTTTTTAATTGAGTTATTTGACTTTTTGTAGTTGAGGTTTTGGGAGTTTCATGTGGATTTTAGAGATCAGACACTGATCGGAAATGTCATAGCTAAAAACTTTTTCCCAGTCTGTAGATAATCTTTTTACTCTTTTGGCGAAGTCTTTGGATGAGCACAGGCGTTTGATTTTTAGGAGCTCCCAGTTATCTAGTTTCTCTTCTGCATTGTTAGTAATGTTTTGCATACTGTTTATGCCGTGTATTAGGGCTCCTAACATTGTCCCTATTTTTTCTTCCATGATCTTTATCGTTTTAGATTTTATATTCAGGTCTTTGATCCATTTTGAGCTAGTTTTTGTGCATGGTGTGAGGTATGGGTCTTATTTCATGTTTTGCAGATGGATATCCAGTTATGTCAACACCATTTGTTACACAGACTGTCTTTTCCCCATTTAGCTGACTTTGGGCCTTTGTCAAATATCAACTGCTCATATGTGGATGGATTTATGTCTGGATTATCAATTCTGTTCCATTGGTCTATGTATCTGTCGTTGTACCAGTACAAGATGGAATAATAGATTCTAAAATCAGGTAGAGTGAGGCCTCCCACTTTGTTCTTCTTTGTCAGTAATGCTTTACTTATCTGGGGCCTCTTTCTCTTCCATACGAAGTCGGTGATTTCTTTCTCCATCTCATTAAAAAATGCTGTTGGAATTTGAATCAGAATTGCATTGTATCTATAGATGGCTTTTGGTAGAATAGACATTTTTACAATGTTAAGTCTTCCTATCCATGAGTACGGTATGTTTTTTCACTTATTTAGGCCTCTTTTGGTTTCTTGCAGCAATGTCTTATGCTTTTCTTTGTATAGGTCTTTTAAGTCTCTGGTAAGATTTATTCCTAAGTACCTAATCTTCTTGGGTAAATGGTACTGATTTGGCGATTTCCTCTTCAATGTTCTTTTTGTTGGTGTAGAAGAATCCAACTGATTTTTGTGTGTTTATCTTGCATCCTGATTCTCTGCTGAACTCTTCTATTAGTTTCAGTAGTTTTCCTGATGATTCTTTAGGGTTTTATGTGTATAAGATCATGTCATCTGCAAATAGAGATACGTTTACTTCTTCCTTACCACTCTGGATGCCCTTGATTTCTTTATCTACCCTAATTGCTCTGGCTAGGACCTCCAGCACAATGTTGAATCAGTGGTGATAAAGGGCATATTTGTCTGGTTCCCAGTCTCAAGGGGAATGCTTTTAGACTCTGTCCATTTAAAATGATGTTGGCTGTTGGCTTTGTATAAATGCCCTTTATTACATTGAGGAATCTTCCTTCTATTCCTATTTTGCTGAGAGTTTTTATCATGAATCGGTGTTGAACTTTGTCAAATGCCTTTCCTGCATCAATTCATAAGATCATGTGATTCTTGTCTTTTGTTTTATTTATATGATGGGTTACATTAATTGTTTTTCTAATGTTGAAGCATCCCTGCATACCTGGTATGAATCCTGGTCATGGTGAATTATTTTCTTGATATGTTGTCAAATTCTATTGGCTAGAATTTTGCTGAGGATTTTTGCATCTAAGTTCATGAGTGATATAGGTCTATAGTTTTCTGTTTTTGTGGTGTCTTTACCTGGCTTTAGTATCAGGGATACGCTGGCTTCATAGAATGAGTTTGGGAGTATTCTGTCTTTTTCTATGCTCTAAAATACCTTTAGTAGTAGTGGTGTTAGCTCTTCTCTTAAAGTTTGGTAGAACTCTGCAGTGAAGCCATTCGGGCCAGAGCTTTTTTTTGTTGGGAGGTTTAAAATTACCTTTTCAATCTCTTCTTTTGTTATGGGTTTATTTAGTTGTTCTACCTCTGTTCATATTACATTAGGTAGGTAGTGTGTTTCTAGAAATGCATCCATTTCTTCTAGGTTTTCAAATTTGTTAGAGTATAATTTTTCATAGTAATCTGATATGATTCTTTTAATTTCAGTTAGGTCTATTGTAATATCGCCCATCTCATTTCTTATTCAGGTTATTTGCCTCCTCTCCTGTTTTTCTTTTGTCAGTTTGGCCAATGGTTTATTAATTTTTTCAGAGGACCAGCTTTTGGTCTTGTTAACTCTTTCAATTGTTTTTCTGTTCTCTATTTCATTTAATTCTGCTCTAATTTTTATTATTTGTTTTATTCTGGTGCCTGACAGTTTCTTTTGTTGCTCTCTTTCTATTTGTTCCAGTTGCAGGGATAATTCTCTGATTTTAGCCCTTTCTTCTTTTGTATGTGTATATTTATTGATCTAAAGTGACCTCTCAGCACTGCTATCCCTGTGTCCCAAAAGTTCTGATAGGAAGTGTTTTCATTCTCATTGGATTCTATGAATTTCTTTATTCCATCCTTGAAGTCTTCTATAACCCAGTTGTTTTTGAGCAGGGTATTGTTCAGTTTTCAAGTGTTTGATTTCTTTTCCCAGCTTTTTCTGTTATTGATTTCTACTTTTATGGTCTTATGCTCACAGAAGATGCTTTGTAATATTTCGATGTTTTGGATCCTCCTAAAGCTTGCTTTATGACCTAATATGTGGTCTATTCTAGAGAATGTTCCATGTGCATTGGAAAAGAAAGTATAATGGCTGCTGTTGGGTGGAGTGTCCTTTATAGGTGTATGAGGTCAGGTTGGTTGATTGTGGTGTTTAGATCTTCCGTGTCTTTATTGAGCTTCTTTCTGGATGTTCTGTCCTTCACCGAAACGGGTGTGTTGAAGTCTCCTGCTATTATGGTGGTGCTATTTCACTTTTCAATGCTGTTAGAGTTTGTTTTATGTATCTTGCAGCCCTGTCACTGGGTGCATAAATATTTAATATGGTTATATCCTCCTAGTATATTTTCCTCTAATCGTTATACAGTGTCCTTCCTTATCCTTTGTGGTGGATTTAACTTTAAAGTCTATTTTGTCAGATATTAATATTACCACTTCTGTTCTTTTTTGACTGTTGTTTGCTTGATATATTTTTTTCCATCCTTTGAGTTTTTGTTTGTTTGTGTCTCTAAGTTTAAGGTGTTTCTCTTGTAGGCAGCATATAGACAAATGGTGTTTTTTGAATCCATTCTGCCACTCTCTGTCTCTTTATCGGTACATTTAGTCCATTTACGTTCAGTGTAATTATGGATAGGTATGAGTTTTATGAGTTAAGTGCTGCCATTTTGATGTCTTTTTTTGTGTGCTGTTGATAGTTTCTTTTCCCACTTAATTTTTTGTGCTGAGTAGTTTATCTTTATATATTGTCTTTTCCTATTATTCATTGTTGCTGATTTTGTTTCTGCTGAGTCTCTACTTTTTTTTTGTATTTTATTTTGATGAGTAGGATTGTTAGTCTCCTTTGTGGTTACCTTAATATTTGCCCCTATTTTTCGAAGTTTAAGCCTAATGTTTCTTTGTATCACCTTGTCTTGCTCTCCATATGAATGATCTACGACTACGTTTCTTAAAACCTCTTTATTGTTGTAAGGTTCTCTTCTTTTACGTAATGACATCGCTGTTTGCTTGTTTTGAGCATTTTTTAATCTTGATTTATTTTTGTAATTTCCTTACTTTTGTTAACATCTGATTTCTTTGTCCAGCATTCTAGTCTTGGGTTGATATATTATTGATTTTCTAACCAGAGAACTCCTTTTAGTATTTCTTGTAGTTTTGGTTTGGTTTTTACGAAATCCCTAAACTTCTGTTTATCTGGAAATGTCCTAATTTCACCTTCATATTTGAGAGGCAGTTTTGCTGGATATATGATTTTTGGCTGGAAATTTTTTCCCTTCAATGCTTATATAAGTCATCTCCCTGCCTTCTTGCCTACAAGGTTTCTGCTGAGCTGTCCGAGCTTATTCTTGTTGACTCTCCTTTGTAGGCAACTTTTCGTTTATCCCTACCTAGCTGTTCTTAAAATTCTCTATCTTTGATTTTGGTAAGTCTGATTATAACATGTGTTGGTGACTTTCTTTTAAGATCTACCTTATGTGGAGTTGGATGAGCATCTTGGACAGATATCTTCTCATCTTTCACAATATTAGGGGAGTTTTCTGCCAACAAATCTTCAACAATTCTCTCTGTATTTTCTGTTATCCCTCCCTGTTCTGGTACTCCAATCACTCATAGGTTATTTCTCTTGATATATCGAGTCCCCCATGATTCTTAGGATTTCTTCATTTTTTTTTTTTTAATTCTTTCATCTGATTTTTCTTCAAATATATTGGTGCCAAGGGCTTTATATTCAATCTCACCAACTCTGCCTTCCACTTGCTCAATTCTGCTCCTTTAGCTTTTTATTGAGTTGTCCACTTCTGTAATTTTATTGTTAATCTTCTGAATTTGTGATTGCTGTTTCTCTATGGATTCTTGCAGCTTATTTAATTTTTCATTATGTTCTTGAATAACCTTTTTAATTTCTTCAACTGCTTTATCTCTGTGTTCCTTGGCTTGTTCTGCATATTGCCTGATTTCCTTCCTGATCTCGTTCGTGATGCCTTGAAGAGTTCTGTATATTAATCTTTTGTATTCTGCATCTGGTAATTCCAGGAAGGCACCTTCATCCAAAGATCCCTTGATTCTTTGTTTTGAGAGCTTGTTGAAGCGATCATGGTCTGCTTCTCTATGTGATTTAATATTGATTGTTGTCTCCATGCCATCTATAAGTTATTGTATTGTTTATTTTATATTTCTTTACTATATCCTAGCTTCCTGCTTTATTTTGTTTTGATATATCTTAAGTGAGCTAGCTAGTTTATTTTTGCCTTTGAAACCCTAACATCCTGTCACCAGATGGCTAGAGCTGTTATCAGGTATATAAGCCTAGGAGTCCATTCACTTTTCTTGTATGGATTCAGCTCAGGTATCCAGGTAGCTGCTCATCAAGTGTGTGGTACAGGCTCTGTCCTACAGTCTTAGAGGGGCAGGGTGGTTGGTGTAGGTACCGGTATCTGGTTGCAGCAGGGGGTTACGTACTGAACAAGGCAGGGAGCTGAAACTGTCCCCCAAGTGTCTGTGAGGAAAGCACATCCCTATTCCCTAGAGTGCACAGGTGGGTGGGTTTTGCAGACAAACCTTGGGCATCAAATGCTTTTGGTTGTAAGGACTGGGAGGTGCCAGTCATCCTTGAACCTCAGGGGCCTAAGGACTGGTGGCTCTCTGAGTGGAGCTACCCGTCCTTAGGCCCCTGATGTGGGTAGGTAAAGACCCTCTTTAATAGGCAAAGCAATGTCAAACATCAAACACCCACCTCTCGGCCAAGATGGTGGACTAGGTGGACGCTACCGCGGATCCCTCTTGCAACAAAGACTCGGAAAAACAAGTGAATCGATCACATACATAACAATCTACGAATTCTGAACAACAAGCACAGACTTAGAGATGGAAAATGAACAAATACAGGCAGACAGCAACCGTTTTCAGAACTAGGAGCCAGTGTACCAGGCAGGTGACCTTCAGAGCCTGATATGGGGCAGAGCCCAGGGGGGCAGACGGCACAGACAAGGGGCCCAGCTCTACCCCCCCGAACCCATCCCGGGAGAGAGTCTAGCTGGTTGGCTCAGGTGGCGTAGCGGTGCAGCCGGAGGGAGAGGCACCCGGGAGGCAGTGACTGATCTTGGAGCGGGGAGAGCAGCGTCCCAGGTGGGGAGTCGTCCTGCCGGGAGTTTGGCGAGAAGCGGGCGGGGCGCGAGTGGGGACGGGTCAGCTATATTTCCCTAAAGTGACCCTGGGGCGGGGCCCACACGTTCGTACGGGGGGACACCCATCCAGTTCGCGTGTGTGGCGCAACGCACCGGAGAGAGAAGTGCCCGGACGGAAGTGACGGGTCTTGGAGTGGGGAAAGCAGCGTCCCAGCCAGGGAGCCGTCCCGCTGGGATTTTGGCGAAAGTGGGCGGGGCGTGAGCTTGGGGTCCAATTATATTCCCCTGAATTGACCCAGGGGGCGGGCCCACCTGGTCGTGCAGGTGAAGCCCACCCAGATCGCGTGAGCGGTGGCGCGCACCAGAGGGAGAAGTCCCCGGGAGGAAGTGACTGGTCTCGGAGTGGGGAGAGTAGCGTCCCAACCGGGGAGCCTTCCCGCCCGGATTTTGGCGGACGGGGGTGGAGCGTGAACGCGGTGATCAGCTCTATATTCTGTGGTGCTACATTCCTAGCTCTCTGATCCCTCCCCCACCCTCCTCAGGCGGCTCCATTAACATCCAAATACCTGGAGCCAGAGGGAGAATTCAGATAGGGATTTGACTGCATTTTTTTAGTTGATTACCTGGAAAATCTAGTTTCCCAGTAATGGCTTGGAGACAGCAGTCCATATCAAACCACATAAAGAAACAGACCATGACAGCTTCTCCAACCCCCCAAACAAAAGAATCAAAATCTTTCCCAAATGAAGATCCAATCCTGGAATAATCAGATACAGAATATAAAAAATTAATTTACAGAATGCTTAAAGATATCACAAATAAAATTAGGATAAATGCAGAAAAAGCCAAGGAGCACACTGATAAAACTGTTGAAGAACTCAAAAAGATTATTCAAGAACATAGTGGAAAAATTAATAAGTTCCAAGAATCCATAGAGAGACAACATGTAGAAATCCAAAAGATTAACAATAAAATTACAGAATTTGACAATGCAATAGAAAGTCAGAGGAGCAGACTTGAGCAATTAGAATGTAGACTGGGACTTCTGGAGGACCAGGGAATCAACACCAACATAGCTGAAAAAAAATCAGATAAAAGAATTAAAAAAAATGAAGAAACCCTAAAAATCATGTGGGACTCTATCAAGAAGGATAACTTGCGAGTGATTGGAGTCCCAGAACAGGGAGGGGGGACAGAAAACACAGAGAAAATAGTTGAAGAACTCCTGACACAAAACTTCCCTGACATCATGAAAGATGAAAGGATATCTATCCAAGATGCTCATCGAACCCCATTTAACATTGATCCAAAAAGAAAAACACCAAGACATATTATCATCAAACTCACCAAAACCAAAGACAAACAGAAAATTTTAAAAGCAGCCAGGAAGAAAAAAAAGGTTTCCTTCAAGGGAGAATCAATAAGAATAAGTTCAGACTACTCAGCAGAAACCATGCAGGCAAGAAGGGAATGGGACGACGTATACAGAGCACTGAAGGAGAAAAACTGCCGACCAAGGATCATATATCCAGCAAAACTCTCTCTGAAATATGAAGGAGAAATTAAGATATTTACAGATAAACACAAGTTTAGAGAATTTGCAAAAATTAAACCAAGACTGCAAGAAATGCTAAAGGAGATTGGCCTGATGACCAATAATATCAGGTACCAGCACAATACAAGGTCACAAAACAGAATGCCCTGATATCAACGCAACTCAAATAGGGAAAGCACAAAAACACACAAATTAAGACTAATTCTAAAAAATAAATAAATAAACAAAATAATACACATAACAGGAAATCATGGAAATCAATAGATAAACGATCACAATAATCAAAAAGAGGGACTAAATATAGGTGGCATTGAACTGCCAGATGGAGAGTGATACAAGGCGATATAGAAGGATACAAGTTAGGTTTTTACTTAGAAAAATAGGGGTAAATAATAAGGTAACCACAAAAAGGAATATCAATTCCATAACTCAAGAAAAAAGCCAAGAAAAACGTAACGACTCAACAAATACAAAGTTAAACATTATGAAAATGAGGATCTCACAAGCTACTAAGAAAAACGTCTCAGCACAAAAAAGCACGTGGAAAAATGAAATGGCCAACAACACACATGAAAAGGCATCAAAATGACAGCACTAAAAACTTATTTATCTATAATTACCCTGAATGTAAATGGACTAAATGCACCAATAAAGAGACAGAGAGTCACAGACTGGATAAAGAAACATGATCCATCTATATGCTGCCTACAAGAGACACACCTTAGACTTAGAGACACAAACAAACTAAAACTCAAAGGATGGAAAAAAATACATCAAGCCAAACAATAAGCAAAAAAGAAGAGGAGTAGCAATATTAATTTCTGACAAAATAGACTTTAGACTTAAATCCACCACAAAGGATAAAGAAGGAAACTATATAATGATAAAAGGGACAATTGATCAGGAAGACATAACCATATTAAATATTTATGCACCCAATGACAGGGCTGCAACATACATAAATCAAATTTTAACAGAATTGAAAAGTGAGATAGACACCTCCACATTTACAGTAGGAGACTTCAACACACCACTTTCGGAGAAGCACAGGACATCCAGTAAGAAGCTCAATAGAGACACGGAAGACCTACTTACAACAATCAACCAACTTGACCTCATTGACTTATACAGAACTCTCCACCCAACTGTTGCAAAATATACTTTTTTTTCTAGTGCACATGCAACATTCTCTAGAATAGACCACATATTAGGTCATAAAACAAATCTTTGCAGAATCCAAAACATCGAAATATTACAAAGCATCTTCTCAGACCACAAGGCAATGAAGCTAGAAATCAATAACAGAAAAACTAGGGAAAAGAAATCAAATACTTGGAAAATGAACAATACCCTCCTGAAAAAAGACTGGGTTATAGAAGACATCAAGGAGGGAATTAGGAAATTCTTAGAAAGCAACGAGAATGAAAATACTTCCTATCAAAACCTCTGGGACACAGCAAAAGCAGTGCTCAGAGGCCAATTTATATCGAAAAATGCACACATACAAAAAGAAGAAAGAGCCAAAATCAGAGAACTGTCCCTACAACTTGAACAAATAGAAAGTGAGCAACAAAAGAACCCATCAGGCACCAGAAGAAAACAAATAATAAAAATTAGAGCTGAACTAAATGAATTAGAGAACAGAAAAACAATTGAAAGAATTAACAAAGCCAAAAGCTGGTTCTTTGAAAAAATTAACAAAATTGATAAACCATTGGCTAGACTGACTAAAGAAAAACGGGAAAGGAAACAAATAACCCGAGTAAGAAACGAGAAGGACCACATCACAACAGAGCCAAATGAAATTAAAAGAATCATTTCAGATTACTACGAAAAATTGTACTCTAACAAATTTGAAAACCTAGAAGAAATGGATAAATTCTTGGAACAATACTACCTACCTAAACTAACACATTCAGAAGTAGAACAACTAAATAGACCCACAACAAAAAAAGAGATTGAAACGGTAATCAAAAAACTTCCAACAAAAAAAAGTCCTGGCCCAGATGGCTTCACTGCAGAGTTCTACCAAAACTTCAGAGAAGACTTAACACCATTACTATTGAAGGTATTTCAAAGCATAGAAAAAGACGGAATACTACCCAACTCATTCTATGAAGCTACCATCTTCCTGATACCAAAACCAGGTAAAGACATTACAAAAAAAGAAAATTTTGACCTATATCCCTCATGAACATAGATGCAAAAATCCTCAACAAAATTCTAGCCAATAGAATCCAACAACACATCAAAAAAATAATTCACCCTGATCAAGTGGGATTTATACCAGGTATGCAAGGCTGGTTTAATATCAGAAAAACCATTAATGTAATCCATCACATAAATAAAACAAAAGATAAAAACCACATGATCTTATCAATTGATGCAGAAAAGGCATCTGACAAAGTTCAACACCCATTTATGATAAAAACTCTTACCAAAATAGGAATTGAAGGAAAATTCCTCAACATAATAAAGGGCATCTATGCAAAGCCAACAGCCAATATCACTCTAAATGGAGAGAACCTGAAAGCATTTCCCTTGAGAACGGGAACCAGACAAGGACGTCCTTTATCACCGCTCTTATTCAACATCATACTTGAAGTCCTAGCCAGGGCAATTAGGCTAGACAAGGAAATAAAGGGTATCCAGATTGGTAAGGAGGAAGTAAAGCTATCACTATTTGCAGATGACATGATTGTATACATGGAAAACCCTAAGGAATCCTCCAGAAAACTACTGAAACTAATAGAAGAGTTTGGCAGAGTCTCAGGTTATAAAATAAACATACAAAAATCACTTAGATTCCTCTACAGCAACAAAAAGAACACCGAAGAGGAAATAACCAAATCAATACCATTCACAGTAGCCCCCAAGAAGATAAAATACTTAGGAATAAATCTTACCAAGGATGTAAAAGACCTATACAGAGAAAACTATAAAACTCTGCTACAAGAAATTCAAAAGGACATACTTAAGTGGAAAAACATACCCTGCTCATGGATAGGAAGACTTAACATAGTAAAAATGTCTATTCTACCAAAAGCCATCTATACATATAATGCACTTCCAATCCAAATACCAATGTCATATTTTAAGGGGATAGAGAAACAAATCACTAATTTCACATGGAAGGGAAAGAACCCCCGGATAAGCAAAGCATTACTGAAAAAGAAGAAGAAAGTGGGAGGCCTCACTCTACCTGATTTCAGAACCTATTACACAGCCACAGTAGTCAAAACAGCCTGGTACTGGTACAACAACAGGCACATAGACCAATGGAACAGAATTGAGAACCCAGATATAAATCCATCCACGTATGAGCAGCTGATATTTGACAAAGGACCAGTGTCAGTCAATTGGGGAAATGATAGCCTTTTTAACAAATGGTGCTGGCATAACTGGATATCCATTTGCAAAAGAATGAAACAGGACCCATACCTCACACCATGCACAAAAACTAACTCCAAGTGGATCAAAGACCTAAACATAAAGACTAAAACGATAAAGATCATGGAAGAAAAATTAGGATTAACCCTAGGAGCCCTAATACAGGGCATAAACAGAATACAAAACATTACCAAAAATGATGAAGAGAAACCAGATAACTGGGAGCTCCTAAAAATCAAACACCTATGCTCATTTGAAGACTTCACCAAAAGAGTAAAAAGACCACCTACAGACTGAGAAAGAATTTTCAGCTATGACATCTCAGACTAGCGCCTGATCTCTAAAATCTACATGATTCTGTCAAAACTCAACCACAAAAAGACAAACAATCCAATCAAAAAGTAGGCAAAGGATATGAACACACATTTCACTAAAGAAGATATTCAGGCAGCCAACAGATACATGAGAAAATGCTCTCGATCATTAGCTATTAGAGAAATGCAAATTAAATCTACGATGAGATTCCATCTCACACCAACTAGACTGGCATTAATTCAAAAAACACAAAATAATAAATGTTGGAGAGGCTGTGGAGAGATTGGAACTCTCATACACTGCTGGTGGGATTGTAAAATGGTACAACCACTTTGGAAATCCATCTGGCGTTATCTTAAACAGTTAGAAATAGAACTACCATACAACCCAGAAATCCCACTCATCAGAATATACCCTAGAGATACAAGAGCCTTCACACAAACAGATATAAGCACACCCATGTTTATGGCAGCTCTGTTTACAATAGCAAAAAGCTGGAAGCAACCAAGATGTCCGTCAACGGATGAATGGGTAAATAAATTGTGGTATATTCACACAATGGAATACTATGCATCGACAAAGAACAGTGACGAATCTCTGAAACATTTCATAACATGGAGAAATCTGGAAGGCATTATGCTGAGCGAAATGAGTCAGTTGCAAGAGGACAAATATTGTATAAGACCACTATTATAAGATCTTGAGAAATAGTAAACCTGAGAAGAACACATACTTTTGTGGTTACAAAGGGGGGAGGGAGGGAGGGAGGGAGGGAGGGAGGGAGAGGGCTTTTTATTGATCAATCTGTAGATAAGAACTGCTTTGGGTGAAGGGAAAGACAACACTCAATACAAGGAAGGTCAGCCTAATTGGACTGGACTAAAAGCAAAGAGGTTTCCGGGATAAAATGAAAGCTTCAAAGGTCAGCGGAGCAGGACCTGGGGTCTGGGGAACTTGGTTTGAGGGGACTTCTAAGTCAATGGGCAAAATAATTCTATTATGAAAACATTCTGCATCCCACTTTGAATTGCGGCGCCTGGGGTCCTAAATGCCAACAAGCGGCCATCTAAGATACATCAGTTGGTCTCAACCCACCTGGAGCAAAGGCAAAGGAAGAACACCAAGGTCACACGACAACTAAGAACCCAAGACACAGAAACGGCCACATGAACCAGAGACCTACATTATCCTGAGACCAGAAGAACTAGTTGGTGCCCGGCCACAATCGATGTCTGCCCTGTCAGGGAGCACAACAGACAACTCTTGAAGGAGCAGGAGACCAATGGGATACAGACCCCAAATTCTCACGAAAAGACCATACCTAATGGTATGACTGCGACTAGAGGAATCCCAGAAACAATGCTCCCCAGAACTTCTGATGGCACAGGACAGGAACCCCCCGAAGACAAATCATCAGGCATGAAAAGGACTGGTTAGTGGGGGGGAGAGAGATGCTGATGAAGAGTGAGCTAATTAAATCAGGTGGACACTGGAGAGTGTGTTGGCAACTCTTGACTGGAGGGGGTATGGGAAGATAGAGAGAGAGGGAAGATGGCAAAATTGGCACGAAACAAGAGACTGAAAGGGCTGACTCAACAGGGGGAGAGCAAGTGGGAGAAGGGAGTAAGATGTATGTAAACCTACATGTGACAGACTGATTGGAATGGTAAATGTTCACTTGAAGCTTAATAAAAATTAATTAAAAAAAAAAAAAACACCCACCTCTCCACCACATAGGTGAAACAGTTGTAGTCTGCCAACAAGGTCCTATTCTCTGAAATAGACCCACACAGGTCTATGCAAGGGGGGAAAGGTGTTCAAAGTCCACGGACTGTTATGCCTGGACAGGAGCCACTTCTGTTCTGAGCTCCCAAGGTTAGAGGAGCTGGAAGATTATCTTTTCCCCATTTGTAAATTTATTCCTTCTCAAAGGCTGGGAAAATGGCTCAGAACATGCAACAGGACATTTCTCAGGCCCAGGGAAATCGACAGCTGGCTTGGGGGCTGAGGGTGCGATAAAATATATGCAAGTACTTAGCTTTTGCTAAGAGCGCCGTTCTTCTCTGGTTCTGGATGTGTGAGTAGGTTGTGCAGCTGTTTCTCCTTCAGGAAACTGCAGCCGAATGCTACCACCAGCGCACTGCACCACAGCCTGAGGGTCCTTGGAGATCGAGGTCTGGCAACTCCTCTCCGCTTCTGAACTGTCTTCCCCTCCCCTTGCTGCTCAGTCCATTTTCTAACTTTGCCTTTGATGTTCAGGGCTTCTAGCTTGTCATAAATGTAATTGTTTCACTTGTTTTTTCAGGTCTTTGTTGTAAGAGGTTTCACCAGAAGTGTCTGACTACTGTGCCATCTTGGCCCCACCTCTCCCTTCCTCGCCTTTTGATGCTTCCTGCATCATTCAATATTTTTCCATAGAATCCTTCAGTATTGCTACTTGAGGCTTGAATTTTTTCTTCAGTTCTTTCAGCTTGAGGAATGCCAAGCATTTGGTTTTCTAAGTTCAGGTCTTTGCACATTTTATTATAATACTTTACTTTGTCTTCTTGAGCCACCCTTTGAAATCGTCTGTTCATCTCTTTTACTTCATCATTTCTTTCATTCTCTCTAGCTACTCTACTTTCAAGAGCAAGTTTCAGGGTCTCTTCTGACATCCATTTTGATCTTTTCTTTCTTTCCTGCCTTTTGAATAACCTTTTGCTATCCTCATGTATGATGTCCTCGATATCATTCCACAACTCGTCTGGTCTTTGATCATTAGTGTTCACTGTGGTCAAACCTAATCTTCAGATGGTCTCCAAATTCAGGTGGGATATACTCAAGGTTGTACTTTGTTTCTTGTGGGCTTGTTCTAATGTTCTTCAGCTTCAAGTAGAACTTGCATACAAGCAATTGACGGTCTGTTCCACAGTTGTCCCCTGGCATAGTTCTGCCCGATGATATTGAGCTTTTCCATTCTCTTTCCACACATGAAGTCAGTTTGATTCCTGTGTATTTCAGCTGGCAAGGTCTATATATATAGTTGCCGTCTATGTTGTTGAAAAAGGTATTTACAATGAATAAGTCATTGATCTTGTAAAATTCTATCATGTGATCTCTGGCGTCATTTCTATCACCAAGGCCATATTTTCCAACTACTGGTCCTTCTTTTTGTTTCCAACTTTCGCATTCCAATCACCAGTAATTATCAATGCATCTTGATTGCATGTTTGATCAATTTCAGGCTGTAAAAATCTTCAATTTCCTCATCTTTGGCATTAGTGGGGAGATTAGACATATATGGATAAACATATAAATATGATAATCTTGCCATTAGTACAACTCCACATACCTCTGAAAGAAGCACATGTCCTCTATTTTACATAATAACTGTATCATAAACTGGAAACAACTAAAAATCTACTACTAGCCAAAATATACATGTGCAATCATTAGAGCAGAGACAAACATGGCTATCCACAAAAGGGGATATCACTACTTTATGAGAGTGTTGCTTTTTCTTTACATGAGTCCCTAAGAAATCTTGGAATGTTTCCCAGATATACAACCTATCGTGGTTGGTGCCAATTCCTAAACATACTAATGTGACTGACCACAATCATCAAGAGAAGGTTTAATAAAAAGAAAATTAAGTAATTCTATGTATTTTCAGTGCTCCATGGAAAGTATTTTAGAATATGGTGAGATCTCCAAATGAATCATATCTCTCCCTTCAAGAAAAAAAGAGGACTTAGATTAGTATGGAGGCAAAAGGATTTGAAAGGGCAAAAATGTTTGCAAGAATCATCGCAAAGATACAATTACAGGCCTTGATGATGCACCAAGTTACATGTAGTGAATGAAAAAGAAGGATATATTAAAAATTACTCTAAATTGTTTCCATGTTTAAAATCCTCTACTCCCAGAATATATTCTTTTTCCCTTCCTCACTTGGAAACAATTAAATTTAATTTAAACTTTTGTCTGAAAATACACAAGTACATTTCCACTGATTTTTTAAGAAATCTTTACGTTTTATTTCATTCATGTTGAGTTTGGATAATGGTGTTAATACCAGTTGGAGATGTCCTGCAGGCAGGACTGGAACTCAAGACAGAGTGTGTGGTCAACCGCCTTGTAGAGTTATGAGGAAACAGATGCAATAAGATATTCAATAATACACAGTGCCAAAGTTCAATCAACACTTTTTGGGGCTATTTTAAGGATCCTCATCCAATTAATTTTATGCCAATTACTAACATTATTCAGATTTAAAATAAAACAAAAAAAGTTTTTAAGGAAAGTCATAGTATCCCTATCTATTTGACTTACACAAACACCTTTGTCGACACTCATGTTCTCAAAAGCCAGGAAGGACCCAATTTGGGAGAGTGTTGATAGTGACAAATTCAGTTATCTCAAAGACATATACAGGCTGCCCAGGTCTTGCAATCTATTACCACATAGCATAATGCTGTCTACATTGACTGGGCCAGAAGTACTTCATTTCACTAGATCACAATTTTATAAGACAGCCTTGTCATTTTAATTTGTCACTGTTTGTCTCCTATATCTCATTGAAGTCTCATCTCTTCAGCCAAGTGCCATAGGCTACTTCTCCCACGGAAAAAAAAAAAAAAAAAAAATCCTATCACACTGAATAGAAAAAGGAAAGTCAGTAAGAGAAAGTTTGTGTCTAAAGACACCACTATAGATTCCATTCCCACAGGCATAGCAGGTGGTATAAATAGAATCTAAACCGAGACAGTAAAATGAATTGTTGCTTCTATTTCCTGTCTCCAGTGTCTCTTGGAATGTTATATCTGCTTCTTCTACAGAACTATTGATTTGGTATCCCTTATCATCCACAGAGCAAGGAGGAATGGGGAAAAGGAAATAGAATATAGGAGGGCTAATGCCTGATACATGGTCTGAACCTGAAAAAAATAACAGCAATTTTGAATTAATAAGGGCTGAAATTCTGCCACCTTCAAAAAAAACCCTTCTGCCATTTTTATCAAGGTTCCACCCTGTAGCAAGAAGTGGTATAGAAATATGGGGCACTTGTATTATTGGCTTCTTACACGTTTTTCTGAACTTAATCTAAGCATTTTTAATTTTGAATAAACACAAATACAAAAGCTTTAGTCTATTCCATTGGTATATTTCTCCATTTCCCTTCATTTTAAGATGTAATTAAAGGAAAAAAACATCTTAGTAATAATATCCTCCTCTTTTCCTTTTCATGATTTGGAACAGCAATCATGGCTACTAGTGAGATTCCCCTGACTCTTCAAAAGCATCATTTGGTTTCATAGCTGGAGAACTAGAGATAGAACCATCTATGTATTTAACATATGTTCCTATCATCACAATTCTTCTCTTCTGTTAGGCTATATTTGAAGATATTTTACTTTCTTAACACAAGGATTTAATTAATGGCAGCATTTGCCATTTTCTGCAGTGAAGATGATCAAAGAATGAGTACTTCTCTGTCTCACTAGATTTTCTTTTCCTCCTTTTCCTTTATGTGATTCACTGATTGACCAAAGAGACTTCATATATCCTGCAAAGAAAGATCTCCAACACAACTGGAGACATCTGCGAATTTGTCAGGGCTATTAAATCTGGTTGGACCCTCTTCTACAAGATTTAAAAAAAAAAAAAAAAATCAAAACTACCAAACTTTTTAAAAAAAGAACCTAAATTTTAAACCTTCTTTATAAATAATTTTGTGATATCTCTTACTTTTATTCATCTCTCTTTAAAATACAGACCAAAAACTAAAATACTAATGGCAAATAAGTATAATTTTAGGAACTTAAGCATGATATTGGAATTATGTGTTTTTATCATGTGTCTTTCATATCTGTACTACTTGTACAGATATCCATATGCTTCTGGATAGCAAAAGTCACATATTTTGACTAGGTCTACATGCCATTAGGTACAGGTACAATGCATAAAAAGGGCTTTTATATGATGATCTGATAGTAAAATTAAACATGTGTACATTAAATCAGAGAGGAAAGGAATAAACTAGAGCTGAATAGTAAAGACCCTACCAAACCCTCTACTATCAAGTCAATTCTGACTCACAGCAACACTGTAGGACAGAGTAGAATGACCTCATAGGGTTTCCAAGGCTATAAATGTTTACCGAAGCAGACTGCCACATCTTCCTCCCATGGAGAGGATGGTGTGTTCGAACTGCTGTCCTTTCAGTTAGCAGCTGAATGCTTAACCAATGTGCCTCCAGGGCTCCTTTAAAGACCAAACCAAAAAAAACCCAGTGCTGTCAAGTCAATTCCGACTCATAGCGACCCTATAGGACAGAGCAGAACTGCCCCATAGAGTTTCCAAGGAGCACCTGGCGGATTCGAACTGCTGACCTTTTGGTTAGCAGCCGTATCATTTAACCACTACGCCACCAGGGTTTATAACAGTACTTTCCATGCTAAATTTTTTTTTTTATTAACTTTTATTGAGCTTCAAGTGAACGTTTACCAATCAAGTCAGACTGTCACATGTAAGTTTATATACACCTTACTCCGTACTCCCACTTGCTCTCCCCCTAATGAGTCAGCCCTTCCAGTCTCTCCTTTCATGACAATTTTGCTGGCTTCCAACTCTCTCTATCCTCCCATCCCCCCTCCAGACAGGAGATGCCAACACACTCTCAAGTGTCCACCTGATATCATTAGCTCACTCTTCATCAGCATCTCTCTCCTACCCACTCTCCAGTCCCTTTCATGTCTGATGAGTTGTCTTCGGGAATGGTTCCTGTCCTGGGCCAACAGAAGGTTTGGGGACCATGACTGCCGGGATTCCTCTAGTCTCAGTCAGACCATTAAGTATGATCTTTTTGTGAGAATTTGGGGTCTGCATCCCACTGGTCTCCTGCTCCCTCAGGGGTTCTCTGTTGTGCTCCCTGTCAGGGCAGTCATCGATTGTGGCCGGGCAGCAACTAGTTCTTCTGGTCTCAGGATGATGTAGGTCTCTGGTTCATGTGGTCATTTCTGTCTCTTGGGCTCTTAGTTATCGTGTGACCTTGGTGTTCTTCATTCTCCTTTGCTGCAGGTGGGTTGAGACCAATTGATGCATCTTAGATGGCCGCTTGTTAGCATTTAAGACCCCAGATGCCACATTTCAAAGTGGGATGCAGAATGTTTTCATAATAGAATTATTTTGCCCGTTGACTTAGAAGTCCCCTTAAACCATGGTCCCCAAACCCCTGCCTTTGCTCCGCTGACCTTTGAAGCATTCAGTTTATCCCAGAAACTTCTTTGCTTTTGGTCCAGTCCAGTTGAGCTGACCTTCCATGTATTGAGTATTGTCCTTCCCTTCACCTAAAGTAGTTCTTATCTACTAACTAATCAGTAAAAAACCCTCTCCCACCCTCCCTCCCTCCCCCCCTCGTAACCACAAAAGTATGTGTTCTTCTCAGTTTATACTATTTCTCAAGATCTTATATTAGTGGTCTTATACAATATTTGTCCTTTTGCCTCTGACTAATTTCACTCAGCATAATGCCTTCCAGGTTCCTCTATGTTATGAAATGCTTCACAGATTCGTCACTGTTCTTTATCGATGTCCACACTAAATTTTAAGATTGTAAATTGCAGGAGGGTTGAACAATGTTGTAAAAACTAGCAGATGTAAAGGAAGAGCGAGAATAAAGCTAGATAAGCACTGAAATCAAAGACGCAGGCCATATCTTACATGTCTTTAAAGGCACTTAAATTTAATTCTAGTCACAGGTAAGATATGGACTGGATCTTTGATTTCAGTGCTTATCTAGTTTTATTCTCGCTCTTCCTTTACATCTGCTAGTTTTTACAGCATTGTTGAACCCTCCTGCAATTTACAATTTTAAAATTTAGCGTGGAAAGTACTGTTATAGCATGTTACACTACACAAACATAAAATACAAAATGAGTAAACTGATCACTTAATATACATGTATACAGGTGGACATTAAACAAATGTTTCCTGGTAAAGACAGCTATATATCTACGTGTTCACCTGTTCAAAGAATTACAAAAGCATCAAAAAAAAAAAAAAAAAAAAAACTGGTGTCTGGACAAAGTTTCTAAAAATAATGAAAGCGATAGGTTAGGCAAGAATGTAGTTTGGAAAAAGAAGACCATAAAATTTAAGTTTTCTAGTAATATTTAATGTATTTATAACTCATTTATCAAATGAATCTGCTCACTTGAAAACAATGGCATAAATAATGTGTATCATATTGTATAGGAAGCAAAACAAAATGAAAGAGTAGTCATCAAAAATTCTGGATCAAGACCATGGTCTCGGAGACATCTAGGTCAAGTGGCATAACATAGTTCATAGAGGAAATGTTCTACATCCTACTTTGATGAGTAGCATCTGGGGTTCTTAAAAGCTTGCAAGCAGCCATTAAGATACATCTAACGGATATTAAGGAGGGGGTGGAGCCAAGATGGCGGACTAGGCAGACGCTACCTCGGATCCCTCTTACAACAAAGACACGGAAAAACAAGTTAATCGATCACATACATAACAATCTACGAACCCTGAACAACAAACACAGATTTAGAGATGGAGAACGAACTAATACGGGGAAGCAGCGATTGTTTCCAGAGCCTGGAGCCAGCATACCAGTCAGGTACGGCACAAGCACAGAGAGCTGCTCCACCCCCCTGAACTAACCCCGGGAGGGAGACCAGCCGGTTCCACGGGCGGCTTGGGACGCAGCCAGTAGAAGAAGTCCCCAGGAGGCAGTGACTGGTCTTGGAGCAGGAAGAGCAGCGTCCCAGCCGGGGAACCATCTCGCCGGGATTTGGACTGGACGCAGGTACGGCATAAACACGGAGAGCTGCTCCACCCCCCTGAACTAACCCCGGGAAGGGGCCCAGACGGGTCGCGCGGGCGGCGTGGGACGCAGCCGATAGGAGAAGTCCCCGGGAGGCAGCGACTGGTATTGGAGTGGGGAGAACAGCGTCCCAGCCGGGACACTCGGTCACGGCACAAGCACGGGGAGCTGCTCCACCCATCTGAACTAACCCCGGGAGGGGGCCCACCTGGTTCGCGGGGGCGGCAAGGCCACGCGGCTGGAGGGACGAGAAGTCCCCAGGAGGCAGCGACTGATTTTGGAGTCGAGGGTGCACCGTCCCTGGAGGGGAGCCTTGACGCTGGGCGTGGGGCTGGAAGCGGAGGATCTGACCGTGACTCCAGCGGGCCAGACCCCCCGGGGGCAATCTCCACACAGCCAGCACACATAGGCGATGCGCCCGTGGGAATCTCAGATATAATAGTCATTCCAAGCAAGACAAGCAACTCTGGCTATATTCTGAGGTGCTACTCTCCTATCTCTCTGTTCCCTCCCCCACCCTCCCAGGCGGCTTCATTAACATCCGAATAGCCTGAGCCAGAGGGAGAACTCTGATAGCGGTCTGACTGCATTTTTTTTTTTTAGCAGATTTTCTGGAAAAACTAGTTTCCCAGTGATGGCTCGGAGACAACAATCCATATCAAACCACTTAAAGAAACAGACCATGACAGCTTCTCCAACCCCTCAAACAAAAGAATCAAAATCTTTCCCAAATGAAGATACAATCTTGGAATTATCAGATACAGAATATAAAAAACTAATTTACGAATGCTTAAAGATATCACAAATGAAATTAGGATAAATGCAGAAAAAGCCAAGGAACACACTGATAAAACTGTTGAAGAACTCAAAAAGATTATTCAAGAACATAGTGGAAAAATTAATAAGTTCCAAGAATCCATAGAGAGACAACATGTAGAAATCCAAAAGATTAACAATAAAATTACAGAATTAGACAACGCAATAGGAAGTCAGAGGAGCAGACTCGAGCAATTAGAATGCAGACTGCGACATCTGGAGGACCAGGGAATCAACACCAACATAGCTGAAAAAAAATCAGATAAAAGAATTAAAAAAAATGAAGAAACCCTAAGAATTATGTGGGACTCTATCAAGAAGGATAACCTGTGGGTGATTGGAGTCCCAGAACAGGGAGGGGGGACAGAAAACACAGAGAAAATAGTTGAAGAACTCCTGACACAAAACTTCCCTGACATCATGAAAGACGAAAGGATATCTATCCAAGATGCTCATCGAACCCCATTTAAGATTGATGCAAAAAGAAAAACACCAAGACATATTATCATCAAACTCACCAAAACCAAAGATAAACAGAAAATTTTAAAAGCAGCCAGGGAGAAAAGAAAGGTTTCCTTCAAGGGAGAATCAATAAGAATAAGTTCAGACTACTCAGCAGAAACCATGCAGGCAAGAAGGGAATGGGACGACATATACAGAACACTGAAGGAGAAAAACTGCCAGCCAAGGATCATATATCCAGCAAAACTCTCTCTGAAATATAAAGGCGAAATTAACACAAGTTTAGAGAATTTGCAAAAACCAAACCAAAGCTACAAGAAATACTAAAGGATATTGTTTGGTCAGAGAACCAATAATATCAGATATCAGCACAACACAAGGTCACAAAACAGAACGTCCTGATATCAACTCAAATAGGGAAATCACAAAAACAAACAAATTAAGATTAATTAAAAAAAAATACACATAACAGGGAATCATGGAAGTCAACAGGTAAAAGATCACAATAATCAAAAAGGGGGACTAAATACAGGAGGCATTGAACTGCCATATGGAGAGTGATACAAGGCGATATAGAACAATACAAGTTAGGTTTTTACTTAGAAAAATCGGGGTAAATAATAAGGTAACCACAAAAAGGTATAACAACTTTATAACTCAAGATAAAAGCCAAGAAAAACGTAACGACTCAACTAACATAAAGTCAAACACTATGAAAATGAGGATCTCACAATTTACTAAGAAAAACGCCTCAGCACAAAAAAGTATGTAGAAAAATGAAATTGTCAACAACACACATGAAAAGGCATCAAAATGACAGCACTAAAAACTTATTTATCTATAATTACCCTGAATGTAAATGGACTAAATGCACCAATAAAGAGACAGAGAGTCACGGACTGGATAAAGAAACACGATCCATCTATATGCTGCCTACAAGAGACACACCTTAGACTTAGAGACACAAACAAACTAAAACTCAAAGGATGGAAAAAAATATATCAAGCAAACAATAAGCAAAAAAGAAGAGGAGTAGCAATATTAATTTCTGACAAAATAGACTTTAGACTTAAATCCACCACAAAGGATAAAGAAGGACACTATATAATGAGAAAAGGGACAATTGATCAGGAAGACATAACCATATTAAATATTTATGCACCCAATGACAGGGCTGCAAGATACATAAATCAAATTTTAACAGAATTGAAAAGTGAGATAGATACCTCCACAATTATAGTAGGAGACTTCAACACACCACTTTCGGAGAAGGACAGGACATCTCGTAAGAAGCTCAATAGAGACACGGAAGATCTAATTACAACAATCAACCAACTTGACCTCATTGACTTATACAGAACTCTCCACCCAACTGTTGCAAAATATACTTTTTTTTCTAGCGCACATGGAACATTCTCTAGAATAGACCACATATTAGGTCATAAAACAAACCTTTGCAGAGTCCAAAACATCGAAATATTACAAAGCATCTTCTCAGACCAGAAGGCGATAAAACTAGAGATCAATAACAGAAAAACTAGGGAAAAGAAATCAAATACTTGGAAAATGAACAATACCCTCCTGAAAAAAGACTGGGTTATAGAAGACATCAAGGAGGGAATAAGGAAATTCATAGAAAGCAACGAGAATGAAAATACTTCCTATCAAAACCTCTGGGACACAGCAAAAGCAGTGCTCAGAGGCCAATTTATATCGATAAATGCACACATACAAAAAGAAGGAAGAGCCAAAATCAGAGAACTGTCCCGACAACTTGAACACATAGAAAGTGAGCAACAAAAGAACCCATCAGGCACCAGAAGAAAACAAATAATAAAAATTAGAGCTGAACTAAATGAATTAGAGAACAGAAAAACAATGGAAAGAATTAACAAAGCCAAAAGCTGGTTCTTTGAAAAAATTAACAAAATTGATAAACCATTGGCTAGACTGACTAAAGAAATACAGGAAAGGAAACAAATAACCCGAATAAGAAATGAGAAGGACCACATCACAACAGAACCAAATGAAATTAAAAGAATCATTTCAGATTATTATGAAAAATTGTACTCTAACAAATTTGCAAACCTAGAAGAAATGGATGAATTCCTAGAAAAACACTACCTACCTAAACTAACACATTCAGAAGTAGAACAACTAAATAGACCCACAACAAAAAAAGAGATTGAAACGGTAATCAAAAAACTCCCAACAAAAAAAAGCCCTGGCCCGGACGGCTTCACTGCAGAGTTCTACCAAACTTTCAGAGAAGAGTTAACACCACTACTTCTGAAGGTATTCCAAAGCATAGAAAATGACGGAATACTACCCAACTCATTCTATGAAGCCACCGTCTCCCTGATACCAAAACCAGGTAAAGACATTACAAAAAAAGAAAATTATAGACCTATATCCCTCATGAACATTGATGCAAAAATCCTCAACAAAATTCTAGCCAGTAAAATCCAACAACACATCAAAAAAATAATTCACTCTGATCAAGTGGGATTTATACCAGGTATGCAAGGCTGGTTTAATATCATAAAAACCATTAATGTAATCCACCACATAAATAAAACAAAAGACAAAAACCACATGATCTTATCAATTGATGCAGAAAAGGCATTTGACAAAGTTCAACACCCATTTATGATAAAAACTCTTACCAAAATAGGAATGGAAGGAAAATTCCTCAACATAATAAAGGGCATCTATAAAAAAAAAAAAAAAAAAATTTTTTTTTTTATTTTTATGCAAAGCTAACAGCCAATATCACTCTAAATGGAGAGAACCTGAAAGCATTTCCCTTGAGAACGAGAACCAGACAAGAATGCCCTTTATTACCGCTCTTATTCAACATCGTGCTAGAAGTCCTAGCCAGGGCAATTAGGCTAGACAAAGAAATAAAAGGTATCCGGATTGGCAAGGAAGAAGTAAAGTTATCACTATTTGCAGATGACATGATTATATACACAGAAAACCCTAAGGAATCCTCCAGAAAACTACTGAAACTAATAGAAGAGTTTGGCAGAGTCTCAGGTTATAAAATAAACATACAAAAATCACTTGGATTCCTCTACAGCAACAAAAAGAACACCGAAGAGGAAATAACCAAATCAAAACCATTCACAGTAGCCCCCAAGAAGATAAGATACTTAGGAATAAATCTTACCAAGGATGTAAAAGACCTATACAAAGAAAACTACAAAGCTCTTCTACAAGAAATTCAAAAGGACATACTTAAGTGGAAAAACATACCTTGCTCATGGATAGGAAGACTTAACATAGTAAAAATGTCTATTCTACCAAAAGCCATCTATACATACAATGCACTTCCGATCCAAATTCCAATGTCATATTTTAAAGGGATAGAGAAACAAATCACCAATTTCATATGGAAGGGAAAGAAGCCCCGGATAAGCAAAGCACTACTGAAAAAGAAGAAGAAAGTGGGAGGCCTCACTCTACCTGATTTCAGAACCTATTACACAGCCACAGTAGTCAAAACAGCCTGGTACTGGTACAACAACAGGCACATAGACCAATGGAACAGAATTGAGAACCCGGATATAGATCCATCCACGTATGAGCAGCTGATATTTGACAAAGGACCAGTGTCAAATAATTGGGGAAAAGATAGCCTTTTTAACAAATGGTGCTGGCATAACTGGATATCCATTTGCAAAAAAATGAAACAGGACCCATACCTCACACCATGCACAAAAACTAACTCCAAGTGGATCAAAGACCTAAACATAAAGACTAAAACGATAAAGATCATGGAAGAAAAATTAGGATTAACCCTAGGAGCCCTAATACAGGGCATAAACAGAATACAAAACATTACCAAAAATGATGAAGAGAAACCAGATAACTGGGAGCTCCTAAAAATCAAACACCTATGCTCATTTGAAGACTTCACCAAAAGAGTAAAAAGACCACCTACAGACTGAGAAAGAATTTTCAGCTATGACATCTCAGACTAGCGCCTGATCTCTAAAATCTACATGATTCTGTCAAAACTCAACCACAAAAAGACAAACAACCCAATCAAGAAGTGGGCAAAGGATATGAACACACATTTCACTAAAGAAGATATTCAGGCAGCCAACAGATACATGAGAAAATGCTCTCGATCATTAGCCATTAGAGAAATGCAAATTAAATCTACGATGAGATTCCATCTCACACCAACTAGACTGGCATTAATTCAAAAAACACAAAATAATAAATGTTGGAGAGGCTGTGGAGAGATTGGAACTCTCATACACTGCTGGTGGGATTGTAAAATGGTACAACCACTTTGGAAATCCATCTGGCGTTATCTTAAACAGTTAGAAATAGAACTACCATACAACCCAGAAATCCCACTCATCAGAATATACCCTAGAGATACAAGAGCCTTCACACAAACAGATATAAGCACACCCATGTTTATGGCAGCTCTGTTTACAATAGCAAAAAGCTGGAAGCAACCAAGGTGTCCATCAACGGATGAATGGGTAAATAAATTGTGGTATATTCACACAATGGAATACTACACATCGATAAAGAACAATGACGAATCTGTCAAACATTTCATAACATGGAGGAACCTGGAAGGCATTATGCTGAGCGAAATTAGTCAGAGGCAAAAGGACAAATATTGTATAAGACCACTATTATAAGATCTTGAGAAATAGTAAACCTGAGAAGAACACATACTTTTGTGGTTACGAGGCGGGGAGGGAGGGAGGGTGGGAGAGGGTTTTTTTATTGATTAATCAGTAGATAAGAACTGCTTTAGGTGAAGGGAAAGACAACACTCAATACATGGAAGGTCAGCTCAATTGGCTGGACCAAAAGCAGAGAAGTTTCTGGGATAAAATGAATGCTTCAAAGGTCAGCGGAGCAAGCGCGGGGGTCTGGGGAACATGGTTTGAGGGGACTTCTAAGTCAATTGGCAAAATAATTCTATTATGAAATCATTCTGCATCCCACTTTGAAATGCGGCATCTGGGGTCTTAAATGCTAACAAGCGGCCATCTAAGATGCATCAATTGGTCTCAACCCACCTGGAGCAAAGGAAAATGAAGAACACCAAGGCCACACGACAACTAAGAGCCCAAGAGACAGAAAGAGCCACATGAACCAGAGACCTACATCATCCTGAGACCAGAAGAACTAGTTGCTGCCCGCCCACAATCGATGACTGCCCTGACAGGGAGCACAACAGAGGACCCCTGAGGGAGCAGGAGATCAGTGGGATACAGACCCCAAATTCTCATAAAAAGACCAAACTTAATGGTCTGACTGAGACTAGAGGAATCCCGGCGGCCATGCTCCCCAGACCTTCTGATGGCACAGGACAGGAACCATTCCCGAAGACAACTCAGCAGACATGAAAGGGACTGGTCAGCGGGTGGGAGAGAGACGCTGATGAAGAGTGAGCTAATTATATCAGGTGGACACTTGAGATTGTGTTGGCAACTCTTGTCTGGAGGGGGGATGGGAGGATAGAGAGAGAGGGAAGCCAACAAAATTGTCAAGAAAGGAGAGACTGAAAGGGTTGACTCATTAGGGGGAGAGCAAGTGGGAGTAGGGAGTGAGATGTATGTAAACTTATATGTGACAGACTGATTGGATTTGTAAACGTTCACTTGAAGCTTAATAAAAGTTATTAAAAAAATATATATTAAGAAAAAAAAAAAAAAAAAGATACATCTAACGGTCCCATCCCATCCGCAGCAAAGGAGAATGAAGAAAACCAAAGACAAGAGGAAAATATCAGTCCAAGGGACTAATGGACCACATGAACCACAGCATCCACCAGCCTGAGCCTAGAAGAACCAGGCAATGCCCAGCTACCACTATCGACTGCTCTGACAAGGATCACAATAGAGGGTCCCAGATAGAGCTAGAGAAATATGTAGAACAAAACTCAAATTCACAAAAAAAGACCAGACTGACAAAGGCTGGAGGAACCTCTGAGACTATGGCCCCTGGACACCTTGCTAACTCAGAACTTTGGATGCCATACCTTTCAGCCAAAGATTAGACAGGCCTTTAAAAAAAAAAAAATTAACAAACACAAAGAACATGCTTCTTAGTTCAATCAAGTATATGAGACTAAATGGGCAAGATCTGCCCAAAAGCAAAGATGGAACAGGAAAACTGGATGAATGGACAAGAGGAACCCAGGGTGGAAAGGCGGAGAGTCCTGACACATTGGAGGGGTTGAAATCAATGTAACAAAATATTTGTGTATAAGCTTTTGAATGAGAAACTAATTTGCACTGTATAATTTCACCTAAAGCACAACCAAATTAAACAAAAATTCTGGCTCATAAAACTGCAGCCTGAAGGGCTTAGATGTTCTCATTGATCTATTTTATATTTGTTTAAGTAAAGTCACTACTACCTGTAATGTTTATTTTTTAACAGAATAAAAAGGCATATAATTTACAGGCCATAATAGTCACCCTTTGTACTATCCAATGATTTTAACACATTTATCCACACTGGGAGTGGTGGGTTATAGGTGTAAACAGCCACACTCTAGTTTTAGAACGTTTAAATCAACCCGAAAAGGTTCTGTATACCCTTTTAAAATTAATCCCTGATAGCACCCCTAAGTCCTAGGCAACCAATGATGTGCTTTTGGACTTTATGATTATGCATTTCTAGTAATTTAAAATAAGTGAAATCATATAATATGCAGTTGTTTGCTTTTAGCTCTTTACACTGAGCATACTGTTTTCAATGTCCATTGAGTTGGAAGGCACCTAAAATACAAACTGAGGAAGAGCTGCCTCCTCAAAGTAGAGCCAACCTTAATGACATGGATGGGCACAAGCCTTTGGGACTGTCACATGCTGACATGGCACAACCCAAAATGAGAAGAAACAGCTGAAATATGCATTAATAATCGGAATGTGGAGAGGACACAAATAATTCAAATAAGAAATGAAATGGGGGATATGACAACAGACCCAACTGAAATAAAAAGGACCATAACAGAGTATTATGAAAAATTATACTCCAACAAGTTTGAAAACCTAGAGGAAACGGGCAAATTTCTAGAAACACACTACCTACCCAAACTAACACAAAATAATGTTGAAAATCTGAACAGACCCATAAGAGGAGAAGAGATTGAAAAGGTAATAATAATAATTAAAAAAATCCCAACAGCAACAAAAAAACCTGGCCCAGATGGCTTCACTGGAGAATTCTACCAAACATTCAGGGAAGAGCTTACACCAATACTACTCAAATTATTTCAGAACACAGAAAAGGAAGTGGTACTTCTAGATTTATTCTATGAAGCCAGCATAACACTGATATGAAAACCAGACAAAGGCATCACAAAAAAAGAAAATTACAGACCAATATCTCTCATGAATATATATGCAAAAATTCTCAACAAAAATCTAGCCAATAGAATTAGGCATCATTTGAAAAAAATAATGCACCATGACCAAGTAGGACTCATACCAGGTATGCAAGGATGTTTCAACATTTGAAAATCAATCAACTTAATCCACCACATAAATAAAAGGAAAGAATCACACGATCGTCTAATTGATGCAGAAAGGCATTCAACAAAGTCCAACACATTCCTGATAAAAATTCTCAGTAAAATAGGTAAAGAAGGGAAATTTCTCAACATAATAAAGGGCAACTATGCAAAACCAACACCCAAAATCATTCTTAATGGAGACAGTCTTTAAATATTCCCTTTGAGAACGGAATCAAGAAAAGGATGCCCTTTATCACCACTTGTATTTAACATTGTGTTAAAAGTCCTAGCTACAGCAGTAAGGCAAGAAAAAGAAAGAAAGGGCATCCAACTTTGTAACGAAGAAGTGAAACTGTCGCTATCTGCAGATGATATGATACTATACACCGAAAACACAAAAGACTCCGTGAGAAAACTACTGGAATAGAAAGATTCAGCAAAGGAGAAGGACACAAGATAAATATACAAAAATCAGTTTGATTTGTATACACCAATAGAGAGAACAATGAAAAGGAAATCAAAAAAACAATACCATTTATAGTAGCACCTAAAAAAAAAAAAAAAAGGAATAAATCTAACTAGGGTTGTAAAAGATCTATACAAAGAAAATTACCACACACTACCGCAAGAAACCAAAATGGATCTACACAAATGGAAAAACATACCATGCTCATGGATAGGTAGGCTCAACATTGTGAAAATGACAATTCTACCCAAAGCAATTTACAAATACAATGCAATCCTGATCCAAATATCAACAACATTCTTTAAAGAGATGGAAAAACTAACCATTAACTTTATAGGGAAAGGAAAGAAGGACAGATAACTAAAGCACTATTGAAGAAGAATAAAGTAGGAGGACTCGCACTACATGACCTCAGAACCTATTATACAGCTATGGTAGTCAAAACAGCCTGGCAATGGTACAACAACAGATACTCTGACCAATGGAACAGGACTGAGAACCTAAATATAAATCCATCAACGTATGCTCAACTTATCTTCAACAAAGGCCCAAAGTCCATCAAATGGGGCAAAGACAGTCTTTTTCAAAAATGATGCTGGCAAAACTGGATGTCCTTCTGCAAAAAAATGAAACATGACCACACCTCCCACCATACACAAAAACTAATTCAAAATGGATCAAAGACCTAAATATAAAGCCACAAACTATAAAGGTCATAGAAGAAAAAATAGGATTAATGCTAGAGGCTGTAATACATGACATTAACAGGATACAAATCATAACTAACAAAACATAAACTCTAGAAGATAAGCTAGATGTCTTAGTCATCTAGTGATAAATACCACAAGTGGATGGCTTTAACAAAGAAAAATGTATTTCCTCATAGTAAAGTAGGCTAAAAGTCCAAATTCAGGGAGTCAGCTCCAGGGGACGGCTTTCTGTCTCTGTCTGCTCTGGATGAAGATCCTTGTCCTCAATCTTCTTCTCGTCAACGAGCTTCTCAGGTGCAGGGACCCTGGGTCCAAAGGACGCGCTCTGCTCCTGGTGTTACTTTCTTAGTAGTACGAGGTCCCCAACTCTCTGCTTGCTTCCTTTTCCTTTATATCTCTGAGAGATAAAAGGTGATGAAGGCCACACCTCAGGAAAATTCTCTTTACACTGGATGAGGGTTGTGACCTGGGTAAGGGTGATGTTACAATCCCACCCTAATCCTTTTAACATAAAAGTATAATCACAAAACAGATGACAACCACACAATGCTGGAAATATGGCCCAGCCAAATTGATACACACATTTTTGGTGGGACATAATTCAATCCATGACACTAGATAACTGGGATCTTCTAAAAATTAAACACTTAGGCTGATCAAAAGACTTCATTAAAAGAGTAAAAAGAGAACCTACAGACAGGGAAAAAAAAATTGGCTACTACAAATCTGACAAAGGTCTAACCTCTAAAATCTACAGGAAAATCGAACACGTCTACAACAAAAAGAAAAATAATCCAATTAAAAAATGGGCAAAGGAAGTGAACAGACACTTCACCAAAGAAAACATTGAAGTGACTAACAGACACATGAGGAAATACTCTTGATCGTGAACCACTAGATAAATGCAAATCAAAACCACAATGAGATAACATCTCACCCCAACATTACTGGCATGAATAATAAATCAGAAAATAACAAGTGTTGGAGAAACTGCAGGGCAAATGGAACTCTTATGCACTGCTTGTGGGAATGATAAATAATACAACCATTTTGAAAAACGTTGTGGCACTTCCTTAGAAAGCTAGAAATATAAATACCATATGATTCAGCAATTCCACTCCTAGGAATATATCTTATGGAAATAAGAGTTGTCACATGAATAGACATGTGCACACCCATGTTCACTGCAGCATTGTTCACAATAGCAAAAAGATGGAAACAGCCTAGATGCCCATCAACAGATGAATGGATAAACTAACTATGGTACATACACACAACGGAGTATTACGCAGTGACAAATAACAATGATGAATCTGTGAAGCATCTCACAACACGGATTAATCTTGTGGGCATCATGCTGAGTGAAATAAGTCAATCACAAAAGGACAAATATTATATGAGACCACTACTATAAAAACTCACGAAAAGGTTTACAAAAAAAGAAACAATCTTTGGTGGTTATGAGGGAGGGGAGGGTTGGGGATGGAAAAACACTAAATAGACAATAGGCAAGTGGTAACATTGGTGAAGACTAAGACAATACACAATACTGGGGAAGCCAGTACAACCTGTACAAGGCAAGGTCATGGAAGCTCCATAGACACATCTAAACTCCCTGAGGCACCAAATTACTGGGCTGAGGGCTGTAGGGACCATGGTCTTGGGGAACATCTAGCTCAATTGGCATAACATAGTTTATAAAGAAAATGTTCTATATTCTACTTTGGTGAGTAAAGCCTGGAGTCTTAAAACCCTGTGAGCGACCTTATAAGATACTCCACTTGTCTCATCTCTTTGGGAGCAAGGGAGAATGAAGAAAACTAAAGATACAAGGGAAAAATAAGTCCAAAGGACTAATGGACCACAACTAACATGGCTTCCACCAGGCTGACTCCAGTAAAGCTAGGTGATGCCCAGCTACCATCACTGGTGGCTCTGATAGGGATCACAGTAGAGGGTCCCAGACAAAGCTGAAGAAAAAGTGCAACAAATTCTAACTCACGAAAAAGACCAGACTTAGTGTGGCCCCCAGATGTATTTTTATCTCAGTAATGAAGTCCCTCTCGAGGTTGACCCTTTAGCCAAAGATTAGACAGGCCCATAAAACACAATGAGACTAAAGGGCACACCAGCCTAGGGGCAAGGACTAGAAGGCAGGAGGGGACAGGAAAGCTGGTAATAGGGAACCCAAGAACGAGAAGGCGGAGTGTTGACATGTCGTGGGGTTGTTAACCAATGTCATAAAACAATGTGTACTAATTGTTTAATGAGAAACTAGTTTGTTCTGTAAATCATCATCTAAAATACAAACAATAATAATAATTGGAATGTGGAATGTATAAAGTATGAATCTAGGAAAATTGGAAATTGTCAAAAATGAAATGGAACACATAAACAACAATATCCTAGGTATTAATGAGCTGAAATGTACTGGTATTGGACATTATGAATCAGGCAACCATATGGTCTACTATGCTGGGAATGACAGCTTGAAGAGGGATGGCATTGCATTCATCCTCAAAAAGAACACTTCAAGATACATCCTAGAAGTTTCCTGAATAAACTGAATGCTTTGAAGGCGAGCGTAGCAAAGGTGGATATTTGGAGACTACGGTTTCAGGGGTCATCTAGGTGAATAAAATCTATTAAGAAAACATTCTGCGTCCCATTTTGGAGAGTGGCATCTGGGATCTTAAACACTAGCAAGCAGCCATCTAAGATGCATCAATTGGTCTTGACCCACTTGAAGCAAAGGAGAATGAAGAACACCAAAGACACATGGTAATTATGAGCCTAAAAGACAGAAAGGGCCACATAAATCAGAGACTACACCTGAGACCAGAAGAACTAGATGGTGCCTGGCTACAACCCATGGCTGCCCTGACAGGGAACACAACAGAGAATCCCTAAAGAAGCAGGAGAACAGTGGGATGCAGACCTCAATTTCTCATAAAAAGACCAGACTTAATGGTCTGACTGAGACTAGAAGGACCCAGGAGGTCATGGTCCCCACACCTTCTGTTAGCTCAAGACAGGAGACATTCCCAAAGCCAACACTTCAGACAGGGATTGGACTGAACTATAAGGTAGAAAAATAATACTGGTGAGTAGTGAGCATCTTGGATCAAGTAGAAACATGAGGCTATGTGGGCAGCTCCTGTCTGGAGGGGAGATGTGAAGGCTGAGGGGGACAGAAGCTGGCTGAATGGACACGGAAATACAGGGTGGAGAGAAGGAGTGTGCTGTCTCATTAGGGGAAGAGCAACTAGGAGTATATAGCAAGATGTATATAAGTTTTTGTATTTGTATGAGAGACTGACTTGATTTGTAAACTTTCACTTAAAGCACAATTAAAAAAAAAAAAAGATCCATCCTGAAGTACAATGCTGTCAGTGATAGGATAATATCCATATGCCTACAAGGAAGACCAGTTAATATGAATATTACACACCAACCTCCAAGGCCAAAGATGAAGAAAGTGAAGACTTTTCCAACTTCTGCAGTCTGAAATTGATCAAACATGCAATCAGGGTGCATTGATAATTACTGGTGATTGGAATGCAAAAGTTGGAAACAAAGAAGGAACGGTAGTTGGAAAATATGGCCATGGTGATAGAAACAATGCTGGAGATAGCATGATAGAATTTTTTAAGATGAACAACTTCATTGCAAATACCTTTTTGCAACAACATAAACAGCGACTATACATGTGGACCTCACCACATGGAATACACAGGAATCAAATCGACTACGTCTGTGAAAAGAGACAATGGAAAAGCTCAATATCATCTGTCTGAACAAGGCCAGGGAATGACTGCAGAACAGACCATCAGTTGCTCATATGCAAGTTCAAGGTGAAGCTGAATAAAATTAGAACAAGTCCACAAGAGTCAAAGTACAACCTTGAGTATTTCCCACCTGAATTTAGAAAACGTCTCAGGAATAGATTTGATGCATCGAACACTAATGACCGAAGGCCAGACAAGTTGTGGAATGACAACAAGGACATCATACATGAAAATATCGAAAGGTTATTAAAAAGACAGGAAAGAAAGAAAAGGCCAAAATGGATGTCAGAAGAGACTCTGAAACTTGCTTTTAAACAGAGTAGTTAGAGAGAATGGAAGAAATGATGATATATAAGAGGTGACCAGAAGATTTCAAAGGTGGCTCAAGAAGAAAAGGTAAAGTATTATAATGACATGTGCAAAGACCTGGAGTTAGAAAATCAAAACGGAAGAACATGCTCGACATTTCTCAAGCTGAAAGAATGGAAGAAAAAATTCAAGTCTCGAGTTGCAATACTGAAGAATTCTATGGGAAGATATTATATGACCCAGGAAGCATCAAAAGAAGATGGAAGGAATACAGTCACTATATCAAAAAGAACTGGTCAACATTAAACCATTTCAGGAGGTAGCATTGGATCAGGAACCATTTGTTCTGAAAGAAGAGATCCAAGCTGCACTGAAGGCACTGGTGCAAAACAAGGCTCCAGGAACTGGTGGAATACCAACTGAGATGTTTCAACAAACGGATGCAGTGCTAGAAGGGCTCATTCATCTTTGTCAAGAAAGTTGGATGACAGCTACCTGGCCAAATGACTGGAAGAAATCCATATTTATGCCTGTTCCCAAGAAAGGTGATCCAAACAAATGTGGAAATTATCAAACAATACCATTAATATTACATGCAAGTAAAATTTTGCTGAAGAGCATTCAAAAACGGTTGCAGCAGTACATCAGCAGGGAGCTCCGAGAAATTCAAGCTGGGTTCAAAAGAGGATGTAGAACCAGAGATATCATTGCTGATGTTAGATGGATCCTAGCTGAAAGCAGAAAATACCAAAAAGATGTTTACCTCTGTTTTATTTACTATGCAAAGGCATCCAACTGGGTGTATCATAACAAATTATGGGTAATACTGCAAAGAACGGGAAAATCCGGAACACTTAATCGTGCTCATGAGGAACCTGTATATAGATCAAGAGGCAGTTGTTGGAACAGAACAAGGAAATACTGTGTGTTTTAAAGTCATAAAAGGTGTGCGTCAGGGTTGTATCATTTCACAACACTCATTCAATCTGTGTGCTGAGCAAATAAGGTGAAAAGCTGGACTATATGAAGAAGAGCAGGGGATCAGGATTGGAGGAAGATTCATTAACAACCTGCGTTATGCAAATGACACAACCTTGCTTGCTCAAAGTGAAGAGGACTTGAAGCACTTACTGGTGAAGATCAAGGACCACAGACTTCAGTATAGGTTATAACTCAACACTAAGAAAACAAAAATCTTTATAATTGGACCAATAAACAACATCATGACAAATGGAGAAAATACTGAAGTTGTTAAGGATTTCATTTCACTTAAATCCACAATCAATACTCATGGAAGCAGTCAGGAAATCAAAGGACATGTTGCATTGGGAAAATCTGCTGCAAAAGACCTTGAGTTAAAGTGCTAAAAAGCCAAGATGTCGCTTCTAAGACTAAAGTGCACCTGACCCAAACCATGGTGTTTTCAATCACCTCCCATGAATGTGAAAGCTGGATGATGAATAAAGAAGGCCAAAATAAAATTGATGCCTTTGAATTATGGTGTTGGTGAAAAATATTGAATATACCATGGGCTGCCAAAGGAACCAACAAATCTGTCTTGGGGGAAGTACAGCCAGAATGCTCCTTAGAAGCAAGGATGTCAAGACTACGTCTCACATACTATGGACATGTTATCAGAGGGGACTGGTCCCTGGAGAAGGACATCATGCTTGGAAAAGAAGTGGGCCAAGGAAGAAGAGGAAGACCCTCAGTGTGATGGACTGACACAGTGGCTGCAAAGATGGGCTCAGGCATGACAACGATTGTGGAGATTGTGCAGTACTGGGCGGTGTTTCATTCTGTTGTACATGGCATCACTATGAGTCGGAATTGACTCAAAGGCACCTAACAATGACAATATATGCGTACTTTTGTTTTACTTCCTTTCTTTCTTTCTGATATTCTAAGATTTCTTATTTTCTTTCTGCTTAGAGAATCGCCTTTAACCATTCAAGGTAGGTTCTCTGAGAATCTAAGAATGTTTTGATTTCCCCTTCATTCCTGAAGAACACTTTTTTTAAAAAAATAATTTTTATTGTGCTTTAAGTGAAAGTTTACAAATCAAGTCCGTCTCTCACACAAAAACCCATATATACCCTGCTACACACTCCTGATTACTCTCCCCCTAATGAGACAGCCTGCTCTCTCCCTCTAGTCTCTCTTTTCGTGTCTTTTTCGACAGCTTCTAACCCCCTCCACCCTCTCATCTCCCCTCCAGGCAGGAGATGCCAACACAGTCTCAAGTGTCCACCTGATCCAAGAAGCTCACTCCTCACCAGCATCCCTCTCCAACCCATTGTCCAGTCCAATCCATGTCTGAGGAGTTGGCTTCGGGAATGGTTCCTGTCCTGTGGCAACAGAAGGTCGGGGGGCCATGACCACCAGGGTCCTTCCAGTCTCAGTCAGACCATTAAGTCTGGTCTTATGAGAATTTGGGGTCTGCATCCCACTGCTCTCCTCCCTCAGGGATTCTCTGTTGTGTTCCCTGTCAGGGCAGTCATCGGTTGTAGCGGGGCACCATCTAGTTTGAAGAACACTTTTAATGAATACAAAATTCTAAGTTGGAAGGTCTGTTCTTTCAGTACTTGAAGATTATTATGCTATTTCCATCCACCTTCAATGGCTTCTTATTAGAAACCCACTGTCATTTGAATCTTTTTTTTTCCCTATAGGAATTGAATCATTTCTCTCTTCAGAAGTTTCCCCAGGATGTGTCTTGGCATGGATTTCTTTGGGCATATCCTGTTTGGGGTTCTCTCAGCTGTTGAATATATATCTTTATTTATGTCTTTTGCCAAATTTGGGAAATTTTTAGCCATTATTTTTGTGAATGCTTTTTCAGACAGGCTCTTTTTCTCCCCTCCTTTGGGCCCATGACACAAATATTAGATCTTTTGTTGTAGTCCCACATTTTCTTAAAGGTCTGTTCATTTATTTCCCAGTCTATTTTCTTTCAATTTCAAATTGGAAAATTTTTATTTTTCTATCCTTAAGTACATTGTTCCTTTCTTCTTTTCTCTCCATTCTGATACTGAACTCATCCACTGAGTTTTTCTTTTATTATATTTTTTAGCTCTAAAATTTTCCTTTGGTTCTTTTGTATATCTTCTATTTATTTTCTGTGTCTTTCTATTTCTTTGACTACTGTTTCTATTTTTTTTTTTAATTTGTTTCAGTCATGTCCACAATTGATAGTTGAAGTATTTTTATGTTGTTAGTTGTCATTGAGTTGATTCATTTTTACGTCATCTGCTTTAAAATCATTGTCAGACAATTCTAACATCTGTATCCACTTGGTGTTAGCATTTGTTGATTGTCTTTTCTTATTTAAGTTTCCATCTTCCTGGTTATTAGTATGAGGAGTAATTTTCATTTTATACCTGGGCATTTTGTTAATTTTATTATAAGACCCTGAATCTTACTTAAATCTTGTGCTTTAGCAGGTCTCCTCTGACAATTATTTTACAGAAAGTGGGCAACACTACCTCATTACATCCAGGTCAGGGTTGAATTACATGTTCTCTCACTTGCCCTACATTGATACAACCTTAGCTTACATGCAGAGGGTCACCTTGTTATTGCTATCTATATGCCTTCCACTTGCACTTAGAATGGGGACCTCCTTATAGCCTCATGGGGATGAAAGCACCAGCTTCCCAGTTTTTTTTCTGACACAATCCTAGTGTGTGTGTGTGTGTGTGTGTGGTGTGTTGGGGGGGGTGTGGATGGCGCATCATTAAATCCCAGCAAAGGTGAAAGTAAAGTTTCTCCTCTTGACCTTTTCTGGCTGGGATAGGGTGGGACGGCACTGCAGTTCTTTTTCTGTGATGTTTGGTTAGAGTATGTCGTTATCATCTACAAGTTTTTTGTCTTACTATGCTACCCCCTTTTTTTTTTTTTTAGTGGGGTGATGGAGAGAGAAGGCTTTTGTTGTTTCTACCCAACATCATTTGTTTTGGTGCCTTCTCTGGTACACAGTCTGGTATATTTGAGGTAACTATGTGGAACACTATCATGTTTATTTTACATATAATTTCCAGATTTTTAGCCATACTTAGTGGAAAGAATAGAGTTCATCTATTCCATATTCCCCTTGCTTTTATTTTTGAATCATAATTTTGCTGAATGTAGAATTCTTGGTTGACAGGTTTTTTGGTTTCTTTTTCATTTCAGCACTTCATATACGTCATTCCTTGCTTTCTGGCCACCGTTGTTTCTGGTGAGAAGTTAGCCATTAATTGTAATTATTCTTCCCTGAATAGATGAGTTGTGTTTCTCTTGCTGATTTTAAGATTTCCTTTTTTACTTTGTTTTTTAAAATTTTGATTATAATGTATATATACATTACATCTTTTACTATATTTACATTTTACATCTTTTCATATATCTTTCTTTGGTTTTGTTGAGGTTCTTGAATAGTAGATTGATCTTTTCATCAAGTATGGGAAGTTTTTGGTCATTAGTTCTTCAAATATTTTTTCCATCTTTTTCTCTCCTACTAGGACTCTGGTTACACGTATGTTGGTACACCTGTTGTTGTCCCACAGCTCTTTAAAGGTCTTTTCATTTTTCTTTTTCAGACTGAATAATTTCCCTTGATCTAGCTTCAAAGTCACTGATCCTTTTCTCTGCCACCTTGAATCTGCTGTTGAGCCCTCTACTGATTTTTTTCATTTGAGTTTCGATTCCATAATTTTATATCTATTTCCTTATTGAGAATCTCTATTTGTTGATTCATTCTTGTCATAACCAAAAAAAGTTAATTCCAACTTGAAAGCGATTCTATAGGACTGAGTAGAACTCCCCCATAGGCTTTCCAAGGCTGTAAATCTTTATGGAAGCAGGCTGCCACGTCTTTCTCCTGCAGAGCAGTTGGTGGCTTCAAAACACTGACCTTTTGGTTAGCAGCTAGAGTTTTAACCACTGCGCCACCAGAGCTCCTGAGTCTTGTCATATTATCCTTTAATTCTTTAACCATGGTTTCCTCTAGTTCTCTGAACGTATTTGTAACAGGTGCTTTGAAGCCTTTTTCTACTAAACTCAACATGTAGGAACACTCAGAGATAGTTTCTATTGACTGAATTTTTCTGATTCAGGGTCATACTCTCATCTTTCTTTACAAGTCTCATATTTTTTTTGAAAATGGAACATTTTAGAAAATATTTTGTAACTATTCTGAATTTTGAAATTTCCCCTTGAAGTTATTCTTGCAGTTTGTTGTTTTGGTTTTTTTGTGTCTTAGCTAAATCTCTGAACTATAACTATTGATGCCTCTGCATGCATGTGTATACGTGTGCACACACACAAACACATAATGCATATACTTGTTTATCTTCAAGCCTGGCTTCAAAGAGGTTTTCCCAGTGTCAGTGTTGCTCACTGTTCAGTCTACGATTAGCCAGTACAGATTTTCTGTCTTCTGCTGGCAGATTTGTGTGTTGGTAGGGAGCATTTCCAAGTTTCAAGTCACTTTTAAAATTTGTTTGAGGTTTTACTCTCCACAGGGTCCTCTCAAGTCTCCCATGCACATAGTCTCAGGGTTGACTAGGAGTGTATGAAGAGTTTGGAACCTGTGCGCAGTCCCAGCCAGGATTATGTTTGCCACAATCACAATGGCAACCTCAGGCTGGCAGAGCTGAGCCCTTGACCCTCCCCTAGTCACCTGCCTTCACAAAGTCAATGCCTTTGACAGTGGTGCTGGGCATGATCACCACCCACCACTCAAAGTGTGTGTACTGCAGAGAAGCCACCAGCACTCAAAGACCATCCCACCCTACCTGAATAACCTGGTGGGAAGGGTGAAGTGGGAGTGAGTAAACTCAAGTCAGAACCTCACAGATTCAAACTGATACAATCCAAAGTTAAACAGGTTTTCAAGCATAAATGCTTCTCATTATGCCTACTGTAAACTTTCTAAGTACTGAAATAGTTGTTTTTGTCTATTTTGTCCAGTTTTAAAGTTGTTTTAAGGGAGAGAAGTTGCTTATCTACTCACTTGGCAAGAGCCAAAAACCAGTGTCCATTTTAACCAAACTTAGGTTATCTTTGAACAAAAAAGATACAGTTTCTAAGTACCTCACAAGCATGTTCTTGCTAATATTTTTCTCCTTTTTAAGAAATAATTTTCTATGTAGTTGCATTTTTAGTATAATATATTGCTTCTTGAGCCCTATTTAAAGGCTAAGGGAAACCTTGTGAAATGTTAGTTGTTTATATAACATTTTAATCAATTAAAAAAATCCATTTATTCAACTAGTTCATCTAATAATAATTTTCTTCAGTGTAGATAAAACCACTGATATATAATAGATACTGCTCACATGAAAACCACCATGACTTTTTTTTTTAAACAGATCTGAATAATTATTGGAAACTTGTCCTCGTTTTCATTTGTTTGTTTTGTAATATGTGTGTAATATAAACCTCATTATGTCATTTACTTTTTCCCTCTAATGTGATTTTGAATAGCTGCATAGTATTCCATTTTATGAATTTACCATATTCTACTTAACTTTCTATGGATACTTGCTTATATTACTTAAAATATTTTTATATTAAAAATAATATAATGATTTATATCAGTTGCACACACCTTTGTGTATAGCTCAAGGATAAATCACAGAAATAAAGTACTGGGTAAAATATTATTCACTTTTAAGCTTTTGATGCATATTGCTAAATTGCCTTCCAATCTGCTGTATTAATTTTCTTCCCACCATCTGTAGATGAAAGTGCTCATTTTCCTAAACTATCATTTATATTGGGTGTTAATAGGGAATTTTTGAAGGGGACTGCATTTTTCACATCTCCATAGCTGGTAATGTTATAAAATAACAAATAACACTAGAACGTTATTGATAATGCTTATGAAGAAGTGCATAAATACTCAAAGAGAGTATATATACAAAGATATATGTTCTAGTCTGAGCATCTGCATGTCATAGAACATAAGATATTAAATGCCTAACCATTTATTTGTCAATTTATAAAACATGTTGTCGCAGGATTAAATTGTATCCCAAAACGGACATTAACTTGTATTATACTGAAGTATTTATTATTGCAGCATATGTAACAGATAATTTTTGTTTACATTTTTAATTACTTACATTTTTAGCCAAGAAAATCTCTAAGGATAATGCTTCATTTACAAGAGTGTCCTGGCAAAGACAACATAATGTAATCACACATTACCAACAATTCCATGACAATGATGCAGTAGTTTTAAAATGACTTCCAAATAAAAGCTTAATTATATTGTCTATTATGTGCTGGAATCCCATTGTTGGAGTCTAATTGTTCTTTTCTCAGAACTCACAGTGCTGGATACAAATAAGCCATAGGGCTATACTCAATAATCAGAATTGATGCAATATATGGAGGAAAGAAGCTACTTTTTATTAAAAGCCATTCCTACTTTCTCTATTCTGGTGAAGTCGGTAGGGGAATTGGATTTGGGGGAGCAAGGTTACATTACCAAGAAGGGCAGGAACCACATCATTTTATCCTCTTTCCGTTATACATGCATAACATTCAGTAAATGAACTGAAACTATCCAAATTTCAAATTTTCTTATTGGTTTGGGGGCATATTTTTGAAGGGATATTTGAATATGTCCATATAGGATGCCTTATACTTCTAAAATTTTAAAGTTAGATAGCCATGGTAAAAATTTCAACTTATAAGGGCTTGAGGAAGTACATTCAGGAATGTATGATAAATAGAAACCAGAAGATTGTATATGTTAGTGGCTAAAATATCTTCTGTAATATGTATATTTCCACTTTATGAATTGTAGAAACTTGGTACAATCAGTCTATCCCTTCAGAGTTGTCTTTTTAAAGTGAAAGACATAAAACAGGCTTTGTTAATTATATTGGATTCAGCCACCCTGCAATATATGAGACATGAGCTGATCTGGCTGCCCTCTTTTCATGAGCTTACTCTTGATATGGGACACTCCTTCCAAAGAAAGTCATAAAAGACGTTTATTTTAAAATCATCTCTGATGTGGTAGAGAAAGTTTGGGGCAATGTAGAGAAAATTAGGGAAATGGAACTATACTGGTACAAGATGATTCAAGAAAGTGCTCTGGGTCTGACTGGATGCATCTGGATGATATAAATAAAATGCAAACACCAAAAGGGAGAAGCGAAACTACGCCTTAGAAAATCATCTGGCCACAACTGGTTTTAATTATTATCTCTTCTCCAAAATTATCAGAGGCATTCATATTCATTTTTCATGAGCTGGCTGATGACAAAGGACAATCATGATTACCTCTATTTTACAGATGAGTAAAATGAAGCCAGGACTAGAACATTTCATTCTAGTACCTGATGTCCTAGGTTTGTTTTTCCCAGATTTCCCTGGGGCTCTTATTAAAATACAGTTTCCTGGGACCCAGCTGAAGCCTACTGAATCAGAATCTTCAGGGAATAACTCTGATAATAAGCATTTTAAAAAAGGATTTGGGTGATCCTTATCAAACAGGTATGACAAACTTTGCATTGTGAGTCTAATACCACGAAGGTCAATGCTTTGACCCTTAAGGGAAGCAAGATGACAGTCAAACTGTACAAATTTCAATCTGAAACACTAAAAAAATATAGCTTTTATTACTCCTAAGACCTTCCTCCATGTTTAACTCACTGTACAAGTCCAAATTTTACAGATTTTGCGTATCCTAACTGAACTAGTCCAGTCTATACATCTGACCTAGAAAGAAGACAGCATTCAATTTCTTCCCACTTTATCAGGAAGAACAACAACAATAATATTATAACTTATTGAGTACATTCTATGTATGAGTCAGTTACCATTTTAACTAATAGATTCTAATAATTTTAACAACTCTTTAGGTAGGTACACTTACTAACCCCCATAAGGAAACTGTGATAGAAATAGGCTAAATAACTTTGTAAAGGTCACACCACTAATAACAAAAACTAAACCAAACCCGTTGCTGTCAAGTCAATTTTAACTCATAGCGACCCTATAGAACAGAGTAGAACTGCCCTGTAGGGTTCTGAAGGAACAGCTGGTGGATTTGAACTGCAGACTTTTTAATTAGCAACCATAGCTCTTAACCACTGTGCCACCAGGGCTCCTACATCACTAATAAGTGTCCAGGACATTATTTTTAATGCAGAGAATGATGCCAGGGCCATGTTTCTGCTTAAAATATATCTTCTATGCACACTACAATTTGTTAACATGATTGGCTGCTAGCCAAAAGTTTGGAAGTTCAAATCCACCCATAGATGTATTAGAAGACAGTCCTAGCAATCTACTTCGGAAAAATAAGCCATTGAAAACCTTACAGAGCCCATTTCTTCTCCGATATACATGAGGTCTCCATAAATTGATGCTGACTCAACAGCAACTAGTTATGTACTCCAAAAGCCTAAATATTGTAGAGAGAGAGAGAAAAAAGATACAATTCATATTAATTTCTGCAAAGAAATCTTTCAGAGTAAAGAACACCAAAAAATATTGGATAAAGTGTCAAAAAAAAAAACAGATTTCCTTCCAGGCCAGAAAACATAAAACATCCATTTGCATACTAGTAAGAAAGACTTGAAGCCATTTTCCCTGCGGCATCTGCTAGCCTGTCTTGGTGAAAGGTTCCACCTTGGGAAAGCAGACCTGCAGCAAAGCTAGGGCCAAAGCTAGTTGAAAGTCAGATACTCTTTTCAAAAAGGTGAGATATCCAAAAGTTTAAAGTCCTCTCTAAGTAGGTTAAGAAATAATCTGCCCTTTTAGAAAACACTTACTTGTTTTGGCTTTGCTTCTAAGTTAATTTTGAAAAAAATGGGGAAAAAGTCATTCCTGAAAATTTCTAACCAAAACCTTCACACTCGTTACAGTTTGGGGACTGGAGTTCAAACAACTATTTGATACCCCCAAATCCTGAGTCAAATGCTTGGTTTGAAAGGTTCCCCAGATAATAATTCCTGCAGGCTCCTAGTAGAAGCATACACAAACCTCCTATGGAAGGTCTATCTTTAAACTCAGCCCTCAAACAATTCCTATAGATAAAGGTTAAAGACACATAGTCCTAAAACTGAATAAGTCACTAAAACATGTGGAAAGAAACCATCATAAATGAGATTGAATAGAAACAACAAACTTCAGGATCAAACTCACAAAGAATGCAGGAATTGGAATTAATAGATATAAAATAAAAAATAAGAATATTTAATACACTTAAATAAAAGATAGAATTAAACATGATGAGTAAATAGAGACTGAGCAGATTTGAAAAAGTATAAAATAGAATTTCGGGAAAAGAAAAAATACAATAATTACAATTACAACATCATTAGATAATTAAAAAGAAGATGTAGACAATGCTCAAGAAAAAAAAAGTCATTAAATTGGAAGAACTTTTAAGTACCCAGAGCAATAATATGGACTAGCTACTACAAAGTAACAATAATTACACAGATGATTGGCTTCTCAACAAGAACAACAGAAGGAAAGAAAGAGGTCAGAGGATCTTCAAATGAGAAAATAACTGTAAATATTAAATTATACACTCAGCAAAAAGAAAATTCAAGGAAGAAGATAAAATAAAGGTATTTTTAAATTAAGAAAGCTGAGATACCATTAAGAGAAAAATAAATTTACAAAAGCATTTTAAAAATCAGGTACTACAATTAAATCTAAAAATGATGTGCAATATCTGTACCTAGAAAATCATAAAATAAAACTGACAGACACTAAGAGAGCTAATTAAAAGAAGGAACATACCATGTACATGGACTGAAAGAATCAATTTAGTAAAAATATAACTTCTTGCCAAATTGATCTGTAGATTCAGTGCAATTCCAACCAACATCACAACAGGTGGTTTTTAGTTTTATTTTTTAATGAAAGCTAATGAATTGATTATAAATATACATACAAGAGCAAGAATAGTGAATACTCAGAACGCTTCTAAAGAAGAACAAGTTGGGAGGCTTCCCTATTAGATACCAACATTAATTACAGAGTTAACATATTTAAATATTGTCGTATTAGTGCAGGAATGGATAAATAGACCAATGTGATAGGGCAAGAGAGCACTGAAAGAGTAATATGCATACATGGAGACTTAAGGGATGAAAAAAATGAGAGAGCTGGATATTCAGATTGTTGTCGCTAGGTGCAGTTGAGTGGGTTCTGACTCACAGTGACCCTATGTACAACAGAACAAAACACTGTCGGGTCCTACACTATCCTCACAATTGTTATGCTTGAGTTCATTGTTGCAGCCACTATGTCAATCCATCTTGTTTAGGTTCTTCATTTTTTTTTTGCTCACCTTCTACTTTATCAAGCATGCTGTCCTTCTTGAGGGACAGGACCCTCCTGATAACATGTCCAAGGTATGCCTGAGGTGAAGCCTTGCCATCCTCACTTCTAAGGAGTATTCTGGTTGTACTTCTTCCAAGATACATTTGTTCATTCTTCTGGCAGTTCATGGTATATTCAATATTCTTCACCAACACCATAATCAGAGTAGTAGGGGGAAAAGTAAATGGTGTAGTTATAACTGGTTATCCCCACTGAAATAAATAAAACCCCAAAATAAAAAAATGCTATTTATTAGTTCTAGAAGGATTAGGGCCATACATACCAAATGTAAATTTTTATATTTTGGAGGAAACTATTATGACATCACTATTTTTTATCATTATGACATCAAGTTTCGGCAGTATTTTTTAAACAAAACATAAAAGCAGAAAATAAAAGGAAAAATAAATTTGACCTTACTAAAATTGAAATTTTGTATTAATTAAATGACACCATAAGAGAGAGAAGGAAAATACCAACTATAACTTGGACAGGAAGAAGATAATTACGAAATACACAAATGACAAAGGACTAGCATCTGTAATATATAAAGAATTCTTTTTTTTAATAATAAAAAGACCAAGATGTTATGAGAAAAAATGGGCAAAAATATACATTTTCAAGGAAGATAAAAAACAAATGTACTTAAATATATTAAAGTTATTCAATCTTATTAGTAATTAAAGAAGGGTAAATTAAACCCACATCTCACCCATCAGGTTGATAATAATTAAAATGTCAGTAAATTCTAAAAGTTGAGTATGGTTTTGAGTAAGGTAACATATACTGACAGAAATTTTAAATAGCACAACTGCTTTGCAAAACAATTTGCATTACCTAATGAATTTTGAATATGCACATATCCTTTGATCCAGCAAATTCAATTCTAAACATAGAGTTTAGAGTAACTCTTATATCACATATATATATATATATACACACACACATATATATATACATGGAGACAGATACAAGAATATTTTTAGCAACACAGTATAGGAAAATTAAATAAAAAAAACCTCAAAGCAATCCAGATGATATTAACCAAGAGGATAATAGATTAAATGAGGAATCTTAAAAATTGGACTACTATTTTGAAAATGAAAATAAATAATATATCATTTTAGGATGAATGCATATATGATAAAACCCTAAATGAAGACAAGTGAATTTACCTATGTATTTATGTACTTTCTATGTACTATGTACTATATATTTCACATAAAATATTAAAATAAGTGCAAGTAAATATTTACTGCATAATGATGGCTCTATTCTGCATTCTTTAAGCTTTCAGTTCTAACTGTAGTTATATTTTTATATAAGGTTCTTCCAGCTCAGCTTGATATACGAAAATTCCAATCAGTTATAAAATTTCACTTTCCCCAGTGAGCTTACTAATGTCATCCGAGGACACAATACTTAACGTATTAGAGATGTAAAGAGATGCAGCTTGAGGGTTTCTACTGTCTCTATGTCACTTTAAATAGTAAATGTAGATCCAAATTTAAAGATCTGCTTAAAAAGAGAAACAACAATGGGGAATGTAAGGATACGCAAATACTTCCTGGAAGAATCAAATCTGTGTTTTGTTTTCTGTAATTTCATTTTATTGTTTTTTGGGACGGTATAAGGATGATATCCCAAACCTTTTAAATTACTCATGTGACATAAATTTAAAGGGAATATAAGCCCATTTTCCAATTCTTGTGACTAAAATATATCCCCCATCTGCTTTGAAAAAAATGAATGTTTTCTTTTTACAATATTATTTTCTTCCAACCTCTCCTAAAACTTCATATTTCTCATAAATTAAAAAATCAAACAAAATCAGGTAAAAAAGACACCTAAAATAGTCATTATTAGGAGAGGAAACATCCTGTACCCCAGAAAAGATTAAATTATTTGGACAGCATTCAGTAGGCCCCCAAGTTGTTTTGGGGGCCTACTGAATGCTGTCCAAATAATATATATATATAAATACACGGAGCCCTGGTGGTGCAATGGTTAAGAGCTACAGCTGCTAACCAAAAGGTCAGCAGTTTGAATTCACCAGCTGCCACTCCTCGGAAATCCTATGGACTAGTTCTACTCTGTCCTGTGAGGTCACTATAAGTCAGAATTGACTAGACGGCAATGGACTTGGTTTGGTTTATATATATGTATAACACTTAATTAATTGATAAAATTACTTCTATTCAATGAGTTAATGGTCTTCAGCTGACATTTGCTTTCAGTATAATAGTTTATTTTAGGCAGTTAATACTACATCACACACACATGCAAAACACATGCATGTACACAAAAACATACAAAAAATATCAAATAGAAGTTTGGTTAAGGCTATAACTAATTCAGTAAATGAGATGGAAATAAAGCAAAAATCATTTACCCGTAAAGGATTTAAGACCTTGACTTCACAATGATATTGAACTTCTAAAAAGCCCCAAGCTCTAAGAAAGCAAGGATTCATTATCAAAAGTTTCTACGAAGAAGAAAAACAGGAATATACTAATGACTTGAAGAAACTAAAAATAAGATGACCTCAGTCTTTAAAAGGAGAACACGGAATTACAAAGTATCTGGTAAAGATACCTTTACTGCTATTCACCTTGGGAAATAACCATCACCTTCAGCCATAATCAAGCCTGGGCACATTAACTTGACATGTATCCCTGGTCTCAAATAAATCTTAACACTCTGGCCCTTGTTGATTAAATTCCAAAGTATCATATCAGTTTTTAGTTCCAATTCTGAATGGGAAAAAACTTGATAAAAAGCTTTATTTCAATAAAATAAACAATTGGACTATATCTCTGTCTTAATTAGGACTCTATGGATTGCAATTAATAGAAATGAACTCAAGCTAGATTAAGATACAAACAAACCATTGGAAAAACACTAAACATTATAAAGGATACACAGGTTCATTACAGACCCCAAAGGGGAAAATATGCAGTCAAGCTTCATGAACAGGAAAACCCACTTCCAGGCTCCTTCTCTGTGAACTGGCTTTCTCTGCTTTTCTGTCACCACCATGCAGTGGGTGAAAAAGGGCTACCCCACACTTCTAGTACTGCAGTTCTTCCCAACTAAACCCAAATATATTAGTCTCAATTATGAACTCCCTGGGCGAAAAAAAAAATTGACTTGGTTCATGTTGGGTAAAAGCTTCTCTTTTGGGTCAATCTCCTGGAATAGAAAGACTATGTACTCAAGTTTTCCTTGCAAAGGGAAATTGGGGCAGTTGCTATTTGTAAATTGGGAAAATGTTCCATAGGGCATTTATTAAAATGTTTTTATTCTACTACCCTGGGCCCAAGAGTTCCTGGGTGGTGCAAATTATTAACAGTCTTGGATGCTAACTGAAAGGCTGGAAATTCAAGTCCACTGAAAGGCACCTCGGAAGAAAGCCCTGATGATCGACTTCTGAAAAATCCGTCATTGAAAACCCCATGGAATATGGTTCTACTCTGACATACATGGGGCCACCATGAGTTGGAGTTCTCTCCAAGCAACTGGACTGGACTGGACCCTGGGCACAGGAACTTCGGTTGCCTCAAGGACTCTATATTTGAACCTATCCCCCTGTAGTATGATTACCCCATCATACACATAAACTGGTCTGTGTTAATGTAGGTATTGCTTGGCGAAGGCGAAGAGGATTTGAAGCACTTATAAAGAAACAAAACTCCTCACAACTGGACTAATAAGCAACATCGTGATCAACAGAAAATATTGAAGCTGTCAAGGATTTCATTTTACTTGGATCCACGATCAACTCTCATGGAAGCAGCAGTTAAGAAATCCAATGACATATTGCATTTGGCAAATCTTCTGCAAAAGATCTCTTCAAAGTGTTGAAAAGCAAAGACATCACTTTGAAGACTAAGGTGTGCCTCACCCAAGCCATTATATTTTCAGTTTTTTTTTCATATGCATGAGAGAACTAAACAATGACTAAGGAAGACAGAAGAATTGGTGCTTTTGAATTACAGTGCTGGCGAAGAATATTGAATATATGATGTACTGCCAGAAGAATGAACGAGTCTGTTTTAGAAGAAGTACAGCCACAGTGCTCCTTGGAAGCGAGGATAGCAAGGCTTTGGACATGTTATCAGAAGGGACCAGCCTCTGGAGAAGGACATCATGCTTGGTAAAACAGAGGGTCAGCAAAAAAGAGGAAGACCCTTGAAGAGATGCATTGACATATTGGGTGCAAAATGGACTGAAACATAGCAATGACTGTGAGAATGGCACAGACTGGGCAATGTTTCTGTTGTGCCTAGGGTCACTATGAGTCGTAACCAAATTGACGGCACCTAACAAATATCAACAAGCTTCTTAAAACAATGCCTGGAAGATTGTAAGCCTCAATGTTCTGGTTGTTTCATAATGAATGATTTAAAAGGGTGCTTGGGTGCTATATAGCTGGTTCGCCAACTCAGTATAACAGAATCAAGCACTAAGACAGGTTTAGTGGGAAGATATTTAAAATTAAATAAGCCAGGATCCATGTGACATCAGCAGTGATAGCCCTGGTTCCACGTCCTTTTCTGAATCCAGCTTGAATTTCTGGTAGTTCCCTGTTGATATATTGCTGCAGCCACTCTTGAATGATCTTCAGCAAAATTTTACTTGCATGTAATATTAATGATGTTGTTTGATAATCTCTGCATTTGGTTGGATCACCTTTCTTGGGAATAGGCATAAATACGGATCTCTTCCAGTTGGTTGGTCAGGTAGCTGTCTTCCAAATTTCTTGGCATAGACAAGTGAGTACTTTCAGTGCTGCATCCATTTGTTAAAACATCTCAACTGATATTCCGTCAGTTCCTGGAGCCTTGTGTTTCATCAATGCCTTCAGTGCAGCTTAGACTTCTTCCTTCAGTACCATTGGCTCCTGATCCCATGCTACCTCCTGAAATGGTTGAACATTGGCCAGTTGTTTTTGGTATAGTGACCCTGTGAATTCCTTCCATTTTGTTTTGATGCTTCCTGCGTCGTTTAACATTTTCCCCATAGAATACTTCAGTATTGCAACTCAAGGCTTGAATTATTTCTTCAGATCTTTCAGCTTGAGAAATAATGAGCATGTTCTCCCCTTTTGGTTTTCTGTCTTCAGCTCTTTGCATGTATCATTGTAATACTTTGTCTTCTCAAGCTACCTTTTGAAATCTTCTGTTCAGCTGTTTTACTTCATCATTTCTTCCTTTTGCTTTAGCTACATGACATTCAAAAGCAAGTTTCAGAGTCTCTTCTGACATCCATTTTGGTCTTTTCTTTCTTTCCTGCCCTTTTAATGACCTCTTGCTTTCTTCATGTATAATGTCCTTGATGTCATTCCACAACTTGCCTGGTCTTTGGTCATTAGTGTTCAATGTGCCGAATCTATTCTTGAGGTGGTCTCTAAATTCAGGTGGAATATACTCAAGGTCATACTTTAGCTCTCGTGAACTTGTCCTAATTTTCTTCAGTTTCAACTTGAACTTTTATATGAGCAATTGATGGTCTGTTCTGCAGTCAGTCCCTGTCCTTGTTCTCACTGATGATATTGAGCTTTTCCATCGTCTCTTTTCACAGATGTAGTCAATTTGATTTCTGCGTATTTCATCTGGCAAGATCCACATTTATAGCCACCATTCATGTCGGTGAAAAAAGGTATTTGCAATGAAATTGTTCATCTTGCAAAATTCTATCATGTGATCTCTGTGTTTTATTGACTATGCGAAGGCATTCGGCTGTGTGGATCATAACAAGTTATGGATAACATTGCAAAAAATGGGAATTCCAGAACACTTAATTATGCTCATGAGGAACCTGTACATAGATCAAGAGGCAGTTCTTTGAACAGAGCAAGGGGATACTGCATGGTTTAAAGTCAGGAAAGGCGTGCCTCAGGGTTATATCCTTTCACCATACCTATTCAATCTGTATGCTGAAAAAATAATCCCAGAAGCTGGACTATACGAAGAAGGATGGGGCATCCAGATTGGAGGAAAACTCATTAACAACCTGCGTTATGCTGATGACACAACCTTGCTTGCTCAAAGTGAAGAGGACTTGACGCACTTACTGATGAAGATCAAAGACCACAGCCCTCACTATGAATTACACCTCAACATAAAGAAAACCAAAATCCTCACAACAGGACCAATAAGCAATGTCATGATAAATGGAGAAAAAATTGAAGTTGTTGACAATTTCATTTTACTTTAATCCACAATCAACATCCATGGAAGCAGCAGTCAAGAAATCAAAAGATGCATTTCTTTGTGCAAATCTAATGCAAAAGACCTCCTTAAAGTGTTGAAAAGCCAAGATGTCACCTTGAAGACTAAGGTGAACCTGACCCAAGCCACAGTGTTTTCGATCATCTCATATGCATGTGAAAGCTAGACAATGAATAAGAAAGACCGAAGAAGACCTGACGCCTTTAAATTGTGGTGTTGGTGAAGAATACTGAATATACCATGGACTGCCAAAAGAACGAAAAAATCTGTCTTGGAGGAAGTACAACCAGAATGCTCCTTAGAAGCAAGGATGGTGAGACTACGTCTCGTATACCTTGGAAGTGTTATCAGGAGGGATCAGTCTCTGGAAAAGGACATCATGCTTGGTAAAGAAGATGGTAATGAAAAAGAGGAAGACCCTCAACTGATTAAGGCAGTGGCTGCAACAATGGGCTAATGCATAACAACAACTGTGAGGATGGCAAAGGACTGGGCAGTGTTTTATTGTGTTGTACACAGGGTTGCTATGAGTTGGAACTGATTTGATGGCAACAACAACAACAACAATTAAAGTTAAGTTTCAGAGCTCCTCATTTTCCAAGGCTCATCTACCTATTTTTGTACGATTCTTTTCTTAGGGGCATACCGCAAATTGTATAAGCTTCAAGTGCCATAAAACCTGTTTCCACCTCTGGCCAAGTAGGGTGGGACCAATCCAAATAATTATTTACAACTATACTAACACACACACACAAAAAAAACAGGCACACATAAATTGCTGTCAATCACTGGTTGAGAGCTACTTTCTGAGGATATTCCCTGGCCGATAGAAAGAGATAAACCAATGCTGAAAGTTGGGAGAGAAGATGTGCATAGGGCATCAACGTGATCTACTACTGTGGACTTTGGATTTCCATTGGTTGTGGAATCAGCTCTGGAGGTGTAAGACAGGTTCAGTAGATTTTTATTTATTTATTTTTTAGGTCATATCTTTTTTGTTTATTGTGCTTTAGATGAAGTGTTACAGAACCAATGAGTTTCTCATTAACCAGTACATCTATTGTTTTATGACATTGGTTAAAAACCCCACGACATGTCAGTACTGGGCCTTCTCGAACTTGGGTTTCCTATTACCGGCTTTTCTGTCCCCTCCTATCTTCTAGTCCTTGCCCCTTGTCTGGTGTGCCCCTTTAGTCTCATTTTGTCCAATGGCCCTGTTTAATCTTAGGCTAAAAGGTGAACCTTTGGAGTGACTTCATTACTGAGCAGGTTCAGTAGATTTCTGATGGCCAGAGGAACTCCCACTGTCATCTGGATTGCATGATATTATTTAATTTAATTAAAAAATTTTCCCTTTCTAAGGACTGATTCTTTTCAGGAAAGATCTTATGCAAATATGGCTAGAAAATTTGTTGTATGAAGAATCTGATCTACATATTTTTTTTTCTTGAATCATTCAGTTCTACTGATTCCCTCCCAAATGAAAATGCTATTCTTGTCCAAAGTTTTCCTACTGTGATGATTTCTTCTATGCATAAAGGAATTTAAAGTAAATGTAAAGCCCTCACTCTACAATTTTTTTTTAATAGTGTTTTATTGAGATTTTAGTGAAAGTTTGCACAGCAAGTTAGGTCTCTCCAATTTTAAATACACAATCTTCAAAAATAGTATTTGAAGGCATCTACTTTCTTCCAAAGCCCTCTACAAATTCTTGTCATCAACTACTTATAAATCCAAGAATTACCTTTCTATTTGCAACCTGATTTCTCTATTTCTATAATTCTGTAATGTACAGTATTGGGGTTAAATTCTTCTGGCTTTTGTAAGGAGAGAAAGAAAAAAAAAAAAAATCCAGATGCGGTCCACGTAGAAAAGATTGCCAGAATTACAAGCATACCATTTCTCTCCCAGAAATATGACATATTTAAACACATTCACACCCCTACTCCAATTCTAGTAGCTCAAGAACTTAACTGTTTAACCATTGCACATAACATTGAATAGACTATGGAGGCACCATGCTTGATATGTATAAATATTCAATATGTACTTATTGAATGGTGTGTAGTAAATAGAAAAACTATCACTGACTTGATTCATTTTAAAATTATACACCTAGGTTTAATGAAAACAGCTTAAATGTGAATAAATGCAATAATTTGGGGAATAATATATTCTCTTTCAGTAATCTCTCTAAAAGTTAATTTTTTGGTTTCCCATTTTTAATGTTTCATTTAACTTTTTATTCCCTCTTAGTTTCAACCCCAGTATTGAATTTCAGTTCCTTTCCAAGTGAACAATGACTTCCTTTTCCTCTATCCTTTAACTTCCACAATAGAGTCTCTAATGCTGGGGACCATCCCAGCCTCCATGATTATGAAGACAGCACTGGTTCTCTTCCTTCAGAGTTTCATGGGGTTATCAACCTGCTTTTTCTCTACTTCAGGTAGAAGTTTTTCTTCTGAACCAATTATCCTCCTGTCTTTGTCCTCTGAAGAATTGGTTTTCCACTCCCAGCTATTTTCTCTCTTAAGGTAAGTTTTCTGTCTAGGTCATTTTGCTTATTTCTGCACCCTCTTAAAAATTGGATTCCTCTGCCTTACAGGATACTCAACTTCATACACTATTTGACATGTTTAAAATTTCTTCAATTCTAAGGGAATTTTGTTTCATGCTATTTGACAAGTGCAAAGCAGGCCATCAGTTCAAAAACACAGAAACATATGTTACCTAAAGAAAGAAACCACAGCTGTATTTTGCAAGTGCTACAAAAATCATCTGGTAAGTGAATTATCCAACTACTGTGTTTTATCTCTCTAAACCATTAATAGGAACAAATTCTGGGAATCGTTGAATTCTGGAAATATTTTACTAATGATTAAGAAGAAGTTATTCTTAATTGTACTTGACTATTTTTTGTAATTTGCTGGCTATACTCTATATTCATCTTCCTAACAACACTAAAGATGATTGACTACATACATTGAAAAATAACCCTTTGTGAAAATAACTTCTAAAGACTAAATCTTTGTCTCTGGGACCTCAATATTTTGTTAGAAAAGGTTGATAGTTGTTGCTGCAAAGCCATAGGTCTAGGAGGAAAGACCTCAATGGTAATGGCACCCAGAGAGTGGAAACGGGGTGCATGATTGCCTTTTGACACATCTCTAAAATTATTATGCTTTATAACCAGTTAAGAAAAAGGTAACGTGGCACTTAAAAAAGGTAAATACAGTCTTCTTGGCCATGAAGCTGGAGGCAGAGGGTTCGATATGGGGAAAACTTGCTCCCTTCAGACTTTTTTCCAAACTCCAGCCCTTCCCCCAACTTTTCTCCTACAGGCCTTCCTCAGCTTAACCATGTTCCCTTGACACATGGAGTTATAGTCTTTCCAGCCCTCTCAGTTGAGACATTACAATTGAAATGTTTTAACCCTCTTCCTAGAGTAATGGATTCAAATCTAGAGATGTTTCACTGCCACCCGACAGGGAGCTGGCTGCAGAGCATGCTAGGAGGACAACTTCTCTGACCCCATTAGACTGCAGAGGGGGAAATGTTGATCTATTGTAAGTAATTAGGGGGTGAACTCTTTAAAGTGTTAAAGAGGCAAAAAGAACCTCTTCAAAGTGTTATAAAAAGCAAAGATGTCACTTTGAGGACTAAGGTGCGCCTGGCTCAAGCCAGAGTATTTTTTTTTTTTATTAAATTTTATTGAGCTTCAAGTGAACATTTACAAATCAAGTCAGACTGTCACATATAAGTTTATATACGCCTTACTCCGTACTCCCACTTGCTCTCCCCCTAATGAGTCAGTCCTTCCAGTCTCTCCTTTCGTGACAATTTTGCCAGCTTCCAACTCTCTCTATCCTCCCATCCCCCCTCCAGACAGGAGATGCCAACACAGTCTCAAGTGTCCACCTGATATCATTAGCTCACTCTTCATCAGCATCTCTCTCCTACCCACTGTCCAGTCCCTTTCATGACTGATGAGTTGTCTTTGGGAATGGTTCCTGTCCTGTGCCAAAAGAAGGTTTGGGGACCGTGACCGCCGGGATTCCTCTAGTCTCAGTCAGACAATTAAGTATGGTCTTTTTATGAGAATTTGGGGTCTGCATTTTTTTTTTTTTATCCCACTGATCTCCTGCTCCCTCAGGGGTTCTCTGTTGTGCTCCCTGGCAGGGCAGTCATCGATTGTGGCTGGGTACCAACTAGTTCTTCTGGTCTCAGGATGATGTAGGTCTCTGGTTCATGTGGCCCTTTCTGTCTCTTGGGCTCTTAGTTATCGTGTGACCTTGGTGTTCTTCATTTTCCTTTGCTCCAGGTGGGTTGAGACCAATTGATGCATCTTAGTTGGCCGCTTGTTAGCATTTAAGACCCCAGATGCCACATTTCAAAGTGGGATGCAGAATGTTTTCATAATAGAATTATTTTGCCAATTGACTTAGAAGTCCCCTTAAACCATGGTCCCCAAACCCCCGCCCTTGCTCCGCTGACCTTTGAAGCATTCAGTTTATCCCAGAAACTTCTTTGCTTTTGGTCCAGTCCAGTTGAGCTGACCTTCCATGTATTGAGTGTTGTCCTTCCCTTCACCTAAAGCAGTTCTTAGCTACTAATTAATCAGTAAAAAACCCTCTCCCACCCTCCCTCCCTCCCCGCCTCGTAACCACAAAAGTATGTGTTCTCAGTTTATACTATTTCTCAAGATCTTATAATAGTGGTCTTATACAATATTTGTCCTTTTGCCTCTGACTAATTTCGCTCAGCATAATGCCTTCCAGGTTCCTCCATGTTATGAAATGTTTCACAGATTAGTCACAGTTCTTTATCGATGCGTAGTATTCCATTGTGTGAATATACCACAATTTATTTAACCATTCATCCGTTGACGGACACCTTGGTTGCTTCCAGCTTTTTGCTATTGTAAACAGAGCTGCCATAAACATGGGTGTGCATATATCTGTTTGTGTGAAGGCTCTTATTTCTCTAGAGTATATTCCGAAGAGTGGGATTTCTGGGTTGTATGGTAGTTCTATTTCTAACTGTTTAAGATAACGCCAGATAGATTTCCAAAGTGGTTGTACCATTTTACATTCCCACCAGCAGTGTATGAGAGTTCCAATCTCTCCGCAGCCTCTCCAACATTTATTATTTTGTGTTTTTTGGATTAATGCCAGCCTTGTTGGAGTGAGATGAAATCTCATTGCAGTTTTAATTTGCATTTCTCTAATGGCTAATGATCTAGAGCATTTTCTCATGTTATCTGTTAGCTGCCTGAATATCTTCTTTAGTGAAGTGTGTGTTCATATTCTTTGCCCACTTCTTGATTGGGTTGTTTGTCTTTTTGTGGTTGAGTTTTGACAGAATCATGTAGATTTTAGAGATCAGGCACTGGTCGGAGATGTCATAGCTGAAAATTCTTTCCCAGTCTGTAGGTGGTCTTTTTACTCTTTTGGTGACGTCTTTAGATGAGCATAGGTGTTTGATTTTTAGGAGCTCCCAGTTATCTGGTTTCTCTTCATCATTTTTGGTAATGTTTTGTATTCTGTTTATGCCTTGTATTAGGGCTCCTAACGTTGTCCCTATTTTTTCTTCCATGATCTTTATCGTTTTAGTCTTTACGTTTAGGTCTTTGATCTACTTGGAGTTAGTTTTTGTGCATGGTGTGAGGTATGGGTCCTGTTTCCTTTTTTTGCAAATGGCTATCTAGTTATGCCAGCACCATTTGTTAAAAAGACTATCTTTTCCCCAATTAACTGACACTGGGACTTTGTCAAATATCAGCTGCTCATATGTGGATGGATTTATATCTGGGTTCTCAATTCTGTTCCACTGCTCTATGTGTCTGTTGTTGTACCAGTACCAGGCTGTTTTGACTACTGTGGCTGTATAATAGGTTCTGAAATCAGGTGGAGTGAGGCCTCCCACTTTCTTCTTCTTTTTCAGTAATGCTTTGCTTATCCGAGGCTTCTTTCCCTTCTGTGTGAACTTGGTGATTTGTTTCTCTATCACCTTAAAAAATGACATTGGAATTTGGATCGGAAGTGCATTGTATGTATAGATGGCTTTTGGTAGAATAGACATTTTTACTATGTTAAGTCTTCCTATCCATGAGCAAGGTATGTTTTTCCACTTAAGTAGGTCCTTTTGAATTTCTTGTAGTAGAGCTTTGTAGTTTTCTTTGTATAGGTCTTTTACGTCTTTGGTAAGATTTATTCCTAAGTATTTTATCTCCTTGGGGGCTACTGTGAATGGTATTGATTTGGTTGTTTCCTCTTCGGTGTTCTTTTTGTTAATGTAGAGGAATCCAAGTGATTTTTGTATGTTTATTTTATTACCTGAGACTCTGCCAAACTCTTCTATTAGTTTCAGTAGTTTTCTGGAGGATTCCTTGGGGGTTTTCTGCATATAAAATCATGTCATCTGCAAATAGAGATAATTTTACTTCTTCTTTGCCAATCCAGATGCCCTTTATTTCTTTGTCTAGCCTAATTGCTCTGGCTAGGACTTCTAGCACAATGTTGAATAAGAGCAGTGATAAAGGGCGTCCTTGTCTGGTTCCCGTTCTCAAGGGAAATGCTTTCAGGCTCTCTCCATTTAGAGTGATGTTGGCTGTTGGCTTTGCATAGATGCCCCTTATTATGCTGAGGAATTTTCCTTCAATTCCTATTTTGGTAAGAGTTTTTATCATAAATGGGTTTTGGACTTTGTGAAATGCCTTTTCTGCATCATTTGATAAGATCATGTGGTTTTTATCTTTTGTTTTATTTATATGGTGGATTACCTTAATGGTTTTTCTAATATTAAATTAGCCTTGCATACCTGGTATAAATCCCACTTGGTCGTGGTGAATTATTTTTTTGATATGTTGTTGGATTCTATCGGCTGGAATTTTGTTGAGGATTTTTGCATCTATGTTCATCAGGGATATAGGTCTGTAATTTTCTTTTTTCGTGGTGTCTTTACCTGGTTTTGGTATCAGGGAGATGGTGGCTTCATAGAATTTGTTGGGTAGTATTCCGTCATTTTCTATGCTTTGAAATACCTTTAGTAGTAGTGGTGTTAACTCTTCTCTGAAAGTTTGGTAGAACTCTGCAGTATAGCCATCCGGGCCAGGGCTTTTTTTTCTTGGGAGTTTTTTGATTACCATTTCAATCTCTTTTTTTGTTATGGGTCTATTTAGTTGTTCTACTTCTGATTGTGTTAGTTTAGGTAGGTAGTGTTTTTCCAGGAATTCATCCATTTCTTCTAGGTTTTCAAATTTGTTAGAGTACAATTTTTCATAATAATCTGATATGATTCTTTTAATTTCAGTTGGGTCTGTTGTGATGTGGCCCTTCTTGTTTCTTATTCGGGTTATTTGTTTCCTTTCCTGTATTTCTTTAGTCAGTCTAGCCAATGGTTTATCAATTTTGTTAATTTTTTCAAAAAACCAGCTTTTGGCTTTGTTAATTCTTTCAACTGTTTTTCTGTTCTCTAAGTCATTTAGTTCAGCTCTAATTTTTATTATTTGTTTTCTTCTGGTGCCTGATGGATTCTTTTGTTGCTCACTTTCTATTTGTTCAAGTTGTAGGGACAGTTCTCTGATTTTGGCTCTTTCTTCTTTTTGTATGTGTGCATTTATCGATATAAATTGGCCTCTGAGCACTGCTTTTGCTATGTCCCAGAGGTTTTGATAGGAAGTAGTTTCTTTCTCGTGGCATTCTATGAATTTCCTTATTCCCTCCTTAGTGTCTTCTATAACCCAGTCTTTTTTTCGGGAGGTTATTGTTCAGTTTCCATGTATTTGATTTCTTTTCCCTAGTTTTTCTGTTATTGATTTCTACTTTTATTGCCTTGTGATCTGGGAAGATGCTTTGTAATATTTCGATGTTTTCGATTCTGCAAAGGTTTGTTTTATGACCTAATATGTCTTCTATCCTAGAGAATGTTCCATGTGCGCTAGAAAAAAAAGTATACTTTGCAGCAGTTAGGTGGAGAGTTCTGTATAAGTCAATGAGGTCTAGTTGGTTGATTGTTGTAATTCGGTCTTCCGTGTCTCTATTGACCTTCTTACTGGAAGTCCTGTCCTTCTCCGAAAGTGGTGTGTACTCCTACTATAATTGTGGAGGTGTCTATCTCACTTTTCAGTTCTGTTAAAATTTGATTTATGTATCTTGCAGCCCTGTCACTGGGTGCATAAATATTTAATATGGTTATATCTTCCTGGTCAATTGTCCCTTTTATCATTATATAGTGTCCTTCTTTATCCTTTGTGGTGGATTTAAGTTTAAAGTCTATTTTGTCAGAAATTAATATTGCTACTCCTCTTCTTTTTTGCTTATTGTTTGCTTGATATATTTTTTTCCATCCTTTGAGTTTTAGTTTGTTTGTGTCTCTAAGTCTAAGGTGTGTCTCTTGTAGGCAGTATATAGACGGATCGTGTTTCTTTATCCAGTCTGAGACTCTCTGTCTCTTTATTGGTGCATTTAGTCCATTTACATTCAGTGTAATTATAGATAAGTGAGTGTTTAGTGTTGTCATTTTGATGCCTTTTTATGTGTGTTGTTGACAATTTCATTTTTCCACTTACTTTTTTGTGCTGAGACTTTTTCTTGGTAAATTGTGAGATCCTCATTTTCATAGTATTTGACTTTATGTTTGTTGAGTCGTTACGTTTTTCTTGGCTTTTATTTTGAGTTATGGAGTTGTTATACCTTTTTGTGGTTACCTTAATATTTACCCCTATTTTTCTAAGTAAAAACCTAAGTTGTATTGTCCTATATCGCCTTGTATCCCTCTCCATATGGCAGTTCTATGCCACCTGTATTTAGTCCCTCTTTTTGATTATTGTGATCTTTTACATATTGACTTCAATGATTCCCTGTTTTGAGCATTTTTTTTTTTTTAATTAATCTTAATTTGTTTTTGTGATTTCCCTATATGAGTTGATATCAGGATGTTCTGATCTGTGACCTTGTGTTGTGCTGGTATCTGATATTATTGGTTTTCTGACGAAACAATATCCTTTAGTATTTCTTGTAGCTTTGGTTTGGTTTTTGCAAATTCTCTAAGCTTGTGTTTATCTGTAAATATCTTGATTTCGCCTTCATATTTCAGAGAGAGTTTTGCTGGATATATGATCCTTGGCTGGCAGTTTTTCTCCTTCAGTGCTCTGTATATGTCATCCCATTGCCTTCTTGCCTGCATGGTTTCTGCTGAGTAGTCTGAACTTTTTCTTATTGATTCTCCCTTGAAGGAGACCTTTCTTTTCTCCCTGGCTGCTTTTAAAATTTTCTCTTTATCTTTGCTTTTGGCAAGTTTGATGATAATATGTCTTGGTGTTTTTCTTTTTGGATCAATCTTAAATGGGGTTCGATGAGCATCTTGGATAGATATCCTTTCGTCTTTCATGATGTCAGGGAAGTTTTCTGCCAGCAGATCTTCAACTATTCTCTGTGTGTTTTCTGTTATCCCTCCCTGTTCTGGGACTCCAATCACATACAAGTTATCCTTCTTGATAGAGTCCCACATGATTCTGAGGGTTTCTTCATTTTTTTTAATTCTTTTATCTGATTTTTTTTTCAGCTATGTTGGTGTTAATTCCCTGGTCTTCCAGATTTCCCACTCTGCATTCTAATTGTTCGAGTCTGCTCCTCTGACTTCCTATTGCGTTGTCTAATTCTGTAATTTTATTGTTAATCTTTTGGATTTCTGCATGCTGTCTCTCTATGGATTCTTGCAACTTATTAATTTTTCCACTATGTTCTTGAATAATCTTTTTGAGTTCTTCAACTGTTTTATCAGTGTGTTCCTTGGCTTTTTCTGCAGTTTGCCTTATTTCATTTCTGAGGTCATCCCTGATGTCTTGAAGCATTCTGTAAATTAGTTTTTTATATTGTGTATCTGATAATTCCAGGATTGTATCTTCATTTAGGAAAGATTTTGATTCTTTTGTTTGGGGGGTTGTAGAAGCTGTCATGGTCTGCTTCTTTATGTGGTTTGATATCGACTGCTGTCTCCGAGCCATCACTTAGATATAAAAAAAAAAATAGTGATTTATTCTATATTTGCTCACTGAGTCTTATCTTGTTTTGTTTTCTTTCAATATACGTGGATGGGCTACTAGATTGTATTGTCTTGTTTGTTTTAGCCCTTGACTTACTTATGACCTATTTCCAGCTGGTTTGGGCTATTGCCAGATATATATGCCTGAGTCTATTCACCATTCTTGAGTAGAATCTGATTTTGGGTCATCAAGTGTGTGGTGCAGACTGTCACCTATCCACCTTGAGAAGTAGTGGTGATAGTTGTGTGCACCAGATTCTATAAGCAGCTGGGGTTCACATTCCAGGGGGGGCAGGATGCTGACAGGCTTCCCCCAAGTGTCAGTGAGGTAGGTGTGTCTCTATTCCTATAGCACCTTGGTGGGAGTGCTCTGCAGCTGTACCTTAGGCCCCCAAAGCAAGTATCTCTACTGATTGGTAGGTGTCACCTTCCTTAGACCCCTAAGGCAAGAGGCTAGGTGGTCTGGGGGGAGCTTCAGTCCTCAGTTCCCTGTTGTGGGTCAGTTAGGGCTCTGTTGAATAAGCAGAGATATTAGACCTGGGGAACTTGTTTTTCCAGTAAATCCGCTAAAAAAAATGCAGTCAGATCCCTATCAGAACTGCCTTTGCATTCTAACAGCCACCTTGTTCCCTGTAAGGATGAAAGCCCGAGATTTGGATCATATATGCTTGGCTGGAGCTGGTTCTGTGTTTTTAGTCCAATTAGGGAAGGATTTTTGGTCGCTGGGTTTTTTGTGGTTGCTTCTCTCAGGCCGGAAGAATGGGTTAGGAAAAGACCAAAAGAAAAAAAGGGAAAAGCAAAGCCACGGAGCCAGAGCTGTTCTCCCTCTGGCTCAGGAAATTCCAATGTTAATGAAGCCACCTGGGAAGGGGAGGGGAGGGTTCAGAAAAACAGCAGAGAGTAGCACCCCGGAATATAGCCAAAGTTGCTTATCCTGCTTGGGATGACTATTTTATCTGAGATTCCCGAGGGGCGTGTCACCTATGTATGCTGGCTGTGTGGAGATTGTCCCCGGGGGCCTGGTCCGCTGAAGCCTCGGTCAGATCCTCCGCTGCCAGTCCAAAGTCCAGCATCAAGGTTCCCTTGCTGGGATGCTGTACTCCCGGCTCCAAAATCAGTCGCTACCTCCCGGATTCCCGCCAGCCACGTCACCGCGCCGTCCCGCAGACCAGCTGGGCCTCTTCCCCTGGTTAGTTCAGGGGAGTAGGGCTGCACTCCGTGTTTGCGCCGTGACCAGATGCCATGTTCAGCTCCCCTGTGCCCAGTCCAAAGCCCAGAGCCAAGTTTACCCAGCTGGGACACTGCACTCCCTGCTCCAAAACCAGTCACTGCCTCCCGGGGACTTCTCCTCCCACCAGCAGCGTGGCCATGCCGCCCTGCGGACCAGCTGGGCCCCCTCCCGGGGTCAGATCAGGGGGCTAGGGCTGCGCCCCGTGTTTGCACCGTCCCAGATGTCGTGTTCGGCTCCCCTGCGCCCAGTCCTAAGCCCGGCGCCAAGGTTACCTGACTGGGACGCTGGCTCCAGGCTCTGAAAACAGTCGCTGCTTCCCCGTAGTTGTTCATTCTCCATCTCTGTCACTCAGGTCAACTCTTTAAATCTGTGTTTGTTGTTCAGGGTTCGTAGATTGTCATGTATGTGATCGATTCACTTGTTTTTCCGAGTCTTTGTTGCAAGAGGGATCCAAGGTAGCATCTACCTAGTCAGCCATCTTGGCCCCGCCTCTCCAGAGTATTTTTAATGTTCTCATATGCATGCAAAACTGGACAATGAATAAGGATGTGCAAAGAAGAATTGATTTGATTTACCATACCGATGAAGGACATCGGAATACTGGAAGAATGAACAAATCTGTCTTGCTGGAAGCACTACAGACAGAGTGGAACTTAGAGGCGATGATGGCAAAACAGGATCTCATGTATTTTGGACATGTTATCAGGAAGGACCAGTCACTGGAGAAGGACATCATGGTTGGTAAAGTAGAGGGTCAGCAAAAAAGAGGAAGACTCTCAACACGACGAACTGATAGAGCAGCTGCAACAATGGGTTCAAACACAGCAGTGATTGTGAGGATGGTGCAGGACTGGGCAGTGTTTCATTCTGTTGTACATAGGGTCACTACGAGTCTAAATTGACTGGACATCATCTAACAACAACAATAGGTAATAGTTAGGCAATGATCGGCAATGGAGACTGTAATTTACATGGGGGAATCCAGGATTCTTAGATGATGAGGGAGGGAGAATTACAAGGGATATTCGATGTCAATTGGTTGCTGTTTTACTTAATTATATTTCCAAGTACAGGATGCAGTTTCTGTAGGGGGTATTTTCCATCCTTATAGGAGGAGAATAAGATAAAAAGAATACGACAACCCCACAAACCACCCTTCTCCTACTATCACATTACAAACACCCCTTTCCTTCTCTCACTTCCATCTCAAACCACAAAACCTCCTGGTTTTGTTTAGCTTGCTTGTTTGTTTACTTTACTAGGCATGCCCTGGCACAAGTATTACATGAGTGTCTGAGATTTATCAATAGATTATTACCCCCAGTAACTATCTTGTGATTTTTAGTTTTGGGCTGCATTCATATGCAGACAAGAAAACATTTTTCACTTAAAATTTCTGCCTGAATACCATTTCTTCTCTGTTGTTTTATTTTACCTTCCCAAATATGTTGGTGCTTTGATATGTGATAATAGATTGTGTCTCTCCTCTGTGTTCTGTCCCCACTGTCACACCCCGCCCCCCATCCTTTTCTGATTAAAAAAAAAAAAAAATTCTGAATAGCTACCCATAACTGGTTGAGCCAACTCCAATTCATGGTGACGTATGTCCGAGTAGATTTTTCAGAAGTAGATCAATACACCTTTCTTCTAACGAGCCTTCAGGTGGATTTGAACAGCCAAATTTTAGCAGCTCAGTGAGTTAACTGCTTACACCACCTAGTGACTCTATCTGCACAGTTAATCAGTGGCTTGTTGTTAGGTGTTCTCGAACTGGTTACAACTCATAGGAACCCTATGTACAACAGAACAAAACACTGCCCAGTCCTATGCCATCGTCACAATGGTTGCTATGTTAGAGCTCATTGTTGCAGCCACTGTTCCAATCCATCTTGTCGAAGGTCTTCCTCTTTTTCCCTCACCCCCTACCTTGCCAAGCATGATGTCCTTCTCCAGGGACTGGTCCATCCTGATGCCAAGTCCAAAGTATGTGAGATGAAGTCTTGCCATCCTTGCTTCTAATGAGCACTCTGGCTCCATTTCTTCCAAGACAGATTTGTTTGTTCTATTAGAAGTCCTTGGTGTATTGAATATTCTTTGCCAACACCATAACTCAAAGGCATCAATTTTTCAGTCTTCCTCATTCATTGTTCAGCTTTTACATGCGTATGAGATGACTGAATATATCATAGCTTGGGTCAGGTGCACCTTAGTCCTCAAAATGACATCTTTGCTTTTCAAGACTTTGAAGAGGTCTTTTGCAGCACATTTGCTCAATATAATATGTCAACATATTCTTTTTGGTACGGTGACTTTTGTGTATTCCTTCTGTCTTCTTTTGATGCTTCCCGTGTCATTCAATATTTTGCCTATACCCAGTGCCGTCGAGTAGATGCCTTCAAAATTGCAACTCGAGACTTGACTTTTTTCTTCAGTTCTTTCAGCTTGAGAAATGCTGAGTGTGTTCTTCCCTTTTAGTTTTTTACCTCCAGGTCTTTTCACATTTCATCTTACTTTACTTTTTCTTCTCAAACTGCCCTTTGAAATCTTCTGTTCAGGTCTTTTACTTTATCATTTCTTCTGTTCTCTCTGGCTACTGTACATTTCAGAGCAAGTTTCAGAGTCTCTTCTGATATCCATTTTGGTCTTTTCTTTCTTTCCTGTCTTTTTAATGACCTTTTGCATTCTTCATGATGTCCTTGATGTCATCCCACAACTCATCTGGTCTTCGGTCTTCAGTGTTCAGTGTGTCAATTCTGCTCTTGAGATGGTGTCTAAATTCAGGTGGGATATGCTGAAGGTCACACTTTGGCTCTTGTAGACTTGTTTTAATTTTCTTCAGCTTCAGCTTTAACTTGCATATGAAAAATTAACGGTCTGTTCTGAAGTCGGCTCCTGGCCTTGTTCTGACTGATGATATTGAGCTTTATCACTATCTCTTTCCACAGATGTAGTCAACTTCATTCATGTGTTTTCCATCCAATGAGGTCCACATGGTGTGTATAGTCAACACTTATGTTGCTGAGAACAGGTATTTGCGAAGAATAGGTTGTTGGTCTTGCAAAATCCTATTATGTGATTTCTGGAGTCGTTTCTATCACTACGGCCATAGTTTCCAACTACTGATCCTTCTTTGTTTCCAGCTTTCACATTCCAATCACCAGTAATTATCAATGCATCTTCATTGCATGTTTGATGAATTTCAGACTGCAGAAGCTGGTAAAAATCTTAGGCATTAGTGTTTGGTGCATAAATTTGAATAATAGTCATATCAATTGCTGTATGGATATTATTCTATCTATAATAGTCATTTTTTTAATAGTCATATCAATTGCTCTATGGATATTATTCTGTCACCGACAGCGTTGTACTTCAAGATAAATCTTGAAATGTTCTTTTTTACGATGAATGCAATGCCATTCCTCTTCAATTTGTCATTCCTAGCATAGTAGACATTAGGATTGTCCAATTCAAAATGGCCAATACCGGTCCATTTCAGCTCATTAATGCCTAGGATATTGACCTTTATGCATTCCATTTCATTTTTGACAACTTCCTATTTTCCTAGATTCATACTTTGCACATTCCATGTACTGTTTGTAGCATACTATATCTTTCAAAGTATAAAAAAATACTTTTAAAGTATAGTGGTATTATTTAACATATTTATTGAGATATCCATATAATTCAGTTTATATAGTTATAGGCAATACTAAAAAAAACTTTCCAGTGACAAGAATTTTTTGAGCATCCAACTGCCCAGTATGTCACAAAATGCTGAAAGCAAATGAAAGGGTAGGACATCATTGTCAACATCTCCTTGTTGTGGATTCTTGTTTTTCTCACAGGCTGACATACTGGCTCCATGGAGATACCAATGTTAATACATGTTTTAAATATCTGAAAAGCTTAATTTCATTTATGATTTCTTATATAAAAGTAAATGTAAACAGAAGTCCTAATATTTTCATCCATCATTTCAGTGGCTGGCTTGTTGGATGTGTATCCAATTCTCGAGAAGACTGTCGAAATTCTCACAACCACCCCTGGTGGTAGGTACTGTTGTTATCCTTACCATTTTACACAGAAAGATTAATTGATACCCTGGAGTTGATGCAGCAATTGGATAAGTCAGAATTTGAAACCAGGCAATATATATCCATAGTCCACATATTAACAACTATTTCACTTAACTAGGAAGAAAATCAGAGAGAAATGATGTCACAGATGTCAATGGGGTAAAAATTTTCAAGAAGAAGATAATGGTCGATAGTGGCAACTGCTCAAATAGGTCCTGTCAGATAAAAACTGAGATGCATTCTTTGCATTTAAATACAAAGAAGTCACATTGTTGAGGAAGGTTTGGGGCAATAAATATACAAATTAGGGTAGATAAATGGAGAGGCACATTTTCATGAGAAGAGGAATGACTAGGAAAAGAGATTGTGAAAATACCAACTATTGAACAGTCTTTCAAGAAATTGAACTTTTAAGAGAATAAAGCATGTGGTGGCTGTTAGAAGATTTAGGTGGCTGGTATCTATGTGGCAGCTCCAAATCACTAAGGCACACAGAGGTTGGAACTAACTGTGCCTGTGGCCGTTACTTAGTGTGGAGCTGGGGATGGTACTGAAGCTGTTTTTATTGTCAAATGCCCTAAAAACATGCCCGTTTCTTAAATACAGTTTTTTACTTTGTCCAGTAAAACATCTGGAAATGTTGCCTAAAGAGCACATAGATAAATGCCCTTTGGTTTAGTACTTCTAACGAAAAATCTCTTGGTAGGTTTAGACCTTACCATGTGAAGACAGCATGAGAGCCCAATCACATCACCATCATTGACAGACCATATCACCTACTCAATTCTAAAACAAATGAACATTTTATACAATGAGGAAAATATTCAGTATATCAATTAGATGCTTCACTTTCCAGGCTAAGTTTCCAAAAGAGTATATTTAAACATATTATTTTTTACAAAATACATTAGATAGCTCTAGAGTTCTTGGAAAAATATAGAAATAAATAAACATTCTTTTTTTTTTTTTTGCAGCTACGAAGGAAGTAAAAATTACTAGAAAATGGTACAGTATGGAGTAGGACAAGAGTAATATAAAGTGTCTTCATGAGACAAGTGTCAGAAACTAGTCATTTACAAAAAAAGGAAAAATGATGTGATGGCATAAGAGGATAAAATATAGAACAAGGACGTAGTGGTTCCAAGGGAATAAGTTTAAATGCACAGGTATATATACATGTGTGTGTGTAACTCCAAAAAAAAATCTTAAAAATGTCATTAAGGGAGAAATCTTATGTATATAAATATTTCAAAAAAATACATAAAGTGGTACATAAAAAGCACTCAATAAAACCTAGCATTATTAACTCTGTAAGATACGATATATAGTTTTAGATGTTGAAAGTTAATAGATTTAAAAAACAATGCTTAAAGTTCAGAAACATAATAAAATATGAGCCAGAGACTAATTTAGAAATTCCACAACCAAAGGTAGGAACCATACGATCATACAATATTAGAGCTGGAAGGAATTTTAGAGAACATTTAGATGTAACTTTTATAGATGAGGGAGCAGTATAAATCTGTTAGGTTTCTTCTGAATAGCCTACATGTTGAATGGAGAGCTTGCCTCCCATGACATAGTATTTCACTGGAGAAGAAAGAAATAATATACAGTAGAGTGAAGAATCATTCGTGGTTAACTTAGGATGTTTTACAAGAAATAAGAAGGGCATGTTTAAATTACTTATAATAGAAAGTGTCCTAAAGGCAAGAGCAATTTAACAAAGGAATAACCACCCAAAGAGGTCATTGAGGAAACATCAATAAGACATTCAGAAAGAGATTAAATATAATTCTAAAAGGACTAAGTGTCTCACAATAACATACACTAGGTACAGAGGTCTGAATACAATGACCTGTCATTTCCCCCATAGTCTCTGTGTCTACGATTCATGTAAACTAATCACGAGAGCAAACGGAAGCAAGGTGAACATCAAAGGGGGAAAAATCATGAGACAAAAATAAAATAGGACAACCAGAATTGACGTGGTAGCACAGAAGAAAACAATTCTTTTTCGGATAAAGAGCTTACTAAGCAACACTCTGGTGATACTTTTTGCTGCATATATCTAGAGGAGCAATGGCAAGACACTCAATTGCTATTCTGTCAAAAGCTCCAAGATCGCTTAGAATTTTTTCTGATCTGTCATGGAAGTATAGTCTGCTTTTAAATTTTTATGTTCTTATCATGGAAGAGATGATCAAAAAGGAACTTTCAGAAATAACATCCAATGCATTTAGTACTTGTGAAGGTGTGTGCTGGTAGCAATAACGTCACAATGCAGAAACTTAAAATTAGAAAGTGTTCCAACTGGAAGGAACTTTAAAGATCATAAGGCATAAAGTCTCATGTGATTGGAAAGCAGTAGCATGGGCTTGTTCATGCTCAACACTAAGGCACATATGAGATTATAATCACCCATACTATTATCCGTGTCAGAATAGTTAATGGTCACACACACACACACCCCCCCACTGCCGTCGAGTCGATATGGGTGATTATATATCCAAGAAAATATAGGTTGAACGTTAACATTATCTTACCGTGTGAAAAGTCTAAGTAAGAAAAGAAACCCAGAAATCACAATAAAAAAAAAAATCTTGATTACGTTAAAATGAACACTTCTTATGTCAAGAATCAACATAAGATTGAAAAGCAAGTAACAAGGTGGAAAAATGAATTTGAAATACATATGAAAGGCAAAAGTTAACAAGTTTATTATACACAAAACCTTTTGAAATCCACAAGAGAAAGATTAGCACCCCGTTTTTCACATAGGAAAATGTCTCAGATATTCATGCATACTCACACGCAGATACAAATGGCCGATGAACATAAACCCAAATCAAACCCAATGCTGTCAACTTGATTCTGACTCATCCATCACAAATCAAAACACAATTATATAAGTTTTTTTTTCATATATTAAAGAGATAGGACTCTTTAAAAATAACAACATATAATTTTTTTGAGGATATAGAAAAACAGCATTCACATACTGCTTATGATAGCAAAAATTTATGAAAACTTTCTGGAGAATCATTTGAGAAGATATATCAAGAACCTTTGTATTTTGTATATTCTTTTACTCAAAATTCTAACTATTTTTTCTAAGGAAAATAATCATGAGTGACGAAAAAAACGAAGTTACGAAGATATTTATCCCAGCACCATTTGTGGCAAATCAAAATGAGACACTTTGGCAGATTTCTCCTAGTGACCCTATGATGGCTCTGAGTGCTTATTCTCTAGTTTCACACAAAATATATATGAAGTAAACACTTCTATAAGCTTTATGTATAAAACTTCCTTCCTGAATTTTATGGAATCCATTTTGCATTATTAGACTCTTGGGTATCTCTGAATATGATGGAAAACAAAGTTTATATATAATGTAATAAATGCTGTACAATTAACCATTATGAAATAATTTTCAAAGTCCTATGTTTTTCCCAGTACATTTCAAAAAAATATTTATGTTAGAAATATAAATATCTGATATAGCACATGATTGGTAATATATTAGGGATATTCTTTTTTACATATAGTTTATTTTATTTTTGTTATTGTTTTTGAGAATATACACAGCAGAACATACACCAATTCAACAATTTCTACAAGCTCCGATTCAGTGATATTGATTTTTACAATTCAGTGATATTGATTTTTACAATTCAGTGATATTGATTACACTCTTTGAGTTGTGTACCCTCCTTTTCTGAGTTGTTCTTCCTCCCAATAACAGAAACTCACTGTCCCCTGAGTTTCTTATCTAGTCTTTTGAGTTGCCGGTGTCAATATCATCCCCTATAGACATCTTAAAAGAGGTCAGCGTTCAAGACAGATTCTTTACTAGTTAAACTAAAAACTATTGTTTGGTTTTGAGAAGAATTCAAGGGATATTTTTGGTTTAAGGTTTAAAGATTATCTCAGGGCAACAGTTTCATCCAGCCTCTATGGCTCCAGAAAAATCTGGATTCCATGAGAATTTGAAATTTTGCATTTTTTTGCTTTTGATCAGACTTTTAGGGATATTCTTAATGTTTCATTTTGATTGTGTTATTTTAAGCAAATTCAAGTTTTAACTTGCTTAAAAAACAAAACAAAGCATACTATCAGATCTTCCTGAATATGAGTTCTAAGACAAGTCATCCTAATTGGAAGTAGTATACAAAAGCCCTTCTGATAGTAATTCACTGAAAATGGCTTAGCTCTTCTGTATTTTCCTTGGTAGGCTTACTGTTACACAGAAATTAGAAGAAAAAAAAAAGTCCATTAACATCGCATTCACATTGTCATTTAACCCTTGTGCTTGTTGTCTTTATCTGCCGTTGAGTCGATTCCAGCTATTGCCACCCCATGTCTGCACAGTAGAATGCTTTATAAAGTTTTCAAGGTCAATGCTTAAATCACAGGAGCACTGTTAACACAAAATACCATAAGAAGAATAACTACTGTAATTTTCTTAAATAATACAGAATTTGCCTTTTTTTTTTTTTAAAGGATGATTAATTCGTAATACATAAAAAAAAAAAAAAAAACTGGTTTCCTTAATTTTTTGCCAAATGGAAACTTGAAACTATGGTATGCCCTTTTCATGTATGTAGTTGTATATAATCCTGAGGTTCATTATCTTTCATGTGGGAGGATGCACATCGGGTTTTCTTTGTCAAAAGAAAAGCGAAAAAGAAAGAAAGGGGGCTTGTGACCTTATTTTCCATATCAGTTATTAAGCAATTACTTAAACAAATTTTATTGAAGTCTACTATGGGTCAGTCACCAATTTAGGCAGGAGGGCAATGTTTCCATACAGAATGAGTTTAGAAAACAATAAGAAATAGTGATAAAATATAAAAACAAACTCTTTTAATTGACTAATTGTTACTTTCATAGTGAAGATATATACAAAGTATGTGGTAGCCTAGGAGGATTGCTTTAGTCTATCTAGGGACCTACAGAAGGAATCACATGGATGGCTGCCTTTGAAGGTGAGACTCCAAGCAGACAAACTGAGTAATACCACAAGGTAATAGTGGTGTTAGTACTCCAAACAAAGGGGTCAGCTTGATCAAAAACACAGAGATTTAAAAAAGTATAGTATGTCTTGGAAATACCAGTAACTTAATAATTGCCATGCCAATTGAAAAGTGGCAGAAAACAGGACTGGACCAGTTAGGAAAAAATAAGTTCCTGAAATGCAAAGAACCCCCTTTTTCACATTGTGGCAGGTGGTTGAAGGGAGAGCAGACAACAGGCTTGGATCAGGGGGCAATAATACTATCATATTTTTATGCAAATAATACCCACGTTATATATTTTTGCCAGTCACACAACTTCCTCATGCGTTGTTTATCTAGGTTTGGTATGCGAATTATATGTGTAGGTGCACTATTAACGTAGGCATGCTATTTGCAACAAAGTACAGTACCTCAAGAACTCAAATATTTAACATCTCTGCCTCTCAGCACATCTGAAACCCATCTCAGGAATTGCCATGACATCCGATTTAAATGTTCTGCTGTGGGCCATGGGAAGTCATCGTAACCTCTTCAGCAGTGGATTATATAATTTACATATAGATGTTTTCACACATTTCTTCCATTGTAGCTGCTTGACTGAATCTCTTGGGAAGATCCAAATAAAATTTTAGAGCTGCCCTTCTTATTCAGAGGAATCGACTAGTTCAAATATCAACATACCCTGAGCCTTAGCCATAGTGGAATAATCTAAAAAGTGCTACCTTTTGACTACTCTCTTTGTATGTATCTATAACTTCATGCTACTTTCTCTGACATTTTTTATTAGATCCTTCTTAACAACTATCAAGACAATACCATCTCAAAAACTGTTCAAAAAAGTAGTACATTTTGACTCACCCCAGCGGTGACTCTGTCCCATTCTTATGACTTCACATGTAGTGTGGCAAGCACAAACCATGAAATTAGTACAGGCTTTTAAGTATTTTGGAGACAACTACATGGAGTTGGAATCAGTATAGCCTTATGAGTAAGGCAGTTCTGTGTTCAAATCTTGGCATCACCATTACTTTCTGAGGCAGTTTTTTTTTTTTAATCTATAAAAGGAATTCAAAATAACCTATTTTAATACAATAGTTTAGGATTATGTAAAAAATACAGAAATGTGTCTGTTACTTAGTAGATATTCAATAAATGATATTTTGATTATGACACTTTTAATTACTAGAGAGTTATGATGGATTCAACCTAGTCTCTATATATTCCCAGGAGCAAGCCTGGAGATGTTGGTGTTTCAAGAATTGCTTTAAATAGTAGGGTTTAAGCCAAGAGTCCAATAAAGCTGAGTAGCACCTTGACATTTTATTTTAAACAGAGTTAAAATGAAATACATATTAGGTCTCCCACTTTCATAAGGAGCAGCCATTAGATTTTATATTCCTAGACACTAAAAAAAATTAGCCTATGGATAAAAATATACAATAAAATAGTGGTCCAATTCTTCTGTTTTTACACTGTGGTACAAACATTTTGAAATTGCTTTGAGTATGAGTCATTTTCTAAATTTATCTTTGCATTACTGTGTCTTCATTTAATATGAAACTTATACACAGGGGTATGAAGGAATAGGATATTTTCATCAGCTTGTATGATCAAACACATGTGAACACAGTGGTCCATTTGGGTTGTTTTCCCCAATCCTCACATTCCTTCCTGTCTTCTCTCAGGAATAGTTGTTTTAAGAGCAGAAATGTGAAAAGTTCATTTGAGTCAGAATGTAATGTTAAGTTGAAACACACAACTGTACTTAAGGCAAAATGAAGGGAAATCCTGAGTCCAGAATCTTAACAACTGTTGAAATAACAGCGGTAGGGGATGCGGGACTGAGCTTACAACAATAAAACTGTAACCTTTAAATAGCAGCATCAAAATAATTTCAAACAGATTAGAGAATTTGAAACACTCCAAGAGTACACAGCTCATATTTCTGCTTCTTCCCCTCTCCCCCTCAGGGAATACCTATTTGGTGTTCAAAGTTCATATCATAATACATCTTCTTTTGTTCTCATTTTAACAATGTCTGACCAAAACTAAACATTCATGGATAAATACAAAATAAAGTACATGTCATTAAAAAGTGGTTTCCCTTCAACAAATTAGCTCTTCTGGGATAAACAACGGAATAAATTATCCAGAAGGATTTTAGTAATTCTTATAAGGGAAAAAGAAAAAAAAAAAAATATGTTAAGGGTGAAAATAACTGGGAGGAGTTTTAATTTCAAAGCCTTTTTTTAAAACTAGAAGGTTGCATAAGTTATATAATTCATAGTTTTTCTTATTTTATTAAACAGACTTTGTAGTTCTACTGTACTTTCTTGCCACTGATAAAAAGATAGCAACAAGGAACAAATAATCACACCACATATTTATCAATTTATCACCTTATTCCATTTTATAGTGCATCTCTTATTATGGGAACTATAGATTTTGTACCTGGCTCTGCTTAAGCCTTAAGCTTTATCAGCAATATATTTTCCCATTTTAATTAAAGGGAGCAGTTGTATTTGTTGTGTGGGCTGAGACGTCAGAGGGGAGACTAGAATACATTCACAGAAAATATCCTTACAATATGAAACTTTAAGACCCATTTTTAATCATTCTTATTAACAGTGCTTATGTAGTTTATATTGACTCATATCTTGATATGACTAGAAAATAGAATTACAAATTAGACATGTGTAGGCAGAAAGGAACAGTGAAAAATACTATCTACCTAATCTCCAAGAAAATAAATATTACCATGATACTCTGGACATAATCCTCCCAGAACATTCATGAGTATTTCCATTATAGTCCATTCCTTAGCTTTTAAAATGCTATTAATTTTTAATTTTATATTAATCAACAACATTAAAATAAGGATTATATACATTTTAGAGCCGTTCAAATAATGTGTACTAAATGTCATAGCATTTCAGATTTATTCTTCACTGAAGTTTTATGTGTCGTGTACTTGTCTCATGTTCTTCAGGGTTAGGGCAGATGAGTACACTATAGTGATCACTAATGATTTGCCCCTTCCTCTTTGGATGGAAAACATTAGTTTTCTGGTATAAAGAAAGCACTTTGAGCCCTTGTGTTTATCTCCCCTTTTGCCCCAAATCCTACTGAAAAGTCCGGGAAACAGGAAAATAAGAGAAAATGAATTAAGGATGGCAAAACAGGTTGTTGCTGTGCACTACCCAGTCAGTTCCAACTCATGACGACCGTATAGGATAGAGTAGAACTGCCCCACATGGTTTGCAGATTGCTGCATCTTTTTCCTGAGGGGTGGCTAGTGGGTTGGAACTGCAGACCTTTTGGTTAGCAGCCGGTTGCTTAACCACTGTACCACCAGGACTCCTTTTCCTTAGATTAAAACAAACCCGTTGCTGTCAAGTCAATACCGTATAGGACACAGTAGAACTGTCCCACAGGGTTTTTAAGGAGTGGCTGGTGGATTTGAATTGCCAACCCTTTGGTTAGCAGCCGAGCTCTTAACCACCGTGCCACCAGAGCTCCTAACAGAGGTACCCTTAAAATTCTACCAGTAGGTACTGGAGAAAACTTTGAAGAGCAGTCCCAGCAAGAAGCAAATTGAAAAGCTTTGAGAATTTCCCAATAACCCTCCGCCCTAAGTGGCTGCTCTCAAAATCTTCTTGGTACAGAGAACTTGCATAGTTGAGGGGAGACAATGAGTATGTTGAGTGTGAACTAACACAACCGGTCTAAAACTTTGATCACCTACAAGTCCAACTGCAGACTAAACACCAAAAAAAAAAAAAAAAAAAGGGCAGGGCAATCCACAGGGTCCAGAACCCCTAGGAGGGGAAACAAGCAGCTAAGTAATTATCATAAATGTTCTCCCAATTAATGTATTCCAGAAGAATAATGGTGAGTAGTAAATTCAGGAGAAAACACGTTTAAGGATAATATTACTTATTTTTTTTTGGGGGGGGTCACTTTTAATATAATCAAATTTTATTTGACTAGAAAAAAAAATTTTTTTTTTCTGAATCAAATTTTATTTGACTAGAAGAGATAGATATTAGCAGCAGCAAAATACTGGAATTGGCTTATAACTACTCACATGAATAAATGTGGCACACTTTCCAATTCTACACTCAGCGACATCGATGTTGGTATTGAAACTGACCACAATGTGAATATTCATACAGAAATCAGCAAACTTTAGAAGTGAAGAATTTTTTTTTTCCTCCAGAAAGTCAGTTGTTAAGCATTTATCAGACCACTACTGAATATTTTTTTTTTTTTATCTGTCTGTCTATGTATGTAGTTATCTATATCTATTACCTTTTATGGTTTGCAAGTAGGAGAATGAATGATCCAAATCAATATAACAATTAAAATATATCTAGGAACGAACAAGAATTATACAGACATATATGAAGAAAGCCATTAAAAAGTTACTGAAGAACATAAAAAAAGTATTTGATAAGAAGTCTAAATTCTATAAAGGATGTCAAAACTCCCCAAGATCATTAAGTAAATTTAATTTAATAATAAAAATTCTAAAGTTTAGTGTTACGGATTGAATCGTGTCCCCCCAAAAGATATGTTGAAGTCATAACCCCTGTAGTTGTGAAAGTGAACTTGCTTGAAAATAGGGATTCTTTTGCTACCAGTTAAGTCAAATGAGGTCACACCAGAGTAGAACTCTTACCAATTGCCACTGAGTTGATTCCAGTGCATACCAACCCTATAGCAGAGTAGAATGGGTCCTAATCCTAATTCTTTCTAAGTGATGTTTTGTAAGGGGAAGACAGAAGCCATGTGACAACAGAGGTGAAGGAATGCCAAGAATTTCTGGTAGCCACCAGAAACTAGGAGAGAGGCATGGAATAGTCTCACTCTCAAAGCCTCCAGAAGGAATCAACATGGCTAAGACTCTAATTTGAACTTCTAACCTCCAGAACTGTGAGAAAATAAATTTTTGTTCTTTCAAGCCATCCATTTTGTTGTATTTTGTTATAGCAAGCCTAGGAAACTAAGACACTTATTTTGCTCATTTGGAAAAAGAAATCCTAAAGATTAGATGAAAAGCATTTGGGAAAAATGATAATGGATTTCTCTGACCAGATATTGAAATACTTTATAAACTGCTTTTATTAAAAGAGTATGATAATGTAAAAGAATGAGTATATCCATGGAATAGCATGGAATAGTATAGTGTACAAAAACTAATAAATATTTAAATTTAGTATTTAAAAAATTGTGGCATTTCAAATCTGTAGATGAAAGGGTGTATTGTTCTATAAGTAATATGGAAGAATTGTCTACATTTGAGAATAAAAAAGTTAGATCCTTGTCTCATACCTTTGTCACTATTATCTTGCAGACGCAGGACTGACAGTTTACAATTATAAACCAAATTTATTTTGTTTCTTTTTCCTTTAAATATGGTCTGATGTCTGTTGAAACACACACACACACACACACACACACACACACAGAGAAGACATTCTGGTAGCACAGAGGTTAAGTGCTATGATTGCTAACCAAAAGGTCAGCAGTTTGACTCCACCAGGCATTCCTTTGAAACTCTGTTGGGGCAGATCTTCTTTGTCCTATAGAATCACTATCAAGACAGGGAACAGAATGGCCCCCAAATCTACAAAGTAACAAGAAAGGGGCCAAAGTGCAGAAACAAAGCCATTACCCAGAACATTGGGGCAGGGTATCAAAAAATAGCCAGCAAATTTCTTTAAAGTTGTCTTACAGAACCAGCTGGAGAAAACCAGTCCCAGGGCCATGTGCAGAACATCCACCTGTGTGACCTTCCACCAGGGGCAGTGAGGTGCTGCAGCAGCAACCAGGAGACTGTGCGGGAGCAACACCCTATAAATCCTGCTATGAATCCCAGAGGCCTCCTGGACAGGAGCCATTTTAGAAAGCTGCTACTTGGGACTGTAGTTAACACATCCCTGCCTGTGCCTATGAATAAACATGAATCTTCATCCACCCAAGAACTTTTAAAAACACAGGCCCATCTTTTGTTCTGTGAGATGGGAGTAAGCCTTGCTTTAGGCCCTCCTCCTCTCTGCTTACGCACCTCTTCAATAAAACTTTGCTCCTGTGGAAAATTCTGTGTGCCTTACCTATTCATTCTTGACCAGTGAGAGGCAAGAACCTTATTCCAGTAACACCATGAGTCAGAATTGACTCGATGGCAATAGGTTTGGACTTTTGGTTAATGTCTGTTGATATCTATTTGCCCTTTTATGATAGGCCTTTAGTTTAAGACATACAATGACCCAACATTGTTTGAGTTTGTGCCAAGGGAAGGGTGTGGTGGATTGAGCTGTGTTCCCCTAAAAATGTGTGTCACCTTGGCTAGGCCATGATCCCCAGTATTGTGTGATTGTCCACCATTTTGTCATCTGATGTGAGTTTCCTATGTGTTGTAAATCCTACCTCTCTGATGTCAATGAGATGGGATTAGCAGCAGTTATGTTGATGAAGCAGGACTCAATCTACAACATTAGTTTGTGTCTTAAGCCAATCTCTTTAGAGATATAAAAGAAAGAAATGAGCAGAGAGACCACATACTACCAAGAAAAAAGAGCCGGGAAAATAATGCATCCTTTGGACCCGGGATCCCTGGGCTGAGAAGCTCCTCCATCAGGGGAAAATTGACGACAAGGACCTTCGCCCAGAGCTGATAGAGAGAGAAAGCCTTCCCCTGGAGCTGGCACCCTGAATTCGGACTTCTAGCCTCCTAAACTGTGAGAGAATAAATTCGTTAAAGCCATCCACTTGTAGTATTTCTGTTATAGCAGCACTAAATAACTAAGACAGAGAGGAATGATGGAGGTGCAAGGATCTCCCCCTGATTCATGGGAAGCACTCAGGAAGCTAATCAGTAGCCATCATTTGCCTTTAAAATTCACCGTTATGCATCAGACTCTAATCCATTATGTTCCAAAACTCTAGGAGACGCAGAGTAAACTCTCTATGTGGTCCCATTAAAGTGAAAGTATACCCACATACATCATTCCTCCCCCTGAGAATAGTAGCAAGGCAAAGGAGCACTAACAGCTCTATGCAAAGAACATCCTCTCCTATAATCTCCTTATATATCCTTGATGCCCTTGAAAAATCAAAGAGTCCTGTAACTATCTCAATATAAAATGTTAATAGCTATGTCATGTCCTAGCCCTCCAGATACTTTAGAATATGGTATCTATTGTATCTAGATATTGCCACACAAACTTCAATTTTAGTATCATGTTATACGTAAAAAATAAATTAAAAATGGATTAAATGTCATAAAATATTAGAAGTAAAGTACAAATGAAGATATTTTTATGATCTTGAATAAGAAAGATCTTTCTTACCATAAAGAGCAAGTTATTAAGGAAAGATTTGACTACATAAAATACTATGTTAAAGGATATATAAAACCAAAAAAAAAAAAACCCAAACCCTTTGCTGTCGAGTCAATTCCGGCTCATAGTGACCCTATAGATCAGAGCAGAAGTGCCCCATATGATTTCCAAGGAGCGGCTGGTGGATTCGATCTGCTGACCTTTTGGTTAGCAAACACTTAACCACTGTGCCACCAGGGCTCCATAGATATATAAAGAATATTAAAAACCAAATTACAAACTAGGAAAAATACATGCAACACATGGGACAAATAAATGGTTAATATCTTCATTGCATAAAGATTAGCACAAGAGTAGAAAATGGCAAAAGTGGCATAAACAGGCAAGTCACTAAAGAAGAAATATGCATGGCCTTTAAATACATGGAAAGATATTAATCTCACTAATAAATGAATGCAAATTAAACCAACAATGAGAATTTTTGTCTATCAGATTGGAAAATATTACTTAGTTTTCATTGTCGCTAAGAGTATGGGGCAAAAAGCACTCTCACACACTGTGGATGGAATTAGTATAACCTTAGCAACTTTTTGGATGGTAATCTGGCTGATTTATCATTTTATAGAATGTGTACTGCCTTTGACCCAGGGCAGTGATGCAGCCCCTTCCCTCTCCTTTGTCCCCCTTCAGGAATGTAGGACTTAATTGCCCCAGTTGCAGGGAGTGATGCTAGCAGACAGCCCTTAGCCCAAGGGCAGGACAGCCCCCTTCTTAATTAGGCAGGCTGATCAAGGCAGGGCCCTGCTACTTCTCTCCATCTGGAGGCCACGCTGAGGGGCTATCCAAGATTAAAATTTCCCTGGTTATCAGCTGAGCTTTCCTTGAGACTACATTGCAGCCCAATTTCTCAATTTGCCTACTCATGCTTTCCTTCATTTCCATTCCACAGGTGTGGATCCCAAGAGCACTCCCTAATACCTCCTGAATGCAAGTCTCATCTCAGAATGTAGTACTGGGAAACCCAATCTGCAGTGTCTAGCAATTGTGCAGCTAAGATTTTATCCTAAGGAAATAATTGCGTAAGTGTAGGAAGATGTAAGGGTCATAATGGTCACTGAAGATTTGTCAACAAAAGAAAAAAAAAAAAAGAGAAAGCTAAATATCCAATAATAGAATGGTTAACTACATTATAACAATCATACCACGAAGCAAGAAGCTAGTTACAGAATGATACACATAATGCTAAATTTTTAAATAGGTTGAGGTATATGTTTATATATCTATAAGAAGGTTTGAAAGGGTACCTCAAATTCCGAGCATGTTTATCCAGGTTTCCACATAGTACATTCCTCTGTGTGTGTGTGCTTGTGTTTTAATTATTGTTGTTGTTTAAAAAAGGAGCTATTAAGATGTTTCCAATTTAAAAAAAAAAAAAAAAACTACCATCAAACAAACAGAAAAAAGTACTAAATATAGGCTGAACGTTTAAGCTTAAGGCTCTCCTTGAATAAAGAACACCGTATGAAAGAGACTTTTCTAACTTTCATGGCCTTTAAAGTATAGCCTACAACTATGTCGTGCTGCAAGTTCATAAAATGTTTTGATTTCTTTAACTGGAAGATATTTTATTAGGGCAATTGCTAGCATGTCTGTACAAACATAATCATTGCTCATTTTATATGCCCCTTAATTATCTCTACCTATCTATATGTCCACATCTATATCTAATCTATACCTACCTATATAGAACAACAAGAGAAGATGAAAAGGACTAGGCCATGACTTTGAAAATTTATGTGAGTTCCTGGTTCCACCTCTAAGTCAGTACATAACCTTAAGCATATCTCTGGTCTCCCTCCTCATCAGTACAATGCAAGAATTCATACCTTCCTCACCTTGGTTAAGAGTTCAGCTGCTAACAAGTCGACAGTTTGAATCCAACAGCTGCTCCTTGGAAACCCTATGGGACAGTTCTACTCTGTCCTGTAGGGTTGCTATCACTATGAGTCGGAATTGAATCAAGGACGACAGGTTTGGTTTGGTATTTTATATATATATATATATGCAAATGTAGATGTGTATATATATGTGTGTGTGTGTATGTATATGTTGTGGTTGTGTGCCATCAAGTCGATTCTGACTTACACTTTATTAGCATGGTCCCAACTAATCATTTGGTGGGCGTTATAAGACCATGGCAAGAGAAGCCACACAAAAGTGATCCAACATGCACGTGATCTTACAGCACAGATTATGAGGATGGCATAGGACTGGGTAGTATTTCAGTCTGTTTTACATAGGGTCCCTATTAGTCAGAACCAACTTGATGGCACCTAACAACAACAGAAATTATACATATACATATATAAAAAATACATATAAATATATATGTACAAATCATGTATATTTATATATAAATACATATACATATATGCATACATTTATAAATACATATGTATACACACACACAAAGGAAACTTGGCTGTGCAAAGGTTAAGCCCTTGGCTTCTAGACGAAACACTGGTGGTTTGAACTCCCCAGCAGCTTCATGGAAGAAAAGACCTGGTGATCTGCTTCCATGAAGATCACAGCCAAGGAAACCCTATGGAGCAGTTCTACTCTGTCACATAGAGTTGCTATAAATCAGAATCGACTCAACGGCACACAAAAACAACATATATATATATATATATATATACGTATATATATATATATATATAAAAATATCCTAAACTGATAGACCTCAAATGGAGGGTCATTAATCACTTCATTCCTTCATTCATTTAGTCATATGTTTAATAATTTGAGTACATATTTTGTGTAAGGCCTTGTAGTGAATAAAAAGTGAGTAAAATGAATGTCCTGCTTCTCTGGAGCTAACATTTAAATAGAGACATACAAGCTGCATGGAAATAATGACAATACAAGGTAGAATTTAATAAACAACATATGCAAAGTATAAACTGGAGCTCTCGTGGTGCAGTGCTTAAGAGCTACACCTGCTAACTAAAAGGTTAGCAGTTCAAATCTACCAGCTGCTCCATGGAAACCCTATGTGGCAGTTCTACTCTGTCCTATAGGGTCACCATGAGTTGGAATTGACTCGACAGCAATGGGTTTTTTGCTATAGCTAAACTATCCTGGAAATTTAGAGTGGGGAGAAAATGCTCCCACTAGGGGAATTTTGGAATATTTAATTGAGAATACGGCCTTTGAAAGAGTCCCTTGGTGGCACAAATTGTTAAGCACTAACTGAAAGGTTGGCTGTTCAAATCCACCCCAAGGTGCCTTGGAAAAAAGGCCTGGAGATCTGCTTCTGGAAAAATAGCCATTAAAAATCTTACAGAGTGCAGTTCTACTGTGACACACATGGAGCTGCCATGAGTCGGAATCAACTGAACAACAAGTATTTTTGTTTTTTGTTGTTGTAGGTCTTTGAGCCAAGCTTGAAAGATGGGAAACCAATCATCCCAAAATCCTTCGTATACGTGCAAGATCATGAAAAAAATTCAAGAGCAGTATCATTTATACATCCAGGATTTCCCCCTCCTACTGGCAAGTCACATACTAAATAATTTTGTGCTTGATGTTTATTTTAGGCTTTAGAATTTCCTTGTCTTTTTTTGGTAGGAAATTTATTGAAAATATAACTTTACTGTTTTGCTTTCCCTCCTTTGAATTTACCTTTCAAAGAACACTATTTTACAGCTTAATTGATTACTATAGAAACTCTAAATATCAATATTATTTCAGGGGTGACCATGGGGTCTCTGAATAGGTACACTTTTGCCCCTTATTGATAAGACTCTCAATAATAAAACTATTTGGATGTGAAACGCATCAAACATGTTAGCTTCTTTCCTGTTTTATTGCCCTAATAGACATAAATTCCTATAGCCAATAAATTGAATCTGCTTTGGCTTTTATTGCTTTAAATTGGAAATCGTGGCTCTTCAGCTTATAACCAGTAATGGAGTAGTTATAGGTGAGGAAAGAAATTGTCACATTGGAATGCAATGCTTACTTGGTAGAAATAAACAAGCCAATTTTAGTAAAATAAAACCAACTTAACTTTGTGCTAAGATCTCAGACTTAATAGCCACTCCAATTCTCTCTGACATTTAAAAATTATAAGGCACTGCAAAAAGAAATTCTTAAATGTCAGAATCCTCATAATTTGTTCAACTTTGCCACTGAATTTCTGACTCCTCCTCTCCTCATATGAATGTGGTGGGGCAACAGGGAAGCTGGTGGTTGTGCCACACACAGAGCTCTGCTGGTAGCAAGGCCAGTTCTGACTAAGACACACTTCTCATTGTGATCCTCAAGCCAGCACCTCTGAGAGGTTCCTCCAGAATCATTTCATCGTGTCATAAGACACAATTTAAAAGTGAAGCTAGAACTAACGGAAGGAGAACGTCTAATAAAACTGAGAGACACCACAGTTCTCTTCCCGATGTTTTCTTTTCATTAATTCATCCAGATAACTGTATGCACTTGTGGGAAATTTGCCTTTAATTTAATGAAGTCGGATTCAGTGGAAAACTGAAATCATACCGGTAATTCTAAATGAGATGTCAATAGCAGGAAATTTAATAATAAGAAGTTGATGGAGGAGGAAAATGAAAGGCAGAGGGAAGACATGAAGGAGGGGGGGGGTTGATAGAAAAGATTTACTACGTACTTACTAAAGGGAAGACACTCTGGTGTCTTGTGTAAATTTCGACCACACCATTATGGGGATGGCATTATTACGCTTATTTTATAGAAAAGCAATCTGTAGCTGACGCTCAGAGAGGTAAATAACTTGCTGACCATTGCACAGCTAACAAGTAGCAGAACTGGGATTCAGAACCCCACACTGTATCCCTCCTAGACAATCTTAATCATTGTTATATCCACCTTCCAAAAGCTGTCAGGGGGAGATGGCATCTCTAAACAGGCTGTATTTATGTTTAGCTAAATGTATGTAATTTTCCCTGATCTAAAAATACTAATTGACTCCACATAGTTTATTGAATGTCTAATCAATATATAAACATCTTTAATCAGTGCCTCTTAGGTATATAGTCAAGGTACTGAAATAAAGGTATTCTCTTCTTAGCATTTTATGTGAACTCAGCTCTTAAAATTTCGTATTTTAAAGACCATAAAATAAAAGAAGACCCCATTCATTTCTTTTCCTGTCAAATGTCAATACATAGTAAAACCTGTGAGAGTCAGAACTCAAAGGGACTCCCTTGTTTTTCCAGGTCTCACAAGTTTTCTGCCTTTGATATGGTAACAGTCTTACCATTTTTCTATTGCCGTTAGTGGAAAATATTTGCGTTGTCCTTCTCTGACGGGTTTCTGCTTTACACAGGTTCTGGCTTTCTCAGGTTTTACTGTACACTCTCAGTGATAGTTCTTGTGTGTATGTGTGTGTGTGTGTGTGAAGAATATATATGAAAACACATGTCACTTTATAAATTATTACTGTTGGGCAACATCTCAGTCAATCCTATTTTCTCATTTCTACATTCTGAGGGATCCTGCTGATTCTGTTTTCAGGAAGGCTTTTTTTTTTTTTTTAACATTTACTGATTGCCAACAAAGGAGACTGTATTTTCAACCAGTTTCCTCAATTTAGAAATATAGTAATTATCATTCTGAGAGTTTTGGTTAATGATCTAAAAAAAGGAGATTTGAAAGAGGAAACCTTATTTTCTAGTCAATGAAACCACCATATTATTATAACAGCATTTTCTCTTAATTTTTAAAATATTCTCTAATCAAACAATCTAGAGAACTGTGACTTGAGGTGACCCTTTACAGTACTAGAGAGATTTTGTATTGACTTGTCAGAGGTAGATGAACTGTATGCTCTGTAAATTCTACCATAATTGTGTCCATTCTCTGATTTTGCTTTAGATTGGTTGCTAGCTGTAAAATTACTGCTAAGTAATAAAACACAGGTCAAAAGTATTAAAGCCTTGTTGCAAATACCACCAAATCATAATAAGGAAATAGCTGAAAGCCACAATTTCTAGCATTTACCTTTAAAATATACTTATATAACACCTTGAGGTAGAATTTTTTGTGTTGATCCTATAGCTTGTCATTCAAATGAAAGGGGCTATTTCTAGGATCTGTTTTAGTAAACTACACTTGAGGATTTATCTTTAACTATTAAATATTCATAGAGGACTTTTTTTCATTTTATTTTTGACCAGCAAGGAACTGTGTGCCATATAACGACATGTCTCTAAAGTATAATGAAGGAAGATGAATGCTTGTAATACTCCCTGTGGCTAATTCTCCCTAATCCATTGCCCTCCTTTAAAAAAGAACACTTGTGGTCTTATTTATGATGTTTTAAGGCTCCACAGAGCTCTTACAAATGCTCTCACTTGTAGTTCTGTATGAGGCTGTAGTGCTCAGGCACAGGCCAAGACAAATGGGCAAGATAATAAGACACAGGGGAGGGCTAGTATATAGAGACACAAAGCCGAAACCACCACCACCAACAAAAACTATGATAGTGTATTGACGATAGTGCCTTTTCTTCGCATTACGTCTCCCATTAGTAAATGCCTACTCAATCAAATTTTTGTTCCACCCTCCTAAGACTTTACATCTCAGTACATTTATGGCCAGAATGCCCCAATGTGCACTTCTGAAAACAGCTGGTTCAAAGGGATGTAAAAAAAAAAAATGAAAAGGGGTTCTGCAATTAAATAAGTTTATGATTATACTAAATTATAGGAAGTTAAACAGGTTTCTTTTATCAAGGATTTCTTAAGAGCTTTCAGTATGATAATATTCACTGTGAATTAACATTAAAAGCGTATAGATTGCAACAGTTCCTAATTTATTTGTCCTTTGAACCTTTTTTTTTATAGGGTATGCTTATGAGAATAATGTCTCACAGAACCCACTTTGGGAAAGGCTGAACTAAGTCTACAAAGTTACTGCTAGATGCGCCTTTAGTTAGGGAGGCAGGCAAAGGAGTATATAAATGAAAAGCCTGTCTCGTCTTTGGAAACGATTGGCTAGGATGCAAAAACAATTTGAAACTGACCCAGGGGAAACAGCTGATAGAAAAATAGTCATTTTTTGTGTGTGGAAATATTAAGACTCCAAAGTTCTATGTATGATATGACACTCTCTTCACAAAGATGTGAGTATTTTCATTCCAATGCCATGAGGTCAAACTAGTTACTGTCTCAACTATCTCAGTAAGTGATGAATCTCCTGTCATTGTAGATATTTAGGCATAAACTGGATGAGTACCTTATAGGGAGTCAGGGATCCTGAGACTTTGATGGGTTGATTTAGATATGTTAAAGACCCCTTCCAACCTTAGACCCAGTCTAAGGGTCTAAGAATTGTATCTTATAGAATTCACCAAGCCACAACTGGGAGTCTCATATTTCTCTTGGAGATGATTAATAAAGTGTCAAAATGCTCTTCTTTCCCTCGCTCTTCCTATTTAACAGTAGTTTTCTTAACTACTTACGATTCATTTAATGAAAGACTAGGTTTTCTCTGAGGGTACTAAAAAGCCTTAAAGTAGTTTAGAGACTAGCAGTGACAAGGAGCTATTCTCCTTCATGCTGTAAAGTCACTGTCAATAGTCTACAACCTGCAATAAACTATTCAAAGAAAATAACGTCAAAATGGATTATTTGTTTCATCTCCAAAAAATGTTTTAGTAACTTTCATATTGTGGAAACTAGAAAGACAGGAGGCATTCACAGAACACATTTATCTATGCAGACTTACAGGGGGCAGATTCTTACATATGTGTCCCAGGGTTGTCCAGAGAAACAGAACCAGTCTACCACAAACGTCCACCCTCCTTGCCTATTCTCCACACCATACTAACCAATCAAACACACAGTCAAAATCCATTTAAAGGAGTTTTATTATGTAGTAAATTACACCAGGGGAATCCAGGTCTAAGAGGGATCCTCACAAGTTTCCTCTGGCTATACATACTCCATCTCAAAGAACTGTAATAAAGATCAGTGAAATACATATGTGAAAGTGCTTTGAAATTACAAAGAGCTAATAACCCTGGTAGCATAGTGGCTAAAAGCTACGGCTGCTAACCAAAAGGTCAGCAGTTCAAATCTACCAGGCACTCCTTGGAAACCAGATGGGGCAGTTCTACTCTGTCCTATAGGGTCGATATGAGTCGGAATCGACTCCACGGAAACGGGTTTTTTTTTTTAAATAAGGAGCCCTGGTGGTGCAGTGGTTAAAGCACTCAGCTGCTAACCAAAAGGTCGGCAATTCAAACTCACCAGCTGCTCCTCAGGAGAAAGATGTGGCAGTCTGCTTCAATAAAGATTTGCAACTTTGGAAACCCTCTGGGGCTGTGCTACTCTGAATCGACTCCATGGTCTACGCGTCGGGATAGGCTCAACAGCAGTAGGATACAAGTATGTAGTCCCTGGGTGGTGCAAATGTTTTGCACTCAACTACTAACCAAGAGGTTGGCAGTTCAAACCCACCCAATGAAGCCACAGAAGAAAGGCCTGGTGACCTGCTTCCATAAAGATTTCAGCCAAAAAAAAAAAAAAGCAGTGTGATGAAGTCCTACTCTGTGACACATAGGGTCGCCATGAATTGAAATCAACTTGATGGCAACAGGTGTATCGTATGTAACACTCACAAGCTACCTGACCCTCAAGATAGCCATATATTTTTAAAGGCTAAATCATTTTCTTATAATCTATTAGAGATTCTTTAGGTCTACTCAGAAACACACTAATTCCTTAAGTCACTAGAGGGCCGGTCTTTTGCATAAATTATGTGCATTAAGAAATTCTCATGATAATGATGCTTACAGTATTCCAAAATGTAAAACACACATCATAAACTATTGTTTTCAAGTAATATTATTGAAAGAAAAAAATTGATTGAAGTGGATTTTATTCTTTCTGTAAGATAGGTAGTGATTTTTCTTCTAGATCTGAGGTTTCTGTTGAAAAGGTTTTCATTGGATAGTAAATATCAGGAATGGGTTAAATATTTGCTTCAAGATTTGTCGTTGTTAATCTAGCTCTAGAAAGTTCAAAAGGGGCATTTCTTTTAACACCCAGGAAAATGTACAGCGTATAAATTTAGGCTATCTTTGCAAGTTAGGTATCTTTCTAGCAAGAAAAAAAAAAAAAAGCAAGAAAGGAACTGTTAATTGTATGATTGTTTTAATAATGAGTCATGAAAGAAAAACGCATTCTATGCTTAAAGTTTTATGACCATATTTGGGGGTATTGTAAATAGGTAACCGTCATCATTTTCAAACAAACACATGAAAATATTCCCATGCCCTATTTACTTAACAAGTGCCTAAGTGCCAGGCTAGATGCTGCCATGAGATCTATGCCTTTCTAGAGTACATCATAGAAAGATTGTCAGTGAACAAAGAATGACTATCATGGTAGGTATTAGGAAGGAGAATCTCAGGAGGCTTTTCCTCTGAGATAACACTAGGAATATAACACTCCCAACTCCTTACCGGATTCTTCCACTCTGAGACATCTGGTTTGCGCAGGAGTTAAGAGAAAGAGTCTGCAACATCTATTTTTTGTGTGCAAATCCAAAGATTTCATAAGGGTATGGGAGAGTGTGTCAGTCAGAATCCAGTCAGGAAAACATAAACAAAGAAAATTTCAAATTAGAAAGGTACTAGTCAAATAGATACTGTTGTTAAATTGCCCCCAACACATGCATAATGAAACTAATCACCGATGCCCAGTCCTGTGCTATCCCCATGACTGGTTGAGGATCTGACCATTGTGATCCAAAGGGTTTTCACTAGCTGCTTTTCAGAAGAAGATCACCAAGCCTTTCCTCGAAGTCTAAGTCTGGGAGCTCCACTGAAAACTGTTCAGTGTCATAGCAGCACACAATCCTCCAGTGACAGACAAGTGGTGGCTGGGCATGAGGTGCACTGGCCAGGAATTAGAGGACTGGAAAGGCAACAAGAAGACATGAAGGAAACACAGAGAGAATAACTGCAGGAACAACTACCTCCCTAGGGATAAAAAAAAAAAAATTTTTTTTTTTTTTTTTTCCCCCAGAAAGAAGAGGTTGAGGGTACCAGAACGTAGAATTTTGGAGAAAAAAGTCCTAGAAACCTTGGACCTAGGCTTCTGAGGAAGGGGACACCCTCCAGACAGTGCTGATGCCTTTGAGTGGGCATGATAAGGTTGGTTCTGTGAGTATGGGGAAAAAAGCTGGAATCTGGAACCAATTATTGGTATTCAGGAGAAAGGGAGATTGTTGGGTACTGTTAATAGGAACTTCAAGCAAAGCAGATAGAATTCTCTTCTCTCCCCTCCAGTTGTATAGTCTCCCTCTAGTGACCCTATAGGGTAACAGCTGGCAAAGGTGAGATGTAGTTTGCAGGGTGGAGGAACGGGTTTGGAGCTTACAGGTAATAGGTTAACAATCAGCACTGGGAACCTGAGAGTATAGTTCTCAGGATCGGGAGAGCAACAATTCATTTTGTGTTCTTTTCATGCTCTCCACCTCTTCCCTCTGCTCCCCATTCCCTGGGAGTTAGTTACTCCCTGCAGTTACTCTCTCGGCTTGATAGCTCTGTGTTATCCCTATGGCTCCTTGTTGTGTTTTCAGTCCTCCATTACGTGTTAAACCAGTTCTCTATTTAAAAATTTCTTTGTTTCTGGTTTCTTAACAAGGACCTGCTTTACTTGACTTTCTTTGCCTGCCCAGAACCTTTCAAATCCCAAACAGTCTAACACTGGGTGGTGCTAGCCCTTCTCAGTTGCTCTGACTTATGTTGACATGCCTGCCTTGAAAAGTTTCTTCTGCCTGGCCCTGGATCTTAACCAGAGCCCAATGCTGACTTGCTTGTCTCTAACTATGCTGACTACTTTCCAGTCTGTGTTTCCATCAAAAACCATATCGCTTCTAGCTTGATGGATTCATTTCTTATTTAGGCCTCATGTGACTATAGTGGCATATCTCTTGGAAACTTCCAAAGACCTTCATCAGAGAACTGCTGCTTAGTCCTTCTAAGCCCCTAACCACATTATTTAGAGGACATATGTGGGAGGGTATATCCTTGAACAGTGGAAGGAGAAATAAGGGAAAATAATAAATAAATACAGACCACCTGGTTGGAACTTAACTAGTTCACATGCGTTAACTAATTTAATTTTCAAAATAACCCCATGAATTAGATATTCCCACTTTACAGAGAAGGTTCAGAAAGCTGAAGGAATTTATTCAAAGTTGAGTCTGGATTCAAACTCAGTTCTATGATTTCAAAGCCTCTGCACTTGCTGACTTAATGTTTCCCAGTGCACTACCAGGGCCATAGACTCCAGCCTGTCTGGAAACTTACTAGCATAACTCAGCTTACGTGAAGAAGAAAAACTGTCCCCATATCCTAAACTGACCATATTTTTCATATATAATGATTGAGAATTCAATATCAATCCAATTCAACAAAGATTTATTGAGCCTTGTCTACATAGCATATAATAATAATAGTTGACACATTTGTTCAGAGCTTACTGTGTATTAGAAATTGTTTCAAGCACATGTCATATGCCACATTTAATTCTCATAACAGTTCTTTAAGATAGGTGCCATTATTAACAACCCCATTTTACAGATGATATAACGGAGGCCCACTGAGGCTAAGTGGGGCTAAGAGGCCAAGATCTCACAGCTAGGAACTGGCAGAGCCAAGATTTGAACCTAGACAGGTGACTCTGAAGCCTGTGGTCTTAACCTGTATGCTGTATTTCCTCATATGTGAGAAGCTGAAGGGACAAAACTGAGTAAAACCTAGAGCAAGGAACTCAGAGTCTAGGTGGTAAAACACATCAAGAAACATAAATGATGTGATAAATATCTTTTAGAGGAGTTTATACTGTAAAGAGTAGCAATTAGTTCTAAAGGAGATGAAAGTATGGATTTTAGAGATTTGGAAGTAGAATCAGTAGGGCCTAGCGACGTGATACATAGAGAAAGGTGGGTGTCCAAGATGGCTCTGTGGAGAAGCAGGTACAGGAGGTAGATTTGGAGATTCATTTTACACAATCCGAGTTTGAGTTGGTGATAAGAAGTAGGCAAGCAAAAATAAATGAATGAATTAATAAATAAATGCGTATGTGTCAAGATGGGGGTCATGACTATATTACAGATTTTTAAATTTCCAGCACAAAAGTAAGAGGTGCCCATGGGAGCAAACGAGTTGTCCTGGGAAAGAGTATGTGGAGACAAAGAAATAGGATTTCCCTTACTTCCTCCTCTGGGTAGGTACCCAGTATTGTCAGCATGATAATCCAGTTTCAAATCAAATGAAGTATAGAATTGAGGGAGGAAAAAGCAGTCCCTAATAACTGGGAACCAGTGGCCTGCCTTATACTATGAGTTGGGCCTTGGTGTTGGCATGAGGTAGGTAGCCTGACTCTACCAGCTAGGTCTTGGTTTATCTTGTTGAACATAAATGATTTCACAGAACATCAATATCAGACAAGGCCACTCTGTGGTCATGATGAAACAGGACAAAAACAAGATCACTTTGTAATCATGTCTAAACACAGATGAAACATGAATGTATTCCAAACCACAAAATTGACCAAAGATTCCACTATCCCAGCTAATAGGATTGATTGCTGTTTCTTTACCTGTTAGAACTTTAGCCTTGATCAAGTCTACCCTTTCAATAAATAAGAATTATGGAAAAACCCAATCATAGAATTTTCCCACTATGGTAGTATCCAATTCAGAGCACACCTCCACTTGCTTGGATATGCTCCCAAATCACACAAAGCAGAATCTTATTAATAAGTCTTTTCTAACATCTTCCTAGTGAGGCTATTGTGGTTCTATGTAGACATGTTCTTCCTGGCTACAAGAAGCAATAAACCCAACTCGTCCAACAACAGGTGTGTTCCTGGTGGTCTTTAGCTGGAGGTCATTGAGAGAAAGAGAATTCCTAGACTTTTTTTCCCTTTTAATTGATTTAGTTTTGTTTTAAATGAGAAATGTAGTCATCCCTTTGCACAGTCAAGTTTTTGGTTTGATTTTAAAATAGTTAAAATAGTCACTATACATTTATTAGAAAAGTACCCAATTCGTCTGAATGGTTATATCACTGTGAAATCTAAATGAGAATGGTGAAAGCAATAGCAACTCCTATTGCAAACACAATATAACTTATCAACAGTGTTTAAATTAATAAAAATATTGATCTTTAGTATTTACTGTTTTCAAACACTCAGACTCTAATCACTGTTTTTTAAAAGTAATAAATCACTGACAGATCTAGAGACATATAGAGCTATAATTTCTCATACAAGTGAGGCAAAATTACTACAATTAATACGTTTTGTTTAAATTGTCAAACATTATTGATTTCCTTCATTTTTTACTATTCTAATAGATTTTTGTTTCTACTATTATATGTAAAGGGGAATATTTACAAAGGAAATCTGTTGAACAATGAATCTTGCTTCTTTCAATAAAAACTAGAAAAATACCTTATTTTTCATTATTTCTTGACATGATATAATCAAATGACTGATGCAATCTGACAAATCCAGTCACAATATAAAATGTCACTGGAAAACAAGGGAAAGCTAGTATCTTTAGACTGAAGATTAAAAAAAAATACTTATTGTGAAATATAAAAGCAAAGCCTTTGGAATAAGAGCAAATAATACACCAGAATAGACTTTTTGTTTAAATCTTTCATGTTTAGCCCTTTTAAGGTATATTCAATTATGGATATTAGGCTTATGTCATGGATTTTAGAAATTATGTTTTTCACCGGAAAGCATTAGAAATTTCACAATATGGGTCCACTTTTAGGTTTTTAAGTCTGTTTAAATACAATGGGAACCACTGCTTTCCAAAAACCTCTCTTCTTTGATGTTCGTGTTTTGAAGCTTGTGGTTTCTCAGAGGCTCGGTGGTAATTCTAAATGGACTTCACTTCAGCTAAGCTGTTTTTCTGAGACTGTACCCTGCCTCTGAACTGTGCTAAAATAACCTTGCATTATCCTAATTAGGATTATTCACAATACACACATATTGCAAAGGGCCATTTTCATTTTCAATTAGTTGAAAAGGATTAGTTGCAGTGATACTCGTATGGTCCTGAATGCTATTATTATTAAACTCAATATTTTTTATTGCTGTTAAAATTATTCTCCTTGCAAATATAACTTAGCTGTAAAAGATGGCCTCTTCTTGACAAATCATTCTCTTCTTAAGAAAATTGTGACGGTAACAATACATAAATGGGAGGAAATGTATGTGTAGTAAAGAAGCTGTTTAATCACAAGTAATGGCAAACCTAAAATTAGTTCCAATTAAAAGAGAAATGCATGGAAACCAATCTGAATGTAGCAGATAACGGGCGGCAGGAAGGAGAGATTATTAAGCAGTAGCATATAACAGGACCCCAGGTGCAGTACTTCCTCATTATACCTATTCCTGAGCAGCGATGTACTGAGTCTACGGTAAACCAAAAAAATAATAATAATAGTTTTACACGGTGGCTACACTTGAGATGAACAAGTACATGTTTTTTGGAAGAAAGACCATAACAACTTGGTTTTTACTTCCAAAATACAGGGACATGTTAATTGCTTGATCAGCCAAATGAAACTAGATGTAATTAAGACTAGTGTGGGGTTAATTTGATCCATAATTATGTTATACAAAGTAAATGAAAATTGTTTCTTTCCTAAATTGCAATTCATTAAAATTACAGATATTAAAATAAGATACTATAAAATTACATGAAGCATGTACACATTAATAGCCATTAGTAATAGCTTGATATTTCTATCCAAGCAACAGTTTATTAGAATGCCAAAGGTGATATTTGACCACTCACATGATTGATTTTTTTTACTCTGTTTTTCTGCTCTTCTAAGAAATACATTTTTTTTGCTTATGAAGCAAAGTGTTCTGATATTAGTGTGTTTTCTCCATTTTTAGATGTTTATCATCTGTTAAAATACATCCTTACTGAATCTTTATTAAAATACAAACACAGACATTTTATATTAAAATTGGCATTACCTATGTATTTTTTTTTGTATACTTTTCATATAGTGTCTATATATGACTCCATATATATATATGTATACAACATTTTATATATATCTATGTATACAATATTTTGGTCTTAACCTCATTGAAAAACTAATTGGAGATTAAAAAAAAAAACATTAATTGAAAGAACATGAAAGGTACAAACATTTACTACTTATCATGTTCTTAGCATTGTGCTATGAATGTTAAATAACCTATTTTTATCTCTTTACGAAGTTGGCATTATTTATTATCTCCCTTTTACAGATGACAGAATTGAGTCTCAGAGAGATTAAGGAGTTTGCCCAAAGTCATGTAGCTACTTGGACCATTTACTGAGAAGTGGGGAAGGGGTCCCTGCCTATTAGACGTGAGCTCAAAACACAGGGAAACTAACTAATTTGCTCCGATACAGCATGGTGTTTTTGTTCTCACTTTAGGTTGTTGGAAACCCTGGGGGCATAATGGATAAGAGCTACAGCTGCTAACCATAAAGGTTGGCAGTTCAAATCCACTAGGCACTCCTTGGAAACCCTATGAGGCAGTTTAACTCTGTCCTCTAGGGTCGCTATGAGTCAGAACTGACTCGATGGCAAAAAGTTTGGGTGTTTTTTGGGGGGCTTTTAGGTTGTTATTCAGAGAAGACAGTTTATTCCTGTGATGATATAAACTCAAATGCTGTAGCATGTAATCTTTGTGCTCAGGCACGTACAGTTAAATACAAGTTGGTCAAATAATCCTATCAATCTGAGTCCCCAGAGTTATCTGCAGAGCCCCCTTAGTGGTATAGAAGGAAACACTGATGGCTAATGGAACTATCCTCTTGAGTAGAACCAAATGACTCTCACAGAATTCCACCAAGTACACACAGAAAAGGCTTATGTTTTAAGAATGAAAGTATGGGCTGGTCATTATACTGTTCATTTGGAGAGAAAGATAAGGGCTGGAAGAAAGGAGTGGAAAACAGTAGATGCTTCCAGATTCTGCTGATGAGTACTTGGCCTTCATGTGTGTGATAATGCTATTTACAATAGGATTTGGTTGCAACTCTTGGCAATAGCAGTTCATCAGTTAGAAAAGCAGAGATATTAAAATCAAGTCTAACTGAAACATCAATAGGCCACAGTACATTGATTTATTGGTATCACGCAAGTTATCGACATACCCTTGAGAATCTGATATACTTTGTTTTGTTCTGTTTTGCAGAATGAAGCTTCACTATATTACTATTAATCGTAACACTCAAAAATTAACAAATGTTTCTCAAAAATCATATTGCACTTATTAATAAAGACAACCATTCTTAAATTTCTTGGAAATCACCTGCATTTCTCTTTAAGTTGAAGTCATATTTCATCCACAAAAAAAATGATATGAAGGAATAATCGTACTTAACAAGTTGTCAGAACACTTATTTACGGTAAGTATGTGTGTTTAACAAACCAAATATTTAATATTTTATGCATAAAAAATGGGCAAACGCAATAGTCATTAGTATTCCAGGTGAGGCAGAACATGCAAATATACTCAGCTAATGCGTCATATGCTATTTAATATAACAAAATAGTTTATGTATATTAGCGTAAACAGTGAAATCACAATAGAAAAAAAAGTGGATTTGGTTCAGATGTTGAGCTGCTATGTAAACCAATTATCTATCCGGAGGGAAACAGCTCTGTCTACAACTACTTAGGCTCTAGGGCCTATTACAAACCCTGGAGTGGGCTGTTGTTTCTGTTCTCAAGGGAGTTTACCACGTCACCCTAGAAATAGCTGACAATAATTAGAAAGCCTGCTTCTGCCAGTATTGCACACATTTTTAATACCTTCCTAAGTATTATGGGAGATAATACACAAGGTCTTTAGAATTCTAGTCATGCCACAACAAGCCATGGAAAGGACAACTAGACAATAGCCCCAAACTGGACTGTGACAGGCTAATTATTGTGGCTTCATTATAAAACCTCTTTTTACATAGGTCACCTGGGAAGTGTAATTAAAAATGCATTATTGGTGTATTTTTTATTGGAGCAATTAAATTAAAAAGCCAAAAAAATAATTATATGAGGAGCAAATAATAATGTTGGTCAACAGCGTTTATCTAAGAAAGAGAGAACACGTTAGTGGTTCATTAGCAGTAAATGTGTTAACGGGAATCTATTTGAAAAATGAGCCATAGAATGGCTTTTAAATACGCAGATTAAAGGATTTATAATGTCAAGTTTAACACAGAAATTATAGATAGTATTACATAACTATGAGTAATAGCACCTTTAATCTGACTTAGTAAAATGATTTACATCATACTTTGTGCTGCTTCGATTGTATGAGTATTATATGTGCTGCATCTCAGATAATTTCTGTTGTATTTTTTTACACACTTATGGATCCGTTCTTACTTTCTAATTATGTGGTACATCTAAATAATTAGATGTTAAATTATGTATCTTCCAGGGCCAGAATATATGTCTTCAATATCCACTCTATACAGGAATATCAAAACATGACACTGTTCATTTAGGAAAATTTTTATAAAACCCTAAAGATATGACATCAAATCATCCCTCCCCTATCTCAAAACTCTTGTGGCACTTCTTTACATCATCATCATCTTTATCATCATCATGACTATAATTATCATAATCACTAATAATTAACGAATATTTACTATTTGTCAGGAACTAGACTAATATATTATATAGACTGTTCACCCTTAATTCTCTAAATAACTTTAAGAGATTAGTATTTTATCTCTATTTTAAAAATGAGGATAATCAATTAAAATGTATTTAATATCCCTGATTTATCTATAAGAATATAAACTCTTCTGCCATGGACTATCCTAAGGTATGAATAATTTTTCTTCCTGCCCTACTGGAAATCTCCCTACTTTAAGCCAGATTGTTTTTACTGAGTTTCTCCAGATATATAAAAAGATATCTTAGCATCTCCTAAGTGAGAATCTCATCTGCAGCCCCTTTTTGCTCACTTTGGAGGGGAAAATCAAATTCAGGGAGGTAGAGCACCATCAATTACGGAGGGCCGTGAATGCCACGGTGAATGGATAGGTGAAGAACTTGAACAGATGAGTTCGGTGTTGCATATGGGATTCTGGATTCAAGAAAAACACACTTATGGTAATGAAAAAAAAATGTTCTATTTATTTTCTGTCATAAGATTGAGTGTTCATCTAGATCAAGTTATTACTTGATGACTCCAAATTATATCTTGACATATTACGATTAGTTTAATTACTACTTTTAATACTATTATGTTGCATTAATTTTTTATTAATTTTTTTTGTATACCAGTAGCTACCGTTAGTGAATACCTGATATAAACTAGGTCTGTATTAGAGGCTTTACATGCATTATCCCTAAGCTTCCACACATCACTGGATCTAATTATTCTCATTTTGGACATAAGAAAATTGTTGCTCAGTAAGCCAAGTGACTTTTCCAAGGTCATGTTGCTGAAACATTGAGGAGCTCATATTTGACCCTCAGTCTATCTAACTCCAAATTGCATATACTCTCCAGCTTGATTATGGGAGAATTTATAGAATACATTAACATACTTTTGGAGTATTTTTTTTTTTTCTTTTCCCCATGTTGTAAATCACCCTGTTACTGGAGAGAATGCCCTCGGTTCTTGTCTTCAGTGTAGGAAAGATATCAAACACCGAGGCAAATAGTGCCAAGCGAGCAAAGGTTTATTAGCTGGCAGAGGGTTAGTGGCGAAAGTACACTTGACTAGGGAGCATCAAGCTGGCTACTCAGATAGAGAGAGGGTCTGAGTGCCCCATACAGTCGTTTTCTTAGGGTTTTATGCCCTTTTTCTCCTACCTCCCCCGGTTAACATTTAACTGACAAGTCAGGGACCTCTGTAGTGACCATTTCCTCTTTCTTTCTTGAGTGTAAGATCTCTACCTCCCCTTGTTAACGTTTAACAGCCAAGTCAGGGACCCCTGTAGAGACCATTTCCTCTCCCCCTTACAACCCTTCAACCAAATTCAAATTCATTTAAAATTCATAAAGCTCAGATAATCAAAATTGTTTTCTGAGTACTGTATAATGATAATTAGACTCTATCAGGATAACTATAATATTGCAGGACTTTGAGTGATTCAGTGTTAAACATGTGTCTTTATAGCATAGTTGCATAGTTATTTAAAAATTGGAAATTCATACAAGATACGCATAATTCTTAGTTACCTTGACTATTCAAGTAAATACAATTTTAATACTGTCCTCAATATTAAATACATGGAAAGATACTGTAATCATTTGTAAACTACGATATGATAAAAACCTGTGTTTTACTATGTGTACTTAATTAAGCAGCCTGTTCGTCAATTTTTATTGTGTTCTAGTTTTAATAATATATTTATTGTTTATAATAGTAGCTGCTCTAAATTTTACAAAACTGATTACATAGATTATCAGAATGCTATATTCAAATTTAATCAAAAAAAGAAACCTACCATTCACTAGCGAGAGTTAAAGAAAGTCTTTATTAAGCCTTCTTTAGTGTTTTTCCAGGAAACCTCAAACTGATATCTGTGTGTCTTAGAGTAAGATGAGCTATAAATTAGAGCAGGGTCTAGGATAATAGAGTGAATACAGTAATGTTAGACCTTTGAAACATGTGGCAATAAATTGTGAGATTATAATGAAAGAGTATTAACAGCTTGTTCCCCTTAAGGTAAATAGCTGGTATTTTAAGAAATTAAAACTAAAACAAACAAACAAACCCAGTGCCATCAAGTTGGTTCTGACTCATTATACTAACTGTATAATCAATGGTTTGGTGCAGTCTTTAAATGGTTATCTAACTCCTCTACACTACACAGCGCTCCTCTAACCCATCTAGAGAAAAGATGACCATTGCTGTAGGTAGTCACAGACTGCACAGATATTCAAATACAGCACCCAATGTGTTAAACAAGTTAGAAAGTTCAAAATTAATGTAAAAGTCCTGGCTCTGTATCTCAAGGAGTTTACACAAAACTAGAAATAAAAAAAAAAAATAAGCACCCTTAAAATATGTAAAAGTCGAGTTGATTTGCTCTAACATGTGTCACCCTACTCATCTGTTAGCAGTATCTGGTCTTATGCTAATACTTTAAAAACAAGTTCTAGGACCAGCCCAGTGCGCCAAACTACACATAAAAAACCAACCAGACAAAAATTGTTTCTGAACCAGCCAATAACATCTACCATTATTATTATTATTTCTGATCATCCTTTCAGGGCTTTTACTTCATTTCTTCAATTCTTCTCTTTGACCTTCAAATTTCACTAATTGCTAGATACATATTTTTTTTTATCTATGAGCTGTTTCTCTCACTTAAATAACAACTGAGCTTCCCAGTGTTTACTATGTGTTAAGAGCTTCACATGCATTACCTTATCTAACCCTCATAATGAACAATGAGGTAGGTACTACCATTATCCCTATTTTACTGATGAAAAAATGCCCAGAGAAGTAACTTGGGTAGGGCCAGAAAGCTCATAAGTAGTAGAATTAAAATGCAAAATGGAGTCTATTTGAATGTAAACCCTTGCTCTTTTCCATAATACTCTACTGCCTCAACTAGACTACAAAGAAACAATCTCCCTTCTAAAACTCTTAGGCTGACATCTGTGTAACAGATCCTACTCCTTAGAATTCACTTCATAGACAATATTGATTAAGAGAGACTCCCAAACTTATCCCAACCTCTACTTATTGCATGGAAGCAAACTAAATTAATTCACATCATGAGTCACACTGAGTCCAACAGTAATATCTGGGAGCCCAGGCTGCAGTTGGTACTGTGATTTTTGAAACCTTGGTTTAAAAAAAAAAATTTTTTTTAAAGTTGCAAAAATATTTTAACTGACAACAGATAGAAATTCTAAGACAGATTTGTTTTGGGAAAACCACACAAATGATACTTTCACGGACGCAAATGAAAAGCAAACACCTTTATCTCAAATGAGAACTTCATTGAGTGTGAGATATAAGAGTTGTCTATATTTGAGTCCAAGCGTACTTGTCTTATCTGGGAGACATGAAGTTGTTGAAGTGACATCACAACATTTATTAAACAGGATTTAAGAAGGGTAAGGGCCAGAGATGATGAATCTCTCATTATCAGAGATTTTGTGAGGCTTTAGGCAGAAGTGGAACTTCTTCAAAATACCGCTACGAAAATACCGCTACGAAGTGAGACACAGAATTAAGGGAAGAGTCTTCCCCTCCTCCTCTGCTCTAGCACCTTGATGTTGACAGGCAATTTTGAATGGCATTTCTTTTTCATTGTATGTCCTATAGAAGAGAAATTGATAAGAGATTTTGAAAAACTAGTTTTCTTGGACTTCCTTGGGTTTTTCTCTAATCCACAAATGATGATGAATAGGTTCCCTTCTTTCCCTTAGTTACATATTTCTTGCATTATCACAGTTACTGTAATGGAAAAAAAAAATAATAAAATAATGGAGATTCTTTAAAAATTATGTGAAACAATGAGAACAGTGAGTTTTTAAGCAGCTTTGAGAATCAGAGGCTAGAAGGAATGTCAGCAGCTAAGAAGATATTTGGTGATGTTATGTGTTTTGGACTAGGATAACAGTTTAAGGAAATTAAAAGAAAGGGGTATATCTGAGAGATGAAGATTTGTTTGGCTTTGGTGATGTGAGAAAATAATTTAGAAATTCCCAAAACTTCAAATCTGCACTATAACTGTTTTATTTATAATGATCAGTAAATTGATCGTACTTAAAAAAAAAAGATCATTATACGTTCATTTAATAAAAGTAAACAAAATTGATTAAAACTATCAGTTTATAAAAGTTTCAAAAGTGTGGATTAAGGAGAAAAAAATAGATATTTAAATGTTCTTCTATATGTCCACTGTTATGTACTAAATTTTGTCCCCCAAAAATATGTCTTATAAATCTGGACCTCTGCCCGTGGTTAAATCCCATTTGTAACTGGGTTGTATTTGTTATGTTAATGATGCAGGATTAGGTTATGTCAATGAGGATTAGGTTATGTTTAATATGTTAATGAGGCAGAAGTAGGGTGTATCTTGAGTTAATCTCTTTTGAGATATAAAAGAGATTGAACAAGCAAGCAAGAGAACCAGAGATGGGGAAAGAGAGATGCCATGCCAAGTGAAGACAGTCCAGGAGCAGAAGCTCAAAGAGACAAGAACCTTCCTCTGAGCTGACAAAAGCCTTCCTGTGCCTTGAATCGCATTTCTAGATCCTCCTAAACTGTGAGAAAATAAATTTCTGTTTGTTAAAGCCACTCATTTGTGGTATTTCTTTTATAGCAGCACTAGATAACTAAGACTTCCATGTGCTGTTATTTAACTAAGAAGTAATAAAACATTTTTCATTATTTAATGTTTGTAATGCTTTCCCAGTGTTCAAAGTGACTACATACACTGTCTTGTTTGATTCTCACAGTGTTTCTGTTATATAAATAACAGTAGAGATATCCCGCATGTTTCTAGTGCTTTACAGATTGTACACCATCACTTACATTATTGATAATATATTTCCATCAATCATTCCATTGTTCAGTTTTGAGTTTCTATATTAACTGAAACATATTTTCAATGCCAGTAAATCAGATTTGTTTTTCTGAATGTGGACTATCATCTATAATGCACAGATATTAATTGTCAATTCATTAAGTTAGACTATTTCTATCTATGGAACGTCTCTGACATTAATGTTCTATATGGTGGTTACGGCCTATTTCTAAAAACTGATATGGATGTTTAGGTTTATAAGAAACTGCCCAACTGTTTTCCAGAGTGGCCAAACAACTTTACATTCACAACAGTAACATATTAGGGATCCAGTTTCTCTGCATCTTCCCCACAATTTGGTGCCGTCAGTATTTTTTTATTTTAGCTATTCTGATAGGTATGTAGTTCTATCTCATTGTGGTTTTAATTGGCATTTCCCTAATGATTAATGACGTTGGGCATCTTTTCATCTGCTTCTTTGCCATTTGTATATCCTTTTCAGTGAAATAGCTGTTCATGTTATTGTCCATTTTCTAATTGGATTTTTTTTTTAACTGTTGAGTTTTGAGAGTCCTTTATATATTTTAGTTATTAATCCTTTTTCCCATATGCAGTTTACAATTTTTTTTTTCCAAGCCTTTAGCTTGTATTTTTATCCTCTTCACATGGTATTTTGCAGAACAAGAATTTTTTAATTTGATGGGGTCCATTCATGAATTTTTCCTTTTGTACTCTTGTGCATTTCAAGAAAAATTAAAATTATGTTTACACGAAAACTTATACACAAATTTTCATACAAGATTTATTTGTATTTGCATTTATTTATTTGGTCTCCAATAATTTCAGAAATCAAAAGAGATTTAATTTTATTTCTAGAAATCAAGTTCAAGAAAAATCATATCCAATTCCTATACTGATTTTTATCATTTCTGTCAAACACTGAATTCTTCTTAAATGAAAAAAAAAAAGTTATTTACAGTGTAAAATTTAGTATGGTCAAAATATATTTTTACAGATCTAAATCCATCCACCTATGGTCAACTGATCTTTGACAAAAGACTAAAGTCCATTAAATGGGGAAAAGGCTGTTTGTTTTAACAAATGATGCTGGCAAAACAGGATGTTCATCTATAAAACAATGAAACAGGACCCAGACCTCACACCATACATGAAAACTAACTCAAAATGGATCAAAGACCTAAATATACAACATGAAACAGTAAGGACCAAGAAAGAAAAAATAGGGACAACGCTAGGGGCCCTAATACATGGCATAAATATACTACAAACCATAACTAACAATGCACAAACATCAGAAGATAAACTAGATAACTGGAAGCTAATAAAAATTAAACACTTATGCTCATCAAAGACTTTACCAAACGAGTAAAAAGAGAACCTACAGACAGGGAAAAAATCTGGGGCTAAAACATAAAAAATGGGCAAAGGATATGAACAAACACTTCACCAAAGAAAACATTCGGCTCAGGCAGCTAACAGACAGATGGGGAAATGCTCACAATCATTAGCCATTAGAGAAATGCAAAACAAAACTGCAATCAGATACCATCTTACCCTGACATTACTGGCAGGAACCAAAAAAAAAGAAAATAACAAATGTTGGAGAGGTTGTCAGGAGATTGGAGATCTTATGCACTGCTGATGGGAATGTAAAATGGTATAACCGCTATAGAAAATATTATGGCGCCTCCTTAAAAGTTAGGTATACCGTACAACCCAGTGATCCCACTCCTAGAAATATATCCTAGAGAAATAAAAGCCATCATGTGAATAGACATGCGCACATCCATGTTCACTGCAGCGTTATTCACAATAGTAAAAAGACAGAAATAACCTAAGTGGCCTTCAACAGATGAATGGATAAACAAATTATGGCACATACACACAGTGGAATATTACTCAATGATAAAGGACAATGATGAATCTGTGAGATATCTTAAAATATGACCAAATCTGGAGGGCATTATGCTGAGCGAAATAAGTCAATCATGAAAGAAAAATTTTATATGAGACCACTATTATAAAAACCTAAGAAAGGTTTACACACAGGAAAAAAAAAAAAAAATGATGGTTATGAGGGAGGAAAGAGGTGGGGAGGGGGACTCACTAGCTAGATGGTAAACAAATGTTAACTTTGGTGAAGGAAAAGACAACACACAATTTAGGGGAAGTCAATACAACTTGAACAAGGAAAAGTCACAGAAGCTGCCTAAACCCGTTGCTGTCCAGTCGATTCCAACTCATAGCGACCATACAAGACAGAGTAGAACTGCCCCATAGGGTTTTCAAGGAGTGTCTTGTGGATTCTAACTGCCTACCTATTGGTTAGGAGCCACAGCTCTTAACTGCTATGTCACCAAGTTTTCCTAGACACATTCAAAAACCTTGAGGGACTGAGTTACTGAAGCCGAGGGCTGGGGACTGTGGTCTTGGAGAACAACAAGGTCAATTGGCATAACACAGTTCATAAAGAAAATGTTTTACATCCTACTTTGATGAGGAGCATCTGTGGTCTTAAAGCTTGTGAGCAGCCATCTAAGATACATCTATTGATCCCAGCATGTTCAGAGAAAGGAGAATGAAGACAACAAAAGACACAAGGAAAACATTAGTCCAAAGAACTAACAGACCACGTGAACCACAGCCTCCACTAGCCTGAGCCCAGAAGAGCTAGATGGTGCCAGGCTACCATCACTGACAACTCTGAAAGGGAGCACAATAGAAGGTTCTGGACAGAGCAAAAGAAAAATGCAGAACAAAACTCAAATTGATAAAAAAAGAACAGACTTACTGGCCTGACGGAGACTGGAGGAACCCCCAAGACTATGGCCCCTGGACACCCTGCTAACTCAGAATTGAAGCCACTCCCGAAGTCCACCTTTCAGGCAAAGATTAGAAAAAAAAATTTTTTTTTTTGACAGACCTATAAAACAAACAATAGCACAAGTGAGGAATGTGTTTCTTAGTTCAATCAAGTATACAAGATCAAATGGGCAACACCTTCCCAAAAGCATAGATAAGAAGGCAGGAATGGACAGAAAACCTGGATGAATGGACACAGGGAACCCGGGGTGTAAAGGAAAAGCGGGAAAGTGTTGACACACAGTGGGGATTATGACCAACGTCACAAACAATTTGTATATATATTTTTGAATGAGAAACTAATTTGCACTGTAAACTTTCACCTAAAATACAATAAGATTAAATATATACATATATATATTAAACTGGGCTGAGTAATGTGTGATTTCTGGAGAAATATGGAGATGATTTTGACTTATAGCATTTCTTCAAAATAACAATTGGTATTGATTCAACAGAATTTATTAAGCATTTATTGTATGTGATACCAAGGATACAAAAAGTTTGATATATGATCTCCTCTAGCTATTTAGTCCGTACTGATTAGAGATGTAAATTTAAGTCATTGCAATATGGTGTGATAAGTATTGTGTAAGGGCTGAAGAGAAAAATCAACAATGCTTGGAGAGGTGATCAGGGAAAGCATTACAAAGCAAGGGTTACTTGAATCTGGTCTGGAATTACTGAGTAAGAGTTCAGCAGCGGAGTAACATTTCAGTCTCATGGAAGCATATAAATGTGTAGACACTAAATAATAGGACAAAGTATGAAAACCTCAAGTCATTGAGTATTACTGCTGCACACAGGGTGAGTTGGGGAGCTGTGGAAGATGAAGTTTGTTAAAAAGCTATATAAGAACAAGACTGTATCCTATAGAGGAAGGGGAATCAGAAAAGTATTTTAAGTATGCCAAGGCTAAGATCTGATTTAATTTTTTAAAAAGATACCTAGAATTATCAAGGACATAGATTTGGAGAAAAGTAAGATTAAAATTAGGGAAAGACTAGAGTTTAAAGATTATGCTCAAGTCAAAATGAGAAGCGAGAAATATAAGATCTATGGAAGTAACACTTGGATTTGTTAAGGAAATATTCAAGAGATATTTAGAAAATAAAAGTGAAAAGATTGGCAACACACTACATATGGGTGATGAGGAAGAGAAAGGAGTCAAGAAAGACTCCCTGGGTTTCTGACTTGAGTGGCCCAGTGAATATATGGTCTCCTCACTTGGAGAGAGAATGCAGGGGAGGGACAATCTCACCTAGGGAAAAGAAGAGTATGCACCATGGATATATGGTTGTGGCACGTGAAGTTTGAGGCACCTGTGAGACATGGAGGTGGACCTGTCTAGTAAGAGACAGTGAGAAAAGTTGAAAATAGAAGGGGTTTTGAAAATCTGTATCTATGGAAAGTAGTTAAAATAATGAGAGTAGATGGAATCACTTAGGGAGAACTTACAGAGAAATGAGTGGAAGAGTGAACTGTGAGAAAGATCAAAAGAGGTGGGAAAAGAACAGAGAAGTGGTGGTCTAAGAGGAACAATAAAGAATAACCAGGAGAGATTGTTGTCAAGGAAGCCAACAGAAGACAGAATTTCAGCAACAACAAAGAATAGTAGTCATTAGTATGCAAGAGAGAACAATTTTACATAAAATATTTATAGATAGACAATGTTCAATTTAGATTCTCTCAGGGACTATTAAGTGTAGATAAAGATGCCTTATTTGGGGGGCAACTGGCAAATTTGTGTGTTTTTTATCAGTTAATTGCCAACAGATGTTAGAATCAAGTTAAACTTAGAATCAAGAAATCTTCCAATCTAAACACGGCATTACTCCGTGTCAATATAGCACATAAGTCAGAGCAAGGCTGTGGACTCAAACTGCGTGTGCTTCTTATTACCAAAGTTCATATCTTTTTTTGCAAGAGGCAGCTGGGGAAAATTCTCCCTCCTGCAGTGCTTAAACAAAGATATTTCTTATTTAAATTGGTTGTGAAAACTTTTTATTACTTAAAATAATTCTTGAATTATCTAAAAATAAACCTGTACACCTATTGCCTTCCAGTCAACTAACAGCTACCCTGTAGGACAGAGTAGAACTGCCCCATAGGGTTTCCAAGAAGCAGCTGGTAGATTCAAACTGCAGACCTTTTGGTTAGCAGCCAAACTCTTAACCACTGTGCCACCAGAGCTCCTACCTACTTTTTGCTCTTCCTTTTCTAATTTCTTCAGGTTGGTGGTTTAAGATAGTGATCTTGGGTCTTTCTATTTTTTTCATGTAGACATTTACTGCTATGAATTTCCAAAGGTTTTGATATATTGTGTTTTCATTTTTGTTTGATTCAAGGAATTTTTTAATTTCACTTTTGATTTTTTCTATGAACCAATAGTTTTTTCAGTAGTGTATTATTAATGTCCATGTATTTTTCTTTTTCCTGTTGTTGATTTCTAGCTTTATACCATTATGGTCAGAGAAGACGTTTTCTATGATTTCAATCTTTTTAAATTTGTTGAGACTTGTTTTGTGTCCTAGCATATGGTCTTTTCTAGAAAAAAATCCATGTGCACTGGAGAAGAATGTGTATTGTTCTGATGCTAAGTGGAGTGTTCTATATATGTCTGTTAGGCCCAAATGGCTTATGGTTTTAAGTTCTCAATGTCCTTAGTGACCCTCTTTTTAGCTGTTCTGTCTATAATTGAAAGTGCCATGTTAAGGTTCCTTACTATTATCATGGAGCTATCTGCTTCTTCATTCATATTAGTCAGTAGTTGGTTCATATATTTTGGAGCATTGCTCTTAGGTGCATATGTAAGTGTTATGCCTTCTTGCTGAATTGACCCTTTTATTATTATGAAATGTACTCCTTTATCTCTCATAATGGATTTTGATTTAAATCTATTTTATCGGATATCAGTATGGCCACCTCTGCTCTTTTTTGTCTACTGGTTGCACGGAATATTTTTCTCCACCCTTTTATTTTTAGTCTGTTTGTGGCCCTATGGCTAAGGTGTGTTTCTTCTAGACAGTAAGAGGCTAGATCACTTTTTTTTTTAATCCATTCTGTCACTCTCTGCCTTTTGAATGGGGTGTTTAGACTATTTACATTTAAGATTACTACTGAAAACAAATTGTCTACCTCGCTCATTTTGCTATTTGTTTTTTTGAGTGTTTCATTTCTTCTTTGTTTTTTATTCTGATTTTTCTGTTTGTGCTTGGCTGCTTTCTTGTGATAAGCCTTTTGCTTTCTTCCTTCTATTCTTCTGAATGTTTTTTTATTGGTGATTTTTTAATGGTTACCACATATATTACATTACACAACTTGCAATTGCAACAATATTTAACATATGAACACCATTAACATACAACTTTAACATAATAAATTAATCCCCTATATGTTCCTCCTCCCCCCATTTCTGTTGGTGTGTCTCCAAACATATCAATATACAACCTATATTTGATAAGTTTACTTTGTGCTTATTTCTTGCAAACTTGATATTGTATTGTTTGCGAGATTTAGTTATTGAATTTATTTCCTGAAAATGTATACTTGATCCTTATGATTGCCCATGTTGTGGCATTTTTTGAAGGATCTCACTTTCTCTCTTATTATTTATTTATTTCCGATGCATAGATACAAGAATTTATTTAATGCTCTTGCCTCTCCATTTGGAGTACTCCAAGAGTAATACTTGCAAAGTTGGTCTGGTAGTGGCAAATTCCCAGAGCTTCTCTTTATTTGGGAATGTCTTAATTTCCCCTGAACTTTTGAATGACGTCACTGGGTAAAGAATTCTTGGTTGGCAATTGTTTTCATTTGATATTTTATATGTGTCTCTCCATTATCTTCTGGGGAGAAAAATATACTGACTATTACGAATGTTATGTTTATTATATTTTTCTCTTGCTACTTTCAGAATTCTATCCTTGTCTTTGGTTTTCGAGAATTCTATTAGGATACAGCACAGAGTTGATCTTTTTGTGTCTCTTCTGATTGGGGTTCATGTCCCTTCTTGTGTTTGCAGACTTGGTTCTCTGTTCAGGTCTGGGAAATTCTCTCTGATTATCACTTGGAAAATTGTTTCGAGGCCTTTATTGTTATCATGGTGCTCTGGGATTTCAATAATTCTGATGTTTGATTTCTTAATTAAATCTCATATTTTCTTTTGGGTTTATTAGCTTTTCTTAGTTCCTTTCTCTTGTTTCTCTTGAGACTTTATAAGTTCAGTTATTTTGTCTTCTAGTTCATTTATTCAGTCTTCTGTCTATTTGACTCTATTGTTGAGTGTTTCTCTTGCTTTTTGTAATTCAGTTGCTTTATTCTTCAGTTCCAGTAGCTCTCTTTGGCTCTTTTTTTTTTTTTTTTTTGATGTTTTCAATTTCCTTGCTGAGTCTGTCACTCTGTTCCTCCATTTGTTTCCTGATCTCCACTACTTTGTTTTTCTGTGTGCTTTTTGCTTTCTTAAACATATTTAGCATCAAAGTCTGAAAATTATCAATTCTTTGAGTCACATATTATTTTTAACATTATTTTTTCCGAGTAGTTTTGTTCTATTAAATTTTTTCCTAGTGCCAAACTATGTCAATACTTTAATTTTTATTGAAAAAGAGTATATATATATATACATATACATATATATAGAGTAGCTAAACTAGAAAGTAAACAGTCCACAGTAAAAAGTAATTATGATTACTGAGACCCTTCAGCAACGCCGTAAATGATTATTCCATTTTTCATTTAGATATTTGAAAATGTTTTAACTTTTCACAATAATTAATTTATTAATCCTCACGTTCTCTGTGGGATACAGGTAAATAATCTGATTACCTTCAGTTTGTTAATTCCTTTTTAAAGATAATTGCAAAATTACTTGCAACACTGTTGTGTTTTGGGGGAAAAAAAAGAACAAATCCTAATTCTTTAGTCATCACAAGACCATTTTACCAGTAAGACTCAGTGAATGAATTTCTCTGAGAAAGTAAAATTAACTGACTATATATATTTTTAGCTGATCGCATCTTGCTTGGTTTCTTACTCTGTCAGCAATATTTCTTTCATAACTTGTTTATTGAGCTTCTTTGCAGGTCACTCTATTACCAAAATGTTCTTTTTCGACGTTCTTCTCAACTGAACATTTTTCCCTTAGCATTATCACAAATTGGATGCTTCCTTCAGTGGTGTGTATCTTATAATGTGCTATCAAATTCTATTTCATATTGGCTAATTTTACTTAAGAAAAATTAAATTACTTGTTGTGCCCAGAGGTCACCAAATGGAATACAGCCACTTCTCTTCTCTTTCTTACTTTTTTCTTGTGAAAAAAAAAAATCATTCAAGTTATATTTAAGGAGGAATCATCTGCCCTAGACCATCTGCCATATAAGTTGTATTTCCAGAGCATAACCCACTAGTAATGTCAATGTGGTATTTTAAAGCTGGAATGTTTTAAGTACCCATTCATACACAAAACTCATTGCCTGTTTTTTCTTCACAAGCTGTTTTTAATGCAATTACTAGAGGTTAATACCAAATGGACTTAACTTTTAGCCCAATAAGTCTTTTCTTTCTTTTTTTCTGTTGAATAGTCAGGTTAAGCCATTCCAAATCTTTAGCTATCATTCCACTGCTATTTATACTTAATCATTTAATTATAAAGATAAAGAAACTTGGGAAGGAAGGAAAAAATAGAAGGTTTGTGTGAGTGTATATATAGGGATGGGATTCAAGTAAGAAAGGGGAAATGATCAGAAGGCATAATGAAAACAGTACCATATTTTTATGCAAATAACACACCTGTTATTTATTTATTTATTTTTAACCAACTGTGCCCTCCCCTTGTGAGGTATTTCTGTAAGCATTTTATGCTAACTTTTTCTACATGTGGCTGTAAAAAAAAATTATAATAGCGTGCTTAGGAAATTACCTCACAGTGGGAGGGCAAGGTTGGAAAAAAATGTATAACGTGGATTATTTGCGTAAAAATATGGTAATGTGGCATTTCAAATTACCACGGAGTGGAACACTGGAAAGGTCAATGCTATCTTCCTCTTCTACAAGACAAAGAAAATTATCATAATAGAGAATTCAATTGCTTCCTTTTTTGGAGGGTGCATAGTAGGTTCAACTGTGTGGATCATAACAAATTATGGATAACATTGCAAAGAATGGAAAGTACAAACACTTAATTGTGCTCATGAGGAGCCTGTACATAGATCAAGAGGCAGCCGTTTAAGCAGAACAAGGGGATATTGCATGATTTAAAATCAGGTAAGGTGTGTGTCAGGGTTGTATCCTTTCACCGTAATTATTCAATCTGTATGCTCAGTAAATAGTCTAAGGAGCTGGACTATATGAAGAAGAATGCTGTATCAGGATTGGAGGAAGACTCGTTAAAAACCAAACCCACTGCCACCGAGTTGATTCCGACTCATAGCGACCCTAGAGGACAGAGTAGAACTTGCCCCATACAGTTTCCAAGGAGTGCCCGTTGGATTTGAACTGCCGACCTCTTGGTAAGCAGCTGTAGCATTTAACCACTATGCCACCAGGGTTTCCGGAAGACTCGTTAACAACCTGCATTATGCAGATAGCGCAACCTTGCTTGCTGAAAGTGAAGAGGACTTGAAGCACTCGTTGATGAAGATCAAAGACCACAGCCTTTGGTATGGATTATACCTAAACATAAAGAAAACAAAAATCCTCACAACTGGATCAATAAGCAACATCAGGATAAATGGAGAAACTACTGAAGCTGTCAAAGATTTCATTTTACTTGGATTCACAATCAAGACCTATGGATGCAGCAGTTAAGAAATCAAATGACATATTGCACTGAGCAAGTTTGCTGCAAAAGACTTCTTTGAAGTGTTAAAAAAGCAAAGATGTCACCTTGAAGACTATGGTGTGCCTGGCTCAACTCATGATATTTTCAATTGCCTCATACACACACGAAAGCCTGATAATGAATAAGGAAGACCAAAGAACAATTGACGCCATTCGAACTACAGTGTTGGCGAAGAATACTGAATATACCTTAGACTGCTAGAAGAACAATAACAACAAAAAAACTGCCTTGGAAGAAGTACAGTCAGGATACTCCTCAGAAGCTCCTTATGTACTTTGGACATGTTATCAGGAAGAACCAGTCCTGGGGGAAAGGCATCGTGCTTGGTAAAGTAGTTCAGCAGAAAAGAGGAAGGCCCTCAAGAGATGAACTGATACAGGGTCTGCAACAATTGGCTGAAACATAGCAATGATTGTGAGGATGGCACATGACCTGCTAGTGTTTCGTTCTGTTGTACACAGGGTCACTGAGTCGGAAACAACTTCATGGCATCTAACAACAACAACACGGTAGGTTCCAAGGAGCTCTGGTAACACTGTGGGGTTAAATGTTTGGCTCCTAACTGAAATGTTGGAGGTTTAAACTTACCAGTCACTCTGCAGGAGAAAGATGTGGCAGTCAACTTCTGTAAAGATTTATAGCATTGGAAATCCTATTAGGCAGTTCTCCTCAGTCCTATAGTGTTGCTATGAGTCAGATTCAATCCGATGGCAATGGGTTTGATAGCAGGTTCCTGTTATTCTATGTGACATAAGAAATGAGTAAGTTTAAAAGGGATATTTAGATTAAGCTTTAAAATATACCATGCCAATATAAAAACCACCATAATAAACAAATTTTTATTATTTCAGAATGGATAGTAAGTAAATTTTGTCAAAAAATGTCAACCGAAACAATTTTTATAATCAGGATTTTACCTCTTTTTTCTAGTCTTTATTTAAAAACTATGTTATTACTTGTAACTATACTTCAGTTTGGCTATAACGATATGTTCATCTAGAGAGATTATTTTTAATTTATTATATGCTTCATTAGATCTGCCTTTGTCTTCACTGTCTATCAAAGTAAACTGTAGTCTTCTATAGGTTAAAACTGTCTTAGAGCCCTCTTTTTTCCTCTCTTAGCACATTGGTCAGTCCAAGAAACATCAATTGCTCTTATATAATTGTCAAATTTAAGTTTTAAAAAGGATTTAAGCAAATAAAGTTTATACAGAAGAAAACATTCATAAAATCTTCTGAAGATTCCAAATTCAAGACCAATGCTGTATAAAAAATTTCTCTTGAATAGTTTTTTTTGTTTTTGCTTTATTCTCCTTGAAAATATATATTTATCAACAAATGGAGCATTTCATTATTCAATAAAAATGTGCTGGTCTTTTCTTAATAAAAAATGTTTTTGGAAATGAAGTCGACTGATAAAAATAATAAAAAATATTGTACCAAAATCTTGTAATATTAAAAATATTATCTACTTATTTATCAATTCTCAATTAAGGACTAACCAGAATTCTCCTTAGAAGCAAGGATGACGAGACTTTGGCTCACTTACTTTGGACACGTTATCAGGAAAGACCAACAGTTAGAAAAGGACATCATGGTTGGTACAGGTTCAGAGAAAACAAGGGAAACCCTCAGTGAGATGGCTTGACACAGTAGCTAAACCAATGGAGGCAAACATAGCAATATTCATGATGATGGCACAGGGCTGGGCAGCATTTCATTCTGTTATTCATAAGGTCACTATGAGTCAGAGCTGACTCCACGGCACCAAACAAACAACAAAGTACTGACTCCTTAGTCCCATCTGTGACCTTTAAATAATGGTGGCTTCTGTGTGACGACCTTTTGATCCTACCCTCTGCTTCACTCTACCTTCCTATAAGTAAACTTGAATCTAGTGTTTCTAAGTTTGCAGAACCTTGTACAACATAACCTTAGGGCTGTTTTTGTTTTTATGTTTTTATTTTACTTATTTTTATTCCACGTATCCTCTTGCTCAGAGGGAGATGAGGAAGTCATTCTTTGAACAACTTCACTTTCTGATATCTTGCAAGATAATTGGTTGGATAAAGGAAGATACAGAAAATGTAGCATATTGTTAATGGAAACAGTCTAGTTGGGAAATTATGCTAAAAGAATAAAGACATTAAATGTTCTGGACAAGGAAAAGGATATTTCAAGACATAATTGGCAGGGCAATTGACAAGATGACCTACTAGGCTGTCATTCCCATGTCTAATTTTAGTTTATCAAGGAGGATTTCATACTGCAATTAAAATATCTTCCATGTGTCAATCGTTTCTTCTTCTTCTTTTTTTTTTTTTTTGTATAGCTGATATGCAACATTTCTCAAAATATCCACCAGCAATCATTCTACCAATATAACTAAACAAAGTTCATTCTGTAACAATCTCCTAGGAAACCACATCAGCTTCAGAAATGGTTGGCAGAAAGTGGAAGGAAAACAAAAGAGGTAATCAATCCCCCCGACTGTAGCATTAAAAAATGCCATTTTAACATTTTTTAATTGCAAGAATGCTAAATATGTACCCTTTTGTAATATGAAGACCACCTTAGAACTTACTAGGACTCATGCAGCAGAGCACACTTATCAAGTTTATATATTTGCATTTTCAAAGAAAAAAAACTTGTGAAAAGTTTTAGTCTGGTTGGCCAGATACAGAAAATGGTGGCTCTTAAATTTTTACAGTTGTGGCAGTTTAGATTTATGCACACCTATTCCCAGCAACATTCCTTTTCTATATTCCACCATTCAATAACATAACCACTCCCCTTAATCTATTCTTTTAGAGCAGTGTCTTTAAAACAGATAGTTTGGATCTACTAGTATATTCAAAACCTAATGTGTTAAGGCTCCTATTTGACTTTAAGCCATAATCCCCTCTCTCAAGAGTTTCCCTAAATTCTCAATGGGGAGAAAAATAGTCACCCAGAATTCTCAAAGATTAAAGATGAGTACCTCCCCAATAAAATCTCAAATACATGCACAAAAAAATGACAAAGTAGCTACTCCTAAACTTGTTGGCAGAGAGCGCAAGCAGGTCTTATATACTCTCGTTATTATCCAGCTGATTTCTACATATGTAATAACACACACATTGTATCATATCAGGTAGCAGGAAATGCTATAAAGTATAAAAACGTAGCATAAGCAGAGAGAGGACAACTGCAAAGAGACTTCAGATTGGATGGTCATGGCATCTCTCACGAACCCTGCAAGCAGGGCAGTGTAGCTCCTACTGACTTTCCCTTGCCTATACCAGATGAGTATTAACGACGAAGCAGCACTGCCATCCTCCCCACCAGTGCAGCAGCAGTAAGGCTCTTTTGGCTTCATCTGTCTTAATCCAGATGAGTGCCAGCCAACAAAACAGTGGCGCCCTTTCTTCACCCGATTTCATGGAAACATCACCTACAGGGTAAAATTCATTTGAACCTTCCTCCAGCTGATAGCCAATAACAAAACAAACTCCAGCAGCAGCAGTAGTGGCAGCAGGGGCAATTCTGGTGGACCTCAAACTCTCCTGTCTTGCTGCTTTGTCTCAACGCAGGCCCAGTAGCGGGAAGTGTGCAACAGCCTAAGTCAACTAAAACTCCAGTTTTCCTGTCAGAATACCAAGAAGGAGAAGCCCTGAGAACCAGAGAATGAGGGTAGAACCACTAAGGAGAGGGAAATGGAAAATGGGCACATTAAATCTGTGCATTAAGTTCTGAGGTCACTCCCCAGCTGAGCTGTGCATGCATGAAACCAATTGGAATAAGTGCAGCAAAGCCTTTAAGAACTGAACTACAGAGTCAATCACTGCAAAGGTTCCAGATTGGCCCCTGGATGGTATACAAGCAGGGCAGAAAAGAATGCATTGCAAAAGTTTTGAAAACTAGACTGGCATTGGAACCACAGCTTACAGAAGACAGGTCAGAACTTGTGGTCTGAACCTAACTGGGTTAACTGCATACTAAAATCAAAATTAACTTTCTCCAGATTTTAACAGGACCCAGAGTCTCACAATATTCAAAATATTCAGCATATAATCCAAAATAGCTCAACATAAAAGAAGCAGGAAAACCTAAACACCTCTCAAGGGAAAAGGCAATCAACTGATGTCAATGATTCATATACTGAAATTATCAGACACAGGCTTTAAAACAGCATTTATAACTATGCTGCAAGAAGTAAAGAGAAATACTCTTGAAACAAACTGAAAAACAGAAATTCTCAGCAAAAAAAAAAAAAGTTGTAAGAAGAATCAAATAGAAATTTTAGAATTGAAAATTAATGAAAATTAAAAATTCACCAAAGGAGTTCAGTGACAGAATAGTGATTACTGAGGAGTTAATGAACTTCAAGATAGAGCAATACAAATTATAAATTTTGAAATGCATAAAACAAAAAGAGCAAAAAAATGAACAGAGCCTCAGAGACCTGTGGGGCAAAAAGTCTAACATTTACGTCATAAGAGTCTCCAAAGTAAAGATGAAACAGATGGGTACAGAAAATATGTTTTAAAAACTAACAGCTAAAAATTTTCCAACATGGGTGAAAGACATAAACTTATAAATCCAAGAAGCTTAGTAAACCCTAAGCCCCAAACAGGGCAAACTTACAGAAAACCACATCCATACACATCTTAATCAAACTGCTGACAACTGAAGATAAAGAAAAAAATCTTGAAAGCAGCCAGAGAAAAATAACACATTACATAAGAGGAAACTAATAATTTAAATCCACCACCCGTCTGTCAGTCTGTCGTACTATGGTGGCTTATGTGTTGCTGTGATGCTAGAAGCTATGCCACCAGTATTTCAAATACCAGAAGGTTCACCCATGGCCTGGAGATCTACTTCTGAAAATTAGCCAGTGAAACCTATGGATCGCAATAAAATACTAACAGATACAGCACTGGAAGATGAGCCCCCAAAATTGGTTGTTGTGTTGTGTGCCATTGAATCAATTCTGACTCATGGCGATCCTATAGGACAGAATAGAACTGCCCCATAGGGTTTCCTTGGCTGAAATCTTTATGGCAGCAGATCGCCAGCTCTTTCCCCCTGTGGAGATGCTGGTGGGTTTGAACCACCAACATTTTGGTTGGCAGCTGAGCACTTAACCACTGCACCTTCAGGGAAGGCACTCAAAATACACAGTGGCCACCACGATGGACTCAAACATACCACAATCATGAAGGTCACGCATGACCAGGCAATGTTTTGTTCTTTGTACAGAAGGTGGCTATAGTCCAAGCCGACTAGATGACAACTAACAACATTATTTAAGCTACTGCAGGTATCTCCTTAGGAAACATGTAGACCATAAGATAATGGAATAACATTTTGAAAGTGAAGAAGGACAAGAAATGTCAATCCAGAGTCCTATATACAATAAAAATATCCCTCAAGAACAAAGGAAAAATAAAATCATTCTCAGGTGGAGGAAAGCTAAAAGAACTTGATTTAAAAGAAATGTTAAAGAAAGTTCTTTGACTAGAAGAGAAATGATAACAGGGAAACCTGGAATATCAGGATCAAAGCAAGAGAAACAAAAAGGATAAAGATCTGAGTAAATAAAACAGGAAAATCAAAGGGTATTTCTTTAAGCCAGTGCTTTTTGAGCAGAAACTTGAATGAAGCAGAGGTGTGAGTTATGTTATTATCTAGGTAAAAAGCATCCATTCCAGACAGAAGGAATAATAAGAGCAACGGCCCTACTTGGAATGTTTTTGAGGAACTGTAAAAAAAAAAGAAAAAGAGACCAGTAAAACTTGAGTGGGTAATAAGTAGCAGTAGCTAGGAGTTTTTCTCATTAATTTAGACTTTTTGTTCAGTAGGTACTGCCTTCTAATCCATCATAAGAACTCTGAATTTCATTCTAAGTAAAAGAAGAAGTTTTGGAAGATTTTAAGTAGAGAAGAGACATGATTTCATTTACATTTTAAATATATTCTTCTGGCTGCTACATGAAGAATACAGTTTAAGGGGGTAAGAGTAAAAGCAGGGATACTAGCTAATAGTAATATAGAAGTTGAGATAAGGGTAGTGGTAGATTTGGACTAGGCTTGTAGCATTGGAGTGGTTGGTTTGAGAGACTTTTGAAGGTGAAGGTGGTTCCCGTTGCTGTCGAGTCGATTCCGACTCAGAGCAACCCTAAAGGACAGAGTAGAACTTCCCCATAGAGTTTCCAAGGAGAGCCTGGTGGATTCAAACTGCCAACCTTTTGGTTAGCAGCCATAGCTCTTAACCAATACACCACCAGAGTTTCTGGTGAAGGTGTTAGGATCTGCTTATATTTCAGATTGAGATGTGAGAAAAAGAAATCTAAGAATGGGTTCAAGGTGTTTAGTCTACATAATTAGTCCAAAGAAATTTTAGATGGGGAAGATTTCTAGAAAGCATTCAGAATTCAGATTTGACATACAAGTTGGAAATGTCTGTTCGACATCCAAGTGAAAATATCATGTAGGCAGCTGGACATATGATTTTGGAATTTAGGAAATAGATCAGGGAATTACCTTGCTATAGAAAAAAATTATAGCCAAGCATAAGATCTTCTAGCAAGTGATCATAGATAGAGAACACTGAGGCCTAACCCATCGGTGTTGAATCGATTCAGACTCATAGCGACCCTATAGGACAGAATAGACCTGCCCCATAGGGTTTCCAAGGAATAGCTGGTGGATTCAAACTGTCAAACTTTCGGTTAGCAGCCAAGCTCTTAATCACTGTGCTACCAGGGCTCTGAAGAGTCCTCTAATTTAGAGATTAAATTAGAGGGGAAAAAAGCCAATAACTGCTTTGGTTACTGGAGGTGTTTCAAGATTTGAGAAAGTGATCAATTAAAAATAATGACAACAATAATAGCAACAACAACAATAATAAAAGCAACCACCATAGATGCGTCCAAGAAGTAAGAAAGGCATAAAATAATAATGTAGTAGAACAGAGTAAGTTGTCTACATAGAGTAAACTTTGGTTATAACAGCCTGTATGAGTAAGCTTAAAATTAACTACAGGTTTTGTCTATAAATCCCAGCAAGACTGATTTTCTTAAGGCACTGACCAATCACAATTGCTATGTGCATGAAATTGTATTAAACACCTTAAAATACTTTTTTAAAAAAATTTTATGTGTTTTAGGTGAAAGTTTATAGCGCGAATTAGTTTTTCATTCAAAAACTTTATACACATATTGTTTTTGTGACATTAGTTGCAATCCCTGCAATGTGTCAGCACTCTCCTCCCTTCTCTTTCTACCCTGGTTCTCTGTGTCCATTCATCCAGTTTTCCTGTCCCTTCCTGCCTTCTCGCCTTTGCTTTTAGAAGGTGTTGCCCATTTGGTCTCACATACTTGATTGAACTTAAGAAGCATATATTATTGTTTGTTTTATAGGCCTGACTAATCTTAGACTAAAAGGTGGACTTCAGGAATGGCTTCAGTTCTGTTAGCAGGGTGTCTGGGGGCCATAGTCTCAGGGGTTCCTTCATGTCCGTCAGACCTGTGAATTTGCATTTTGTTCTCTGTTTTTCTTCCACTCTGCCAGGGGTCCTCTATTGTGATCCCTGTCAGAGTAGTTGGTGGTGGTAACCTGGCACCATCTAGCTGTTCTGGGCTCAGGCTAGTGGAGACTGTGGTTCATATGGTCCATTAGTCCTTTGGACTAATATTTTCCTTGGGTCTTTGGTTTTCATCATTCTCCTTTGCTCTGAATGTGCTTGGACAAACAGATGTATCTTAGATGGCTGTTGACAAGCTCTTATGACCCCAGATGCTACTCAGCAAAAGTAGGATGTAGAACATTTCCTTTCTGAACTATGCCAATTGACCTAGATGCCCCCTGAAATCATGCCCCCCAGCCCTCAGCCCCAGTAACTCAGTCCCTCAAGGTGTTTGGAGATGCATCTAGGGAGCTTGTATGCCTTGGTCAAGTTGTGCTGACTTTCCCTATGTGTTGTCTTTCCCTTCATCAAAGTTAACACTTGTCTACTATCTAGTTAGTGATTTCCCCTCCCTACCCCTTCTCTCCCTCATAATCATCAAAGATTGTTTTTGTTCTGTGTGTAAACCTTTTCTTGGGTTTTTGTAATAGTGGTCTCATACAATATTTGTCCTTTGTGATTGAGTTATTTCACTCAGCATAATGCTGTCCAGATCCATCGATGTTGTGAGATGTTTTGCAGATTCATCATTTTTCTTTATCATTGCTTAGTATTCCATTGTGTTTGTACCATGATTTGTTTAGTCATTCATCTGTTGAAGGGTACTTAGGTTGTATCTATCTTTTTGCTATTGTGCGAACATGGGTGTGCATACATCTATTCATATGATGGATCTTATTTCTCTAGGATATATTCCTAGGAGTGGAATTGCTGAATCATATGATATTTCTATATCTAACTTTTTAAGGAGGTGCCATATAGTTTTCCACAGTGGTTGTACCATTTTACATTCCCACCAGCAGTGCATAAGTGTTCCTTCCAATCTCCCTGCAATCTCTCCAACATTTGTTATTTTCTGTTCTTTTGATTAGTGCCAGTAATGTCAGAGTGAGATGGTATCTCATTGTAGTTTTGATTTGCATTTCTCTAATGGCTAATGGGAGCCCTGGTGGTGCAGTGGTTAAGAGCTTGGCTGCTAACCAGAAGGTCGGCAGTTTGAATCCATCAGCTGCTCCTTGGAAATCTCATGGGGCAGTTCTACTCTGTCCTATAAGGTTGCTATGAGTCGGAATCAACTTGACGGTGAGTTTGGTTTTTTGGAGCCCTGGTGGTACAGTGGTTAAGAGTCACAGAGTGCTACAGCTGCTAAACAAAAATGTCAGCAGTTAGAATCCACTAGCCGCTCATTGTAGTTTTGATTTGCATTTCTCTAATGGCTAATCATCTCGAGCATTTAAAACTGGGTTAATGGCTAATGATCTCAAGCATTTCCTCATTTGTCTGTTAACTGCCTGAACATCTTCTTTGGTGAAGTGTCTGTTCATATCCTTTGCCCACTTTTTAACTGTATAATTTGACTTTTTGTTGTTGAAGTGTTGAAGTATTCTATAGATTTTAGAGATTAGGCCCTTGTCAGATATGTCATAGCCAACATTTTTTTCCTAGTCTGTAGGTTCTCTTCTTATTCTTTTGGTAAAGTCTTTTGATGAGCATACTGTTTAATTTTTAGGAACTCCCAGTTAGCAGTTTATCTTCTGGTGTTTGTGAGTTGTTAGTTATGGTTTTTATTTTATATGCCATGCACTAGGGTCCCTAGTGTTGCCCTTGTTTTTTCTCTCATGGTCTTTATTATTTTAGGTTTTAAAATTAGGTCTTTGATCCATTTTGAGTTAGTTTAAAATATATTGTTTAATCCTCACAACAGCTCTGTAAGTAAGGTTATTTCTATTTATTCAGAAAGCAAAACCAGGCCCATTCAGGCTAAGTGACTTGCCCAATGTCACACAAAAGTGATTTAACAAGTGGCAGGTGAGTAGAATGAGAAATTAGAAAAATGGAAATGCAAGGGCAAATGGATGAAAGCCTAGCCTATAGAAGTGAGAAAGCACGGATAGGAAAGTAAAAAGGATAAAAAAAAAAAAAAAAGTGAATATATATGAAGCTGACATTCTGTAGAGTTCAGAATTACAAATTTACATGTGGTCTGGGTCTAGATGGGAACTCCCCTCCCAGACAAGCTGAGTTTGGTGTAGTAGTGATATCTACCATGGGGGTGGTAGTAGAGAAGAGAAGGATCCACCCAACCAGGTTTCTGAGGACTGGGTCTGAGTTTATGAGTGGTTGGGCCTAGATGTTCTGGAACCATCCGAAATGTCAATCCCAAAGTACACAGGTGTGAGAGACTGACTTGATTTGTAAACTTTCACTTAAAGCACAATAAAAATTAAAAAAAAAAAAAAAGTACACAGGTGGCGAGGCCAGAACAGGATTAAAAATAAATGACCTTTCATGGAAATTAGTTACGAGCAAATCATCACAAAATGGTTGGCTAAAGGTGTAGCTTCAACTGAATTCCTGAAGCAGTGATCTGTAAAATAAAAGGCTCTAATAAACTGCCTGTCTTATCAGCAGGAACGAAAACACTGTTACAGGCAGAATCCAGTCATGAAAAGTGCCTGGAAGAGTGTCTGATACAATAAGTGCTCAAGAAAGACTTGTTAAAAATAAATGAGTGATTGAATGAGTGAGTGAATAAATAAATGAGTGCTAGACCATGAGTCTCAAGATCTGAGCTTTAAACCTATTTTGATCTTCTAATAACCTGGGTTACCTTGGACTAATCATTAAACCTTATTTTTTAACTTAAATATGTAAATTACCAAACAAAAGAAAGCACCTATCTCACGAAGGAGAACCCTTAGGAAAACAAATGAAAATACTATGAAAATACTTTACTAAATCTGAAGTAGTACAAGAGTCAAAGATGCTGTATTCATTCTCTGAGGGGAAAAAGACGTAAATTGCCAAGTCAAAAAAAGATAAAGGCTTGGGAGAAAAACCATGGCTTTTAGTAATGACCCATCCTAGAAAAAAAAGTAATGAGAAGTATAGCTGATAAAAGGTCTATTAAGTGTGGTCTACATTACATTATAAATATCCGAATGTCTAAATAATAATGTAAAAAAGAAGCAATGTCAGTAAGAAAAATAACATGATTTGAATATTTTTATTTCCAATTTTTTTTGTTTTTTGCTTTTTCTGCTGTAAAGTAAGTGAGGCATAAAATAATGGAAAATTGCCATATCTTACAAAGTATAATATAAAATATATTAAAGAAATATATACTGGGTGATCTCTCATAGTTACATTATACTTCTCATATTTAATTTATATTTCCCCCACAACTTACCCTTCTTCAGCCTTTACCATTTATAATTAATCGTGTTTCTAATGAACTGAATCTCTTCCGTTATATGTGGTTTCCAGAAATGTTTGGTAACTATCCCTGTTGTTTTCTGCAGAAGTAGTTTTTGAAAAACAGTTAGAGATTCCTAAACACGCTTCTAATAAGTGCCTTGCACCCTCAGAGATGTCTCCTGAGCTGCTGTCCAAGTTAACGCCAAGGAAGAAGGTTTAATGATCTGTCCCTTGAGATTTTTCTGTTGGTTCCCGGGAAAGAAAAAGTCTACAATGATCCCTTTATTAAATGCTTGTGACATGCTTTGTTACTGTTGTATTAAAGAAAGGCAATTTTCCACAATTCACACTTTCTTCTATCTGCAAAAATTCTCATAAGAAAAAGAGAACTATTTTAGTATGCATCCTCTCAAGTTGTAAATAGATAATTGATATTTATGTAGATACATAAACATATTCCCTCAATTAAAATACACTACCTTTCACTTCTATTAGAGAAGATATTTCCTGCACTGAACTAAATGACATTTGACTCTTGCATATACTACAAATATCTCAATTGGCCATATACTTCATTTCCTAAAATTATCTGAAATCTACTACACATTATAATTTTTAATTTTGTATCCAAATCAATGTTCTCAATATTAGATGACAAGAATGGAAAAGACAGGAATTTATGTCAACAAAGCTATGCACAAAACCCAGCAGATCACAGGAGTAGGAATGATTAATCAGTACGCTTCAGTATAATGCTGTGATCATAAGGAAGGCTGAGATAAATTCCTATTCTCTGGTATAAGCATGCTGTGTGGCTTTGGACAAGTCTCTTACTCAATCAAACTTCTGTATCAAGAAATGAAATTTTGTGAACTTTCTATAAATATTGTCTATGAACCTATGAGTTGCTCACCGAGAAACACATGAATAACTTCAGTTAGACTTATTTGGTTGCAAACAAGAGATATGACCCTGGCTAACTTAAGCAGAAATGAAATTTACTGGAAGGATGTTGTACAGCCCATAGAAACTATGAGATGGTTAGACAACCAGGCTCAGAGAAAGGACAAGAACAGGAACAGCTCTGGGCCAAGTAATAGGAAATAAAAGAGCAATCTCTTCGGAGAGCCAGTGTATTTTTTAGTTTTGTAACATTTAACTCCAGTGCCATCGAGTCAATTCCGACTCCTAGCGACCCTATAGGACAGAGTAGAACTGCCCCATAGAGTTTCCAAGGAGCACCTGGTGGATTCGAACTGTGAACCATTTGGTTAGCATCCGTAGCACTTAACCACTACATCACAAGGGTTTCTGATTAGGGTTGGAATTGACTCCACGGCGCTGTTTTTTTTTTTTTTTTTGGAATAATTTTTATAGTGCTTTAGGTGAAAGTTTATGAATCAAGTCAGTCTGTCACATATAAGCTTATATACACCCTACTACATACTCCCATTTACTCTCCCCCTAATGAGTCAGCCCACTCCCTTCTTCCAGTCTCTCCTTTCGTGACCCTTTTGCCAGTTTCCAACACTCTTTACCCTCCCATCTCCCCTCCAGACAGGAGATACCAATACAGTCTCAAGTGTCCACCTGATACAAGTAGCTCACTCTTCATCAGCATCTCTCTCCAGCCCATTGTCCAGTCCCTTCCATGTCTGATGAGTAGTCTTCGGGAATGGTTCCTGTCCTGGGCCAACAGAAGGTTTGGGGACCATGACCGCTGGGATTCTTCTAGTCTCAGTCAGACCATTAAGTCTGGTCTTTTTATGAGAATTTGGGGTCTGCATCCCACTGTTCTCCTGCTCCCTCAGGAGTTCTCTGTTTTGTTCCCTGTCGGGGCAGTCATCGATTGTGGCCAGGCACTATCTAGTTCTTCTGGTCTCAGGATGATGTAAGTCTCTAGTTCATGTGGCCCTTTCTGTCTCAGGCTCATAGTTATCTTGTGACCTTGGTGTTCTTCATTCTCCTTTGATCCAGGTGGGTTGAGACGAATTGATGCATCTTAGATGGCCGCTTGTTAGCATTTAAGACCTCAGATGCCACACTTCAAAGTGGGATGCAGAATGTTTTCATAATAGAATTATTTTGCCAATTGACTTAGAAGTCCCCTTAAGCCATAGTCCCCAAACCCCTGCCCTTGCTCTGCTGACCTTCGAAGCATTCAGTTTATCCCAGGAAACTTCTTTGCTTTTGGTCCAGTCCAGTTGGGCTGACCTTCCGTGTATTGAGTGTAGTCCTTCCCTTCACCTAAAGTAGTTCTTATCTACTAACTAATCAGTAAATAACTCTCTCCCACCCTCCCTCCCTCCCCCCTCTCGTAACCACAAAAGAATGTGTTCTTCTCAGTTTATACTATTTCTCAAGAACTTATAATAGTGGTCTTATATAGTATTTGTCCTTTTGCCTCTGACTAATTTCACTCAGCATAATGCCTTCCAGGTTCTTCCATGTTATGAAATGTTTCACAGATTCGTCATTGTTCTTCGTCGATGCGTAGTATTCCATTGTGTGAATGTACCATAATTTATTTAACCATTCATCCATTGATGGACACCTTGGTTGCTTCCAGCTTTTTGCTATTGTAAACAGTGCTGCAATAAACATGGGTTTGCATATATCTGTTAGTGTGAAGGCTCTTATTTCTCTAGGGTATATTCCGAGGAGTGAGATTTCTGGGTTGTATGGTAGTTCTATTTCTAACTGTTTAAGAAAACACCAGATAGATTTCCAAAGTGGTTGTACCATTTTACATTCCCACCAGCAGTGTTTAAGAGTTCCAATCTCTCCGCAGCCTCTCCAACATTTATTATTTTGTGTTTTTTGGATTAATGCCAGCCTTGTTGGAGTGAGATGGAATCTCACTGTAGTTTTAATTTGCATTTCTCTAATGGATAACAATCGAGAGCATTTTCTCATGTATCTGTTAGCCGCCTGAATATCTTCTTTAGTGAAGTGCGTGTTCATATCCTTTGCCCACTTTTCGATTGGGTTGTTTCTCTTTTTGTGGTTGAGTTTTAACAGAATCATATAGATTTTAGAAATCAGGCGCTTCTCAGAGATGTCATAGCTGAAAATTCTTTCCCCATCTGTAGGTGGTCTTTTTACTCCTTTGGTGAAGTCTTTAGATGAGCATAGGTGTTTGATTTTTAGGAGCTCCCAGTTATCTGGTTTCTCTTCATCATTTTTGGTAATGTGTTGTATTCTGTTTACGCCTTGTATTAGGGCTTCTAATGTTGTCCCTATTTTTTCTTCCATGATCTTTATCCTTTTAGTCTTTATGTTTAGGTCTTTGATCCACTTGGAGTTAGATTTTGTGCATGGTGTGAGGTATGGGTCCTGTTTCATTTTTTTGCAAATGGATATCCAGTTATGCCAGCACCATTTGTTAAAAAGACTATCTTTTCCCCAATTAACTGACACTGGGCCTTTGTCACATATCAGCTGCTCATATGTGGATGGATTTGTATCTGGGTTCTCAATTCTGTTCCATTGGTCTATGTGCCTGTTGTTGTACCAGTACCAGGCTGTTTTGACTACTGTGGCTATATAATATGTTCTAAAATCAGGCAGAGTGAGGCCTCCCACTTTCTTCTTTTTCAGTAATGTTTTACTTATCCAGGGCTTCTTTCCCTTCCATATGAAGTTGGTGATTTGTTTCTCCAACACTTTAAAAAATGCCATTGGAATTTGGATCGGAAGTGCATTATATGTATAGATGGCTTTTGGTAGAATAGACATTTTTACTATGTTAAGTCTTCCTATCCATGAGCAAGGTATGTTTTTCCACTTATGTAGGTCCGTTTTAGTTTCTTGCACTAGTACTTTGTAGTTTTCTTTGTATAGGTCTTTTACATCTTTGGTAAGATTTATTCCTAAGTATTTTATCTTCTTGGGGACTACTGTGAATGGTATTGATTTGGTGATTTCCTCTTCGGTGTTCTTTTTGTTGATGTAGAGGAATCCAAGTGATTTTTGTATGTTTATCTTGCAACCTGAGACTCTGCCGAACTCTTCTATTAGTTTCAGTAGTTTTCTGGAGGATTCCTTAGGGTTTTCTGTGTATAAGATCATGTCATCTGCAAATAGAGATAATTTTACTTCTTCCTTGTCAATCCAGATGCCCTTTATTTCTTTGTCTAGCCTAATTGCTCTGGCTAGGACCTCTAGCACAATGTTGAATAAGAGGGGTGATAAAGGGCATCCTTGTCTGGTTCCCGTTCTCAAGGGAAATGCTTTCAGGCTCTCTCCATTTAGAGTGATGTTGGCTGTTGGCTTTACATAGATGTCCTTTATTATGTTGAGGAATTTTCCTTCAATTCCCATTTTGGTGAGAATTTTTATCTTAAATGGGTGTTGGACTTTGTGAAATGCCTTTTCTGCATCAATTTATAAGATCATGTGGTTTTTGTCTTTTGTTTTATTTATATGGCGGATTACATTAATGGTTTTTCTAATATTAAACCAGCCTTGCATACCTGGTATAAATCCCACTTGGTCATGGTGGATTATTTTTTTGATATGTTGTTGAATTCTATCGGCTAGAATTTTGTTGAGGATTTTTGCATCTATGTTCATGAGGGTTATAGGTCTGCAATTTTTTTTTTTTTTTTTTTTGTGGTGTCTTTACCTGGTTTTGGTATCAGGGATATGGTGGCTTCATAGAATGAGTTAGGTAGTATTCCATCATTTTCTATGCTTTGACGTAGCTTTAACAGTAGTGGTGTTAACTCTTCTCTGAAAGTTTGGTAGAACTCTGCAGTGAAACCATCTGGGCCAGGGCTTTTTTTTGTTGGGAGTTTTTTGATTACCTTATCAATCTTTTTTTGTTATGGGTCTATTTAGTTGCTCTACTTCTGTTTGTGTTAGTTTAGGTAGGTAGTGTTTTTCTAGGAATTCATCCATTTCTTCTAGGTTTGCAAATTTGTTAGAGTACAATTTTTCGTAATAATCTGATATGATTCTTCTAATTTCAGTTGGGTCTGTTGTGATGTGGCCCATCTCTTCTCTTATTCGGGTTATTTGTTTCCTTTCATGTATTTCTTTAGTCAGTCTGGCCAATGGTTTATCAATTTTGTTAATTTTTTCAAAGAACCAGCTTTTGGCTTTGTTAATTCTTTCGATTGTTTTTCTGTTCTCTAATTTTTATTATTTGTATTCTTCTGGTGCCTGATGGATTCTTTTGTTGCTCAGTTTCTATTTGTTCAAGTTGTAGGGACAGTTTTCTGATTTTGGCTCTTTCTTCTTTTTGTATGTGTGCATTTATCGATATAAATTGACCTCTGAGCACTGCTTTTGCTGTGTCCCAGAGGTTTTGATAGGAAGTATTTTCATTCTCGTTGCATTCTATGAATTTATTTATTCCCTCCTTAATGTCTTCTATAACCCAGTCTTTTTTCAGGAGGGTATTGTTCAGTTTCCAAGTATTTGATTTCTTTTCCCTAATTTTTCTGTTATTGATTTCCATTTTTATGGCCTTGTGGTCTGAGAAGATGCTTTGAAATATTTCAATGTTTTGGATTCTTCAAAGATTTGTTTTATGACCTAATATGTGATCTATTCTAGAGAATGTTCCATGTGCATTAGAAAAAAAAAGTATATTTTGCAGCTGTTGGGTGGAGTGTCCTGTATAGGTCTATGAGGTCAAGTTGGTTGATTGTAGCAATTAGGTCTTCCGTGCCTCTATTGAGCTTCTTACTGGATGTCCTGTCCTTCTCCAAAAGTGGTGTGTTGAAGTCTCCTACTATAATTATGGAGGTATCTATCTCACTTTTCAGTTCTGTTAAAGTTTGTTTTATGTATTTTGCAGCCCTGTCATTGGGTGCATAAATATTTAATATGGTTATATCTTCCTGGTCAATTGTCCCTTTAATCATTATGTAGTGTCCTTCTTTATCCTTTGTGGTGGATTTAACTTTGAAGTCTATTTTGTCAAAAATTAGTATTACTACTCCTGCTTTTTTTTTTTTTATTGTTGTTTGCTTGATATATTTTTTTCATCCTTTGAGTTTTAGTTTGTTCGTGTCTCTAAGTCTAAAGTGTGTCTCTTGTAGGCAGCATATAAACGGATCGTGTTTCTTTACCCAGTCTGAGACTCTCTGTCTCTTTATTGGTGCATTTAGTCCATTTACATTCAGTGTAAGTATAGATAAGAATGTGTTTAGGCACTGGGTTTTTGGTTTTGGTAACATTTAACTCAAAATTCATATTCCCAGGGTAAATATTTAGCTCATAATTGGCTAGTGGACATCAAGCATCTTGATCTTAAAATTTTCTAAGTTGGCCCATAATAAGAATGAGGTAATTTTCCTAAAGGAAATTGGAATATTCCAATTTCTAAAAAACAAGGATCCATGTTCAATTAGAAATTAGATTACTGGAAGTTGAATTCAGAAGAGTTGATGCTAAAAAGCAAAGGAAACATAAGCATAGAGCATATGCATTAGAAGCTTTTGCCTTGTTTTGTACTGTTTTAATGTGGACACATTTTTATGAGGTTTAGGGTAAATATTATAAGTGCAATTCTTTTCTGAGGAGCAAAAAATAACTGAGCACTGAACAAGAGAATGGTGAGTCCATAGAAATTAGTTGAAGAATCACTTTGTGTTAATAGGTTTGCTCTAAAGTGCCCTAAATAGCCAGAGGAAACACTTAAGTATGCTGGATTTGCTGGATTTTTCAAACAGTTGAGAAGACTGGTGTGCTGTTTGCTGCAACATAGCCCAACTTTAACTTTGATGTTATATATTGCGATTTTTACCCTACAAGCTTCTCCTCCAAATCTCCCCTATCCCTATGACAATAACTAGATTCTATCACAAGAAAACCACTTCTTTGGATATGTTTTTCCTCTCTCCTTTGTTTGTTTAAGCATTCATTTGTTTAGCTGTTTATTTGTAATTTGGTTTGTTGTTTTGTTAGTACACAAATGCCCCTGATAGATATAACCCTTTATATCAGAAAATCCTTAACCTTGAGTGCTATTCAAATGTCTTTCTTTCTTTCAGAAGGTAGCATGGAAATGTAGGGTGTAACAAAGTTAGAAGTCAATTAGAGGAAATAAGGAGGCAGAAAGAAGGATGGAGAAGGCACTGGAAGCAGGGAGGCTGCCTGAGGCTGGTCCGCTCTATCCAACAGTCCCTCCTACAATCCCTGTTGTTGTTAGCTATTGTCCAGTTGATTCCAGACTCATGGTGACCCCATGGACCATGGAACTAAATACTGCCCTGTCTTGCACCATCCCCATAATCCCGTTGTGGATTGGACCTTTGTGATACTTACGGTTTTCATCGGAAATAGATCACCAGGCTTTTCTTCCTAGTCCATCTTAGTCTGAAAGCGCCACTGAAATCTATTCAGCATCATTGCAACATGTAAGTCTCCACTGACAGGCAGGTGGTGGTGTGCCTGAGGTGCATTCGCTGGGAGTCAAACCAAGATCTCCAGCACAGAAGGTGAGAATTCTGCCACTGAATCACCGCTGGCCCCCCTAAAATCCCTAGTGGCTGATTAAGCTGAAAACTAATTCTACATTTATTTGACACAAAAGCTATAGCCCTTGATTTTTATACAAAATCCTTTCCTAAATACTCTACCTAGTCTGCTTTTGCTTCATATATAGACCAAATGTTTTATGGAGCTATTTAACGAAGACCTGTCATATATGTTCTACACTTGACAAATTATGACTTTCCTGTCTCTCAAGTCATGTCAGTACCATTTTAATTAGACTTCAGATTATAGGCTTCATTACAAACACTTTTAAATTCAATCAGGATACCCTCTCTTTTGAATATATATATAATGTATATATATAATACCACTTAATATATACTCAACAGCCATTTGTAAAAATTTTTCACCTGTGTGTATGCAAGCCTCAAGTTTTGTTGCTTTACAGTACATTACAAAATACAACTTAACACTATGGAATTGCCTAAGTTTCTTACAGTAAAATTTTGTTTGGGTCAATGAATTTAATTGAAAGATTGTGACGAGCTTATACTTAAACACACAGATCATGTCTTTCTAATGCTTAGACATCTCTTTGATTTTTTCCACACTGAATCCACTGGTTACTTATTTTTTCAAAGTAATCATAAGAATTTTATGTTTTTAGCTACATGTAATCTATAGTAAAAATGAAAATCTTCTAGTATAGAAATATATGAAAAGAACTTCTAAATAGTATGCCTCAAGAGTAGAATAAAGATATTAAGGTATGTGTAGTTTTAAAGTTTACACTGGCGGTTATAATATGCGTTGTTCATATTATTTAGTAAAACATATAGTGACAACAAAGTGACATTTCAGTTTTTGAAAACAAGAAAAACAGAGTGAAGAAACAACATTTGTAAATTACAAATAGCTTAATGTAACTTTTAACTTGGGAGCCATAACTATTCACCAAAGGAACATTCCAAACTGCACTGCCTCAGGGCTGAGCGGCACTACCATTACTATTGTATTTTTCTTCTTTCACTGTTTAGATTTGGATTCCAGGCTTGCCAAATTCTCTCTTTTTGCGCAGTATACTGTTTTGACAGTAGAGGGCACTTTAAATTTAGACAAAGCCCAAGAAACCTCTTTCTAAATCTTCATTCAGAGAGCTTTTGTTTGAGTATAAAAAGAATAAAATGCAATTTTAGTCTACATTTTAAATGATGCATATTTTTAAACTATGCACAAAAGTTTGTCTATATTGTGTGAAATCAGTTTCTCGTTTCATATAATTTTACAAAAATATTATAATATGAATTTTATGTAATATCATTGTTTCTAGAAGAGATTATGAGTACAATAATATTCCAAGTAAATTATGATCAACCCATGAATGAATAAATCTTTGAATTTTTCCCTAATGGAAAGAGCCAACGAAGAACAAAAAAAAAGCCATGTATGAGTTAGGTGAAACAACAAAAAAATACTTCAACTTTCTAAAATCACAGTATAAAAATGTAAAATGTCTAAACAGAATCAGAGACATAAGTTCTTTACCCAGCTCATTACTGAAGTATAAATGCTTCATCTCTTTCTCTCCTTTGAAGGCTACTTAAAAGAAATTTGTATTTTCTTTAATCTCACATATAATTTTACAAAAATTCTTTTAACGTGACTTTGAAAAATTATATTTAAATGATCTGATAGTCAATTCTCTTAATGAGTTTTAGGATTATTCTTTTAAAAAATTTTTCTAAAATGTGTCAACATTTTGTTGAAATTTAAGTATAATTTATCTAAACAAAGTATAATTGTTTTTTGAAAATAAAATATCTTGTTCTCATTTATGTGACAAATGCAATCTTACTTGCAGTTATTCTAATCCCTTTCAAACAATCAAAAACTAAAATGTGTTGCACTAAAAAATTTCAAAATAGACACTTTTCCTTTGTACTTCACCACATCAAATAATAACCTTTTCTAACTTAAGGCGCTAAGCTCTTTCAGTCTGAAAAATTTCATTTGACGATTTAGCTAATATCTCTTACCATGTGTACAAGTTGAGTTGAAATTTTGATTTGGCTTATTTGTTCAGCTCAACCAAAAATGGACTCACTGGAGGCTAATTGTGAGTCTGATAGTTTCCCAGAACAAAACTCCAGTTTCAACCTTAAGAAGCTTATACTTAAGAGAAAAGAGGAAAAGACAAGATACAAATCTATTTAATTCTCCAGCAAGCAAGCAATGTGCTTAAAATCGTCAATGTTTAAATGCCCAAGTATATAAGACATACATTATTTAGTACACCGTGGCAGAGACAAAGTTTATATGAATGAGATATTGTAAACTTTTGGTCAAAATGTAATGTCCACAGAGAAGTAGGCTTAATAAAGGTGAACAGAATGGGTATAAATGCCAAATAAAGGTACAATTAGAGTTGCTTGGGCATTTAATAGAAGAGAGAAATCCATAGTAAAAACAAAAAGGATTGTTGATTTTTTGTTTATCTGAATGAGGAAAATAAAGTTGAACGCTTGCACTCACTCTGGCTCCCAAAAACATGAGAAAAAAAATAAAGATGTATCTCACATATAACCTTGCCCTGTGTAATTTTCATAAATGAAAAGCAAATAAACAGCAATTGTCACTGCCCTAAATGTGCGGTAGCGCTCTGTGATGTTTATCTTTCCTCCTTCTCATACATTACCGCCGGTAAACTACGTATTTGCCAGGAACACTGTCTGAATGGATTTGAAACAGTAAGTGTAACAGGCTCAAATGGACAGTGCCTATTATCTCTTCCCTTTTCCCTCCTGCCCTTTTATGGCCTATAACTTCATTCAATCTGTAGCTACATTTATGTTCCTTTTACAACAAAAAGGGTCATAATGCTGTCTGTAATAATACTGAAATTGCTTAATTTGTTCATCTTCTTTCATCGCCTTGGAGCTAGTCACCCTCTCAAGTTATGCCTAGGTTTACCCCCATCAACTTTGAAAATTAAGATCCTGTTTCATCATCGGCAATCTCACTAACAAATCTTAGGGTTCCCTGAGCGAACAGGAAGATAGATGCCATGCCGAGGAGGCCTGGGTCTAAACTCAGGGAACTCAGTCCTGAAGCCTCAGGGACACCTACTAGCACAAACCCGGTGTCATTTGTGTGCTTCTAGAAAAAAACAGCCATTGCCTATCCCCAAAGCAAGGGAGGAAGCAGCCGGTCAGCTGACGCTGAGAGGGCGCGAGTGAAGGAATGAGAAGAATTTGCTTGTTCAGAAGATAGGAGCGATAGGGACTCCCCATTCTGACCCCTGGTGCGGGCAGGGAAGGGAGAGAAGCCGGGCCTCCCCACAGCTGTTGCCACTCGCGCTGTCGTTGCGGCGGCGGCGGTGGCTCGTGGCTGCGCCGCTGGGATCGTGATTTCCGTCGCTGGGCTGGCCACGGCAGCTGCTTCTGCCTTGACTGTTGCCCCTGACCCTTCTGCTGTTTCTTCTTTGATTTTAGCATCAGCTTTTTTTTTTTTTTTTTTTCCCTGCAGCACCCCTTGTAAAAAGCAGAAAATAGCCTCCACATTTGCCAGAGAGCGAGGGTGCAGAGAGAGGAGCCTAGGGTGGAGCGGTTAAGGTTTATAACAAAGCTTGGTTCCTGGGGCCCCTCCGGTCTTTTCTACTCGCTCTGGTTAGCATTTTCCTTCATGCTGCAGCGATGCTTTGTCAGCCCTGTGCTGGGAACGAACTCCCTCAGTCTCCTCCTCTCTGACTTTCAAGGATGCTTTACCCCTCACCCCCTCCAACAAGGAGAAAAATGCCCAATGTGTAAAATGGAGGTTAATTCTCCAAGATAACTCCACATTTTGCAATACAAATTTTACTGGGATTCATATAACAGAAAAAGAATCCTTTCAAGTCCTGGGACAATAAAATAAAATTCAAATGGATGAATATGGCAGGTTGGGGAGCAATTAACTGCTTATTTGGAAGAGCACTTCTTGAGGATTTTCCTGACCTGCCCATTCTTGTTACTTCCCTTTCTAAGATCCTCTTCCCGTTTCAAGGCTGAAAGCTGGGTACGATTCAGCTCATAAAAATATGTCACAGCAATTGGAATTTACCCTCTGACCTTCTACTCCCTCACAGCCACCTCGCCTACACACACACACACACACACACAGGGTGCAATTCACTAGCTGTTTTCACTAAACAGATGGCTGTGTCACTGGTGGAAAAAAATGCCTTTTTTACACAACTGATAAAACTTCTAAAATTCTTATGACAGGACCTATTTGCAAAATGAGTTCAAAGATGATGCACGATGTGAATTCTGAAATAGTTTCATCAATAGATAAATAGAGACAGATTTTACATGCATAGATACAAAAAGAAAAGTCAATAGCAATCTTTCTTTAAAACCATTCCTATTTATGAAATTTGTTTTTGTGGGTCAATTATGTACAACGGTATTCAGTTTTTGGCCTTAGGAAGCATAATTCTTTCAGGGATGCTAGTGGCTAGATTTAAAACATGCTGGAAGGGGCAGAAAGCGGAGTCTAAAATGTATGATGAGAGTTTACCAGTTTTTCTAAAAACCTGTTCACCTTTCCAAATAATTTTTCCTTGCCTTTGTGCAGTGAAAGCCCCATTACCAGCTATGAAAAAGTAGTGCTAAGTGTTTTGTACAATTTCTTTTTGTGTGTGTGAAGATCGAAAGGCCAAGAAAATGGGCAAAATACTGAATCAGGCCACCCGGGCCAGTTCGAATGCATAGAGAGACATTTTTACTGCATTATTTGAGCTATTACTAAATAAAATGCTTTCTTCCTTGGAGCTTGGATAAGTAGTAATTTTCCAAAACATGACTGCAACTTCTAGTGAAAAGTTAGAAATAATTTAAATGCATGACAACAATATTGTACCCTCTCAAATTAACAATGTTCCCTTGGCCCTACCCTACATAGTGAAAATGGTGCAGACCCTCAAATCACCTTTGCAGAGCCTAAAATGTCCAGGAAGCTTTTGAATCCAGAGGTTTAAGAACATAAGGGACAAGTTTAAACACTTTTTCCTCCATGACCATGGTGACCAGAAATGATGAATTGAAATCTTTTCTGGCAATTCATTACCAGATGCCTAAGTAATGACTAACTGACAAGTTAAAAAAGAAATTGCCAGACAGAAATTAAATGGTTTTAACATTAATAGAATTGTGCTCTTCTTTTTGAGACAATTATTTTTCCCCTCTAAGTTTGTGGAGCATGTTGCCAATACTAACATAGTTGAACTCAGATCACACAACTTAAAATAAGAATAATGGTACATGAAGAATTATGTAAGGCTTTTTTCTAAGTAAGTCAGCACCATTTTTCCCAAATCTGGAGAAAAAATTCAAATTTTCTGCAATGATTGTTTACATTTGCTCATATTTCTTCTTGGCACAGCACAGAAGATTATAATTTAACAACACATCATCTTTAAGTAACAGCATTATCTATTATTTCTAAGTGATGATCAGGCTGTTTTTTAATACTCTCCATTTTGTTTGGAGTATCCCAGTGTCATCGAGTTGATTCCTATATGGAGCTAAAAATGTAAAGACAAATCTGCAAATACTGTATACTTGAATACTCTCGGTCATTGTCACCAGCTTAGTGGTGACTGCCATTTTTTTTTTTTTTTGAAAGCTAGCTGACAACTGCTGGCTAAAAATATTTTTCAAGGAATTCTTTGTACTTTAAATAAACTAGTACTTCAAGATTTGTCAAGTGGTTCCTCGTTCATCTTTAAAGTACAGGATCTTCATGAACCTTTTTGTGAGTGTTGACTCTGAAACATTTGTCTCATATAATATTTGTCTCATCTATGTAATCTGTAGCAATGAACTCAATGCAAGCTTATTAATATCCTTCAGCAAATTAAGGCAGAAATGTGAATTTTGAAGGTTTATTCTATAATTCATCTTGTGCAAAAATTTTTTTCTTTTTTTCTTTTTTTTAAATTGAGCCTATATCCATTTTCTGCTTTTATCAGTTTTAAAAGGTCTTTACGTGAGTTTCATGTCATGAACATCACAGAGTAGGTAAAGATTGTTGTTTCCTTTGGCATTTTTCGTCTTGAGGTGGAAGAAAATACACATCTCCTTTTCCGTGGAGAGGGAGATAATATGATAACCTTCTGATTATATACATAAGCAGAAACTGATCAGCTTCTCTTGTGGTTCGTTTTTTTAAGGGCAAGTTCCAGTTGGATTGTGCTAATGCACATATTCATGAATCTCTCCAAACAGGATTCACTGCTCTCCAGGGAACCCTTGAAGTATGCATCATTGTTTCAATGAAGTATCTTCATTATAAAACATAGGGACTATAAAAGGTGAATACCATTTGCCTCAGACTAATATAATCTCTGGTCTGACTTTCTTCCAGTAGGATTTCTTTCTCCTTCCCTCCCTCTCTCCCTTCCTTCATTTTTTTTTTTTTCTTTCCTCTCTTGTGCTGTCTTTTTTGTAACAGAGAAAAAATGATGAAGAATTGAATAGAGATTAGACAAAATTGGGAAAAATTCCCTTACTTTGATTTTGAAAGTTAATTGGGGAGCAATTAAAGTAGGAAATTTAATGCCAACATCTAAAAATTCTTATATTTGAACAAATGTTTTATTTGATATAAAGTACCTTATGGAAATTTTTGGTCTCTGGGTGTGCATTAGTTTCTTGCATTGAAAAAGCAAGGCCAAAGGTGAAAGGTATAATAAGTAGGTAAACACCTTTAAGGCAGGCAAAGAAAAGAGGCACTATATTCAGAACAAGGCAGTGAAAACAGGCATACAAATTTTTCGTCTCATTGGCATTATCACAAATGGAACAACATCTTGAACTGGTCAGTTTTTTATTTATATTTGCACCAAATACGTAATGTTCCTCCTTTCTTCTCTTTAGAGTTCTCCCAGAGAACCTGAGATTTGGGGAGTTGCACTAATGTGCCTGTTACAAAGAGGCCTTTATTAGAGAGGACATGAATGGAGTTCTGAGCGAGACTACAAAAGCCCTACACTGCGATAGTGTATAATGGGGTGCTTTATGGGGAGGAACACTGTCTTTTGGGTATAAAGGACAGTTTAATATGACATCTATTGCAATGGAACAAAGGAGTTATGTAGCTCACAAATTAGGGTATTCACATCCAGATATATTAGTGGTGGAGTGTAGAGAACTTGGAATTCAGTGTAAAACGATCTTGTCATCCAACACAGCACATTGTAGAATATTGCATTACTAGGATTTAAGCTGTGGAGTCATCAAAATAGATTGTACTAGTAACAAATAACTGACACTGACTCTGTAGAGATTAGCTCCCAAAGATAGCAATTCTTATTGGCACTAAAAATAAGATGAGACATCTATGATTAAGCAAGAAATGACAAATACAATTCAAGTCACTATATGACCCAGTTTTCTTAAGTCAGTCAGTGAAAATTAATTGAGGACAATATATATATACATATATTAAGAGGCATAGGAATATAGTACATACTACATGGAACCAATGATTTTTCACTGACATTCAAGTCACCATTACTGATGGACAGTCAAACCTCAAATTGTCTGATACCCCACAAAGGGGGTAATGCAGGGGAGAGGGTGCGGAATTGAACAAAAATGCCAGAACTAGGCACCATGTTAAACAAGCTTCTTGTTTAGTGGAGAGACTAAGAGACAAACAACAGTAATACTGCCCCTTTTGGTACTGAAATTAGCAAGGTCATGCCTAGTTCTATGTTGCTAAATCCATTGGATTATTTTCAATCCTTAATTTACTGTAACTGTTGCCTACATTTAACACTGTTGACCACACTTTGGTTCCTCATACTCCACCTTCCCAATTTTGACCCACTCCCCTCTCCTTTTCGCCCTACTTCTTGGGCTCCTTTTCCTCAGCCCACTCCTTAAATGGAGGTATTCCTTGCAGTTCTGTCCTCAGCCCTTTGTTCTTCCCATTCTAAACCTTCTGCTTCTGCTTGGATGATCCCATCTAGTCTTATGGCTTTAATCATTTATGTTCTGATGAACCTAACCTCTCATCTGAGCCATTCCTTCCTGAAAACTACTGGGATCACCCTCAAGCACCCTGAATTCAGTATGTCCAAAGCTGAATTCATGTTATCTTCCCCATTCTCCTACCCTCAACCTCCTGTGTCCTGTGTTTCCTTATCTTAGAATAGCATCATGACCCAAATAGTTGCTCAAGTCAGAAAGTTAGGAGTCATTCTTCTCCTTCTCCTTAGTTCTTTACTACCAATCAGTCATAATTCTTATGAATTCACTGATTTATCTCCATCTTCACTGGCATTCTCTTAGTTCAAGGCACCATGATCTATCATTAGGATTATTGCTACAGACTTCTAGTTTGTGTCTTTGTCTCTAGTCCTATCCTCTTCTAATGCTTTCTCCAGATTAAAGTACAAATTTGACTATAAAAAAGGTGTATATATGTGTATATCTATCAGGTGAAGGGATTTTTCATTCAATCCTACAAATCCAGTTGGTACTATCCTGAAAATATATTTTAAAATAGATTTTGTTTATGCACAAATCATTCCCTGACTCGTCTCCCTAATTCAGTCCTCATCCTTAAGAGAACAGCCAGAGTAATACTGTTAATACCTAACTCAGATAAATCCATGACTGTACTCAAATCCTCCAGTGCCTTCCCATTCGCTTGGAGTAAAATCAAACTCTCAGTGGCCTACAAGGACCTACATGACTTAACCCCCTATCTGAGAACTATATGATTTCATCTCCTACCACTCATTCTCTAATTCACCATAGATTCAACACTCATTTAGCACAATGCCTAACACAAATTTACTCCTCAATAAATCCTGAATGAATGAATTGATTATTCAATGAATGGATGAATTGACCAGGTGTGTATTCCAGACCAAAAGAACCAGTGGACCAACGTCAATGTGGTCTTGCGGCCACATCCAGGCTCTGCAACTGTCTGGTTTGGAGACCTCGAACAAATTATTTTAACTCTATGAATGTCAGTTTCCTCATCTGTAAAACTGATATAAAATGCCCACTTCAAAGGGCTGTTTTAAGGCAATTTTATATGTAATAAGATACATGCCTGCCATGTAGAAGATGCTGTAAAATTTGATTCCTTTCTCCATTGAATCACCTTCCAAGCCAATTCAAAGATCTCCTCCTTTGAATTAATACACAATTAATTTTGATTGAAAGCAATGTCATATCTATTTATGTTTAAAGCTAGTAGTTCATTTTAGTTCATATTGTGCCCAATAATACTGTTTCCAAATGAATCTTTATTGTCTATATTGTCTTATCCTCAGAAAATTAATTGATTTTCCTTCATTTATCCTTATAATTTAAAAACACAGATTCCTATTGTCTTCTATAACCCTGTTATAGTTTTTTTTCTTTTTTAATTTCTAAAGTATTTTAATATAAGAAAATTCCAGCTTAGCATATTGAATAAATTTGAATTATATTGGAATTTCCTTAATAGATTGCTAAAATATGCTTATTATACCCTGGAAGAACTGTTATTTGGATTATAGACTTTATAACAATGTCAAGGTTTTCATGCTGTACATTTGAAGATAAAGCAGGCATTCCTGTGTTAAAATCCTAATGCCAGCATTTACTAGTTCTGTCACCTTGAGAAAATTATTTAACTGCTCCGTCTCAAGCTGTTATTCTATAAAATGGGGATAATAATTAGCATCTACCTTATAGTACAGTTCTGAGGGTTAAACAATCCTCAGGTAAAACAGCACAGTAAATGTTCAATAATGGTAACCGTAGTGATAGTAATATTAATCTCTTTACGGTAAGACTAGGATTATTGAACAGAAAGTTGAATGATCTTGAAAACTCATTATTATTGTCTACTTCTACTCTTTAGGGAAAAACAAGTATTTCCTTGCCCTCTGAATTTTATAATTTTCTTAACAGAAAAAAAAAAAAAATGCCGTAGAAAGATTTTGCAAAGAAATAGGAAAAAATTCAGAGCATTCTGCCATGGAGCTATGAAGCATTGTTTATTTGGAAAATATTGAAGAAAATGATAGATAAGTGAAACTATAAAAACCTGTACTGTGAGCAGCAGTAGTTTCTCCCAAGAGACAGTAGGAATACAAAACACAGAATATAAATATTAAATTAAGCCTCAGATGAGATAACTACAGAAAAAGCATAATCAAGGAAGTTACACTTTCTCTGCTGAATTGTTTTTGTATGTACTTCTCCATATCTTTTTAATACTGTAATGTGAAAAAATATTTCCTAGCAACACCAATAATCAGCAAATCAAAATACCCTTGGGAAAAGGGGCAGGGTGAAATGCCTGGAGTAGGAAGTTGGCACACCTTTTTACTCAGTCTTTAGCACTAGGGATATTGCCAACCAAAAATGCATTTCCCATTTCTCAAAAAAGAGGATGTATAATTATTAGTGTGGTAAAGAACTGGGCTATATTTCAATAACATACTCTGCATTTTGTTTGAATTTCACCACATGCATTACAATATTTTATTACCAGATCACACAATCCTCATATGTGAATCGAGCATCAAATGTATTTTTGATACAGTCAGGAAATCAGTGTGAATGAGACAGCATTTTTTTTAAAGCCTAGAGGATTACACTCAGGCCCCTTCAGCCAGATTCTTCTGAGGCTGAGATTTGTTGTGACATCAAGGCGGCAGCATTGGAGAGACTTGGATTTAAAAGATGTAGATTCCATTGTCAACTCTAGCATTCACTATTGTAGGCACCATAAACAAAGCAAAAACCACAAACAAACAAATACTTGCTTACTGAATACCTATTATGTGCCTAGGTGTCTAGTGGGGAGAGAGGGGACAGAGGAAAAGACAGATTTCATGTGGTCCCTGACCTACATGCTGCAGTACAATGGGGAGACGAATGTGGAGGTAAATGCACCCCTTCACTCATTTATTTTACACATATTAATTAAGAGTCTCTTATTTGTCAAGGTGCCATTCTAGGCGCTAAGGACGGAGTAGTGAACAAAACAGACAAAACCAACCAAACAAACAAAAACCTGGACTCACTGAACTATATCTTTATAAGGAAAAACAGACAAGAGCCAAAATGTAAAAGAATATATAATACATAGCATGTTATATGTTTATAAGTTCTATGGAGAAAAGAATGCAGAAAAGGAACGTGAAGCTTCACTTTTAAACATGTTGATCATAGAAGGATTCACTGAGAAGATGGCACTTGAGCAAAGATCTGACAAAAGTGAGGGAAAGCTCGGGCAGATATTTGGAGGAAAACGGTTCCAGGAAGGAACAGTAACTGCAAAGGCCCTGGAGCAGGAGCATGTGAGATGTGTATGAGAAGCTGCAAGAAGATACTGTGCCCAGAGCAGAGTAAGCTAGGGGATGAGCAGCAGATGGGTATGGAGCAATAGAAATGGGACTGGATTGTTCAGGTCCCTGAATGTCTTAGTGAAACAGGAAGCCAGAGCAACTTTTTGAACAGAGTGTGACATGATCTCACTTGGTATGACAAAGTCATACTGTGTTGAGGATGCACTGTAGGGAAAGAAAGCCATAGGCAGGAAGATCAATAAGGGATTATTACCATAATCCATGAGAGAGATGATAATGGCACAGACCGTTGCTGTAGCAATGAAAGTTAGAGGAAGTTATACAACTCTGGATAGATTTTGAAAGTAGAGTTGACTATATTTAGTGATGGATAAAAGGAATCACTGTAATATCATGTTATAAAATATGCAACACCAAGCCAGTTCTCTTCTTTTCCTTCCCTTTACGCCCTCTAAATATGCATACAATTAATTTTGCGGGATGAGTCAGGAAGAATTTACAGGAAAAAATGGTGTCTGACATTGAGTTTGATCTTGAAAAACAATTAGAAATTTTCTAGGTGGGAGAAAGGGAAAAGATACTCCAGGGTTTCAGAATTAGTAAATTATTGGAAACTTTAATGAAATCAGTGTCAGTGGAAGGAGAGACAGCTTACGTATATAAACGTGAGCGTGTGGGATAGGGGCTTAACTGGGGAATTATGAATGGTTACATGCATGTATGTGGGCTTAGGCCAGGATTTTTTGGTTACACAGTATAGAAACCAAATTCAAATAATCGTAAAAATAAAAGAGATGCAGGCATGGCTACTTCCAGAACCAGAAGAAATAAGATGTTTTTAGAGCTCACTCTGTATTATTTTCCTTTTCTCAGCTCTGCTTTCTTCTGTATGTTAACTTTGCTGACAGGTCTCTTCATCAGGCAAGCAAAATGACTGCCAATAACTTTAGCAAAAAGAGAAAGTCATCACTCTCACACGCTAATATTTTCCAAATGTGAAAAAATCCTTGCTGAAAAGGAAAAGTATAACATGATGGTTAGTTCATTGCATCTCATGCCCATCTCTGTGCTTCACAAAGGCGCTATGGAGGTGTGGTAGAGGTGGAGATGATTCCTAAGGAAAAATGGAAGTTCTGAGCAAAGAAAGCCACAAATGAACACACAGTTGGCAAGGTAGATTAGGTCAGATAAGATAAAAAGCCAAACCCATTGTGGTCAAGGCGATTCCAACACAGAGTGTAGGACAGAGTAGAACTGCTCCCATAAGGTTTCCAAGGCTGTAATCTTTATGGAAGCTGGCTGCTATGTCTTTCTCCCAAGGAGTGGCAGATGGGTTTGAACCACTGACCTTTCAGTTAGCAGCCAAGTGCTTAACCACTATGCCGCCAGGGCTCTATAGCTCACATAAAGAGGCTAATATAAGCCAAGTGAAGAAGTCTGTACTTTTAAAAAAAAAAAAAAAAAAAGCAGCTAACAAATTTTAGGCTCGGGATTGACATAATCAAGTTTAGATTTCTAAGACGCAATGGTAATAGAATAAGGAGAACAGATTGAGCTGAGAAAAAGTTAGACTCAGACTCGATGTATAGGTTACATTATTGGCCCCAATTCTATATTCCTCCCTGTATCCATACCTTTTGTCATATGAGAAAAAGGGCAAAATATGTTTCCCACTCCTTGGCACTGAGTAAAATTGGCTCTTGCCTTTTTTTTTTTTAACAATAAAATGAGGCAGAAATGATGTTGAGCCAGTTCCAAGTCTATGACTCAAGAGGCCTTTAGAGCCTCTGCTTCTACTCATCAGCCCTTGCCATTGCCACGCCTAGGCTATATGTTAGTTCTAAAGGAAAAATAAAGATATGTAGCGCAAAGCCAAACTTCCCCAGCTTATTCCTGCCTAGATCAACAAATCACCAGATGCACAAGCAAGTCCAACCAAGATCAGCAAAGCCCCCTTAATCGAGCCAGCATAGACAGCATGCCCACTGATTCATGAGAATTAGTTATTGCTGTTTTAAACCACTGAATGCTGAGTGATTTGTTTTAACAAAAGTGTAAGTTAGTCCACGGTTAACTGCATACCTTCAGGGCCACAATATGAGAGATTGTTACAATAATAAGCAACAAACGACAAGACTGTTGGCAAAGCAATTGTGTGTGTGTGCGTGTGTACACGCGTGTGTGTGGAGGGGTGGGGAGGTGCATCTAAGGCTTGATAGATACTTAGAATGTATCTTAAGATGATGAAGAAGTTTCTAATTTAGTATGAAGGCAGAAGTAAAGAGATGGTTTGGAGAAACTGAAGTAATAATGCCCAATTGGCCTTGGAAATGGGAAACTTCATTTAAATGAGAAGGCAGGAAGTAAATAAGGCAACAGAAGCTGATGGTACAACCAGGAGGAACGGATAAGATATAAAGGAGTCTAGATCCTACAGAGCTCCCATATTAAGGAGTCATAAAGATAAAAGAAACAGCAAGGAGTTGGGTTCCTGAAGCATTGCAATGGAGAAATCATTGGAATTAGGAGACTTTGATTACCATGGTTAAATATTACAGGGATATTAAATAACATGAGTGGTGAAAAAACATACTTAGTCTGGCAGTTAAGAGGTACTGGCAACCTTGATGAAATCAAATTTAATATAATGGGAAAAGGGAACCAGAATGAGAAGTTTTTGAGTATTGATAGGAAAAGGTGGCAGGTAGTACAAACTTTCATGAAGTTTAGTAGATTCAGAAAGGAAGAGGTGGTTTGACATGATATCTGGTCCAAAGGGAATATACCAAAAACCAAACTTGTTACTGTCGAGTCGATTCCAACTCATAGCAACCCTATAGTACAGCCCAGTGAGGAGGCTGGAGAAATACAGAATAGCAGAGAGGATGACCTAAGGATAAACACCTGCCTTTCAAAGATTCGTAAGGTCTGAATTATACAGTAATGATAATAATAATAGCTATAATTTACTTACTGTGTGTAATCAAGGTAGTAACAATAATAATACTCAGGGCACCGAATATTTTATTGATATCATCTCATTTGAAACTCTAAAATGCCCTATGAAGTATAAAAAATTATTATAGATGAGAAAACTGAGGCTTAGAGATATTAAATAACTTGACTGAAGTCTTAAAAGTCATACAAAGCAGAGCACAATTTTGACTCCAAAATTTGAATTCTTATTTATTACTCTAAAGTACTTGGTAATTTATAAAGCATTATAGAAGTATAAATATATGCAAAATACAGAGGAAGTAGGTAGATAACTGTACCTCACCAAAGCAACAGCCTCTAAATGATTTCCAGTAAGTTAACGGAGACAGTTAAGGGTAAGGAGTGATGAAGCATCTGAAGGTTTGAGATACTAGGTAGCATGTCTCTATAGATGGCTAAAGAGAAGTGTTACTTTGTTCTTCAATATCTGTGGACATAGCAACTTTAACTTTGAGAACTTTATGTCTAAGGAAATCTACACTATAAGCACAATAGCCATGTAGCTATATTAGTTGAACGATTAAAAATGGGCTCATTCTATTTTTAATAGTTTAAAAATTAATATACAAAAAAAAAAAGTGAAAATATACCATCCAGAAAATAATAGTTTCAAAATATCTGTCTATAATCTGATACACTTAAAAACCGTAATGACATAAACTAATATTCTTTTATTACAGGGAATGCAGTGTTAGATGTTTCAGGGCCCAGGACCATCACTCTTACTATCTCTTAGCATTGCACAACTTCATAGATGCAACATACATTTTAGATTTCTACTGGCTTCATAAGGTATCTTGAAAGCTGCTTTTTAAATAAACTTCCTAGACTAGATTTTCAACTATTTTCATAAAGTTGAATACACGAGAAAAAGATATGCTATTGAGTTTTAATTTCACCTAAGTTGAACACAGTGTAGAAAGGTATGCTACTGAGTTTTACTTTAAGTCTTAACATTCACTGGGCAATTGTAGTAGGCAATTCAGATCGATGCCCACAACTTCATAATGTCAGTCTCAGATATAAAACAAGTCATATCATCATGGCATCATATTTCTTTACCATAGGCCAGGCTTCTTAGTTGCAAACAACAGAAATTTTCTCTGGCTAACTTAAACAGATAAGAAATTTATTGGAGCAGTGTAAACTGGCACAAATGATCTCCAGAAAGGCTAGAATACAAGGCCTGGGCAAGAGTACCCCACCCAGTGCCATCAAGTCGATTCCGATTCATAGCAAGAGTACAAGGGGGAAAAGGCACAGCCCAAATCCTCCATTTCTTTTTAGGATGTTACTTAGGACACTGAAAACACCAGAGGGATTGTACTGCTAGATCCACAACGTAACCAACTTTTCTATAAAAATAAACTTATGTAATTGGACCTATTGTCTTTGTCTCATGCATCCAAGATTCAAACTCTAGGATAGGATCATCTGCTGTAGGTTACTTTCCTTCCTCTCCAGTAGTGGGTAGAAGTAAATTATTTGTCATTATTCTTCTACTTACCCCACCCATCACCTCTCAGACTACCCACTCAGAGACTATCCATTCATCTTATGACCTCTCTTCCCCCAAGTAGAAAAGGTGTTCAGAAGCTGGGTAGCACAGACAAAAGCAAAAAATAAATACCTCTGTACCATTTTGCTAAGGTACACATTGCTGTTGACTTCATTCCTTTTATTATTTGGCCATGAGAAAATAAGTAGCTATTTCTACTTTAAATAAATCAGATACTGAAATGTATATGGAACACACTATTGTCTTAGGACCTGCCATACACAGTGAGCATTTAACAAATATTTCTTGAAATGAATTCTAGATAAAGAGAAGCAGTATTGCAAATAATGAAATATACTGCATACCATAGGTTACCATTTATATTTGTCATAGAAATGCACTGTGTGATTTTTATAGTAAACTTACTTCTGATCATGCTTGGACTAGTAATAAACCAATTTAAGTTCCTTGAATCCATACCATCTAATAGTTGGGGAAGGTAGCTCAGAAACCTGCTAAGTGGTATTAGCCATCTACATAGAGATAATCAAAAGCTGGCTAGCCAAAAATTAAAGAGTATTTATAAGAGTAGTTTGTTGTGATTTGGAAGGACATCTAGAGTCAGAGATGTTGGCACAATATTAAAGTTGCTTATCATAAGCTTTTTAGAAATTATCTGAACCTGTTCGGTCAGAAAATTGGGCTGTAAATCCCATGATAATAAGTATTTCTCATAAGATATCAAGAATGGATAGGTTTAAATTGGGTTGGAAGTTTTGCAAGAATAGCACTTTTTACAGCATTGCAATATTTCTGACTGACTCCTGTCCTAATCCCAGGCCATGCATGCATAGTTTCATAAATGTGCAGCATCGAATAACTTACCAATCTTTTTGAACTTTGAAAAAAGAAGCAAAACTTTTGAATTTGAGAGAGTTAAAAGCTTAGAGATTCTTTTATTCAAGTCAAGTTGGCCAACCCTTACCACAGTGTAACAATATAGTGTAAAAACCTCAAATAAATTATTCACGTAACTTTGTCACTTCAATTTTCACATGTGTTCTTTTGTCTCTGGGCCTGTATACTCTATCCCACTTACATCTCTGTCACTTTGCCCTATGGCCTACAAAACAGTATCACAATCGAGTTCCCAAACTGCCAAATACCATAAAAAAGGTTACATTCCCATAAGAAAAGGCAGAGGAGCCTATACCTGTTACCTTGATGATCACCTTCACGAGTTCTTCAGGTTCTCCTGCTTGTACATCCAGTCTCTACCATAGGGCAGCACCTTGATGTTTGACTAAAGAATTACTGAAGAACAAATAGCTAAAAAGTCAGGGCTGTAAATAAATATGCCCTTCCCTTAGCAAGGTCTTTCTTGCATCTATCATTTTTAACTGGGATTAAAATTAAAAACAATTTCCATGACAGCAAGAATTAGAAAGTCCTATAGTTTTTTTTTTTTTATAGTTAATTTAAAAAAGCCATGGTGGCACAGTGGTTAAGTGCTCAGTTGCTAACCAAAAGGCTGGCAATTCGAACTCACCAGCTGCTGTGTGGGAGAAAGATGTGGCAGTCACTTTCTGTCAAGATTGCAGTCTTGGAAACCCTATGGGGCAGTTCTACTCAGCCCTATAGAGTCTTTATGAGTCAGAATCATCTGACAGTAACGAGTTCTTGGTTTTATTGTTAATTAAATGCATTTAACTAGACGGTAGTGATTGCTTCCAGTAGAAGAAAAATAGGAAATATTTTTCTAGAAGAGTATGAGTTGGGAATTTTCTGATAAAAGGAGAAAATAGGGATTAATGAATCTAAGAAAAAACATGCACCATCCAAAGGAGAGAAATTATACCCTGGAAGAGGTACAGCCAGTATGCTCCTTAGAAGCAAGGATGGCAAGACCTCATCTCACATATTTGGACATGTTATCAGGATGGATCAGTCCTCAAAGAAGGGCATCGTGCTTAGTAAAGTAGAGGGTCAGCGCAAAAGAGGAAGACCGTCAACAAGATGGACTGATACAGTGGCTACAACAATGGACTCAAACATAGCAGTGATTGTGAGGCTGGCACAGGACTGGGCAGCGTTTCATTCTGTTGTCCACAGGGTCACTGGGAGTTGGAGCCGACTGCGTGGTACCTAACATTCTTTTCTTGTAAACTTGCTAGTCATGAAGCAGGTAAATAAATAAATATAAAAAGCATTTGGTAATTTGTATTGAGCATCTATTATGTGCCAGGAGCATGTATGATGTACTAGCAGTATTTAGATGAAAAGAGACATTGTCCCTACCCTTAAGAGTTCTCTTTTTAATCTAAGAGGACAGAAATGTAAGCAAATGAATTAAACATCTTACATCTAAAGGGATGTATCAGAAGTATATTATGAATCCTATTTTTTAATGCTTCCTTGGATTTAGCAAAGTGAGTATTATTTCATTTAATATAACATTAGAGAAAATAATCTCAAATTCTGGAAACCTGGGCTCCATGTTCTGATTTATAGGTTTTTTTTTTTTTTTTAATGTAGAAAGCCTTAAAAAATTATACATTTGTGCATATTTCAGAAATCTTTTGAGTAATAGCTAGAATGTTATTTCCATATCCTTAAAGCACAACAATGGTTTTGCTGGTAATAGCCAACTGACTTAGATAAAATCTGGTCCTTGCCTGGGAGACTCTATCAATAAAAGGAAAATGAGAAACACCAGGAAAAGGTATATGACTCACATTTTGGGAAAGTAGCTGTTGCTAGTTTCAATTTTCTTCAATTAGGATAGATGTTAGTAAGGATGTTAACCCTGTCATTCTGGCTTAAGTCCAACTTGGGTAATTACCTTCTGCCTACTTAAATTCTCTTTGTGCCCAAAAAGATCCTTCATTCTCGCCTCACACTGTTTTGTAACGTTGCTGCACGCAGCTAAATAGAGGCCATATTTAACCCTGGGGATGGCAGCTTTTCTGCAGTGGAGAAAAGGCTTGATCTTTTTGCATCGTATCAGTATAAACTTACTTTTTGGGTAAAGGTTTTAGAACATGTAATATAGTAAAGCAAAAAAAAAAAAAAAAATTCATAGGTTTTCTTAACTGAAGATACAAAAAAATAATCCAATAGCATGAATTGTCTCTGATGGGGTCTATGCAGTAAGGGGAGATTCTTTTAGTATGTTCTGTCTGAAAATGTAAGATCATTATCATTAGATCTTTAAAACACCAACAAGCAAAATATGAAGAGATTTAAAGTCACCTTTAAAATCACCCCAAAAGTTCAGTCTCAATTATCTACAATCAATGTCATTCTCCTTGACAAGAAATTGGTACCAGAGAATAAATTCTAAGAGAAAAATTTAAAAGTACAATTGATGCTGACAGTTTATCAATGGAAGTTGTTTCTAAGTCATGCTCATCCATGCACCAAACCTCTGTTTATTTCTCTGCTCCACCTGCTTTGCACTTTTGCCACATTTTTGTAGGGACATTAGACATTGTTCAAGAGTAACCTTTACTACAAATACTTCAAACCCTTTCTGCAAGATTTCATTTGGAGATATGCGTTGAGCTCAACGCACTGTAAGATGGCAAAAATTCTCACAAGCATTTAAGAATTCGCATGGAAATTTCCTTCTCTCTGCAACGTCTATGAATAAAGCCACTGAGGGTTTATATTCCTTAAATGTAAAGACTAAATATTTAATGCCAGTAAATGTACGATAGCGATCACCTGAGGAAAAAAATATAAAAATGAAATATAAATACATATACTCCTCACTTATTGACTATCTCATCCGACATTTCACATTTAAGACAATAATAAATTTACGATCCAACTATTTTGCACATTAACGATGTACATTTGGGCAGTGATGAACATTGAGGTGTGAGGCAAGAATAACACTGGCTGTGATAGTTAAGGTTATGCGTCAACTTGGCTGGTCCATGACTCTCAGTGGTGTAGCAGTTATGTAATGATGTAATTTGGCAGTTATATAATGATGCAGTCATTTCCATTTGTGATCTGATATGGTCATCCTCCATTTTTATACAACACAGATTTTCACATAACAACCTGGTCTTTGGAACCTAGCCATGTTGATAAGTGAGGAGTGGGTGTAGACATATATTTCTACATTGAAATATAGAATTTTAGAATTATATTATAGAATTAAAATTATAGAATTTCTATATTGAAATAGAAAATGAATATACATATTAAACATCAAATCGACAAGAAAAAAGAACTTAAAATACTAACAGATAAACAGGTAAAGGATAGGTACAGATGGTTTATAAAAGTGAAAATGGAGACTTTTTCAATGTCACAGAAATTGTAGTTAAGTAACTAGCATATGCAAAAGCTGGACAATGAATAAGGAAGATCAAAGAAGAATTGACACTTTTGAATTACGGTGGTGTTGGTGAAGAATATTGAGTATACCATGGACTGTCAGAAGAATGAACAAATCTGTCTTGGAAGAAGTACAGCCAGAATGCTCTTTAGAAGCGAGGATGGCAAGACTTTGTCTCGTGAACTTTGGACAGGTTATTAGAAGAAACTAGTCCCTGGAGGAGGACATCATGCTGGTAAAGTAGAGAGACAGTGAAAAGAGGAAGATAGTCTACAAGATGGACTGACGCAGTAGCTGCAAAAATGGGCTCAAACATAACAATGATTGTGAAGATGGCACAGGACCGGGCAGTGTTTCATTCTATTGTACATAGGGTAGCTGTGGGTCAGAACCGACACAATGACACCTAACAGCAACAACAATTAGCGTATAACATTTTTTGGCTAGCAAATTTTCAAAAAACACTCAATATTGATAAGGATATAATGAAGCAGACATCGTTGGTGAGAGTGAAAACTGATACAAACCATTTGGAAAGAGATTTGATAATATTTACCAAGAGCCTTAAAAGAGATCAAGTCCTTTTCCCTGTAATCCCACCTCCGGGAATCTATTTTAGGAAAATAACCCCTTAAACTGATAAAGCTTTACGGACAAAGGTGTTTATGGTAGCAAAACAAATAATTGCAATCAGTCAACCAGTCAATAAAAAGAAAAAAAAAAAAAACCCAGTCAATAAAAAGAGGAACACTAAATGCTCAAAAATAGAGGAATAGCCTCCAGAGAGCTTACATTTAGTTGAGGAGATAAACAAAAAACAATAAACGTGATAAAGAAGTTACTTATATGTTTTTCTTGTGTATGTGTGCACACACACACACATTCACATATGTTGCCATAACAACATCCTATAATAAATGTAATATCGTTTTGTATAACTTTTGTTCATCAAGTCTCTCAATGTGAGCTTATGCAAAAAGTCAAAACAGAATTCCCTAACAGCATTTGCAGGTTGAAGAAGCACAAGGAAAGGAATGTAAGCCATTTGTTCAGTAATTGATCTAGCTAGACTCACAGGTAACATTTAAAGTCTTTAGGGTATCTAGAGGAATGGTTCTCAACTGGTTACATACTTCCCCACCTGCGTGACCCCAACCATGTACAAGTATTTAAGGAGGGGAACATGAATTGTGAAGAATATTCAGAATTAAAATATTGTTTACTTTTCAAAAAAATTTAAAGAAAATTCTTGTTATTGTTTTAATATGATACCTATAGAAAGTAACGGGCAACTTCTTGACTGGTGGGAATATGCAGAAAATAGTCATTCTCAATAAATAAGCTTTTGAGTTTCTCTAGAGAAGCATAAGATTTTTACATTCATTAAAAGGAACATAGGTTTTAAAAATGTTGTAAAACACTGATATTGAAGAATAGATGAACCACATATTCATTGTGCTGTCCTCATTGCAGCATACTGAGGTTATAATCTAGCAAGAAGTTGGAATGCTGGAATTTTATGATGTTGATTAAGGACAGATCCGTATGCTTTAATAATCAGATGAGCCGAAAATAAAGTTTTCTTCCTTTCATGACAATTAATGAGCTTAAGCAGGACTTGAATCTTAACAGATGGTCATCCATATCCACAGAGAATTGGGCCATAGGAATGTCTATGAAAAACACAAAAATTATCTTTCGTAAACAGTCTTGAGTCCTCTCTATAGACAAGTGAGCCTTCGCACTTTGCATATCTCCTTTTTCCAGATGAGCACTCTGAGGAGAACAGTCCTATTTTAGGGAAGAGTTCTGTTAATCAACATTTAGGAGCATGGTTACTTAAATAATACTCTGTTTTTTTCAGAATTTAGCAGGCATATGTAGTCCAACCATGTATACAAGACTAAACAGGCACACCAGCCCAGGGGCAAGGACAAGAAGGCAGGAGGGGACAGGAAAGCTTGCCGAATGGAAATGGGGAAAACAAGGTTGAAAAGGGGAGAGTGTTGACACGTTGCGGGGTTGACAAACAATGTCACAAAACAATATATGCATTAATTGTTTAATGAGAAACTAATGTGCTCTGTAAATTTTCACCTAAAGCACAATAAAAAATAAAAATAATTTAGTAGGCAGGTAATGTCTCATTGTCACTTACAAACACCCTAATTAAAAAGAAATTATTCTAACCCTTACTATCTTTACCCTGTTCTTGTACATGATGTGGCTTTCCATTCTGTATAGTTCATGGAGAAAAAATCTGGTCAATTTGACAGAGACATGATCATTCCAAAGGAATTTTTCCTGTCTTCTCACAGACATAGACAAATTTAAATAAAGAGAAAGTTCATGAAATAATAACATTAGCTTAGTCTGCTAAGACCTGTGCCAATAGTTTCATTTCTTGGTTATGACAGTGGTAAACAGGCAGTTGCCATATGCCCACAAATATTTGTAAAAAAGTAAAACAGAATAATATTTAGAAGTTTAGTAATTTCAGCTCTAAATCTCTTTTCACAGGACATATATTTCCAGTCCAGAATCAGAAGGGCTGATTTTTACTCTCCCACATTCCATTCTTGCTCTGAATTTTTACCCATAGTTCCTAAGCCTGAATTACAGCCTGTTTCCTGGTGGGAAGTAATTGTTTTTCTTCCTTCAGTGAGAATTGCGTAAGAAAACCGCAGAGTGGATGGTTAGGTATGTATCACTGAGCAACAAGGTCTCCTGGACCCTACACTTTCTCAGTGGCTCCCTCAGCCATTAGCAGTTACTCCTGCAAGCCACACGTATCAACAACTTCTGGTGCTTTTACAGCTTCTCCAAACAACAGTAGCCTTTACAAAATCCTGACTATCTCCGGGAATCCTTCACTAAGTAAAACAGACTCCAGTTTCCTCAATACTAAGAAACTCAGAAGTAATTTTCAGAATTATCTTTAATGAACAAAATTTAATAAGCCTTTATGCTTTACCAACAACTGCAGGACCAATAGTAGCATTACATAATTTTCTGAAGAATCAAGTCATAGTATATTTGATTTGTAATAGAGAAACAAGTTTCTATCAACCACAGTGTCACATTTTTATACTAGTTGTATTGACTGATCACAACGCTCTCTCCTCATTACAGACTCCAGTCATTTGACTGTGACAGTGGGGAAAAGGAAGGACCTATTATGTAGATCAAGGTGTCTAATCAACCTATGCAGTGATCACCAGTGTACAGTACATGGCTTTCTATGCATTTTCATCTATGGCTGGCCACCTCTGCTGTCAGTGCGAAAATTCATCAAAAGCAAAGAACCCCATTAAATTCTGATAGTGTAGAGCTTAGAGAAAGGAAAGAAATGCTAACCAATGCTGATGAAACAATTGAAGGCATCTAATAATTTGAGAATATACTGAATTAAAAATAGTAAGATAGCTGACATTTTTAATCCATCACATGGTAGAATCAACTCTTTTCTCTATACCTTGCTTCAGGAATAATCTAATTCATCATTCAAGGCCCTACTCAAATGGCTTTTCCTCTCTGAAGCTTTCGTTGAGGACCAATCCTCCCACAGCCACCCATGCAAAAATGAATTATTTCTTCGACGATAATCAGACAACACATTACATAGACTTCTATTTATAGTACTTTCCACATTGTATTATATCATTTGTTTACTTATTGTTTTTTCCCAGTAGGCTGTGAGGACAGTGTTATGATTTGTCATCTGAGAATCTTTATTGCCAGTCATCATGTTTTATATAGGATAGGAGCTCAGTAAACATTTGTTTCAACTTTCTCCCCTGCCTGTTCTGGTTCCAAGGAAAATGACTGCATTGTCTGAACAGTATTACTTATTCAGCTTCCTCCAAAACTATGATGCTATATAAACTAAGCAGTAACAGGGCTCAAGATGTAGGAAAAATGGAAAAAGTTAATGAAAAATTAGTTATTGTGTGAAATATGATGCCTTTTTAAAAAGATTCATAAAAATAATGTGTGCCTTTTTGGTCATGCTTTGTCTAAAGCTTTGTTTATTTTACAATCAATGAAGGGAAATGTTCACCAATTTATATGGCAATCAAGTCATATCTGAGTTTTAGTCTCTCCTCAAAAAATTGAACTTAACACCTTTATACGCCCACCCAGTATTTTTAAATTAATATGAATCATTTATACCAACCTCAGTATCACTGTTATGTTAGTGATGACTACGTGTAAGTGTACGTATCTTTCCAAGATGCAAAAAATAATGATGAACTAGCAGATATGTCACCATGAGTCAGAATCAACTCAATGGCAACCAGCAAAAACGACAAAAATTGGAATTGCGATGATATTAAGGCCAGCGGTAAAGACAAACATGATTAGCCACCTTGAATATCTTTTGTTAGGGTTGTTTTATATAGAAACTTTTCCACTAGATTCATTCTTAGATGTTCTTCTAGTTACTGAAAAAGAGAGTACAAGATCAAAGTTCCTATAAAAGTTCCAAGAATTATCTGTGGCATATATGCCCCCATTAGATCCCACAAGGTGACTAGATTAGTTAACTAACATAGTTCAAAGTGGTAAGCCAAGTAGGAGAAGAAGTGCTTCTGCCAATGTAGTACGAACTGAAGCAACGATATACTTTGAAGTCTATATTCAAAAATTCTTCAGTCTATAGGGTATGAAGTGGTCCTCCAGATATAACTCTATATATGTGAAAATACACTAGAGTAGAATTCAGAACTAACTTTACTTCTCTATAAATTTTGAATATTGCAAGTTTACCACACTCTATTTCACAGTAATGCATATACATACGGAGCCCTGGTGGCACAGTGGTTAAGAGCTCGGTTGCTAACCAAAATGTCAACAGTTCGAGTCCACCATCCGCTCCTTGGAAACCTTGTGGGCCGGTTCTACTCTACAGATTTTGAATACTGTAGCTTTACTACATTCGATTTCATAGTAATATCTGTGTGTGTGTGTGTGTATGACAATCTGTGTGTGTGCGTGCATGTATATACATATGTGTATATATACGTATATAAATAATATATGTATATATATATGCCAACCAGTTGCCATTAAGTCAGTTATGATTCATGGTGGCCCTATGTGTGTCAGAATAGATCTGTGCTCCATAGGGCGTTTGATGGCTGATTTTTCAGAAGTAGATCATCAGATCTTTCTTCTGAGATCTCTCTGGGTGGACTCAAACTTCCAGCCTTTCAGTTAGCAGCCAAGTACGTTAACCATTTGCACCATCCAGGGATGATAGTCTCTCTCTCTCTCTATTGCTGTCTGTATACACGCACATATTTACACACATATATATTTTTTTTACACATAACACATACATACACAATATTTGATGAATTGCCAAACTCTACCAAGTGATCAATATCTACAAGCAGATTAATCTTTTAAATATTTTCAGTTATATAAGTAACATAGCATTACTAATTCTACCAACTCTAACACAATATCACTTTTGTGCAATTCCCTCAAGTCTTTTCTCCTTATGCCATTGTGGCATAGTTGTAATCATTGTATGGCTGAGTAATTTTTCATTCCTTTCCCTCATTTAAACACTTCCTTATTTTGTCTTATAGCTTGTAATAGTATTTTTTCCTGCTACAATTTTTTTGTTTCTTTTTTTTTCTACTTACCACAAAAATGAATACTTGGAAAAAACAAATAAATATAAAATGGTAAGAATCCCTGAAATTCCACACTCTGAAGACAATCACAGACAGAAATTTGTTTAATATTCATAACAGCTTGTGGCTTAAAAATAGCCTTATCTATCTATCTACCTACCTACCTATAACCTAACTCGGTGCCGTTGAGTTGATTCCAACTCATAGCGTTTCCAACTCCATAGAGTTTCCAAGGAGTGCCTGGTGGATTCAAACTGCCGATCTTTTTGTTAGCAGCCGTAGCTCTTAACCACTACACCACGAGGGTTACTATATAGTATTTGTTTTATATAATATAAATATAAAACAAATACACAATGTAAATGAAAGTTTCCTCCTCTTTTTCCCTCAAAAAACATTTTGTAAAGATTTTTTCCATGTCCATGAATATAGCTACATCACCCATTTAAAGGACCGTGCTGTATTCCTTTGGACAGATGTCACATAATTTAACTAATCACTATAGATGGATTTTTAAGCACCCCCATGAAATGAACCCTGTATTCATATATCTTTACATATTTGTCTGAATATTTCCTCCAGATTCACTTCTACTTGGTAATATCAGTTTAAGGAATACAAATGGCCTTTTGGAATGAAGGTATAGCACTGATTTTCTTAGGTAGGTTTAGATTTTCAAATTTGACGCTTAAGAATTCTCCTCAGAACTTTGCTGCAGTGTATGTGCACAAGGAGCCTAGCAGGCCCACCACCCTTCTGAAGAAAGCAAGGAAAAGGATATATTCTGCATAAAGTGGTTTTGACTCTCATTGCGTATACTGAGTTAAACCAGACTTGCTACCCAGGCCTTCATGATTACACAAAAAGGTTGCATCTGAAACCTGGGCCAGAAGAAGTATAACAAAGTTAGTTAAGTCTTAGGAAGAAAACAAACTGGTGAAATAGAGAGTAAAAAAAATAGTAGCTGGGGAAAATTACCTTAAATGGGTTGTTGAGATAAACTCTCTCTGGAGAGGTGACATTAGACCAAGACCACAAGGACGGCCAAGTTATGGCTATTCCAGGACAAGTATGAAGTAATCAGTGTAATGTCCTGGAGCTGAGAAAAAGCTGGAGCACAGTGGGCATGGGTTGAATTGTATGAGATAAAGTTAAAGATGGATTCACAGAGAGAAATTTAGATTTTATTCTCAAAGTTCTAGATAGTCATTAAATAGATTTAAGCAGTGTTATGTGTGTGTGTGTGTGTATGCGACAAAGTCAAATTTATGATTTTAAAAAGATTCAATCTGGCTGTTGTATGAAAAATGAATTATGGTGGTCAAAATGGGATGCTGGGAGACTATTTAAAGGTTCCAGCTGTCAAGAGATAGGTTCAGACTAGAGTGGTGATGGCTGAGATATAGAGAAAAGAAACTGACTTTTTATAAGATTTTCTAAATGGTCGTAGATGTTTATCCCTCTGAAGGTTTGAAAACTCACAAATAGCAGAATATCACCATTAAAAAACCCCAAAAGTTAAAGTTTCTTACAGAAGATATCAGACTCTTGGAACACGCAGGAAACCTAGACACTATCACATGAAGTAGGATTATGGACTTGAAAAAAAAAAAAAAAACCATTGCCACCGAGTCAATATGGACTAAAACATTAAAAAACTAGCTCATGAAAATTAAACTAGGGTGCCATGTGAGAAAAATACAAAGGAATTTTGGTCTTTAACGGCCATGAAATAAAATAAGTTAAACATCTTAGTTCTCAAGACATCTGTGCATGCATGTTTGTTTTTTCAGTCAGACCTGCTAGTACATTATCAGTGCATCCTGTAAACAGACACTGTCACTACTGTGCTTATTACTCACTGCTTGACACTTGCACTTGCCATGAGGAAAACTAGGACCCTAATCGTGATGATTCGGACCATTCAAAGCAATGGGCTAAGAATGCCACTCAAAATTCTGACCTCAGTACTGGAGATTTTGCTCCCAAGTTCAAGGGGAGTTGGGGCTTTGCGGACTAATTTTAAATTAACAAGCAAAATGACAGAATATCTTTCTAGACATTTTGGGTTGACAGTTGGGAGGAAAAAGGATGAAAGCTAATATTATTTAGCTCTGTTACAGAAGGTATATCAAACTCACTCATGGCTAAATAGTCAGATAACAAGTATTTTAGCTTCTCTTCCATCTAATTCTAAAATTAAAGTATTTCACTATTCTTTATAATCCCGGTCTTGACTTTAAATCTGTGTGTGATAGTTCTTCTAGTTGAACTAAACAAAGCTCATTCAGGTCATTTCTATAAATTAAAATTTGTTTTAAGGGTACACACACAATCACACATACCTACACACAGAGCAAGAAGTTCCACAATATTGTCAGGCTTTAACCTGTTGCCATAGAGTCAATTCTGACTCATAGTGACCCTAAAGGACAGGGTAGAACTGCCCCATAGGGTTTCCAAGGACTACCTGGTAGATTCAAACTGCCGACCTTTTGGTTAGCAGCCATAGCTCTTAACCACTATCCCACTAGGCTTTCCTAATATATGGAATGCTTCACGAATTTGCATGTCATCCTTGCGCAGGGACCATGCTAATCTCCTCTGTATCATTCCCATTTTAGTATATGTGCTGTCAAAACGAGCACGGTCACGCTTTAGGCAGACAGAAATGTCTTCAGGTCCAAATATACCTTTACTTGGATGGCAGTTCTGGTGATTCCAGGAGAACTTCACAAGTGTTCCTCAGAAGTAGAAATTCATTGGTCCTTACTTTAATGCTCCTCTGAAAGTATGACTTTTATATCCCTGTATATGACTTTTGTATCCCTGTCTTAATCTAACAGATTAAGACTTTTCCTATATTTCTGGCTCAGATTTTTAAGAAAGAGAAAATGAGTGGGCCTGCTGATCACCACTTTACATGTCTGGGCAGAATTTACATTCCAGGTTGAATCACAGGCGGCTAGCCAGCTCATGATTTGGCCACTTGGGGTTAGAAATCCACTTAGCCCAGTTAGCCACGTGCTCAGGCTTATGGCATCAAGTACAAAGGGAACTCCTAGGACTACTCCTTCAGCCAATGACTGTGGCAGAATTATGATTGTTACATCTTAGTGTAAATAAAAATCACCTAAAGAGTTTAATTTAAATGCAATTACCTGTGACATTCCTATTCAGTAGTTTTGCATTGGGGTCCAGGAATCTGCTTTCCGGATACAGGAGGTCCTTATAGCCCAAATAAGGAAATTTAGTATAAAGTATATGAAATGACTGTGTCCGTAGGTCAAAGTGACCAAATATCAGCCATTTCATATAGTTCATCCTAACTAGAATGTGCTATCCTCCTCTATAAAATTCAACTGTTTTATCACTCTTAAACCTTTTCTTCAGTATTTTCAAAGTCATTTGTGCCATATTCACTATCACTTCTAGATATTTTCCTCTTATCTCCACTCTGTATCTCTATACACACACACACAACATGCATATTTTATCTTTTTGCCCATTTACTTTGTTTAAAACTCAGTCCCTTCAGGGATCATTTCTGATTCTAAGCACTCATTTGTTTTCCCTCATCATTTATGTATTTTTTGAATGTATGTACACTGTTCATACTTTCTTCCACAGTCTTTAGTCATTTTCTTATGTATATAGTCTGTGTTCCTGATCATATTTTAAATATTATTTAAAGGATGAACTCATTTTCTACCACCTTTGTTACAGTGCCCCTCACTTTTCCTGTGTGTAGCAGTGTGCCTGTTCAGGATATGCTACAACTAAAGGTATAGGGTGGCATAGTGGTTAAGTGTTACAGCTGCTAACCAAAAGGTCGGCAGTTCAAATCCACCAGGCACTTCTTGGAAACTCTATGGGGCAGCTCTACTCTGTTCTATAGGATCCCTGGGAGTCAGATTCGACTCGACAGCAATGGATTTGGTTTTTGGTTTTATGAGTCGGAATCAACTCGGCAGCAGTGGATTTGGTTTGGATTGGGTTGACTAAGGGCCAGAGAGCCTACAAGTAGTTGTATAGTCACATTTATAAATTCTATAAGAACATTTATAAATTTTACCACTAGCTAGAAACTATTCAAAGAGATTTAGAGAGAGAAGAGATTGAAAAACACATATGCGTGTTTCGTTACATAATTATGGAGATTTTATATAGTTTAAAAAATTTTTTTTTTTTTTTTTTTAGTGGCACTATAATGTGGATTAGCTGTATCAGTAGATTGTTACTCATAATTAGCCTTTCAAATGCTTTTTGAAAATCACTAGGGTTTGGTGCACTTTGAAGGTTTTAAATTTTACCCATTTCAGATGATACTGGGTTTCTAAATGCAAATAATGATTTGCAGCTTAAAAGTATAATCAGCCTGTAGTAAATCATGTAGGTCAAAGAATTAGAGTAGATACTTTCTGTATCCACTACCTAGAAATTTTCTAATCTTTTCTAAATTTGTCTAGCTACTTCTGTCTATTGTTTTATGACTAAAGATTTTATCATAGTAATTCTAAAGGAGAATATTTTGAGTCCATAATCACTCCATTGTATAGACTACTGCCTGCAGGAAAACACGCAGTCAAGTATACTATGTTAGTCTGATTTAGAAAGAAAACAAAAGAAAAACTTTTCAAACATGAGACTGTGTCTTTTCAAGAGGAGTTCAGATTTCTTATTAAATTTTTAGACAAATGAATATGATATTAATGCAAACGTATTTAAGGGTTCTCTGCAAGAAGAGGCTTCCACATGGAAACAAGTGGTTACAAACATTATGTCTTTAGTTAATAGTGTCATTTTCCCAAAAAGTTCTCAATAAATATCATTTTTTGATAGTGATGTATATAGTCAGCAATATGTATTGTTTTAAAAATACTGCAAATTCTTATCTGATGACTTTATCGACTGCATGGACATGTTGCCAGCATCATTTTGAAGAGCTGGGCATTAGTTCTGGGCTTCATTCTCCTTTACGACTTTAGATTCTTTTTAATATTGTTGAACTTTTTAACGTTTTTAACTTTGAGTTTCAGGGACATTAGAAAATACTGAAAATGTATAGCTAAGAGGTGAGAAGGGCTATCTTGTAAATGAAGGGACAAACTTTTTCTTATATTGTGCTAGAAGAAAGACTAAAAATTAAGGGTGTATGTAACCAGGGGGCAGATTTCCGTTAGAGAAGAGAAACTTACAAGAATTCGAGATAATGCAAGATTACCTCTCAAAACACATTATCCTTTCACTAAAATGTTCATGAAAAGATGGGATGGATTTCTCTCAGGGATGGTATAGAAAAAAGTCTTATATTAGCAAGTAGTTTGGATCACTGAGTGAAGACTAATGCCATTATGACTGAGAATCTACAATCCTACTACAAACCAGGTAAAGCCATGTACTTATTACTAAAATCAGCTCTTGAAAATATCATTATTTCTTTCCAAATCTTCCCTTTAAACTTCAAGCTAAGTTCATAAAATTGGCGGTCTTGGTACAGGTTTTTTTTTTTTTAAAGAAGGTCGAACATAAAAAGTACCCAAGTTGTTCAGATTCTTTCCCCATAATACCTTTTAATCTCTACCTTTTCTCCATTTCTATCTTCAGGCTAGAGTTCATTTCAATTAAATACACTATGTTATTTATAAACTCCTAGGAAGCACACACTGTGCTAGATGTTGGGGATACTGGGGAGGGAAAACATGATTCAAGCTATACACGAGACTTGACAACACCTAACTAACCAACCTTTAAAGTAATAACTTTTGGCTTGAGCATCATATTACCTTTCTTATTTTCTCTTCTTATAAACTTCAAGTAGATTCTGCTTGTGGGTGATTTCTGTCATACTCCTTTTTTTCATTTTTCAACTTTCTTTAGCACAATATTATTCAGTCTGTGGATCCAGATGCATGAGTGGGTCATGAAATAAATTCAGTAGATGGCAACTAGCATATGTTAAATAAACTAGAATATATGAAATAGAATAGACAAGGAAAGGAAGTATTAGAGTCCAGTACACATAGTAAAGTATTTTTTGGAAACTATTGCCTTAGGGGTGTGTGTGTGTGTGTGTATGTGTGAGTGTGTAATGGGCAACATAAAATATACTTATTATAAGTTACAAAAATTATCACAATGGAAAACAAACTTCTCGTGAATTGTTGAAGACTTGATAATTTCGAGTTTCTTCCATTTATGAACATGTATATCAATATGACCAAAGTTTAAACTTCCAAGCTGAGAAATGTCAATGTTAGGCCAAGTATTCAGTATTTTTAGATGGTATCTGAGCTAGATAAGAGGGAAGCTTACTGCAGTACCTGGAGCTATATCCCTGATTCTGCTGGTCTGAGGAAAAGAGAGGCAAATTCATTCCCTGCCCAGAGTTCTCTCCATAGTTTTCCTGGGTAGATAAGCCTGGCTTCTGATGCATGTAAAAGTTTAGAAGTTTATTGTCCATATTCATAAAATGCATGTACATTAAGCAGATTCCTATAAACTACTTCCTTTCTGAACTTTACCTTTTTATGCTTTCACTCGTGGCATATGGCTTGGTATAGAGTCACAGTGAGTGTCCAATAAATGCTTTCTAGATATGAAAATTTAGGATATTTAAAAAAAAATTAGGACCTTAATAATGACCTTGTTCAAAATAAAAGTTGACAGGGCCACAACAAATGGGTCCTGATAGAATGAGAGAAAAATGTGAATAGAAACTCAAATTAAAAAAAAAAAAAAAAAAACCTATCAACTGGTTCAGACTGGAGGTTTCCCCAAGGCTATTGCCCTGAGATACTCTTCAAACCTTGAACCAAAACTAACCCATGAGATCACCTTGTAGTTAAACAAGAAGTGGCTCACAAAATAATGAATATCACCTGTAAGTACTGTGCTAACTTAAAAAATCACATATATGACACCAAAGGTCTACAATTACTTTAAAATAAAGATAAGAATGTAAGGAGGCAGGGCGACCAAATTAATGGAAATGGAGCAACCAGGTTGGAAATAATGAGGATGTTTATGCATTATGAAGAATGTAACCAATGTCACTGAACAATATGTGTAGAAACTGTTGAATGGGAACCTAAACTGTGTGAACTTTCACCAAAAACATAATAAAATATTATTTAAAAGATGATAATAAAATTTTATGCTGTGTTTGAGGACAACACTTTGAAAAAATGAATAAATAGCTGCATTAGAAAGAAAAGTTGATATGTAAAAGTCTTCTAGCTTTACATGTCTATGTTTCTAAGATTTTTACATTAGAGTGAGTAGCACAAAACTGCCACAATCTTTTCAAAACAGCAATTATACTCAAAATGTTCTTTTCATTTTGAAATTATCGGAAGACAGGCAGACCCCTGAGACTATGACCCCCAGACACTCTGATAACTCAGAACTGAAGCCACTCCCAAAGTCCATCTTTCAACTAAAGAATAGACAGGCCTATAAAACAATAACACACATGAGGAATGTGTTTCTTAGTTCAATCAAGTACTTGTCTGTCAGTTATGGTACTGTTGTAGCTTGTGTGTTGCTGTGATGGTGGAAGCTATGCCACCAGTATTTCAAATATCAGCAGGTTCACTCATGTTGGACAGGTTTCAGCAGAGCTTCCAGACTAAGACAGACTAGGAAGAAGGACCTGGTGATCTACTTCTGAAAAAAACTTAGCCACTTTTAAACACGTTGTAAAAAGCAAAGATGTCACTTTGAGGACTAAGGTACACTTGACCCAAGCCTTGGTATTTCCAATTGCCTCACATGCATGCAAAAACTGGATAATGAATAAAGGAGACTGAAGAATTGAAATGCATTTGAATTACAATTTTGGCAAATAATATTGAATATACCATGGACTGCCAGAAGAATAAACAAATCCACCTTGGAAGAAGTACAACCAGAATGTTCCTTAGAAGGATGATGAAACTTCATCTCATTTACTTTGGACATGTTATCAGAAGGGACCAGTCCCTGGAGAAGGACACCATGCTTGATAAAGTAGAGAATCAGTGGAAAACAGGAAGGCCCTCAACAAGATTGTTTGATACAGTGACTACAACAGTGGGCTAAAACACAGCAACGACTGTGTAGATGGCACAAGATCGGGCAACATTTCCTGTTGCTATGCATGGGGTCGCTATGACTCAAAACCAACTCAACGACACCTAATAACAACAACATCTATACATTTGAAGATGCCAATGAGAAGAGATTCATGAAAATCCTTGTCAGTATGTATTCAGTATACTCTCCCACAGACTGGCCTGGATGCTGTTCTCATGGTACTTACACATCGTTTAATTTCCTTCAGTACCTCCATCTGGCCTAACCACATTAAACATCTAGGATAAATTAACTCAGAATGTCTATCATTTATCAATGTCCAGGTGAACTAAAACTTCCTTATCTATATCTGCTGTGTAAATGTAATGTTGTTGTTGGGTACCGTCAAGTTGGTTCTAACTCATAATGACCCCACATGACAGAGTAGCACAATGTTTAAAGCGCTCAGCTGCTAACTGAAAGGTTGGTGGTTGAAGCCCACCAGCCACTCCAAAGGAGAAAGACGTGGCAGTCTTCTTCTGTAAAGATTACAGACTTGGAAACCCTATGTGGCAGATCTACTTTATCCTATAGGGTCGCTATGCGTCAGAATCCACCCGATGGCAACGGGTAATGCGTTAAGCTTTATGGAAGCAGATTGTTAGGTCTTTCTCCCATGGAGCCGCTGGATGGGTTCATACTGCCAATTAAGAAGTCAGTTAATGAAAGGAGGGAAATACAGAACAGAATGTCAAATTCTCATGGACTCTAGACTTTCTGGAATCATGGAGGGTGGATAAGCCTCTGAAACTATTGCCCTGAGATAATCTTTAAACCTTAAACAAAAAATACCCTCTGAATTAATCTTAAAACTGAACAATAGCATAACTAGTAAAAAAAAGTCCTACCTAGGGGTTATGCTCTTTTAAGAACTATCTATAGAATCAAAGTGACAACAGCAACTGGAAAGATTACACAGGAATCTTAGGGGGCACTGAGTTTATGTTAACGAGGGAGGAACAGTTCAGAAAAGGAGGGTGAAAATGGCTGTAAAACTCAAATGTAATCAGTGTTACCAAACTGTACATGTAGAAACCACTGAATTGGTATATGTTTTGTTGTATAGATTCTCAACAACAATAATAAATAAAATTTAGAAAAAAAATTGGAAAAAGTTTCTATGCAACCACGTCAGAAAACATAAAGTGAAAAACACAGGAAAAGCTAAAGTTATTCAAATAGTCTGAATTTAATTTTGTAATAATCCAATTATAGTGGTTTTGGGAAAGAAAAATAAAAAAGAAGAAGTAAATTAAAACCTTTGACTTTTGTGCCAGAAAGACCCAATTTTTAATTCCTGTTCAGTCACTCACTAGTTGTGTGTCTTTATCCAAGATACTTAGCCTCTCGGAGTTTGTTTTCCTCACCTAGGAAATGGGAATAAATGCCTAATTTATTAACTTATCCTGCATCTTAGATCTCTCTGTCTCTATATATCTATACACGGTAGCTGGTACTTTCGAGACTAGACACTTAATAAATGTCATAGAACATTATTAAAAGTAGAAACAATGTGATTATAAGGATATGCAAAGATAAGACTTCTTTAAGATTTGTCATGATTTGTAGCCTAGGAAATTCTTGATTTTTCCATTCTGTCAAAAATTTTGCACATGAATAACAAAAAGGTTAAGGAGGGGTGATAAAGACTCCAAGAAAAATAACATATGTTATAAATGCTTTTCCAGTCTACTTATGAGCATCTCCAAGATCAAAATCTTCATCATATCAATACAGGTGTTAGGCCAGCCACCTGTGATATTAAAACTCACCTAACTCAGTACGTTCGTATTCACAGCATCTCCGTATGATTCGTTTCTCTCATTTCTCTTTGATGGTATCATTTACTGCTGTCTTTTATTGTTTCTTTAAACAAAAAATGTAGGTTTCCTCCAAGACTGTAAGTTAGCTTTTTATAGGAAAATGTGTCAGCCAAGTCAGTCAAATAAATCTCTAGAGTCTTAGGAAGCACTAAAGAACTTTGGGATTCAATTGTTCTCAGAAATACTGTAGTGACTGTGCTCTAAAAACAAACTCACCCATACCTGCTAGAATGGAAATGTGTCCTAGAATCTTTAAGGGTCATGAATAAACTGATAGCTTGGTCCTGTGGAAGGCAGCCTTGTGTCCAGCTCTGAGTTTCTCCCTAGGCTGGCTACACATGGTTCTTGAACCATTTTGGTGGCTGTCAGGCTGTCATTAGAAACAATAGTTATCTGAGCACAGACCTTTGGGAATCAACACGATTATTTCTACAAGTGTAAAGTTCTAAAGAAAATTTCAGATGTGCAAATAGCCATATCTGACTCTTAAAAAAATGTATAATCACTTATACAGAAAACCACAAACTATATTTGTAAAATTCATCCTATGTGTTTTGAGTAAATTAGATAAATTTGGTCATTTGATATACTGACAGTAATAAGAGAGACAGAATGTGAGGTAAAGTCAAAACTGACATTTTTTGAAGCCTAAGCCCCATCATCTCACTAATCTATGCTATAATTACTAGTTTATTTTCTTTTCTTACACCATGTCATGAAGTCCTTTAGTAGAAACAACATATCCTATTCATCTTTTTTATTCCCTCCATCTGTCACACATTAGAGATTCAAAGGGAGTTTTGAGAATGTACTAATGCAACAAAAAAGCAATAAAAAATGAAAATTAGTAAGTAGCTTCTACTTTTTAATGGTTCCATTAAAATCATTATAAGCAACTTTTACTTTTATGTATATTATTTAATTATGTTTATCTCATCATATAAAGCATGTTGCCAGTTTTAAACAAATTTGTCAGTCTATAAGTACATATTATGAACTTAACAAATAGCCAAGAAGCCTGAATATGGAGATTACCCAAATGTTGCACAGTAAAAGGAGCACTGGACTCAGAGTCAGGAATCTCACATCTGATCCCTGTTCCTCCACTGACTTACTGGATAACAATGGAGTGTAATTTCAGCATTCTGAACCTGTTTCTGTATCTGCAAACTTGAGAAAAATATCTTTGTTTATGCCATAGGTTTGCCATGAGGATCAGATGAGAATACCAGTGAGAAATCATGTTGAATGAACTGAACAATCGTTATCTATACCCAGCCAGAATACTGTCCAATATAGTGCTAGAAGATGAACCCCTAGGTTGGAAGACACTCAAAATACATAGTGGCTACAACAATAGATTCAAGCACACCAAAAATCGTGAGGATGGTACAGGACTGGGCAACGTTTTCTGTTGCACAGGGAGTTGCTATGAGTCGGAGCCATCTTGACAATAAGTAACAACAAAAAAGCCTAGACTAGAAATCTTGATTGTAATTAGAGCATTTTTCCTTCACAATGGGGAGCATAATACCATAGGATTTTTAGATATGTTGATTCAAATATCATTTATATTGGAAAACAGTTGTGTTCATAGTATTAACTAATTGAACTTGTTAAAAAAAAAAAGTTAATGAAATATTTCCATTTTCCCCTGCCCCCAGGAGTTGCATAGTGTTAGATATTGTCATTGTCTACTGGCTTATATCACCCTGGTCTCCCCAGTGAATATACTATATAAACTGAAATAATTCTGGTAGAAAAATTTTAAGAGCAAAAATAGAAACAATCCCTCCATGAAATATTGAAGCTATGAATGATCATCAATGTCTATAAAAATAATAGGTTTTTTATAGACATTGGGAGCTTTTCCTTTACCATGGAAAGGTCCAACTAACAATATATAATCCTACTGACCAATGCCACCATCTGTGAGTTTTTTGTACTGTGGTGCCTTGTGTGTTGCTGTGATGCTGAAAGCTGGGTTGCTGGCATTTCAAATACCAGAGGGTCACCCACAGTGGACAGGTTTCAGCGGCAATTCTATACTAAGACAGACTAGGAAAATGGACCTGTCAACCTGCTTCTGAACAAATTAGCCACTGAAAACCTTATGGAAGATGAGCCCCTCAGATTTTGGAAGACACTCAAAACAAGACTACAGAAGAGCAGCCTCCTCAAAGTATAGTTGACCTGAATGACATGGATGAAGTAAAGCTTTAAAAAAAAAAAAAAAAAGGGACATTCATTTCCTGATGGGGCATGACTCAAAATGAGAAGAAACAGCTATAAACATACACTAGTGATCAGAATGTGGAATGTATGACGTACGAACCAAGGAAAACTGGAAGTTATCAAAAATGAAACAGAACACATGAAGATTGATATCTGAGGCACTACTGAGCTGAAATGGACTGGTATTGGCCATTCTGAATTGGACTATCATATGGTCTACTATGGTGAAAAAAAAAAAAATGGTGAGAATAACAAAATGAAGGGGAACAGTGTGACATTAATCATCAAAAAGATCATTTTAGGGGCTATCATGAAGTACAATGCTGTCAATAATGGAAAAATATCCATACTCTTACAAGAAAGACCAATTAATACGACTATTATTCAAATTGACCCAACAACCACTGATGCTACAAATGAAGAAACTGAAGATTTTTAACAAGTTTTGCTGTCTGAAGTTGATCAAACATGCAATCAATATGCACTGATAGCTACTGGTGATTGGAATGTGGAAACTGGAATCAAAGAAGGATCAGTAGTTGTAAAATATGGCCTTGGTGATAGAAATGACACCAGAGATTGCATATGAGAATTTTGCAAGACCAACGACTTATTCTTCAGAAATACCATTTTCCAACAATATAAGTGACAATTATGTATGTGAACTTCATTAAATGGAATACACAGGAATCAAATCGACTACATCTGTTGAAAGAGACGATAGAGAAGCTCAATATCATCAGTCAGAACAAGGCCAGGTGCCAAATGTGGAACAGTCCATCAATTGCTCACAACCAAGTTTAAGCTGAAGCTGAAGAAAATTAAAACCAGTCAGCAAGATCCAAAGTACAAACTTGAGTATATCCCACCGAGATTTAAAGGCCGTCTCAAGACCACATTTGACGCACTGAACACTAATGACTGAGGACCAGACGAGTTGTGGGATGACATTAAGGATATCTTACATGAAGAAACCAAAAGATCATTAAAAAGACCAGAAAAAAAAAAAAAAGACCAAAATGGATGTCAGAAGAGACTCTGAAACTTGCTCTTGAACACAGAATAAGTAAAGCAAACTGAAGAAATCACGAAGTAAGAGAGCTGAACAAAAGATTCCAAAGAGCCTTTGGTATGGATCACATCTCCACAAAAAGAAAACAAAAATCCTCAAAATTGGACAATAAGCAACATCATGATAAATGGAGAAAATATGGAAATTGTCAAGGATTTAGTTCTACTTGGATCCACAATCCAGTATCTTGGAAGAAGTACAACCAGAATGCTCCTTAGAAACGAAGATGGCAAGACATCACACTCCAGACGTGTTATTATGAGGGGTCAAACCTTAAAGAAGGACATCATGCTTGGTAAAGTAGAGGGTCAGCAAGAGAAGAAGACCCTTCTCAATATGGATTCACACAGTGGTTGCAATAATGGACTCAAGTACAGCAACAATTGTGAACACGACTCAGGAGCAGGCAACATTTTGTTCCTTTGTACGTAGAGTTGCTATGGGTCAGAACCACCTCGATGGCATCTAAGAACAACAACAACAACTGACCAATGTAAATATCAAAAAAAGAGAGACAGACATCAGACAGTACATGCCTCCTATGTGATGCAACAGAAAATATACAGCCTCACTTTTACAACTTCCCTGCAAAAACTTGAATCTGAATCTGATCAAACTGGGACAAAGGATCATGTTAAACAGTACTACATGCATGTAATCAGCAAAATTCAGTATGTAGGAAACCCGTTTCTTCACTAAAGGAATTTCAGCAACAAAAAAGAAGGGAAAGGACCTATTTACCTGAAGTGCCTTAAGAAACATATGAATTAAAAGCAATGTTTGGAACTTATTTGGATTTTGATTTGAACAAACCAATTGAAAAAAATGTATATGACAATAACAGAAATTTATACGCTGGTTGAATGTTTAATAATACTAAGAATTATTTTAATTCTTCTATATATGATAATGCTGGTACAGTATGTAAACAAGTTCCAACATTTTTAAGGATACCTACTGAAGTATTTATGAATGAAATGACGTGATGTCTGGGATTTGCTTTGAAATAATAAATGTTGATGGCAGGAGGGTGAGTTAAAACAAGACTAGTCATGTGTTGCTAATTGTTAAATCTGAGTGATGGACAAGTGGAATTTCATCATGTGATTTTCTTTACTTGTCTACTTACATATATTTGTATTTTTCCGTAATTAAAATTAAAAAAAAAAAAGAAGTCATATAAATTTAATAAGAATCTCTCCTTCATGCATCTTCTAGAACTAGAATCACTTAAGAGTTCCACAAACAGAAATAGATATTTTACGTACCCTCCAGCACAAGAGACATAGCTATACACATGGTTGAATTTTCAGTAACAGGATGAAAGAAAATGCCTAAATAATAATAATAATAAAAAACCTGTTAAAATGACATCGAGTAACAAATCCATTTTCCACAGAAAGAAAGGACTATATACACTTCAAAATAAATAAATAGAACAAAAAAACCAAACAAACAAAAATCACAATGCTATTGTTGGATGATACAATAAAAAACAGCTAATAAATTGAGACAGATGTCCAACAGGGCTCATTTGTGTGGGCAGGATGCACTGTGCGGTGAGCACGTGTTTTCTGATGGAGAGTCTTTCCTAGAGCTAAACAGGGACTTTCCTGGGTGGTACAGCTCAGTTTGAAAGGGCACATGTGTGTGCATGCTTGATTCTTAGTTGTTCTATCATAACAATTTTGAATTTGAGGGGGATTAAAAAAGCTCAATTTGTTTGCAAGTGGGCAAAAATTTTAGAACTGAAAATACAGAATTCATAATGTCAAGGTGATCAAGACCACAAATGGCTGCTATAGCCAACTGTCAAATCCTGTTCTTCTCTGTTGCAGTTCACCACTTGTTAGCATGTGTCTTTGAGTTCACCGTTATTGCTGTTAGTTTTTGGGGGGACTGAAAGAATTGTTTTAAAATAGCTAAAACAGAAGGTGTCCATTTTAGAACCTGAAAGAATAAAAAAAAAAAAAAGATATCCCTACAAGCCATCCGCTCCTCATGTTGACTAAGGAAGTGTTAAGAATATACTTAATAACTAACAACTATAACAATGACATGTGCTATCGATTTTTCTATGGTGACATACTTGCCTTCATTTTCTGTGAAATAATAAAAAGCAATATTGTTCTTACCTGCCTTTAAATACATGCTCACACACACACTCCTGGCCAATGAATGGTTATTTAAAAATCACAACATAGCAGAAATACCAAACGCTAGGAATAGTCAACTGCTCAGGTGTAGTTGGCAATCCACCTGCACCATATGTTAAAAGCACTTGGTATACACTAGAAGGCTGACTCAAGTATTAGGAAACTGTAGTTACTTTCTTCCTGGAACTTTCCATTCATCACAACATCATAATCAGAGAAAAAAAATTGTTTTCTACAGAAGAAGTGTTAGAAGCGAGCTAAAGAAGTCTGTCTATGAAACTCCAATCTTTGGCTCTGAGTAGGTGCCACGTTTTTATGTATCAGAAAGCCAGGTTTTCATCTGGTTTCATACCTCCATAAGGTTCCAATAACTTCAAAGAAATCTCTGACTTAAATTTAATCTATGAGTAGAGACCCATTTTCATCCCTGTCCTAGGTTATCATTTTCTTCTCAACCTAAACAGTGGCCAAAATACATAGCACAACCCAAAATGTTGCTTTACTTGAATGCTTACTTAATAACTCAAATCTTGCTTTCCTGTGCCTCTGGCAAATCTAAATTTTCTATTTCTACTAAAAAAATTTTTTTTCACATGTTCTGTAATCATAAAATTTAAAGTACTATAAAAATAGGTTTAAAATTCCAAATTTGAATGGGATTTTTAAAACAAAACAAAATGAAAACAAAAGCATCTATTTTCATCATGCTGTAACAAAATTAATCAGATTGAATGCTTATTAACAAGAGAGTGCTTGCTCTACAATACAATTCTAAATCTGAGTATGATAATAACCTTTTTTGTTCTATTCATGTAATTATCTGAAAATGCTAAATGAAGTATATTAATGCTCAACAAGTTCTTTGGCAGAATTCAGTCAGTTATTAAACAAAACGGTCAGCTTCTTTAAAGATGCATGTCATGTGAGAAGAGTAAAGCCAATGCCAGAATTTCAAGACAGATAAGCCAGGCCTCCATTTTATTATAGTATCTCAGGCATGACATTCAGAGACTAAGGTGGACTTCATTCATAGCACAATATTTAAAAATGAAGCTTGATCTGAGACAGCTAAACTGACACATAGCTTACAGACGTTAAAACCTTCTGTTCCTAAATGTTCAGTTATCACGATGGAAGAAAAGCGTTTGCTTCTATGAACTGTAACTGACATTAATTGTATGTGTCTGTATTTCATCTTCACTGAGTTTTCTGGGGGGGAAACCTGTCAGAATACAAGAATTCATAAAGAGAAAATATTTACTATAATATTTTGTGGTAGCCTATACTTTCAGAATGTTAGAGCAGACAAAAAAAAAAAAGAATCCTTACTCAGAGATCATATAGGAGCAAAGGGAAGCAAACCTTCCAGAAGGCATTAATATTTCAGAAACTGTTTGTTACATGTAAATTAAAGAGGAAAAGTAAACCAAGTTTCATTTTTTCAAACCTTAGTATACTATGTGTATATATGCATATATATACATATATGTATGTACATATATACACACATACATATATTTATGTATATATGTGTATATTTTATATATAGCCAGGATGGTGTTCCAGCTGAATTTCAGCCCTGGATATTTGTTTTACAAATATATGGTTCCTTTATTATATGGGAAGATATAAATGTATTCAAATAAACATTTATTATTTGAAATCAACTTTAATTCTCATCTGTCTAACACTTGTAGTTCATTGTGTAGGTGACTAAGGAAATGTATGTCTCCCTTTGCTATCATGCATATACATGGGCCTACAAATCATGTTACTTTGATGTGAATTCTAGCTTTTGTAAATTTTGCTTAGAAACAATGGTTTCTTACATTAAAAGTAGATATGCTATCACCCGGGCTGGCGGGGGGCTGGGGGGGAATCACTGGCGTTTTATTGCAATTATCTCTTCCCAAAGTATCGTTTCAGATTTTGGGGAATTATTCGTGAAAGATTTACTCCTGTTTTCTTGGTTGTGTAATTGTGGGAAGAGTGTAGCTTTCAAAATAAGGAAGAAGAAAGGGTTCTACAATTCCACCTTACTATTATTCACTGGTGCTCTCTCTCAGGTTAGACAGTGTCTATATCCTCCAACATCCGAAGTTTCTTATGCTGTTCCAAAGGTGGCAAAAGGAGAGTGGTAACAAAATTATCTGAACATTTGAAAGTAACTTACTGAGTTTTCATCTTAGTTTAATAAATATTTTAAAATTTTAATATTAAGGAGCCAGCAAACTTGTGTTGTACCCATTCAATGAATGAACCTCTGGGGCACACACATTTTCATAGTTCAGTTTTAAGAGCATCTTCACACTAGGCTTTGAGACCTTGGTTTAGTCAAGAATACTCCAGGTCTCAGTTTCCTCATTTATAAAAGGGGTAGTGGAGTTGGGCAGGGAATGGGACTGGATAAACATTAATGTCACCCTATGAGTCTCTGATTTAGTAAGTGCAGTGTACCCACATTTTGTTTAAAGGAAGTGTGCCCTGGATATTTGGAGAAAGCACATGAGGTGGCCCAAATTTAATCTCCCTTTCTGAGGAAAGGAGAAAATAAACCTATTTTCCCCTCATTCAGACATAGGGCATTTGTATTTATTTATTTATTTAGCACAGGTAAACCTTCTACCCTAGAGCCAAAAAAACCAAACCCGTTGCCACCAAGTCGATTCTGACTCATAGCGACTTTATAGGAAAGAGTAGAACTACTCCATAGGGTTTCCAAGGAGTCACTGGTAGATTCGAACTGCTGAACTTTGGTTAGCAGCTGAGCTCTTAACTACTATGCCATTGGGGCTCTCGTACACTCCTTTAAATAGGCTAAGCTCAACTGTTAGTCTCAGAATGATATATGCCAGAGTGATATCGTTAAATATGCCCGTCAATATGGAGTTTCAGACAGGTTGCTAGGGAAGCCCAGCGCAAAGACTGCCCATCACAGCAGTCCCATATTATGGCCTAGATATGGTACCTCACCATGTTCAGTCATTGGCTGGGTGCAGCCAGAAAGGATATGGCTTTGGAGTGAACAAAGATTTGAATGTGCAGTAACTGGAAGCTATCTGCCAACTATATCCCTTACAACAGCTTCTCTTGAAGGAAGATGTGATCAGTGAACCTCCAAAGTCACCACACTGCCTTTATAGATTTTTTAAGTCATCAGTGAATTTAGAGTTGACTTAGTTTTAAAAGTGTTAGGGACTCAGAAAGTAACAGCAATAACCTTAAAGGATGTCTTCTACCACATTCATTTTGGTTTTGAAATTTTCTTTGACGATACATTCAAGGAAAAGAGATGAATGTTTTAACTGAATTATTCAGTCCCAATCTTCTGATTTTATTTTACATAAATGAAAAACATTTTGCTCATACTGTGTTAAGCAAGCATTTAACACATTATCAGCTAGTGGATTAAATTAAAATGATTTTTAATTCTTATTTGAAGACTTGGATCACAAGCAAAATGCCTTTTATTCTTCTAGTTTTATTGAAAACAAATTGCACTAGGTACTACAGCAATTTTAAATGTATTAAAAGTTTTTTTTAAATCGTGAGTTATGTGAAATAGTCTAACAGTTTAAGCTTAAACGAGGCAATTAGCTGGTTACAACTGGAACTACCAGGCCCTATTTAAAATAATGAGGTCTGACAGTTATGGAATCTGAATTATTCATTGATAACTAGCTTTTCCTCATCTGCAAACCATGGCTAACATTAATAACAGAGGTGTAAGTGTGATAACCAAAGAGTCTGACATTAAGAACACACACGCAAAAGTGCTAAATTCTTATTTAATTAAAAAGGATCATGATAGCAATATTTTTCCTGAAAGAAAATCATTAAGCAAAATATGTTTCCTCATATGCTTCATCCCTCCTTTTCTATAAAAAAGGATTTTGAATCAGGAAAAAAATTTTGCATAAATCAGGTTACTTTCCTAATCAGGTTTTAATTATTCAGTAAAATATAAAGAATATTTTTCATTTGTCAAATCTTTAAAATAATTATTTTAGAATGCTACTTCCTTTATTTGTAATCTCTAGAAGCAAATAAATTACGTATTTCAACCTTTCGGTTGAAAGAGAAAAGGATATCATAATAAATTACATGCAAAAAAGGCAAACAACTGAATTGATGATCATTTAATTGAAGTGAACACTGTGATTACCATGAACCAATTTACTTATTGGCAGCATGGTTCATAACTAATGAAATAAATCAAGGTGTTGTTCCCCATAATTTTGCTGCAAAGAAAGAAAACTTGCAAGAGGTCACTAGGCATAAATTCATATTGTCCTTTACAGTCAGAAATGGTTCAACTAAAGTAGGAACTGCCCTTGTACATATGTGTACATGGACAAAATTAAGTCATGAAGCATGAATGTGTTTCAGCACGGACAATAGGTTAAGAAAAGAAAGGCAAAAGAATCAAAACCAAACAGCAGCAGCAACAACGACACAAAACCTATCTTCTTGGTCTTTTACTCTCGTAATTGTGTATGCCTCACAACACTGGGTCAAAATAAGTAATTCACTACCTAATTTACCTATGCTAATACTTAATACAGTACACTCTTACAGCTCGGGGGACTGTGAGTCCTAGTCTACCCAGAATAGTCTGTTGTCTCAGAGTTCTTAAGAGTGAGCATGTTCACTCTCCAAAGTATCTTAATTTGGGCATACTAGAATAGCACCCCCTTACTGAGGACTTACTGTGTCATAGGCACAGAGCTAGAGGTAGATCCTGAGCTTTGCCTGCATTATCTCATGAGGCTTGTATTGTGTATTACCTCCACTTCATAATTGGAAAAATTGAACTTCTGATTGGTCAAGTAACTTGTCCAAAGTCACACAATTTAAGTTTAGAGCCAGAATTCAGACCTTGGTCTGTCTAAATAAAAAGCCATGCACTTAACCATTACATTATATTCCTATTATTCTTCAACTCATGAAAATTCATGCCATATCTGATAGTCACAAATATACTTCAAATATGCCCTTAAGTCATAAAGCCAAGTTTTATAAATTATAAAACTTTGGCAGCAAAATAATTTTAAGTTGAGAAATTTACACAAATAAAAATATCTGATAACATAGATGAAGGAAAAGAGCCCAGCCAGTTAATAGGGCCAGAAAATCCCATATGTTTCAAGTTTTCTCCTTGGTATTCCTCAGCAGCCCAACCTGGAAAAAGAGTAAGTGGTTCTAGTTAAGCCTAGAGTGTCCCAAGAGTCCAAATAAAGAATGTCCCAAAATGGGCTTTTAGATATGTCTCTGTTGCTGGATTTATGACTCAGTGCCTACGCATTTGTAACCCAGTGGTCTTTTTAGTAACACTTACAAAAGGAGGTTTTGAAAGATGGCTTTTTTTATTAGTGCAGATATATATGCCATAACCTGATTTTTTTTCAGTACAGATGTCAGTTACAGTATACCTAACACACTCTGTAGATTGTGTCATTCATCCAGAAAGGAGAGAAACCCCAATATAATGATTAATAATCAATGTGTCTGGCCTTTAAGTTCACCCAGAGGAGAAGTGAAACACTGATATAGAATCTCTCCCTAAAGGAAGACAAACACTGCGGGTGGAAGAAGAGGGCAGGATGATCTAGCCTTGGAGGGATATAAATAGTGGAGCTGTCTAGTGTTGGGTTCTGCTTGGTTTGGAATAAAATGCTGTAAGTGAATGATACATGAAGTTTACATCATACTTGCTTTTTGTAATAAAACCATTAATATAAAATAAGTAAAATATAAGAATACCATTTCAGTGTTTTTTTTTTTTTTTTTTTTGACAGCTGCCTTCTTGCCTTTCCTCCTCCCCCAACGAACTAAGCAACACGGCTTGAGTAGATAAAGGAAGACTTTGCTATTTTGTCTATTACTAATGGTATCTGGATAGGGGATTATTACAGTTTATTTTCATGCTATAGTCAAGTTAAGGCTGTCTCTAAAAAAGCTAACATGTATATTCACTGTTATCTATCTCCATAATTTTTGCTCTGCTCTGCTCTTCTCTCTTCCCTCTTTATTTTCTTCTTTTGACTGCATTTATCCCCTAAAAGAAAATCTGGCAGAGGTATCTGAAACTCCAATACACAATCCCACTGATTACTTTATGCTAATGAATGAACTAGCTAGTGATATAATATTTCACTTTTTGTGCCCTCCTGGTGGTAGCATAAGATAAATTCTAGACTATCTTTAATTAACTAAAGGAAGCAGAAAGAAATCTCTGTGGATTAATAATATTTATGGCCCTAAAATGTACAAAATAACAGATGAGGGTGGGAGGGGGCAACCAAACGGTAGACAAATCTTACAGAGTTAATTAAAACAAAATTCATGCTTACTTTGGCCTTTCTATCTGCATACAGTACTTATGCCAAGGAACAATGAATGGAAAATTTTTAAATGTTCTCCTCCTTTCTCCCAGCCTAAGTAGTCTAAATAACCTACTCTTCTCCATTCCTCCTTTCTACCTTCTACCCCCAACCCACATATTTCTGACCATAACCACTCTTACTTGGTCTTAGTGCCTCCTCGTAAAACTCCAGACTTTCTCCAAAATGATAATGGCAGGGCTTCTCAGGCAGGGGCCCTCAATATCTATTTGATTTATAGACTGAAATGAATTAGTTGGAAAAAAAAAATTGAAAAAAGGAAGCTGTGTGCACACAAATAGCCTGATTGTTGCTTTGCTCCTGAGCTTTTTGGGAAGATATCACTGAAGCTTCTTAGAGAAAGAATAAATGCAATTCATGGAATTTGACTCTACTTATTTCCCCTGAAGTCACAATAAAATATCCAGTTGTCATTAACATGCTAGTTATCAGAAATAACCATTTCAAAGATTGGTCAGAATGCATGGGTGCCAAGGGCCAAGAAAAATGAAGTTAGCTAAAAGAAGAAATAGGAAACTAATAAAGGACTCAGAGGTCTTGTTTGGTCTGTAGTAGACTTTCTGGTCTCAACATCAGAGAGATGGCACTTTCTTGCTTTTAACTAAAAAGGAACAAAGACAATAGCAGACAAAAACGAAGTCAATACAAGTCTGAGATGAGGCACAGCTTAATATGCACCTATGCCAAGAGCACAGTCAGTACCACCATCAAAAATGACTACCAGAGTTACACACTAAAACACTGACTCTGGATGCAGGAGTTACCAGCAATCCCTTTTTGCATTCCTCTGTATTTTCCTAATGTTGCATAATGACCATATATTGTTTTTGTAATTACAGATAAAATATGATTTATAATATTTATGAAAATAAATGACAAATATATTAGTCTTATGAAAAGATCGCAATTAGAAAATATATGAAAGAAATATACATAGAGAGGTAGCCTTTTTATAGTATGAAAATGAAATCATTAAAATAAGATAATGCTAATATTTAAACTATGTGTAAAAGAGTAAAGACAATTAAAATATTTTAAAATGTGAAAACATAGTTTCAACACTTTATCCATAGCTAAAATATATAAGTTCCTTACAAAACAGAAGCAAAAGGCAAACACCACACAGGAGAAACGAGAAAGCCCTGAAGAGGCAATTCAGAAGAAAAGAAATACAAATACTTAGTATCTATTTTTTATGAATATATCTTATCATCAACAATCAAAGTACGTTCACTTGAAATACTTAACAAATTATGAAAAAATTAATTTTATCTAATTTATAATCTCATGTCGCTGAGGATACAGAAAATTGTTATGATGTCAGAAGACATACAAGCTGAAAGAACTTTTCCTAAGAGTTATTTACCAAAAAGAATCAAAAGCCTTTGAATCAGCAATATCTACCCTCGAAAAGTGATTAGAGGTATGCAGAAAAATTTATAATTACGGATACTTATCACAGTACTGTGCCTGAGTCTCTGTGGTGCAATCGGTTAGCGCGTTCGGCTATTAACTGAAAGGTTGGTGGTTCCAGCCCACCCAGGGACGGTACACTTTTGGAAACCCTGGTTGCATAGTGGTTAAGTGCTATGGCTGCTAACCAAGAGGTCTAAGTTTGGATCTGCCAGGTGCTCCCTGGAAACTCTATGGTGCAGTTCTACTCTGCCCTATAGGGTCACTATGAGTTGCAATTAACTAGACAGCAGTGGGTTTGGTTTTTTGGTTATCACAGTATTGCTTATAGTAGTAAGAAACAATAAACACTTACAATTTTTCATAATAAATGATTAGTTAAATAAACTTGGTACAGCCATATGTTGAGACAATACACAGATTAAAAAAAGAAACTTGTTTAGAAAGCATGTAAGAAAGTGTTTGCCCTATTTTTAAGTGAACAAGAGAAAAAAAGTTAATTCCTCAGTTTGTTAAAATAAACATGAAAAGAAAAAACTGGTAAGTATTCAACAAAACGTTAACAATGGTATCTGTAAGTCGTGGATTATAAATTAATTTATATTCTCTTCTCAGTATTGTATTTTCCAAATATTATTGTCTTAATCATCTAGTGCTGCTATAACAGAAATACCACAAGTGGGTGTCTTTAACAAAGAGAAGTTTATTTTCTCACAGTTCAGTAGGCTAGAAGTCCGAATTCAGGGCTCCGGCTCCAGGGGAAGGCTTTCTCTCTCTGTCAGCTCTGAAGAAAGGTGCTTGTGACGCATCAGTCTTCCCTTGGTCTGGGAGCATCTCAGCGCAGGAACCTCAGGTCCAAAGGACACGCTCTGCTCCTGATGCTGCTTTCTTGGTGGTGGAATGAGGTCCCCATGTCTCTGTGCTTCCTTCTCTCTTTTATATCTCAAAAGAGATTGGCTTAAGGTACTACCTGATCTTGTAGACTTCATCAATATAACTGCCGCTAATCCATCTTATTACATCATAGTGGCGGGATTTCCAACACATAGGGAAATCACATCAGAAGATAAAATGGTAGACAATCATACAATCACATAAGGGAATCATGACCTAGCCAAGTTGACAGATATTTTGGGGGGACACAACTCAATCCATGATAATTCTATAACAAAATATACTAGTTTTAGAGTTAGTGTTGCTGTAACAGTATAATAATACTAATAACAGAATGTACCAACATATAATACCAAAAAACCAAACCCACTGCAGTCGAGTCGACTCCAACTCGTAGTGACCCTATAGGACAGAGTAGAACTGCCCCATAGAGTTTCCAAGGAGCGCCTGGTGGATCTGAACTGCCGACCTCTTAGTTAGCAGCTGTAGCACTTAACCACTACACCACCAGGGTTTCCCCAACATTTAATACTGTTAACTAAATAATAGGTACAACAAACATCTGAGTCTGGTATCTAAAGAGAAACCTAGATGCCTTTCTTGGGGAAATTAAAACACTGCCTTCTTTCCAAAGAGTGTTAAAATCTTTGTAGCCTGCTTATGTAGTCCCTGGAGTCAGGTAAAATTATCGCAATAATTGATATCCTTCGGTGAATAACTAAGGAATTCTAGATTCTTTTCTAGGTTCAATAGTAGATGAAGGTCATCCTGACAACATCTTTAAGTAACCATGCTTATCCTGGTCCAAATCTCTTATTTTTCACATTAGGCCCAGCTTCTGTACTACAGAGCAGTCTCAGTAATCCCAGTGAGCATGTAAATCTCAACACAAAGAAAACAAAAATCCTCACAACTGGATCAATAAGTAACATCACGATAAATAGAGGAAATTTTGAAGTTGTCAAGGAATTTGTTTTACTTGGATCCACAATCAATGCACATCAAAGCAGCAGTCAAGAAATCAAATGACACATTGCACTGGACAAATCTGCTGCAAAATTTTTTTTTTAATGTTAAAAAGCAAAAATATCACTTTGAAGACTAAAGTGTGCCTGACCCAAGCCATGGTATTTTCAATTGCCTCATATGCATGTGAAAGCTGGACAATGAATAAGGAAGGCTAAAGAAGAGTTGATGCCTTTGAATTATGGTGTTGGTAAAGAATGAACAAAGGAACAAATACATCTTGGAAAAAGTACAGCCAGAATGATCCTTACAAGGGAGGATGGTGAGACTTCGTCTCAATATTCTGGACACGTTATAAGGAGAGACCAGTCCCTGGAGAAGGACATCATGCTTGGCAAAGTAGAGCGTCAGCAGAAAAGAGAACAACCCTCAACAAGATGGATTAACACAGTGGCTGCAACAATGGGCTCAAACAGAGCAACGACTGTGAGAATGGTGCAGGACTGGCCAGTGTTTCGCTCTGTTGTATGCAGGGTAGCTATGAGTCTGAACCAACTCAACGGCACTTAACATGTTTCACGCACTTGGGGCTCTATCTGGTGGCAAGATCTGAAAAATAATTCAGACTAAAGTGTTAAAGTTTAAGATTTCAATGTGTTTGTCCTTTCAGGGTGTATTTTTAATTTTAACTGGGGACTTTGATTTGTTGTTCCAAAACAGAGCCAGGAGAAATTTACTTATCAAAATGGCTGGTGAAGAAGGTGCCTTTAGCCATGGAACCCTACCAACCTGGGAGCAAAGCTGGTCCCTCTAAGTGTTCCCCTCTGTAATCCACCAACATGCTGTTCCATTTTTAAATTTGATCCAAAGCCCACACACTAAAAACTGTTTAGGTTGTGCAAAACTATAAACATTCAAAAAATAAATGTACAAACGCCTGAGCATATAGAAAGAGGCTTTTAAAATATTTCAGCTCAAATCCTGTATACTTAAAACCTGTGTGATTTTAGCCAAGTCATTTCACTTACAATATAGGATTATTCTGAGTCATAAGTTAGACATATGTGGCAAACCCTAGCAAAATGACAGGGAAATAGCAGATACACAAGTAGGATATATCTAATTGGAAGGAGAAAATTTCGTAGCTTCTATGGATCTGGTACTACTTAGACTATTACTAATACAAATAACCAAACTGGTGTATTCATCAGGTAGGATAGTCTTAACAGAAAAATATACAAAGAGTAATACAACAGCAGCCATTTTAAATTTCTGTTTCTACATTTATTTATAGTACACTAGGTTAAGATGAAAATCACGAATATGGGCATTGGGAGGTTTGAAGCATCACCAATCATTGTAACAGGCTTCCCGTGGGAAAATATTTCTTTAACATTAGGATTCCTTCTTGGCATCTTCCCTCATGGGACTTGTTCTTTCATTGAATTACTCATTTTAATTGAGAATTATAAAACCACACAGGGGGTATCATCATGCTGAGATCAAAATGACTGAAGTTTTCATAGACTTCTTTTTTTGTGGTGTAGGTTGATGGTAGCATGTTCCAGCTTAATTTAATAGATAAAACACATTTGTTTCTTAAAAACAGAAAATAGGTGAAATAGTGTTTGTTTTTTACAGCTAAAGTCTAAATTATTTTATTTCTAATTTTCATCTTCTACTAAAATATTCACAGAACCTTTCATCACTAAAATGTGCTATTTCTTAACGTTACTGTTAGAGTCTGATTTTTAAACTGCTGCTCTTAACTTTAGGAAAACACACTCCCACTCATATTTCTATTGGATGTCTTCAAATCCTAAAATTTTCCATGATCCCATTGCTCAATTATACTGTGAAAACCTCACCCTATAAACAAAACAGAAAGTCAATGAAACGTGTAAAGAGAAAGGTTAATGGTATAACAAGATCAGTTTATACCAAAATATTTAAACTCAGACTTGGAGTTAACACCTACATATACAGAATACAAACAGAAACATTCATATCTTAAGACTAATCTGGCACACGGCATGAGGTTGCCCAAAAATATGATAGCAAAATAAACATTTTTTTAAAAATTAGTGGGTATTAATACCCCAGAACATCAGATATTTTAAAGAAACATAACATTAGTAGGAGCTGTGTAAATGACGTAATTCGTAATTTTTATTTTTAAACATTAGGAATCTGAGGCCCAAAGAGTTTAAGTATTTGGGTTAGCGGCAGAGCAAGAATAGAACACTACTTCCTTGCTAACTGCTTGAAGCTATTTTCAGTATATTGTAATGCGATTTTAGATCTGGATTCTTCTTGAGAAAAGCAAATGAAAGGGTATGTTCATGGAAAGTTGAAATCAAAGAAGGGCAATGAGAGGAAATCTATCAGAGGGTAAGAAGAAAAAACCCTTCTCATTCCAATCATGTGAACTTTTCATTGCTTTTTCTCGTCTTTGAGTTTGTACCTGTAGAAACAGCCATCTCATGACTTTGGAAGTCCCATTCACATTCGTTTCCCATCTGTTAAATAGCCCATCTCCTTGAAAACCATGCTCAAGATAAATATCTTTTACTGAACACCTACTACAATAATAAAAAATACCTAACATTTATTGAACAGTCAACCTGTGCTCCCAAATGAAGACCACAGATTGGTGGCCATGTATCACCTTCATACAACTACTCCTTTCTCACAAAGCCACTGTGCTGCATTCGTTCCTCTTTGTGACACTTACTGTTCTGAAGAATACGGATTTGAAGATAGTCTGAATTCAAGCCACAGCTCCGCACCTTAAAAGCTGTGCCTCATTGAGCAACTTACTTCTTTGCTTTAGTTTCTTTGTTAAATGGGGATAGTAATACTATCTCACTAATTAAAGGTGTTAACCCTACAAGGAAAGGTTAGCCATTACCATTAGTTCATATTTAGTTATATATTTACCTAAACTCCACCTCCAGAAAAGAAAGCTCTTTGAAAGCAGGGACCATGTTTGACTCACCTTTTTATGTTTAGTATCTAGGATAGTATCTTACTCAAAAGAGATGATCAATTTGTAGTGTGGTTCTCGTGGAAGAGATGCTCATCAGACATATTTTCTCTTCCTGGGCATGGCATGCAGCTAAATTAGTTTCCCGTCAACTGCAGCAGGGTGGTACCATCCATGTAACAAGTTCTCACCAACGATATGAGCTGAAGTGACATCTCATTTTCGGACTGAGGCAGTTAAGAACGGTTTCTCTCCATGCTTCCCAATCGGCTGGTTGGATGTTGAATTCCATGCATTGAAGATGATGGAGCATCCATCGATCTGGCTCTCTAAATGATTTTGAGGAGCAGAGTCCCCCCATCTAACCCCTACGATCTGCATCGAACTATAAAATGATGGAGGGATAGAAACTCTTTGATGTGTTAAACCAACTGAATTTTGCTGTTGTTTGTTTCAGCAATTAGCCAACCCTGGTTAATATAGGGAAATCTTGGTGGCATGGTGGTTTAGAGCTATGGCTGCTAACCAAAAGTCGGCAGTTTGAATCCACCAGGCACTCCTTGGAAACTCTGTGGGGTGGTTCTACTCTGTCCTATAGGGTCGCTATGGGTTGGAATCAACTTGATGGCAATGGGTTTGGTTTTGGCTTCTTGGTTAGTATAGGATCTGTAAGCCAGATAGGACACAAAAGAAAAAACAAAAAGAAATGAAACAGCCATTAGGGAAATGATTTGTTGTTTTCAGTGTTCTTAGCAGCACTTCTCCCAGGAATTACTTCTTCCTCCCAGAATCACAGGAATAAAGGATTTTAAACCCAGAGCCCTGGTAGAGCAATGGTTAAGCGCCCGGCTGCTAACCGAAAGGTTGGCAGTTTGAACCTACCAGTGGCTCCAAGGGAGAAAAGGCCAGGCAATCTGTTCCCATAAAGATTACAGCCTAGGAAACTCGACGGAATAGTTTTGATCAGTCCAATGAGGTAGCTATGACTCAGAATCGACTCAGCTGCAAAGAACAACAACAGCAATGTATTCTATAGGTTTAGCATCCACCAAAAATATTATTTGAACAAAGGTGTTTAAAAAGAGTTTAAAAACTATTGCATTATAGCATAATTTTTTTATTTTCTTTACAATCATAGCATGTATGATGACGTCCTTTTCCAGGTGCTGGTCCCTCCTGACAACGTATCCAAAACATGTAAGACGGAATCTCACCATCCTCCCTTCGAAGGAGCATCCTGGCTGTACATCTTCCAAAATAGATTTGTTCATTCTTCTAGCAGTCCATGGTATATTCAATATTCTTTGCCAACACCATAATTCAGAGGCATCAATTCTTCTTCCATCTTCCTTATTCATTGTCCAGTTTTCACGTGCATATGAGGCGACTGAAAACACCATGACTTGGGTAAGGAGCACTTTAGTCCTCTAGGTGACATCTTTCCTTTTTAACACTTTAAAGAGGTCTTTTGTAGCAGATTTGCCCAACGAAATACAAATGTTTGATCTCTTGACTGCTGCTTCCGTGGCATTGATTGTGGATACAAGTAAAATGAAATGGCCAACAACTTTAATACTTTCTCTGTTTACCATGATGTTGCTTATTGACACAGTGGCTATAACAACGAGCTCAAACATAGCAATGATTGTGAGGATGGCACAGGACTGGGCAGTTTCTAATTCTGTCCTACACAGGGTCAGTATGAGTTGGAACCGACTCGATGGCACCTAACAACATCATAGCATGTATAACCAAGGGGAAAAAAAAAAGTTGCTGTCAAGGCAACTCTGACTCATAACAACCCTATAGGACAAAGTAGAACTACCCCATAGAATTGCCAAGGAGTGGCTGGTGGATTCGAACTGCTGTGCTGACCTTTTGTTAGCAGCTGAGCTCTTAACCACTGCATCTTAACCACTGTATAGACACTGGATAAATATTAAGTAAACGATAAACCAAAACCAAACCCATTGGCATCAAGTCAATTCTGTCCCTACAGGACAGAGCAGAACTGCCCCTCCGGGATTTTCAAGCTGTAAATCTTTAGGGAAGCAGACTGCCACATCTTTTTCCCATGGAGCGGCTAGTAGGTTCAAAGTGCCGACTTTTTGGTTAGCAGTTGACCATTTAAACACTGTGCCACCAGAGCTCCTTAAGTAAACAATAGATCAAGCTAAAACTTTAAACACTGATTTTTCTGTTTGCCTTAACTGAATCCTAAAAAAGATACCAGATTCATCTTCCTAAAATATAAATTTTATCATGACAGTTTCTTATGTAAGAACCTACAATAATTCTCCGTTGCCAGTCTGATCATGGCATTCAAGACCCCTGTTCTGGCCCCACCTTACTTTACCCTTTAAGACAGGAAGGCTTCATGGGTAAAAACCCAAAGTCTGGAACCTGATTTCTCAGGTTTGAATCCTGCCTCTGCCACTAACTGTACAATTTTGATCAAGCATCAGTTTCCTCATCTGTAAAGAGAGAAATGTCTCATAAAGTTGTTAAAAGGTTTACATGGATTGATGTATCTAATGTGCTCAGAATAGCATCTGACATAAAGCAAATGATCAGTGATACTGGCTATTATTGTGTATACACAGCATCATCAAATTTTATAATATAATTTATGTTCAAGGCACTATGCCAGGTGTGTGGAAGAATCATCAAAACATAAGACATAGCCCTTGCCTACAAGAACTCACTAGGTCAGGGAGAAAACTCTTAAACTGGAAAAATATTTGTTCTAGTAGGTGCACAATATATGTTTAATTGAAATTTTAAAGGGAATGCTTATACTATGCCTCAAATATATTCCTTGAAAGCAAGCGTTATACACAAACCCCTTTTCATAAACTGTTTATTAAGTTAGGTTTTTTTTTTTTAAACTACTTATTCAGCATTTTACCTAAAGGGAAAAATGTAATTCTTATCTTCAGAGATTTAAAAATGTTTGGGATCAAAAATGGTATTTTGGATAAAAGTAAATATCTATTAGCTATATCTTAAACTTGAAGCTGGTTAAGGCTTGTTAATGTTGCTGAATATACTTGTTATACATGCAAACAAGAAATAAACGGTATAGTATTTTTTCTCCACAAAGGTTATTTTCAATAAGGAGTTTTTAGAGATCTGTTCACTCTGAGATTAAACATGCAAAAGAATAGCTTTCCCCATATTCCTTTAGAATATTTTAATAAAAGATTACTTCTGCTATGAACACTTTTATGTTTTTTAACTTACAATATCTTTCTCCTAATTTTGCCTTACTACTTCTGGCTCTATCACCTTGAATCAAAACCTTTTCCTGATGTTTTTTCAACCTTTCAAATGCTTGTAGACAATGATGGAGGTAGGGAGAATGCCAGCAAACACAGTTCCAAGACCTCTTTGCCCCACCAGCACGCAACTCATTTAACAGTATACAAATGATTTAACAGTTATACCAGCTGAGTTCCCACAGGAAATCATTTCCATTCCCACCACTGCTTGCAGATGGAGGTCATGTTTCCCTCTCTCCTTATTCACTGCTCAGCCAAACTATTCATATTTACATAATTCTCCCAGTAGTGTTAGGTAAACTTTTTGAAATCAGAGCAGTTCATAGAGTTGTACATGCAGAAAGAGTTGCAGAATGGGAGGAATGACAAGATCTTGGGCCAAGCCATGGATAAATTAGTATTTCCGCTTATCCTGGATATTCCCCATTTGCCCCTTGAGATTTACTCTCTGCCCTTTTCCACCCTGCTCTGTTCCCTTGGTGGCTGACTCGTATGAACCACATCAACAGGCTCCCTTTCTCTGACTTCCTGTTGGGTTTGGTCAAGCTGAGGCACTGAGGAGACTAGAGGGCAGGGAAAAATTGTAGTTAGGGTATTTACTCTCTGGCTCCATCCCTGTAGTATCTCAGGTTGGCAGTGGCTATATTCCTACACCTACTACCACAGCTTATGTCTGAAGGTCATCTCTTACATCTACAAATAGTCTCTCAAAATCAGGTAACAGTTCGTTCTCCTTTCTTCTTTAGGCTTTGGGTTATTAACATCTCTCCTACCATTGGTAGTCTCAGGGTTATTCACCATTGCTTGTAAGCTTCCTTTAATCCTATCCACTTCTTTGTAATTATGGAAACCCTGGTGGCATAGTGGTTAAGAGCTACGGTTGCTAACCAAAAGGTTGGTGGTTCGAATCCACCAGGTGCTCCTTGGAAGCTCTACAGGGCAGTTCTACTCTGTTCTACAGGGTAGTTATGAGTCTGAATTTACTCAATGGCAACACTTTTGGTTTGGTTTGGTTTGGTTTCTTTGTAAATAATTGCTTCACTGAAGTGTCTTCAATCGTCCTTTGTGAGTGTGCTGTCTTTTTCTAACTGGGACCCTAGCTGATATGGCTCTGAATTTGGGTTACACAGTGAATGTCAGACCTAGCCTCAACTAGATCAAAACAGGTAGGCACTCTAAATAGACAGTGCCCTGGTAGTATAAACAACTAAGCATTAGGCAGCTAACTCAAGGTTCATAGCTTGAACCCACCCAGCGGCTCCTCAGCAGAAAGACCTGGCAATCTAATTCCATAAAGATTACAAACAAGAAAACCCTATAGGGTATTTCTACTCTGTGACATCTGACATCAGCTATGAGTCAAAAACAACTCCACAGCATCTAACAACAAGTCTAAATGGCATCTAAATAACAGAAGAAGTTTGTTTTCTTACTGAAAGCTCAGTGGAATGTTTGTATTATTGGGAATCTGGAAACAAGGGAAAATTTAAGGGAATAGTGGTCAGAAAAAAAATATCATAAGTCTGGTAACCTTCAAAGTTCCTTAGGAAACTTATTTCTATCATGTGTTAATAACCTTAGGCATTTCTCTCAAATGACAGTAAACACCTCAATTAGAAAGGACCAGCTCATGGCACAGTAAAATGATACTGGCCTGGGAGCCTGACCCTGGTTCCAGCCCCAGCTCTTCTACCACCCAGTTGCATGACTTTGGGCAAGTCACTTAATTTCTTTTACTTCAGTCTTTTTCAGTCTTCAACAGGACAAAGCTATAATTCCTGGCCTTATAGTTTCTGCCACATTTCTAATATAGGCGCAGCCCTTGTTTCACAGTAAACTCACTGGTGAATTACTGGTGTGATCACATGTGCCACATTCTGAGGTCCCTCCTTTCACATGGCCCATAAACCATTCTATATTGTCTTGAGTTATAGTCGGTGAGAGGAGGGGGTCTGTCCTGCAGAATGTGCACTGTTGTCTACTCAGTTTAAGCAGGCAGTGCTTGTGTTCACCTTTGACCCCTCCAAACTCCATGTCTGATGGGTGGTCTCTATGAACTAAGAGCCGTGTATAAATCAGGACTCTTTCCTGGCCTGAGAAGTTCGGACCAACACAAATGGAGCATCGTCTGATGCCTGGTTTTTGATGAACAGCCTGAGTATCTGATCCAGTCACACTCAATTTCTTTCCTAATAAACTAAGTCTTTTCACAATTCTGTTTATTTATTTATTTTTTTAGCATACTATTCCCTCTGTCCAAAATGCTTATATTCAAGTTGGCAGCCTCTCCTTTTCCCTCAAGACCCCATTGAAATATTATTTCCTCCGTGAAGCATCTTCCTGAACTCCCACTGCCTCCTCTGCTCTCCTATAGCACTGTCCTCCTCTGTTCCTCCCGCCTGTACTACTACTGTCTCACACTGCGCTGCACTTATCTGCTTCCATACAGCATGCCCCCCACCAGCCCCCTGGGCCACCAGCTCTTCTGCATCACCTTTAGGGCCCGACACAGTACCTGACATAAAAATCTACACAATAAATGACAAAAACATTATAAATGTATGAATAAATGAAACACCTTTCCAAAGATTAAAAAAAAAAAACATTGTCATCGAGTCAATTTTGACTCATAGCGACCAAAGATAGGACTGCAATATACACTTGCTTTGGCTTTTTTTTTTTTTTTTTTTGGACATACTGCAATTTTTTTTTTTTTATATGGTAAAAAATATATATATATATAACATTTGCCTTTCAACATTTTTCACATTTATAATTCAGGGACATTATGTTCACCATGTTGGACAACTAACACCAGTATCTGTTTCCAAATTTTTTCATCACCCTTAACAGACAATTTGTACCCCCTTTAAGACTAGTGATTCTGCCTTAGTATGGATTTATCCTAAAGCACAGAAACAACTGGCCTGGCAGGAGCAAAAACAGCGATAACAGAAGAAACCACAGTAGTAAGATAACCTAAAATTCTCAGTTGCAGAAAAGAGTTGCAATATTTTTAAAATAAAGCTACCCCGTAAGTAGAGGTAGAGCTAGGAATAAGAGAACAAGGGGAAAGAGATGCATTAAAGGAAATTTTATTCCTTTGCTGCTGCTGCTGTTCCTACTGTGTAGCTGTTCTTATTTTTGTTTTCCTAATGCCTCCCACAAGCTGAACAAAATGGACTGGGGAAGAAGTAAGTCTGCAGATAAGTCTGCCTTTACCTCTACAAATCTCTTATTAGGACTACTATATGTTTTAACAACTACTCTAGTGAAAAACATCCATGAAGTCAACACATGTTTATTGTGGATTTATAAATTTTAGCTCTAGGAATACAACGATTATTAAGACACAGTCCCTATCCTTGTCTTTGAGGACCTCATAGTCTAGCTTGGGAAACTCATAAACAACTTGCAGTAATTCAACGTGATAAATGCTGTAAGAGAGGTATGAAGAGTTAGAAGAATACATGAAGAAGTGGTTAATTCTCAGTGACAAGTGACAAGTGATATTGGTCACAGATATTTTCGGGGGAAGTAAATTTAGATCTGGGTATTGAAGAATAAATACACATGTGCAGGAGGAGAAGGAAAGCAGAGTACGATAGGTCAGGGAGAGAATAAGCCAAATACAAGGACATATAAAAATGCATACCATAAGGTATACCAAGAGACATGGCCAGAGATGAGGTTTAGAAAAGTGAGGTTAGAATGATGTTGGTAAGGCCCTCCAGGAATAAAGCATTTACTCTATATTAGGCATTTGTGATTTAAATATGAAATACACTCTCCCTTGTCTTAGGAAAGAATATAGAGTAAACTATTTGGTTAATTTTCTTGTCTCTGTTTTACATGGTTCCTCTGCCTCGGTTCCTCCCACTAGCCACTCACTTGTTAGTCTCAATCTTGTCCTTCTCTTTGACAGTGCATCCTCTTACCATTATCCTATTCTCTGTCTTAATTCTTTGTTAAGTATATAAAGTTAATTTTTAAATCAAATAAATTGTAAGTAAGTGTATATGAGTTCTCCAATCCCCCAATGGCATTGCCTTTTGTTTTGCGAAATAAATCCAAACCATTTAATGCCACACTTAATCATTAGCTTGTGAGTTCTTCAAGGATAGGGAATCAAATGTTTAGTTTAATAATGTACCACCTAAGGGAATTCTAAATCCTAAGCTTAGAATTTTTTATTTGGCTGAATAGTCTTCGTTAAGATCAAAAGGAATTTCAGATTTGAATTGTTTAAATATTTGAAATTTTCAATGAGGAATATGCTAGGTTTATTAAGAATTTCAAAATGATTTTATAATTGGCATGTTTTAAAGCTTTTTGAAAATTCTTTATTCTGTTCATTTTTTAAAATTTCTCTTTATGGTTGTTGTTGTCATTATATATTTGCAAAAAGGCAGAATAACATTTTATCTCTGCTAGTACCACTCTGCAAATTTTTAAGACCCTCAGAAGAAACCAAGCTTACACTCTGCTCAAATCTTTGCTTTATATTTTATTTTCATGTACTACTTTGAGGAAGCAAGCTAAAAATTGTCAGAGTATTGTCAGGGCAATGCATTCAAAAACCAATCTAGTTTCACCACTCTTATTAGCTTTTCTACTTTCCATGCAAAAATTATTTCTGTCAATATTTTAATTTCAACTAGACAGAGTAGAAGAAGTGAGTGACATCTAAGCAGATGGTTGACAGAAAATTGATGACTGCATACAGTGGTGTGATTAAGAATTAGGGAATAAATTTATGCAGCTAGTTGTAAATACCTGGCACCTTTATACATGCCTACCCTAGGAATTCAATTTTACAGATTATTATGATTAACAAAATACTTATATTTTGATAGCATGTTTTAGTAAGTGACTAAACTGTTATACAAGACTTGGCTGTGTCTTTAAGAGGCAATAAAAAAGTAAGTTTGGTGAATACAATAAAAAAAAAAAAGAATATAATACGACCTTAAAAATCATTATTCACCCTCCTTATTAACTTTTTGAACACTTTGAAAGATGCGTGTCAGCTGCTTAAATAGAAAGAAGTATAATTAGAACCATACCAATTATTTGCCTGTGGTTGTTAGGGTCAGAGAGGGCCATCCCAAATCAGTATGCTTTATACCATTTTGCATCTTCAAATCAATATATACAATTTTGACCTTTTTGAACAGTTTGGTTTTAGGGGTCAAAGTTAGATGTGGACAAAGAATGTTGCCTATGCAGAAGATTTCAAACATCTTTGACTGTGATGTACAATCAGAAACGCACTGAAATCCAGAACATCCATACACTTATGAAATACATACAGCAAAATTTTTAAAAAAACAATAGTTGCCATTACTACATGTGATGCATTCAAATATTTGCTATTCTATATGCTTTAAAATTTTTGCTCGTAACAACTCATAAACCTGATTCTAAGAAGTCAAGACCCACAGTTTGGAAAATGTTAGCCTAATAACCCAAACCCAAACTCAATGCTGTCCAGTGGATTCCAACTCATAGTGACCCTATAGGGCAGAGTAGAGCTGTCCCATAGGGTTTCCAAGGCTGTAAATGTTTATGGAAGCAGATCACCATATCTTTCTCCTAAGGAGTGGCTGGTAGGTTCGAACCACCAACCTTCTGCTTAGCAGCCACTCGCTGCACCACCAGGGCTCCTTATTAGCCTAGTCCACACACACACACACACAAATCCGTTGCCATCCAGTTGATTCCAACTCATAGTGACCCTATAGCTTAATAGGAAGAACAATATTTGGATACTACACACTGAGTTCCTTTTATTGGCTGTGACTGAAAAGATTTGTAAAGACACAGAGTTTTAAAAAGGCATGATATGTACCACTAATGAAAAACAACTTTGAATCTACACAACCTTAACAAGACAAAATTATTTGCAGGAGTTCTTTAAAAGCAGCGCTAAAAACACAAGGCCCAGGATGGATGAGCAAGATTCTAAGCAGTCCTCAAGTTGCATATTGTTCTGGCCTCAGTAACTGTAGCCCAGAGAATAATTTCTATTCCAATCTCCATTTTGGCTGCAGTTTATCTTGAACGGTGTTGATCAGGCTTAAGTAGGTGAGAATCTGTGAACAGTAGTTAAATCACTAATCAAGTTTTAATAATCTCTAGAGCAAAGATGATCTCACTCTAGCTCACAACTAAAGAGGTGTGGTGTCATTTGGGCCTTTATTTCTGAATTCCTAATCTTCTGTGTCCTTACATCCATCTCTTTCCTCTCTCAATTCTTTTTGTTTTCTCTATTCTTTATAGGTTGAAGGTCTCTATGTATTGGAATAAGCACTCTCCCTGAATTCGCATTAAATTTCCCCAACTACTCCATGGATAAAATCAGTTCCTGTCGAGTTGACTGTGGCTCCTGGCAATCCCATTTGTGTCAGAGTAGAACTGTGCTCCATAGAATTTTCAATGGCTGACTTTTCAGAAGTAGATTGCCAGGCTTTTCTTTCAGGCATCTCTGGATAGACTCAAACCTCCAACCTTTTGGTTAACAGCCAAGCACATTAACCTTTGCACCACCCAGAGACTCCATCTGTCATGGACTGAATTGTGTCCCCCCAAAACTATGTGTCAACTTGGTTAGGCCATGATTCCCAGTATTGTGTGGCTGTCCTCCATTTTGTGATTGTAATTTTGTGCTAAAGAGGATTAATGTGAGACTGTAACGCCACCCTTACTCAGGTCACCTCCCCGATCCCCCGTAAAGGGAGTTTTCCTGGGGTATGGCCTGTACCACGTTTTATCTCTCAAGAGATAAAAGGAAAAGGAAGCAAGTGAAGAGTTGGGGACCTCGTAGCACCAAGAAAGCAGCACCAGGAGCAGAGCACATCCTTTGGACCCAGGGTTCCTGCACCTGAGAAGCTCCTTGACCATGGGAAGACTGAGGACGAGGACTTTCTCCCAGAGCCAACAGTGAGACAAAGCCTTCCCCTGGAGCTGACACCTTGAATTTGGGCTTGTAGCCTACTTTACTGTGAGGAAATAAATTTCTTTTTGTTAAACCCATCCACTTGTAGTATTTCTGTTATGGTAGCACGAGATGACGGAAACACCATCCCATGAATAGATACCATCGTTACCCTCATTTTCTGAATTGTCTACTGAGGTTTAAAGTGAAAAAAAGTTTGTTTTTTTTTTTCACTTTAAAAGCAACTACTTAAATTTGCTCAAGGTTAAAAAGCCCAAGGTATGTTAACACAATTCTGCCATCTCTTGCTCAGTCTTGGAATCCTAACAGACTTGTGCACAATGAGTGCGTTGGTGTAGGGTATTAGGAAAGTGAGATATTGTGGAAGATAAGTGTTCCTGGATGTGAAAAGAATCAGAGAAGGGGAAGGTAAATTTTGCTTTTGTTCTAATTGAATCCAGAGCCCAGGCACAAAAATTACCATGTGTGTTGTCTCCAAATGTGAGATGAGAGGAAAATGGAGAGGAGAGTCATTCTGGGGACACCCTATTTATTTGCCTCCTGGGTTTTCTATCTGGAGGAAGTAGGAGGCACAATTCAGTCCCTCTGAATAACTGAATAATATCTAAGATACACTTTGGTCCTAACACTCTGTGGTTCTTAAATTCTCAGAAACTGCATAAATGTAAGAGTTTGCTGTAACATTTTTCCTAAGCAAGAGAACAAACAGGTGCTGCGATGAGAATGATGAATTCAATATTTTCTGCAGTTCCCCCCCGTGAAGAAATGACACACTCCTGTGTGGCAAAATATTTCAGGCCTGCATTTCTTATGTTGCCTCAGCCTCAAGATTCAAGGTTTTGCACATATTGATTCATACAGGTCTTCCCAGGGATTTTGTGAAAGCAGCATAGTCCTGGGACAAGTCCTAAGGAAATATCATGAAATAAGACTGATGAAAAATGAACTGCCATTTCTTCTTCAATACATTAAGTCTTTAATATCACAAGAGATGCTATAAGCCCTGAAATATCAGCTTATTGCAGGCAAAAATCTAATTCCCTTCCTATTTTCAAATTATAAATACTGATGAAATAAAATGACAAGAGAATACAAGAAAGATAATTTAATTTACTTAGAATAAAAGAGAATTAAAATAATCTCCATAATTCTAATGTACAAAAGTTTTCTAACAGTGTGGAAGGAGGTTGCCAAGAAAGAGGATGTCATTTAGAAACAGTTCGTGTTTGACGCAATTCTGGGAGCTGTTGCAAAGAAACAAATTTCTTTGGAAAAAAAGGTTGGATTGAAGAAGAACACGGATTGAAATGATCAGGAGTTAGAACAATCATTTTGAAGGCAGCAAATAAAATGGATGGGCAGTGCCCAATCTTGATGAAATATATGAGTCTAGTACAGCTTTTTGGCATTTTCAAATTCTTGCCGTTAGTAACTATAGTGCTTGGTATTTTAAAATGACAGAAATTTTAAGTTCTTAAAAAAGTAGATAAACACTGTTGCTGTTTATTTCACAGAACTGCAAAACCAAATTAAAACAGGTGTGGAATTCACCTTGTTAAAAGTGAAGCTCAATTTGTGATATTAAAAAAAGTTTCAGAGTTTTTTTAGAAGAAAGAATCAGACACTGAGAACTTTCTCAGCAATAAGGCCCCTCATCAAAACATGTTGCTGAGAAGGAGAAAAGGTAATTCTGTGAAGCCAGTGAATGTTTCATATGCAGTAAAACCTGTGAAAGCCATACCGCGTAAGGTGGAAACCTGTCTGAGAAGGAAAAAGCAAATATTGTCCACTAAATAAAGAGCAATAGAAAAGTGGTGACTGCACCCTTCAAAAGCAGAAAACTTGAGAGATCCAGAAAAACAAGGCAGTCCCGTCGAGTCCAGCTCTCACAGGTTTCACCGTATATTATTGTACCATTAAAGCATTATAACAAGGCAACATTTTTAATTAAATGGAAAAAAATAATTTTGAAAAACGAAACAGGTTTTTAAGCTCTTCATTAACAATACTTAGCTAATCAGACTGATGGGAGGGTTAAATGAGATAATCCATGTAAAGTGCTCAGCACCTTGCAAGCCATTTCTTGTTAGCTGCCTTCAGTTAGGCCCCAACTCATAGCAGCCCCACGCACAGCGGAATCAGACTGTTGTGACCCACAGAGTTTTCACTGGCTGATTTTTCAGAAGTAAATTGTCAGACCTTTCTTCTTGGCGTGTCTTAGTCTGGAAACTATTGAAACTGGTTCGTCACAGCAACACGCAAGCCTCCACTGACAGACGGGTGGTGGCTCTGCATAGGTCAGGAATTGAACCCAGATTTCCCACAAGGAGTCCTGTTGGTGCAGTGGTTAAGGTGCTCGACTGATAACCAAAAGGCTGGCGGTTTGAAACCACCACTGACTCCATAGGAGAAAGATTTGGCAGTCTGCTTCTGTAGAGATTTACAGCCTTAGAAACCCAGTGAAGTTGCTATGAGTTGGAATCGACTTAAAGACAGTGGGTTTGGTTTTGGTTCTCCCACATGGAAGGTGAGAATTCTACCAATGAACCACTCTCCCCCCACCCCCGAAAGCCACTTCCACCACACCCACTGCCATTGAGTTTAGTCCTACTCAGATCGACTTTATAGGATAGAGTAGAAATGCCCCCGTAGGGTTTCCAAAGCTGTAAATCTTTATAGAAGTACACTGGCATATCTTTCTCCCGCAGAGTAGCCTGTGGGTTTGAACCACCGACCTTCTGGTTAGCAGCTGAGCACTTTAACCACTGCACCACCAGGGATCCTTGAAAGCCCTTAGTAAGCACTAAATAAACTTTAAATTCTCTATTAAGGTCTTATTTGGGTCCACATAAGAAGGATTTAGAAGAAAACAAGAAGGACATGTATAGCAGAATATATGTAGCTGCTTTTAGAATACTAATACAATTTCATGAAAGAAATAATTCATGTTTTTTTTTTTTTGTACTTTGGATGAAAGTTTACAGAACAAACTAGCTTCTCATTAAACAGTTAGTACTCCTATTGTTTTATGACACTGATTAACAACCCCACGACATGTCAACAAAAATAAATCATGTTTTCATTTGACAATATTGAATATGCTGGAACAAAATTCTTAATGAAGCTACATTTTCCAAGAATGCCTCATTTAATTATTGGAGGAACAGATATTCATTGAGAACATACTATGTGAGGTACTCCTTGCCGGGTGTTGCTTTAGCAACTCAAAACTCAGAATCTGAGTCATTACTACTTAGAATGTCACTTAACTCTGAGAATTTCTTTGAGGTCCACGAGGAAAACACATTTCTTCAGTTATTTTTCTAACCACCACCACAATTGCCTTTTATGATGGCTGAATTTAAGAAGGAAGTCCTCATTTTAAACAGTCTGTTTTTACAGCAACTTATCAAACGGTGGCCTTTAGCTGTTGTTCTATAACAGCCACTCTATTAAAATCCTGATGTAAACAAGTGGAGAAGGTGAACTAGAAGTGCAGATATTTGCACAGCATTACTGTCAAGTAAAATCTTAAAGATAGTTTTTATGAACCCACTATTTGCAGTTAAGGCTTTCGACTACAGCATCTGAAACCATTTAAGGAGACAAAATATTTTGTCAAAACGTACTGCTGGGAGTCAATGTGTAGCTTCTTTTTATGTAATTCAATTTAGTTCTGTTGTTTGCATGAAAGGGAATTTCTAGTTGGGCAGCCATACTTAGCCAGGAAAAAGTGACAATGTGGTGCATATCTGAATCAAATAAAATTAAATGCTTTTTGTCTTTATTTTCTTTCTTAATAAATGGGTAATTGCATTGTGGTGTAACTGGTGACAGGCTAAATTAAGAAGATTTGGGGCATTTTTACTAGCTTCTGCCCATCAAATTTAAGCTTATTATTCAATTCCACATGAGGTGGAGGCAAATCCTAGGTAAATTTTCTTTCTAAAATATATGTCTCAGAAATGCGGCACCACGCTCTCAGGTGGAGCTATTTTGACATAGGTAGGTACCTAGTTTAGAGATGAACAGGCGCTTCTGTAACTGGAGATGTTAACAGAGCGGGGTTTTACAGAGCTGATATTAGTGTAAGTATTATTAAACACCATCAGTGTAAATGATCTGCTAGACAAATAATCCAGAGTTCTCTGAGTTTGCAATGACAAACTCCTCTATCAGCATACCAGGTTTCAAGGATATACAAAATCTTATGAATTAATGTGACTAGGCATAAGTATATGAGGAAATGAGTAAATTTTGATAATTTGAATACTAATTTATTATTCATCCAAGAATTTATCAAATATCTATTACATGCCAAACAATTTACTAGGATCCAAAAATGAATGCAAAATTAAACGTGAGATCCCTGGCCTCAAGCAATGTGTAGTCTGGTGCGAAAGATTTGTAAATAAATAAATGTAACACAAAGTTAAGGTATTATGATAAGAGCAAGTGAAGTTTGCAGTGAGGACCCAAACATTGCTAGATGTGTCTTGAAAGGCTTTGTAGAAGCAATTTTTGAGAGAAGAAGTCTTGCTTATTATATTGTAATGTGGGCGGAGAAGACGTTACTGGCAGGGGGCTCCAAGCAGTACACATGTGAAAGAGTATGGAACGTTGGGAAGAAAACTAAGTAACATGGGGTGGGGAGAAGGGGAGGTAACTGAGGAACCATGTTGTACAGGGTTGGGGTTTATTAGGGATAATTCAGAAGGTCTGACAGAGGCCAAGTCATGCTAAAGAGTTTGGACTTTGACTCATAAATAATGAGGAGGCATTGACTAAAGTAGAGGAAAAAAAACCAGATTGACATATTAGGAACATTACTCTGGCAACAATGTAGAAGATTAATTAAAGAAGAAAATGTCCGAATTCAGGAAAACCATCTATATTCTACTGCAAGTAGAGGAAGAAGGCCTGGATTGAGGAAATAGCAAGTAGGGATGGAGAAGAGGGCATAAGAAAGAGTGACATTTAGAGCAAGAATTAACAGCCCTGGTGTAAGGTGAAATTAAAGAGTTACAGTGGTGATCATCTGAAGCTTGTGTGACCAAGTGGATGGTAGCATCCTTGACTAAAATTATATGAATATTACTAAAGGCTAACACTTTAGAGTTTAGTCATTCATTATTTCATTTAATTTTCACAGCATCCAAATAAGTAGGTACATTTACTATTTCTGTTTTAATGTAAAACAAATCAAATAAACAACTCCCCACCCACCCACCCACCCCCCCCAAAAAATGAAGCTTAGACTAGGTAAGTAAGTCTGAAGTCACGTGGATAGTATGTGATAAAGCCAGGACACAAACACAGGAATGCTTGACTCAAAAAATGAGTTGCAGTTAATTTTTTTTTAATAACTTTTATTGTGCTGTAAGTGAAAGCTTACAAATCAAGTCAGTCTGTCACATATAAGCTTATATACACCTTACTCCATACTCCCACTTACTCTCCCCCTAATGAGCCAGCCCCCTCCCTCCTTCCAGTCTCTCCTTTCATGACAATTTTGCCAGTTTCTAACCCTCTCTACCCTCCTATCTCCCCTCCAGACAGGAGATGCCAACACAGTCTCAAGTGTCCACTTGATACAAGTAGATCACTCTTCGTCAGCATCTCTCTCCAACCCATTGTCCAGTCCCTTCCATGTCTGATGAGTTGTCTTTGGGAATGGTTCCTGTCCTGGGCCAACAGAAGGTTTGGGGACCATGACCGCTGGAATTCCTCTAGTCTCAGTCAGAACATTCAGTATGGTCTTTTTATGAGAATTTGGGGCCTGCATCCCACTGACCTGCTCCCTCAGGGGTTCTCTGTTGTGCTCCCTGTCAGGGCAGTCATCAGTTGTGGCCGGGCACCATCTAGTTCTTCTGGTCTCAGGATGATGTAAGTCTCTGGTTCATGTGGCCCTTTCTGTCTCTTGGGCTCATAGTTATCGTGTGACCTTGGTGTTCTTCATTCTCCTTTAATCCAGGTGGGTTGAGACCAATTCATGCATCTTAAATGGCCGCTTGTTAGCGTTTAAGACCCCAGACGCCACAGTTCAAAGTGGGATGCAGAATGTTTTCATAATAGAATTATTTTGCCAACTGACTTAGAAGTCCCCTTAAGCCATAGTCCCCAAACCCCCACCCTTGCTCCGCTGACCTTTGAAGCATTCAGTTTATCCCAGGAAACTTCTTTGCTTTTGGTCCAGTTCAGTTGAGCTGACCTTCCGTGTGTTGAGTATTGTCCTTCCCTTCACTTAAAGTAGTTCTTATCTACTAACTAATCAATAAATAACCCTCTCCCATCCTCCTTCCTTCTCTCCTCGTAACCACAAAAGTATGTGTTCTTCTCGGTTTATACTATTTCTCAAGAACTTATAATAGTGGTCTTATACAATATTTGTCCTTTTGCCTCTGACTAATTTCACTCAGCATAATGCCTTCAGGTTCCTCCGTGTTATGAAATGTTTCACAGATTCATCACTGTTCTTTGTCGATGTGTAGTATTCCATTGTGTGAATATACCACAATTTATTTAACCATTCATCCATTGATGGACACCTTGGTTGCTTCCAGCTTTTTGCTATTGTAAACAGTGCTGCAATAAACATGGGTTTGCATATATCTGTTCGTGTGAAGGCTCTTATTTCTCTAGGGTATATTCCGAGGAGTGAGATTTCTGGGTTGTATGATAGTTCTACTTCTAACTTTTTAAGAAACTGCCAGATAGATTTCCAAAGTGGTTGTACCATTTTACATTCCCACCAGCAGTGTACAAGAGTTCCAATCTCTCCGCAGCCTCTCCAACATTTATTATTTTGTGTTTTTTGGATTAATGCCAGCCTTGTTGGAGTGAGATGGAATCTCATCATAGTTTTAATTTGCATTTCTCTAATGGCTAATGATCGAGAGCATTTTCTCATGTATCTGTTAGCCGCCTGAATATCTTCTTTAGTGAAGTGCATGTTCATATCCTTTGCCCACTTTTTGATTGGGTTGTTTGTCTTTTTGTGGTTGAGTTTTAACAGAATCATATAGATTTTAGAGATCAGGTGCTGGTCGGAGATGTCATAGCTGAAAATTCTTTCCCAGTCTGTAGGTGGTCTTTTTACTCTTTTGCTGAAGTCTTTAGATGAGCATAGGTGTTTGATTTTTAGGAGCTCCCAGTTATCTGGTTTCTCTTTGGCATTTTTGGTAACATTTTGTATTCTGTTTATGCCTTGTATTAGGGCTCCTAACGTTGTCCCTATTTTTTCTTCCATGATCTTTATCGTTTTAGTCTTTATGTTTAGGTCTTTGATCCACTTGGAGTTAGATTTTGTGCATGGTGTGAGGTATGGGTCCTGTTTCATTTTTTTGCAAATGGATATCCAGTTATGCCAGCACCATTTGTTAAAAAGACTATCTTTTCCCCAATTAACTGACACTGGGCCTTTGTCAAATATCAGCTGCTGATATGTGGATGGATTTGTATCTGGGTTCTCAATTCTGTTCCATTGGTCTATGTGCCTGTTTTTGTACCAATACCAGGCTGTTTTGACTACTGTGGCTGTATAATAGGTTCTGAAATCACGTAGAGTGAGGCCGCCCACTTTCTTCTTTTTCAGTTATGCTTTACTTATCCGGGGCTGCTTTCCCTTCCATATGAAGTTGGTGATTTGTTTCTCCATCACATTAAAAAATGTCATTGGAATTTGGATCAGAAGTGCCTTGTATGCATAGATGGCTTTTGGTAGAATAGATATTTTTACTATGTTAAGTCTTCCTATCCATGAGCAAGGTATGTTTTTCCACTTATGTAGGTCCTTTTTAGTTTCTTGTAGTAGTACTTTGTATAGGTCTTTTACTTCTTTGGTAAGATTTATTCCTAAGTATTTTATCTTCTTGGGGGCTACTGTGAATGGTATTGATTTGGTGATTTCCTCTTCGATGTTCTTTTTGTTGATGTAGAGGAACCCAAGTGATTTTTGGATGTTTATCTTGCAACCTGAGACTCTGCCAAACTCCTCTATTAATTTCAGTAGTTTTGTGGAGGATTCCTTAGGGTTTCCTGTGTATAAGGTCATGTCATTTGCAAAAAGAGATAATTTTACTTCTTCCTTGCCAATCCGGATGCCCTTTATTTCTTTGTCTAGCTTAATTGCTCTGGCTAGGACCTCTAGCACAGTGTTGAATAAGAGCAGTGATAAAGGGCATCCTTGTCTGGTTCCCGTTCTCAAGGGAAATGCATTCAGGCTCTCTCCATTTAGAGTGACATTGGCTGTTGGCTTTGTATAAAAAGTAAAAAACTTATGTTGAGGAATTTTTCTTCAATTCCTATTTTGCTGAGAGTTTTTATCATAAATGGGTGTTGGACTTTGTCAAATGCCTTTTCTGCATCAATTTATAAGATCATGTGGTTTTTGTCTTTTGTTTTATTTATATGGTGGATTACATTAATGGTTTTTCTAATATTAAACCAGCCTTGCATACCTGGTATAAATCCCACTTGGTCATGGTGGATTAATTTTTTGATATGTTGTTGAATTCTATTGGCTAGAATTTTGTTGAGGATTTTTGCATCTATGTTCATAAGGGATATAGGTCTGCAATTTTCTTTTTTTTGTGATGTCTTTACCTGGTTTTGGTATCAGGGATATGGTGGCTTCATAGAATGAGTTAGGTAGTATTCCATCATTGTCTATGCTTTGAAATAGCTTTAGTAGTAGTGGTGTTAACTCTTCTCTGAAAGTTTGGTAGAACTCTGCAGTAAAGCCATCCGGGCCCGGGCCTTTTTCTGTTGGTAGTTTTTTGATTACCGTTTCAATCTCTTTTTTTGTTATGGGTCTATTTAGTTGTTCTACTTCTGATTGTGTTAGTTTAGGTAGGTAGTGTTTTTCTAGGAATTCATCCATTTCTTCTAGGTTTGCAAATTTGTTAGAGTACAATTTTTTGTAATAATCTGATATGGTTCTTTTAATTTCAGTTGGGTCTGTTGTGATGTGGCCCATCTCGTTTCTTATTCAGGTTATTTGTTTCCTTTCGTGTATTTCTTTAGTCAGTCTGGCCAATGATTTATCAATTTTGTTAATTTTTTCAAAGAACCAGCTTTTGGCTTTGTTAATTCTTTCAATTGTTTTTCTGTTCTCTAATTCATTTAGTTCAGCTCTGATTTTTATTATTTGTCTTCTTCTGGTGCTTGATGGATTCTTTTGTTGCTCGCTTTCTATTTGTTCAAGTTGTAGGACAGTTCCCTGATTTTGGCTCCTTCTCCTTTTTGTATGTGTGCATTTATCAATATAAATTGACCTCTGAGCACTGCTTTTGCTGTGTCCCAGAGGCTTTGACAAGAAGTGTTTTCATTCTCATTGCATTCTATGAATTTCGTTATTCCCTCCTTAGTGTCTTCTATAGCCCAGTCTTTTTTCAGCAGGGTACTGTTCATTTTCCAAGTATTTGGTTTCTTTTCCCTAATTTTTCTGTTATTGATTTCCACTTTTATGGCCTTGTGGTCTGGGAAGATGCTTTGTAATATTTCGATGTTTTCGATTCTGCAAAGATTTGTTTTATGACCTAATATGTGGTCTATTCTAGAGAATGTTCCATGTGCACTAGAAAAAAAAGTATACTTTGCAGCAGTTGGGTGGAGTGTTCTGTATAAGTCTATGAGGTCAAGTTGGTTGATTGTACCAGTTAGGTTTCTGTGTCTCTATTGAGCTTCTTACTGGAAGTCCTGTCCTCCTCCGAAAGTGGTGTGTTGAAGTCTCCTACTATCATTGTGGAGGTGTCTATCTCACTTTTCAGTTCTGTTAAAGTTTGTTTTATGTATCTTGTAGCCCTGTCATTGTGTGTATAAATATTTAATATGGTTATATCTTCCTGGTCAATTGTCCCTTTAATCGTTATGTAGTGTCTTTCTTTATCCTTTGAGGTGGATTTAACTTTGAAGTCTATTTTGTCAGAAATTAATATTGCTTCTCCTGCTCTTTTTTGATTGTTGTTTGCTTGATATATATTTTTTTTCCACCCTTTGAGTTTTAGTTTGTTTGTGTCTCTAAGTCTAAGACGTGTCTCTTGTAGGCAGCATATAGATGGATCGTGTTTCTTTATCCAGTCGGAGACTCTCTGTCTCTTTATTGGTGCATTTAGTCCATTTACATTCAGCGTAATTATAGATAAGTGTGGGTTCAGTGCTGTCATTTTGATGCCTTTTTAAGTGTGTTGTTGACAATTTCATTTTTCCACTTACTTTTTTGTGCTGAGATGTTTTTCTTTGTAAATTGTGTGTTCCTCATTTTCATAATATTTGACTTTATGTTTGCTGAGTCGTTACCTTTTTCTTGGTTTCTATTTTGAGTTATGGAGTTGTTAGACCTCTTTGTGTTTACCTTAATATTTACCCCTATTTTTCTAAGTAAAAACCTAACTTGTATTGTCCTATATCACCTTGTTTACCTCTCCATATGGCCGTTCTATGCCACCTGTATTTAGTCCCTCTTTTTGATTATTGTGATCTTTTACATATTGACTTCAATGATTCCCTGTTTTGAGTATTTTTTTCTTTTTAAAATTAATCTTAATTTGTTTTTGTGATTTCCCTGTTTGAGTTGATATCAGGATGTTCTGTTCTGTGACCTTGTGTTGTGCTGGTATCTGATATTATTGGTTTTCTGACCAATTTCCTTTACTATTTCTTGTAGCTTTGGTTTGGTTTTTGCAAATTCTCTAAGCTTGTGTTTATCTGTAAATGTTTTAATTCCACCTTCATATTTTAGAGAGAGTTTGCTGGATATATGACCCTTGGCTGGCAGTTTTTCTCCTTCAGTGCTCTGTATGTCATCCCATTGCCTTCTTGTCTGCATGGTTTCTGCTGAGTAGTCTGAACTTATTCTTATTGATTCTCCTTTGTAGGAGACCTTTCTTTTATCCCTGGCTGCTTTTAAAAATTTCTCTTTATCTTTGGTTTTGGCAAGTTTGATGATAATATGTCGTGGCGATTTTCTTTTTGGATCATTCTTAAATGGGGTTCGATGAGCATCTTGAATAGATATCCTTTTGTCTTTCATGATGTCAGGGAAGTTTTCTGCCAGCAGATCTTCAACTATTCTCTGTGTGTTTTCTGTTATCCCTCCCTGTTCTGGGACTCCAATCACACACAAGTTATTCTTCTTGATAAAGTCCCACATGATTCTTAGGGTTTCTTCATTTTTTTTAATTCTTTTATCTGATTTTTTTTCCAGCTATATTCGTGTCAATTCCCTTGTCTTCCAGATCCCCCACCCTGGATTCCAATTGCTCGAGTCTGCTCCTCTGACTTCCTATTGAGTTGTCTAATTCTGTAATTTTACTGTTAATCTTTTGGATTTCTGAATGCTGTCTCTCTATGGATTTTTGCAGGTTATTAATTTTTCCACTATGTTCTTGAATAATCTTTTTGAGTTCTCCAACTGCTTTAGCAGTGTGTTCCTTGGCTTTTTCTGTAGATTGCCTTATTTCATTTCTGAAGTCATCCCTGATGTCTTGAAGCATTCTGTAAATTAGTTTTTTATATTCTGCATCAGGCAATTCCAGGATTGGATCTTCATTTTGGAAAGATTTTGATTCTTTAGTTTGGGGGTTCTAGAAGGAATCATGGTCTGCTTCTTTATGTGGTTTGATATCGACTGCTCTCTCCAAGCCGTCTCTAAGATATTGTAGTGATTTATTCTATATTTGCTCACTGAGTCTTATCTTGTTTTGTTTTCTTTCAATATATGTACATGGGCTACTAGATTGTGCTGTCTTGATTGTTGTAGCCCTTGACTCACTTATGTCCTATTACCAGCTGGTGTGGGCTGTTACCAGATATATAAGCCTAAGAGTTCATTCACTATTCTTGAGTAGAATCTGATTTTGGGTCATCAAGTGTGTGGTGCACACTGTCACCTATCCACCTAGAGAAGTAGTGGTGATAGTTGCATGCACCAGATTCTAGTAGCAGCTGAGGTTCACCCTCCAGGGCGGGCAGGATGCTGACAGGCTTCCCCCAAGTGTCAGTGAGGTAGTTGTGTCTCTATTCCTAAAACACTTTGGTGGGTGGGCTCTGCAGCTGTACCTTAGGCCCCCAATGCAAGTACCTCTACAGATTGGTAGGTGTCATCCTCCTTAGACCCCTAAGGCAGGAGGCTAGGTGGTCTGGGGGGAGCTTCAGCCCTCAGTTCCCTGTTGTGGGTCAGTGAGGGCTCTGTTGAATACACAGAGATATCAGACCTGGGAAACTTGTCCTTCCAGTAATCCGCTAAAACAATTACAGTCATATCCCTATCAGAAAGGCCTTTGCATTATAATAGCCACCTTGTTCCCTGTAGGGATGAAAGCCCAAGACTATGAATCATGTATGTTTGGCTGGAGCTGGTTCTGTGTTTTTAGTTCAATTAGGGAAGGATTTTTGGTCCCTGGGTTTTTTGTAGCTGCTTCTCTCAGGCCAGGAGAATGGGTTAGGAAAAGACCAAAAAAAAAAAAAAAGAAAGAAAGAAAGAAAAACCGCAGCGCACTTCACTCTCTGGCTCAGGAAATTCCAATGTTAATGAAGCCGCCTGGGAAGGGGAGGGGAGGGTTCAGATAAATAGGAGAGAATAGCACCCCGGAATATAGACAAAGTTACTTATCTTGCTTGGGATGACTGTTTTATCTGAGAATCCCGAGGGGCGCGTCAACTGTGTGTGCTGGCTGGGCAGAGATTGCCCCCGAGGGTCAGGCCAGCGTCCTGTGCTTGCGCTGTCTCAGAAGCCTTAGTCAGTTCCTCCGCTCCCAGTCCAAAGCCCAGTGCCAAGGTTACCCGTCTGGGACACCACACTCCAGGGAGTTGTAGTTAATTTTGAGAGTTGAGTTTCAGATGTCTGTTGAGATCATTTGTAGGAAGATGGATAGAAAGGTCTGGAGTTCTCAGCATGTGGTTGGTAATACAAAATACATAGAAAGTAAAAAGAGAAGAGGATAGTAGGCAAAAGTAAATAATATATTTAAAAGGCAGGCAGAGGTTGATGAGTACATAAAGCTGTCTGAAAAGTAAAAGGAGAACCAGGAGAAAGTGGAACCCTGGAAGCCAGTTCTAGATATCCTGTGTCCATATCCATCTCCAGTCTACAAATCCTATGAGTTGTTCAAGACCTAAATCAAATGCTACCTCCTCCAAAAAGTCTTCTCTGATATTCCTATTCAAAATTAGTCTTTTTCCTGAATTCTTTAACTCTTAGGTGGTATTTATCATAATTTTACCACTTTTTCTAATTGCAGAATCTTATTGTGTGTATTATTTCTGCCTCACCCATATTTTTATTGAAAGCAGTCAAACTTTTTCAGCGTTTATCTTCCCATAACACTTATAGGTGGTCAGTGGTAATTATTTGGATGTATGAATTAATGGATGGCCTGATCAAACTATTAATGAAATTGCGGGCATTATGAAAACTTTCGGGAAAAAAATAATAGCCAACACAATGTTATTTCCATATAATATTACTATAGTGTGTATACAACAATATGCAACGTCAAGTTCTTATTAAAGTATTCCACATACGGTATTAATGGACCAGGAAAGGTCTTTGAGAGGAAAATTAAAATGATCAGAGCACTGGAATAGTGGAGGTATAAAATTTTTTTTTTTTTTTAAATCAGTCAAAGACTGAGAGGGGAAATGCTCAAAATCTTTAACACCATGAGTGCTTTGGTGAGTCGAGGCGGTAGAAGTGCTTGAAAATAACTTGGGACTTTGAATCAGAAAAATTTTCATTTAAATTTCAACTTTGCCATTTGCCAGTTCTGTGACTTTGGTAAGTTAGTTAACTCTTTCAAGATTTCCTATTCTGTAACGTGGAGATAATAAATTCTAACTATAGAAATGTGGTAAGGATTAAATTAGGTAATACAGTAAAACCTGTGAATGCTGGAACCTGTTTAAGGCAGAAACCTCTCAGAAAAGGAAAACTCAAATATTTTCCACTAAGAGACAGTGACAGAAAAGTGGTAAGGCCTGTACCCTGTCAAAAGCAGAAAACTCGCAAGACCTGAAAAATAAGGCAGTTCTGTCAAGCTCCAGCTTTCACATTGCATATATCAAGCATTTAGTATAGTGCCTGGCTCATTCAATAAATCTTGTAGTTGTTGCTGCTGCTACTGTTGTCATTAATAATAAATATTCAGTGAGATACATTTAGGATAAATACAAGACTTTTCTGCTTTGCCCAGCAGACAGTGAACTTCAGGAATCCATAATCACTAAGATATGGTGTTAATCACAGAAAATAGAAACAATCCTAGAAAAGATTTGACAGCCAACATAATCGAAAAAAGAAGTTCATCTATACCAACAGAGAGACTCATATCCTTCTGTAACATGACCCTGGAATAATTGCATTATTTGGCCATAAGTTCCATTCTTTCTAATAAAAATTCCATGTATGTGTTATTACAGCCTAGAGTTCTATTCTGTCCTATAGAGTTGCCATGAGTCAGAATCAACTTGATGGCACACAACAGTAACAACAACAATGTACTATTCCACAGCAATTCTGTAAATACTGAACTGTTTTAAAATTAAAAGTTTCATTGAAAAAAGCAACAACAAAGGAAATCTGTATTACAGACCATAGTTACTAATAATACATCAAGTAGTTTTTTAACAAATGTATCACACTGATGTAAGATGTTAATAATTTGGAAAACTGATGTGGAATATATGAGAACTCTCTCTACTCTCTTCTCAATTTTGCTGTAAATCTAAAACTTCCCTAAATTAAAAAGTTTATTATAAGAAATATGAATGTAAGAAAACATTTTGTTTTTTTTTTTCATTTTTACTCAATCAAAATTTCAAAATACAAATTCTGCTTGAAGATTCCAGATTATATGTCTTTATTTTATCTTTACATTTCTTTAGCCTACTGGAGAAAACCTAAAAAAAAAAATCAGTGATTCACATGCGTATCCCATGAAATATTTATATTTCCTGTTGTATGAGTCTATCAAACACTACAGCTAATTCAACCAGATCACCACAGCTGATTTAAAATAGAAACACCAGACATAAAGGAGATAGTCTTTCTACATAATTATAAGAAGGTCATTTTCTCTTTCACAATTTCTAGGTTCAACAAGGTTGTCTATACCATATATCGTAACATTGAGATGAGTGTGTGATGATTTCAGTTTAGAATGTCATGAACTGCAGTATCAAAGAAGTCATTTATCTTTTTTTTTTCTCTTCTTGCACTTGCATGTTTATTACTGTACTTCGTAAATGGTTTAGCCTTGACATGAGAATTCAGGGGTGGGTTTCTCTTACGGTGTTTCTTTTTAACCACAGAAGAACGTGAAGCAGGTATGTCTCCTTTGGACAAGAAATTTCATTTCTCCACATCACAAGCTGCCAATATAACCTTGGCATTGAAATTTGTCAGACTTATCATCTTTTTGAGTGCCATATCTCAGAGAAGTACTTAGTTCCTAAAAGAGTGTGAATAAAAAGCAAGAACAATACTAAAGAAAAAATTATTCATATTAACTACAGTTAACAACGTTAATTTGAGAGATTTAAAAACAAAAAATTTAAATGAAATGTCATTTTCTCTGTTCTACTCTGTGCTACAGATGTCCACAAAATTAAATCTTCTGGTTAATTCTTGGCATCAGTAGTAATTGCTACTTATCTCATACCTGACAGGATAATTTTAATGTAGATACCCCTAACTTCACCTGTCCCTCCACCCCAAAAATCATTTTGTGTGGCATCTTTCAAAGTTCACTGATTGATTCTCAAGGTACCTAATATTAGATGGATGGATGGATGGATAGATAGAAGACAGATAATATACAAGATTACTACATATATGTAATTTATTTGTTGTTGTTGGGTGCCGTTGAGTCAGCTCCAACTCATAGCAATCCTATGTACAACAGAGCAAAACACTGCCGGATCCTGCACCATCCCCATGATCATTGTTTGCTTGTTTGTTGCAGCCCCTCTGTCAATCCATATCGTTGAAGGTCTTTCTCTTTTTCACTGACCCTCCAATTTACCAAGGATGACGTCGTTCTTCAGGGACTGGTCCCTTCTGATAACATGTCCAATGTATATGACACAAAGTCTTGTCATCCTCACTTTTAAGGAGAATTCTGGCTTTACTTCTTCCAAGACAGGTTTGTTCTATCTTTTGGCAGTCAATATTCTTCACCAACACCATAACTGAAAGGCATCAATTCTTCTTCAGTCTTCCTTATTCATTGCCCAGTTTTCATATGCAAATGAGGCAATTGAAAACACCATGGCTTGGGCAAGGCACGCCCTAGTCCTTAAAGTGACATCTTTGCTTTTTAATACTTTAAAGAGGTCTTTTGGAGCAGATTCGCTCAATTCAATGCATCTTTTGATTTCTTGACTGCTGCTTTCATGGGTGTTGATTGTGGATTCAAGTAAAATAAAATCCTTGACAACTTCAGTCTTTTCTCCATTTATCATGATGTTGCCTATTGGTCCAGTCATGAGGATTTTTGTTCTCTTTATTTTTTTTTTTATGTTGAGGTGTAATCCATACTGAAGGCTGCAGTCTTTGATCTTCATCAGTAAGTGTTTTGAGTGCTCTTCAACATCAGCAAGCAAGGTTAGAAGGTTCAAAAAGTAAATTAGCATAGATTCTGTGTATTCTTTCCATCTTCTTTTGATGCTTCTGTATCGTTCAATACTTTGCCCATAGAATCCTTCAATATTGCAGCTTGAGGCTTGAATTTTTTCTTCAGTTCTTTCAGCTTGAGAAATGCTAAGCATGTTCTTCCCTTTTGGTTTTCTAACTCCAGGTCTTTGCACATGTTATTACAATACTTTGTCTTCTTGAGCCGCCCTTTGAAATCTTCGGTTCAGCTCTTTCACTTATATATATAATATAGTAATATATTTTTAGTGCATATACCGGTGGGTCAGTGGTAGAATTCTAGCCTTCAATGCAGGAGACCCGGGTTTGATTCCTAGCCAATGTACCTCATGCGCAGCCACCACTTACTTGCCAGTGGAGGCTTGTGTTGTTATGATTCTGAACAGGGTTCAGTGGAGCTTCCAGAGTAAGACAGACTAGGAAGAAAGGCCTGCTGATCTACTTCTGAAAAATCAGCTAATGAAAACATCATGGGTCACAATGGTCCAATTTACAACCCACCGTGGAACCAGGCAGCATTCCATTCCACTATGCATAGGGTTGCCATTCAGTCAGGGACTGACTCAACAGCAACTAACAGCATATATAAACCAGTTGCCATCAAGTCAATCCTGAGTCATGGCGACCCTAGAGTAGAATTGCACCTCATAGAGTTTTCATGGCTGTGAACTTTTGGAAGCAGATCACCAGGCTTTTGTTCTGAGGAGCCTCTGGGTGGGTTCAAACGGGCAATCTACCAGTTAGGAGACAATCACTTAACCATTTGCATCACCCAGAGATAGATGTAGGTGTGTGTGTACGTACACACACATACACACACGTATACACCTACACTTCAGTTATCAACTATCATTACCCAATAATTTTGCATTTACAACAATAGAAGAAAATCTACTATCTAACTGTTCTGCACATTAAAAAGGAGCCTAAGGAAGAAGGGGAGGAGGAGGAGAAGGGTAAGATTTGTGAGAGGGAACCAGGCTGCACCAGCCTGGCCGCTGGGGGTTCTTATTACCCAGGTTGGGCAGAGAATACAGGCCAGGCCCACAGCAGCGAGCTACGGGCAGGTGGGCAGCACACAGGAGGCAGGGTCAGCCAGCCACCAGGAGGCAGCCAGAGCAGGGCCAAAGGAGTCAGGCAGGGGGCTGGGAAATCTCTTCTTCCAACGAGGCCTCTCTGCCACCTCCACAGCCTCCACCAGGCCTGGTGGTTGGGCCTCACCTGCCCACAGGCCCAGGAGCTGCCTATCGCCAAGGCTCATCTCTAGTGCCAGCAGAGCAGGAAGGTGGAGAGGAAAGGTGTAGGGGGTTCATGCAGAGGCCTAGAGTGCAGCCAAGTGATGGTGGGCCCTTGCTGCCCCAGAGTCATAGGACAACCCCTAACTACCACCACCACTACCACTCCTAACCCTCATGGGCTCCATGCACATTCCAAGATGCACTGTGGGCATCCAACAGACAATGAGTGACCAAGAGTGACATCTACGACCAAGACAGGGCGTGGACCCAATTCTCATATTTAACACTGATTTTCGCATAATGACCTGGTCTTTGGAACCTAACCCCGTTGATAAATGAGAAGTGAGTATAATCGCCACATTATATAAAATACATATTTACCTATTATATATAAATAATATATATTACAGGTATTATTATATGCACACATACACACACACATATATATGTACCGTATATGTGCACCTTCTGTGTTTGTTTGCCAGCTGCCCCTCCCCTGAGGAGGCATTTTCATAAGCAGGCTTTACTATTTTTTTTTTTTACAGCAACACATGTAAGAAGATTGGCATAGCAGCACTTGGAAAGGTGCCTCACAGGGGGGGAGTGCTGCCAGCAAACAAACACTGAAAGCATGTGTTTGCATAAAAATATGGTATGTAGGAGCCCTGGTGATATAAAGGTTAAAGGACCCAGCTGCTAACCAAAGGTCAGCAGTTTGAACCCATCAGCCACTCTGCAGGAGAAAAGACCTGGCAACTTGCTCCTGTAAAGATTACAGCCTAGGAAACCTTATGGGGTAGTTCTACTCTGTCATACAGGGTTACTATAAGTCAGAATCGACTTGGCCGCATACGACAATATTAACAAATATATACACATATAATAACAACAACTACATATATGTAGTAAATGACTCCTAACACAAACCCTTGAATATAGAAATGCTATATTCTGCATACATACATTTGTTGGTTGCCTTCCTAGTATCCATATTCTCCTGTACAAGAAACCCATTTGGGATTCATGTGGTTTCAGGGAAGCATATGTGATCTAGTCTAAGCCAAGCACAGCATTTCATCTCCTAATCACAGTGATTGATTGGGGTTGGTCAGTAGCTTAAACTGGCTCATTGAGAGTGATTCTTAAGATTTTTGCAAAAAACAGTAATACCAAGACACGCTTTTTCTTGGTGAACTTGAATAAGGAAGCATTTCCTCAGAGGCTGCTAGCATCCACCTTGGGAAGCAGAGCACTGGGTTCTTAGTGACATCACTGAACCAATAAATCAAGTCTTGCGTGAAACAAGTGCTATTTCTAGTTTTTTTTAATTATCTTGACCAGTAATTCTTTTTATTGTTTCCATCAGTTTAGTTTAGGGTGATACTTGCAATCAAAAACTAAAAAACCATCACAAAGTCATCCTAAATAATACAACCCTCTTGAACAAAGAGATAGAGTTAGTATAGCTCAACCATCAAGAATCTGACCTCTGTAATCAAGCTGACTGGGTTCAAATCTCTAGTCTGTCGCATTTTAACTGTCTAAACTAGGCTGAGTTTACTTCACCTTAATGAGTCAAGTTCCCCGAGTGAATAAAGAGGGTAATAAAAACACCTTCTTTAAAGGGTGATCATGAAGCTTAAAGGAGCCAGCGCATGTAGAAATGCATGTACACAAAGAATGAGCTCAGAAAGTATTTTCTATTAGTACTATGAAATACTATTCTGTATAACCTAAATTTACAGATGGTCTAATGTAGTAGGAAATGATTAGCAATAAAAAAAATAGACACAATTTAACTTAATTCTTTAGAAAATCCTATAAGTAAAAACAAAATAAACCAAGCCCTCTTGGAAACTAGCCTAGTTCTACTCAAATGACCTATAATGCTGCATTAATTCTTTGAAAGTACGTGATTATATTTTAGAAATTTATATATTAGACAACTGTCTGAACTTCTGATTTTTAGCAGCTTGAATGAATTAATTATGGTTATTTCCAAGGAGTCTTAAGTCAATGATGTTGTTGCATACTGTTGAGTCCATTCAGACTCATGGCGACCCCTACAGGACAGAGTATAACTGCCCCATAGGGATTCCTAGGCTGTATTCTTTACAGAAGTAGATCGCCAGGTCTTTTCTCCAGCAAAGCCACTAGAAGATTCGAACCACCGACCTTTTGATTAACAGCCATGCTCTTATCCACTGTACTGCCAGGGCTCCTTGTCTTAAGTCATTTTGGTAGTCAAATTTGTTTGCCTTACAGAACAAACACTTGGTAACTGTCTTAGGCTGGGTTCTCCAAAGAAGCAAAACCAACAAAGTGTATATACACATAGAGAGACAGAGATTTATATCAAGGAAATGGCTGACGCGGTTATAGAGACAGCCAAGTCCCAAGTTCATGGGTCAGGTGTCAGGCTGGAGGCTCCTCCTGAGTCACGTAGCTATAGGGACTGACAAACACAAGATCAACAGGTCACACAGCAGGCCACTGGCTCACTGGCTGTGGAGGCTGATAAAGCCAAGATTGGCAGGTAAGATGACAGGCTGGTGGATCACAGGCTGTGGAGGCCAAGGAATTCCAAGACTGGCAGGCAATACTGCAGGCAGCTGGCTCATGTCTCAAGAACAAGAGGTCAGATGATGATGAGTTGGAAGCAGAATCCAGAGCAAGTAAGTGTGTTTTGCCAGAAGGTCCATATATATATACATATATATATGTATATATATATGTATATATATATGTATATATATATGTATATGTATATATATATATATATAGGATGCAGGCCACACCCCTAAGGAAACTCCCCTCACAACTGATTTGCTGATCACATCAGATCACATTATGGAAGATAAGTACATTATTACTTAAGTGCCAAGCTACATTATTATATAACTGCCAAATCACTGAGAATCATGGCCCAGCCAAGTTGATATACAATCTTAACCATCACTGTCATCACAGTGTTGTTTACATAACAAAAAATAAGTGGTTTTAAATGTAAATAAGTAATAATTTTTGAAACTATTTTTTAAAACAATATTAGTGTAAATAAAGAAGCCCTGGTGGCACAGTTTTTAAGAGCTTGGCTGCTAATCAAACGGTCAGCAGTTTGAATCCGCCAGCTGCTCCTTGAAAACCCTATGGAGCAGTTCTACTCTGAACTACAGGGTTGCTATGAGTCGGAATCGACTCAACAACAAAGGGTTTGGTTTTTTGGTTTTTTAGTGTAAACAAGTAGTAGCAAGCAACAAATATTTAACAAAAAAACTAGTAGGAGAAAAATAAAGCTGAAAAAATTGTAAGCACTAAGCCTTTGTTTTATTTTAATGGCAAGACCCATTCGGGCCTGCTTAAACATACCAGAAGCAAAGTTTAAAAACAATGGCCAGGATAAAACTGTACACTTAATACAGTTTTTTTTTTTTTTTTTTTTTTGCATATAGAGGGCAAACAATAAATATTTTTGATTGGATGACTGGGAGAATCTGGTTTAATGTTTATTTTTCACCTAACAACTACAACTTGCAAAGTACTCACAGAGATGATATACTTTCAAACACAAAACATGGCCCACTGAGTACAACTGTAGTGGTGCCCTTTCATAATACCCTCCATTATAACCTTCCATCAATGCTGAATGAAAAACTAAAGTGAAGTATGCATGCATTGATTGAAAGTGATTGAGGCTTTCATTTCCTGAAGATTTGGGAGTGATTTGACTACTTGTACCAACCCAAAAGAAGGGATTAGCTATTGCAGACTGAATGAAATCAATGTACAATACTCCAAAACATTTTCAGTGTGTCTTCTGAATAGAAACAAATCCAAATCATCATATTTGTAGAGGATAATATTGTTGTGATATGCTACATCTAGAATCTCTTACATTTGTGCTTAACATCCTAATGAGAAAATCTATAAGCAAAGACAAACTATGAGCTATGAATTCATAGCATCTGCTACGTTTGTATCTCTGACATATAAAGCTTAGCCTCATGATAATTCATGAAGCTCTAAAGTAGAACCGAAGTTCCCAGTAAATTGTAGATGCAAAATTTTAATTACAGTATAACCTTTTGCTTTTGTTGTTTATTCATTCATAAAAGAGTCCACAATGGATAGGAAACTGTGGAATCAGGTCCACCTTAATAAGAAGATAATTGTTACCTTATCAATATCAGAGTATACATTTAATGCTCACATCCAAATAAAGTTGTTTAATCAAATACTTCAACACATGTAACTGATATTTTAATGGCAGACAGCAGAGGAATGGAGATATGGGGAAGTAAAACATGATTTAATTTGGAAATCACTGTTGTCACAATTAAGTGAAAATCTTAAATGTAAATTCAAATATTAACAAAATAGATAATAGAAAGGTTCTGACATAAGCTCTTAGCTGTAAGTTCTAAAGTAAGACTAAAACGTTTGTTTTATCCAGGATTGGTCTTCAATAATCAGCAAAATCGGTAGCAAAACAAATGTGTGCTATTTTTTTAAATTATTCCCCCTCAAGAATTACACTGTGAAAGTACACAATGTCAAATCACAATATACGTCTCCAAACCCCACCTGGATATAGATTTCATTTGATCTTTTCAGAGAATGAACATGGAAGCAACCAGTTATGGGGTGAAAACTATCTGTATTAATTTAGTAGTATTGACACTGACAGTGATGGGCAGGCAATGACTTAAAAAGTATTGTGTGTGGTTGAGTGATTTAGTCACTTAATTTTTACTACACAACATGTAACATTAGGCAAGTATCACTTGTTATAAATTTAATACAGTACTTAAAGCATTTAAAAGAACTGGTTAAATAATAAGTAAAGTATTTCTAGCAGTGGTTCTCAGCTCCAGAAGCATATTAAAATCACCTGGGATCACTTAAAAAATACTGATGCCTAGGCCCCACCAAAAACCAGTTGAATCAGAACCTCTGGAGATCATCCCCTTATATCAGGACTCTGCTCCTCAACGGAACTATACTTTTACTCTTACTTTATACCCTGTTCCTCCCTAATTACTTAAGTCCTTTTACTGGGCTTTCTAGAACTTATGGTACATCATCAACAAAACCTCTTATCCTCAACTTCTATGAAGCCCTTATAACATCATTTTATGGGTTATAAAATGGTGCTTCTCCTTAAAACACTTTACTTCCATTAGATAGAAAATTGCCAGATTAAATATACAAAGCTCTGATGTCTGCGGTATGAATGAAACCTCATTAGATGAGGTGCTCCTATGCAGTGTAGAGCACTTCGCCTGAAACAGAAGCCTGGCTCTGCAGAGTACTCTATTTTACCTCTAGTCCTTTCATGTTTTTTCACCATTTCTGTGATAAGTGCTTTCCATTGCTCCTTGACGGTGTGGTAAGTGCTCCTCATTGCAGCTTTCAGACCAGTTTCTTATCACCACACACACACTACCTTGTAGTCATGATGGCATCTTTGTGTTACTCATCATTCCTGAAAGATTTTAGCTGCCAGTTTTTCTCTGGCATTCTGTCACGCTATTCCAGTCATAATTTCAATTACCACATAGATGGTTTTTCCAAAACACAGTCTCCTGAGTCTATGACAGCCTCTCTTCCAATGGTCTTGTCCTTTACCTTTCCTCACTTCTAAGAATATATCCTAGACCTTATTGTTATAATAACTGCAACCTTCCTCCTTGTCTCTTATCACCTAAGATTCTCATATCCCTACTATTCAGCCTAAATCTATAAAAAGAAAAAAAAAATCTATAGTCAGTCTTTATAATCATTCTCTTGCATATGCACTCCACTCCCTGTCCCTCTCTTGCTTCACTGTGCAACTATATCAGAAAATTAGCCCTGGCTAAATATAACTAGCAAAGTACTCTTCCCCTGTACTCATACGAGCTGGAAGGAAACACACAGCTATGCTGAGTGGTCTCACTTTAACTTTATGACCACTAACATCAAGTATGCCCTTAATGCTAACTGGCAATCATAACACATTTTCTTAGTCCATTCATTGTCCCACTCTTAACAGATGACTATTTAATACCTTCCTCTTCCTCAAAGCTTTAATATACCCTCTTCCTTCCTCGCTTTGAACTTATTTCTTTAAGTCAAAGTAAGTAACAGAGAAAAGCTTCACGAGTCCCAACCACCATATGAATCAACTCATTTTGATCTGTGCCCATATATTCTGCTACTGTCATAACTGAGGTTAATCCCATGATTGGTGCAGTAGATAGCATCTTCTTTGGCTTATTCAAGGACATGTCCCAGTAATTTCCCATCCCTCTCCTATATAATCAATTATTCTCACCACAGAACCTTTCCCATCAAAATACAAACTAGCAATAAAGTACGTTTTATTTAAATATGCAATGTGGATTACAGAATAGTATTGTGCCATTGTTAAATTTCCTGATCTTGATTTTGATAATTATACTGTGATTATAGGAGACCCTGGGTGGTGCAAATGGTTAAGGGCTCAACTACTAGCCAAAAAGTTAGCAATTCGGACCCACTCAGAGGCACCACAGAATGCCTTCCAAAATGTCACAGCCTTGAAAACTGTATGGAGGATTTCTACTCTGCACACATGGGGTTACCATGAGTTGGAATCAAAGAGACAGCAACTATCAACAACAACAGTAACAACTGTGGTTATGGAAAAGAATGACTTTGTTCTTAGAAAATACACAATGAAATATTCAGAGAAAGGGGGAAAGGGTAGCTCCATGTACCATTCAATTGGTTCAGAAAAATATATATATATATATGTATGTGTATATACATCTGTAAATATATATGTATGTATGCATATATATATATATATTTAGAGAGAGAGAAGAGAGAATTGGCAAAGAAGTAAAAAATTAGTGAATCTGAATAAAGGATATGAGAGTTCCTTGAACCACTCTTGCAGCTTGCAATTTTTCTATAAGTTTGAAATTATATGAAAATAAAAAGTTACCATATAGAAGCCTTTAAAAACTAAAATAAGAAAAGTGCAAAAAAAAAAGATCAACAGATGACACTATGTTACACAATGGATTAATAGATACATCAAACTTTTCAGCAGCTATCAGAAGTCTTTCTGGGAATGGAATGCATCATATTATCCAAGTCTGTAAGGGGCTGTTTGGTTTTTTATTCTATGAATAATAGAAAATATCTAAAAATTTCTATCAATCCTTTTCTTATCCTAGAATAAGAATATAAATTCCATAATACTTAGTGTTGTTCATTTTCTTTAGGTTACAATACAATGCAGGCTCTCCTGTAAGAATATTTCAACAAGAGCCAAGAAGCACATAAAATGCAAATAAGTTTCTTTATGTTGCAGATGTTATGAAATTTATTTCATTTTGGTCAAACACTGGTCCAAGAATTGGCCTTCTGACACTAAATCAAGTCTTAATGTAGAATTGTTTCAGTAGGTGGATGAGTAGGGAGACTGCCAAAAATGTGTTAAAAAGCAGGGATTAAATGCCCTGATGTTATCAGATTATTTAACACACATGCTTCGATTTTATGAGTGTATTCAGAAGTCCATAAATGCATGTATTTCTTTAGGTAATAATAATTTTAGGACTGACAAGAATTAGAAATTTGCAAATTTCTAAGGATTATAACTTAGGTTGGTAGCTCTATAAAGATAGCTACAAATGCTTTGCTTATGCCTTTCATTTTATTTCATTCAAACTAGATTTATGCCAAGCTCTTACCAATGGTGCATTTTCCAAAGTATTGATAATGAGGGAGGTCAGGAATGACAAATAAACAGTAGGTGTGCCCCGCTTACTCCCTGCTTGCCAGTGGCAGGCATCGCTCAGAGTTCACAGAACTGTAGACCCAGCTTCACAATCATCCCCAGCTCAGGACACCAGGCAGCCAGCCACTCATCACCGTCTGACATTCACTTAAAGCTCTTCTTATAGTGGGGGAAATCTGCTCTGATGAAAGCTTACTTAGAAAGCTTATTTGAATCATGTTGGTACAATTAAAGCAACTCTTATGCCAGTTTTCTGGTCCAAAAATAAGAGGCGATGACTGCTTCTTTGTAGGATTTGTCATTGTGAAGTAGTTATTACAAGTGTTCCAGAGGAGGCAGGATCAGGACAGGTTCAAGCATGGAATAAGAGACCTCAAATCTCATCTGACTCAACTCTCCCCAGATAAGGAAATAAAGAAAACCGAAGACTAGAGAAGTGAAGTAACTTCTACAATGAAACCCGGAGGCATAAGTATAGTAGAACACAAGACTTCTTCATTTTCTGGCTCCTAGTCAAGAACTTTTAGCTCTTAGAGAAGGCAGCCTCTGATTAAAAAATGGAAAAAAAAGTTTATTTTTCCTAGTGTGTGTGAGAGAGGGAGAATGGAGGGGGAACTGTGGAGGTAGACAGGAAGAAAAGAAGGAAAGAAAAAAAAGAGGAAGAAGCAGTTTACCTGGGTCTTAGTTTTATGTATTCAACTATCCACTGATGTCTGAATTCACATCAGTATGGCTCACTACTTTAAAAAGACCAGAACTGTACCTAACAACACACCCAAACCTCTTGACATCTAAAGTTTCCTTAGCTAAGGAGTAACAACCATAGGTGTCATAGAACGTAAACCAAAAAAAACCAAACCCACTGCCGTCGAGTCGATTCTGACTCATAGCAACCCTGTAGAGCAGAGTAGAACTGCCCCATAGAGTTTCCCAGGAGCGCCTGGGGGATTCGAACTGCCGACCTTCTGATTAGCAGCTGTAGCACTTAACCACTCCACCACCAGGGTTTCCTCATAGAAGGTAGTGACTGCAACTGAGCAATACTTAAGATGTAATACTCATCTGCAGAACAGTGGGAAGGGTTAATATATAGACATTGCAAGATAAGTTTCTCAATCAGACTAGGAAGTCATATCTGAAAGCTATTAAGACTATGATAGATGATTTTCTTTCAGACACTTTTTTTTTTTTTTTACTGACGAGTTGCTGTTAAAAATTTAAGTAAAAAGCAGTCTCCTTTTTGCCACACATTTTTAATGGACTTGAAGCCAAAATAAGTCAGACTAAATTATGAGAGTAAGTGACCTCTCGGGAAGTATTATACCAAATTCCAAAGTACTATAAAGACTTTGCTTTGATCTTTCTAGCTTCATAGCCTGAAATTTAAAATCTGTATTTAATTTTAGATTGCATATACCAGCTTTTAAATTTTCTTTCCAACATGATATATCATTTTAAATGATAGGACACCTTTAATCTATATTTCTTAAAACTGCTGACTGTCATTTCCTTATTCTTTTACTCTATAAAAACAGATATAGATATAATTAATTGCTAAACATACTTGGGGTTGGAGGCTATAACGGATAAACCAGTGACCTTGCCTTAAGAGACCATGCTTTAAACTCCACCTTAGTCCTAAGGGAAATGACTCTGATCCAAAATGAGTAAGTTTTAGCTCACACCTGAGGAAGACACGGAAAACAGGAAGGTAAAAAAAAAAAAAAAGGCTTGAAAGATGTAAGACTTTCTAATCTCTGCTTTTAGGACTATCTTGAATAACTGCATTTTATTCTCAATACATCTTTTAGCATGTTGCAAACAGGTGCACTCATTTTCAACACAGCCCATTCTGTAGTTCCACAGATGCCTTAATTAATTGAGCAACATTTCAACAATAATGCATGCCCATTAACACCTGTAAATCATTTCACATTCTTAAAAAGAGACATCCCACTCAAGTAGAGTAAATCTTTTGGACCTTTTTGGTAGATGCTGACTGCAAATGTTTTTATTACCATGTTTGTACAGATTAGTGCTGCATCTGCTAAGTGGGAAAAAAGACACAATAATAGCTTGATTTTATAACTACCGCTTGTCAAACTATAGGACAGAATTTAAGTGTCATCTGTTAATTCAAGTTTATGCCTGAGAGCTATGGTAGAGATCAAGAACAACAATAACAAGCAATAAAATCAATGTGTACTACACAGAAACCAAAAAGATTACTCTTCCAGGTCATGGAGCATGCTGGATATATGGGGACTCATTCACTGAAATTCACTTTTACTACCACTGCTCTAAAGTACTCATGAAATTTTGATCTAAATTTTACCAGAGTTGCACATAGTTTTATAATACTATCCTGCTCCAAACTATATTTTTTTAACCCAAGAATTTGTGTATCCTACCCATATCAACCAAAACTATTTTATATTTCCTTCGATCTGTCCTCTGAGTTCCAATGTGGCCTTAGGGAAATCACATTATCTTTCTTCACCTGCTTCCACAATTACAAAATCACAGGAGTAAGTTTTGCTCTAGCCTACCTCGTAGACAGGGTTGAGAGTACAGTAAGGCAAATGAGGCATCTAGGGCACAAAACTTAGGACACACTCTTGCTCTGGGTCATGCAAGCATAGGATCATAAAAGTGCATAGGTGGCACTTCCAGGACCATGAACATGAGTGCCTTCTTGTTTTCTGCCCTAAGAGCCTCACTTGTCTCACTCTACTCCCAACTCTTCTCAGAGGGATGGCATGAAGGTGACATAGATTTATGATTTGAAAAGATTTTGAGAAATATGACAGCTTATGAGCTACTTACTATTAATAGTATTGCTTGTACAAAGTATCAGAGCTCAATGGTTCTCCTTACCATGGCAACAGGAATTGACAGAATACCAATTGAGAAGTTTCAACAAACGATACAGTACTGGAAGTGCTCACTTGTCTATGCCTAGGAATTTGGAAAACAGCTGCCTGGCCAACTGACTGGAAGAGATCCATATTTATGCCTATTCCAAAGAAAGGTGATCCAACAGAATGTGAACATTATTGAACAATATCATTAATATCACACACAATTAAAATTCTGCTGAAGGTCATTCAAAAGCAGTTGCAGCAATATATCAACAGGGATCTGCCAGAAATTCAAGCTGGATTCAGAAGGGGACGTGGAAGAGGGATATCATTGCCGATGTCAGATGGATCCTAGCTGAAAGCAGAGAATACCAGAAAGATGTTTACCTGTGTTTTATTAACTATGCAAAAGCATTTTACTGTGTGGACCATAACAAATTATGTATAACATTACAAAGAATGGAAATTCCAGAATACTTAATTGTGCCCATGAGGAACCTGTACATAGATCAAGAGGCAGTTGTTCAAACAGAACAAGGGGATACTGCATGGTTTAAAGTCAGGAAAGGTGTGTGTACTTATTCAATCTGTATGCTGCACAAATAATCTGAGAAGCTGAACTATATGAAGAAGAATGTGGCATCAGAATTGGAGGAAGACTCATTGGCAACCTGCAGTACGCAGATTACACAACCTTGCTTGCTGAAAGTGAAGAGACCTTGAAGCATTTATTGATGAAGATCAAAGACTACAGCCTTCAGTATGGATTACACCTCAACATAAAGGAAACAAAAATCCTCATAACTGGACCAATAAGCAACTTCATGATAAACAGAGAAAAGACTGAAGATGTCAAGGATTTCGTTTTACTTGGATCCACAATCAACACCCGTGGAGGCAGCAGTCAAGAAATCAAATGACACACTGCCTTGGACAAATCTGCTGCAAAAGAAGTTTTTGGAGTGTTAAAAAGCAAAGGTGGAAGGGGGCCAAGATGGCTGACTAGGTAGACGCTACCTCAGATCCCTCTTGCAACAAAGACTCGGAAAAACAAGTGAATCGATCACATACGTGACAATCTACGAACACTGACCAACAAACACAGATTTAAAGAGTTGACCTGAGTGACAGAGACTGAAAACAAACAACTATGGGGAAGCAGCAACTGTTTTCAGAGCCTGGAGCCAGCGTCCCAGTCAGGAAACCTTGGCACCAGGCTTTGGACTGGGTGTAGGGGAGCTGAGTACGGCATCCTGTGATGGTACAAACATGGGGCGCAGCCCTATCCCCCTGAACTGACCTCAGGAGGGGGGCCAGCCGGTCCACGCGGGCAGCGCGGCAACATGGCTGGAGGGAGGAGAAGTCGCCGGAGGCGGCAACTGGTTTTGGAGCCAGGAGTGCAGCGTCCCAGCCGGGGAACCTTGGCGCGGGACTTTGGACTGGGCACAGGGAAGTTGAGCACGACATCCTGTGATGGTGCAAACACGGGGCGAAGCCCCAGCCCCGTGAACTGACCTCAGGGGAAGCCCAGCCAGTGCACACAGGTGGCTCAGTGACACGGCTGACAGGAGGAAAAGCCACTGGGAGGCAGCGACTGTTTTTGGAGCTGGGAGTGCAGCGTCCCAGCCAGGGAACCTTGATGCTGGGCTTTGGACTGGGAGCGGAGGAAGTAACTGTGGCTTCTGAGACAGCGCAAGCACGGGACTCAGGCTTGACCCTTGGGGGCAATCTCTACCCAGCCAGCACACACAGGCAATGCCCCCTCCAGAACCTCAGATAAAAGAGTCATCCCAAGCAAGATAAGTAACTTTGTCTATATTCCGGGGTGCAACTCTCTCCTGTTTTTCTGAACCCTCCCCTCCCCTTCCCAGGCGGGTTCATTAACATTGGAATTTCCTGAGCCAGAGGGAGAACTGCTCCGTGGTTTTTCTTTTCCGTCTCTCTTTTTTTTTTGTTCTTTTCCTAACCCATTCTTCTGGTCTGAGAGGAAAAAAAGCAACCACAAAAAACCCAGGGACCAAAAATCCTTCCCTAATTGGACTAAAAACACAGAACCAGGTCCAGCCAAGCATATGTGATCCACAGTCTTGGGCTTTCATCCCTACAGGGAACAAGGTGGCTATTATAATGCAAAGGCCTTTCTGATAGGGATCTGACTGTAATTGTTTTAGCGGATTACTGGAAGGACAAGTTTCCCAGGTCTGATATCTCTGTGTATTCAACAGAGCCCTCACTGACCCACAACAGGGAACTGAGGGCTGAAGCTCCCCCCAGACCACCTAGCCTCCTGCTTTAGGGGTCTAAGGAGGATGACACCTACCAATCTGTAGAGGTACTTGCATTGGGGGCCTAAGGTACAGCTGCAGAGCCCACCCACCAAAGTGCTTTAGGAATAGAGACACAACTACCTCACTGACACTTGGGAGAAGCCTGTCAGCATCCTGCCCGCCCTGGAGGGTGAACCTCAGCTGCTACTAGAATCTGGTGCATGCAACTATCACCACTACTTCTCTAGGTGGATAGGTGACAGTGTGCACCACACACTTGATGACCCAAAATCAGATTCTACTCAAGAATAGTGAATGAACTCTTAGGCTTATATATCTGGTAACAGCCCACACCAGCTGGTAATAGGACATAAGTGAGTCAAGGGCTACAACAATCAAGACAGCACAATCTAGTAGCCCATGTGCATATATTGAAAGAAAACAAAACAAGAAAAGACTCAGCAAGCAAACATAGAATAAATCACTACAATATCTTAGTGATGGCTCGGAGACAGCAGTCGATATCAAACCACATAAAGAAGCAGACCATGATTGCTTCTACAACCCCCAAAATAAGGAATCAAAATCTTTCCCAAATGAAGATACAATCCTGGAATTACCAAATACAGAACATGAAAACCTAATTTACAGCATGCTTCAAGACATCAGGGATGACTTCAGAAATGAAATAAGGCAAGCTACAGAAAAAGCCAAGGAACACACTGATAAAGCAGTTGAAGAACTCAAAAAGATTATTCAAGAACATAGTGGAAAAATTAATAAGTTGCAAGAATCCATAGAGAGACAGCATTCAGAAATTGAAAAGATTAACAATAAAATTACAGAATTAGACAAAGCAATAGGAAGTCAGAGGAGCAGACTCAAGCAATTAGAATGCAGAGTGGGAAATCTGGAGGACCAGGGAATTAACACCAATATAGCTGGAGAAAAATCAGATAAAAGAATTAAAAAAAATGAACAAACCCTAAGAATCATGTGGGACTTTATCAAGAAGAATAACTTGCGTGTGATTGGAGTCCCAGAACAGGGAGGGATAACAGAAAACACACAGAGAATAGTTGAAGATCTGCTGTCAGAAAACTTCCCCGACATCATGAAAGACAAAAGGATATCTATTCAAGATGCTCATCGAACCCCATTTAAGATTGATCCAAAAAGAAAATCACCAAGACATATTATCATCAAACTTGCCAAAACCAAAGATAAAGAGAAAATATTAAAAGCAGCCAGGGATAAAAGAAAGGTCTCCTACAAGGGAGAATCAATAAGAATAAGTTCAGACTACTCAGCAGAAACCATGCAGACAAGAAGGCAATGGGATGACATACAGAGCACTGAAGGAGAAAAACTGCCAGCCAAGGGTCATATATCCAGCAAACTCTCTCTAAAATATGAAGGTGGAATTAAAACATTTACAGATAAACACAAGCTTAGAGAATTTGCAAAAACCAAACCAAAGCTACAAGAAATACTAAAGGAAATTGGTCAGAAAACCAATAATATCAGATACCAGCACAACACAAGGTCACAGAACAGAACATCCTGATATCAACTCAAATAGGGAAATCACAAAAACAAATTAAGATTAATTTTAAAAAGAAAAAAATACTCAAAACAGGGAATCATTGAAGTCAATATGTAAAAGATCACAATAATCAAAAAGAGGGACTAAATACAGGTGGCATAGAACTGCTATATGGAGAGGGATACAAGGCGATATAGGACAATACAAGTTAGGTTTTTACTTAGAAAAATAGGGGTAAATATTAAGGTAACCACAAAGAGGTATAACAACTCCATAACTCAAAATAGAAACCAAGAGAAAGGTAACGACTCAGCAAACATAAAGTCAAATACTATGAAAATGAGGAACACACAATTTACAAAGAAAAAGTCTCAGCACAAAAAAGTAAGTGGAGAAATGAAATTGTCAACAACACACATAAAAAGGCATCAAAATGACAGCACTGAACACATACTTACCCATAATTACGCTGAATGTAAATGGACTAAATGCACCAATAAAGAGACAGAGAGTCTCAGACTGGATAAAGAAACACGATCCGTCTATATGCTGCCTACAAGAGACACACCTTAGACTTAGAGACACGAACAAACTAAAACTCAAAGGATGGAAAAAAATATATCAAGCAAACAATAAGCAAAAAAGAGCAGGAGTAGCAATATTAATTTCTGACAAAATAGACTTTAAACTTAAATCCACCACAAAGGATAAAGAAGGACACTACATAATGATAAAAGGGACAATTGACCAGTAAGATATAACCATATTAAATATTTATGCACCCAGTGACAGGGCTGCAAGATACACAAAACAAATTTTAACAGAACCAAAAAGTGAGATAGACACCTCCACAATTATACTAGGAGATTTCAACACACCACTTTCAGAGAAGGACAGGACATCCAGTAGGAAGCTCAATAGAGACACGGAAGACCTAATTACTACAATCAACCAACTTGACCTCATTGACTTATACAGAACTCTCCACCCAACTGCTGCAAAGTATACTTTTTTTTCTAGTGCACATGGAACATTCTCTAGAATAGACCACATATTAGGTCATAAAACAAATCTTTGCAGAATCCAAAACATTGAAATATTACAAAACATCTTCTCAGACCACAAGGCCATAAAAGTGGAAATCAATAACAGAAAAATTAGGGAAAAGAAATCAAATACTTGGAAACTGAACAATACCCTCCTGAAAAAAGACTGGGTTATAGAAGACATCAAGGAGGGAATAAAGAAATTCATAGAATGCAACGAGAATGAAAATACTTCCTATCAAAACCTCTGGGACACAGCAAAAGCAGTGCTCAGAGGCCAATTTATATCGATAAATGCACACATACAGGAAGAAGAAAGAGCCCAAATCAGAGAACTGTCCCTACAACTTGAACAAATAGAAAGTGAGCAACAAAAGAATCCATCAGGCACCAGAAGAAAACAAATAATAAAAATTAGAGCTGAACTAAATGAAATAGAGAACAGAAGAACAACTGAAAGAATTAACAAAGCCAAAAGCTGGTTCTTTGAAAAAATTAACAAAATTGATAAACCATTGGCCAGACTGATTAAAGACTAGAAGAATCCCAGTGACTAAGACTAGAAGAATCCCAGTGGTCATGGTCCCCAAACCTTCTGTTGGCCCAGGACAGGAACCATTCCCAAAGACAACTCATCAGACATGGAAGGGACTGGACAGTGGGTAGGAGAGAGACGCTGATGAAGAGTGAGCTATTTGTATCAGGTGGACACTTGAGACTGTGTTGGCATCTCCTGTCTGGAGGGGGGATGGGAGGGTAGAGAGGGTTGGAAGCTGGCAAAATTGTCACGAGAGACTGGAAGGGCTGACTTATTAGGGGGAGAGCAAGTGGGAGTATGGAGTAAGGTGTATATAAACTTATATGTGACAGACTGACTTGATTTGTAAATGTTCACTTGAAGCTCAATAAAAATTAAAAAAAAAAAAAAGGAAAGGTGTCATTTGAAGGACTAAAGTGCGCCTGACCCAAGCCATGGTGTTTTCAATCACCTCATATGCATGTGACAGCTGAACGTTGAATAAAGAAGGCCAAAGAAGAATTGGTGCCTTTGAATTATGGTGTTGGCAAAGAATACTGATTGTACCATGGACTGCCAAAAGAATGAAAAAATCTGTCCTAGAAGATGTATAGCCAGAACGCTTCTTAGAAGCAAGGATGGTGAGACTTCATCTCCCATACTTTGGACATGTTATCGGGAGGGATCAGTCCCTGGAGAAGGACATCATGCTTGGTAGAGTACAGGGTCAGCGAAAAAGAGGAAGACCCTCAACCATATGGATTGATACAGTGGCTGCAACAATGGGCTCAAGCATAACAATCATCAAGAGGATGGTGCAGGACTGGGCAGTGTTTCATTCTGTTGCACACAGGATCGCTATGCGTCAGAACTGACTGGATGGCAGCTAACAATAACGACATGTATATACACGTATATATTTTATATATTTGTGTGTACGGATGTTTATATGTATGTATGTTTGTGAGTGTGTGTACACATATAAATCACAAGTTTAAAAAGTCCTATAAAGATGCTATGATAGGCAAAATGGGAGGGGACTGCAGGGAGGAATTGCTAAGGTCAAGGAAAGTTTATCTGAGAAAGTATCATTTAAGCTTTGAAGAAAAATGAGAAGGAACCATGTTGGTAAGAAACTGACCCAAAATTTTTAGACACAGATGCAGGATGCATAGTCTATAACATGGGAAAGAGTGTGCTTTATCAACTAAAAGAAGTCCAGTGTAACTGAAGCCCGCTTAAAGATGAGGAGTGAGGTCAGTAATGATGTTGGAAAGGTAAGAAGGGGGTTGGTCTTGTAGGATCTTATAGGCCATAATAAGAAACTTGATTTTATTCTAAGGAAAAAAAGGAAGTCATTGAATGATTTTAAGAAGGGGCATTACATTTTTTTAAAAAATCACTCTGGCTACCTTACAGAAAAGAGATTGAAATGGGGAACAAAGGCTATTGGAGATCAATGAGTAACATAGACATCTGTAAACTAAGACTTCTAGAGTCATATTTGACTTAGCTAAAAAGATTTTGGTGAATACATGTTTCCATTTTCTTTTTGTTTGTTTTAACTGTGCATTATCATATTTTTTGTTTGTTTTACTTGTGCATTATCATATCAGATTTTTTCCCCAGAGAAGAGCCTGGGTGTACCTGTTTCTAAGGATGATATATTAGTGATGAATCTCAAGATTTTTCACAATGTTTAAGGTTTTAAAATTCAAAAAGTTGGAGATTCACAATGGGACTGTCCACCATTTCATGAATTAATGAGGTTTTATATTTGCAGACCACCTTAAATGTGTAACCTGTGAAACATATTTGATCTTTTTAGCCAGTGTGAAAAAAGTATTTTCTCACCGAAAAAGAAAGTGTGAAAAAAAAAAACAATTTTATTGTTTCTCATACTCTTTTGACAAAAAATGCATGTGGGAGGAGCATCAAATTAATAGACCTTTCTATTAAATATAAGAATGCATTTACTATAAATATCATGTAAATGGATGTTAAAAAAATCTCAATTTACATAATGTATAGGTTACTCATATTTGCTTGATTTTTTTATCATATCAAAAGTAAAACCATGTTATTAAAGAGTAACTTGAATATTCGTATTTATTTCTAAAAGGTACTTTAGAATTTTTTTTCCTCCGACAACATTTCTTTGTCAGACACTTTGTGTTTAGGCACTATGGCCTTAAAATGAATAATTTGTTCAAATGAACAGTTTTCAATAGAAAAGGATTTCATTTTACTTGGATCCAGAATCAACACCTATGGAATCAGCAGTCAAAAAATCAAAAGACACATTGCATTGGGCAAATTGGCTGCAAAAGACCTCTTTGAAAGTATTGAAAAGCAAAGATGTCACCTTGAGGACTAAGGCGCTCCTGACCCAAGCCATGGTGTTTTCAATTGCCTCATATGCATTCAAAAGCTGGACAATGAATAAGGAAGACTGAAGAAGAATTGATACCTTAGAATTTTAGTGTTGGCGAAGAATGTTGAATATACCATGGACTGCCAAGAGAACAAACAAATCTGTCTTGAAAGAAGTAGAACCAGAATGCTCCTTAGAAGCAAGGATGACGAGACTATGTCTCACATATTTTGGACGTGTTATCAGGAGGGATCAGTCCCTGGAGAGGGGCATCATGCTTGGTAAAGTAGAGGGTGAGCGAAAAGAGGGAGACCTGCAAAGAGACGGATTGACATAGTGACTGCAACAATGGGCTCAAACATGGCAATGATTGTGAGGATGGTGTAGGACTGGGGAGTATTTCATTCTGTTGTGGATGGGGTTGCTATGAGTTAGAACCTACCCGATGGCACCTAACAACAACAACTGCAATAGAATCATTCTGTTTCAGGAGTATTGTGACTGTTTTTTTCTGTAGAGAAAACAAAAAAGTAAACATGTTCAACAAGAAGAAGGCAGAGTGTGAAGAAGAGGAGACAGAGGAGAAAAGGAATAAAAGACAAAAAGAAGCAAGGGAGGGGAGGAAAAGAGGAAGGTGTATTTTTTTGAAGACAAGACTATTAAACCCATTTTGAACATCTACTGTGTGATGTCACTACCCATAGCATTTTTCCTGATCGTCTCCTGTTTCTGACTTAGCCAATCCAATTCACTCTAGTAGTAATATAGAAATTTACCCTATCCTTTACCTATATCTTTCCAGTGTTCTATTATAGTATAAAGTACACATATAGTAGAATATACATACAGCATATCTTCACTTGGATAGATAACTGTCACCTGAAACTCCATAGATCTAGAAACGAAACCACCCTCACATTAAATATGCCACTTCTATACCTAGAACAACAGAAGAAGGAGGAGAGTCAGGAATAGGGGGAGGAAATGGAATATATGGCTAATTGCTTCCATGAACGATAGCCCCCTTTGCCATTAGCAGAAAAACTGGGTGGTATCTGGCTACAACTACTGAACATTTTGAACAAAGATTCTAGAGAGGAATCCAGATCAAAAACGGGAAATACAGAATAGAGTTTCAATTTCTCATGGAATTCAGACTTTCTAGAACCATGAAAACTGGATGAACCTCTGAAACTGTTTCCCCAAGATAATCTTTAAACCTTAAACCAAAAATGCCCTGTGAAGTCTTCTTAAAACCAAATAATTTAGCTTAAAAAAAAAAAATTTTTTTTTTTTTTTTAGTACAGAATGCCTGTCTTAAGCATTGTGCTCTTTTAAGATCTATCTATACAGGATTGAACTGAGAACAGCAACACTAAAAGGTTAGGCAGCAAACAGGGGTAAGTGAGTTTATGTTAAGAGGGAGGAATAATTTGGGAAAAGAGGGTGAGAATGGTTGCACAACATGGCGTGTGTACTCAATGCCACCGAAGTATACATGTAGAAACTACTGAATGGTATGTTCTGCTGAGTATATTCTCAACAACAAAAATAAACCTAAAAAATGCCACTTCTAACCACCTGTGACGGTTAAGGTTGTGTGTCAACTTGGCTGGGCCATGATTCTCAGTGGTTTGGCAGTTATGATGCAGTATGGCAGTTATATAATGATTTAATCACCCCTGTGATGAGATCTGATATAATGTAATCTCCATGATGAGGTCTGCTACGAGCAGCCAATCAGTTGAAAGGGAGTTTCCTTGGGAGTATGGCCTACATCTAATATATATAGTCTTTCTGGCAAAGCTTGCTGTTTTTTACTCTGCTCTGGATCCTATATTCAGCTAGTCATCATCTGAACTCAGGTTCTTGGGATTGAGTCAGCAGCCTGCCATCTGATCTGCCGATCCTGGGTTCATCAGCCCCTGCAGCTATTAAGTCAGGAGAAACCTCCCATAACCCATAGACTTGGGACTTTTCAGCCTTTACAACCGCATGAGCCATTTCCTTAATATAAATCAGTCTCTCTCTCTCCCTATATATATATATATATTATTTTTTACACATATATATATATAAACCTATGCCGTTGAGTCAATTCCGATTCATAGTGACCCTATAAGACAGAGTAGAACTACTCCATAGAGTTTCCAGGGGGCGGCTGGTAGATTCGAACTGTTGACTTTTTGGTTAGCAGTTGAGCTCTTAACCACTGTGCTACCAGGGCTCCATCTCTCTCTCTCTATATATATTTATACATATATATGCACTTTTATATATACATATGTATACGCGTCACTGGTTTTGCTTCTCTAGAGAACCCAGCCAGAGACACAACCTAATTAACAGCCCTATCATTGTTATAATTGTCCAATTTCAAAACCTTAAAGTCCTCTTTTAGCCTTTGCTAGCATAACTTCATTAAAATGACTATTATTAAATATTGTTTTTCTTCTAGATATCTCAAAGACAATTTGTCCTTCCCTCTCCATTCTCATTGTCAGGCTTTCAGACATTCTCATTGGATGATTACAATAGCCTCTTGGCTGGCCTCCTTAACTTTACCACCGTGGTAGCCTCAACGATCCTGTTATGAATTATGTGCCCCCAAAACATGTGTTGTAAATCCTAACCTCTATGCCTGTGGTTGGAGCTCTAGTGGCGCCATGGTTAAGTGTTATGGCTGCTAACCAAAATGTCAGCAGTACAAATCCACCAGCTGCTCCTTGGAAACTCCATGGGGCAGTTCTACTCTGTCCTATAGGGTTGCTACGTGTCGGAACCGACTCTATGGCAACAGGTGAAAAAGTAAGGCATGCCTGTGGTTATAATTCCATTTGGGAATAGTTTGGCTTTGTTATGTTAACTAGGCAGCATTAGTGTAGGGTGTATCTTCAGTTGGTCTCTTTCGAGATATAATAAAGATTTATCAAGTAGAGGAGAGATGGAATAAGATACAAGCCAAGGCACATGGAGATCTCCAAGGAACCAGGAAGCAGAAGCTGAAAAGATATGAACCTTCCTCCAGAGCCGACAGATAGTCTTCCGCTACAGCTAGCATCCTGAATTCAGGCTTCTAGCCTCCTAAACTGTGAGAAAATAAATTTCTGATTGTAAAAGCCACCCACCTGTGGTACTTCTGTTACAGCAGCACTAGATAACTAAAAACCCCATCTGGTATTCGCATCCTCGTGTAGTTCCCTCCTACAGATTGCAGTGTTGGCATTGTGATCAATAAAACATGGGAGAAGTGAGGTATATACCTTCCAACATGAGATTATAAAAATAAGTTTCTATCTTCGGGACATTCTCTCTTATTGTCTTACTCTCTTTTTCACTTTTAGATCACTCACTGCAGTGGAATTCAGTTGCCATCTTATAAGAACTTTCAGGCAGCCTATACTGAGAGTCAAATGCAAGCCATGGAGGTCTCCAGCCAGCTGCCAGTGAGAAACTGGCCTGCCAACAGCTGATTGACTTAGTTTGGAAGCAGAATTTCCAGCCCTAGCAAGCCTGCAGCCCTAGATTACAGTTTGATTGTACCCTTGTAAGAAAACCTGAGCCAATACCCTCAAGCTAAGATGCAACCAGATTTCTGACCCTCAAAAACTATGAGATGATAAATGTGTGTTGTCTTAAACTACTAAATTTTGGGGTAATTTTGATATACAGCAATAGATAACTCATACAACTTTCATTTTATATGTGGCTGTCATTTCCTCACAGTATTACCCTGCTTGAAAATCTCTGACCAAGAACAGTTGCTATCGAGTCAATTCCAACTCATCCACATGTGCCAGAGAAGAACTGTGATCCATAGGGTTTTCAATGGCTGATTTTTAGGAAATAAATTGCCAGACCTTTCTCCATAAGAGACTATGAGTGGGCTTGAACCTCCAGCTTTTGGTCAGCAGCTGAGCACATTAACCATTTGCACCACCCAGGGACCCCCAGAAATTGCTATAATCTCCTTATTGTCTGTTTCTTCAAGTCCAGATTCCTCTGCTTATATTACAGACCTCTTATTATTTGATCCCATTCTGTTTAACATAAGGCCTGTGAACAGGTCTTGCTCTGAACCTCCCTGTTCATTCCAATGTTACTCTTTGCTTATACTGTTCCACCTTCCTGAATGTCCTTTTTCCTCATCTCTCCTCATCTGAAACCGTTAAGACCCAAGTCATGTAGAATTTCCTCCATAAAGTCTTTTCCAATGACTCTGTCCTATGCATTGATTTCTTGCATGGAGGTAACTCAGTTTTGCTCTAATTATTTCATATGTTTGGTTTATCAGAGTATATTTCATTAAATCCATTCCCCATCCCCCACCACCTTCACTATATTCACCTCCCCTGCACTCAGTTTCTAGATACACATTAATTAAATGAATATTTAACCCTATTGCCATTCATCCTCCAAAGGTATTTGCCCCAACAAAGTTAGATGACAGTATCATTTTGAAACCAATGTTTATTTCTTGTGGTCCTGACACTGTTGTTATTATTATCTCAACCAATTGTGCAAATGCTTAAAAATAGTATATCTTAGCATGAAGAAAAATGGTCAGTAGATTAAAAGTGCACAAATGGAAGTCTACAGTCTAGTGGTCTTGTAATATGAACAGAGAAAATTTGAAATAATTGAAAATAGAAAAAATATTTTAATAGAAATGCTGATGGATATATTTAAGCTTTAATATTTATGTCATTAAAATCCAGAGGTAAAGTAAATAAGGACAATTAATAAAATAACTACACTGAAGTGACCAGATGATTTTATTTGACTGTTACGAGGTTCTTTTTTTCTCTGAAATTAAAAGATACTCACCTTATTAAAACAGCCAGGAGGGGGCCAAGATGGCGGACTAGGTGGACGCTCCCGCGGATCCCTCTTGCAACAAAGACTCGGAAAAACAAGGGAATCGATCACATACATAACAATCTATGAACTCTGAACAACAAGCACAGACTTAGAGACGGAGGACGAACAAATACGGGCAGACAGCGACTGTTTTCAGAACTAGGAGCCAGCGCACCAGGCAGGTGACCTTCGGAGCTCGATCTGGGGCAGAGCCCAGGGGGGCAGACGGCACAGAAAGGGGGCCCACCCCTTCCCCCCCGAACCCATCCCGGGAGGAAGCCTAGCAGGTTGGCGCGGGCGGCGTAGGGGCGCAGCCGGAGGGAGAAACACCCGGGAGGCAGTGACTGATCTGAGAGGGGGGAGAACAGCGTCCCAGCTGGGGTGCCCTGCTGTCCGCCGGGAGTTAGGCGAGAAGCCGACGGGGCGCGCGCGGGGGGGGGGGGTCAGCTGTGTTTCCCTGGAGTGACCCCAGGGCGGGGCCCACGCGTTCGTGCGGGAGGACGCGCACCCAGTCCGCGCGTGTGGCACGGCACACCAGAGGGAGAAATCCCCGGAGGTGTCTGGTCTCAAAACAGGGAAAGCAGCATCCCAGACGGGGAGCCATTCCGCTGCGATCTGGGCACGCGCGCGCGCGCGCGGGCGGGGCATGAGCGCGGGGTCCATTTTTATTACCCTGAATTGACCCAGAGGGCGGGAACACCTGGTCGTGCGAGTGACGCCCTCCCAGTTTGCGCGAGAGGTGCGGCACACTGGAAGGAGAAGTCCCCGGGAGGAACTGATTGGTCCCAAAGCGCAGAAAGTAGCATCCCAAAGTGCCGCCCTGCTGGGGCTTGGGCGCGCGCACGAGCGGGCCGTGAGCGCGGAGTCCATTTTTATTGCCCTGAATTGACCCAGGGGGCGGGCCCACCTGGCCGTGCGGAGGAACTGATTGGTCCCGAAGCGCAGAAACTAGCGTCCCAGACGGGGTTCCGTCCTGCTGGGGCTTGGGCGCGCGCACGAGCGGGGCGTGAGCACGGAGTCCATTTTTATTGCCCTGAATTGACCCAGGGGGCGGGCCCACCTGGCCGTGCAGGTGACGCAACCCAGTTCGCGCGAGAGGTGTGGCGCTCCGGAAGGAGAAGTCCCGGGGAGGAAGTGACTGGTTCCCGAACAGGGAAAGCAGCGTCTCAACCCGGAAGTCATCCCGCTGGGATTTGGGCGCGCGCACAAGCGGGGCGTGACCGCGGGATCTAATTATAATCGCCTGAATAGACCCTGGGGGCGGGCCCACCCGTTCGTGCGGGAAACGCCCACCCAGTGCCCACGAGCGGTGCCGCGCACCGGAGGAAGTCCCCAGGAGGAAGGGACTGGTTTTCGAGCAAGGAAAGCAGTGTCCTAGCCAGGGACCCGTCCAGCCCGGATTTTGGCAAACGGGGGCGGAGCGTGAACGTGGTGTTCAGCTCTATATTCTGTGGTGCTACACTCCTAGCTCTCAGATCCCTCCCCCACCCTCCCCAGGCGACCCCATTAACATCCGAATACCCGGAGCCAGAGAGAGAATTCAGATAGGGATCTGACTGCATTTTTTTTTAGCTGACTACTGGGGAAATCTAGTTTCCCAGTGATGGCTCGGAGACAGCAGTCCATATCAAACCACATAAAGAAACAGACCATGACAGCTTCTCCAACCCCCCAAACAAAAGAATCAAAATCTTTCCCAAATGAAGATACAATCCTGGAATTATCAGATACAGAATATAAAAAACTAATTTACAAAATGCTTAAAGATATCACGAATGAAATTAGGATAACTGCAGAAAAAGCCAAGGAACACACTGATAAAACTGTTGAAGAACTCAAAAAGATTATTCAAGAACATAGTGGAAAAATTAACAAGTTGCAAGAATCCATAGAGAGACAGCATGTAGAAATCCAAAAGATTAACAATAAAATTACAGAATTTGACAACGCAATAGAAAGTCAGAGGAGCAGACTCGAGCAATTAGAATGTAGACTGGGACTTCTGGAGGACCAGGGAAACAACACCAACATAGCTGGAAAAAAATCAGATAAAAGAATTAAAAAAAATGAAGAAACCCTAAGAATCATGTGGGACTCTATCAAGAAGGATAACTTGCGAGTGATTGGAGTCCCAGAACAGGGAGGGGGGACAGAAAACACAGAGAAAATAGTTGAAGAACTCCTGACACAAAACTTCCCTGACATCATGAAAGAAGAAAGGATATCTATCCAAGATGCTCATCGAACCCCATTTAAGATTGATCCAAAAAGAAAAACACCAAGACATATCATCATCAAACTTGCCAAAACCAAAGACAAACAGAAAATTTTAAAAGCAGCCAGGGAGAAAAGAAAGGTTTCCTTCAAGGGAGAATCAATAAGAATAAGTTCAGACTACTCAGCAGAAACCATGCAGGCAAGAAGGGAATGGGACGACATATACAGAGCACTAAACGAGAAAAACTGCCAACCAAGGATCATATATCCAGCAAAACTCTCTCTGAAATATGAAGGAGAAATTAAGATATTTACAGATAAACACAAGTTTAGAGAATTTGCAAAAACTAAACCAAGACTGCAAGAAATGCTAAAGGAGATTGTTTGGCCTGATGACCAATAATATCAGGTACCAGCACAATACAAAGACACAAAACAGAACGTCCTGATATCAACGCAACTCAAACAGGGAAAGCACAAAAACAAACAAATTAAGACTAATTCTAAAAAATAAATAAATAAACAAAATAATACATACAACAGGAAATCATGGAAATCAATAGCTAAACGATCAAAATAATCAAAAAGAGGGACTAAATATAGGAGGCATTGAACTGCCAGATGGAGAGTGATACAAGGCGAAATAGAAGGATACAAGTTAGGGTTTTACTTAGAAAAATAGGGGTAAATAAAAAGGTAACCACAAAAAGGAATATCAATTCCATAACTCAAGAAAAAAGCCAAGAAAAACGTAACGACTCAATAAACACAAAGTTAAACATTATGAAAATGAGGATCTCACAAGCTACTAAGAAAAACGTCTCAGCACAAAAAAGCATGTGGAAAAATGAAATGGCCAACAACACACATAAAAAGGCATCAAAATGACAGCACTAAAAACTTACTTATCTATAATTACGCTGAATGTAAATGGACTAAATGCACCAATAAAGAGACAGAGAGTCACGGACTGGATAAAAAAACACGATCCATCTATATGCTGCCTACAAGAGACACACCTTAGACTTAGAGACACAAACAAACTAAAACTCAAAGGATGGAAAAAAGTATATCAAGCAAACAATAAGCAAAAAAGAAGAGGAGTAGCAATATTAATTTCTGACAAAATAGACTTTAGACTTAAATCCGCCACAAAGGATAAAGAAGGACACTATATAATGATAAAAGGGACAATTGATCAGGAAGACATAACCATACTAAATATTTACGCACCTAATGACAGGGCTGCAAGATACATAAATCAAATTTTAACAGAATTGAAAAGTGAGATAGACACCTCCACATATATAGTAGGAGACTTCAACACACCACTTTCGGAGAAGGACAGGACATCCAGTAAGAAGCTCAATAGAGACACGGAAGACCTACTTACAACAATCAACCAACTTGACCTCATTGACTTATACAGAACTCTCCACCCAACTGCTGCAAAATATACTTTTTTTTCTAGCGCACATGGAACATTCTCTAGAATAGACCACATATTAGGGCATAAAACAAATCTTTGCAGAATCCAAAACATCGAAATATTACAAAGCATCTTCTCAGACCACAAGGCAATGAAGCTAGAAATCAATAACAGAAAAACTAGGGAAAAGAAATCAAATACTTGGAAAATGAACAATACCCTCCTGAAAAAAGACTGGGTTATAGAAGACATCAAGGAGGGAATAAGGAAATTCTTAGAAAGCAACGAGAATGAAAATACTTCCTATCAAAACCTCTGGGACACAGCAAAAGCAGTGCTCAGAGGCCAATTTATATCGATAAATGCACACATACAAAAAGAAGAAAGAGCCAAAATCAGAGAACTGTCCCGACAACTTGAGCAAATAGAAAGTGAGCAACAAAAGAATCCATCAGGCACCCGAAGAAAACAAATAATAAAAATTAGAGCTGAACTAAATGAATTAGAGAACAGAAAAACAATTGAAAGAATTAACAAAGCCAAAAGCTGGTTCTTTGAAAAAATTAACAAAATTGATAAACCATTGGCTAGACTGACTAAAGAAAAACAGGAAAGGAAACAAATAACCCGAATAAGAAACGAGAAGGACCACATCACAACAGAACCAAATGAAATCAAAAGAATCATATCAGATTACTACATAAAATTGTACTCTAACAAATTTGAAAACCTAGAAGAAATGGATAAATTCTTGGAACAACACTACTTACCTAAACTAACACATTCAGAAGTAGAACAACTAAATAGACCCATTACAAAAAAAGAGATTGAAATGGTAATCAAAAAACTCCCAACAAAAAAAAGTCCTGGCCCAGATGGCTTCACTGCAGAGTTCTACCAAACCTTCAGAGAAGACTTAACACCATTACTATTGAAGGTATTTCAAAGTATAGAAAAAGACGGAATACTACCCAACTCATTCTATGAAGCCACCATCTCCCTGATACCAAAACCAGGTAAAGACATTACAAAAAAAGAAAATTTTAGACCTATATCCCTCATGAACATAGATGCAAAAATCCTTAATAAAATTCTAGCCAATAGAATCCAACAACACATGAAAAAAATAATTCACCCTGATCAAGTGGGATTTATACCAGGTATGCAAGGCTGGTTTAATATCAGAAAAACCATTAATGTAATCCATCACATAAATAAAACAAAAGACAAAAACCACATGATCTTATCAATTGATGCAGAAAAGGCATTTGACAAAGTCCAACACCCATTTATGATAAAAACTCTCACCAAAATAGGAATTGAAGGAAAATTCCTCAACATAATAAAGGGCATATATGCAAAGCCAACGGCCAATATCACTCTAAATGGAGAGAACCTGAAAGCATTTCCCTTGAGAACGGGAACCAGACAAGGATGCCCTTTATCACCGCTCTTATTCAACATCGTACTTGAAGTCCTAGCCAGGGCAATTAGGCTAGACAAAGAAATAAAGGGTATTCAGATTGGTAAGGAGGAAGTAAAGCTATCACTATTTGCAGATGACATGATCGTATACATGGAAAACCCTAAGAAATCCTCCAGAAAACTACTGAAACTAATAGAAGAGTTTGGAACAGTCTCAGGATATAAAATAAACATACAAAAATCACTTGGATTCCTCTACATCAACAAAAAGAACACCGAAGAGGAAATAACCAAATCAATACCATTCACAGTAGCCCCCAAGAAGATAAAATACTTAGGAATAAATCTTACCAAGGAAGTAAAAGACCTATACAAAGAAAACTATAAAACTCTGCTACAAGAAATTCAAAAGGACACGCTTAAATGGAAAAACATACCCTGCTCATGGATAGGAAGACTCAACATAGTAAAAATGTCTGTTCTACCAAAAGCCATTTATACATACAACGCACTTCCAATCCAAATACCAATGTCATACTTTAAGGGAATAGAGAAACAAATCACTAATTTCATATGGAAAGGAAAGAATCCCCGGATAAGCAAAACATTACTGAAAAAGAAGAAGAAAGTGGGAGGCCTCACCCTACCTGATTTCAGAACCTATTATATAGCTACAGTAGTCAAAACAGCATGGTACTGGTACAACAACAGGCACATAGACCAATGGAACAGAATTGAGAATCCAGATATAAATCCATCCACGTATGAGCAGCTGATATTTGACAAAGGACCAGTGTCAGTCAATTGGGGAAATAATAGTCTTTTTAACAAATGGTGCTGGCATACCTGGATATCCATTTGCAAAAGAATGAAACAGGACCCATACCTCACACCATGCACAAAAACTAACTCCAAGTGGATCAAAGACCTAAACATAAAGACTAAAACGATAAAAATCTTGGAAGAAAAAATAGGATCTACCCTAGGAGCCCTAATACAGGGCATAAACAGAATACAAAACATTACCAAAAATGATGAAGAGAAACCCGATAACTGGGAGCTCCTAAAAATCAAACACCTATGCTCATCTAAAGACTTCACCAAAAGAGTAAAAAGACCACCTACAGACTGGGAAAGAATATTCAGCTATGACATCTCAGACCAGCGCCTGATCTCTAAAATCTACATGATTCTGTCAAAACTCAACCACAAAAAGACAAACAACCCAATCAAGAAGTGGGCAAAGGATATGAACACACATTTCACTAAAGAAGATATTCAGGCAGCCAACAGATACATGAGAAAATGCTCTCGATCATTAGTCATTAGAGAAATGCAAATTAAAACTACGATGAGATTCCATCTGACACCAACTAGACTGGCATTAATTCAAAAATCACAAAATAATAAATGTTGGAGAGGCTGCGGAGAGACTGGAACTCTCATACACTGCTGGTGGGATTGTAAAATGGTACAACCACTGTGGAAATCCATCTGGCGTTATCTTAAACAGTTAGAAATAGAACTACCATACAAACCAGAAATCCCACTCCTCGGAATATACCCTAAAAATACAAGACCCTTCACACAAACAGATATATGCACACCCATGTTTATTGCAGCTCTGTTTACAATAGCAAAAAGCTGGAAGCAACCAAGATGTCCATCAACGGACGAATGGGTAAATAAATTGTGGTATATTCACACAATGGAATACTACGCATCGATAAAGAACAGTGACGAATCTCTGAAACATTTCATAACATGGAGGAATCTGGAAGGCATTATGCTGAGCGAAATGAGTCAGTTGCAAAAGGACAAATATTGTATAAGACCACTATTATAAGATCTTGAGGAATAGAAAAAATGGAAAAGAACACATACTTTTGTGGTTACAAAGGGGGGAGGGAGGGAGGGAGGGAGGGAGAGGGCTTTTTATTGATCAATCTGTAGATGGGAACTGCTTTGGGTGAAGGGAAAGACAACACTCAAAACAAGGAAGGTCAGCCTAATTGGACAGGATTAAAAGTAAAGAGGTTTCCGAGATAAAATGAAAGCTTCAAAGGATAGCGAAGCAGGGGCTGGGGTCTGGGGAACTTGGTTTGAGAGGACTTCTAAATCAATGGGCAAAATAATTCTATTATGAAAACACTCTGCATCCCACTTTGAATTGTGGCACCTGGGGTCCTAAATGCCAACAAGCAGCCATCTAAAATACATTAATTGGTCTCAACCCACCGGGAGCAAAGGCAAAGGAAGAACACCAAGGTCACACGACAACTAAGAACCCAAGAGACAGAAAGGGCCACTTGAACCAGAGACCTACAATATCCTGAGACCAGAAGAACAAGTTGGTGCCCGGCCACAATCGATGTCTGCCCTGTCAGGGAGCACAAGAGACAACTCCTGAGGGAGCAGGAGACCAATGGGATACAGACCCCAAATTCTCATTAAAAGACCACACCTAATGGTATGATTGCGACTAGAGGAATCCCAGAGACAATGCTCCCCAGAACTTCTGATGGCACAGGACAGGAACCAACCCCGAAGACAAATCATCAGGCATGAAAAGGACTGGTCAGTGGGGGGGAGAGAGATACTGATGAAGAGCGAGCTAATTAAATCAGGTGGACACGGGAGAGTGTGTTGGCAACTCTTGACTGGAGGGGGGATGGGAAGATAGAGAGAGATGGAAGAAGGTAAAATTGGCACGAAACGAGAGACTGTAAGGGCTGACTCAATAGGGGGAGAGCAAGTGGGAGAAGGGAGTAAGATGTATGTAAACCTACATGTGACAGACTGATTGGAATGGTAAATGTTCACTTGAAGCTTAATAAAAATTTAAAAAAAAAAAAAAAAAAACAGCCAATCACCATTTAAATGATTTTTTTTTTCTCATTTTAATTCACATTAGTGTTTCTATGTGTGATGTCACTGGACTTATTTAATAGGAAGATATTACTACAAGTTTTTTTGTGTGTGCATATGTGAAATAGCTTTGTTATCGTGGGGTTGCCTTTTGGGTTAAGGGTTAAAATCTCACCTTTTTATTTGCTGCCTGTTAATGAGAGATATTTCTACTACTGCCTTTGTACAGCAAAGTTAGAACATCCCGTAATAATAATAATAAAGGAAGGAAGCGACTTATCTTTCTGTCTTAGAGAAAGATTCATGGCAGTAAACGAGGATTCTTTTACAAGGAAACTCAACCCAGGGACAAAAATAGTTTTGAAGTTCTAAAACCCAGTTCAAACTATTCAATGTCTTAATATACATAAAAATCTATCACAGAACAAGGATTTGAGATACACACAAGTTTTTATCCCAGGCCTTTGTAAATAAGTATATTGAGTAAAGATCTACTTCAGGCTAACTACCAAATGTGTTTATTTTAAATGGATGCATCTAATATCATTATTCAGGGGAATATCCTCTAAATCCATAAAAAGTTTTTAATTTTCTAAAAAAGCAAAACAAAACAAAACTTAACAATTCTAGGTGATTTTAGGAAAAGCTAGAAGCAACTAAGGAAGTTCAGAGCCAATCTGAAATGTCACCTTTTCAAAATGAAATTTTTTCTTTGAATCCTGGGAGATTTCATGCTCAGAATTTAGTAAGGGATGCTTTTGGTGAAATGAAACTTCAAGAAGAGAAAATAGATTTGGAGTTGATTTTACAAAGGCTAGATGTTTGATGGAGGAAAGGCACATCTACTACTCATTTATTAATTCAAGGAATATTTATAAAGGCAGACTTTGTGCCAATATCTGCCCTTACCTTCCCAGCACTATCTATATCTATACCTATGTCCATATCTATGCCTGTATCTTATAGTACATTCAATATGTGAGAAAGGTACCATTGGTACAAAAAGGACCAACTTTTTAACTCTCTTTGAAGACATGGAGTGAGGGGTGACTTGCCAAAGAAAATAAATATTGAGCTGAATACTGAAGAATGAGTAAGAATTTCCTAGGGGGGCAAAGGGAGAGAAGAGTGATCAGAAAAGGAAAACAGTACGAGCAAAGGCAGAAAGCAAGTGTGGTGTAATGAATTGCTTTTGTGTGGCCTTTCTTGCCACGGTCTTGTAACTCCCACCCGGATGATTGGGCGGGACTGTGTGAAAGCGTAATTGTGGCCCACCAAAGGGATTGGTCAGTTTTGCCATCCTGCTGGGCTTGAAAAGAGCCACCCCAGAGGCAGGAAAGAGAAAACCCCACTATTACAAGGAAGAATAGCCAGGAGCCAGCACAACCTTTGGACCCATGATTCCTGTGCTGACAAGCTCCTGAAACCAGGAGACAGAGAGTGAGCTGTAAACCTAAAAATGATGAGAAGCAGTGGCAGGAGAGACCTGACAGCAAAGACCCAGCAGCAGAAACCATGCAGCAGGAGATGGCACGGTGGGCTTCCTGGCCCATGGAGAGAGAAAGCTGAATGCCTGTGGGCAGAGGCCTAATGTCAGGGAGTGGCATGCCTCCCTGCACGGCTGGGAAGAGATGTCCTGATATAAGAAATATATCCTTGAGTGTTCCTGAGCCTGAATTATAACATGTTACTTCCCTAACAAACCCCATAATTGTCTCATAATTGTGAGTATGGTCTGTGAATTCTGTGTGGCCACTTCAATGAATTATCGAACCCAGTAGAGAGTGCTATGGGAGACAGCTGGTGTCAGAATTTGTAAAGACAATGGAGAGACGAGGTGCATGTGATGCCCGCCTCATAGGAATTAGCCTTGGGCTGTTGATCTTGATTCTCCCACCTCCTTGTAAAGTGGCAGGTCAGACACTGCCCCCATGCCACTTTTACAGCAAGCAATAGCATTGTTCCTTCTAGGGAATAGGCATCATTAGACCTGGTTGGGGCACACAGAGCAAGTGGACATAATGCAAGGATAGGGCTAGAAAACCAGCAGGGAGCCAATCACTAGGGGAAGTGTTCACTATGCAGAGATTGCTGAAACTAAGAGTGAAGGAGAGGCTCTGAAAAATTTGTGTGGGGGGGGGTAATAAGATTTGTACCGCAGAAATACAACTCTGGTTATAAAGATAAATTTGAGTTGGAGGGGCCTTTGAAAACAGGTAAGAGTAGTAAAGATAGTCCCAGTCAGAAACTATAAAGGCTTGATCTGATGTGGTAGAATGGAGAAGAGGACAGATTCAAATTTAAAGCCTATTAAGGAGATACAATTAATAACTAAAAAAAAAAAAAAACATTGCCGTCAAGTCGATTCCCACTCATAGCGACCCTATAGGACAGAGTAGAACTGCCCCATAGAGTTTCCAAGGAACACCTGGCGGATTCGAACTGCTGACCTCTTGTTTAGCAGCTGTAGCACTTAACCACTATACCATCAGGATTTCCATGATTAATAACAGTAGTGACCAATTGCATGCACAGATTAGTAACTCTAAATTAATTTTCAGGTTTATGCCTTGGATGCCCAGATGAATACTACTATTCTGAACCAAGTTATGGTGGGCAAAGGAAGAGGTGATGGTTGTACACTGTTATTTCGATCTCATTGGGGAACAATCTGGTGAAAACAGCCAAACGATAAATAGGTATATAGCTATGACTGGCAGGAAAGAAGTCCAGGAGGCAGGGCCAAGATGGTGGAGTAGTCAGACATTTCCTGTGATCCCTCTTACAACAAAGACCTGAAAAAAACAAGTGAATCAACTAGATATGACAATTTAGGAGCCCTGAACATCAAACGCAAAGTTGAGGAATTGGACTTAACAGCAAAGGGAGAGAGAGCTGGTTCAGAAGCAGCGAGGAGCTGCCAGACCTAGCCTGGCTGGCACTGGCACACTGCAGGCTGGATCGGTTGCTGTGTGTGGTGAGGCAAGCAGTGGCGCTCGGGAGGCATTATCTACAGTGGGAGACACCAAGCAGTGGAAAGTGTGCTCAAGCTTCCAGAACCAGCAAGGAGCAGTACTCAACTGGCAAAAGATAAGCACATGCATCCAACCTACTGTGAGGACCAAAAAAACACCCTCTTTGGGAAGAACCTCTCTCCCATGTACTTGTCCCCTCCCTGGTCCCGATCTGGCTTCAGAGATTGTTGTGCCCCCTGGGCTGGAACTAGGACCTATTGCGTGTCCTCAGCCATTCGCCCAGCTTTGAAGAGGGATCAAATTAACAAACAGGAAAAAATAATCTGCCAGATACTTCTAAGCCAGGAACTCGGGCAAGGCACTGCCCCTTTGTATAACCGGTCCACGGACTTTGAATGCCTTTCGCCCCTGCGTAGACTTGTGTGAGCACATTTCAACAGCATAGGCCCTGATTAGCGCAGTACAACAGGTTATATACCTGAAGCCTATTTTCAACTATATCAGCTATAGTGGGAAGTGGCAGATTTGTGACATTTGACATCACCCTGCCCATTAAGCAGGGTCCTCCCCTACCCACATCAGAGGCTTGAAGGCTAATGGCTCCACCCATGCTACCTAGCCACCCACAACAGGGGCCCAAGAATACGTGTTGCCTCCCAGTCCTTACAGCCAACAGCACTGGGTGCCTATGGTCTGGCTGCAAAATCCATTCACCCATGTGATCTAGGGAACAGGGATATGCTTTCTTCCCAGGTATTCAGGGGCAGCCATCAGCCCCCTGCCTTGCTCAGTGCATAACTCCCTACTGCAGACAGATACCTGTGCCTATTCCAATCATCCCTGTCAGTCTAGGACTGTAGGTAAGAGTTTGTACCACATATATGGTGAACAACTACCTGGAAAACTGAGCTGAATCCATACAAGAAATGTAAATGGTCTCCTGCGCTCCTAGTAACAGCTCTAACTACCTGGTGACAGAATACAAAAGCATCAAAGATGCCAATAATCAAACTTGCTCATATGACCAGCCTATTTGGGCATATCAAAACAAAACGAGGAGCTAGGACACAGTAAGCAAACATAAAATAAATAAATATAATAACCTATTGATGTCTCGGAGACAACAGTCAATATCAAACCACATAAAGAGGCAGATCATGATGGCTTCAGCAAGCACCCAAAACAAAGAATCAAGAAATCCTCCAGAGGAAGACAGATTCTTGGAATTACTGTAGGTAGAATTCAAAAGATTAATATACAGAGGTTTTCGAGAGATCAGGTAAAATGCAGAGCAAGCCAAGGAACATACAGACAAAGCAACAGAGGAACTTAAGAAGGTTACACAAGAACATGACAAATTTAAAAGGCTGCAAGAATCTGCAGAGAGACAGCAAACAGAAATCCAAAAGATTAACAATAAAATTTCAGAATTAGACAACTCAGTAGAAAGTCACAGGAGCAGAACTGAAGCAACAGAAGTCAGAATTGGTGAGACTAAAGATACAGCAAGTGACAACAACTTATTTGAGGAAAAATCAGATAAAAGAAATTAAAAAATGAAGAAATCCTAAGAATTATGTGGGGACTCTATCAAGAGGAATAATCTATGAGTGATTGGAGTAGCAGAACGGGGTCGGGCGGACGCAGACAAAAAGAGCGGCTAGGGATAAATAAAAATCATCTACAAAGGAGAGTCAATAAGACCAAGCTATGACTACTCAACAAAAACCATGCAGGCAAGAAGGCAATGGGATGACTTAGAAACCTTTGAAGGAAAAAAATTGCTAGCCAAGGATTATATATCCAGCAAAACTGTCTCTCAAATATGATTGTGAAATAAGGGCATTCCCAGATAAACAAGTTTAGAGAATTGGTAAAAAAGCCGAACCAAAATTACAAGAAACACTAAAGGGAGTCTTCCAATGAGAAAATCAATAACATCACATAACAACCCAAGACTGGAAAACAGGACAGAACAACCAGGTTTCAACACAGATAGGAAAGTCACAAAAATAAATCAAAGCTAAAACACTGAAAACAGAAAAAGAGATGTCAATACGTAAAAGATGAAAACATTAAAAAAAAAAAAAAAAGGACTAAATAATGTAGTCATATATTTCTCATACGGAGAGGAGGTCAAGGCGATATAAAGAAATTAAAGACTGGTTTAAACTTAGGAAAAAAAAGGAAAATATTAAGGTAACCACAAAGGAAAATAACAATCCTACACATCAAAATAAAAAAACAAGAAAAACATAAAGACTCAGCAAATACAAAATCAACAACGATGAAAATGATGAAAAGAAAATACATAAAGAAAAATGACTCAGCACGGAAATGAAGTGGAACAAAGAAACTGTCAACAACACACAAAAAAATAATCAAAATCAGAGCACTAACCTCATACCTATCAATAATTACACTCAGTGTAAATGGACTAAATGCACCAACAAAGAGACAGACAGTGGCAGATTGGATTAAAAAAAAAAAAACACGATCTGTCTATATGCTGCCAACAAGACACATACCTTAGACTCCAAGACACAAACTAAAACTCAAAGGATGGAAAAAAGATATATAAAGTAAACACAATCATAAAACAGGAGAAGCAGCTATATTAATCTCTGACAAAATAGACTTTAAAGCAAAATCCACAACAAAGGATAAGGAAGGGCACTGTATAATGATTAAAGGATCAATACACCAGGAGAACATAACCATAATAAATATTTACACACTCAATGTCAGGGCTCCAAAATACATAAAACAAACTCTAACAGCATTAAAAACAGAAATAGACTGCTTCACAATAATAGTAGAAGACTTCAACATGCCACTTTCCACGAAGGACAGAACACCCAGAAAGAAGCTCAATAAAGACATGGAAGATTTCAACACCACAATCAACCAACTTGATCTCACAGACACACACAGAACACTCCACCCAAAAGAAGTGAAATTTACTTTCTTTTCCAATGCACATGGAACATTCTCCAGAATCGAACACATATTAGGCCACAAAACAAGCCTTAACAGAATCCAAAGCATCGAAATATTACTAAACATCTTTTTCTGACCATAAAACCATAAAAGTAGAAATCAGTAACAGAAAAAGCAAGGAAAAAAAATCGAATACATGGAAACTGAACACCACCTCAAAGACGACTGGGTTATAGAAGAAAGTAAGCATGGAACAAAGACATTCACAGAATCAAATAACAATGAAAACATATCCTACCAGAAACTTTGGGACACAGCAAAAGCAGTACTCAGAGGTCAATTTATAGCAATAAATGCACACATCCAAAAAGAAGAAAGGGCCGAAATCAAAACATTAACCCTACAGCTCGAACAAATAGAAAAAGAGCAGCAAAAGAAGCCCTTGGGCACCAGAAGAAAGCAAATAATTAAAGTTAGAGCAGAATCCCACTTTGGTGAGTGGTGTCTGTGGTCTTAAACACTAGCAAGCAGTCATCTAAGATACATCAATTGGTCTCAAACCACCTGGAGCAAAGGAGAAAGAAGAACACCAAAGGCATAATGTAAAGATGAGCCCAAGAGACAGAAAGGGCCACATAAACCAGAGACTCCATCAGCCTGAGATGTAAAGAACTAGATGGTGCCTGGCTACCACTGATGACTGCCCTGACAGGGAATACAACAGAGAATCCCTGATGGAGGAGAACAGTGGGATGCAGACCTCAAATTCTCATAAAAAGACCTAGCTGAATGGTCTGATTGAGATTAGAGGGACCCCGGAGGTCACGGTTCCCGGATCCTTCGTTAACACAAGACTGGGACCATTCTTGGGGCCAACTCTTCAGATGGGGATTGGACTGGGTGATAGGACAGAAAGTGATAGTGCTGAGGAGTGAGCTTCTTAGCTCAAGTTGACACATGAGACTATGTGGGTGACTCCTGTCTGTAGGTGAGACGGAAAAGCACAAGGGGATAGGAGCTGGTTAAATGGACACAGTGAATACAAGGGAGAGGAGAAGTGTGCTGTCTCATTAGGGGAGAGCAGGTAGGAGTACATAGCAAGGTGTGTATAAGTTTTGGCATGAGAGACTAAACTGATTTGTAAACTTTCACTTAAAGCACAATTAAAAAAAAAAAAAATTAGAGCAGAATTAAAATAGAGAAGAGAAAAACAATTGAAAGAGTTAACAAGGCCAAAAGCTGGTTCTTTGAAAAGACTGACAAAATTGATAAACCATTGATCAAACTGACAAAAGAAAACTCCAGAAGAAGCAAATAACCTAAATAAGAAATGTGGTGGGTGATATCACAAAAGACACAACTGAAATTAAAAGAATCATAACAGAATACTATGAAAAATTGTACTTCAACAAATTTGAAAACCTAGGGAAATGAACAAATTTCTAGAAACACACTACCTACCTAAACCAACACAAACAGAGGTAGAACAACTAAACAAGCCTATAACAAAAGAAGAGATTGAAAAGGTAATTAAAAAACTCCCAACAACAACAACAACAAAAGTGGTCGTGGCCCTGATGGCTTCACTGGAGAATTCTACCAAGCTTTCAGAAAAGAATTAACACCACTACTACTAAAGGTGTTTCAGAGCATAGAAAAAGGACAGAATAGTACCAAACTCATTCTATAAAGCCAGCATAACCCTGATACCAAAACCAGGTAAAGACACCACAAAAAAAGAAAATTACACACCAGTGTCCCTCATGAACACAGACATAAAAATCCTCAGCAAAATTCTATTCAATAGAATTCGATAACATACCAAAAATAAATAAATAAATAATAATTCACCATGACCAAGTGGGATTCATACCAGGTATGCAGGGATGGTTCAACATTAGAAAAACAATCAATGTAATCCATCATATAAATGAAACAAAAGATAAGAACCACATGACCTTATCAACTGATGCAGAAAAGGCATTTGACAAAGTCCAACACCAATTCATGATAAAAACTCTCAGCAAAATAGGAACAGAGGGAAAATTCTTCAACATAAGAAAGGGCATTTATATAAAGCCAACACCCAACATCATCCTAAATGGAGAGAGTCTGAAAGCATTTCCCTTGAGAATGGGAACAGACAAGGATGCCCTTTATCACCACTCTTATTCAGCCTTGTGCTAGAGGTCCTGCCCAGAGCAGTTAGGCTACAAAAAGAAATAAAGGGGATCCAACTTGGTACTGAAGAAGAAGTATGTCTGTTTGCAGATGATATGATCTTATACACAGAAAATCCCAAAGAATCAATAAGAAAACTGCTAGAACTAATAGAAGATTTCAGCAAAGTATCAGAATACAAAATAAACATACAAAAATCAGTTGGATTCCTCTACACTAACAAAGAGAACTTTGAAGAGGAAATCACCCAATCAGTACCATTTACAATAGCCCCCAAAAGGATACAATACTTAGGAACAAATCTAACCAGAGACATAAAAGACCTATACAAAGAAAGCTACAAAATATTACTGTAAGAAACCAAAAGAGACTTACATAAGTGGAAAAACACACCTTGCACACAGATAGAAGACACAACATTGTGAAAATGTCAATTCTACCCAAAGCAACTGACAGATACAATGCAATCCTGATCCAAATTCCAATGACATATTTTAATGAGATGGAGAAACCAATCACCAAGTTCTTACGGAAAGGGACTAGGTCCCAGATAAATAAACCATTACTGAAGAAGAAGAATAAAGTGGGAGGTTTCACACTACCTGATTTTAGAACCTATTATACTGCCATGGTAGTCAAAACAGCCTGGTACTGGTACAACAACAGATACATAGACCAATGGAACAGAATTGAGAATCTAGACGTAAATTCATCCACCTTTGAGAAGCTGATATTCAACAAATGTCCAAAGTCTATTAAATGGGGAAAAGACAGTCTCTTTAACAAATGGCATTGGCATAACTGGATATCCATATGCAAAAAAATGAAACAAGACCCATACCTCGCACCATGCACAAAAACTAACTCGAAATGGATCAAAGACTTAAATACAAAATCTAAAATGATAAAGATCATGGAAGAAAAAATAGGGACAATGCTAGGTGCCCTAATACATGGCATAAACACTATACAAAACATTACTAACAACGCACGAACACCAGAAGTGAAACCAGGTAACTGGGAGCTCCTAAAAATCAACCACTTATGCTCCTCAGAAGACTTCACCAAAAGAGTAAAAAGATAACCTACAGACTGGGAAAAACTTCATGGCTACAGCATATCCTGTCAGGGTCTAATTTCTAAAATCTACAAGATACTGCAAAACCTCAACAACAAAAAGACAAATACTGAATTAAAAAATGGGCAAAGGGTATGAACAGGCACTTTACCAAAGAAGACACTTAGGCAGCTAACAGATACATGAGGAAATGCTCATGATCATTAGCCATTAAAAAAAAAAAAAAAAATTTTTTTTTAAGAGAAATACAAATCAAAATTACAATGAGATACCATCTCACCCCAAAGAGACTAGCATTAATCCAAAAAATACAAAATAATAAATGTTGGAGATGTTGTGGCAAGACTGGAACACTTATACACTGCTGATGGAAATGTAAAATGGTACAACCACTTTGGAAATTGATTTGGAAATTCCTTAAAAAGCTAGAAATAGAACTACCATAGGATCCAGCAATCCCACTCCTTGGAATACATCCTAGAGAAATAACAGCCATCACACAAATAAGATATATGCAAACCCATGTTCACTGCAGCACTGTTCACAATAGCAAAAAGATGGAAACAACCTAGGTGCCCATCAATGGATGAATGGATAAACAAATTATGGTATATTTTTTCAATAAATAACAACAATGAATCTGGAAAATATCTCAATGTGGATGAATCTGGAAGGCATTATTCTCAGTGCAATTAGGTGCAAAAGGACAAACATCATATGAGACTACTATTATAAGAACTCAAGAAAAGGTTTAAATACGGAAGAAAACATTATTTTATGGTTACGAAGGTGGGGAGGGAGAGAGGAGGTATTCACTAACTAGACAGTAGACAAGAATTATCATAGGTGAAGGAAAGGACAAACAATACAGGGGAAGTCAATACAACTAGACCAAACCCGAAGCTAAGAAGTTTCCTGGGAAACTTTCCCTTAGGGAAAGTGTACCAGGGGTGGGGGTCTGGGGACCATGGTTTCAGAGGACATCTAAGTCTACTGGCATAACAAGGTTTATTAAGAAAATGTTCTGCATCTTACTTTGGTGAGTGGCATCTGGGGTCTTAAAACCTAATAAGCAGCCATCTAAAATACATCAATTGGTCCGAACCCACCTGGAGCAAAGAAGAATGTAGAACAGCAAAGACACAAGGAAAATACTAGCCCAAGAGACAAAAAGGGCCACATAAACCAGAGACTCCATCAGCCTGAGACCAGAAGAACTAGATGGTGCCGGGCTACCACCAATAACCACATTGACAGGAAACATAACAGAGAGTCCCTGATGGAACAGGAGAAAAGTGGGGTGCAGAATTCAAAACCTAGTAAAAAGTTCAGACTTAATGGTCTGAGACTGGCCAGGAATCCCAGAAGACAAGGCCCCAGGACTCTCTGTTAACCCAGAAATAAAACCATTCCCAAAGCCAACTCTTCAGACAGATATTAGACTGGACCATAAGACATGAAATTATTTTCGTGAAGACCGTGCTTCTTAGTTCAAGTACATACCTGAAACTAAATGGGCAGCTTCTATCTACAGGCGAGATGAAAAGGCAGAAAGGGACAGGAGCTGTTTGAATGAACATGGGAAATCCGGAGGGGGAAGGAGGAGTGTGCTGACACATTATAGGGATAGCAACTAGGCTCACAAAACAATGTGCGCATAAATTTTTGTATGAGAAACTAACTTGAACTGTTCATTTAAAGCACAGTAAAAAAAAAAAAAAGAAGCCCAAATTCAAGCTACACATTTAAGAAATGTTGTCACAGCTTCTGTAGTTAATACCTTAGAAAAAGTAGATAAGATAGCTAATAAACGATGACAAGAATAGAGGTGCCATTTAAAATCAATAGGAATACTTTTTCAAAATCTACATATCCAGACCTCTATATCCCTAGGTATGTTCACATGTTCTCCAGTACCTATCACAGACCTTGTGGCAGAGTTGATACTCATTAAAAACCAGTTGACCAAATGACTAACTGAACTGATGGGAATAGAGATGGGGACATTAATGTGGACAAAATTTAGTTCATAAAAGGTCATGAACAGCTTTGGTGGCTTTTTGGAGGGATGAAAGACTGCAGCACATTTAGTAGTAAAGAGAAGGTAGAAAGTGCACTGAGAATTGAAGAGAAGGGGAAAGGTAAAGATAGTCACTCTTTTAAGCTTAGGTGTGAAGGGAAGAGACAGAAGTTGGAAGAGAGAGGTGGTTCAGAGAGGGTTATTTACATATTTGGTAATATATATAAGCTGAGAGATAAATGCTGCCAAAAGAGCTTTCTGTCCTCATTAATCATTGTCTTTTGAAGGAATCATCCAAAATAGAGTAAGTAGTTGTTTTCAGGAGCCCACAGTCTAGCTACTCAGTTGCCCAATGGTCAGTCATTAACCAAGTTTACTATTTGGTTGGCATCTTGTAAATATTGCCAAAGTAACTAATTTTTGACATGAACTAGATAACTGAAAATTATCATTTATAAATTTTAGAAATAAGTAGTTTTTCCAATTCTGTGTTTATTCAAAATCTCCAGCAGAATTTATTTTAATTATTTTTCTTTGAAGTTTTCCCATTCATATTCCCAAACATAGAGTGGCCAAACATATTACTTCTCAGGAAACTCCTGGGGTTAGACGGTGGAGGAAGGACGGCAAACAATCTTTAACTTCTCAAATGATAAGAGGCAGCATGAGAGTCTCTCATTTTGCCCAGGCAAAAAAGGTAGGAGGAGAAAGAGAAAGAGGGAAAGGGGTAGGAGACTTTTTTCCAGTTCATGTATTTTCTCTACTATCCTAGAAATAATAAAACTCAATAAAAAGATATTAGTAAATATTAGTTGCCTGTGTCTGAGACCTATTTTTCACTTTGGAATAAAAGTCATTATACCTTCATTCTTCAAAATTATACTCCAAAAAGAATAAAAATGTGAGTTCCTGAAGCCAAATATCTTTACATAAGGGAACAGATAATGAAGACGTGTGTTTGTGAAAAAATGTGAACATTTCAAATACTTAATTTGAAGTTATTAAAATTAAGAAAAATATTTTTCAGTTTTAAATTTCTACAAATCCTTTAAGGTTCCCTAAATCAAAGCTCTGGCCTAGTTGTATGAGATTATTTACATATACTTTACACAAAGTCTATGGTACCCGTGAACGAAAGAGAAGCGATGAATATTTTACATTGTTTGCATTTAATTGAAAGGAAAACAAATCAGCACATATAACAAGTTAAAAAAAAATAGGATCAAGTTACAATCAAAAGATTCCCTAATCCGTTCCACAGGTGCACCTACTGAATTATTTGTGTGAGCATCTACCCACTGGCATTGATAATTCAGGGGTCTGGTCTCCCCTTATTGCATAAATATACTGTCTGCGTTTCCCATTAGTATTAGTGGGTGTTACACGTGCAAAGGAACAGGAGAACGGACTCCATCTATGATTAACAACAACTGTGTTTTCCACCCTGGTTCTGGCTTCCTTTTAAAGCCGCAAATCTTACCTGTCTATTCGACAAACTATACTCTATACACAGGACAGGGAGTGCTACACTGATCCTAAATAACACAGGGAGTTAAAAACAGGTTTGCAAAAGTGGAAATAAACGTTCTTCAAGACCAGATTGTTTCAGACCTTGCCAATAGTTCATGTTTGTGTAACAACATGAGAATTACTAACCCGAGCCCTCCCTGTATTTTGAGATACTGGATATCTTTCATACACACCAATTAATACTACTGCCTAGCGTTTTGATTTCTTTTTTCCTTGAGCGAAGGGTGGGAGTCCAGAAAAAGGGATGTGTATTCAGTCCATGGTAACTTCAATTAGTTGCAACCAAAGATTTTATCCTAGTAGCAAAACCAGGAGGAAAAAAAATCTTTTAAATTAATTTGAAGATGCCTACATTTCTAGAATGGCATTGCTTTAACAGGGCTATGCAAATGAGTCCAATTTAGCATCTTGTATTCAGCTGGAAACCATTGCTAAATGATCAGGATAGCCAGTCACAGATATTAAAATGAATTATATCTAATCTGAATTTTAGTCACGCTACATTAACTAATAGAAAGTTATTAACATTTCAAGAGAAAAAAAGCTTTTGCCTGCAAAATTAACAGTGGCTGAGATGTGACCTGTGAGCCATGAAGCCTGATCACTGTAATGACAGTGTAATGGCATATTTACATTAAAATCTCTGCAGCTAATATGGGATTCAGAATTGGACGGTAAGTCGAGGATTATTTAGTCTGGCCTGTTGGCCTTTCTCTAAGTAGTTTTTTTTTTTTTTTTTTTACTTCAATACAAATCTGAAACTTTTCATTTCATAACTATTTATCTGACCAGTTTCTGCAGCTCAGTCTCTCCATCGTTATATGACTAGTTTTAACTTTCATTTTCTCTCTTCCTTTTTAGTACATTTCTTTCTGTATATTTGCTTTTCTCTCTTTCTCTCTAGTTTCTCTTCTTTCATCCTTTGAGCTTAATGAACTTCAGGGAACTGGCTTTCAATGGCAAACCATCCAGGAGAAAGAAAACAGTTCCTTCACTTTTACTACCATTTGGCTTCAAAAAGCATGCCATTTTGATATTTTTCATGTTATGCTTTCAAAATGCACATTAGGCATGCAGTTTGAAACAAAACGCTGGTTTGAAATGAGTAACACTGCATCTATTGTTATCAGTCTCTAGAAACAAGGGAGGTGGTCTTGTTATCCGATTGTTACTCCTATAGAGTAGTTAGCTTATAAATTAAAGATTCAACAATACTTTTGCATAATCTACAGCATTCATTTCCCTTGTAGTTTCAGGGAATTGCTGTTGGTTCTTTTCTTTTTGCTCTTTCTTTCTTTTACAATTTAAGAGAATAGAAAAATTAAACTGAACATTAATTTTGTAGGTCTTTGGTCTTGAAAGAACTTCTTTTAAAGAAATCATCTAAAGAATAGCATCAAAATCTAGATTGCAGACAGATAAGTTCATAAGTTCTCAAATATGTCATCTGTAGACTAGTTTATTTTCTTAACCTGTCAAATTTGAAAATATTGGATTCTAAACAGAACTTTGATAATGAAATATAATGGAGAAGCATTTATCTTTTTTAAAAGGAAAGAGAACAAAAGGCAAATAATGAGCTCTTTTAATGCGGCTGATGTTTGACACTTAGATATTTTGCTACAATTCTATTTCAAAGATTAATTCAATATTCCTCTCTAATCATAACAACAAATAGAGCAGATACTTATTTCTAAACCACGACTTTTAAAATTTTAATATTTTATTGTCTTCTCCATCTTCAAAGAGGGTGTTATCAAATATATCTTTGTGGTCCTTGGATTTCTTTTTCAAGTCTTCTAAAAGGAAACTTTACCTGAAAGTATATTATCCTATTCACACTACGAATTTGTGCACAAACATATTTCAGCCCAGACAAGTATCAATCACAAAGGATGTCATGATAAAATGCCACCTTAGTCCCATTTCCCAATTAGAAATGGAGCATTAATATGGTGACATTGGTTTGACTGACAGGAATCGATGCTAAATGTCTGCTTGGCTATATTTATAATAAATACAGGTGACGCATTTGTAGCAAAACCAATGCTTCATTCTATTTCTTGGGTCTTTATTTAAATACAGGCATATCATAAATGTTGATTGAAGAAATAACTAGAAATTTGATCTGATGTAATATGACGCAAATTAAGCTTAAACACTTTGAACTTTATTTGGTATTCCTGAATGCATTGCCATATTTTGAATTTTTTATAAGAAATGAAAGTGCTAGGCTAAAATTAACTGACAACCAGCATCTAATTTTTCTTCTAAAACTCATCTCTCCCCTTTCACCACTGATAAAGGATGTTTATTCTGTATGTTTATATGGGGAATATACAGAATCTGTCCAGCTTTGGGCATTAAATATTAATCGTATAAAAGCTTCTTGGTTAAACTGAATCACAGGAAAAAAAAAAAAAGCAGTCTTTCCAATTTCTGGGGACTTGGTAACACCCTAGATATGACAAGACTCATATTGTATCAGGCATTTACTTTCTAAATATGTTAAATATATATAAAAAAAAAATAACATAAATGCTTGGAAAACAAAACATAAAGAGTCTATTTAATAACAAACCATATGTGTCTGTGGCCTAAAAACAAATCAATTATAAACTTTAAAATAGGTTTCCTGCACACAAACTTTCTGGCTGTGTCATTAAAACTACTTGAGGAAACATATCTAGACTTAGTTGTGGTGTGCTTGTTCTTAGAACATGGAACGCTACTTAAATTCTTTTTCCTTCTATAATTTTTAAATTTTGTTTTGAAAGGAAGAATAGGCTGTGTCTTTAAAAAGGATACCCAGAGTTTCGAATGGTAGACAGGAGGGTGGTGGCCTGTTAGAATATTGGAGATAAGGGGGCAAAGGTGACAAATATTTCCTCTTTCATTCTTGATCAAAAGCATCAGCTGTCCAATTTTGTTTTTTCTATTCAAAATGTTGGTGGGGGGCAGATTTTTAGAATATGCTAATTTTCACTTTGTCTTGCTCTCTGTTGTGATTTTCTTGTCTGCTATATGTTTGGTTTATGGACTGATGGTTTTGATAGACAAATATTGTGTTACGAACATGTTCTTTTAAAACAAATGAATGGTTATGCAAATCTAATAATTGTATTTGGATTGTAACTACTAAATCATAAACTATCTCTCCCTCTTCATGAGTTCTGTGATCTTCAGTTATCGCAACAAATTCTGAGCCCATGAAGTTAATCCCATAGGAGCAAACTTAAGGGCCTATAATTCAAATATTTGTTCTGAAAACTTTCATTGCTCACATACAGAAAAACTACATTGCACATATATCAACACAATATGATATGTAACATGGATACATGAATGTATACATGTATACACACACACACACACCAGTTGATCCATTATTGAAAAACTAGCTAGACAATTCCTCTCTCAGACACAATGCAATGTAGTGGTTTAAAGCACAGAACCTACAGCCAGATTCTGGGGTTTGAGTCCCTGACTCTACCACCATCAGCTGGGTGACTTCAACAAATTACTCCCTGGACCTCTGTTCCTTCCCCTACCCCCACCTGTAAATATGGAGGATACTTTTACCAATCTCATGGAGTTATTCTGAGGATCAAATAAGTTGCTAATACAAAGCAGTTAAAATAGTGTTATCATATACTGCTCAATAGTCTTTACTATGCTATTTATTATTACTAATTATATTCGTTGCCTATCAGAGACAGACGACAGAAGCACAGGAAAGGTTTAAAAAATAACTTTTTCTATCACTAGACACTTGGGTTTGCAAATAAAAGGGTACGTGGCCTAGGGGCAAATAACGAATATGTGTGTTTCAAAGGAAGAAAGAACGGACCTCTGTAGTATGGTTTGAGGGATACAACAAAGCTACTCCGTCAAATTTGCCTCCTTATCTATGTAAACTTGAGCAAGTCATTTATGCTTTCTAGGACTCAGTTTCTTCACCTATAAAATGAGATAGCTGAAGTAGTTTAGCAACTCTTTCTGAACTCAATGGTGTCCTGTTACATCATCACACAGTAACATCCGTTTTTATAAAAAAAGTTAATGTAAGTTTTTAAAAGTCTCAACATTTAAATGTTCCCAACTAAGATATTTACAACTCTTTGATGCATACTTCTCCTTTTTGAGATTTAAGAGTGAAGGGCATAAGAACAAGAAGGAAAGGAAATCAGACTTACAGAGAACACGGGGAAATGGTTTTGATGTGGAAATGGGGGCTGCTAAACATACACTGCACCTGCTTCGTCTTAGCACTATGGGTTGGCCTTACCAGCATTAAGCACTTTCTCGAATATGTAGAAATCTCCTGGTCAACTAATCAAAAAAACAAAACATTAAGGGGGGAAAAAAAAAGCATTATCATCTAGATAACCCACAGTCTTAATTTCCAGCTGGATCAGGAAATTAAAACCAATATAAGGAACTAGGCTTTCCATCTCAGAATCAAATCCAGTTGTGAACACTGTGTTGTGAAAGTACTTGCAGTAAAAACAACAGTATAAAGCAAAGGAGGGAAAAAACTCAAATGATGCAGAAAACCAAGTGATGTATCCAAACTATTAGGCCTGACACTTAACTCTTCTCGCTTCGCCGAAAACAGAGGATGTTTTTACACACAACACAACATACACCAATTCAACCATTTCTACTACAATTCAGTGACATTGATTACATTCTTCGAGTTGGGTGGCCATTCTCACCCTCCTTTTCTGGGTTGTTCCTCCTTCATTAACATAAACTCACTTCCCCCTAAGGTTCCTATCTAATTTTTCAAGTTGCTGTTGTCACTTTGATCCCAAAAAGATAGTTCTCGTAAGAGCATAATGCTCAAGGTAGGCATTTTTTATTAGTTAAGCTAGACTATTGTTTGGTTTTAAGAAGACTTCAGCGAATATTTTTGGTTTAAAGTTTAACAATTATTTCAGAGCAATAGTTTCAATGGTTCATCCAGCCTCCGTAACTCCGGAAATGTAGACTCCATGGAAATTTGAAATTCTGTATTTTACCCCTTTTGATCAGGATCCTTTTATAGAATCTTTGTTTAAAATGCTCAGTAATGCCAGCCAGGCACCATCCAGTTATTCTAGTTTAATGGCAAAGGAGGCAGTTGTTCTTGGAGGCAATCAGCCACGTGTTCCATATCCTGCTCCTATTCCTGACACTCTTTTCTCTGCTTCTCCAGGTGAATAGAGACCAATTGTCGTGCCTTAGATGGCCACTTGTGAGCTTTTTAAGACCCCGTACATTACACAACTAGGACACAGAACAGAAACACTAAACACATCATTATTAGGCCAATTAACTGGGATGTCCTATGAAACCAATACCCTAAACCTCTAAACCAAGGAACCAAATTCCATGAGGATTTTGACTTTACATAAGCATCCTCAGTTGCCACTTTTTTTTCCTCACTGTAAATATATCTATCACACTACTTTTGCCAATTCAGCACTTTACAGGTGTACGACTTATTGACAGCAATTATAATAATCAGCTATACAATCCTACCCTTATTCAATGTGATTTTTCTACTACCAAGAACCCCCCTTTTCCACTCCATCCTGCCCCTGGTAAATACTAATAAACTTTGATCTCCATACATTTGCCTTTTCCTGCCTTTTTATATAAGTAAGGTCATACAATACTTGTCCTTTTGTGAATGACTTATTTCACTTAGCATAATGTCTTTAAGCTCCATCCATATTGTAGCATGTATCAAGACTTTATTTCTCCTACTGGCTTAGTAGTATTCCACTGTATGTATGTACCACATTTTATTTATCCATTCATCTGTTGATAGGGATTTAGGCTGTTTCCATCTTTTGGCTATTGTGTACAATGCTGCAATGAACATTGGTGTACAAGTCTCTGAGTATCTGCTTTCAAGTCTTTTGGGTATATACCTAGGAGTGGATTTCTGAATCAAGTGGCAATTCTAATTTTTTTTTTTTTTTTTTTTAGGAAACACCACACTGTTTCCACAACTATACCATTTTGCATTCTCATTAGAAATAGAGAAGGTTTCCAATTTCCCCACAACCTCACCAATATCTGTTATATTCTGTTTTACTTTTTTTTTTTTTTAATCTCAGCCTTCCTAGTGGGACTGAAATGGTATTTCATTATGGTTTTGGTTTGTATCTCTCTGATGGCAAATGACATTGAGCAACTTTTCATATGTTTGATGAAGAATTTAACGTCCACTTTGGTGAAATGCCTATTCAAGTCCTTTGTCCATTTTATGACTGGGTTATTTGTCTTCATGTTGTTAAGTTGTCAAAGTTTTATATATATTTTCTTTTTAGGTTCTTATTGGACATATGGTTTCTGAAGCTATACTCCTAGTCAGTAGATTGTCTTTTCACTTTTTTTTTTGTAAAGCCTTTTGATGACAAAAGTTTTTCATTTTTACAAGGTCCCATTTATCTATTTTGTCTTTTGCTGTTCACACTTTTGTTATTTATATTGGAAAATCCATTTTTAAAAGTTAGGTCCAACAGCATTGCTCCTGCATTTTCTTCTAAGAATTTTATGGTTTTAGATTGCAAACTTAGGCCCTCAATCCATTTCTGTATTTGTTTTTGTATATGGTGTGAGGCATGGATTCTGTTTCATTTTTCTGCATGTGCAAATCTAGTTTTCCCAACATAATACCAAAACCAGACAAAGACACCACAAAAAAAGATACGTACAGGCCAATATCTCTTATGAATATAGATGCAATGATCCTCAAAAATGCTAGCAAACAAAATCCAACAGTGTATTAAAAGAGTCATACACCATGACCAAGTGGGATTTATTCCAGAACACATGGGTGGCTCAACATTAGAAAATCAATCAATGTAATCAACCACATAAATAAAAGAATCACATGATTATTTCAATTGATGCAGAAAAGGCATTCAATAAAGTCCAACACCTACTCCTGATAAAAACTCTCAATAAAATAGGAATACAAAGGAAATTCCTCAGTGCAATCAAGGGCATCTATACAAAACCAACAGCCAACAAAATTCTCAATGGAGAGAGGCTGAAAATATTTCCCCTGAAAACAGGAAAAAAACAAGGATGCCCTTTATCACTACACCTATTTAACATTGCGTGGAAGTCCTAGCTAGAACAATAAGGCAAGAAGAAGAAATAAAGCACATCCAAATTGGAAAGGAAGAAGTAAAACTACCCCTTTTCCCAGATGATATGATCCTATACAAAAAAACCAAACCTGTTGTCATCAAGTCAATTCCAACTAATAACAACTCTATAGGGCACAGGAGAACTGCCCCATAGGGTTTCCAAGGAGTGGCTGGTATGTCCAAACTGCTGACCATTTCGTTATTAGCCATCGCTCTTAACCACTATACCACCAGGGTGCCAAAGAACCCCAAATATTCCAAAAGAAAACTACTGGAACTAATAGAAAGATAGAGCAGAGTTGCAGGATACAAGATCAACATACAAAAATCAGTCAGATTCCTATACACCAACAAAAAGAATTTCGAAAAGGAAATCAGGAAAACAATACCATTTATAATCACCCCTAAAAGGTAAAATACTTAGGAATAATCTAATCAGGTACATAAAAGACCTATACAAAGAAAACTATAAACCATTATTTCAAGAAACCTGCATAAATGGAAAAACATAACATGCTCATATATAGGAAGACTCAACATTGTGAAAATATCAATCCTACCCAAAGTGATCTACAGATATAATGCAATCCCAATCCAAATACCAACAGCAGTCTTTAACAAGATGGAAAAACTAATCACCAACTTTATATGGAAAGGAAAGGGACCCTGGGTAAGCAACGCATTATTGAAGAAAAAGAACAAAGTAGGAGGACTAACACTACCTGGTCTCAGAACCTACTATGCAGCCAGGTACTGGTACAACGACAGACACAGACCAATGGAACAGAACCCAGAACTCAGATGTAAATTCATACACCTATGGTCAGCTGATCTTTGACAAAGGGCCAAAGTCGATTAAATAGGGAAAAGAGAGTCTTTTTAACAAATGATGCTGGCAAAACTGTATGTCCATCTCTACGTAAATGAAACAGGACCCCACACCTCACACCATATACAAAAACTAACTCAAAATGGATCAAAGATTTAAACATAAAACCTAAAACAATAAAGATGATGGAAGAAAAAATAGGGATAATGCTAGGGACACATATATGTCATAAATACTATACAATCCATAACTAACAATGCACAAACACCAGAAGACAAACTAGATAACTGGGAGCACAACTGGGAGTTAAAAACTTAAACTCATCAAAAGACTTCACCAAAAGAAAACCTACAGACTGGGAAAAATATTTTGGCTACAACATATCTAACAGGGTCTATTTCTAAAATCTATACAATACTTTAACATCTCAATAACAAAAGGACAAATAATCCAATTATAAAATGGGCAAAGGATATGAACACTTCACCAAAGAAGACATTCAGGCTAACAGACACATGAGGAAATGCTACCAGTCATTAACTATTAAGCCAAAAACCACACCTGCTGCTGTCAAGTTGATTTCAACTCATGGTGACCCTATAGGGCAGGGTAGAACTGCCCCATAGGGCTTCCAAGGGGCAGGTGGTGGATTCAGACTGCCAACTATTTGTTAGCAGCTGAGCTCTTAACCACACACCACCAGGGCTCCATTAGCCATTCAAGAAATACAAATGAAAACCATAATGAGATAGCATCTCATCACGATATTACTGGCATGACTCAAAAAAAAAACAGAAAATAACAAATGTTGGAGAGGTAGTGGGGAGATTGGAATGCTTATGTACTGCTGATAGGATGTAAAATGATACAACCATTATGGAAAATAATATGGTACTTCCTTAAAAAGCTAGAAATAGAAATACCGTATGACCCAGCAATCCCACTCCTAGGAATATATCCTAGAGAAATAACACCCATCACATGAATAGACATATGAACACCCGTGTTCACTGCAGCATTATTCACAATAGCAAAAAGATGGAAACAACCTAAATGCCCATCAACAGATGAATGGAAAAACAAATTATTGTACTTACGCACAACAGAATACTTTGCAATGATAAAGAACAATGATGAATCCATGAAACATCTCACATCATGAGTGAATCTGGAGGTTATTACGCTGAGTGAAGTAAGTCAATCACAAAAGGACAAATACTACTTGAGACCACTATTATAAAAACTCAAAGAAATGTTTACACACAGAATAAAACAATCATGAGGGAAGGGAGGGAAAACCACAAACTAGATAGGAGACATGTGTTAACTTTGGTGAAAGTAAAGACAACACACATTATGGGGAAGTCAGCACAACTTGACCAAGGCAAAGCCATAGAAGCTTCCTAGACACATCGAAATACCTTGAGGGACCAAGTAACTGGGGCTGAAGGCTGGAGACCATGGTTTTGGGGGACATCCAGGTCAATTGGCATAACATAGTTCATAAAGAAAATGTTCTACTTTCTACTTTGGTGAGTAACGTCTATGGTCTTAAAAGCTTGCTAGCAACCATCTAAAATACATCTATTGGTCTCATCATGGTGCAAAGGAGAATGAAGAAAACCAAGATCAAGGAAAATATCAGTTCAAAGGACTAATGGACCACACGAACCACAAGCTCCACCAGCTGAGCCCAAAAGAACTAGATGGTGCCGGGCTACCACCACTGACAGCTCTGACAGGGATGAAAACAGAGGGTTCAGGACAAAGTAGGTGGAAAACGTAGAACAAAATTCAAATTCACAAAAAAAAAAAAAAAAAGATCAGACTTACTAGTCTGACAGACAGTGTGGAGGATCCCCAAAACTATGGCCCCTGGACACCTTGCTAACTTAGAACTGAAGCCACTCCCAAAGTCTACCTTTCAGTCAAAGATTAGACAAGTCTATCAAACAAACAATAACACACGTGAAGCAAGTGCTTCTTAGTTCAATCAAATAGAGGAGACCTAATGGCAACGCCTGCCCAAAAGCAAAGACAAGAAGCCAGGAAGGGACAGAAAACCTGGACCAAATGGACATGGGGAACCCAGGCTGTAAAAGGAAAAGGGGAGAGTGCTGATATATTACAGGGATTGCAATCAATGTCACAAAACAATTTGTGTATAAATTATTTACTGAGAAACTAATTTGCACTGTAAACTTTCACCTAAAACACAATTAAAAAAAAAGTTGGTGATGACAATGCCAAGGCAACCAGTGACTGGAAATGTCTAAAGAATACAGTGAAACTGACCATTTGGAACAGACAGGCCCAGATTGAGGTGGTACTTCCTGCCTTTGCCTTCATCATCAAAGCCCTCAAGGAACCACCCAGAGACAGAAAGAAGAGGAAATATATTAAGCAAAGTAGAAATATCACTTTTGAAGACACTGCCAACATGGCCTGACAGATGTGACATGGATCTTTGGCCAGAGAATACTCTGGAACAATTAAAGAGATCCTGGGGACTGTCCAGTCTATGGGCTGTAATGCTGACAGCTGCCACCCTCATGATATTATTGATGACATTAACAGTGGTATCACAGAATGTCCAGCTAGCTAAAAGCTACAAAGGAAAGTATTTCAATAAAGGATCATTTATTTTATAACCAGGAAAGAAAAAAAAGTTAATTAGCAAGGGAGACCTGAGATGCTTCTTCATGTGAAAAGCACGTGAGAACAGAGGGAGAGGGCAGCAAACACAGGATATCTTGATGGAGATACGGTGTCCAGGTTAAAAAAGATAACACTCAGCCATTTGAGGAATGAAAAAAGTCTAAATAAGACTTAGGGAAGAAAGAAGAAAAGAAAGACATATACCAAATAGTTATTATCTCCAGATAGTGAAACAGATGTCATATGCAAGTGGTGCCATGCAAGTAGGAGTACATTAATTCTGTGCAATTCTAGAGGAAAATAAGAGGCATATTTTGGCTCAATATAAATTTATTAGTCAGGGTATAGGCTAAACTGCTATAATAGAAACCCCAAGATACAGATGTATGAAATAAGATGGAATGGTTCATCATAGCCAGGTGATCTAGGGCAGGTAGAAAGCTCTGCTCTACAACATCATCCATGTACCCAGACTGGACAGTCAACAAAATCATCTTCAATACTCAACTCCATCTCTAAGTCCAAAGCTGCTGCTACTCTTGTCACCATGTCTCAACTGCCAGAATATTCAGGACAAACAGCTCTGTCTTTACAGAGATGATCAGGAAGTTCCCTTTTAACAAGTCTGCTCTCCCATCCCTAGCCACTTCGTGCTGAATACATTGTTGGATGCAATATAAAGATGGCTACTGGTTGATTGCATCATATGCATGTGAAAGCTGGACAGTGAATAAGGAAGACCAAAGAAGAACTGACGCCTTTGAATTGTGGTGTTGGCGAAGAATATTGAATATACCATGGACTGGCAAAAGAACGAACAAATCTGTCTTAGAAGAAGTACAACCAGAATACTCCTTAGAAGCAAGGATGGTGACACTGCGTCTTACATACTTTGGACATGTTGTCAGGAGGGATCAGTCCCTGAAGAAGGACATCACGCCTGGCAGAGTACAGGGTCAGCGGAAAAGAGGAAGACCCTCAAAGAGGTGGATTGACACAGTGGCTGCAACAATGAGCTCAAGCATAACAGCGATTGTAAGGATGGCGCAGGACCAGGCAGTGTTTCGTTCTGTTGTGCATAGGGTCGCTATGGGTCAGAACCGACTAGATGGCACCTAACAACAACAATGACTGGGTGATGTAAACAGTTTACGCTCAACTACTAACCTGAAGGTTGGCAGTTCAAACCCATCTGGCAGCTACGAAGAAAGCCCTGGTGATCTGCTTCATAAAGATTACAGCCACGAAAACCCGATCAAGCAGTTCTACTCTGTAACACATGGGGTGGCCATGAGTCGGAATCACTGAGACAGCAACAGGTTTGGTTTTTTGTTTACTCCACACGATGACATCTAATTTCCTTCCTTGTATCATTTGGGAATATACCTATATCCTTAATTTCTCTCAGGGCAAGTACCATATTTTATTCATCATCATAATTCAAAGGAGCACCAATTTTTAAGATACATACATATGAAAGTTAATCAAATCGCAGACCTCAACCTAGCCATGATTCATGGCATTATCTATCCAACATGTATTTTTTTAATGGCAATTAAGGATGGAAAAAAAAAGTGAATAGATTATTTTTAGCATATTTTTGGTTAAAGAAAAATCAGTAGTTACTGCTTTTTTAAACTATAAAGTTATATGAGTAATAAAAAAAAGATCTATTACAATTATCCATTAGAAACCCTGATTTTAACAACAGGTAAAAATTTCCTTCAAATCAGATTATTCAAATTTTATTAAAGGTAGAACATGAAGAAAAAAAATGACACCTCTTAATCTTGGCTGAATTTTTCTGGACTGAAGTTATTTCCTTATGACAAAGACACTATTTAAGTCAATGAAGTCAATTCAGTGGGGGAAGGGGAATCAGTCAAATTTGTCAGATTCATTCTACTGGTTACTTCTTTTGAAACGTTCCTTTAGTTGGACAAAAATGGTATGGTCTCATAAAGCTAACTTTAAAAGTGAAAGCTAAACTTGGATTAAAACTGAAGAGTTTTGTGGAAATTAAAAAAGGTGTCCCCCTTGGGTGGATGTAGTCCAAGGGCAAAGACACGGTCAGTCGAGAGCAGAGTAGATTTCAACTCCCACCCAGCTCTTCAACCAGTTGTCTTTGTTCAGTATACAAACTGTAAGCTTATATAGCAGCCTTGAAACTATTTTTTTTGGTTGAGCAAACAATTATATGCAAAGCTTTTCTTCAAAAGGTTTATGGTGCTACTAATTGAATAGATGGATACTTTCTTCTAGAGCCCTGGTGGTACAGTGGTTATGAGCTCAGTTGCTAGCCAAGAGGTCGGTGGTTCGAACCCATCAGTCGTTTCATGGGAGAAAGGTCTGGCAGTCTGCTTCCATAAAGATTTCAGCTTTGGAAATCCTATGGGCCATTTTGCCCTGTCCTATGGGGTTGCTATGAGTCAGAATTGACTCTATGTCAATGGGTTTGGGGTTTTTTTACTCTCTACTTAGGATAGAAAATTGGGGTTGCTATGAGTCAGAATTGACTCTATGTCAATGGGTTTGGGGTTTTTTTACTCTCTACTTAGGATAGAAAATTGTGGTAAATAGGTTTGGTTGCTATCTGGATTTTCTTTTCAGAATGACAACAAACCTAATAAGAATTTCAAAATAGCCCAAAAGATAGGAAATTCTTTGTTATCTATATCAGTTAGGGGAATCTTTACTCTTACTCAGGCTTTTATTTTTTAAGAATTAGATATGTAGTCATAAAACAAACTCTGGTAAATATTAGAAAACTTTTCCTTTGGCAATTATTTTGATTGATTATCTTCTCACAATAAAAGTAAATTTTACTTACTTGGATTGAATATAAATCCATACCTTCCTCACATTAATATATTTTACTGGGAGTTGAATTGGGCATATTTATACTTGAATTTCAAAAACTATGAAATGTGTGTGTGTGTTTATGTGCATGTACATACAGGCACAACAGGAATTTCTTTCTCTTTAGAATAAACAATGTTAGAAAAATTCATCATCATATTTAGACTCAGATCTGAGTCTTTGAAAAAATTAAAGTCAACAAGTGTTTAGAAGAAAAATATTTCTTAGAAGTTTTCAAACTGGCTGCAAATTAACAGTCATTTTTCCATTGTGTCGTGTAAAAGTGACTGAAGTAGTCATAAGAAATCGTGCTTCACATGCGATTAAGCTGATTTATTTCTACTTCTAGTTCCATTTACTTTAACAAAACGCTAACATTAAAACAGAGAGGGAGGCTTCAGAAGCTGTCAGGAAGTTTAGTTTTTAAGTAAAATCATGGGATTGGAGCACATGCTTGTCTACACCATGATCACTGGCATTTACAGGGAGGAATTTGTGCAATGGGCAGGAAGATTATTGCTAAAACCTTCCAGAGATCATGAGGATTGCGTTTAACAAACATAACTTTATACTTTCCAAGGCCAAAGTCTGGCTAGGAGTCAGAATATATATCCTTTTAGCGATTAGACTGGGAAACGAGTTATTGACTGACGTACAATGAAATATCACCCGGCCTTAGAAGAAAGGCTCAGTGCAGAATGTGCTAAACAGACACTTAATTGGGACAATAAGACCTCCATGGCAAACTGTAATATGTAATTTAAGCCATTCATGTATCTGTTGCAAACACAAATAAAATGGACTGAGAAACAAAATCACAAACTGGTATAAATCTTACTTTATAAACAGAAGTTGGAGTTTTATTCCTTAGGCTTGCTTAGCAATTTTTATGACCAGTATTTGACTTGCATTCAATATTTAAAGTACATACTGATACCTTTGTTTCAGTATTTCCCTTGTATGACTTAGCCTGACAGCTTTTGCTCCAGAAGAACGCCTAAATGAGCGACACTCAAGTTGGAAGGGGAACTGGGTAATCAAAAAGGTCTCCAGTTTCTCATATTTGCTTCCTGCCCCATACCAGCAATTCCAATTCGGTATTGATGCCTTCTCCTTAGCAACTTAGGAGAAGGAACTGTATAGACATGGCCACTTTAACGCCTACCAAAATTCTCATTTTGATGCATTCTTAAACTCATTTCTCACTTTTTATGGTGGTGATGGGAGGACGAGAGTTTAGTACAGGAAGTTTCTCCTCCCTGTCTTTTTGGTAGATTTACACCAAAACAGCCACAACTAACCCACTAGCTGAAGACTGCAATGAGGGTTTTCTTACCACTTTTCAGCAGAACCTTCCCAAGGGCTGAATTCAGAGAGTCCATGTATCAAGTTGCCCCTGACTGAAGAGAGAGCCTCATGGTCACCCCAAGGCCTACCCTAACAGGTCACGATCTCATCAACAGGAGTCCAGGTTTCAGATCTTTCCCTCTTTCTTACTTTCTTACCAAAGCTTTCCTCCTACATCTCATACTACCCAAGTTCTGATATTGGATTTGCTACTATAGAAAATCAATTCATACTATAGTGTTAGGGATTTACCATAGTATAAAAGTTTTCTCTTTCTCCATGGACATTAACATTTGAAAAAAGTCTTCTAGGGATGCAATTTCTTAGTTGTCAGACTGAATAATGGTGGGACTTTAGGCCAACCAGTTAGTAAGACAGGCTGCTGGAAGTGGTATTTATGGTGAGAGGGTGTTTATTGGCTCACACTCCCTATACATCACTACATAGAATAGTGCTGTTTATTGAACTCCATTTCAGATACTATGCTAAATACATTAGAAATATTATCTAATTTAATCAAGCACATAAGAACCTCTTCTGCATTCTTGTATGTCTGGTGTTGAACCAGCAGCATACACACCATACTTGGTTCTATGTCTACAATTTCCTTTGTCGAACATGGGTAGCCCAAGAAACATTCATTCCACAAGACTGCACTGTACGCCTATTATGCACTATTCCTGAACTAGTTTCTGGTGGCTAAAAAGTGGATTATACATAATTCCTAACTTTGAGGATATCACTGGCCAGTGAGAGAGATTTACATAAATTATTACAAGGTAGGTGAAAGGTACTCAATACAACCTCTCATGTAAGTCTTCCTGCATTAGTGAAATTGCTGGTTTACTTGTCTGTCGCCTGCCCATTTCCCTAATCTTGTGGTCCAGGACTGTGTCTTAACTCTCTTTGTAACTGTATTACTTTACTTCAGGATAGAGAATACATTAGATATGGAAGGCAAGAAGATTATTTCATTTTATGGATGGAGAAACTGAGACTCAGAGATATTAAAGTCTTGTTAAAGTTAAAAAAGAGAAAACAAAAAACAAGTATGATCAGAGATGGGGTTCAAATCTATTTAATTCCAGGTAACATGCTTTTACCTCAACATTATACTTCTATTTACATTCTTTTCAGGAATCAGCTTGATAACTATGTACATAAGCATGAATGCTAAGCACATACACCTATAGTCATTTCTAGTAATCTACATATCATTCAAGTGCAAATTATCTACTTCCTGGTTTATCTGTTAAAAATGATCGCTATCAGAATAGCTTCCATTTGCCATCAAATACAACTTTGTAGACTTTTCTGTCTCATTATTTTTTGCACAGAAAATGTAAACTACTGAGATTCTAATGTTAGCCTAGATGCAACATAATTTAAACAATAAATCTAATATACCCCACCCTATATTGTCAATTGACAGAATGCCACCCAAGTTTAATATAAATGGCTTTCAACTGATGCACCCTTAAATTAACACAGGTTATTTTTAGTTTATTGCACATATAAATTGCAATTTACTTTCAGAGATGCTGTTTTGGATAAGGGTAACTGAAAATATTGGTGTGCACTTTTTTCTCTGAGGCTGCCCACCTCTAAGTGATAACTTTGTACTCTTGGAAGCACAAAATATCAGGTATTTCTAGAAGGTAAATCTGAGAAATGCAGTCCTCTCCTATTTTGAATTGTCAAGGTGTAACACCACTTTATGGAAAGGGTTGCTATAACCTGCCAAGAGTGAAGCTCCCAGGTGAGGAACAGCATCTTTACAAACACAGAGAGCAAATTTAGACTTGTCACAAATGGCCATTTACTCAGGAAACCAATCTCTCAAGTTTCTGGACATTATTCACATGACTTATTTTTAAACACATAAGCTTCTAGGTAGGACTACAAAAGACTAACTGGGATTGAACTGTAAAAAATTAAATATACACAAACATGGTGTATGATGACCTCTGGTGACCTTAAAAAACCAAAAACCTTTCCCCTCTATTTCTTTCATTAAACTTTTTCCTATTTCAGTTCAGATGAGGAACACCACAAAACATTGTGAAGGTAGTAATGGTCTCACCATGTATAGTGCTGCTCTGAAGACCACTGGTAGAGTTTTTATTCAGACTTAGGAAGACACAAAGGTTTTTATCCCTTCAGAATAAAAAGTACATTGTACTTGACAATGAACCTCCCATTTTAAGCTTCAAGGATTTTAATCATATAAATAATAGAGTTTGGAGATGAACTGCATAATTATGAGCAGAATTCAGACTTATACTATGTACTCCTACAGGTATTGTCCTGAAATACATTCAAGTAACAGGATGTTGATGGCATATACTAATATGGCCATTCTAATAGCTATCTGTGTTATGCAAACTCTTTTACTAAGCTACTACAGGAACCCTTTTTCCTTCGGTACTTGCCACAAACAGTTAAGCATAGATAGTAGCCCAGCTGGTTAATCGTCTTGCCCTCACTGAGAAAGTCAGTTATATCAAGACAAGCAGATTTGGTTTAAGACAGAGAGAAAGAATATGAAGGAATATAGAAAGAATATATTCAAAATGCTTCCTAAGGCTATATGTTTAGGGTGAGATAATGGCCCTCGTATTATATGAGTCTGAAGATTACACAGTAAAGAAAGACTATATTAGCCTAACATATATATTATAATCATTTGCAGCAAGCTGCAGTCATTAATTGGGGAAGAGAACATGTAAGGTACCTAACCAAAAAAAAAAAGGTAAGAAATACTAATCAATCGGCATGTAATCTCCATTTACATCAGCTACCTGAAGAACCCCCAAAACTAATATATTAAGCAATTTGAACAAAATCGTAATTAAAGATTTCAATGTCTAACGACATAGCTCTTTATTTTCAATGTAGCATTTGCTTGACTTATAGAACTAATTTTTCCTATTCTATTCTATTCTATTTATTTATTTTAATGCTTGCCAGAAAGATCCAGTGGATCATTTCAAAATGTAGTTGGCTCTTGCCACACTGGAGTTAACCACATGGACAGACTCAGCAGAGTACTGTTTTAATGTAATGATATACCACCATTTCTAGACCAAGTGACAAGATGAAAATCCACGAACAGGCATAAAACATCCATGAAGAGATGACAGAGCCTGAAGTCAGTTTGAATAATTTCCGAATCATAAATTCAGAAACGGAAGAGGGAGAAGAAGAAAAAAGGAGGAGCAAGGAAGAGAGAAAAAGGGAAGGTGAGTAGCCATTCCACCCACTTCAAGCACTGAATTCAAGAGCTTTATGCACATTCACATTTCTTAGGGACAGGATTCTGGGTGTATATCAAGTGACCCACAATCAGAGATGCATTAGAAGCTCTGCTTCAACTGTGTTGAGAGGGAAGTGTGTGCCAGTTTGGTAATTGCGCATTTTCACTTTGACTACATATATACTTGTCACGTGTACAGTTGTGCATAATGGAAAACATGAACAGCTCACAACAGCTTCCCTCAGGCCTTGTTTTCCTTCCCCATATACCTGCCGCCTGTCTTTGCTCCTGCAGAACGTCACCATTTGATGGGAGCTCTGGAAATCTATATTTAGTGCCTGAGAAACACCCTCTTCTTTCTACACCCTCGGGACAGCTAAGATCAGCACTTCTGTTAATAGTTTCCAGGTTTGAACTCTGGGGAACTAGGTTACCCCTGGAATTTACTTTTCCTCACAGGCAAATAAAGCTTGCAGAATACTACAAACCCAACCTTTTTGATTCGTGTATCCAGATAGAAACTCTCTTGTATCTATGACCACTCGTTCTCTTGTTGTCAGTATTTAATCGGAATTTGGGATGCATATACCATCTAAAATTTGGAATTTTTAAATTCAAATGAAATATAAATACAATAATAAATCCCTACACACATGCAACAGGAATAGCATGCAAGTGGTCAAATATGATATTCCTGTTGGCGTGTTTGGCCTGGTGGTCCTTTGCACAACTGTGCATGTAATGTGCTCACAGGGCATGTCATCTCCCCCTCTAGACTGTAAACCCCTTGGCAGCAGAAGCCAAGCTCAGGGTTTAGAATACGAAAGGCTTTCAAAAAATGTCTGTTGACTCAACTCTTCTATTAATATGGTAATATACATGAATATGTTTATTAATATTTAGTTAGGAATATCTAAGTAGTCATGCCTGTCGAGCCCTAGAACTGGATTAGTGATTGTGACAAAAATAAATGAGAGGGAATAGAATTCTACAACCAATTCCCTCCCACTGACTTGATGCCTATAGGTATCTGGGAGTAGGTAGAGGACCAGGAGCAGGCTACCTCCACGTTAACCTATAAGCTTAGTTTTAATATTAACCACTACTACAGGGGTTAAGAAGACAGAAGAAACACAAAATATCTGCAAAGCTAAGCACAAGGACTCCTTGTGCCTAAGGTAAGGCTAGATGTGTATGCTAGATTTATCTCTGAAGCTAAGCTGGATATGGGAAAAAAAAGGGGGGGGGGACTAGATATCTGAACAATTATCACTTGATGAGCTGAAAAAGGGGCAATTATAAACAAGCAGAATAAAACCCAAGTTTTAAAGTGCCTTGAGTATAGCTGGAAACAATATACTAAACACCTGTAATTCACACAGCTTTCTGGAATGGAACAACTCTCTTTGAACAAAAACTTTTCTGTAGCTTGAATTGTCTATGCCTGCACACTTTATTTCCAACACAGCACTTCTTTGGTAGAGTCTGGAAAGCACAAGATGCCTTAAATAATAATAATCAATGAAAGACTGGATGGGAATTAGTATTTGCAAGTTTGTCATTTTTGCTTTAAACAAACATGTCAGAAATATTATTTCTGTAATGATTTCATTTCCCAAAAGGAATGTGACTGCAGACAAAGGAGATTTCCTCAGAAGTATACAATGTATAGCTTGAGAAATATTGATTTATAAGTGAACACTGTGAATCACATTAAACAGCATTCTGGAAATATCAACTTGACTATTGATAACACCCTGATGTCACTATAAGACTCAATATCCAGGGGCTCAAGTTTTGTTTCTTGGTGGCCTTCCACATCAAAAACTATTCAAATTCTCAGATGGCTCCATTTTGGGTTTTAATTATTTTGGTTTGGTTTGGTTTTGTCCTCTTCATAATGGAACAAAAGGTCATCCCTCCATTTACTGTTCCATATTGTTTACCTAGCAGAGATTATAAGCCTGTGTTCCAGTAGCCAAATACAGCACATTGTATTTGGTTTGGTTCCCATGGTGTTTGAAATATTTGAATCTCTTTAGATACGGATAAATTTTCCAGTTCACTATAGTTCCTTTTTTTTTTTTTTATGGTTCTTACCACTCCCTCTTGTTTTTACTCACATAAACAATTAACTTCTCGATCCCTGTAGGTATCTGAGATGGCAAGCCCTAGATAGGGCCTGGGCTTTCTGTGGGTGCAAGAAATATCCCTTACTCCATGCTTTCCTCACTCCATACTGGCTCTATCCTTTCTACATGGCCAATTCCATTTAGCACGAAGTTTGCACAGGCATTCATTCATTTGATGTGTGTTGAGCAACTTCTATGTGCCAGGTACTGTCCTGGGCACTGGTGACACAGCAGTGACCACAACATACATCATACCTGCTCTTATAAAGCTTCTGTTCTTTCTGAGGGTGGGGAAGACATGGACAATAAGTAAATACATTTCAGGTGGTGATAAATATAATGTAAAGAAAAACAAAGCCGAGGGAGGAGACAGAGTGTGACAGGGAATACTACTTTTCGACAGGTGTCAGGAACATTCTCTCTGATGAGGTGACATCTTAGCAGACACCTGAATAAAATGGCAGAATGAATGATGCCGATAACTGGGGGAAGGGTTTCCAAGCAGAGACAAACCTCCCCTTAAAAGGAGCCCGTCTTTATAAAAATAAAAGATTCTAACTCTAACACACTCTTTCGGTTCTCTCAGCTGAGGAAAGAAGAAAATTGTTAGTGGTTTTCTACTTAATTCTGTTTTTCACACTTGGTTTTTTAAAACAGGTGGAAAATAAATTAGTAATTTTCAAATTCTTCTTTCACTATTGCAACTTGATGCTTCTATTTATCACTGAAACAAATAACAGAATATTACTATTCTGGAATTTTGCTACTCAGGAGAAAACTGTCTATTTAAAAAAATCTACTTATGAAAAACTCACCCACCAAAAGTCCCAAGGTTACTTCAAACAGCAACAACAATGACTAACAGAGAATGGCATTACTATGTAAAAAAAAAAGATCGTTTTTTTTTTCACAAGTATTTTTTAAGTAATAAAATGTCTGTGAGTTAAACTGAAATATTAATGGCTTCTTTATATACTGGGGTTTGATTCCATCTTTCTTTTAATATGTAAACACCATCATATGTTTATTAATGTTTAGCTAGGAATAGCTAAGTAGTTACGTCTTTTACTTTTAAAAGAAGAGCAAGGAATTGTTGCAGATGAGTAATTAAGGAAGCATAGTTTGTGTTTTTGACAAGTAGCAATTATTTTAAAATTTTAAAGCAAGAAGAGACTTGAGAGATTATGTACATCAATTCTGTCTTTTAAACAATGAGAAAACTGAAGTTCTGTGGAAACAAGTGGCTTATCCAAGGACAAAGACCCATTTATTGGCCAGGGTGAAACCTGAACCTAAGTTTCCTAATTTTTAGGATAGTAGTCCTACACTGTATATACTACATTGTACTAATGAATTTAAAAAATTTTAAAAATTAAAAGTTGTTGTTTCCCATATAGTTCCATTCGCCTCATATCTTACGAGGTAACACCCAATGACTACAAAATTTGCAACATTTTCCTAGTGTATTTGTCATGCTCCCTGTCCCGTGGGTATTAGCTACAGGAATATGACAGTATGTTCTATCAGGAAGGTTAATTTTCTCAATATTAACATGGCAGTATGTCCGTGTGACAAACCCAAGTCTCAAGAGTTTGCGACTGTGAAAGTCTAGATTAATTTAAGACTTTCACAAATGCCTTTGAAAAGGCATTAGTGAGTCTGCTAGATCAGAAAGATGATGTCCAAGAAACAACCTTCATCAGGGTAGAATTTAAACCCTATTCTGGATCTCTTCAGATGGTAACTATGGGAAAGAGGAACCCAAACTTCTGCTGGCTGACTGGGTTTATACGGAATCACTGGTCCAGTAAACTTATTCTGGTCCTCAGCTTTAAATATGTCTATTATACCACTTTACCATTGCAAGTCTGCCTGGTATTTTCTTCCCTCAGCTTGTTTTTAAGTGAAAAAGGTTTCTATGAATTACTATCTTAAAATACACTAGTTGAGGGTCTCTTGTAAAAAAGCAATATGGAAATAATTTTAGTTCTTCATATTGATTTGATTTTTAAGTGTAACCTAAAATAATTTAGACAGTTGTTTTGCTTATACCTAAAATTACTGACCATTACAAATTCCTACCACCATATAAGATGTCATTAAATATGATATATCTGTGTTATCTATAATATGATGTTATTTCTATTTACAGTGCCTCCACTAATGCCACTGCATTGTTCAAACCATCAGCTTCAATTTCTATATTGTGTAGAAATGTACATATATTTTTATATCTAATGGAAATGTATCCGTTGTGGATCTTGGTGCTAAGTTCAGTTTAGTTCAGTGGACATATATTGAATGCTTACTAATACCCTGCTAGTATAGTGGTTAAAAGCTACGTATGCTAACCAAAAGGTCAGCAGTTCAAATCCACCAGGCACTCCTTGGAAACCCTATGGGGCAGTTCTGCCCTGATCTTTAGGGTCACTATGAGTCAGAATCAACTCGACAGCATTGGGTTTATATACTAAGAACAAATGATTAAAATATAAATAAGAACTGACCTCTGTACACAAGGAGCTTAGGTTTAATTTAGAGCTCCAGTGAGGTGTCAGGAGCCTGATAATCTTCTACTTGTTATTCTTTATTTACACTATAGTAAAATCTCACCCACCTAGAACTAATTCAACAGCAAAGACCCTATGCCCGAGGTATGTGTTATCAATCTGTATGATCCCAAACATTTGAAGAAAGTGAAATGTGCTAATTTTGAGGAGGACATTTGGTGGGGGGAGGGTTGAAGACTGTCATAGTTTGCACATAACCCATAACCTATCACCGTGGAGTCAATTCCGACTCATAGCGAGCCTATAGGACAGGGTAGAACTGCCCCATAGGGTTTCCAAGGAGCACCTGTTGGATTCGAATTGCCGATCTTTTGGTTAGCAGTAGTAGCTCTTAACCACTACACCACCAGGGTTTCCACATTATATGCTCTAAATAAATTTCTGATGATTGAACAAATACAACTCAACTCTTTTGTTCCAACTTGACCTCAGGAAGAGACATCATCTCCCACAACGAAACCCCTCCAGTAGTATCAGCAGTCTCCATACAGTGAGTGCCCTCCTTCAACACGCCATAACACTAGGTGCTATAGTACTATGGCAGTGGTCTCTGGGACTCCAGTGCTGTAGAGGAGACTAGTAAAGGAACAGGATTCTGTGAAGTTTCTAAGTAGCGGTGAAGACGGAAATACCTGGCAGCTGTACGTAAGAGAAATTTGAAATCAGACATTGCTAATTTGGGAATGTCCTGAATATAGACTTTGTGAATATCCAGAAGATTCATGTTAAAAATTTTAGTGTATATCATTTATCCATTGGAAATCTTAAGAAGCAAAGCATTACAATTTAAGATATGATTTATTCCAGAAATTTAGTTGTCAGAAAAAACAATTGACTCTTTCTCAACTTCTAAAAGGAAAAATAAGTCACAGTTACAAAGAAATAAATAAACCTTAGTTCTGTGTATTTTTTTAAAACCAAAGAAACTTCAACAAATTTGCATAATACTACCTTAAATTTAAAAATAGGGTAGATGAGAGATGAAATATCCAGTAATATATTTTTGCTCCAAAGAACCTTCTTTTGATTTATTTGTGGTTTAGGAGAAGTGGCAAAATTTATCACTCCCAAATAAATGCTTTACTAAAATCAGTACATCTTTGTTTTTTCTATTTACAATAGCAACATACATAATGTTGTATTCCACTAAAAAAAAAAAAAAAAAAAAACCTAAAAAATCTATTAGAGAAAAAAAGCTACAAAAAGCCTTCTAAACCCAATAATGGCACACAGGCTCTGGTCTGTAGCATATATTCTGAAACTTTAGGTCAATAATATGAATATTCAGTTGAAATTTATAGTAATGAGACCTGGTCTAAGTGTGCCCTACATGGACTCTATGTTTGAACATATACAGACAAACATTCAAATATAACATAAAAGTAATATAATATTAATGAAAAAATAAAATGAAACAATATGACATATTAAACTATGTTCAGGTCTATAGTATAAATTAAAAAAAATTACTCACTTTACAATTGGGAAAATAGAAGCCCAGGTTCTTTCATTTATCTACTTTCATAAGATAGTACAGTTTACTAAGTGGAATCAAATTCAACTTTTGTTGATATTTCCCATCAAACTGATCTACTTCTAATTAGGGTATTGGGTTTTTAAATAATGGTTTAGGCTACACCTTATTCAAAAATAAGAACATTTATTTAGACTTTTTGTGTCACTTAAATTATGTGTCAGTAGTAAAGCAAGGAGCCGTGGTGGTACAGTGGTTAAGAGCTTGGCTACTAACCAAAAGGCCAGCAGTTTGGAAACCCTATGGAGCATTCTACTGGACTTGATGGCAATGGGTTCGGGGTCAGTAAAGATAAGAGAAAGGGACTGCTAGAAGAGCAAGAAAATGACAGAAGTAGGCAAAGAAGGTAAAAGCAGAGAAAATTTTAATCAAAATCAGTATTTGACCGACGTTGGATTTCTCAAAACATTTAGGATTTTATCTCTCAATCGGACTTTCTATCAATAATGCCAAATTCAGTTACAAACAATGATGATCATTGAGTGTAAAGTGCTCAGTGTTGACCAACACAGGGGTTTTTGTGTGTATGAAAGTTTTTATATCTAGTTTTCTTTTTTTTTAATCAAGAACATTGTGGAAGACAAGGTAATTTTGATGTTGGTAGATTTAATTAAAGTCCACAGAGGTTAGGAAAATGAACTACTGTTTTGGAAGTTGTACACAGTTAGCAACCATGGAATTTGTAGCCACAACAAAGGTTAAAATGTACAAGGGGAAAAAAATCCTGTTGTCAGACAGCATCTCCCAAACCATCCCTACTGCAATTGATTCTGTTTCTAGCCTCTCTCTGACCCCACGGTTACCCTCAAATCCCACTCAGCTTCCATGCCGAGTTTTTTATTCTGCCGCTGTTTTCTCTCCACATAGCTTCCTTCCAAACCTTCATCCATGTTCCACTCATCAACTACCTCTTTAGAAAGCTTCAGGCTGGATGGCCAGGCATGAAGTGCTGGCAGGTGGTGTAGCTGTTAGCCAGCCTTGTGCATCACAAGAGATCTGATGCTATCAAATTCCTTTTCCCCCAAAGACTAAAGAGAGCTAGCCTTTGTGAGCATGCAGGAGGGGGATGAAAACAGTTTGTCTCCTGAGCAGCCAGCCTTTGTCATATTACAAATGAAATCACTTTGGAAATTTAGAGAATTAATATCATAATGAAGACGGGAGTACCCATTAGGGTGGTCTAATGTTGCTCTGGAGAAATGTGATGGATGCCCAGTGGCTGCAAGCCCTTATTTGCAGAGAGTCACCTCTGCAGTTGCCATTATTAGGAAGATGTCTGAAGCAGAGGATCAGACACAACCATTGCAAGATGAGATAGTGTTTGACTGGTTTCCAGGGAACCGAAGGATACAAGCTTAGTTGTACCTGTCACTATGGCTCCCAGCATTTTTCCCCCTTAATGTCTTTTTTAGCTGTAGGAAGTTTCTCTTTAAAGATTCATTGCTTTTCTAATGGCAAAAAGAAAGTAATAGGAAGCATATAAAAATGTTACATAGATTACAAATGAATTCAGTCTATTTTAAGACAATGTATGCCAGCCCTAAAGAATGATTTTACTTAGTTTTAGTTTTTCTCTTGAAAATAAATTTAGCCAAACATTCTGAAAAGAATACGCCACTGGCATCTCTGCGTTCATTTACCTTTCTGTGTACGATACCACCAGCCTTCCCTGGCAATACATGCGCTCACCCAAAATCTGACCTGCATTTGATTCCTTTTCCTGTGCTAAAGCCTAGAATATGGTACTTCCAGGAATTATTATAAAATGTAATTGAATCATCATTTCTGATACACAAATATCTTTCTGTGTTATACTGTTTTCCAGTGATATTAGCATACATAATAGAAAATGGGAGTCTTCCAAAACCTCCTATCAGTCCCAGACTAGATAGAATGGAAGGATAATTTCCCTGAGAAAAATCTGGAAGAGTATAAGAGAAAGAGAAGGCTAAGTGCTGCCTGGAAAGTAAAATTAAACCTACATTTTCTTTATTTCACAACTGGTCGTTTTGTCTCTCAAGTCTGAATTTACACAGTTTGCATTTCTCTGTGCCTATGACTGCCAACAACTAAGTGATATCCCTCCCCTGAAATATTTTCCTCCAAGACCTGTGCGTAGTTCACTCTCTTGATAAATTCAGATGTGATCTTCTATTTGATACTTCTATAAAGATATAATTACCCAAATTTTGGAAAGATTGGTCAATTATAAATGAAACAACTCAGGAGTTATTCCCAATCCTTGTACCAGCATGAACAAAAATGAAATAGTTAAATTTACTAATATATTAGAGAGCAAATTTGAAAGATGACAGGATTTGCTTCAGTGAATATCCAGGTTCTGTAACTGTGTAGCTGCTTTTAATTTTCTATTATCTTCTGTATTCAGAACCTTTAAGGACAGCAGGCCCAAAGGCCCAATCAAATCTCCCTCATCTATAATGATAAACTAGAAGCAGGATTCATCAAAAAGCTGGTAGAGCTAACCACTCTCTGGGTTGTCTTTGGTCCCTTTGGTTGCCTATCCATTTTGGTACTTTATTTCAAATTTGTATTTTATCGCATATGTTATTACTCTTTAACTTTATCATATCCAAGTCATTTTTTCCCCCAGGTAGATTTTAATCTCCCTAAAAGTAATGGATATTTATCTTCATAGTAACTAATCCAATGTTAGGCATATGGTGAGAACTCCATAAATACACACTAAATAGTATCACACTGAGGTAACAAGTAAATGACATGAACTTTCTGAAATTCAATGTAGATAAGCAATCCCTTTGTATGGATTGTGGTAACCTCTCTGCATTGTTCTCAATTTTCTTCTAGTGTGTACACATTCCAATAATAAAGAAATTCATCCTCTCTACAGCAAATAAAAAAGTCCTAATGAAAGTAACGTACCCCACTAGTGATCAGTCCCTGAAAACGACAAATGTGATCTTGGACAGAGAAGAAGCTAATGAAAACAATCACATTAAACATAGCTCTTCCGTGCTCAGTGCTCAATAAGTGAGCAGCAGGCTCTCTCTGTCTAGCTTACAGAAAACAGGAGGTAGCAGTTTGCAAGGAGCAGCGTTTTAATGTGATTGGACTATAACAGACAATCTATTTACAGCATGCTCTGGGGAGCTTATAAACAAATGTTGAGTAATTTCAGCCAGCAGTAATTACCCTTGCAGCTGACAAGGATAGCATGAGACTTTCTCCTTCACCTTCAGCCCAGTCCAGAAGGCAGTGTACACAATGCCACTTCTAATTATTTCTGCATTTCTATGGCTAAAGACCAAAGTGTGTTATTAGAGAACATTTTAGAAGCTTTTTAAAAGCTTATTTATTAGGACAATTAAAAGTCATCACTATGACAGCGAATAAAAGGTTCCATTCTCAGGAATGCAGTATCAAATGAGCTTCTGCCCACTTACCTTTAAGGCAATGTGGACTTGTTTTGTGTTGTCTATTGTTATGAGCCTGAGACTAAAGCTTGGTCTTATAAAGAAACAGTACAGGTATCTGGAATGCATTTGGTTTAATTCTGAGATGTGCCTTTTACTCTTCACAATTTCCAAGCAATTTAGAACATGTAACTGAAGTTATTTCTCGAATGGGATAGAATTTTGAACTGTGTGTGTATATATGGTGTGTGTGTGTGTCTGGCTTAATTACAGATGTGGTTGGTGATAAAATGCATGTGGTCATGCTATCTCTCTCCCTCCTCTTCCACCTTTCAGAGGAGGCATTGGATTATCCTGGCTAGTTAAAGGATTTTATCTGGAGGGGTGACTCATATTGCATCAGTTTGAGATAAGGAAGATGTTAAACATTCAAACGCCTAAAAATAAACCTTCAACAGATAAGCTTCTAATGGAGTGCTGAAGGAGTAAAACAATTATGCAGAGCAATCACCCTAAGCATTTGTAATTAACAATCAAATTACTTCCCAGAAGCGTCCAACAGGAGAACTTTTGTTGAACACTTCTATACGTGCCAAACTACCCCAAAGTAATCGGGGAAATCAGTGAACTGTGGTGTGTGCTGGTTCTCGAACACCATGACCAGTTTGGCGTTCACTGAGCTTCTGTCCAACTCAGTAAGTTCAGTTCAAATCCCTACTATAGGAACTGACAGCAGATATCTAATCCTGCAAAGTATATTATTTACATTTTTTGATACATTACATGACATTACATCTTGTCATGTTGCATTTCATCACCAACGGACAGAATGTTGTATAATTTCATATGACATGATGACACACCTCCTTCTCTTCCTCTCTCTCTCTCAAACATACACAGACACACACATAACTTTTAGATGAAAAGGTGGGTTTGTGGGATCATTTTAGAACTTTGGCCCTCAAAGGACCCTAACGGCCCTCTAATGGTGACATTTGCTACTTCACTGAAGTCATGGTCCTCTCATGACAATAACTTCACATTGCCCTGTAGAGTGATGCCTAAGCTTATTCAATATATATTTTGCTACCCATGTGTAAATATTTTTAAATGAGTGTAGAGTGGACATATTTTAATATTACAAATTTAAAATGTACATGCTTTGATATGATGTACAGTGGACCAGAAAAGCATATGTTCCGTTTTATAAAATGACAATAAATTGCTGCAAAGTAGCCTACTTGGGACACCCAAAGTGCAGATTGTGAAGTTTAACAATGCACCATTAAATGCATGTCCCTACCATTGCTTTGTACTCATTTCTGAGACGCAGTTGACAGAGGGACAATAAGTTGTCCTTGTTCTTGAGACTGGCAGGTGTCACTTTGGCCAGTGTGGGTTGTGAGTGACAGATATTTTACAGCTGAAGAAATGAGAATGCAGAAATTCAAGAGTACCTCTGGGATTTCCCTGGTCATTTATGGGCAGCGCAAGGGCATGACAGGACTGCTTGTTGTGGCGACTGCTGCAGGCAGCTGCCGAGTCACAGCATTTTAAATAATATTTCTATTAACAAGGTTGTGTTTCTGCTTTGATGGAAGCATGCAGAAAGCTGCTCTCTAGGCTGTCTGTTGTATGCTAAACTACTCTAATTGCTTTCCTGTGCTTTATTTAAAAATCTGGTACAAGCTCATTTCAGTGGAAAATTGCTTACAGATTTAGCATTTTTGTGAATGCGCAGATTTTCATACACATTAATGTATTTAAAAGCTGCAAGTTTATTTTTCACCTCTACCCCAAAGCATCAAATTCTCAGTCTTACTTTTACAAAATAAAAAAAGGAAAATCTTCTCACTGAAGATAGTTATTTGATGATAATAAAATATGATAAAAAAATAATAAAAGAGTGCAATGTAACAGCAAAAATGTGGGCATTTCTCTTTCTACTTAGACATAACTGGGAACTTATAAACATAAGTTTTGGAGTCAGGTCTAATTTTTATATGTGCCACAGAGAAAATAAATATTTAGACTATAATATGAAAACAAAAACAGTTTTTATAAAGTCTCAAATACATTTAAACTACACTTTAAATATGTTTTTTAGAGTTATCTTTATGGGATAATAGAGAATAGTTTTAAAAAATACAATGATCCAAATATATAACTATATGAATTACAGCAATGCTTAAGAATTATAAGAGGAAATGGTTAAAATCAGCAAAAAGTCCAAAGAATTTACAAACACAATATTCTCCCAAATTCACAGGTTGAAGTTTAAAATGGAAAGACAAAAATTACTTCTTTTTAAAATATGATGTAAAACTATGAATGCACTTACTCTTTGTATTGTTTATGGTGTTGAGCTTGTAAAGAAAGGGATTTGTTGTTTTAGGTGTGAGTCATTCCTGACATTTACATATTATATGCACAATATTTGAATTGTCCTTTTCCTTAAGATTATAATAGCTATATCTAAGATACACCTTTGTCTATTAAACTTGCAGAACTCAGGAGCTCCTTCAAATTAAACTGACATAAGGAAAATGCATTTTTAAAAATCAAATTTTTTTAATGTGATTGTTTAAAAGAACGATTATGCACAATGATATGAAAGCAACGTGAATGTTAGGCTTCAGTTACAAGGGTAGTTATTTGCCTTCATTTTTCATTAACTTCCTCCAGACCACTGCTGAAATATTACCTTGCAAAATTAAAATTAAAACCATATGTTGATTAGGAAAACAGGTAATGTCACAGCACATTTCAACATTCAGTGAAAGCGAACATTGAAACTATCTCCAAAGAGGAAGAAGATATGTTGATGCAGACTGATATTAGAATATGTTGTTTAATATCATTTGCCAAATGTTTCATTTTTTAAATAATTACTTCTGTTAAATAAACCAAGCACGCACACAAGCAGCATGATCGGAAATTAGTACTTTAAGACAATTTTCATAACAGAGACAAAAATTTTTCTTCCTGAATGGAATAAAATTTCTCCATAAAAACCAATAATGTACTGAAAAACATACAGCCACAATTACTTTTTTTCTACTTATTAAAAGATAAATTGTTCTACTTTGGAAATCAAATATTTTCCTAACCATCATGTTTCTTTAATTAAACTGTATCCTTTATAGTGATCAAATATAATTAGCAGTAACAAGTATTTAATGAAAACAAACTGCTACCCCCAAACCTTCATTACATGTTTTGTTTCAATCCCACCAATGCTCCAAGGATCACGGCATTTCCAGCGCAAATACACAAGCATGCCCCTCCGTCAACGCTTTTCTCACCTTCCCCACTCTGTCCACTTCTATTTGCCAATAGCATCTAAAATAGCAATAAAACTTCTATAATTCCACAGACTTTAGTTCGTATTCAAATCCTGCTCCTCAGCTCAAGGCGTTACTTTCAAGAAAGCTTAATACTTGGCAGTTCAAATATTTTATAGATCTGATCCTCAAGAATCCCATTTGAAACATCATATAATAAAGTATTACCCTGGTATCTTTGATTATTAGCAAGTGACCAAAATAAGAAGAAAAGCGCCCATGCTGGACTCATTGACAGCTAGGTGCTATAGCAAGTCTTCTGTAATTAATTGTGAGTGAATGGGGGTTTGGTTTTGCAGCCTCGTAAAACTTTTCCCACATGGCTGAACCCACGGTCAGGAGACGTTAGGCAACATTAACTGCCTGCACATTTCTGCAAGGCTCTAGGGGAACAGCTAGGCACTGGGGCTCCAATCTTGAGAACCCTGGGACATAAGACATCAGCGTGTACCTTTCATCTTAGCTGAGATTTGGAGTGGGTTCAGACCACAGAGGCTCCTTAATTCTCACTAATTCATTTGCTTTCCTGATTCACTTGGCTTGGGATAACCTGAGAATGATAATGAACCTGTGAGGGGAGCTCTCAGTCCCTTGTCTTTGAATGTGCTCGGCGTGGATCGAGGGCTTTCTGTGAATCTTGCAAGAGGAAAAGAATCTTATTAGCACTGATTGCTAGTCATGAGGTTTTCTCTAAAAATTGCTCTTGTGTTTTAACTCTTGCTTGCTTTCTGCAAAGCAGAGTAGTAAAAAAAAAAAACTTTCCCAGTTTATTCTGAAACCAAAACTACGTAAATTCATTTCTCATTTCCCATAGATAAACTTGTACCAGAGAGGTGGAGTTTTTCAAAAAAGCATCCAAAGCTTCTTTAAAAAAAAAAAAAAAAATTATTTTCAGACTTAATTTACACTGGAGTTGTCAAGTTCACAGGCATTTCCTGTGGTTTGGGAATTCTGTCGAACTGGCACTTTTGCTTTTACAATTAGTGTGTTGTGGACCTTTAACTTCTACCTAGGTAAGAATTTGTGCTTTAGATGAAAAAGTCAATAAATGAAGTGGGCAAAATGGTATGTTTTAGTGAAGCAATAAAAAGGGCAATTTGGGTCTACTTAAGGTGACCATTTTTAGATCCTGAGATACTAAACTACTGACCAAATTATTCCCTTTTTTAATTGTAGTCGTCCTTTCACATGTTCAGTTGTACAGACCCTCCCAGGCACATGCTGAAGTTATATGCAGCAGCTGTGATGAAATAGATGTACCAAGGGGCAGAAAAGGGCTTGATTCAGGAATTAAAAAGGGACCTCTGTGGCAGAGCAGCGTGCTAACATACTCTGGTACATTACAAAAGGTGTATAACCTCTAATGTCATGTGCTTATCCTCCATTTGGGAACTCTCTTATCAAGATTTAAAATTTCCTCTGCAATCTGAGTGACCAGAGCAACTCGTGACATTCATATGTAATGTTAGTAAATTTGTAGCATAGGTTGTAGGCTACAAACCTAAGCCATAAATCATCACCATGATTTGGACATAGAGAACAACCAGAATGCTAAATCAGGGAGGAGCCTCACGGCTCATCCAGTCCAACTCCTGGGAATTTTAAAGATGACAAACTTAGGAACAGGAAGGTTATAAGATTTATCCAAGGTCAAAAAGCTGTTTAGTGATAGAGCTAGGAGGGCAACTCAGAATTCAGATTCAAAGTCCAGTGCTTTGAGACGATGCTAGAATTTCCAAACAAACTGCTTTGATAGTACAATGCATGTGTTTAAGGGCATAATGCTTTGAGACATTGCTAGAATTTCCAAACAAACTGCTTTGACATTACAATGCATGTGTTCAAGGGCTTAATGCTAATGGAAAGCACAGCCATGCGTTGTTTAACGCCCACGATACATTCTGTGAGATAGGACATTATGTGATTTGGATATTGTGCGAACACCGTATTAGATACAGGCAGTCCTTGGATTATGAATGTATGAACTGGCACTTAAGAACACACTGCCATAAAGCCTATTATATTAAAAGTTTGAGTTAAATACATACAATGGTCTGTAATAATGAGGACGTGCACTAGTTTGTGATGGTCTTGAAAACACTGCATGGTTTGGGAGTGTTTAAGTCTGCTATGTCCTGTTCTCCAATCGTGATTTCTGAACTCTGTTATAACCTTATTGGACAACAAATAAATATGTGGTCGGATGTTGCCCGAACAGATATTATGCAGCACATGACTGTGTCTCAGTCAGTAAGCTGTCCTCCTAAGCCATACCACTGCTCCTCTCCCTTGACTTCCTATTGCCTGATACCACTAGCTCTGTTTCAATTTCAACTCTTTTTCATGGATACCCCCTTTTCCTGCCAGAGAAGTTCTGTACTTGTTAAGCAAGTTGATAAGATCAGAGAACATATTTTCAGCCACTTTCTTTTTCTGTAATCTTATACTATTCCTTACTTCCCCTTTTTCTTGACATTCGTAACCATCCTTGTTTCTGCCCACTGCAATACCAGGCTAATCTTTACTAGAGGAGCAATTTATTTATAATTCCACAAAATCACTTGTTTGGTGTAACTTCATAAAATCTGTGGTTATGAAGATATGCAATCTGAGAAGTATTTATGAAAAACACATAACATGATCATTTCAAATAACATAAAACAGAAAATAAAAATTGGGTTTGGGAGCTCACAAATCTTGGCTTAAATTCTTATTCCTCCCACTTATAGTCAATTCATTCTGCTGCTAACTGAAAAGCTGAAGGTTCCAGTCCACTCAGAGGCACCTCAGAAAAAAGATCTACTTCCAAAAAATAAGCCACTGAAAACCCTACGGAGCATAGTTCTACTCTGACACACATGGGGTCACCATGAGTCAGAACTGATTTGATGGTAACTGTTACTGGTACCACTTACTATGACTTTGAGCAAGGCATTTAACCTCTATAAGCTTCGATTTTCTCTTTTATAAATTGGGGATAGTAATGCCTGCTTTAAGGAGCCGTGGTGGCACAGTGTTTAAAACGCTCAGCTGCCAACTAAAAGGTGCGGTTCAAACCACTAGCCACTCCGCAAGAGAAAGATGTGGCAGTCTGCCTCCATAAAGATCACAGTCTTGGAAACCCTATGGGGCAGTTCTACTCTGACCTACAGGATCACTATGAGTCAGAATCGATTCAACAGCAAACTTTTTTTTTTTTTTTTTAAAGTCTACTTTACGTTGTTAATATTGTATATTGTTAAGATTAAACAGATGAGGTTTGTAAAGTCTTTGTCACAATCTAGCACATAATAAAAAATCAAACCCGTTGCCGTCGAGTCGATTCCGACTCATAGAGACCCTAGAGGACAGAGTAGAACTGTCCCATAGGGTTTCCAAGGAGCAGCTGGTAGATTCCAACTGCTGACATTTTGGTTAGCAGCCAAGCTCTTAACCACCGTGCATATAATTGGCTCTCAATAAATGTTAATCTTATTATTATTATTATTAATGACATTGTTATTATTATTAAAAAAGGAAGATGGATGTATGAGTCATTGCGAAGCTAAAGTAACTGTTGATCGAATGGATCTGGGGCTGTCCCAGAGAAAAAGGAAGGAAATAATGGTGAAATGTGAATTCAAGTTTTCCAGTTCGAGAGACTTTGGGAAAGTAATGACATTATCTGTTTCACCCTGAAGGGGAAAATCTTTTAAGCAAGTGCTGTGAAGTGGCTTTGATAATTGTGGATTCATGTCAGATGAGGGCAACAGAGAGCTATCCAGGGAGGCAACTCAGGGAGCCCCAAAAACCATGAACTTGGTTATCAACTCATATAAGAAGCAACAAAGTTCCTCAGAGTTGATGAGAGAGCCAAGAATGACCCCAAATCAGGGCTGAGAATCTCTTCTGTGCCCAGAAGAAAGTCAGGGACAGAAGCAGGGAACAGGCCAACTCACCAGTTAAGACAAAGGAGGAAAAGATAAAATAGAGTGGAGTCAGAAAAGACTGCAGCAGCCACAGCTATCCCGATCTCCCAGAAGAGCTGTGTTCATGACCCCTTCTAAAGCAGAAGTCCAGAGCTTCCCAACCCAACCCAGGAAGTTGTCATTGCCCTCTGTGAAGCCCAAGATGGCTCTGAAAGTAAAGGGAAATTTCTAAAAGGGAAGGTTGGGGTACTGATCATGGAGGACAAAAAGACGCATTGTACTTTAATATGAACAATTGAGGTGGCAGTGGAAGAGTCCAGAAGAAATTTGCAACCAGGAAAATACATGACCAAAACTTAGCACTCAGGAAAGTAACAGGAAAGTCGAGGAAACTAACATCTATTGATCATCCACTATGTGTTGTGCAATTTCATTTAATCCTATCAGCCTTATGCAATGTGCATTATTATTCCCACTTTTGAGATGAAGAAACTGAGGTTCAGAAAAATTAGGAAATTGGTCTGAGATCACTTAGTGCACAAATGGAAGATCCAGAGAGAATTAGGACTGTTATCTGCTTGATATCAAACTCTTTCCATCCATTTCTGCTGCTCAAGGTTCAAGCCATGTGAATGCATGAGTTCTCCAAAGGGCAAAAAGGGGAAAAAAAAGTAGGTAAGAGTCAAAGAAGTCAAGTAAGTGTTTAATGCTACAGTGATTTCAGGAATTAGGACTGATAACACACAGTTGGATTTGGCAATTAGGAAGACACTGGTGACCTTGGGGAAAAGAGTTCCTGCAAAGCGATGAGGATGGAAGTCAGACTGTTAGGATTAAGCAGTGAGTGAGTGGTGCGGGAACGGTAGCTGGAATTACAAATTGCCCTTCAGAGAAACTTGGCAGTAAAGCAGTAGTAACTCTTAAGAATACCAAAAGCTGGAGACATCTTCTTCTTCTGTTATAGAAGACGTGAATATATTTGTGGGCCAGTGACAATGGAGCCGATATAAATCATAATATACTCAGAAGGAACAGAGTAATTACAATGTATGTTTATTTATTTATTTTTTTAATGTTTATGTAGGAGGGATACAAAATCTCTCTGTTGTAAAAGTGGTCTTAAATGGTAGGAAAGAAAGAAAAGATGGCTGAGAATAAATAAAATATTTGAGGCGTAAGGTGATAAACGTAGAGAGATATTTGGAAGTTAGAGTGAAAAGGGAAATAAGAACACCTGTGTCAATATCCTCGATCAATCAAGTAGAAGACCAATGTATCCGATGAAAATGAGGTGTCTTGAAGTGGATCTGGGGACCCAAAGAGTGTAGACAAATAAATGAATGAGTATATTATACAAGGGAAAATTTAGAGGCACATTTTGGTTACTGTCAGAAGGAGGGGATGCAGTGAATAAACAGAATCTCATTATTAGTGAACAACCCCAGTGTGTACTGAAAGTTGATGGATCAGAGCTGTTATAAATCTACCCTTCTAGGCCCATCACAGTCCACCTAGGAAAAGGATCTGATTGCACCCCCTGCGGGAGACAGAGCGCTGAGTTTATAAGCAGCATCAACTTTGCCTCTCTGAGATGTGGTATGTAACGTGTCGCACTGAAACCAGCGCAGTTAAAAAATCTGCAACGACATTCTCCTCCCACCACATGCAGAGTAAATGGCCAGTGCACCGCTTCTACAGGTAGAAGAAAGCACACTTTATCTTTGTGCCTAAACTCCATTGTTAAAACAATAGCCTATAGGTAAATCTAAATTTATTAGGTGGAAAAAATGAAGCTTTACAAGATGCATTTTGTGAACATTTAAAAACCTTGGCAGGGATAAATAGCAGATTTGATAACTCCCTTTGAGAGGGCATAAAAACCTCGATAATACATAAGCTTGGGTACAAAAGATGAGACGAAGTGGGTAGAGCGGGGGTGTGCGTCTGTTTCCTTTTTCTTTTATCCTTAAAAATCTATGGCAAATCAACTTCCCTTTATTGATAGAGTATTATCTAACAACTCTGTCAACATCCAAAGTACATACTTGAACAAGATAAGAAAAAAAAAAAAAGACCTTTTATCAGTCTACAGCACTGAGTTGTTTGAATTCTGGATTTTATTAAGAAAAGGAAAAAACCTTACACCTTTTTTTTCCTCTCTCTCTGAACTGATGCTGTTTATTCTAATGCAATTTGAGTATCATAGATTATGTTAGCCTGAAGTTCTAAAGGTATCCATGAATTCGGGCTTTTTCATAAATACCTCTATAGCAGCACATGTTGATTTAGAAAGTGTCCACGTGACAGTAAAACAACTAATCAATTCAGTGAAAAAAAATCAATTGATTCAATAAAAACATCAAACAGGCTGTTTGCTGTCATGAAGATCAAGCTACTGTTTGACAGAACTTTTACTTTTTAATCAATGGTATTGATGTCTGTAAACACTGTCTTGACTTTACCAGCCCATGTTCATCGTACAAAGGAGGCAGACCAAGTTGCTAATCATGAAGCAATTTTGGCAAGGCAGCACGTAGGAAAACCTAAACTTCAGGCCAAACATTTTAACTTCCACTTTCCAACTCTTCCCATCATGTCTGATTTCTTTCTTATAAACCTTCTTCAGAAAGAAATTTCTAATGTGGTGCCTTTTATTATGCAGCATAATATATCTCAGGCAACACTGCCATCATACCGAATAGCACGTTATGTGTTTACTCTTAAAAGGAAGGTGGATTTTAGCCTTCCTTTTCATTATATGCACCGTTCATCCTTCTTGGCTGATACCTCTGGAATTTGTAGCGTATCCATCATTATCTAACTGCCAACTGTTTTCAGAGGAGCTATTGCTTTAAGCTCATTATTTCTTCCGATTGGAGAATCTGCAGAGCCTCTTTCTACAGCACACAGCAGCCAGCATAGTACGTGTGTACAGATGAATGGTCGGGTTGTCCTTCAGAGCCTCTTTGTACCCAGCTTTGCCCAAGAACTGCAGCGCATAATGAGCAGCAAATGCATACTCATGTGCCTTAAAAGCATTCAGTGAAAATCATAAAAAAAATAGCCAAAATAAAGACTACACTCCTAAATAAGCTGTCAGTACCACCACATAGTTCCACAGAGTCTCCTACTTACCTAAGAGTTTGGGGATTATCATGACTCTCCGATAATTAGTTTCCACAAAACTTCCTTGAAGTCAAGCACAGCTGATTGGACAACTGCCTTTCAAGAAGAGTTATATGAGCTACACTTTGGGAGATTTTCAACTAAATCTAAGAGTAGACGATGAAAGCCCCAACATGCAGATTGTGGGGAAAGTAGGTGAAGACTCTAAGAGTGGCCTTAGTTTAAACGTCTGTGCAAGCATATCCACAAGGCACTGAGTTACAATCAGAAAAAAAGATGTGTCTCCCACGTCTTTCTCTATAACTCATTATTTAACAACCTCAGTTAACAGGTATGGATGGTTCAGAGTTTCAAAATGCAATTTTCAGAATTTCAAAGACTGAATGGTACTTACAAATATTGAAAATGTAAAATTTACCACCTAAAGTCTGTTTTGGGACATGAGATAATAGGCATGGATCTGCAAACAATTGCTAGGTGGCCCAAATAGAGCTTTTATTTTTTTCCTCCTTTTTCTTTAATATAAATCAAAGCAAATAGACATACCACTCTGCCACGATCAGCCCTGATTTTGTACATTATGTACCGTTATTGTTTTCTTTAAAAGGAAGCGAAGCCAAGATTAGTTATCTCAGCTGTAAATATCTGCGTTACAGAAACACAGCTGGAAAGCCATGGTTTCCTCCCCTTCCACTGTCTTTCCCATGGCTAAAATCAGCATGGTTCTACTGAGGTCTGAAAGACAAAGATGTATTGTCACTGATTCCTGCCATGCTAACACTCAAGTGTACCACCTATAGCAATCTAGATTCCTTTTGGACCTTTAGGTATTGATAATAATTCTTCATGCTCACATGAATGGATTAAAATCATTATTACCATGAGAAGTATGAACCCTCACCATATGATTTTAGCAATAATATTAAGAGACTCTGACATAAAAAATAAGCAAAGATATCACACTCTAGGCCATGGGACACTAAAGTATTAGAGAAGATAATCAGAAAATAACTATTTTTATATTCCCAGGAGGAGCACCTACTGTTGCTAAAATGGTTATTACATACATTTCAGAATTCAAAGATAGAAGTTGTTCTAAAATTTTAGATTTTGTCACAATATAATATTTTAAAAATAGATCAGTGGAAGTTACTCTTGGAGACATTTCTTTGCTGCTTTACACACAAATTTCTTTTAAGTCCAAAAGTGAGGACTGTCCCAATTTCCTACCTTCTTACAAGAGAAAGAACAGACTGTAGTAGTCTGGCCACTTCTTGACATTTTTCTATGAAATTAAAAGGCCGCAGACCTATTAAAGGATATGATTGTGAAAATACCACTCATCAAACTTCCCATTTAGGTGCTATAGAGAGCAATGAGCAGTTGAAGGTGTGTTGAATAAATTATGTACAAATATGAATCATTAATCAGCAGTACCTAACAACAACAACAATCTTTACGGGGGCAGATCACCAGGTCTTTTCTCCTATGGAGCAGCTGGTGGATTTGAACTGCCAACTTTTCGGTTAGCGGCCAAGTGCTTAACCACTTTACCACCAGGGCTCCTAATTTGTGGTACTTTGTTATGGCAGCCCTAGGAAACTAATACAATACTCAACAGAAATCCATAAACATGTACTTCAAGAGACATGTATTAAAAATGTTCACAGCATCATTCATACTAAGCAGAATTCTCTCCGTAAAATGAGTAATATTTATTCATAGATACAAGTACTAACTGGGGAAAAAAAAAAAGCTCCAGGAATCTCCCTAAGAAATACATTTTAGGTGAAATGATGCTTTTTAGGTTTAAAAAAAAAATGAATATTAAAAGGATATTTATCTTTTATATTTTTAGTTAAACATTTTATTGAGATGAGTTATATAATAAACAATATAGCAAGATCCCCTGTACACTTTTCCCAGTTTTTCCCCCAGGGTAACATTCTACAAAACTGTGTATAACATTACAATCAGAATATTGACATTGATAAAACCTACCTATCTTCAGATTTTCTCAATTTTATTTGTACTCATTTGTATGTAATTTTATGTTTTAAAAGTTTCAATATTCCAACCTTAGGGACTATTTTTTATTAAACTTCGTCAAAGTATGTGATAGGTAGATGCCATTTGCTGTCCAACCTGAAGCTAACCATCTCCCTAGTTCTGTAAAATTAGCTAGTTAATGGGTTTGATCAAATGTTATTTCAAGAACCAACTTGCCACATGACAGTGATGGTAGCATAGTCCAAGACCAAGACAGTTATTAAACAAGGAGACATAAAAACTTACAAGCAACATGGATTGCTTTTCCCCCCAAGAAACTGGGTACTTTGAAGAACACTAAAAATAATACGAAACAGATCTTTAAGATCACTCCTGTGTACAGCAATGGGTTGATTTTTGTCGATATTTTTATTGCATGCCCCTGGGTATATAGCAGTATAAGAGTTAAAAGAAAATAGACTTTTATGGCTACAGAAACATCAGGAGGATCCAAAGTCCTGAATTCTGGCTGGATTCTATCGCAGACATCCTGAATGTAATCCCAAAATGTAATCCCAAAATCTTTCTTTTCTGTTTCAGTTTCTCCACCTGTGATTTAAAAATTATGGGGTGCGGGGCAGTTCTACTCTGTCCTATAGGGTCGCTATGAGTCGGAATCGACTCGATGGCAGTGGGTGTAGTGAAACAGAAAATATCAATATAGTAAAGTGGAAAGAATCATTCAGGTTAGTTTTCTCCTGTGCTTTTGGAACAGCATTCTGCCCTCAATAATTGCAGTAGTAGCACCTTACATTTAAGGGTTTACTATATGCCATGTCTTACGCATAGCCCTGTATATGCATTAATTAGTTTAATTACTACCACACCCCAAAGAAATCTGAGTTAGAGACTGTCATTTTCCCCATTTTACACATGAGAAAATTAAGGCTTAGATAATTTAACCTACCCAAAACCAAGCAACTGATAACCGGCAAAGCTGGATCTTGAATTCCGGTTTCTTACCACAACGCCCATGCCTCTCTCTTACCCACGCATTACAGTGCCTCCCCTGCTACAGCCCATGTTTTCTCTTCTACACTGGGCCATAAGGAAAAATCATGTCTAAGATCTATGTCTGTGGACAATCAGTAAGATTTCCCTATACTGTAAACATGCTACACAGGGACAAGAGGGCACGAAGAATATAGAACAGAATCTCCCCAACTATTTTTCTACCCTTATTCTAGAACAGGAGCTCTGGTGGTACAATGGTTAAGAGTTCGGCTGCTAACCAAAAGGCAAGCAGTTCAAACCCACCACCCGCTCCTTGGAAACTCTATGGGGCAGCTCTACTCTGTTGCATAGAGTCGCTATAAGTCAGAATGGACTAGACGGCAACGAGTTTGGACAAAGGGTTGTTATCTGATCCCTGCATTGGCCAGAATAGGAAGCTAGAACTAAAAAAAAAAAAAAACATGAAAAAGAAGTTTCACAAGAGTTACTCCGTAATAGGCCTACCATTTTGAAGCAAAGTTATGGTTAAGCAGTTGCCATCGACTCAATTCCAACCTCACGCATATCAGGGTAGAACTGTCCTCCACGAGGTTCTCAATGGCTGATTTTTTGAAAGTAGATTGCCAGACTTTTCTTCAAAGACATCTCTGGGTGGACTCAAACCTCCAACTTTTCAGTTAGCAGAGAAGCACAATAACCATTTGCATCACCAAAGGTCTCTCGAGTAATAGTTAAAGTGCCAGTTATAATTAAAAAAAAAGAAACCCAAAAGGGTAGTAAAGGAGCCCTGGTGGTGCAGTGGTTGAGCACTTGGCTGCTAACAGAAAGGTCTATAGTTCAAACCCACCAACCAAACCACAGGAGAAAAATGTGTCAGTCTGTTTCCGTAAAGATTACAGCCTTGGAAACCCTATGCAGCAGTTTTACTCTGTCCTATAGGGTCACTATGAGTCAGAATCGACTCATAACAATGCTAAGTCCCTTGCACAACAATTAGTAACCAGCAGCAAGAGTGAAAGTAGAGTCTTTTACTAGGAAAAGATCAGAAGGGCCAGAAAAGTAGGCATATAGATATCCTATACTTTAATCCAGAAGCACTGAATTTATAAGTCCACAGAGGCCTTTTAAAAGCTGGAGGAAGAATCCAGGCTGGTAGTCTTCAGAGGATACCGTGCAGAGAACAAAGCCCTGATGGCATCAAATCAAGGAACCCCACCCCCCGCCCCAAGCGGTTGTAATAAATCTCAGGAGAGACACCCACGGCACCGTATGGATCTCTCTGAGCACACATATAAAAATATCTTCATTCCTAAGCCATCAAAATTCCTGCCTAAAGAGGCTTCATTACAAAAGAAGGTAAGTACACTTCTATCAGACTCAGGGACTGGTTGCCTGCAGCCTATAATACTAAGAGTAAGGAGTCCACGCAGTGCGGGATGTTTGATGAGTAACTCAGCAGCAAACTGAACTTTATGGTCTGAGCCTGCTGGTGTGCACGCCCCATCATACAGAGAGACAGACGGAGGTGATGAGCTGGGGATGGCTTCCAGTGCAGATGGGGTGCAGGAAAGGTGGCTTGTTAATAACACTGCTGCTCCAAGCAACTTTTTGTCAGAACTCAAAGTTTCAGGATCATGGACTTGTAGCTTCTTGAAAATTGCTGCAGGACTGACATAATTCCTAGTGTAATTCCTGGTGTAGTTCCCATAAAAAATAAGAAAAGTCTTATAGCACTCCGAAGGGCTATGGCAAGGCCAGTGGTGTGAAGTGACTGACATTTGATGAAATTTTACCTCTTCTAGTCTTGCAGTATTCATACTGTTCTAGAACGAAAATTTTAGAGTTGATGTTCAAATTAACCATGTTCTTTTTTCTTTACTTCAAAAAAAACAAACTGAAAAACTCGTTCGTTTTGAGATATTTTCCTAAAAAGATTTTCAATGGATACCACAAACAATTTTTGATGCGAGAACAACCAAGTACGTAGCTAATTTTAGGAAGAGTTCATTTTCAGACCAGTCTATCGGGTCAGAGTACCCAAACTTCTGCATAGGGTCAGATGATTCTTTACTAAAAATACGATTAATGCAAAACCAAATAGGAAGATTAATTTGAGCATTGTTGGAATTGGACAATGTAATTACACACTAGCTTTTTTCTTCACACTGTCACAGATTATACTCTTACAAAATGATGATATTCTCTTCTTTTCAAAAAATTTAAATCATAATAAACATTCTAAATGTCTTCTCAGGATAAGCCACAATGAATAAATGTCTTACTGAGACATTTTTACTGAGACAGTTCAGAATTGACAATGAGTATGATAATAATTTGCAACTGTTTTATTGATCCTACAAAATGGACAGCGCTTAGAGTTTCTAGAAGCATTCAAAATGGAGCTTACTTTTGCAAAAAAAAAAAAAAAATAGATGCTGGTGTTCATGGATCAATATGTTGTAAAATGTATTCTGCAGTTCCCCTTTTTCTGTCCCCACTTCCCTCTTTTCTACTATTATGAACTCTAACAAATCGGGTAGTTCTAAAAGAATGATACGTGGAGTGAACTTACATCCCTAAGAAATAAAGTATGAGGAAAACCTTAGGTTTTTAATGCTTGGGAATATGTAAAAACAACAAATTCTTATCTTTCTGGTGGAAGGTTCGTATCAGTCAGCCACACACTGGCATATAAAGTTACTGCTCTAACCAAATGAGTCCTTACATTAAAAATATTTTTATCTAAATATATGTCACCACCATGCTGCTAAAAAAAAAGGACCACCAACAACAGGGTAGGGCAGGATGTAGAATAGTACATCGCATAAGTCCACAATCACCGAAGAAAATGTTGACAATTCAATTAGATTGTTGAATGTAAATTAAACCATGAGATAACATGGAAAGCTACACAATGCACGTATGGATTTTCACTGACTTGAAGACTGCATTAGCCCAGAAAAGGCTAGCTCTGGTAGGCTAGAATCTGGTTGCTGTTAAAGTTATCTAATTTCTTCCTTTGCCTTCTATTAAAATCAATAGATTTTGTTTCTAAAGATATGAATTTGAGTGTCTCTTCTACCACATGATACACGTGTAATCTCAAGCTTGTTTTTTAAGCTCTAGGAGTATCTGTGACATGTGCAAAGAGCTGGAGATGGAAAACCAAAAGGGAAGAACAAGCTCGGCATTTCTCAAGCTGAAAGAACTGAAGAAAAAATTCAAGCCTCGAGTTGCAATAGTGAAGGATTCTATGGGGAAAATATTAAACGACTCAGGAAGCATCAAAAGAAGATGGAAGGAATACACAGAGTCATTATACCAAAAAGAATTAGTCGATGTTCAACCATTTCAAGAGGTAGCATATGATCAGGAACAGATGGTACCGAGGGAAGAAGTCCAAGCTGCTCTGAAGGCATTGGCGAAAACCGAGGATCCAGAAACTGATGAAATATCAATTGAGATGTTTCAGCAAACAGATGCAGCCCTGGAGGTGCTCACTCATCTACGCCAAGAAATATGGAAGACAGTTTCCTGGCGAACTGACTGGAAGAGATCTATATTTCTGCCTATTCCCAAGAAAGGTGATCCAACCGAATGTGCAATTATAGAACAATATCATTAATATTACACGGAAGCAAAATTCTGCTGAAGATCATTCAAAAATGGCTGCAGCAGTATATTGACAGGAACTGCCAGAAATTCTGGCCAGGTTCAGAAGAGGATGTAGAACCAGGGATATCATTGCTGATGTCAGATGGATCCTGGCTGAAAGCAGAGAATCCCAGACGGATGTTTACCTGTGTTTTATTGACTATGCAAAGGCATTCGACTGTGTGGATCATAACAAATTATGGATAACTTTGCAAAGAATGGGAATTCCAGAACACTTAATTGTGCACATGAGGAACCTTTACATAGATCAAGAGGCAGTTGTTCGGACAGAACAAGGGGACACTGATTGGTTTAAAGTCATGAAAGGTGTGTGCCAGGGTTGTATTCTTTCACCATACCTATTCAATCTGTATGCTGAGCAAATAATCCAAGAAGCTGGACTATATGAAGAAGAATGGGGCATCAGGATTGGAGGAAAGCTCGCTAACAACCTGCATTACGCAGATGACACAACCTTACTAGCCGAAAGTGAAAAGGACTTGAAGGACTTACTAATGAAGATCAAAGACCACAGCCTTCAGTATAGATTGCACCTCAACATAAAGAAAACAAAAATCCTCACAACTGGACCAATGAGCAACATCAGGATAAATGGAGAAAAGATTGAAGTTGTCAAGGATTGCATTTTACTTGGATCCACAATCAACAGCCATGGAAACAGCAGTCAGGAAATCAAAAGATGCATTGCACTGGGGTAAATCTGCTGCAAAGGACCTCTTTAAAGTGCTGAAGAGCAAAGGTGTCACCTTGAAGGCTAACGTGAGCCTGACCCAAGCCATGGTATTTTCAATTGCATCATATGCATGTGAAAGCTGGACAATGAATAAGGAAGACCGAAGAAGAATTGACGCCTTTGAATTGTGGTCTTGGCGAAGAATACTGAATATACCATGGACTGCCAAAAGAACGAACAAATCTGTCTTGGAAGAAGTACAACCAGAATGCTCCTTAGAAGCAAAGATGGCGAGACTGAGTCTTACATACTTTGGACATGTTGTCAGGAGGGATCAGTCCCTGGAAAAGGACATCATGCTTGGCAGAGTACAGTGTCAGCAGAAAAGAGGAAGACCCTCAACGAGGTGGATTGACACAGTGGCTGCAACAGTGAGCTCAAGCATTGATTGTAAGGATGGCTCAAGACTGGGTAGTATTTTGTTCTATTGTGCATAGGGTCACTATGAGTTGGAACCGACTCAACGGCACCTAAAAACAGCAACAACAGGAGTATCTGTAATCTCACCTGTAAAAGAGTTTTGAGATCACTGGAAGAAGGATAAAGTGAGATCATGAATATTATATATCTCTGATATTATAAGGCACTATCTATATACATATTGTGTATTATTACCATTAATACCAAGACTTAAGGTTAAGGCATTGGCCCTTAAGAAACTATTATATACATTAATTTACATGATAATAGTAACACTTTTTTTTTAGTATCAGTTGGGATAATTATTAGAGCCTTCAGGAATGACTGAATTTCGCTAATGTTGGCTGAGTACTTCCTATATACTGGGTATTATATTAGGCATGTTAACATAATAAACCCATTGCCATCCAGTCGATTTCAACTCACAGTGACCCTACAGGACAGACTAGAACTGCCCCACAGGATTTGAACTGCCAACCTTTTGGGTAGCAGACGAGCTCTTAACCATTGCGCCACGAGGGCTACATTAACATAATAGATGGCAATTAATCACCATGCTAAACCTATAAGATAGTATCATTACCCCCATTCGACGGATTAAAATACCAAGGTTCTGAGAGGCTTGGTGTTTGCTCAAAACTACTTAGCCAGTTAATTTTAACAGGAAATGTCTACAGAATGAGGCATCATTGCAGAAACAAAATTATACTGAATACACAAAATCAAATTATATGGTTTGACTAATACAAGGGTATTAAAGTGACAGGCAGACAGCATATTTTAAAACTGATTCTATCTGCATTAGATATTGAACATAAGAGAGAAAATTGCTCCTGTTACTGGCTCTTCAAAAAATAGTTCTGGTACACCAAGCCACCCAGCTAGGATCATTAGAGGAAAAAAAAAAAAAAAACTTCATGCTCCATGTTAGATATGCCAGATGTCTGCTGGGAGTTACCACAGCCAGAGTCTGTGGGGTTTATACAATGTGCTTTGGAAACATAGGGCTAACAGTCAAAACTTAAAAAAAAAAAAAAAAAAAACAGGTAAGTAAACATAACCTACCAGGGCATTCTTATCAAACTGTAAGACAAATAGACTTCTTTGTTAAAAGTAAAAACGTTGACATATTCTTCTCTTTCACGTAATCTTTGATTGCCTTTCAGGTGGTGGGGGAAGGGTTGAAGCTAGAAGTGAGAGCAAAGTGATGAAGGAAAGCAGCCAGAGCCTATCTCTCAAATATTGCTGCTCTTCTGCTCCCTGCTGCCAGTCCTGCCACTCAGCTGAATCCTAGGGGCTGGTGCCAGTGTTATGGAGCCAGGAAAAGGGGGAAGAGAAGGAGAAAAGAAGGGAGCAACTGATGTTGTGACTGGGGGGAAAGAAAACAGCAAAATCTTGTTTGTAATAGAATTTTCAAAATACTCTCAAAATACCCTAATACCTATCTCTTTTTGAGCATTTTTTTTATGTGTGTCTCTACCTATTTGTATTCCAATTAGCTATATACTTAATAGTGACTTTTTAAAGAGCACTTGGGCTTGTTATTTTTCTTCATATTTAAACATTCCATCTAAAACTAGGTAGGTACACATACATAAACACTCCATCGGCACCCACACTGGCATACACTCCATAGGATAAATGAATCAGATAAATCTATTTACAAATAGTTATCGATCTGCTGCTCTCTGCAGTGTTACCACTTCACATAGTAGATCCAAATGATCTATTTTACTTCTAGACCTTTGATTTAATTGAAAGATGACTAAAATGATGTATTGCTAGAAGGTAGACCATTAAATCTTTGTCTAAGGACCTTGAAGAATAGATGAACATCTAGGTGAGCTAGAATCATGCTCTTATTTAGGTGCTGATGCTTATTCCCAGTTAATCTGCCAGGTTCTTTTCTGCACTAAATCATCAGACAGGAGTCTCTGCTATGGAAGAACAGTCCACCAGGTAATATGCACAGCCAGTAAACTGCCAGCTTGTTGACAGGCAGTGTGGTAGATTTCATACTCTATGGGGATGTCAGCTTCCAGGGAGTTCAAACAGAAGCCCTAGTGAAGGCAAACTCCAAGTCAGTGATTTTGCCTGTCAGGAATGCTGTGCCAGACAGATTTAGCAGTGGCCTGACACGTCCAGACTCTAAAGGAGATTTTGAAAGGACAGGAAAGTCACTCAGGATTTCTTCTCTAGCCATTCCCAGCCATTCCCACCCATCAGATACCACAGTCCTAAAATCAAGAAGGTTTTAACAGCAGAGCAAAGGGTCACAGGAGAAGAAATTTCCATGTGGTAGAGGCAGGCTTTATCCCTGGAGCTTTACCCGCTTCAAGTTAGCTATCTTCATTTTGCCCAGAATGCTCCTTTATGGCAGGCAAATATACTCTCACCTAAGCTCACAACACATGGGCTTTTCTCTAAGAAGGGGTTAGAAATGGACAAGAAACTTCTTCTGAATGAGAAAAAAAGGGAGTTTTGCCCTGCATGAAAATCTAGGTTTGCACTAAAATTTGCACTACAAATACATAAAACATCCTTACTTTCTTTCAGTGCCTAGATTTTATATTAGAGAGAGAGAGAGAGAAGTATCTAAAGTGTTTGATTATACACAGCAGTAACTAATCAATATGTGAAAAACCTTACTTCCTTAGAATTACTATTGACTTCAAGTTTTTACTTCACAATGATTAGCAAATAAGAAGACCTCTATAAACAGCATAAACTGGATCTTTTTCTCACAAAAAGTAACTGTCATGGATGGCATTTAGCAGAATGATTGCTATAGGCTCTTTATACATATAGAGTATATGCCTTAATCAAATCAATCAAGCTCTCTAAATATGACTCGTCTACTATAATATGAAAATCATTTTCTAATGTAGAAACCAATGTAATGCCTCTAGTTCTTATGAGACATGACCTATATATCTATAAAGGGATTTTTTTTTTTTCTATGTAGGTCTCAGGTAGATAGAAAAGTAAGTAGGTAGGATATATATAGGAAGAGACAGAACTAGACATAATGATAAATATTCTATACGTTTTACCGTCACGTGCCATGAGTGTATAAAGTTTCCATAATTCGAAGCTGGAACTGGCAGGCGAGACTGTTCTAACATCAGCCCTGAACACTGCCAGCGTTACATCACCACCTTTGAAACTGTCTTGCTCTGGTCTTCCTTATAAGCAATGTTACATATTCTCATTTAAATTTTCCCTTGTACAGAATCTGAGCCACCACCCCCCCCCCGGGGGAGGGGGAGGGAGTGGGCTTTTTACCCTGTTGACTGGAGGGAAACATGGCAAAAATATCATGTTGCTCCAGAAATTCCAACAGGTGGTGGTTCAACTTTAGGGCAGAGGTATTATAATCTTGATCCTGTCAAAACGATCAACTCCTAAAATATCCTATTTGCCAGCACTTACTTTGCATTTACTTAGTTTCAACATTTTGTTCATGTATTTATTTTTTTAATGATTATCCCCATCGTTCTGTAGCTGCCTGGAAGAGTCTTAGTTTGTAAACTCCTACAAGTCAGAGGATATGTCAGTCTAACCCTATCTTACTCCCATCCCATCTTTCAATTTTGTATTTAAACAATAAAAACTTCATAGAGAATGTTTTTGAAGGGCTCAGTAAAATAACTTATGATTTTGGATCATGTCACATTCTTCCACCTCAGATAAGTGTCAATACTATCCAGCTCTTTTTTTATTTATCTTCAATTCGTTACTCTGTCCTATTACCCACAGCAATCTAAACCATTACATAAATAAAATACTTAACAACATATCTGGTAACAGAAAGGGCCCAATGGATGTTAATTAGTCCTTTGAGACAGTGTGAAGACTGGTAAATTCATGGGCTTAAGATTCAGTCATCCCTCTTGCTGTTGTTACTGTTAGGTGCCATCCAGTCAGTTTCGACTCATAGCCACCCTATGCACAACAGCACAAAACACTGCCCGGTCCTGCACTATCCCACAATTGTTGCTATGCTTGAGCCTACTATTGCAGCCATTGTGTCAATCCATCTCTTTGAGGGTCTTCCTCTTTTTCGCTGACCCTCTAGTTTACCAAACATGATGGCCTTCCTGGTCCCTCCTGATAATATGTCCAAAGTATGTGAAACACAGTCTCGCCATCCTTGCTTCTAAGGACCATTCTGGTTGTACTTCTTCCAAGACAGATTTGTTCATTCTTTTGGCAGTCCACGGTATATTCAATATTCTTCACCAACCCCACAATTCAAAGGCATCAATTCTTCTTCGCTCTTCCTTATTCATTGCCCAGCTTTCACATGCAAAAGGTCATCTGTATATAGAAAAAACTGATTATATCATTCTTTTCTCTTTGAGCTTAGGCAAGTTGCTTACTCCATCTACAGATAATATTACATTCTTCATATACTCTGCTGTGAACTAATGCATGTGAAGCAAGTAGGACACAGTTCTTGGCACATAACACAAAAAGAAAAAAGTACCCCCTATTTGTGAAACCCAATTGCTTTTGTCAGGTGATCTGACATTGACACTCCCTTTGGAATGTTCTCAGACCTTTGCTCTTTTCTGTTAGAACCTGGGTTCTTTGGTCTCCTTCTGCCTCTGTGTCCAACTATTCTTATTCTCGTGCACATGCTTTTCTTAGTCCTCTAGCTCCTTATATGTAGACGTTCTCTAAGGTTCTCATTTCAGAACATTTTTCCTTTTACAATAGATTCTAGACTTCAATCACCAGCTTGCATGTATCAATATACCTACAAGGCTAAAACACTCTGCTAATTTACCGTTTGAACCTTCTAATGCATCTGGTGAGAGCTGTCATTGTTACCCAATTACAATGATGTTTCGAATCACATGGTTTCATCTGCACACACTAGAACCATGCACTGTCGTTTTCCTTGCTGTTGGTGTTTTTATAGTCTCTGATTTTGACAAATTTTCTGGAGTTTTAGCTATATGATTGTGGTAAATAGTATTTATAAACCTATATCATAACTTTTTTGGAATGAAGTAGTAATTAAAGGAAAGGAGAAAAATCAAAAAAGGCTTCCACTCAGTTACTAATAATGTCATAACTAATAATGTAATTTCAGTGTAGAAAGATTTTACGAAACGATTTTGTTAGTATTCATATAAGCTAAAAAATCACATTTAAGCAATTTACAATTATATTTATCACTTATTATTCTATGACTAAAATTGATAATAAACTTACATGTGTAACAATTCTTTGATAACTAGAGAAACTGACAGCTGAAAACACGAAGTGGGAGAAATGCTGTCTTTCTTGATGTATGTTTAGAAATATAACGTATCTTAAATTCAGTTTCTTTTTTAATTTTAGTCTTGTCTAAATTTTCTTTAAAAATATCATTGTCTCGCAAGTATATCTCTGACTTTGATGAGATTTTCAGGGCTTAAGTTTGAATTATGGTTCAAAAAAACAGTGACACATTAACAAGTGAGTTGGCGAAAGGCATTGATTTTGATGAAGTCATTCACAAGTTCACAGCTTTGAAGGCCAGGAAAGTTCCGATTTAGTCAAGGTTTCACTAAGTGCTTGTGTATTTGTTCCTGTTTAATTACAGAGTTATTTTATTTATATATATACTGCCATAAGCATTTGTCTACAACTTCTACATTATTCGGGCTATTATTGATTATGCAAACATAATCCATTAATGTATTTGATGTAACGGTAAAGTTTAACATTAAAACGAACACAATTTTGATGTAGTTTTTAAATGTTTTTACTTCGAATGCTATTGTTTTCTTAGCAAATTTTCACTTTAACCGCATGAAACTATGTAAATGTGTGTGTATGATATTGTAATTTAAAGGTGTAATTTTAATGTTACTAGTGGTTTATGTCACTATTACTGCCATTACATTCAGTGATACACGGAAATTACAGTTTTGAGTAACATTAGTACAAAAAATGTTACCAAGGATTCTGTATGGTCTGGTATGGGAGGAGGTCCACGGGTAGGGGGACAACACCATGAGTTAGCACACTGGGTGACACCAACCCTAGTAATGCAGCTGTCTGGGTAAATACCTGGCTCTGTCCCATCTTAGTTATACAACTAATATAAAATTGCTTAACTTCCCTGTGCCTCACTGTAAAAGGAGGACAATAATGGTGACTACATACGGTGCCATCAAGAACCCAAAAGATCAAACCCACTGCCATTGAGTCAATTCTGACTCATAATGACCCAATAGGACAGAGTAGAACTGCCCCACACTTTTTCCAAGGCTGTAATCTTTCTTTTTTTAATAATTTTTATTGTGCTTTAAGTGAAAGTTTACAAATCAAGTCAATCTCTCACCATAAAACCCATATACACCTTGCTACACACTCTCAATTACTCTCCCCCTAGTGAGACAGCCTGCTCTCTCCCTCCACTCTCTCTTTTCATGTCCTTTTCGTCAGCGTCTAACCCCCTCCACCCTCTCATCTCCTCCCCAGGCAGGAGATGCCAACATACTCTCAAGTGTCCACCTGATCCAGAAAGCTCACTCCTCACCAGCACCCCTCTCCAATCCATTGTCCAGTCCAATCCATGTCTGAAGAGTTGGCTTCGGGAATGGTTCCTGTCCTGGGCCAACAGAAGGTCGGGGGGCCATGACCACCAGGGTCCTTCCAGTCTCAGTCAGACCACTAAGTCTGGTCTTATAAGAATTTGGGGTCTGCATCCCACTGCTCTCCTGCTCCCTCAGGGGTTCTCTGTTGTGTTTCCTGTCAGGGCAGTCATCAGTTGTAGCTGGGCACCATCTAGTTCTTCTGGTCTCAGGATAATGTAGTCGCTGTTTCATGTGGCCCTTTCTGTCTCTTGGGCTCATAATCACCTTGTGTCCTTGCTGTTCTTCATTCTCCTTTGATCCAGGTGGGTTGAGGCCAATGGATGCATCTTAGATGGCTGCTTGCCAGCGTTTAAGACCCCAGACTTCACTCTTCAAAGTGGGATGCAGAATGTTTTCTTAATAGATTTTATTGCGCCAATTGACTTAGATATCCCCTGAAACCATGGTCCCCAGACCCCTGCCCCTACGACGCTGGCCTTCGAAGCATTCAGTTTATTCAGGAAACTTCTTTGCTTTTGGTTTAGTCCAATTGTGCTGACCTCCCCTGTACTGTGTGCTGTCTTTCCCTTCAACTAAAGTAGTTCTTATCCACTATCTAATTAGTGAATACCCCTCTCCCACCCTCCCTCCCCCGTCTCGTAACCACAAAAGAATGTTTTCTTCTCAGTTTAAATTATTTCTCAAGTTCTTATAATAGTGGTCTTATATAATATTTCTCCTTTTGCAACTGACTAATTTCACTCATACGGTCGCTATGAGTCGGAATCGACTCGACAGCATAATGCCTTCCGGGTTCCTCCATGTTATGAAATGTTTCACAGATTCCTCACTGTTCTTTATCAATGTGTAGTATTCCATTCTGTGAATATACCATAACTCATTTATCCATTCATCCGTAGATGGGCATCTTGGTTGCTTCCATCTTTTCGCTATTGTAAACAGTGCTGCAATAGACATGGGTGTGCTTATATCTGTTCATGTAAAGGCTCTTATTTCTCTAGGATATATTCCAAGGAGTGGGATTGCTGGATCATACAGTAGTTGCATTTCTAACTTTTTAAGGAAGCACCAAATGGATTTTCAAATTGGTTGTATCATTTGCCATTCCCACCAGCAGTGTAGAAGTGTTCCAATCTCTCCACAGCCTCTCCAACATTTATTCTTTTGTGTTTTTTGGATTAATGCCAGCCTCGTTGGAGTGAGATGAAATCTCACTGTAGTTTTGATCTGCATTTCTCTAATGGCTAATGATCATGAACATTTCCTCATAAATCTCTTAGCTACCTGAATATCTTCTTTAGTGAAGTGTCTATTCATATCTTTTGCCCATTTTCTAATTGGGTTATTTGTCTTTTTGCAGTTGAGTTTTTGCAGTATTATGTAGACTTTAGAGATCAGGTGCTGATCAGAAATGTCATAGCTAAAAACTTTTTCCCAGTCTGTAGATAGTCTTTTTACTCTTTTGGTGAAGTCTTTGCATGAGCATAAGTGTTTGATTTTTAGGAGCTCCCAGTTATCTAGTTTTTCTTCTACGTTCTTCATGTTTTCTATACTGTTATGCCATGTATTAGGGCTCCTAACATTGTCCCTACTTTTTCTTCCATGATCTTTATCGTTTTAGATTTTATATTTAGGTCTTTGATCCATTTTGAGTTAGTTTTTGTGCATGGACTGAGGTATGGGTCTTGTTTCTTTTTTTGCAGATGGATACCCAGTTATGCCAGCACCATTTGTTAAAAAGACTATCTTTTCCCCATTTAACTGTTTTGGGGCCTTTGTCAAATATCAACTGCTCATATGTGGATGGATTTATGTCTGGATTCTCAATTCTGTTCCATTGGTCCATGTACCTGTTTTTGTACCAGTACCAGGCTGTTTTGACTACTGTGGAGGTATAATAGGTTCTAAAATCAGGTAAAGTAAGGCCTCCCACTTTGTTCTTCTTTTTCAGTATTACCTTATTTATCCTGGCCTCTTTCCCGTCCATATGAAATTGGTGATTTGTTTCTCCATCTCATTAAAGAATGTCCTTGGGATTTGGACCAGAATTGCACTAAATGTATAGATCGCTTTTAGTAGAATAGACATTTTTATAATGTTAAGTCTTCCTATCCATGAGCAAGGTATGTTCTTCCACTTATGTAAGTCTCTTTTGGTTTCTCGCAGAAGTGTACTGTAGTTTTCTTTGTATAAGTCTTTCACATCTCTGGTAAGATTTATTCCTAAGAGTATTTTATCTTCTTGGGGGCTACTGTAAATGGCATTGATTTGGTGATTTCCTCTTCGATGTTCTTTTTGTTGGTGTAGAGGAATCCAACTGATTTTTGTATGTTTATCTTGTATCCGGGTACTCTGCTGAAGTCTCCTATTAGTTTCAGTAGTTTTCTGGAGGATTCCTTAGGGTTTTCCGTGTATAAGATCATGTCATCTGCAAATAGAGATACTTTGACTTCTTCCTTGCCAATCTGGATGCCCTTTTTTTCTTTATCTAGCCTAATTGCTCTGCCTAGGACTTTCAGCACAATGTTGAATAAGAGTGGTGATAAAGGGCATCCTTGTCTGGTTCCCAATCTCAATGGGAATGTTTTCAGGCTCTCTCCATTTAGGGTGATGATGGCTATTGGCTTTGTATAAATGCCCTTTATTGAGAAATTTTCCTTCTATTCCTATTTTGCTGAGAGTTTTTACCATGAATGAGCGTTAAACTTAGTCAAATGCCTTTTCTGAAGCAATTGATAAAATCACGTGATTCTTGTCTTTTGTTTTATTTATGTGGTGGATTACGTTAATTGTTTTTCTAATGTTGAACCATCCCTGCATACCTGGTATGAATCTCACTTGGTCATGATGAATTTTTTTTTCATATGTTGTTGAATTCTATTGGCTAGGATTTTGTTGAGGATTTTTGCATCTACATTCATAAGGAATATAGGTGTATAATTTTCTTTTCTTGTGGTGTCTTTACCTGGTTTTGGTATCAGGGATATGGTGGCTTCATAGAATGAATTTGGTAGTATTCCATCCTTTTCTATGCTCTGAAATACCATTAGTAGTAGTGGTGTTAACTCTTGGAAAGTTTGGTAGAACTCTGCAGTGAAGCCATCTGGACCAGGGCTTTATTTTGTTGGGAGTTTTTTGATTACCTTTTCAATCTCTTCTTTTGTTATGGGTCTATTTAGTTGTTCTATCTCTGTTTGTGTTAGTTTAGGTAGGTAGTGTGTTTCTAGGAATTCATCCATTTCTTCCAGGTTTTCAAATTTGTTTGAGTACATTTTTTCGTAGTAATCTGATATGATTCTTTTAATTTCAGTTGGATCTGTTGTAATATCACCCATCTCATTTCTTCTTCAGGTTATTTGCTTCCTCTCCTGTTTTTCCTTTGTCAGTTTGGCTAATGGTTTATCAATTTTGTGGAGTTTTTCAAAAAACCAGATTTTGGTCTTATTAATTCTTTCAATTGTTTTTCTGTTTTCTGTTTTATTTAGTTCAGCTCTAATTTTTATTATTTGTTTTCTTCTGGTGCCTGTGGGTTTCTTGTGTTGCTCTCTTTCTCTTTGTTCAAGTTGTAGGGATAGTTCTTTGATTTTGGCCCTTTCTTCTTTTTGGATGTGTGCATTTATTGATATAAATTGACCTCTGAGCACCGCTTTTGCTGTGTCCCAAAGGTTCTGATAGGAAGTGTTTTCATTGTCATTGGATTCTATCAATTTCTTTATTCCATCCTTAATGTCTTCTATAATCCAGTCTTTTTTGAGCAGGGTATTTTTCAGTTTCCAAGTGTTTGATTTCTTTTCCCTGCTTTTCCTGTTATTGATTTCCACTTTGATGGCCTTATGGTCAGAGAAGAGGCTTTGTAATATTTCAATGTTTTGGATTCTGCTAAGGCTTGCTTTATACCTAATATGTGGTCTATTCTAGAGAATGTTCCATGTGCACTAGAAAAGAAAGTATACTTGGTTGCTGTTGGGTGGAATGTTCTGTATATGCCTACAAGGTTAAGTTGGTTGATTGTGGCATTTAGATCTTCCGTGTCTTTATTGAGCTTCTTTCTGGCTGTCTTGCCCTTCACCGAAAATGGTGTGTTGAAGTCTCCTACTATTATTGTGGAGCTGTCTATCTCACTTTTCAATGTTGATAGAGTTTGTTTTATGTATCTTGCTGCCCTGTCATTGGGTGCATAAATATTTAATATGGTAATATCTTCTTGGTGTATTGTCCCTTTCATCATTATATAGTGTCCTTCCTTATCCTTTCTGATGGATTTAACTTTAAAGTCTATTTTGTCAGAAATTAATATTGCCACTCCTGCTCTTTTTTGATTGTTGTTTGCTCGATATATATTTTTTCCATCCTTTGAGTTTTAGTTTGTTTATGTCTCTAAGTCTAAGGTGTGTCTCTTGTAGGCAGCATATAGACGGATCTTGTTTTTTAATCCATCCTGCCACTCTCTGTCGCTTTATCAGTGCATTTCCAAGGCTGTAATCTTTATGGAAGCAGAGTGCCACACCTCTCTCCCACCGAGTGACTGACCCACAACCTATCAGTTATCAATCAAGCACTTAATATGGCTCCTCTATATGTGGCTACAGTGACAGTTAAAGGAATCAACATAATTAAGAATGTAGAACAGTGCCTGGCATATACTAAGTACTCAATAGATGTTTGGTACTATTATTACATTATTAACACGAATTTTTTAAAAATTTAGACGAAATCTTGTGACTCCCTCATGCCTCCACTTGCCAAAAGGAAAGTATCCAGACTCCTATTGAAAATACTGAAAAATCTGGACTCAACCTACCTTTATCATTACCTAATTCAATCTCCCTCAATTCCTAAACTGCAGACACACCAGATAATTCAGGGTTCCCAACTGCAACACATACTTTCTTGTTTCTATGTCTTTGATTATGCTGTCCTTTCAACTTGGAATGTCTTCTCCACATCTCGAATGCCTGTATATTCAAAGTTGAAATTATTTTCACGAGGCCATTTTTAAGTCTCTTAGAATTAATTATTGTTTCTTGTGTCTCTCCAAGCATTCATGCCTGTATTTAGCACTTACTTTCGTTTGCCTTATATTAAATTGCATACATTTCTGCCTCCTTGCCCCACTCTCTCACCAACCACCCCCAATCATGCAATTAGCTTAAAAGCTCCATGACAGTAGCAAACACATCTTAGACATTTTTGTATTACACACAATATCTAGCAAATTGATCAACCAACAGCAGACATTCAACAGTTATTTGCTGACTTTATTTGCAGAAGAATAAGTTAAGGTTAAAACAAAAATAAGATACTTTAAGTTTTCAGAGATACTACCTAGCTAGCACAATAACAGAAGAAGGTTTATTGTTATTTTTGCCAACTACTTAATCATATCTTGTAATGGAGGAAAAAAAAACACATTAAGCACTCCATTAATATAAACTATTATTTCCTATTTAAGAAAACGATCTCAATTTTTTAATATTTCTATTAACAGCAATCTATTTCCCTACAAACAAAAACCAGGAATGTGATAGCAATCATTTAAGAATATTATATTTAAAGGTTGACAAAGCAATCTGAAACTGTTTTTTCCAAAATAAAAAAAGAATGTTTTTTTCACTACTTCCCTACATAGTTTTCTGTTTACCAAATTTCAGAACAGTGAAAGGTTTAATTTTTCTTTTTAAAGTCAAATTATTAACCTTAGGAAATGCAGTATCTTCAAGGGATAATAACAGAATCCTGAACAAAAACTTAGAATGCCTAGAGATGTAGTGTCAGTTAACTAAAAGTTTTTAAAACCCCTCAAAACTACAATCTGGCCTCTATATGGAACAGGATTGTCTTTTTGGCAGCCTCTTTGGCTGAACTTGGATCTAAGCATCCAGTACTCCTTTCAAACAGTTCAACAAGGCCAGGAAAATAAATTGTGCTGATCAATACACCTATTCTAAGACACAAGATTCTTGATTTTTCAGACCCAATATTAGTCCAGCCAGAGTATCTCATGGCTAGGATCTCATCTCATTATTTTTTCAATTCATATTGGATCTACTGTTAAGCTATTTTCAGTCATGCTCATTGACCTAGATTCTCCCACAGTGTAAGCTACTCCCCAGGAGTATGCTAGGTACTTGAGAAAACTGCATTAACACTTTCAGGTATGGTATGATAACTAGATTTCCAGTGGCTGAAAAGAGCTATCACGTAGGATATTAAATGATACCTTCATATGCTGAAGACTTACATAGCTTCTATAAGTGCCTAATGTGCAAATCAGAGGAAACTCAGAAACTAGAAGAAACTGGTTCACTAAATAAAAAAAAACCAAACCTAGTGCCGTCGAGTCCATTCCAGCTCATAGCGACCCTATAGGATAGAGTAGGATAGGAGCTCCTGGAGGATTTGAACTGCCAACCCTTTGGTTAGCAGCTATAGCGCTTAACCACTATGCCACCGGGGTTTCCGGTTCACTAAATACAAGGAAAAAGTCATTTAGATAATAAAAAAAAACTTGCTGTAGAGTCGATTCCGACTCATAGCCACACTACAGAACAGAGTAGAACTGCCCCACAGGGTTTCCAAGGAGCAACTGGTATATCAAAACTACTGACCTTTTGGTTAACAGCCATGCTCTTAACATCTGTGCCATAGATTTTTTAAGTCTTCTAATAGAAATTGTGTACAGTTATCAGCTATATCCCTATTGTAGAAAGGTCTTTGAACCAATATCAAGGTTAGCACAAAATTAACGTCCTATTTTGAAGAACGTAAGTGATAAACTCCTCCACAGCTTCCTTAATCCAGTCTCTGCCATCTAACTCAAGGATCTTCTGCTATCCTTTAGAAGCGATGCTTTACCTTCCCCCATTTGAGCCTTGAAAGTGGTGCATATTCATTTCTTTAACCACATTATTAATTAGTAGAGACACTTAACTTACACTAGCTTCAGTAAAAGCAGTCAATTGCTACTGGTTCTTGTAACTGTAACTGGACTGTTCCAGGCCTGCTCTGCATGGCCATAGAGACATGAAATGGGTAAAAGTAGAAGCTTTACTTGGTTGAACAAGCCTAAGAGCACACTTGCATTCGAGTAGCCAAGATGGCTCCCAAAACAACAGCCCAAGGCATTTATATGGGTGAAGTTAATTGAGTCTGGAGTCTTCAGGAATGCCTGGAGGTGGGTCAGCTTGACGATTTGTCTGGCCCGAAAAGGCGTTCCAGGGCAGTCTGGCCTTTCTGCGCCTGCTCAGTCTAAAAAGTGGGGGTGGGGGGTCTCTCTAACCGGATCTTAGGCTCGGATCCCTGGCTTCTGAAAGCCTTCCCCCAATCTTGGCCGCTAAAGTTTGGTTCTGCCCAGTGGGAGAAGAGTTCCAAGGTCAGTCACAGGACAAGGTCGATGGTTCTGCATATATCAGGCAGGCCAGGTCTAGTTTTTGCCAGTTTCAGCTGGTCCTGCGACCCCAGTATCTTGTTTTCCTCAACTTGGCCAGAAACAGAAAGAATACCTAAATAAGGAGATAGCTTAAAGACAGGGAGTTAGCTCCTGTATCGCAGAAGACGGTAGGCACAGCCCTTTGTCTATTCAAGATGGGGGGCAGACTGCCGTCTCAAAACTGAAAAAAAAAAAAAAAATCCAGGGGTAGATATCCAAAGACTGGCTGTGTTCCAGGGGATCAAATGATACCACTCAGATCATTCAGTCTCTTCAGTGTTTAACTTCTTTCTCCATTTCTCCACTCCCTGCTCTTTTGTCCTTTGTTTGGTTTCATTCACCAGTAGGTTCTTTCTGTAAACCGGTGATCACTGGACAGGTCCAGGCTTACAGCTTAACAGGAAAAAAAAAAAAAAGTTTCAGTAAAAAGTCCTAAAAATGAATCTCATTGGCCTAGACTGAGTCTTTTTTTTACCTTCAATAAGTCACTAATCCAGCGCATGCTCTATGTTGGGTAGCCTGAAGGAATAAAGTATAGTGCTTAGGAGCATGCACTTGGGAGACATCATGTCTAGGGGAAAACCTGCCTCTGCCTTTCCTGACTTTGTGGCTACTGCTCATCCCTGAATTGTAGCCAGAAGGTTATAATGCTCATATTGAGCAGCCATGCATTTTGTGCCCACCCCTGGGCAGGAGGAAGCAGTCATGAGATCAGTTCCACCTGGTTTGAGATCAGAGAAGGAAAAAAATTAAGAAGCTCTTATAGGAAAATTAGCCGGCAACTACAGATGTCTATTACAACTGCTGTATGAAATATAACTAATGTACATTTTATGGTTAAATACAAAATGAAGGTTAACACTGTAGGTACCACCTGTCATAGCATTTCTCATACTACACTGTTGTTATTTGTTTACAAGTGCATCTTTCTCAATAAACCTGGAGTCTCTCAAGGTCAGGGGCTGTATCTAGTGAGGTGAGATAGTATCAAGTATGTGTAGAGGTTTAGCAAATGTTTGATCCATAAGAGAAAAATGGCTCCAACTTTAATTAGAACACTTTCCAATATATTTGCACATTTCATTTTACTCACTAAGAAATCCATGGCTACGATTACTTAGGAGGAAACTATACAATTCAGTAGGATTTAACGACCTCCCTATTGTTTAAAAAAAAAAAAAAAAGAACTGTTGAAGATTGATACCACTATCTTTGAGGTTTACTGCCCATTATAGTACTTTAAAAAATACTGGTGAGGGGACTATGGAGATGAATTAGAACCTGAATTAAGCTAAGGTTGTTGATGGTTCAAATTTATTACCATCAAAAAAGCTGTTTACTTGCTTCTTTGAAATATGCCAGTGGGTTTAACCCCGTCCCGAAGCTAAAATTTGTTCTCCCTTCACTAAAGTCTCTTCTGGGCAGGAACTGAGGTATACACAGAGGTCCATGGCTAGACCTGGGCTTTCAGTTTTTGTGGCGTCCAATTTTTATGCCTCCAAAATAAATTCACTGTCTGGGATTATCAATTTATCTTACAGCTTAACTTCTTTTTAAAAATGACCAAACAGAAGCTTCAATAAATATCCAGCTTAGAAACAGCCAAGACAGAAAGAAAATGCTCTCTTATGGTAGTGCATAAACTCGTCTGAGCTTTGGAAGAGGTTATTTGCTAAATGTCCAAAAGAGTTAATGATCTTCCAAAAGGGAATAAAGATCAAACCCAGTGTCCTCCAAGCAGCACTAATGGCCTGGTACACTAAATCTTATACTCTTCTTTAAGTGATTTCAGTCTCTTTCTTTGCCCTATTGAAAGCAAAACCCTACCTCTTTAAAAGGGACAAAGGATGAAACTACTTTTAGATTACATTAAAACCATATGCTGCCCAGGAAATTCAGCATTAGCAGGCAGTAAATTACAGTTCTAACCTGTTTGTTGTTTCTGGGTGTTGCCACAAACATATTATAGTATGTGATATCACTGAGCGGCTAGATAGCCTATCAGTACCATTTGGAAAACATGTGTTATGCTAATGGTGGGCTTTGGTTTTAATTCATTCTACTCTTCTAAGATGGTTTAGAGATCATAACTCATAATTTTATAAGTAAAAATAATAAACACTTTAGTCCAAATTAATTTAGATTTTGCCCTTCTCTCTCTTTTTTTTAGCCTAACCACCATTGCTCGTTAAAGTTGTGTATATAAATAAGCCAAGTTATCTTTTTCTTTGTGAGAAATGCTCTTTTATCTAACAGTTGCTTTCCTAGTAGTTCAGTACTCCACCACTCTAAATTAGGACACTTTATCTTAAGGCTTCATAATCTTACAAGACTATAATTGGAAAGTTTATAAAAAAAAAAAAAATCCTGCTTTGTAAGCTTGGCAGCTGAGATAGAAGGAGGGAATGAGAAGGGCTACAGCAGAATTACACCATCACTGCTAGCCTGACTCCGCTTGACAGAGCCGTTTAATATTTTGACAAGACAAAATATAAAGCAGCATTTTATTCTGTAGAGACTTCACTAGACACAAGCATGGAAGTGCTTGTGATCAATAAAGTTTGCGGTGGAGAGTGATTTATTTACAGCAGGGTATTATGTAGAGAAAGAGCTGTGATATTTCCACAGGCTTTGACGGCATAATGGGCCCCTCTCAATCCTTACACGGAAGGGTTAGATTGTCATGGTTGCTCAGGCAGTATTCAAAACGTTATCTGATCAGCCTTAAAGACTTCAGAACGAGACAGATGATTAGTTACCCTAAACGATCCTCATCATGCAGAAATTGATGATTTAATATAGTCAATGACAGACGATTCCATTTGTACTAGATAAAGTGTCTGCGGTTTGTATCAATCATAATAGAGTTATTATTGAGCATAAAAGAAAAGCATGTTTAATATCATTAATTCCAGATATGTCGCTTTCCACATCTGGCATTCATCCATAGCCCAGAACCACTCCAGGCTATCATTCCTGCCTCTGTGCTGGTGACTCCAGTATTTTTTGTAATTTCAAAATGTTTTTCAGCACCTCCAGCTAGGCGCAATAACAGTTTACAGATTACCTATGTCATCACATTTTGACAAACTTCTCAATCTGATATGACCTTCATCTTTAGCCATCTGCTTGCCTTTGTTTCTGCTCTTTTTTGATAAACCTCCACAGCTTAAAGCTGTTGTATTTTGTTCCATACACTGTACTTCTAGGTCAAGATTTCACCTGTGTAAATCCAGAAACACAGACTGCAGTGTAAAGATGGTGACCTGGGTTCAGGTCCCCAGGTACCTGGCCCTCCCTGACCCCCTTAGTTATATTTTTCATCATTCACGTCAAATGAATTTTGATTGTACGGAAGGGATAGCACACAATCAGAATAAAGGAAGCACAAGTGAGAGCTGGGGCAAGAGAAAATGGAGAAAAGCATAATCAGTAAAACTGGGAAGCTGGAAAAAGTAGAAAAAAATTTAATTTCTGTATTTGGCTTTTCTGCAAACAATATAACAAGAGAAAAGGTATATAAATAATGAAGGAAGAAGAGACACAAACTTTCTGGGGAACAGCATTACAGTTACCTAAAGTAAAGACTGTTTCTTTTTATTTTAAATACTCTATTTTCCAAGTGACATATTGAAACAACAAAAAAAAAGTCAAAGCCTCAAATATCATGTATCCCATCTTTCAGTGAGAAAAAACCTTTCTGTTAAAACAAAGGAGAAAAGAAGAAGTCTTAAAGCAAAGGAGAAAAGAAGTCTCTCAGATTTAAATTACTTTTAATCACAAAAGTTTGTGCAGCACTCTGGGCTGTGAAAGACACTAGTGATTTTTTTTTTTTATTAAGAATTTATTTAGACACTATTTTTTCATATATTTACTCATCATTTATTGAGCACCTATTAAGTGCCAGACACCAATCAAGCGCTAGTAATACATCATTGAACAAAGCAGACAAAAACTCCTGCCCTCGTAAAGCTTACACTATAATGTTGATCACTGATATGAAAGAAACTATGAGAAGTTACAGTTATAAGTAGAACATTTTTTTAAAATGAAGAACTGGGTCAAAACAACATGCCTAGAAGAAGATAAACAAAAATCAAGGCCTTCCTCTGCCTTTATCGGTGTTTGTTGTTAGGTATATAGGTGCTGGGAAGCAGATGCATTTAGTCCACCTAAATGCTTATCAACACTGGTACATTTGTTTACTCTCATTTTCTTTGGCGGGGTAAAGAAAACGAGATTAGCACTGCTTCAAGGGCAAAGTGTTAGTTTTCAACTTTAGGTCTCACTGCCTCATTATATTGCCTTAGTTATCATTGCTTCAACATGACTGGTTATCCAAGACAAAGTCCACCACTGTCTCCATATATAATCATCCCTTGTTCGTGATAAGGGTAACAAATCATGTTGAGTAAACATACAGTTTTTCAATTACTTTGTTGAAAAATGTTGATGTTATTGAAAGTTTAAGTATCAAAGTATTTAGGAGAAGATTTTAGCGAATTAGCAAAATCAGACTTAAGTATATAAATCTTTCTCTTTGATTTGGCCAACATTACCATATACCTTATGAGTGGCCCTCTATAATAGTAAACCACTCAGAGTCAGATGTCTAGTGTTCTAAGTCTGGCTCCTACATTTCCTAACAAACTCTCTAAATCTCAGGTTTCTTGTTTTCAAAGTTAGGAAAAGATGTCTGTCTTACCTGTTGCACAAGGTTGCATTAGGAGTAATTTTTAAAAGTAAAATATGTTGCAGTAAGAAAAACCTGAGATATTATCTAGTCAAATTACTCTATTTCATAAATGAGAAAAACAGAGGCCCAGAAAACTTAAGAAAGTTACTAGAGGTCAGTTTACTTAATAGCAGAACTGGGATTAGGCTGTACTTCCGTTTCATGTCCACTGATCTTTCTTCTCCTCCATGAGAAAATATAGTAAAAAATGTTTTGAAAGCTATGATGCAATTAATGGATATGGTACTACAGTGATAGAATAAAATGATGTGATCTTTCTACACCTGAGTTTTTATATTTCTCTCAAAGAAAGCTTTCCTAAATATCTCATAATAGATTTCTTCAAAGAATTAAAAGGAAATTTATTCAAGAAATATTAGATTTTTTATAACAACAATTCACCCTTTGTATAAAATTTTACATGCATATAAGACTAATCAATGTCCATTAGTGATCATCATATTAATAGATCATGCCAAGCATGACATCTTTGTTCTCAATCTAATAATCTATTCAACTGTATCAACACCATATTGTTTGAGCCTAATAAAATAATAAATTACGGTTGTTTTATTTCATGACTAAAGTTAGGTCTTCGACATCTTTTTGATGATCTAATACTCTCAAAGAAGACAGCAGGCCCCAGAAAACAAATACACCAGTGAGCTGAGAAAGACTTTCTGTTCATTGATGGGTTTAGCCTTGACACAGATATGTATAAAGAGAAAGTGTCAGTGAACTTTTGACATGGAAAATGTGCATGTGTAAGGCTTACACAAAACAAGTTCAAAAAGCAAGTAACCATAAAGTCATGTTTTTAATGCTAAAAATCAAGTCTTCTGAATCAGAGTCTAAAAAGACCACTCTTTGGTTCTATATTAAGCTCATTATTAATTAATTTTGACCATTAGTCAATTCCTGTATCCTCAATGTATTTTAAATGGCCACCTCCATTTGCCTGCCTGAAAAATCCCTGTGCTGAAAATTACTACTTAAAGTAGATTTTACTGTGTAATTGTAGATTAGAAATTAGAAGACTGAATCTATATGGCAGAATAGTGGCTGCAGTCCTCTATTTCAGGTTGCAAATCTAACAATGGCTAATTGAATCCATAATAAATTGGGCAGCTGATATAGAAACTTAACTTAGAACCAAAATTATGTAAGAAGTCATTCTGATGTACAGGAAGGTCTAAGAGGTATTCCAGTGAATTTTCCACTTCCAAAGAATAGTATTACACAGAGTAATTAATGTTTCAAGTAGGAACAATAAAGAATGCTGGTTTGAATGTTTTTTTTTCCTCATTTCTCTTTTATGAAAGGATGCTGCTTTAAAATGTTTTTTGAATTTCTTATCTGTAGTTACAAGCCAGCAGAAAACTTGTGGCTTTATTCTTTAAAAACTTCTCTTGGCATATATACAATTCTAAAAATCAGGGCTAATTCTAAAGTGTTTTACTTTTTCAATATATTTCTTGTTGGGTATGGATATAAGTCATGACTTTTTATAATGCCCTGTGCTCAGATTTCGTTGTCATTTTTGTATCTTTGTTTATGGTAATGCTTCTTCCTGGAATTCCGTTCCTATTCCTCTTCTCCTATCTAAATTCTGAATTTCTTTCAAGTACCAAATTAAGCCTAAATTTAACCACAAATCTTTCCCTGAATGCTTCAGGTTCCATTATCTTTCTTTTTTTTTTTTTAGTTCCAAAAGAATATTATCCAGGAACATTCATTAATTCACTAAACACATATTTAGTGCCTGGCTTGTACCAGACACTGTTATCAGGCACCAAACCTACTAAGAGGATAACATGTGACAGTGATATTCTTCCTTATCTATTTTGAGCCAGAAGGAGTGTTTTTACATATTGTCTCATTTTATCCTCATGGTATTTCAGTCAGGTAAAATTATCATCCCCATTTTATAGGTATGAAAACTGACCCCATTACGAGATTGGATTACTAGCTCAAGGTTTCAAAGACAGTATTTCTTCCTAATCATTCTATGTTTGTATTCCTCATTGCCACATCTGCATTGATGCCCAGCTCTCTGAGAATTTTGTTGTTCTTTAAAACTTTTTTCCATGCTTTGACTTTTTGGAGAAAAAGTACATATTCACTAAAATATTTATTGACTGATCGCAAGTGTGAGTTTGAGTCTTAATACAGACCTAGGTAGATTTTTTCCAAATATTGTATAATTTGGTTGTAATGATTTTCTGTATTCTAAATAATATTAAAATTCATTTAGGATTCATAATTAGGATCTTCATAGGGATGAATAAAAATGCCATAAATAAGAAAACAGAATAAACAATATATTAACAAAACCTAGCTTCTCTTCTCTATGATAAAACTATTAAAATATACAACCATAATATTGTTTTGGACCTTGGCAGATCTAAGAGGTCAAATTCACAGAAGCTCTATTGTCTTAGGTTCTGTCCTCTAGAGAAGCAATACCAGTGAAGTAATACAGAAAGATAGATGATAGATGACATATGCATGGATGGATGGATGGATGGATGGATGGATGGATGGATGGATGGATGGATGGAGATTTATCTCAAAGAAATTACTCATGTGGTTGTAGATACTGGCAAGTCCCAAGTACATTTATCAGGCATCAGGCTGGAGGCTTCTCTGTACTCACATAGCTGCAGAAGCTGACAAACCCAAGATTGGCAGGTCAGACAGCAGGCCCCTGGCTCACAGGCTGTGGAGGCTGACAAATTCCAAGATCAGCAGGCAATACAGCAGACCGCTGGCTCAAGTCCCAAGAACCGGAAGTCACATAATGACAAGCCAGATGCAGGATCCAGAGCCACCAAGCAAACTGTGCCAGAACATCCATATACATTGGATACAAGTTATATCCCCAAGGAAACTCCCTTTTCAATTGATTGGCTGCTCACATCAGATCACATAATGGGGGATGACTACATTAGATCACAAAATGGAGGATTATTACATCATTACATGACTGCCAAATTCCTGAGAATCATAACCTAATCAAGTTGACACATAACATTAACCATCATACCTACTTAACCTCTCGGACCTTTGGTCTTTATAGACTTGTTGGAGAATACACTTTGAGGATCCTGAGTGGGAATATTGGGGATTATCTGGCACATTGCAATTAGTCAATGAATGGAAGCCATATTATCACCTGCTCTTTCTAGGTGGGCCCATGACCTCCCACAACAATGGTTATTGCTTATGCCCCACAAAGTCCCCAAAAGAATGGGAACCAGGACAGGAAGTCTGATAGAGAAGACAATGGCCAGGGCAGTGGTCCTCAGCCCCAGCAGGGTATCAGAATCACCTAGCCTCTCAATTCAGAACTCAAAAGTTCTTAATTAATTGGTCTGGGATGGGACCTAGTATCTGTATTAAAAAAAAATCCAGCAGGCAATCCAAATGTGCAGCTAGAATGGCAATTCACTGAAGTAAAGCACTGTGTGCTTCTTGGAAGAAGGAGCAATGGGGGGACACAATCAGGTAAGAGGACAAAGGAGCCTTGCGTGGAAGGAATTCTAGGGCACAGGAAACTAGGAACACTTTCCTCTGCCCAGTAGGTTTGCCAGGTTCCTTAAGCCACTTCCAAATCTTCCCTAGTAAATCCTATCTCCCTCCCAAACTCAAAGCAGACTGCTAAGAAGGAAACAGGAGTAGAATAGACCAATTTCTCCCTGTTAAGAGAGCTCCATAACCTATCTTACCAATATACCAAAGAATCTGAAAATTCTCAGCCTTTCAAGTAATGTGCATTCTAAGTGTAACAGCAACTTAGAATATGTATGTGTACTATCTTAAAACAAACCAGGCAGTCACCAAGGGCAGAATTTCTCCTTCAGATCTCTATGAACTATCTGGACTCCAACTTGTGCTTTCTTTAATGAAAAACAAAACAAAATTCATTTAAGACCTTTAACAGAACAGCAAATCTAAAATGTGGCTCATTTTCATTTAATAATGCTTTACATTTTATGTATATATTCATATTTGTTGTGTGCCCTTGAGTCAATTTTGACTCATAGCAACCCTATAGGATGGAGTAGAACTGCCCCATAGGTTTCCTAGACTGAAATGTTTCAAAACCAGATCACCAAGTCATTCTCCCAGGGAGCAGCTAGTGAATTCGAACCACTGACATTTTAGTTAACAGCTATTACTTAACCATTGTACAAAAAAAAAAAAAAAAATTGCCATCAAGTCAATTCCGACTCACAGCAACCCTAGGACAGAATAGAACTGCCCCACAGGGTTTCCAAGGAGTGGCTGGTGGGTTCCAACTGCTGACTTTTTAGTTAGAGCCAAGCTCTTAACCACTATACCAACAGGGCTCCATTGCGCCACCAGGGCTCGTTATATTCACATATGCAAATATATATTGCTAGTAAGCAAAAATATCACATGCCCTTTGAATGTTTGAATGTTAGGATACCATTATAGGAATTGAAAGAAAAAAATCCTAAATGAAAATTAAAGCTGTGTGTATGGAATCTCTACCATGACAGATATAGACATGAAACGTTTCCATAAACCATGACATGTTACTGGAAATTTCATATTTATCCCTGCCTGGTCTTCTTAAGAGTCAGGATTAAATATCTGAGTATCTTACTGAAGATAAATTTTACACCCCTTAAAAAGGAGCCCTGGTGGAGTAACAGTTAAGTGTCCAGCTGCTAATCGAAAAGTTCACAGTTTGTACCCACCCACTCAGAGGCTCCACAGGGAAAAGATCTGGTGATCTATTTCCATAAAAATTACAGCCAAAAAAAACTTATGGGGAAGTTCTACTCTGTAACATGGGATCACTATGAGTCGGATTTGACTTGACTGATTAACTGTCTGCATAGTCGAATGTTATTTAGAAAATATTTAATCTCAAGTTGCCTTACCTATCCCTGGCACTCAGTACCCTATGGAGCTATTTCTCCTTTATCAAGAACAACACGCATGTTAAGGATCCAAAGAGCCAAGTGCTGTAGCTAAGAATTAGACATATGACATGACATTTTGGTCTGTCCCTCTAAGGTATGTGGACATACTGGTCAAGAACAAGGCTCCTGGATTCTTCAACTCCTGGCACTACCATTTCTTAGCTGTGTGACTTGTCACAAGTTCCTAAATTTCTCTGGACCTCAGGTACTTGATCTTAAAATAAGACCATGTAATTCATGTCCTATGAGCTTGCTATAAATATTAAATGAGATAATGCATATAAAATACTTAGCATAATCCTTGCAACATAAATAATGGTTAAGAAATATTAGCTATTATTACTAAAATTATTATCAGCTAATAAGAGCTTATCGCTCAAACCAATATGAAATTAGAACTTTAAGTTCTTCAACAGCAAGGTCATGTCATACTTTGTGTTTTTGATACACAATGACTGTGGACTGTATGACAGGCTGAATGGCTAAATGGATAAATGAGTGAACCAATTAATGTAAATATATAAAAGACAATACAAGATTTATAGCCAAACTATCAATTAAGTAAATTTAGTCAACCTGTCAATTAGGTAGAAATAATAATCAAACCAGATAGATAATTGATTGAACTGGCCCATTGTTTGATTTCTAAATTCATAGGTTCATACACGTGGGTCCAGTATGGCAGAGCTCACACTAATATTTGAAGGGATGGAAACATAAAGTCAGTTGGGAAAGGAGAGTGTGGCGTTTATATTAAACTAGAGCAAAGGTATTGCACTGGGCAAATCTGCTGCAAAAGACCTCATTAAAGTGTTAAAAAGCAATGATCTCACTTTGAGGACTAATGTGCACCTGACCCAAGCCATAGTATTTTCATATGCATTCAAAAACTGGACAGTGAATAAGGAAGACCAAAAAATTGATGATTTTGAATCATGGTCTTGGTGAAGAATACTGAATATACCATAGGCAGCCAGAAGAAAGAACAAATCTGTCTTGAAAGATTTACAGGCAGAATGGTCCTTAGAAGCGAGGGTGGTGAGACTTCAGCTCACGTATTTTGGACATGTTATTAGGAGGGAAATGGACACCATGCTTAGTAGAGGGTCAGCAAAGAAAAGGAAGATCCTGAACAAGATGGACTTACACAGCAGCCTCAACAGTAGTAACACATGTTGAAGGTGGTGCAGGCCCAGGCAGTGTTTTGTTCTGTTGTACACAGGGTTGCTATGAGTTGGTACCGACTTGACAGCATGTAACAACAACAGAGTAAAGGTAAGTATATATATAAAAAAAAAAGTATATAAGGCTGAAAAAACAGGTAAGCAGTATGTGAGATTGGAGAATATGGCCAAAATGAATTTAGGAAGAGGGTGAGGAAAAGGAGGCAAATGGTTAGAAAGCACAAACTCGTTTTCTTTCATGAGAATAACAACATTACTGCCTTGGAAAAATTTTATCAGGCATTCTAGTATTAAGTAGATGTAAACACTGAAGTAGCCATATATTTGCTCCCTGAAATGACTGCCTCCACCTTAAGCCTTATTAGAAACACATTGTGCATTAAACGCATACACATACTTCTCAGTTGTTTAAAATTTGGAACTTAAAATCATTTTTAAAAGTACTGAAATGATATTCTCAAAAATATAAACAAGTAACAACACTGAAAACAACAAATTTAACAAACTTTTAAAACAACCTCTGTAGCTAGAATATCATGAATTAGAAACATTGATGTCCACGTTCCTAATTGCAACTCTGGCATAGATCTGATGGTAGTGACAACTACCACTCATTTACTGTATTAATTTTTCCAAGGTCAGCTGGTCAATGGCCCACCATCACAGAAAATTCCATTTCTATGAATTTGTTTCCTGTCACAGACACATCAGATGAAAAGAAAAATGAGTTAACAGTCAGCACTTAGGGGTTGTTGAAGTGGCAGAAGGTTCAGTTCCTTTAGAACAATGACTCCGGCTTGACGTTGTGTGATTGTAAGGTAAAATACTGTCTTACCTGCAAGAGGCTTTGTCTATGGCTGAAATAGTGTGTCTACTCCTGAAAGTGGAATATGGATCTTCAAATTTATAAGAATTGTACCATTAGTCATCAAATACATCTGAGTTATATTTTTAAATTATCTTTGTTCTCTATTATAAAATGATATTGCAGACTATGTTCTTTGCAGCTTTCTCGTTCACACACACACACTGCATACACTTACCAAATGATGCTCTACAGTTGGCATTCTGTCATCCAAATCTTGGTGCTATTGAATCTGCAATGTGTTTGAAGGAGAAGCATCACATTCTTCACAAAGAATGGCAGGAATGAATCACCAACAGTGTGGTTCTGGAATTTTTTTTTTTTTTACTAGAAATGAAGTCCTCCTTACTACAACACAATTTAATCAAGATGGATGGATAAAAAAAAAAATAGGTGTAGAAAATAGTTGCTAACAAGACACCTAAAATTGTATAGTGAGCAGGCTAAAGCGGAAAGGACTAACCTATAAAATACACCCTAGATACCCAGGGCTTGGTAGTGTGAATGCTTCTGAGCCAAGTTTTCAAGTCAAGACATTAAAAGAGGAACAAATAGTGAGAAAATCTGCAGGAAAGAGCTACAGTGACAAAGGAAAATTTCTACCATGAGTTCAGGTCTCAAGTTCCATCCTGATCAATCTGACCAGCATACTGTTCTCAATCACTGAAAATGTCATCCTCTGTGATAAAAGTTATCAATGTATGGTATTATATTTGACTACATTTTCATTAATCATGAATACTTTGAGGCAAAGCACTAGCAAGTATAACTGTGTTGTTGTTAGGTACCATCTAGTCAGTTCTGACTCATAGCGGTCCTATGTAAAACAGAACCAAACAATGTCCAGCCTGGTGCCATCATCACAATCTTTGTTATGCCTGAGCCCATTGTTGCAGCCATTGTGTCAATCCATCTCATTGAGGGTCTTCCTCTTTCTTGATGACCCTGTACTTTACCAAGCATGATATACTTCTCCAGGGACTGGTCCTTCCTGATAACATATCCGAATTATATAAGACAAGGTCTAATCATCTTTGCTTCTACGGAGCATTCTGCCTGTACTTCTTACAAGACAGACTTGTTTGTTCTTCTGGGAGTTTACTGTATAGTCAATATTCTTCACCGGCACCGTAATTCAAAGGCACCAATTCTTCTTTTTTTCCTCCTTATTCATTGTCCAGCCTTCACATGTGTATGAGACGATTGAAAACATCATGGCTTGGATCAGGTGTACTTTGGTCCTTAAAGTGACATTTTTGCTTTTTAACATTTTAAAGAGGCCTTTTGCATGGACCCAATCCATCCAGAGCAAAAGAGAATGAAGAACATCAAAGCCACAAGAAAAATGTTAGCCCAAAAGACAAAAGGAGCCACATAAACCAGACACTCCATCAGCATGAGACCAGAAAAACTAGGTGGTACCTGGCTACACCAATGACTGCACTGACAGGGAACACAACAGAGAGTCCCTGACGGAGCAGGAAAAAAGTAGGGCACAGAACTCAAATTCTGATAAAAAGACCAGATTTAATGATCCGAGTGAGACTGGAGGAACTCCAGAAGACATGGCCCCTGAATTCTTTGTTAATCCAGAATTAAAACCATTCCCAAAGCCAACTCTTCAGACAAAGAATATGCTGGACTGTAAGACATAAAATGATACTCATGAAGAGGGTGCTTCTTAGTTCAAGTAGATACACGAGACTAAATGAGCAGCTCTTGTCCGGAGGCAAGATAAGAAGGCAGAAAGGGATAGGAGCTGGTTGAAAAGACATGGGAAATCCAGGGTGGAAAGAAGGAATGTACCATCACATTATAGGGATAGCCAACTAGGGTCACGTAATAATGTGCATATAAATTTTTGAATGAGAAACTAACTTGAGCTATAAACCTTCACCTAAAGCACAATAAAAAAAATAAAGAGGTTTTTTGCAGCAGATTTGCTCAACACAACATGTCATTTGATTTCTCGACTGCTGCTTCCATGGGAGTTGATTGTGGATCCAAGTAAAATGAAATCCTTGACAACTTCAATATTTTTTCCGTTCATCGTGATGTTGCTTATTCATCCAGTTGTGAGGATTTTTGTTTTCTTTATGTTGAGGTGTAATCCATATTGAAGGCTGTAGTTTTTGATCTTCATCAGTAAGTGTTTCAAGTCTTCTTCACTTTCTGCAAGCAAGGCTGTGTCATCTGTGTATAGCAGGTTGTTAATGAATCCTCCACCAATCCTGATGCCCAGTTCTTCAACATATAGTCCCGTTTCTCAGATTATTTTTTCAGCATACAGACTGAATAAGTATGGTGAAAGGATACAACTTGGACACACACTCTTCCTGACTTAAAACCATGCATTATCCACTTGTTCTGTTCAAACGACTGCCACTTGGTCTATGTACAGGTTCCTCATGAGCACAATTAAGTGTTCTGGAATTTCTATTCATCGCAACGTTACCATAATTTCTTATGATCCACACAGTCAAATGCCTTTGCATAATCAATAAAACAAACATCTTTCCAGAATTCTCTACTTTCAACCAAGATCCACTTGACATCAGCAATGATATCCCTTGTTCCACATCCTCTTCTGAATCTGGTTTGAACTTGTAGTAGTGCCCTGTTGATGTACTGCTGCAATAGCTTTTGAATGAAATGTGCAAAGATCTGGAGTTAGAAAACCAAAAGGGAAGAACATGCTCAGCATTTCTCCCAAGCTGAAAGTATAACCGTAGAAAAAATATATTCAGAAATCTAAATAATAGACATAGAACTTTATTTTTCCAAATGATTTGCTACTCCAATGAATGAAATAAGTTTAAACCAAAAACAAAACCAAACCCATTATCATCGAGTCGATTCTGACTCATAGTGACCCTACAGAACAGAGTAGAACTGCCCCATAGAGTTTCCATGGAACACCTGGTGGATTCAAACTGCCAACCATTTGGTTAGCAGCCATAGCTCTTAACCATTACACCCCCAGGATTAGATCTCCATATTTTCATTTGTAATGAAATAAATTAGACTTCTGGTTCTGTCATCAACTCAACACTACCTCATTAACTTGGTGGATCCAGAAAGACTCTATGCTGGGCCCCATAGTAGAGCTCACAGTCAACCCTATTTGAACACAAACCACTCAAAATGTTCCCATTATACCTTCTCCTCCTCTCCTCCTTACCTCAAAAAATCACTGCATCAACTGGCTATAGCTCATCAAGTGTCTTAAGATGCCTAACTCATACCACAAATGACCTTTCAGCAATCACAGACTCCACCCATCAACCAGGAACTCATATTCTCATTTGTGACTCCTCCCAAATGCCCAAGCATTATAACTGTAAACTGGGCATTCCCAACAATAACTGGTCTTCCCCATGCTAAAGTCCCAAAAATGTTATTGAAGTCCCAGTCCAACTTTTGTATTCTTCATTGCTCAGCAATACATCTACTTCATTATATTCTTCTATCGCACGTTCCCTGTCATTTTGCTATATTTTTCTCCCAGCAGAAAATCTGTTTACTGTTTGTTTCTTTGTATCTTCAACTACCATGCCAGTTTTATGAACAAGAGAAATCAAATCTGCCTTTCTTATTACTGTCTCCTCAGTACCTAGGCTTATGCCTGGCATAGCAGTTATATTCATTGTGTTCATTCAGTAAACTAATGCGTAACTATAAAAATGGCACGGGTGCAGAGTCTGACCTCCTCTAACTTTACAAGGAAGAAGAAGAATCAAGATCAAGCCCCAAGGCTGATTCCTATGAGGCAGAGGTCAGATATGCCTCCTCTCTCCACCATCTTTACCAACTGTGACACAAGCCATCCCTCCCACAGCGCTCTCTACTTCTCTGCTGGGTATGAAAATTCATTGCTATGGTCACACAGAGCTCACAGGCCATAGTCAAGATTAAGGGGTTTATTAGGGAAGCAACAGGTTATAATTCAGGCTGAGGAACACTCAGGATACAGTTCTTCCATCAGGACAGCCTTTCCCAACAATGGTCATAGGCATGCCTCTACGTGGCCCAACGCCTCTCCCCAGAGGCACTCAGTTTTCTCTCTCCATTGACCAGGAAGCCCACTGCACCATCTTCTGCTGCTGGGTCTCTCCTGCCACCACTTCTCACCAGCTCCAGGATTACAGCTTCCCCTCTCTCTTTCTCTCTTTCTCTGTCTCCTGCTTCCAGGAGCTTCTCAGTGCAGGAATCCCAGGTCTAAAGGACACACTCTCTCTGCTCCTGGCTGTTCTTCCTTGGTGGTGGTAGGATCCTCCTTTCTGTTCTGGAATTGTCTCTCTATTAAGGCAAAACTGACCAATCCCTTGGTGGCCCCAAAATATCACACAGTCCCACCCAATCACCTGGGTGGGAGTTGCAAGACCATGGTTAGAAAGGCCACACAAAAGTAATCACTCGCACCGCAGTAACTCCTACCATAAATGCTCTTCAATACATGTTCCTCTCTAAATCCAAAAAGTGTTTTGGATTGCATAGATTAGCATCCTATCTGAACCACCTAATTATACATCCAGACACTATTCTTTAAATTACTCAAGTTTAAAATCATCTTAAAAGCATATTCACACCTGTATACTGCTTTCTTATTTTTTAGACAATACCTAATGAAGTGTTTTGTTTTGTTTTGTTTTAATTTTACTTTGTTTTAGGTGAAAGTTTACAGTGGAAATTAGTTTTTCATTCAAAAATGTATTCACAAAATTTTTTGGACATTGGTTGCAATCCCCACAATGTGTCAGCACTTTCCCACTTTCCCTTTCGACCCTGGGCTCTCCATGTCCATTTATCCAGTTTTCCCGTCCCTTCCAGCTTTATCGTCTTTACTTTTGGGCAGGTGTTACCCATTTGGTCTCATACACTTAATGAAACTAAGAAACATATTCCTCACATGTGTTATTGTTTGTTTTATAGTTCTGTCTAATCTTTGGCTGAAAGGTGAACTTCAGGAGTGGCTTCAGTTCTGAGTTAGCGGGGCGTCTGGGGGCTATACTTCTTTACTATGCCCCAAGTGCTAATAATTACCCCCATCTCAGTCCCACTGCCTTTAATCCTAAGGTGATCATAAAATCCATGAGGCCACAATTTGTACAAATGGCCTCTCTCAATCAGTCATTATATCATAAGGTCAAAGTGGGAATCTCAGGTCTTTTGGAAATTACGTTTGTGGTATCGTGTAGTCAAAAGGTGATGTGTATGTGCTCTGGTCGTATAGTCAGAGCTCAGGGTATATACACAAGTATATAAAATTAATTCTAGTAAGTCATGAGCAGATTTAAAAAAAAAATTTTTTTTTTTTTTTTTTTTATGGCTGGAAAAGTTGGCAGAAGTCTAAGGCAAACAAGGATACAGCTGACAGATCTTCAACAAATGGTCAAAATTAATTAAATGGGGAAGAGGAACTCTCTTTAACAAATAGTGCCAGACTTTCAGCCAAAATAGCAGTTTAGTCCCTCTACAGCAAAGGCCCAAGAAACCACACCATCCCTCTACAACAAAAGCCCAAGAAACCAACTGAAACAGATACAGATAATAATCTTGGGACCCCCAGCATCAAATGAAAGGATGAAGAACCTGACTGAACACTGACTGGAAGCAGAAACTGCCTGAATACAGCAAATGAGAAGAGAAAGAGCAGAAGGGCCCAGCCAGCTGGCCCGGTCCAGCCAGCTGGCCCAGCGCAGCATGGGAATCTTGAGCCAAAGTCAGCAAGAATTCCAGGTGAGAAGCAAAGAAGACAACTTCACTGAATTCCCAGCAGGACACAAAGTAACTGCACAGACATACCCAGAGTGAAATAAGGTACCAATTGCTAGCTGAAGCCAATGGGAAGAGCCCAGGCATCTTCAACCAGTAACCAGAGAAGCATGCTCCCCCTCCTCCCACCCTTCTGGTGATTAGCAGCACAAACCCTCCCATCCCTGCAGAACCTACTGCAGGGGACCTAGGTACAAGCCCCCATTTTCTGCCCCCCAGTCCTAAATGCCAACCACTCACCCCGCCCCGTCTGCACCCCCCCCAACAACCTCCAGGGCAGCAGACCACTTGAGCACGGCCCTTGCCACTCACCCTGCCCCTCCCACCTGCCAACCAAGTCAAGCTCCCTCCCTCCTTCCCCCAAACGATGAGAGGTGGAAGTGGAGCAACCATGTGCACACTCACCCAATGCTCACCCATCATCCCCCTCACTCAGCAAGGGATGTCAACCACATGCACGTACTTGTGGCCACCCATAGCCTGTGCCCCATCCAGCCTGGTAAGGGGCAGTGACAGCAGGCTCACATACACATTCAACCGCTGCTTCCTCCCCACTTTCCCCATCCAGGGAGAAGCAGCAGCAGCACAACCCCACGCATACTCTTCTGCAATTCTCTCTCTCTCCCTCTGCCCACCACTCACCCTTCCCCCCAAGCTTGGCAAGGGGTGGCGAGTACAAGACTGCATTCACACCAGCCCACCACTCACACCCCCCACCATGTGAGAGGTAGCAGCAGTGCAACCATGTGCACACCCACCTGGCCCATACTTCCCCCATCAGGTGGCAGACACCCCCACTGCACCCGCACTAGCCAGCCACACCAGCCACACTTGTTGCCCCACCTATTTGGCAAGCACTACATCCCATTCCTGAGCCACTGGACCAATGACAGATGGCAGCCAACACCCACCCAACTGGCCCTCAGTCACCCCACAAGACCAACGAACAGAGATTTGTGCTCACACACCCAGCCACTATCCCCAACTCACCTGGAGTCAGGTGGCAGGCACTCCAGTGCAACCAGTGACCAGAAGAGGACTCTTATCCCACCTGCCTGGATACATTAAAACAAAACATAATAGAAAATCAGGACACAGGAAAGAAACATACAATTAATAAATAAATATAACAACACCTTAATGCCTCAGAAACAATATCATACCACCTAAAGGAGCAGGATAAGATGGCTTCAGCAAGTGACCTAAATAAGAACCAGAAAACATCCCTAAGGAAGAAAAGGTGATGGAACTACCTGATAAGGGATTCAAAAGACTTTTATAGAGGGCACTCCAAGAGATCAAGAAAAACATACATAAAATCAAGGAAAACACAGACAAAACTCTAGGATAATACAGGAAAACATGTAAGAACAAAATGACAAAATAAACTGACAATTAGAAACCATACAAAAATAGCAACTGAAAATCCAGAAGATTAACACGAGAATTTCAGAAATAGATAACGCATTGAAAGGACAAAGGAGTCGAATCAAATTGATGGAAGAGAGAATCAGCAAAATAGAAGACAAATCACTTTATAGCAATCTGTTAGGGGAGCAATCAGAAAAAAAGAACAAAGAAAAATGGAGAAAGTCTAAGAGTTATATGGGGCACTATCAAAAGGATTAATTTACACATGATTGGAATTCCAATACAGGAAGAAGCAAAAACAAGCACAGAGTGAAAATTTTCAAACATTTCCTGGCAGAAAACCTCCCTAATATCACGAAAGGGGAGGAGATATCCATCCAGGAAGCTCAACAAAAATCAAACAGGATAGAACACCAAAACATTATCATAATCAAACTTTCCAAAACCAAAGACAAAGAAGGAATCCTGAGAACAGCCTGAGAAAAATGTAATGTCACCTACAAAGGGGAACCAACAAGACTAAGCTGTGATTTCTCAGCAAAAACCATTCAGGCAAAAAGGTGATGACATAGATAAAATCCTGAAAGAAAAAAAAATGCCAACCAAGAACTATATATCCATGAAAATTGTCCCCCAAATACAATGGTGAAATTAGGGCATTTCCAGATAAATGTAAATTAAGGGAATTTGTAAAAAAACAGACCAACATTACAAGAAATACTAAAGGGAGTCCTTTGGACAGAGAACCAACAATGTCAGACAACAACCTGAGATTAAGATACATAACAACATCACCCAGAAACCAACCCAGATAAACAATTTTCAAAAAAATAAAATAAAGCTACAAGACTGAAAATAGAGAGCCAGAGATGACAATCTGTAAATGATGACAACTTCAGAACAAAAAGAAGGGAATAGTGTAGTTACAGAACATGGTGCAGAGGAAGTCAAGGCAATATCAAGACAGAACAGGTTGTTTTAAGCTTAGGAAGGTAAAAGTAAATTTCAGGGTAACCACAAAGAAAGTTAATATGTCTTCTCACCAAAATAAAAAAGAAGAAAATCGTAAATTCTCAGTAAACAAAAAATCAACGGTGACAAAGGAAATGAAAAAAAAAATCTATAAACAAAAGAACTCAGCATAGAAAAGTATGTAGAAATTGAGAACCCAGAAGTAAATCCATTAAATGGGGAAGAGAGAGCATCTTTAACAAATGGTGCTGGCAAAACTGGTTATCCATTTGCGGAAAAATGAAACAGGATCCATACTTCATACCATATACAAACACTAACTTAAGATGGTTCAAAGACCTAATTGTAAAATCTAAAACTTTAAAGATCATGGAAGAAAAAATAGGGGCAAACTTATGGGCCCTAATTTATGGTATAAATAGACTATCGAACATAAGTAAAAAGGCACAAACAGCAGAAGATAAGCTAGACTTCTGTGACTTCCTAAAAATTAAACACTTACATGCATCAAAAAATTTCTCCAAAAGAATAAAAGAGAATCTACAGACTGGAACAAAATTTTTGACAAAATGACGTAGCTGACAAGGGACTAATCTCTAATATTTATAGAAAACTTCAACACCCCAACAACAAAAGGACAAACAAGCCAATTAAAAAGTGGGCAAAGGATATGAATAGACACTTCGCCAAAGATGATATTCAGGCAGCTAGAAAACACATGAAGAAATGCTAGCAATCGTTAGCTATTAGAAAGATGAAAGTCAAAACTACCATGAGGTACCACCTCATCCTAGCAATAACGGCACTGACCAAAAAAACAGAAAACAACAAATGCTGGTGAGGTTGTGGGGAGATTGGAACTCTTATACACTGCAGGTGGGATTTTAAAATGGTACAACGACTATGGAAAATGGTATAGTGCTTCCTTAAAAAGCTAGAAATAGAAATACCACATGATCTAGAAATCCCACTCTTAGTTACAAATCCTAGAAAAATAAGAGCCCTGACATGAATAGGGCTCTTATTTTCATCAACACACTATTCACAACAGCAAAAAGATGGAAGCAACCTAAGTGCCCATCAACAGATGAATGGTTAAAGAAACTGTGGTACATACACAAATACTATGCAACGGCAAAGAATAATGAATTCACGAAACATCTCACAACATGAATGAATCTGCAGGGCATTATGCTGAGCAAAGTAAGGCAGTCACAAAAAGACAAATATTTCATGAGACCACTATCATAAACAGTGAAGAACAAGTTTACACGCAGAAAAAAAAAAAAAAAATTTTTTTTTTTGGTGGTTACCAGGGATGGGAAGGGAAGGGAGGGAAAAATCTCTAAATGCAGATTAAATTCATATTAACTTTGGTGCAGGAAAAGGCTCTACACAATGCGGGGGAAGTCAGCACAACATGACCTAGGCAAGGGAAGACACTGAGAGGTATGAAAAAATAAAAGGCAATGACAGTAAATGCTGTGACATATACAATCCTGTAACAACAGTAATAATAAACAATAATTTATGAGTGAATACATAGGTAAATATGTATGCTGAATAGGTGTAGAAGGGCATATGGGAGTACACCCATGTGAATATATAGGTTTGGTTCTGGATATTTTTACATACATATTTGTATGTGCTGTGTGTATATTCATCTGTATAATAGAGCACCCAGGGGGCACAGTCACGGAAACTTTTTAGATACAATGAAACACCTCGTGGACTGAGTTACTGGGCTTGTAGGCTAAGGACAATAGTCTTGAGGGATATGTATGTCAACTGGCAAAATTTGTTTCATAAAGACTGCATTCTACATCCTACTTTAGTGAGTAGCATCTGAGGTCTTAAAAGCTTGCGAATGGCCATCTAAGGTACAACTAGTGGTCTCTTTCCGTCAGAGCAAAGGAGAGTGAAGAAAACCAAAGACTCAAGGAAACAACTAGTCCAAAGGACTAATGGATCACAGGAACCACAGCTTCCAATAGCCTGAGACTGGAAGAACTAGGCGGTGACTGGCTATCACTACCAACCACTTTGAACAGGATCAACAATAGAAGGTCCTAGTTAGAGTGAGGAAAAAAAAAAAAATCTAGAACAAAATTCAAATTTGAATTCATTAAAAAGACCAGATTTACTGATCCAAGAGAAACTGGAGGAACCCCCAAGACTATGGCTCTTACACACCCTTCTAACTTGGAACTGAAGCCATTCCCAGAGATCACCTTTTAGCCAAACTATAAAGAGGCTTATACAAAAAAACAATAACACCCATGAAGAAAGTGCTCCTTAGAACAATCATCTATAAGAGAACACAAGGCCAAATCTGCCCAAAATCAAAGATGGGAAGGTAGGAAAAAAAGGGGCCGGAAAACTGAATGAATGGTAATAAGGAACTCAAGGTGGTAATGGGAAGAGTACTGCCCCATTGCAGGGACTGCAAAAAATGTCATGGAACAATTTGTATATAAACTATTGAATGTGAAACTAATTTGCTCTGTAAATTTTCAACTAAAGCACAGACACACACATGCACACACACATAAAAAGAATACAGCTTACAGTTCAGAGATACTAGTGCAAGTGTTATAAGATAAAAATTCTCATTTTCCCCTTCATTGATGTTTGTTCACATTATATTCTATCATGCACCAAAAATTAATAAAGTAAGTGTCACCTCACTTATTTCCAGTGTGTTCACATCTTTTACCTCACTGATGGGCTATCAAAAACAGCAGCTCTCAATAAGAAATCCTGGTGGCTTTAGAGGCATAACCCAAAAAACCCAGTGCCATCGAGTTGATTCCGACTCATAGCGACCCTATAGGACAGAGTAGAACTGCCCCATAGAGTCTCCAAGGAGCACCTGGCGGATTCTAACTGCTGACCCTTTGGTCAGCAGCCGTAGCACTTAACCACTACGCCACCAGGGTTTCCTTAGAGGCATAGAACTGTACAATTAAAATAGAAAGATATTACATGACATATTTATCCTAATGAATGTATCAGTGACAGTTTTGTGAAGGAGTTATTGTTTCATCAAATCAGCACTCTCCAACTATATCAACAGAACAATTCTTTGGTACTTTGAAGAAAACAGTATGCACTAAAGCTGTGGCACAGGGTTAACGTTCACAAACTTTTAAATGACAAGATAATTCCTATACACTAAAACACAAAAACTATCTGCCATGGTTGGATTTCTACTTTTAATTCTGATAGTTCTAGAACAGAGTCTGCAGCTTTTCTCTGTTCACACCTCTACACATACACACACACAACCTCACACCCCCTCAATTTCCATAATCTTTTAAACCAAAGCTGTAGGTCAGCTAGTTCAATACTTGCAAAGAGAACTCTGAGTGGCATTTAAGTCAACCTTGGAAATAGCCAGTCATCTCCTTGCTTATAAAGAATACCAAAGCATGTCCATTTCACTTATTTTTTAATAACAATGCAGGCACTAGAAAGAGAAAAAGTTGACATTGTTTTGTTTTGTATTGTTTGCTGTTGTTGCTGTTCCTTTTTTGGAGATCTTTGTTTTGAGTTTTGTTTGTATGTGGTTTATTTGGAAGTTGATTTAGAGGCTAAGTCACCAATAGCTAGGACTTTTTTTCTTCATTTATAAAATCCTACTGATCCCTGATAGTGTGGAAGGCTCTACGTTCCTGAGTGGTCATTTTCCTGAACTCGTGTCTTAAAGAAGCTGGCTTTTTATTAATTCCTAATAATTAACTGTTTTGCACATGTTAATGTTAGCTGCCTAAATGAACAATTATTTGAGGGTGTGTAGGGCAAGATCTTACTCTTCTCTGTCCCTTGACCCTTTGGGCATAAATTTGAGCGCATATTTAATCAACAAACATTTGTTGATCATATGCTATTATTTGTATGGGACTATTATAGGCATTAAAAAAACCAAACCCAAACCCGTTGCCAATGAGTGGATTCTGACTCTTAGCAACCCTATAGGTCAGAGTATAACTGCCTCATAGAGTTTCCAAGGAGCGCCTGGTGGATTGGAACTGCTGACCTTTTGATTAGAAGCCATAGCTCTTAAACACTATGCCACCAGGGTTAGAGAAATGAATACGACGAGATCCCTGTCCACAACAAGTTTCATGGAACAGTTTCAAATAATGCTATAAAGCAAAATTTATAGCGCATTGATGAAAAGAATCCAAAACAGCACAAAAGAAACTAAATCTGTCTGTGATTTCACCCCAAGACCTGAAGGAGTAAGGAGAGAGGATAACAGCTAAAAAAAGCAGACAAAAATACTTGTGCAGAAAGGGCTACCTGGTAAGAGTTGTGACCTATGTTAAGGGGTGCAATCAGTTTATGGTGACTCCTCAAAGAAGGAGCTGCGGAAGTAAGTAGCCAGACCTTAGTTTCTTTCCTCCCTCTTATTTCCCAGTGGGGCTTGCCAAATGGCTAGACTCAACCAGAAGCTGGAGAACAAGAAAACCCATTGTGGTGGTCCATATCGGCCTGTCTCCCAGACCACAAAGCGGGGTGGTTAAAAGTTGAAAAAAGATTTTTTTAGGCAAAAATGAAAGATATCCAACACAGATACAGATTTGGGAATACGAGTTTAGTTTTTGGACAAGACAAATGCCATATGTTTACAGTATGTTCAGATGGAGATAAAAACACAAGGTCTGAAGTTCAGGAGAAAGTTCTATGCTAAACAAATGGATCTGAACTCTATAAAACTACAGTTACTTGAAACCATTAATATAAATGAAATGAGTAATGAGGGGTGAAAAAAACGGCCAAGGGAAGAATCCTGGGCAACTCCAACATTAAAGAGTGGCTAAGGAAACAGAGTGCATAAATGATATAAAAGGTAGTATAGACTAGTTGAGAAGAGAAGCAGGAGAACACGTTAGCATGAAGTACTGGGGCAAAACAGTCAAAAGTATTAAAAGCAGTAGAGAGCTCAAAAAAAATAAGAACTGAAAAATATTCATTTAATTGAGCAATGAGGAGATCACTGGTAATCTCAGTGAAAACAGTTTAAGTGGAGAAGTGGGAATAAAAGCCTATTGCAATAGGTTCAAAAATGAAAAAAAAAAAAATTAGTCTTAGTGTTCCCCAGAAAACAGAACCTGAGGCTAATGCTTTATTGGAAGGTACAGTTCCAAGGCAGACAGAGTGAGGGAAAAAGTAAAGCAGTTGCAAAGGAAAGCAAATACAAAGAGCTGTATTATGAGTAATACAGCCAGCTAGATTCATGAAAAAATACAGCCAGCTGCTTGATATCTGGACAGGATATACAGAACCTCCCACACTGTGGTATAGTACAACAGAGGGAAAAATAAAGAAGAATTTATATGCTGGACCTCCACCTGCCCAACCCTCCATCTCCTGTCTCTCATTGATCAAAGTTCACCTTCAGGGTGTTAACTCCCTCTGATTCCCAAGATGTGCCACACAACCCTTCAAGGCAACCACTACCACACAGCTCTGCATTTGAGTCTACGGTGGCAGAAGGAGCCACAGTCTTAACAGTGGAACAGCTGTGACTTGGCAAGCATGACCGGTTCATGCCGGGGCCTAGCCCTCATTCTGGCAGAATCCAAGATAGCCAGAAGGTAAGGCAACAGCAGTGGCTGTGAAGGCTCTCCATTGATCAAGCAGCCCAGGACCTAGGAGGTAACAGTGACCAAGCAAACCTGGGAGCTGTATAAATTGAGTTCTATCCAAATTAGGTCAGAAGTGGAATATGAGAGTGTGGACAATTTTTTCATGTGGCTGAGAAGGGAAGAATGTAACAGGCAAAGAGGACATTAGGAGAGGGATATGACACCATGGCTCTAAGATTCAGACTCTGGAGCTAGACTGCTTGGGTTTAGGTCCCTGCTCAACTTCTTACTAGCTGTGTGATCTTGAACAATTCTTTCAAGCCTTCTGTGTCTCAGTGTCCTCGTGCAAAAAATGTGGATATAATATTACTGATTCATAAGACTGCTATCAGTTAATATACACAAATCATTTAGAACTGTGTCCAGCAGGTACTAAGCACTATTTTAATGTGTGATAAGGGTCAAAGGAGGGCTCTTCTTTTGTTTCAAAGACATCATCTTTTTTATGCTGAGGGAGGGAAAAGAGTTTTAACAGAAAACCTAAAAATACAGGAGAGTTGAAGATTGATAGAGAAAGTTGTCGGAAAGGGCAGGAGTTAGTGATCAGGTAAAGGGATTGACACATAATAGGCACTTACTGATTGTATGCTTGCTAATTAATAAGAAACAAGAAACAGATCAAATAAAGTATTCATGCATGGTTTAGGTGGGCAATAATATTTGTAGTATTTGCTAGCATAAATTTTAAAATGTTATATAATAATGATATTCACTGCCTATACACACAAAAGCCCTCAATAAACATTTGTTTAATGAATGATGAATGAAGGAATGATAAAATTAAGGTTAATAATTATTGCTCTGCCCATTCAGTTAGAACTTTTTTCAGCCCCAGGTACACTACGGGATCTTATGTCTTAATCCAGACTGACAGAGGCAGCGTATTCTTCAGCTCAGACTTACCAATCACTGGAGTCAGGAATTAATTTTATAGTATCTGTTAAAACTGCATGGAGCATTAGGCAGTCATATATCTATCATTTTATATATAGCCTTTTCCTGGGGCTGCCATATTCTCCAGTGTATATGCCTAAGCTACCATCTTAGTTTCCTATTCAGCACTCCAGTTTCCCTCTAAGATCAGAGATCAGCCATAAACTTCAGCCCATTTATTTGAGGCTTTGGTTTCCTGCCTACCTTTTTATCAGAGTAGGAAAGGCTGGACTCTGTCCCTTGACCCCGATCTAATGACTACGTTCCTTCTCCCAATGACTGACCACACCAAAACATAATGCTGCCCCCGGTTTGCCTGAACATGGCTATTACCTTGATTTCTTTCCATCTAGACAATGGATAACACCAACTTGCATCATTCTCAGGTTCACCAGGCTTCTGTCTTAGTCATTTAGTGCTGCTATAACAGAAATACCGCAAGTGGATGACTTCAACAAAAAAACAAACCAAACCTGTTGCCATCGAGTCAATTCTGACACATAGCGATCCTATAGGACAGAGCAGAACTGCCCCATAGAGTTTCCAAGGAGTGCCTGGTGGATTTGAACTGCCAACCTTTTGGTTAACAGCTGTAGCACTTAACCACTATGCCACCAAGGTTTCCGGGTTTAACAAAGAGAAGTTTATTTCCTCACAGTAAAGTAGGCTAAAAGTCCAAATTCAGGGGAAGGTTTTCTCTGTCTCTTGGTCTTCTCATCAATCTTCCCCTGGACTAGGAGGTTCTTCACGCAGGAACACCAGGTCCAAAGGACATGCTCTGCTCCTGGCACTGCTTTCTTGGCAGTATGAGGTCCCCCTGTCTTTCTGCTTGCTTCTCTCTTGTATACCTCAAGAGATTGCCTCAGGACACAATCCAATCTTCTAGACTGAGTCCTGCCTCATTTACACAGGAAACCCTGGTGGTGTAGTGGTTAAGAGCTACGGCAGCTAACCTAAAGGTTGGCAGTTCAAATCCACCAGGCGCTCCTTGGAAACTCTATGGGGTAGTTCTACTCTGTTGTATAAGGTTGCTATAAGTCAGAATGAACTCACAGGCAATGAGTTTGGTTTGGTTTTCACTAACGCAACTGCCACCCATCCTCCCTCATTAACATCATAGAGGCAGGATTTACAACATACAGGAAAATCACACAATATCAGGAATCATGACCCCGCCAAGTTGATACACATATTTTTGGGGGGACGTAATTCAATCCATGACAGTTTCTGTGAAGATAGCAATGGACTGTTGGCTTCCTCTTCCAAAGACTGGCACTAAAATTGGGTCATTTTATCCAGCTTCCTCTCCTAACTTCGTTTTCTTCTTCACTGGCCTGTCTTCGCAGCTGAAATTCCAACATACCTGATGATCAAGCCCAGTGCACCTAAAGCATGCCTACTCAAAGCATGATTTTGTGCTTATCTCAGAGATAATGTAAAAATGTTAATTATGTCAACTCATATACTGTTTTTGTAGAAGTATGAAGTGCTCATGATCCTAAAGTGCATATAACAAAATCATATACTAGCTTTAATGGACAACATTTTTAACACTTCAAATGCTTCCTTTAATATCAAACGGAATACCACCAAATGTTCTACAATATTGGATCTTCAACTTCTGACTATGGACAGCCTTCTGATCCTGGTGGCAGTATTTGGAAAGAGCAAAGGATTTGCAGGCAAACAACCAGAGGTTCAAATTGCATCCATGAAAATTACTTTATATCACTTTGGGCAAGTTACATAGTCTCCCTGAGTCTCAGTTTCTTCAGCTTTAAAAGTAGGATTGATAATACCTACCAAAGAGGGTTGTTTGAGAGATAAATGAAATAATAAGCCAAAAGCAGCCAGTCCAGTGCCCAGCACATGGAAAGCAATCAAACCCAAAAAAACCCGTTGCTTTCGAGTCAACTCTGACTCATAGCAACCCTACAGGACTGAGTAGAACTGCTCCACACGGTTTCCAAGGCTGTAATTTTTACAGAAGCGGAATGCCACATCTTTCTTCTGCAGAGTGGTGGGTGGGTTGAACCACCAATCTTTTGGTTAGCAGCTAAGCACTTAACCACTGCACCACTCCTTGGGAAGCACTCAGGGAAAGACAATTCCCTACTTTGTCCTTCCTTTCTCCTGGTAATGTGAATTGAAGATCAAACAAACTTCAGAATCAATCACAGTCAGTTCTATTCCTGAAGACATTTTACAATTTTTATAAACCACTCCAATATCAGAAATATGACTAGAAAAACTTAATTGTCTGTATTTTACTCTGTGTGTAGACTAAGCAAATTTGAGTTATTTAGCAACTTGGAAGCATTTAAAGGCATTTTAAAACAGGAGCTTATTTATTTATTTATTTTACAGCTCCTGGTCATTTTGACTGTGCAATCAGCCTTATTGTTGCAGCACAATTTTGCAGCTGTGAATACTAGGCATATAAAAAGGAAAGTCCCTTTAAAACTACAAGCCTAAAATTGGGTGTTGTTCAATTCATTCAACCAAAAGCCTGAAATTGGAAATGTTTTTCTTGGATGCATCCAATGTTCAAGGGTCTTCATAGATTACTAGAAAATTCATATGTATTTCTTTAAATTATTACTAAACAAATGGATGTGTCATGCATACAGAAAACTGTGCATGAATCCATCTTCTTCTTTGCATGTCAAGACAAACTGAAAATAACTACCTCAGATATCTCTTTAATAAATCTTGTACCACCGCCTTGGCTATCAAATTTCTAACTCTATTTCCTATTTTGATATCTGTTTCTTACAATGTGGCAGTTTAAAATATGGTCCCCAAATTCTTTTACACTCCATCTATTGATAAATGGAGACTATATTGTTACCCACCTGTGGGCTCTGTAACTATTTGATCAATAGAGCAGAGTGTAAGTAACACTTCAGTTTTCAGGCACAGATCTTATGAAACTGGCAGGAGAGGCAGAACCAACACAGTGCTATAGACGGAAGCACCATGCTGTCTCTCTACAGCAAAGAACTGAAAAACTAAGTAAAACAGATACAAACATCAATCCTGGAACCCTAAGCATCAGATGAAGGGATAAAGAACTTGATCAAGCACCAAATGAAATAAAAAAACTGACAGAGAGCAGAAAATGAGGAGAGCTGCAGAAGGGAGGTCCTCTACCAGCTAAAATGGCACAGATTCACCGTCTTGGACTACAGCACCAAGAACAGGGTGAACAGGAAGGGAACTTCACAGAGCTCCCAAAAGAAGACAGAGCACTAGGTACCTGGGATACACACTTTCCCACTACCCACCCTTCCCTCTACAAGGCCTCTGCTGCTTCCCAATGGAACACAGTCACTTGGCCAGAGAGATGCCAGCTCACTGCCATGAGGGTTCATCCCTCACCCACCAGCCTGCTCTTTTAGCACCATTTTTTTATTAAAATTTTTTTTGGCTTTGTTTATTTCTTCTCTCTCTCCCTTCCTTCCTTTCCTTTCTCCCACCCAGCTAGCCCCGTGTGCCATCCCCATCCCTTCCCGACAGGCTGTGCCACACTGCTTGACTAGGGAGTTACCTGCATAGGCCTCCCGGGGTCCACACCACCCCACTGGCCGGCTCCCTCAGTGCCATTTTTTTTCTTTTTTTTTTTTCCTCTCTCTCCCTTCCTTCCATTCCTTTCTTCTGTCCAGCTAGCCCCATGTGCCGTTGCCGCTCCATCATGATAGGCTGTGCCACACTGCTCAACTAGAGGGCCACTAGCACATGGCCTCCATGGTTCTGCACCACCCCCACGGGCAGGCTCCTTCAGCACCATTATTTTTTTTTTTCAGTTTCTTCTCTTTCTCTCCCTTCCTTCCTTTCCTTTCTCCCACCAGCTAGTACCATGTGCTGTTCCTACCCCTTCTTGAGAGGCTGTGCCACACCAATCCAAATACTAACAGGATTCTTTAATGAGATGGAAAAACTAATCATTAATTTTATACGGAAAGGAAAGGGCCCTGGGTAAGTAAAGCTCTATTGAAAAAGAGGACTTACTCTACTTTTTTTTTTTTTTTTACTCTACTATACAGCTATGGTAGTCAAAACAGCCTGGTACTGGTACAATGACAAACACATGGACCAATGAAACAGAATCAAGAACCCAGATGTAAATCCATCCACCTATGGTCACCTGATCTTCGACAAAGGCCCAAAGACCATCAAACGGGAAAAAGACAGTCTTTTCAACCAATGGTGCTAGGAAAATTGGATGTCCGTCTCTTAAAAAAAAAAAAAAGAAACAGGACCTATATGTCACACCATATACAAAGACTAATTCAAAATGGATCAAAGACCTAAATATAAAACCAAAAACTATAAAGATCATAGAAGAACAAATAGGGTCAATACTAGACATGGCACAAATAGGTTACAAACCCTAACTAACAATACATGAACACCAGAGAATAAGCTAGATAACTAGTATCTTCTAAAAATTAAACACGTATGCTCATCAAAAAAATCACCAAAAGAGTAAAAAGAGAACCTATAGACTGGGAAAAAAAATTTGGCTATGACAAATTCGACAAAGATCTAATATCTAAAATCTATAGGAAAATCCAACACCTCTACAATAGAAAGACAAATAATTAAAAAATGAGCAAAGGACATGAACAAACACTTCACCAATGAAGACATTCGTGCGGCTAACAGACACATGAGGAAATGCTTGCAATTGCTAGCCACATTAGAGAAATGCAAATCAAAACTACAATGAGATACCACCTACCCTGACATTACTGGCATGAATCAAAAAAACAGAAAATAATAAATGTTGGAGTGGTTGCAGGGAGATTGGAACTCTTATGCACCACTGATGGGAATGAAAAATGGCACAACCATTTTGGAACCTATATGGTGCTTCTTTAAAAAGCTAGAAATAGAAATACCATAGGACTCAGCTATCCCACTCCTAGGAATATATTCTATGGAAATAAGAGCCATCACAGGAATACACATATGCACACCCATGTTCATGGCAGCATTATTCACAATAGAAAAAAAGATGGAAACAACCTAAGTGCCCATCAACAGGTGAATGGATAAACAAACTATGGTACATACACGCAATGGAATACTACAAAACATAAAGAACAACGATGAATCTGGGAAACATCTCAACACATGGATGAATCTGGAGGGCATCATGCTGAGTGAAATAAGTCAATCACAAAAGGACAAATACTGTATGAGACCACTATTATAAAAACTCATGAAAAGGTTTACACACAGAAACAATCTTTGATGGTTATGAGGAAGGGGAGGGATAAGAAGGGAAAAACACTAACTAGACAATAGAATAACTTTGGTGGAGGGTAAGAGTACACAATACTGGGAAAGTTGGCACAACCTGACCAAGACAATGTCATGGAAGCTTCATAGACACATCCGAACTTCCTAAGGAACCAAATTGCTGGGCTGAGGGCTGGAGACCATGGTCTCAAGGGACATCTAGCTCAATTGGCATAACAGAGTTTATAAAGAAAATGTTCTTTATCCTACTTTGGTGAATAGCATCTGAAGTCTTAAAAGCTTGTGAGTGTCCATCTAAGATACTCCATTGATCCCAACACTTCTGGAACAAGGGAGAATGAAGAAAACCAGAGACACAAGGAAAAGGTCAGCCCAAAGGACTAATGGACCACAACTACCACAACCTCCACCAGACTGAGTCCAGCCCAATTAGACGGTGCCCAGCTACCATCACCGAGTGATGTGCTAGGGATCACAATAGAGGGTCCTGGACAGAGCTGGAGGAAAATGCATAACAAAATTCTAATTCACAAAAAAAAAAACCAGACTTACACATCTGACAGATACTGAAGAAATTTCTAGAGTATGGCCCCCGGACACCTTTTTAACTCAGTACTGAAGTCACTCCTGAGGTTCACCCTTCAGTCAAAGATTAGACAGCCCCATAAAACAAAGCAAAACTAAATAGGCACACCAGCCAAGGGGGCTAGGACGAGAAGGCAGGAGAGGACAGTAAAGCTGGTAATGGGGAACCCAAGGTGGAGAAGTGGAGAATGTTGACACATTGTGGGATTGGCAATCAATGTCACAAGATGATACATGTATTAATTGTTTAATGAGAAACTAATTTGCTCTGTGAACCTTCGTCTAAAGCACAACATAAATAAAAGAAAAGAAACTGGTAGCTTCCCACTTCTTGGTTCACTTGGAACACCTGCCCTTATGAACCCAGCCTCCATGATGTAAGGAAGTCCAAGGGTCTCACAGAGAGGCCGGCACACAGAGGAACCAACAGCCAGCACCAACTTGCCAGCCATGTAAATGAACCATCTCTGAAGCAGATGTCTAGCACCAAGTGAGCTGCCCTAGCTATTCCTGCTGAGCCCTGCCAAACAGTAGATTCATGGTATTGTTTTAAGCCACTAAGTTTTGGTGTGGTTTGTTAAGCAGAAATAGATAACTGGAATAGCCCCCACAGGTTGAATTTCTCATTGAGAGGAATTTAGATAATATTTAGATGTAACCAGTGGCCTGTAATAATTTACCTTAAGAAAGGGAAATGGCCCCAAATGGTCTATCTCCTCACTTTTCCTTTCAAGAGCTGATAAGGAGTATGGTATGTATTATATTACTACGTGAGAGATGAAACATACAAAGCTCAATAGGATAGTGTACAGGGAAAGGAGGACAGAAAACAGGTACTAAGTTTGCAAGTGGCGTCTAAAAGTGTGGAGCACAGGAGCCAACCTCCTTAGAGTCACTCTCCAGCGTAGGCAATAATTCCTTGTCTACATTAAAAGGTCCAAAACTTTAGGGGAGGTAGAGATGGAAAAGACTATGCCTACGAAGAGGTGAATGATGAGGCTGGAATGAAGCTGAACTCCTTCTTCATTGTGGAAGACCTTTACCCCAGTAGGATGTGTATTTATGTTTACACAGTGACTGAGAGATGAAGTATGAGAAAATGTAAATGAGCCAAGGAAGAGCAGACAGTTTATAAAGGGTAAGGTGCTAGGGAAAAATGTTTCTGTGAGGTAAAGATACTAAGTAAACTCTATATCTGTATATTGTAAATCCTAAGGAAATCACTAAAAATAGTTTTTTAAGTGACATAAATAATAAGCATGCAGTGAAGATAAAATGGAATCATTAAAAATATTCAATTAATCCAAAGGAAGGCAAAGAGAAACAAAAAACAAAAGGAATAGAAAAAAGTTATCAAAAGGCTGATTTTAATCGAACCAAATCAGTAATTACAATAGATGTAAATAATCTAAATACACCAATTAAAAGACAGAGACTGTCAGTTTGGATAACAAAAAGAGAGAGAGAGATCCAACTATATGCTATCTATAAAAATACCCAGTTGAAATATATAGATAAGGTAAAAGTAGAAGGATATACTATGCAAACACTACTCAAAAGAAAGCTGTAGTGACTATATTAAAATCAGGCAAAGTAGACTTCAGAACAAGAAATACTACCAGGGATAAATACTTTTGATAATGACAAAGGGACCAATTCACCAAGAAGTCATCACCATCTTAAATGTGTATGTACTTAACAAGTTTCAAAATACATGAACAAAAGCTGGTATAATTGAAAAACAAGCAAATCCACAATTATATTTGAAGAGTTCACACTCTCAGTAACTGATAGATAGAACAAGTAGACAGAAAATCAGTAAGAAAACAGGGAGAAAAAAAAAAACTTCTCTCAAGTCAACTCCAACTAATGGTGACCCCATGTGTGCCAGGTAGTACTGTAGTGCATAGGGTTTTATGGCTGATTTTTCAGAAGCAGGTTGCCAGACTTCCAAGATACCCCTGGGTGGACTCAAACCTCCAACCTTTCAGTTAGTAGCTGAGTACATTAACTGTTTGCATTACCCAGAGACTCCAGGGGAATAGTACTAGAAGTTAATCCTTTCAGGATGGTTGACACAGTTCTCACAAAGGCGCTTGCTCCATAAACCAGGGCTTCCAACAGGTTCTTCCTGGTTCAGTCATGGCCGAGGAAGTGAAATGGAACAGACCCAACATTTTAGAAGTTGAGTGAACCAGAACAGTAACCACAATAGGAAAAATAACGGGTCGAAGCCCATTAGAAACTTAATTTCTCTGTTCTAAAATAAGGACAGCTTATGCACAGCACAGCGACCAAATCTCTTGCCCATAAGATTTTGAGCAAAGTCAGGAACAGCAGTGTCTCATTTAAAGATGACAACTGACCCTACTGCCTTGAATGTGTGTCTCTCTCCCCAGTTCTGTCAATAATCTAGTCTCACGCATTAGGATCCTGAAAGGGCTCACTAAGCCTCTTCCAAGTTTCTCATTCCAGGGCTTTGACCTATAATTTTTCCTGTTCCAGATCACTTAAATTATAAAAATTCAGGACTGTTCCAGTTTCATTTTGTTGGCCATGACTGAATCAGTTCCAAATGGTTTGAGGCAATAAACCAAAAACATGATGACACAAGGAGAATTATCACCATTTATGCCATCTGTTCATGATAACTGGGGTTCATACCTTTTTACTCTAATTGTTGCTAGGTGCTGTCCAGTTAATTCTGACTCATTGCAACCCTATGTACAACAGAACAAAATACTGCCTGATCCTGTACCACCCTCACAATCCTTGTTATACTTGACCCCATTGTTGCAGCCACTGTGTCAATCTGTTTCGTTGAGGGTCTCCCTCTTTTTCACTCACCCTCTACTGTACCAAGCATGATGTCTTTCTCCAGGGACTGATCCCTCCTCATAGCATGGCCAAAGTATGTGAGATGTAGTCTCATCATCCCTGTTTCTAAGGAACTTTCTGGTTGTACTTCGTCCAAGACAGATTTGTTCGTTCTTTTGGCGTTCCATGGTATATTCAATATTCTTCGCCAACGCCAAAATTCGAAGACATTAATTCTTCTTTGGTCTTCCTTATTCATTGTCCAACTTTCATATGCATATGAGGTGATTGAAAACACCATGGCTTGGGTCAGGCGCACCTTAGTCTCAAGGTGACATCTTTGCTTTTCAACACTTTAAAGAGGTCTTTTGCAGCACATCTGCTGAATGCAATGTGTCTTTTGATTTCCTGACTGCTGCTTCCATGGGTATTGGCTGTGGATCCAAGTAAAATGAAATCCTTGACAACTTCAGTCTTTACTCCATTTATCATGATGTTGATTGATGGTTCAGTTGTGAGGATTTTTGTTTTCTTTATGTTGAGATGTAATCCATACTGAAGGCTGTGGTCTTTGATCTTCATCAATATGCGCCTCAAGTCCTCTTCACTTTCAGCAAGCAAGGCTGTGTCATCTGCATAACACAGGTTGTTAATGAGTCTTCCTCCAATCCTGATGCCAAGTTATATGGTCCAGTTTCTCAGATTATTTGTTCAACATACAGATTGAATAAGTACGGTGAAAGGATCCAACCCTGACACACACTTTTCCTAACTTTACACAGTATCCCCTTGTTCTGTCTGAACAACTGCCGCTTGATCTATGCACAGGTTCCTCAAGAGTACAATGACGCATTCTGGAATTCCCATTCTTCACAGTGTTGTCCATAATTTGCTCTGATCCACATGGTCAAATGCCTTTGCATAGTGGATAAAACAGGTAAACATTCTTCTAGTATTCTCTGTTTTCAGCCAGGATCCATCTGACATCAGCAATGATATCCCTGGTTCCACATCCTCTTCTGAAACTGGCCTGAATATCTGGCAGTTCTCTGTCAACGTACTGCTGCAGCTGCTTTTGAATGATCTTCGGCAAAATTTTACTTCCATGTGCTATTAATGATATTGTCCAGTAATTTCCATATTTGGTTGGATCACTTTTCTTGGGAATAGGCATATATATGTATCTCTCATCTTTGGTTGGTCAGGTAGCTGTCTTCCAAATTTCTTGGCACAGATGAGGGAGCACATCTAGCACTGCATCCGTTTGTTAAAATATCTCAGTTGGTATTCCGTCAATTCCTGGAGCCTTGTTTTTCGCCAATGTCTTCAGTGCAGCTTGGACTTCCTCCTTCAGTACCACTGGTTCCTGATCATATGCTATCTCCTAAAATGACTGAATGTCGACAGTGACTTTTTGGTACAGTAACTGTATATTCCTTGCATCTTCTTTTGAATCTTCCTGTGTCATTTAATATTTTCTTTGTAGAATCCTTCAGTATTGCAACTCAAACCTTGAATTTTTTCTTCAGTTTTTGCAACTTGAGAAATGCCAATCATGTTCTTCCCTTTTGGTTTTCTATCTCCAGGTCTTCACACATGTCATTACGATACTTTGTCTTCTCGGGTTGCCCTTTGAAATATTATATTTAGCTGTTTTATGTCATCATTTCTTCCTTTTGGTTTAGCTACTTGATGTTCAAGAGCAAATTTCAGAGTCTCTTTTGACATCCATTTTGGTCTTTTCTTTCTTTCCTGTCTTTTTAATGATCTCTTGCTTTCTTCATGTATGATGGCCTTGATGTCATTCCACAACTCATCTGGTCTTCAGTCATTAGTGTTCAATGCATCAAACCTATTCTTGAGATGGTCTGTAAATTCAGGTGGGATATACTGAAGGTCATACTTTGGCTCTTATGGCCTTGTTCTAATTTCTGTCAGTTTCAACTTGAATTTGCATATGGACAATTGATGGTATGATCTGCAGTTGGCCCCCCTGGCTTTGTTCTAACTGATGATATTGAGCTTTTCCATCGTCTCTTTTCACAGATGTAGTCAATTTCATTCCTGTGTATTCCATCTGGCAAGGTCCACATGTATATTTGCTGTTTACATTGGTGAAAAAAGGGTATTCCCAGTGAAGAAGTCGTTGGTCTTATAAGATTCTATCATGTGTTGGTTCTATCACCAAGGCCATATTTTCCAACTACCCATCCTTCTTCTTTGTTTCCAACTTCTGCATTCCAATCACCAGTAATTATCAATGAGTCCGGATTTCAAGTTCAATCAATTTCACACTGCAGAAGCTGGCAAAAAGTCTTTAATTTCTTCATCTTTGCCCTTAGTGGTTGGTGGGTAAATTTGAATAAAAGTCATATTAACTGGGTTTCCTTGTAGGTGTATGGATGTTATCCTATCACTGAGAACACTGTACTTCAGGAAAGATCTTGAAATGTTCTTTTTGACGATAAATGCAACACAATTCTTTTTCAAGTTGTCATTCCCAGCACAGTAGACCATAAAAAAAAAAAAAGTCTAATTCAAAATGGCTAATCCCAGTGAATTTCAGCTCACTAATTTTTTAATGCCTAGGATATCGACGTTTATGGGATCCATTTCACTTTTGAAGATTTCCAGTTTTCCTAGATCCATACTTCATACATTTCATGTTCCGATTACTAATAGATGTTTGCAGCTGTTTCCTCTCATTTTGAGTCGTGCCACATCAGCAAATGAAGGTCGGGAAAGCTTGACTCCATCCATGGCATTAAGGTCAACTCCACTTTGGGGAGGCAGCTCCTCCCGAGTTGTCTTTTGAATGTCTTCCAACCTGATGGGCTCATTTTTTGGCACTATATCAGACAATGCTCCACTGCTATTCATAAGGTTTTTACTGGCTAATTCTTTTCAGAAGTAGACTGCCAAATCTTTCTTCCTATATGTCTTAGCCTGGAAACTTAGCTAAAACCAGTCTACCATGGGTGACCCTGCTGGTGTTTGAATACTGATGGCATAACTTTCAGCATCACAGCAACATGCAAGCCCCCACAAACTGACAGACACGTGGGGGGTTTATTCTAATTTACGAATTTTCCTATGTATGACACTGCTATTTACTCTAGTAGTAGTGTCATATATAGGAAATTTCCTAAGCTGAAAATTTTGTAAATGGAGGATTTTGTGTATATAATTAAGGCAAATAATTGTATGAATTGATGTAGAGGAGGATTTATGGAGGAAGTAGAAGTTGGGTTGTATCTCCAATGATAAACAGGATTTAGGCAAATTAAGATTAAAGGCGTCCTACACATGGGGAGAGGAAACCCTGGTAGCGTAGTGGTTAAGCACTTAGCTGCTAACCAAAAGATTAGTGGTTCGAACCTACCAGCAACATCTCGAGCGGAAGATGTGACAGTCTGCTTCTGTAAAGATTTACAGCCTTGAAAACTCTATGGGACAGTTCTCCTCTGTCCTACAGGGTCACTGTGGCTTGGAATCGACTTAACAGCAACTGCTTTGGTTTTTTTTTAGACATGGGGAATGCATGAAAAATGCTGGGATCAGTAATAAATGTAGTGTAATAACACCAGTGCAGAGACTGACCTACTAACAGTCTGGGAAATAATAGAAGATAAAATTATAGAATTAGGAAGTATCCAGAAAATTCTGGAAAATAAGATCCAGTTTAAGTATTTTTCCAAGAGCAAGTAGGCTACATTTAAGTGTATTTTATCAGAGTATCTTATCAGAGTGAAAACTGAGGATGGCAATGAAATCGTAATATTTCTGTTCCATATTATAAGTCAACATTCAGGCTTAGATTAGTGGTACCTGGCATCTAAAATAATCTCATGTACACACATACCTACCTTTCTATAAGAACCATCATTTGACTTTTCCTATTCATATGCATTAATATGACCAGAGAATAACTACTTAATAACTCACATCGTGTGCTCATCACACTTAATAGCTACTTTATCCCTACAACATCTATGTGGTCCCTTTTAAAGGCAATAATAACGTAAACCCTGCATAAGCCATCACTATTTACCTCTCAACTATAGGCAGACAGGTCATTGATCACATCTCAAATTTATTGAACAATCTGCCTGTTTTTCTCACAGGATTTGGGGTCCTCCGACACAAACTAAGGTACTCTATTCTTTTCTCTACACTCTGGCTCAGTCAGGACGCTATTGCCACTCTGCACCACAGCTACCTGGAGGCCAAACCATAACATAGGAGAACCTGTGTTGGCATCATCACGGCATCCCTTATGCTTGTTCCCTCATAACATGATAACGAGGCTTTTCCCACCCACCATAGTCTGGATCCTCTGCCTAGTGAAATAAATTTATTTTCCACCTTATTCCTTCATGTATCAGTTCCTCTAAGGTGTTAATGACTGATGGCAAATTAATGTGTTAGTTCCTGGGGGGAATCTCAATTTTAACAGGGCATTTCTGAAAAAGCAATGATTTAAAATCAAAAGAAATAAATTTTAATTGGGAAATTGCACACATTGCAGTTGAAATGATACTTGCAAGCAGAGCTCTTTGCAGCAGTCTTCAAAAAAAATCAGACTATGTAGGAAACTGTCATCCTCTTTTACCTTTATGTCAGAGCCTACCTGGAAGCAGTCAATGTCCATTTTATATCTAGAAGTATAGCTGTTGTCCAAGGAACCCCTCCTGAGCTTAGGGGCTTTGAGGTTGAGTGGGCCCCTGAAACCAGTCTGGAAGTCACACTTCTTAGGCTATTAAGGTAACCTTCTACATACTAGAATATACGGTTCACTCAAAAAGGAATATTTATAGGGTTTGTAGAAACCTCTAGGCTCCATAAAATAATGGATTTGCATGCAATACCCACTTCAACTAAATTCTCTCACAATTCACAGGAGAAATTTGCTTGCTGAAGATCAGTTACTCGGCTCAAGAGTTTAATTATTCATGTGGTTCTTGGCTGCTTGAGGAAAACAGGAAAGGTTCAGCCAAGCAAGTGAAAATCTCAGCAAGGGAAGGAGCCCACACCAGCCGTCTTTCTGTCTTTTTTTCCCCTCCATAGAACCAAATGCCAGCGAAGTACCTGCTGCAGTTCATGGTGTAGGGCTGATGTGGGAAGCTGAAGTGATCCCTAATTTATCATGAACAGGTGTTGTCCATAGATTCAAACTGCTGAAATGCAGAGGAAAGGAGGGAGGAGAAACTTTTTATTTTTCACTAGGTGTAAGCTGCTTTAGAAATTTTATCAAAAAGCTATCACCATCACCATTTTAAAGATGAAGAAACTGCAGAACAGAGAAATTAAGTCACTGGGCCAAGGACACATAATTGACTCTGCTATATGTGAGTTTTTCTGGCTATATTACCTGTGCTCATTTCTTTGGTTGTCTGATTCAGGCTGCAAAATAGGTATTGAGTAGTAGATGACAGATATCAGAGAATCAGCTAAAAAATAGAAAAAAGAAAAAAGTTCATGTATTATGTCAGTTATTGGTTAATCCAAGCAGTCTCTCTAAAATAAGATCCACCATTCCGATAAATGAGTATCAAGCTCTAATGTCCACATCCCATTCAAAAAAATAAAAACTATCAGTAAGGTAGTTATTGGGAGGCTTCTAAGTACCAGTTAATATACTTTATTTTTAATCTTACCAGAAACAAAATGAGAAAACTGGCTAAATTACTTGCCCTAGCTAGCAAGTGGGAAAATGGGAATTTGAACCTGAGTCTCTCAGTCTCTTTTGCTAGGTTTTCACCACTGCAGCAAGCCCTAAGTGTATTACAATACCATCTTTATTTCAAAATCTGTGGAAGTCTAGAAGTTTAACAGTAGCAGAGATTTGCCCCATTTAGGGTGAGTCTAATATTTCTATGGACTTACTCTACATCATTTTTAGTAGAGTTGCCCAAGAAAATTTAACTCTTTCCGTACATCCACACATGCACCACTTTTTTGTCAAAGAAAGTTCATCACTTCAGACTGCATAGGCATGACCAGTAATCCAAATGCCTTAAAAAAAAAAAAAAAGCAATCCCCTAGTTTCCTGGAATTTTAGGAATCAGTTATGCAGTATCTGTTCCTTCACCTTAGCTTCTGAATCCTGGGTCTCTCTAAATTTATCTTATTTTCATCAGGGTTCTTTCATCCAGTGATGAAATTACAAATTACACTTGTGTCCCTTCAAATGGCGTCTATATGCTGATAACTCCCAAATGTCTCTTTCAACTTCCAGACCTTTCCCTGGAGTTCCAGATTTGTGTATCAACTTCCTCCACAGTATCTCCACTTGGACATGCACTAGGCATCTCAACATAATACGGCCAAAATAGAACTCCTGATTTCATACCAAGCCCCTATCCAAATCCATTTTCTAGCCCTTTCCAGCCCTTCCCTGGCTTAATGAATGGTAGTACTCTCAACCCAGTTGCTCAAGTCAAAAATCTAGAAGTCATTCTTGATTTCTCTTTCCTTAAACATCTCGTATCAAATCCATCAATGTGTTATGTGGTACCTGTCATTTTTTTTTTTTTATACTTATACTCCTAGGGTTCAGTTCCTAGCCAACATTATCACTTGCCTGAACTATAGGAACAGTTCCTAATGGGTCTCTCTAGCCCAACCTTTGTCCAGTATAATTCATTCCCCACACAGTACTTTCTAAAATAAAAATCAGATTATGCTACCCCCTTGCTTAAAACCCTCCAACAACCTCCCATTGCATACAATAAAATGAAAGCCTAGCACACTGTTTACGAGGTCCCAAATGATCTAGACACCACATACTTCTCTTACCTGATCTGCCTACAGTTTCCACCTTCTCTTTCTCTTAAAAACTACAAACTTATTCCATTCAGGGGCTTTCACAAGCTATTTTTTCACTTGAAGTATTTGCCCTCCTGAAAGAAATCTTCCCTGACTACCCTAGGTAAAGCACACCCCACTTGTCACTCCCCACCAGATTATTCTATTTATTTTAAAGCACTTACTGCTACTATTGTGGAATTCTGGAGCTAAATTGCAAATTATTCATTTAGTTTAATGTATTTAGCTTAATTATTCATTTACATGTTTATTGTCTATCTTCCCCATCTTTTCTATTAAAATGCATATTTCATGTTAGCAAGGTCTTGACTATGTTGTTCACTGCTGAATCTCCTGTGCCTAGAACAATGCTTGACACATGAACGTGGCAGGCATTCAGCAGATAATTGTTTACTGACTCTTTGACGGATTCCAGAAAAATAAAGACATCAAACTCCAATTCAGAGAAATTGTTGAAGAAGGAATCCCAGGCCAAACAAAGTGTTACCTCCCCTTACTTCAAGTAAAGAATGTGTACTTTGAGTCCCTCCACAAGGATCAAAGGTGAGAGCTGTCTCTTACAACTAGAGCAAATGGAGTAACAGTCAGTGATTGCTTAATATCAATAATAATTCCTAAGAAGTACTAGCCCCTGAGAGTCAATTCGATGAGTTATTCGTAAAGAGTTTGATAGAGTTATACCTTGTCACTATTTGATGGAGAAAGAGTTCTTCCCAGAAGAAATAGCCTTAATTTTTTAGCCATATCCAGTTCCACTACAGATTTCTAATGAGTTCCTAGGATTGCTGCCTAGAGCAGCGGCCACTGTTCCTGAATGCTCTGTTAATTCCCCGAATCCCGAAATCTGTGGGTAAAATCTAAGAGATTACACTCAACAGTCCTACAGATATGGGGAACTGCTTAGACCTTTCACTCACTTCAGGTTCACTCAGAGAAGCAGCTATCACCATTTTAGTACATGGCTCCTGAAGATGCTTGCCTCCCCAGCATCTCTACTAGATTCTCCACAGCTGCCTATGAGGATCCCAGAGGCAGTGAACAACCCCAGAGGCTTCCCTGCTGTGGGTCAGGCCCCATTGCAAGTGGTACAAAACCTGTAATAGAAGAAACTATTCCATTTGCACTGAATTAGAGGTAGTTTTTTTTACCTCTAATCCACTTCTTAGACTTTTTTTTTTTTTTTTTTTAATTAAATGATTAATGGTTTTCAGTGGAAAGCAGGGTAGGATTGCTGGAAAAGTAATCAGATGTCCGGCAGCTGTGTGATCTTGGTCAAGTTATCCAACCCCCTCTGCAGCATAGTTGTGTCATCAGCTCTGCTTCTTGTTTATACAAAGGCTTGAGGCTAGTTCCAGCTTTGTCTAAAAGATGGGCCTCATGTGCTGGGTAAGTACTATTTGATGATCATCGTCACCTCCCAGCCATGAGTCTTGGTTTTTCTGTTACTATGACATTATTAATATCTGGTGCCAGATGGCATTTTCCAAAATAACTTGGATGGAAATTGCTATTGAAATGCTAATGACTGCTTAGTTCACTCTGGAGGACCAATTCATAACACTGTAACTCAGGTTAAATTCAGAAGGCAGCTGAAACACCCTGGGCAAGAGAGGGAGGGACAAAAAATCTTGGTCAGGAGGTGTAAGGGGGCTAAGCACCTTAATTACTACGATTTATATATAAAAAGGTTCAATAATGTCCAGGATTTAATTTTATTAAAAAAAAGAAAATACAAGTTTCTGATGATCAATTTTAAATATTTCCATAAAGACAAGACTACTACAAATAAAAATGTAATATAGTGCCACCACAAATTTGGTCCTCAGACCACAGCATCAACATGCAAATTTTTGGGCCTCAATCAAAACCTACTTAACCAGAATATCTGGAGTTGAACAGGAAATCTGGATTCTGACAAGTTCTCCAAATAATTCTCATGCACGCTAAAATTTGCAAAGCACTGTTGACGCACTAAAAAAAAAAAAAGTCGCCATCGAGTCCATTCTAACTCATAGCGACCCTAAGTGACACTGTAGAACTGCCCCAGAGAGCTTCCAAGGAGCACCTGGTAAATTCAAACTGCCAACCTTTTGCTTAGCAGCCATAGCTCTTAACCACTAAGCCACCAGGGTTCCTGGTTTATGCACCAGTACCGTGTATAACATAAGGATCTCAAGTGCAAATGCTTATAGGAAAAAAACCATTGCCATTGAGTCACTTCTGACTTGTAGCAACCCTATAGAACAGAATAGAAGTGCCCCATAGAGTCTGCAAGGAACAAACACCTGGTGGATTCAACCTGCCAACTTTCTGGTTAGCAGCCAGACTTCTCAACTACTATGCCACCATAGAGTTTCCTTACAGGGGAAAGACCAGTAATAAATGAGTGACTCAGCCTGGCTAGGACCTGTGGTAAACTGGGAAGCTCAGATAACATTTAAAAGAAGAAGCTGCTGCTCAGCTTTGGCTGATGGTACTACATAGAAATCTGAGTCTACTGTTGACAAATCTAGTATTTCAATAGAAGCCATAAATCTGAAATTTTAAGAAAAATCTCTGCATCCTGAAATGTTATCAATAAAATATGTTTAAACACAGCTCTGTGATAAAGTGTCTGGCATATATGAGGAATAGACCAGAAATCAGCATGGCTGTTCCATGTGAGAGGAGGAGGAAGAGGCATAGGGAGAAGTAGAAGATGAGATCAGGGAGATAATGGAGCCCAGAATGTACACTGCCTTGTAGACATTAAAAGGGTTTGGATTTTTCTCTAAATGAAATGGTATGTCACTGGAGGGTTTTAAGCAGAGAAATGACATAATCAAACAGATTTAAAAGGATCGCTCTCACTACTGTTGAGATTTTGCCACTGTTAGTGGCAAAATTAGGCCTAGGTCTCCAGCATCTGATCTTAATAATGGTCTATAATTGTACACATAAAAAACTCAATCAGCCAGAACTAGATACAGACAGTGGTACTAGTTCTGGAGAGAAAACAGGGATATAATGGATTCCTGGCAAGCATCTCTCTAGTCTGTAATTAGCACCTCCAATGATGCATTATTTCAAAGCAGCCCATCCTATTTGCAGACTCCCCTAATCCTTAGAATTAAATCTCAGTCTCCTTCAGTTTTTCCTATCCATGTGGCAGTGTTGTTCTAGAATTCAGATCTAGGGTAAATCAAATCCATCTTCCACTTGATAATCTCCCATTTTTCACTCAAGTTCATACAACTTTTCCCATAAAATATGGTTTCATGTTTCTGTCAAAGTTCCTTCTAAAGTGAATGCCAAAATTAAAACAAAAACAAAAAAACCCAGTGTGGTCACATCAACCCAGAGTGAACCCATTACCTCCCTTAGTCAGGACACTGTTTCTATTTATGATCCTAATTTTAAATTAGAGGGTTTGATTGCCTCATCATGCTACTATTCAGTTTATTGTCAAATCTAATTCTTAAGTATTTTTCAGGATTGTGTAAAGCAACATCTCTGACATCCTGGAATTGTACAATAAATTTTTTTGAACTAAGTATACGAGTCTACAATTATTCCAGTTATATTTATTTTTGTTAGAGAAATAAATGAATAAATAAAAAATGAGTAATGTATTCTGATGTGATTGTTGCCCAACAAATTTGTTATTCTTCCCAGTTTTGCTTCACCTACAACTGCGGAAAGCATGCCTTAATGTCTCCAAGTGATTCATACATTTGTTGAACGAGACAAGGGCCAATGACAGGTTTGGGAAATTCTCTGATCACACGCAGTCTCATTATATTCCTATAACCACGCCAGACATAAATAATCAATGTGGCAATCTTTTCCACAGAGCTCAGATCTATTCTGAGCTCTCAATACAGCACGTTTAGGTCTTTGAACATTTCCTTCACCCCAAAAACTTCCTTCATGTCCAGTTGCAGCCAATTCCCACTCCCACACCCAGCCCCAAGCAACTGCTGATTTGCTGTCTCTACAGATTTGAATTTTCTGGAAATTTTATATAAATGAGGTCATACGTGTTTTTTTTACTTACCTTCTTTCACTCATCCGTGTTGCAGCATGTACCAGTAGTTTGTTTCTTTTTATTGCTGAAAAATTTTATTGTATGGATATACCATATTTTGTTTATCAATACACCAAATTTTGTTTATCCATTCTCCAGACAACAGACAATTTGGATTGTTTCCAGTTTGAGGGTATTATGAATAACACTGCTTAAAGAATCACATGTATTTGTATGGGCATATGTTTTCATTCATCCTGGAGAGACACCTAGGAATGAAATTGCTGCACTGTACGGTAAGTTTATGATTAATTTTTTTAAGGAATGGCCAAAATATTTTGAACGTTTTACATTCCCACCAGCAATATTTGAGGGTTCTAATTTTGCCAATACGTGGTAATATCAGTAATTTTTGTTATAGCCAATGTACTGGTATCCCATTTCACTTATAATTTACATTTCCCTCTTTAAAGTGCTGAAAAGCATAGATGTCACTTAAAGAACTAAGATACACCTCACCCAAGCCATGGTATTTTCAATCACCTTATATGCATGCAAAAGCTGGAAAATGTATAAGGAAGACCGAAGAAGAATTGATACCTTTCAACTGCAGCATTGGTAAAGAATACTGATCATACTACGGACTACCAAAAGAATGAACAAATCTGTCTTGGAAGAAGTATAGCCACTACGCTCCTTAGAAGCAAGGATGGTGAGACTATATCTGACATACTCTGACCATGTTATCAGGAGGGAACAGACCCTGGAGAAGGACATTATGCTTGGTAAAGTAGAGGGTCAGCAAAAAAGAGGAAGACCTTCAACGAGATGGATTGACACAGTGTCTGCAACAATGGGCTCAAGCATTACAACATTTGTGACAATGGCGCAGGACCTGGCAGTGTTTTATTCTGTTGTACACAGGGTCATCATGACTCAACCAACTCAATGGCACCTAACAACAACAACTAATGATATTGAAGATCTTTTCATGTACTTATTCAAAGACCTTTTTTGGTGAAATGTCTATTCAAATCTTTTGTTCACTGTCTTAGTTATTAACTGCTTCATAACAAATTACTCCAAACTTAGCAATTTAAAAAATACTTATTACCACAATTTCTGAGAGTCGGGAATTCAGTAGCAGCTTAGCTGGGTCTTTCTGGCTCAGGGTCTCTCATGAGACTGCGGTTAAGACATCAGTCATCTGAAGGCTTGACTGGAGCTGAAGCATTCATTTCCAAAATGGCTCATCCATAAGGCTGAGCAAGGCACAAACCACAATGATTTAGAAGTGACATACCAGCACTTCTACTAAATTCGTTTGGTCACACAGTCTAATAGTGATATAATCTGGGAAGGCACCACACAAAGAACTATCAAAAGGGATCATTAGAAGCCATTTGGAGGTTAGCTACCATCCCTCTATTTTAATTGGGTTGTTTTTCTTATTGTTGAGTTATAAACATTTTTTATATATTCATAATATAAAACCTTTATTAGGTATGTGACTGGTAATATTTTTTTCCTAGTCTGGACTCATCTTGACATTTTCTTAATGGTCGTTTGAAGAGTAATAGTTTTAAATTTTGATGAAGTCCACTTTATTTTTTAATGGATCTTGCTTTTGGTGTCTTATCTAGAATATTTTTACTCAAATCTCACAGGGATTTTCTCCACTGAGTTACTCTAGAAGTCTTACAGTTTTTGTTATTACATTTAGTCCTATGATCTATTTTGAGTCTTTTTTATGTAGAGTATGAAGCAATTTTTTAGTGTTTACTTATTTTGCATGTAGATATACAATTGTCCTAGAACCAACTGTTGAAACAACAAGTACACTGTGGATCAAGGTGAATTGCCTTGTCAAGTTGTTGAAAATCAGTACAAAGGTTTATTTCTCAACTCTTCATTCAGTTTCATTGTTTTACTGATTTTACACCATATCATGCTGTCTTGATTACTATAGCTTTATAATAAAGTTTGAAATCAGTTAATGTAAGGCTTCCAACTTTGTTCTTCTTCCTCAAAATTGTTTTGACTGTGTAGGTCTTTTGCATTTCCTCATAAATTTTAGGATTGTCCTGTCAATTTCTAAAAAATGTCAGCTGGCATAAAGTTGTTCAAGATATTACCTTATAATCTTTTTGATATCTATATGTTTGGTAGTTATATCCACTCTTTCTTTCTTGATTCAGCTAATTTCTGCCTTCTCTCTTTTGGGGGGTATCAGTCTAATGATTTACCAATTTTGTTATCTTTTCAAAGAATCAACTTTTGCTTTCACTGATACTCTATTGTTTTTCTATTTTCTATTTCATTGTTTTCCGCTTAGATTTTTATTATTTCCTTTCTTCTGACTGCTATGGGTTCAGTTTTCTAATTTTCCTTCTGATTTCTTCTTTGATCCACAGTGTACTTAAAAATGTGTTGTTTAACATCAAAACATTTTGGGATTTCCTAATTTTTTGTTGTTGATTTCTAGTTCAATTCCATTGTAATCAGAAAACACAATTCAAATGAAACCTATCTTTTTAAATGTACTGAGATTTCTTTTACAGCCCAGCATATATTCTACCTTGTAAAATATTCAACATGCAAGGAATATGTATCCTGCTCTTGTTAGATGAAATGTTCTAATACTATCAGCTAGATCAGTTTGCTGGATGGAATGTTTGAGTCTTCTTATCCTCGCTGATTTTCTGTGTAGTTATTCTATTATTTATAGAGAGTGGTCAGAGAAATTAATACCCAGTTGAAACTTTTAAATTTTCTATTTCTCCTTCAATTTTGTCAGCTTTTTCTTAATGTATTTTGGGTCTTTGTTAGGTGTACTGATGTTTATGATTGTTTTATTTTCCTGATGTACTGACCTTTTAATTATTACAAAATGCACTTCTTAGTTTCTCATAATATTTCTTAACTTAAAGTCTATTCTGTCTGACATTAATTTAGCCACTCCAACTCTTTTATGATTATGGTTTGTATGTTGTATCTTTTTCGTCCTTTTACTTTCAACCTACTTATGTCTTCAAATTTAAACGGAGTCTCTTACAAAGTACATGCAGTTGAATCTTGCATTATTATCCAGCTTGACAATCTCTTGCTTTGACTGTAATAGTTAATTCATGCTCATTTAGTATAATTACTTGTATTAGACTGATGTTTGTCACTTTACTATGTGAAATATTTTTATATGTGTCATGTCATTTTATTCATCTCTTCCTCATTTATTGCCTTCTTTTGCAGTAAATGGAGCCCTGGTGACATAATGGTTAAGAGCTACAGCTGCTAACCAAAGGGGCGGCAGTTCGAATCCACCAGCTGTTCCTTGAAGACCCTATGGGGCAGTTCCACTCTGTCCTGTAAGGTCACTATAAGTCGAAATTGACTAGATGGCAACAGGTTTTGCTTTGTGTTGAATAAATGTATTTTAGTATTTTAATTCCTCTGTTGACATTTTAACTTTAAATAAGGTATTTTCTTGGTAGTTGCTTTAGAGCATACAATTATCAGAATCTATATTAGACTAACACTGATTTAATTTCAGCTAAACAAAGCAACTTTATTCCAATTAGCTCCATTTCCTCTTACCTCTTTTGGGTTATTATTGTTATATATATATATATTTTATATTACACTTATATATGTTAGGAAACACTGGTGGCATAGTGGTTAAGAGCTTGATTGCTAACCAAAGGGTCAGCAATTCAAATCCACCAGCTGCTCCTTGGAAGCCCTATGCGGTAGTTCTACTCAGTCCTTTAGAGTTGCTGTGAGTCAGAAGCAACTCAAAGGCAACAGGTTTTGGTAATTATGTTATAAACCAAACAATACAGTGTTATAATCATTGCTTTATAGAATTATATCTTTTAGAAAAATTAAAATGAGTAAAGAGAAAATATATATTTACATACTCTTTTATATTTACCCATATGTTTTCCAACATACTTTATTTCTTCCTGTGGATTCTAGTTGCTGTCTGGTGTCAATTCCTTACAGTTGAAAGAATTTCCTTTAGTATTTCTTGTAAGGCAGGTTTGCTGGCAACAAATTCACTTTTCTTTTTTTTCCTTTCAACATTTTGATTATATTATTACACTGCTTTTGGATTCCATTTTATCTGAGAAGTCAGTCATTAGTCCTACTGTTATTCTCTTGTATGAATGAGTTATTTTTCTCTTGATGCTTTCAAGATTTTTGCTTTGCCTCTGGCTTTCATATTTGACTATGATGTGTTTGGGCATGAATCTGTGCCTTTATCTAACTTGGAATTCATTGAGCTTCACGGATCTATATATTAAAGCTTTATACCAAATTTGCAAAGGTCTTGGCCATTACTTTTCAAATAAGCTTTCTAACCCTTTCTTTCCTATCCTTCTAGGACTCTCATTATACATGTTGGTACACTTAGTGTTGTCCCACAAGTCTCTGATACTGCATTCATTTTTCTTTAGTCCTTTTTCTATCTTTTCTTCAGATTGGATTATTTGTATTGATCTACCTTCAAAAAAAAATTTTTTTTTTTATCTTCAAGCTCCTTGATTATTCTGCTATCTTGTATCTGCTTATCTCATGTCTGCTATTGATTTAATCTAGTGAATTTTTAACTTCAGTTATTGTGCTTTTTAAGTCTTAAACTTCCATTTGGTTCTTTTTTTAACAGTTTCTATTTCTTTGTTGAGATTTCCTGTATCATGAATCACTGGCATCATATTTTTCTTCAATTTTTTAAACATGATTTTCCTTAATTACGTGAAATACTTTAAATTGCTGCTCTGAAGTCTTTGGTAAATCAAAGATCTGGGCCCCCCTAAAGATAGCTTCTACTGACTTCCTTTTGTTCCTAAGTGTGGGTAACATTTTTCTGTTACTTTGTATAGCTCTTAAATTTTTGCTGAAAAGTAGATATTTTAGATCATATAGTGTAGCAATTCTAGATTATGATTTTTTTTTTTTTTCTTAAGGGCTGTTTCTCTTTATTTTGTTTTAGTGTCTTGCCTGGAATTAATCTGTGGAATCTATTTCCCCTACAGTGTGTGGCTGTTGGCGTCTATACTTATTTTTTATTTAATTTTAATTTTTAACCTGGTTTTCAATGTGTCACCCCTGTGTGTGTCTGTAAGCTTAGTAGTCATCAGCATTACTGATGATTGCTCAGAAGTTGGCACAAATGTTTTGAGCCAAGAAGGCTTCCACCCTGTGCAAATGCTGAGGAGCAAATCTGAGGCAGTTTTCAAGTCAAGGGACCAACCGTTTGTCTTATCTCTGGTTGAGATTTCCACTCTACATCCCGGGTCTAGTAACTCGATCTAATTCTTGTTCCTTTAGACCAGTTTCCCTGTCTCAAAATACTGCTACATGATTGGGCCCCATCCTGTTCTTGAACTGAACATTTGATCTTACATTGAACCCTAGTTCACTCTGACACTAGCTGTTTCGCCTGGACAACCACCTACTGGTTATCAATACCCTCTTCTGATAATGGGTTTACCCTGTTATGTCTATCAGTTTCTGGTTTGGAATCAGCAACGGAGCTCCCAATTTTTGTGCATAAGATCTAGTAGAGGTAGGAGGTTCCAGGTAGAAGCCATGCCTTATTTATCACAGTATTTCTTGCTTTGCCTGTAACAAGTGTTTGTTGCATTAAATAAATAAAATGACTACAATTGCTTCCCTTAATTATCATCTTAATCCCATATAAATTTTTTAATTCCCAAAAGACTTGAGAAAGTTCTGTAATTTTTAAGCTCATTTTTTATGTACTACTTATCAAGAATCTACACAGTAAGACAATTTAAGAGTGGTATAAAACCTTCACATATTCACACTTACACATTCACAAATTTATGAGAAAAATTTTAAGTTTTAAAACTAAAACATCATATCTAAATAATCATATCTTTCTATTAAAGATAAGTATGTCCAAAAAAAAAAAAAAATAGCAATTAACCATTGTGGCAGCCATACCCTCTCACAGCGATATCCATAAATAATGATTCTTTCCTGAAATAACATGCATATTAATTAGTTCCTACAGCACTTGAGAGACTTCTATTCCCACCAGTAAGGTCAGGAAATGCATCCACCTTAGTTACCAGCAAATTTAAAAATCTTGAAGTTGGGGTCACAGAGAAGAGTAAGCACCCTAAGGGAAGGTCAAAACCAGAGGTAAGAATTTTTCACAGCCCTAAAATGATACCATGTGACCTAATCGATGGACTTCATTTGTAAGCACCCTAATCCCCAGTACCCACAATTGGAATGGACAGTTCTGTTCAATTATTACGTGCCCAGAGTGGACTGAATTTATTGTTGAAAATGTAGGTGTACCAGATTAAAATTCAAATATTCAAGCAGGAAAGCTCAAGAAGATTCGGCTTTAAGGACTGATGCTGAGCTATATATAATAATATAGAGAACTCTGCCCACTAGAATTTTTAACGTGGGTTGTGATTTACTCTAAGGTAAAAATGCCAAAAAAAAATCTCAACTTTGTTCACAAACTGCTAATCAGCTTTTAGATTTTACAGTCTAGGGATTCCCTGAATATAGAGACCTCCATGAGCAAATCAACAAAGGTATTCATTTTCATTTTTTAGAACACAAAAATGACATGCTAATGCCCCCCAAAATAGACTCGATGGCAGTGGGTAATGTCCCCCAAAGATGTATGTCCATACATATTAATTTTTGATTTCTGAAAAAGACTAAACTTCACTAAATGAATTATACATAAGGTAGCTTGAAACATTTCAAGTTAATCTTTAAGAAAGTTAACTGTGGACTTTAGTACTGTCAAATATTATTAAGGTAAATTGTCCTAATGTGTTTTAATGTCATTAGAAACATAATAATAAACTCAAAGCAAGTGTCTCCAGAGTGCAAGTAACTCTAAACCCATTGCTGTCAAGTCGATTCTGACTCACAGCAACCCTATAGGATAGGTTAGAACCGCCCTATACACTTTCCAAAGAGCGCCTGGTGGATTTGAACTGCTGACCACTACACCACCAGGGTTTCCTTGCAAGTAACTCTAGAGTGTGGTAAAGGTTGGCAGAAAGATGAGTTTATATATTTTAAGAAGCTATATTTTTTTTAATATTTTTTTAATATTATGGTAATAATTTCTTGATCAAATCCTCTATATACATACTTCACTTGGGTGAGTTAAATGCTTAGAGAATTAGATGATTTTTAGTTAATTATACATCACACCTGTAATCTAAAGAAAAAAAAAAAAAAACCTTCCATCACATCATATGTATGTTAAGAGTAATGAATCAGCAAAAGTGACCAGAAGAGGCATTCTTAAACTGTGAGTCTGGAGCCCCGGGTTCTACTCCTTCTTGGTCACTAATTAACCTTGGGAAAGTCACTTCACTCTCTGGGCTTCACTGCTGTCATCTGAACATGAGGTTATTTGTATCAAATGATCTAACAGAGGTTCTAAAATGGAAATCTGTTGTCTGGATCTGATCAGCAGACATATTGTGTTTGGACCACTGTTTTAAAACAAACAAAAAGTAACTGAAGTATATAAAATCTGAATTTCTTTTTTTCTCTTGAAAACCTCACAAATCTGGCTTAACACAGGGCCAAAGCTTCCACATGGTAACACTCAGCCTCAGCTGCATAGTGATTGCCCTCTACAGATGCAAGCTTCCCCAGCTTGTCTTAGTTCTGTTCTTAAAATATATGCACACATACTCTCATCCAGCCCATCTCACCCATTTGCTTTATCTATCTAGTCCCTGTAGGCATTTGGGTTCGAGAGCTCTAATTTAATAGGTCTCTTCAAGTTCTACAATTCTGTGATTCTTTAAGTGTATAATAATGCACTAATCTGTTAGTTCCTATAACGGGAAACTGGTATTTAAGAGATTAAAACCAGAGAGAAGGAATAAGAGAACAGTTATACTGCAGTGGACATTTAGGGAAGATTGCATAGTAGAGTATTTCTCATTTGGGTGATCTTGGACTAACAGTATAAAGCATAAGATTCCTGGAAAATTTCAACGTAGATAAAATAAGACACTTACAATCTGGACAAGGAAGGGCAAAAGATAAATTTTTAAATGGTGGAGAAGGAAAGAGTAGTTTCACCAAGTGTCTATTTCACAACAGGCACTGTGCAAGCCTCTTCACATCATTGTTTGATCTGTTAACCCTCACAGTTTGAGTTGCTAGGTATTTTCTCATTATGAGGATGAGAAAATTTAAACTCAGGAAGAGTAACTTGTCCAAGGTTATATGTAACAGTCAAGGCAGAATTAGAACCCAGCTCTAAAGCCCTGGTTCTTCCAACCACATCAATAAACAAACTTTTGCTTTCCAGTTTGGGCTATAGTCAATTAGACTTGAGAGATGTGAACGTATCTGCGTGAATATGGCTAGTTTGTAAGAGATGCCTTTTCTGAAAAGTGTAAACATACAAAATTTGGACCCCAAATCAATTACCAATGGGAAATTGAAATGTCTTTCCATAAGGTATAGTAGTATACTTGTAATTATTTACATCAATGGGCCTAAACATCTTTTTTTTTAATATTTTAATGTGTTTTTGGTAAAAGTTTACATAGAAAATTAGGTTCCCATTTGACAGCTTCTACATAAATTCCTCAGCAACGTTAGCTACATTTTTCACAATGTGTCAATATTCTTTGTGTTCTGGTTGTTCCATTTCCAGTACTCTAGTTTTCCTGTCCCCTTATCTTCTCATCTTTGCTTTAGAGTAATTGTTGATGGGTCTAAATACCTTAGTCATTCATTCACCTTGACATTTTTAGATGTTCAAGAAGCTACACCTTATGTAATTTTAATATACTAGGAAGAATTGTGTGAATACTTACCTAGTCTGATTTCACCTATACATAGATGTTCATGTTAATGTTCATACAGTCAAATTCTGTTTTCATAAAATTGACAATAATGGCAAAATTTTTCTGGTTGAGATGCTCACACACGTACAATAAAATCTTAAATACTCAGCTTTTGTGAACTCTTGTGGAGAACTGGAAGACATAACGTGTACCATGATTCCCCTTAGCTTGCTTGAAAAAAAGAGAAGCTCTAATTACACATGGGAAACCCTGGTGGGGTAGTGGTTAAGAGCAAAGGCTGCTAAACAAAAGGTTGGCACTTCCAATCCACCAGGAGCTCCCTGAAAACTCTATGGGCAGTTCTACTCTGGAATCGACTCTACGGCAACAGGTTTTTTTTTTTTTTTTTTTAATTACATATGAGATCAAAAGGGGACAAATGTCAATTGGCATAATAAAATCTATTAACAAAATATTCTGAATCCCACTTTGAAGAGTGGTGTCTGGGGTCTTAAACGCTAGCAAGCAGCCATCTAAGATGCATCAATTGGTCTCAACCCACCTGGATCAAAGGAGAATGAAGAACAGCAAGGACACAAGGTGATTATGAGCCCAATAGACAGAAAGGGCCACATGAATCAGGGACTACATCATCCTAAGACCAGAAGAACTAGATGGTGCCTGGCTACAACTGATGACTGCCCTGACAGGGAACACAACAGAGAACCCCTGAGGGAGCAGGACAGCAGTGGGATGCAGACCCCAAATTCTCATAAGACCAGACTTAATGGTCTGAGACAAGAAGGACGCCGGTGGTCATGGCCCCCAGACCTTCTGTTGCCCCAGGACAGGAACCATTCCCGAAGCCAACTCTTCAGACATGGATTGGACTGGACAATGGATTGGAGAGGGGTGCTGGTGAGGAGTGAGCTTCTTGGATCAGGTGGACACTTGAGACTATGTTGGCATCTCCTGGCTGGAGGGGAGATGAGAGGGTGGAGGGGGTTAGAAGCTGGAGAAATGGACACGAAAAGAGAGAGTGGAGGGAGAGAGTGGGCTGTCTCATTAGGGGAGAGTAATTGGGAATGTGTAGCAAGGTGTATATGGGTTTTTGTGTGAGAGACTGACTTGATTTGTAAACTTTCACTTAAAGCACAATAAAAATTATTAAAAAAAAAAGGGGGGACAAATGTTATCTAAGAATTGTCTTTTAATTACTGAAGTGTGGCTGTGTTTTTTAAAGTTTCACTATATTACATTCATGATCTCTGATGGCGCAACAGTTAAGCGTTCAGCTGCTAACTAAAAGGTTGGCAGTTCAAATCCACTCATCAGCACTCTGCAGGACAAAAACCCATCAATCTGCTTCAGTAAAGATTACAGCCAAGAAAACCCTATGGGACAGTTTTACTCGGTCAGGTAGAATTGCCATGAGTTGGAATCAATTCAATGGCACCCAACAACAACCTATTCCATTCACTTTTGTCATAGTCATCACTAATTGTAATACAATCTCAGAAAAAAATAATTGTTTCAGTAGGCCACATGCTCATAAAATACTGATTAAATTAGATAATCAGTTGCATAAATACATTACACAATTAATTCTTCTTCTGCAATCTAAAGATGAGTATGAGAAACATTTTATTTATGTTATGATCCAAATTTAAATCTCTTTTACTTTAAAAACAAGGCCAAATACCAAAGTCTCCCCTACCGTTTGTGCTCTACAGTATAACATCTCTTGATTACTGACAGAGTTCCAGTCACAGGTTGTGAGTCGGAAAGAGGATTTTCAATGTCCAGCAGCTAAATGTGTCAGCCATGGCATTTCTGAAAGGTCTATTTTTATATACAGAGAAAAGTAAAAATCACTTCTGTGTATCTGTCCTTTGCAAAATTCTCAGTTTAACTCCAGCTTTAGATATGTACAATAGTGAATGCATTCTAGATAACATGACAAGCGACTGACATTTTTAAACTGGAATAATGCATATAATGAAAAAATAATCTACACAAGTTTGTCCCTTCTGTATTCTTATTCCCTTTTTCAGTCATAAAGCCTGTTAAAATGCAGTTGAAATAACACAAAATGCATTTCAAATCTCACTATTGTCCTAATTCTTGTTTTTTTTTTCTCTCTAATCTTATATAGCTTCTCTAAAAATGTTGAAATGTAACTTGCTTGGGTTATAAAATGATGTGGATTAAGAGTCAGTATTGTTTGGAAGCTCCTTTTAATTGGTCTACAGGGAGGTTTTCTGTATATATTAAGATCATTGTATGTCTGAATTATAACGAACCTACCTTTAAACTTCCTTTGTGTTTAAATACATATTAGGAACAAAATATTTTAGTATTTCTTAAGGTAGGCTTTATTGCTAAAATTATTGGTTTGGAAATCTTAGCATAAACAGAAATTTCTGATTGGCTGTCATATCAATTTGTCAGTGAAGCCCAGGAAGCACATGGCTCTGGCTGTTTTCCTTACTTTTACTTATAAATTTAGTTTCATAATACAAATACAATACAGGCTTTGCAGTTCTTGGGGATTACTGTACTTGTCAGGTGGTAAAAATCACTGGCCCCTCTGCTTTGTGCCTCTGAACACCATTAAAACTAAAACCAAACCCATTGTCATTGAGTCAATTCCACCTCATAGAGACCCTATAGGATAGAACAGAACTGCACCATAAGGTTTCCAAAGCTGTCAATCATTAAGAAGCAGACTGCCATATCCTTCTCCCGAGATGCGGCTGGTGGGTTTGAGGCACCAGCCTTTTGGTTAGCAACCAAGTACTTAGCCACTGAGCCACCAGGGCTCTTTTGAACAGCACTAAACTCTGTCCTATGGGGTCGCTATGAGTCGGAATCGACTCGACGGCACTGGGTACTGGGTAAACCCAAAAAACCCAGTGCTGCCGAACACCACTAGAGGCATATAGTTACTGAAAAGGGCAATTCCTGGAATTCCTTAATGCTTTATTATGACATATCTAACTTTTAAAATAAATGATTTTTTTTAAAGGTTGGAGGTATCATAAAAGTAGGCAACCAAATTGTTAAAAAATACAGAAGAAATGAATTGTAGATAATGGAAGGAAAGAGAAATGGTCAAGCAGTGGCCATCTTTCAATGAGTCCTGGAGGATATAAACACCTAGAATATACTTTATATTAAAATTGAGAGGCTGGACTATGACTGGCCAATACATGTAAATGGCCTTATAATATTCTAAGTTTGTTTTCTTCCTTACAAATGAATATTAATGTGTTTTACACCCAAACATAAAAAAAAAACATACATAATATATATTGGGTATATGAATGTATGCAGATCACATTTGTAAAAATTAAATTTTCTTATACTGAAGGAAAGGCTTCTTCTACTTAAAAAAAAAATCCTATTTGATATAATTTACATGGCATTTACTAAAATAAAAACTATTGTATACTCTTGAATAGTATAAGCAGCCAGATTTTTTAAATAAAGGAAATGTAAAATTTAGACTCGTTATACAGCAGAGCATAGAGATTTAAATTTGCAGGTTAAATTTTTATTTCTAAATAATTGTATGGAAGTAAGTTTCTTTAGCTTAACAATTGTTCTAAAAAACAATATAAACTGAAGGAGACCAAATTATCTTTTCAGGGAAAGAATACCAAAGTTTTTCTTGGAAAAGGGCCAGTTTTGGGTAGGGGGTGTTTATGGCCTGGGGAGTTACTGTAGCAATAGAAAAAGATTAATAATTTGCACATGTGAGATTCTTGGAAGGCAGGATACAGCTGTAAAGAATTAACCCCTCTTGAGAGATGTAAAAACACAGAGCAGCTGAGAGGAGACCTGTTGGAAGGGACTAAAAACTATTCAGGCTACAGATGTCCTCAAAGAGAAGCAGAGAAAGTACATTTGGGAACTGACAAGCTTTTGACTTTGCTTAAAAACAGGCAGATAACTTAAAAATTTAAAAAGACAAAAGAAGCCAATTGTGACCATTTAAAATTTACTACTGGAATGTTAAATATGTACTACAATGAGTTGTTTAAAGAAATGATGTACTACAATGCTTTGCTCATAGAATTATTTAAAATGGAAACACTTTGTTAAAGGAAGAAGGTATATACATCCATGTGCTACCCCATGCCTCTAACACTCTGAAATGCCCCTTTATTGACTGAAAGAAGACTCATTTTCCAGAACAGACCCAACTTAAAAAAAGTAAAAAAAAAAAAAAAGCAAACATAAAAAAAAAAAATTGTCAATGGATAAATGAGAGGACCAAATTCCATTGTAATTGAAATTGGTGGTTGACGATTTTGCTTCACAGGAGGAAAGATGTCCGCTATGCTTCAATGAAAGAAACCCAACTTAACAGTTTTGAGTATTTTAAAATACAGGTTTAAAGAGTGAAGATATTACCAGAAGCATTTTACGAATTCTCCTTGAAGGAAATCTCATACATCATTCCAATTTCCTTTGAACCTGAAGCAGAGATGGAAAAAAAAAAAAATACACACCTGAATTAATGTACAATTCAGTACCTTTCTGTTTCCATCAAAATAATAGCTCAGTGGTTCCCAAAGTGTGGTCTCAGTTCCCCTGGGAAACCTAAGACTCAGGGGCTTCACAAGGTCAAATTTATTTTCATAATATTAAAACATAGTTGTTTTGTTTTTTCACTTTCATTCTCTCATGAGCTTTCAGTGGACTTTCAAGAGGCTACACGACATGTGATGACACCATCACTCCGGAGGCTAAGGGAATGTGCACTTGTACATTCTTGTGTTTTCAGAAATTTTCTAGGTAAGCTCTTTAATAACCTTTAACAGTATAAACAAGTCCTGAGACCAAAAACTTTGAAAGGTATTAAAATATGGTCACTTGCCCAACCTCACAAAACTATCCTTACCCATGTCTTTGGTTTTTGCAAAGCCTTCTGCAAAGTGTTAAGCACACTGCAGTTGATATTATTGTGATTAATGAGTGAACATATCTGTTGTATGTTTCAAACTCTGTCCTTAGAAGAACTTTTAAAATCAATACATAGAATCTTATGTATCAACAACATATAAAAGAGATAGAAATGGAGCTCCTCTGGACAGGGAGGAGGAAACACAGATCTGACTGTGGGTTGACTTCCTGAGACTCCTACAGAGATCCCCTTGACTTGTATTGAGACATTATGAAAACGACCATATTATGTTTTTCCATATATATCTTGTGGTGTGTATGCATGTGTGTATATTTTTCTAAACATATGATCTTATTTTATTAAAAAAAACCTTTGTGCGGTATAAGAAAGAGATACTATTGCACAATAAGGATAAAAGGCATTGTGGGTTCCGTGATAGAATTCTTGCCTTCCATGCCCGAGACCTGGGTTCAATTCCTGGCCAATGCACCCATCCATCAGTGGAGGCCTATGTGGTGCTATGATGCTGAATAGGTTTCAAAGAAGCTTTCAGACTAAGATGAAGTAGGAAGAAAGGCCTGATGATCTACTTCCAAAAATCATCCAATGAAAACCTTATAATTACAATGGCCCAATCCTGGGAATGGCACAGGATAGGGCAGTAGTTTCATTCCATTACACATGGAATCACCACGAGTGGGGGTTGACTCCAGAGCAGCTAACAACAACAACAAAGATAAAGAAATTGAAGGGCTTGAAGATGTGAAATGAATTGCCTGAGGGTCACACGCTAGTAAAGTGATATGGTCAAATCTAATAGCAAGGCCTGCTAATTCCAAATCCGGAGGCCTTTACTCTACACCACTCTGTCCCTATCTCTATCCGCCATTTTAAACTGCTCATGAACTTAAACCTAATTATAATTATATACTTAGCTGTCTTCTTCCCTAGGAATGAAGACAAGAGAGAAGAGCCCCCTTTACTCATTCTGATTTATCCTCAAGAATTCTCTTCTAAAATATTACCTTGCAAGTGCCTTAGTGAAGACAGGGTTCATCAGTTTTCTGTTAACACTGTCTCTCCCAATAGAAACAAATAAGCAGATAGATAGACATTAAAATGAGAGAGGGAGACTAAGAGAGGAGGAATCAGTCAGGAAAGAAAATATCTCAAGATGACAGTGATTTCTGCTTAAATTTTCTTCTCCTTTTTGCCCAAACCCATTCTATCATTCCTTTGGTGAACACATTGTAAGCTGAAAGACAGAGGTGTCAAGAATTTAAATTCTTTATATATTACACATATGAAGTCTTATTTAAATAAATAAGTTTTTAAATAAATATTTTTTGCTTAAGTATTCTTATCATACTTATCTCAGGTAAGTAAATAAAGGCAACAGGGTTGGATAGCTTTCTAGGTCACAAGGACAAGAAAACAGCTAAACAATGATAGCCAATCTATAGTACATTTGATTTTAATCACTACACTATATTTCTTCAGTAGGGAATTGTTAATAGATGGTCTTCCTTTTCCATAAATTATTCCTTTCTTTTCAGCCTCCAACACTGATACCTCAACTGTTATCTGCAGTTTAGTTACGTGTATTATTTGGTGGGGGAACAGAACTTCGACAGAAGTATTATTTTTCTGCAGAATAGGTCAATGTCCCACTGGGTTGGAATTTGCAACCTTCTTGGGGTTGCCTGGCCAAGATTTTTTTGCTTTATCAAGGCCTGAAAGTAGTCATTATTTTCAGGCTCCAGTGAAACATTCACAAGCAAATCTGACCTATCTAAGAACTATGTTAAAAACTGGAACTTTGGCTCCTCTATACCATTTCTATTAACCACTGTATTTCTAATAATTTCTCTTCACCAAAAATAGCACTATACACAAATGGAGTAATGGTGGAAGCATTTGTCAAGCTGTGTTACTTATCCTCAAACCAAAACCGTTGCTGTGGAGTCAATTCCAACTCACAGCGACCCTATAGCACAGAGCAGAACCGTCGCTCAGGGTTTCCAAAGACTGCTAGTGGATTCTAATTGCCGACCTTCTGGTTAGCTGCCAAGCTCTTAACCATTGCACCAGGACTACAGAATGTTCAGGAAAAATTAACCTAATGATTGAACATAAATTGGAAACCCTGGTGGTGTAGTACTTAAGAGCTATGGCTGCTAACCAAAAGGTCGTCATTTTGAATCCACCAGACGCTCCTTGGAAACCCTATGGGGCAGTTCTACTCTGTCCTATAGGGTAGCTCGGAGTCAGAATTCACTCTATGGCAAGGCATTTTTTTTTTTTTTTAGTGTTTAATTAACACAATAACGTTTTATATACCAACTCCTTTTACTGTTTCTTAAACAGTATACTATTACGCAGAACAGAATAATAATAGTTGACACGATAGTCTTTATCATCACGGTGTTTTACAATATTTATCTAATGTACACAGGACCCACGCAAGGTGGGTAAAATTTTTATTCCATTTTACAAACAATGATCATAGACATAGTAGTTAAGTAACATTCCTGGAATATCCACATCACTGGTACTGCTAAAACTGGAGCAGCAGAGAATTTTTGTTTTCCACTTAGGTTCTTAAGCTTCTTTGTTACCTGAAAATTATTTTACTACCACAAATGTTTTCTTTTGCTCAAGACATTGCTTACTTAGTACCTACTATGTGCCAGGGACTTTCACATCTTTTTTTTTTCTTTTAATAATTTTTATTGTGCTTTAAGTGAACGTTTAAAAATCAAGTCAGTCTCTCACACAAAAATCCATATACACCTTGCTACGCACACTCCCAATTACTCTCCCCCTAATGAGACACTCTGCTCTCTCCCTCCATTCTCTCTTTTCGTGTCCTTTTCGCCAGCTTCTAACTCCCTCCACCCTCTCACCTCCCCTCCAGGCAGGAGGTGCCAACATAGTCTCAAGTGTCCACCTGATCCAAGAAGCTCACTCCTCACCAGCAACCCTCTCCAGTCCAATCCATGTCTGAAGAGTTGGCTTCGGGAATGGTTCCTGTCCTGGGGCAACAGAAGGTCTGGGGGCCATGACCACCGGCGTCCTTCTTGTCTCAGACCATTAAGTCTGGTCTTATGAAAATTAGGGGTCTGCATCCCACTGCTGTCCTGCTCCCTCAGGGGTTCTCTGTTGTGTTCCCTGTCAGGGCAGTCATCAATCGTAGCTGGGCACCATCTACTTCTTCTGGTCTCAGGATGATGTAGTCCCTGGTTCATGTGGCCCTTTCTGTCTCTTGGGCTCATAATCACCTTGTGTCCTTGCTGTTCTTCATTCTCCTTTCACCCAGGTGGGTTAAGGCCAATGGATGCATCTTAGATGGCTGCTTGCTAGCGTTTAAGACCCCAGATGCCACTCTTCAAAGTGGGATGCAGAATGTTCTGTTAATAGATTTTATTATGCCAATTGACTTAGATGTTCCCTGAAACCATGTTTCCCAGACCCCTGCCCCTGCTACGCTGGCCTTCAAAGCATTCAGTTTATTCAGGAAACTTCTTTGCTTTTGGTTTAGTCCAATTGTGCTGACCTCCCCTGTACTGTGTGCTGTCTTTCCCTTCACCAAAAGTAGTTCTTATCTACTACCTAATTAGTGAATGTCCCTCTCGCACCCTCCCTCCCTCCCCTGCCATGACCACAAAAGAATGTTTTCTTCTCAGTTTAAACTATTTCTCAAGTTCTTATAATAGTGCTCTTATACAATATTTGTTCTTTTGCAACTGACTAATTTCACTCAGCATAATGCCTTCCAGGTTCCTCCATGTTATGAAATGTTTCACAGATTCCTCACTGTTCTTTATCAATGTGTAGTATTCCATTCTGTGAATATACCATAATTCATTTATCCACTCATCCATTGATGGGCGCCTTGGTTGCTTCCATCTTTTTGCTGTTGTAAACGGTGCTGCAATAAACATGGGTGTGCACATATCTGTTCATGTAAAGTCTCTTATTTCTCTAGGATATACTCCAAGGAGTGGAATTGCTGGATCATATAGTAGTTCTATTTCTAACTTTTTAAGGAAGCGTCAAATCGATTTCTAAATTGGTTGTACCATTTGACATTCCCACCAGCAGTGTAGAAGTGTTCCAATCTCTTCACAGCCTCTCCAACATTTATTCTTTTGTGTTTTTTGGATTAATGCCAGCCTTGTTGGAGTGAGATGAAATCTCATTGTAGTTTTGATCTGCATTTCTCTAATGGCTAATGATCGTGAACATTTCCTCATATATCTGTTAGCTACCTGAATGTCTTTTTTAGTGAAGTGTCTATTCATATGTTTTGCCCATTTTTTAATTGGGTTATTTCTCTTTTTGCAGTTGAGTTTTTGCTGTATTATGTAGATTTTAGAGACCAGGCGCTGATCAGAAATGTCATAGCTAAAAACTTTTTCCCAGTCTGTAGGTAGTCTTTTTACTCTTTTGGTGAAGTCTTTGCATGAGCATAAGTGTTTGATTTTTAGGAGCTCCCAGTTATCTAGTTTTTCTTCTACGTTCTTTATAATGTTTTCTATACTGTTTATGCCATGTATTAGGGCTCCTAACATTGTCCCTATTTTTTCTTCCATGATCTTTATCGTTTTAGATTTTATATTTAGGTCTTTGACCCATTTTGAATTAGTTTTTGTGCATGGAGTGAGGTATGGGTCTCATTTTTTTGCAGATGGATATCCAGTTATGCCAGCACCAGCTGTTCAAAAGACTGTCTTTTCCCCATTTAACTGTTTTGGGGCCTTTGTCAAATATCAACTGCTCATATGTGGATGGATTTATGTCTGGGTTTTCAATACTGTTCCATTGGTCTATGTATCTGTTGTTGTACCAGTACGAGGCTGTTTTGACTACTGTGGCGGAATAATAGGTTCTAAAATCAGGTAAAGTAAGGCCTCCCACTTTGTTCTTCTTTTTCAGTAATGCCTTATTTATCCGGGCCTCTTTCTCTTCCACATGAAATTGGTGATTTGTTTCTCCATCTCATTAAAGAATGTCCTTGAGATTTGGACCGGAATTGCATTAAATGTACAGATTGCTTTTAGTAGAACAGACATTTTTATAATGTTAAGTCTTCCTATCCATGAGCAAGGTATGTTCTTCCACTTACGTAAGTCTCTTTTGGTTTCTTGTAGAAGTGTACTGTCGTTTTCTTTGTATAAGTCTTTTACATCTCTGGTAAGATTTATTCCTAAGAGTATTTTATCTTCTTGGGGGCTATTGTAAATTGCATTGATTTGGTGATTTCCTCTTCGATGTTCTTTTTCCTGGTGTAGAGGAATCCAACTGATTTTTGTATGTTTATCTTGTATCCGGGTACTCTGCTGAACTCTTCTATTAATTTCAGTAGTTTTCTGGGGGATTCCTTAGGGTTTTCTGTGTATAAGATCATGTCATCTGCAAATAGAGATACTTTTACTTCTTCCTTGCCAATCTGGATGCCCTTTATTTCTTTATCTAGCCTAATTGGTCTGGCTAGGACTTTCAGCACAATGTTGAATAAGAGTGGTGATAAAGGGTATCCTTGCCAGGTTCCCAATCTCTCTCCATTTAGGGTGATGTTGGCTCTTGGCTTTGTATAAAATGCCCTTTATTGAGAGATTTTCCTTCTATTCCTATTTTGCTGAGAGTTTTTATCATGAATGAGTGTTGGACTTTGTCAAATGCCTTTTCTGCCTCAATTGATAAAATCATGTGATTCTTGTCTTTTGTTTTATTTATGTGGTGGATTACATTAATTGTTTTTCTAATGTTGAACCATCCCTGCATACCTGGTATGAATCCCACTTGGTCATGGTGAATTATTTTTTGGATATGTTGTTGAATTCTATTGGCTAAAATTTTGTTGAGGATTTTTGCATCTACATTCATGAGGGATATAGGTCTATAATTTTCTTTTCTTGTGGTGTCTTTACCTGGTTTTGGTATCATGTATACGGTGGCTTCATAGAATGAGCTAGTAATAGTCCATCCTTTTCTATGCTCTGAAATACCTTTAGTAGTAGTGGTGTTAACTCTGCTTGGAAAGTTTGGTAGAACTCTGCAGTGAAGCCGTCCGGACCTGGGCTTTTTTTTGTTGGGAGTTTTTTGATTACCTTTTCAATCTCTTCTTTTGTTATGGGTCTATTTAGTTGTTCTACCTCTGTTTGTGTTAGTTTAGGTAGGTAGTGTTTTTCTAGGAATTCATCCATTTCTTCTAGGTTTTCAAATTTGTTTGAGTATAGTTTTTCATAGTAATCTGGTATGATTCTTTTAATTTCAGTTGGGTCTGTTGTAATATCGCCCATCTCATTTCTTCTTCAGGTTATTTGCTTCCTCTCCTGTTTGTCTTTTGTCAGTTTGGCCAATGATTTATCAATTTTGTTGAGTTTTTCAAAAAACCAGCTTTTGGTCTTGTTAATTCTTTCAATTGTTTTTCTGTTTTCTATTTCATTTAGTTCAGCTCTAATTTTTATTATTTTTTTCTTCTGGTGCCTGTGGGTTTCTTCTGTTGCTCTCTATTTGTTCAAGTTGTAGGGACAGTTCGTTGATTTTGGCCCTTTCTTCTTTTTGGATGTGTGCATTTATTGATATAAATTGGCATCTGAGCACCGCTTTTGATGTGTCCCAAAGGTTCTGATAGGAAGTGTTTTCTTTCTCATTGGATTCTATGAATTTCTTTATTCCATCCTTAATGTCTTCTATAATCCAGTCCTTTTGAGCAGAGTATTATTCAGTTTCCAAGTGTTTGATTTCTTTTTCCATCATTGATTTCCACTTTAATGGCCTTATGGTCAGAGAAGATGCTTTGTAATATTTCAATATTTCGGATTCTGCTAAGGCTTCCTTTATGTCCTAATTGTGGTCTATTCTAGAGAATGTTCCATGTGCACTAGAAAAGAAAGTATAGTTGGTTGCTGTTGGGTGGAGTGTTCTGTATATATCTATGAGGTCAAGTTGGTTGATTGTGGCATTTACATCTTCCGTGTCCTTATTGAGTTTCTTTCTGGATGTCCTGTCCTTCACAATAACAGTCTCCTACTATTATTGTGGAGCTGTCTATTTCAGTTTTCAATGCTGATAGAGTTTGTTTTATATATCTTGCAGCCCTGTCATTGGGTGCATAAATATTTAATATGGTTATATCTTCTTGGTGTATTGTCCCTTTAATCATTTTATAGTGTCCTTCCTTATCCTTTCTGATGGATTTAACTTTAAAGGCTATTTTGTCAGAAATTAATATTGACACTCCTGTTTTTCATTGTTGTTTGCTTATTTTTTTCCATCCTTTGAGTTTTAGTTTGTGTCTTTAAGTCTAAGGTGTGTCTCTTGCAGGCAGCATATAGATGGATTGTGTTTTTTAATCCATTCTGCCACTCTCTGTCTCTTTATTGGTGCATTTAGTCCATTTACATTCAGGGTAATTATGGATAGGCATGAATTTGGTGCTATCATTTTGATGTCTTTTTTTGTGTATTGGCAGCTTCTTTTTCCCACTTGATTTTACGTGCTGAGTAGACTTTCTTTATATATTGTCTTTTCCTCATATTTGTTGTTGTTTATTTTGTTTCTGCTGAGTCTGTATCTTTCCCTTGTGTTTTATTTTGATGAGTGGGATAGTTTGTTTCCTTTGTGGTTACCTTATTATTTACCCCTATTTCTCTAAATTTGTAACTAACTTTTATTTCTTTGTATCGCCATATCTTCCTCTCCATATGGGAGGTGTATGATTACATTTCTTAGTCCCTCTTTATTATTTTAATGTCTTCTTTTATTAAATAACATTGCCATTACCCTGTGTTGGGCTTTTTTTTTCAATCTTTCTTTTTTTTTTTTTAGATTTCCCTGTCTGAGTTGACTTCTGGTTGCTCTGCCCAGTGTTCCACTCTTGGGTCAATACCTGATATTATTGATTTTCTAACCAAAGAACTCCCCTTAGTATTTCTTGTGGTTTTGGTTTGGTTTTTATGAATTCCCTCAACTTGTGTTTATCTGGAAATGTCTTAATTTCACCTTCACATTTAAGAGACAGTTTAGATGAATATATGATTCTTGGCAGGCAATTTTTTTCCTTCAATTTTTTAAATACGTCATCCCATTGCCTTCTCACCTGCATGGTTTCTGCCGAGTAGTCCGAGCTTATTCTTCTTGGCTCTGCCTTGTAGGTGACTTTTTTTTTACCCCTCGCTGCTCTTATAATTGTCGCTTTATCTATGGTTTTGGCAAGCTTGATTATAATATGTCTTGGTGAGTTTCTTTTAAGATCTACCTTATGCGGAGTTCGATGAGCATCTTAGATAGGTATCTTCTCATCTTTCACAATATCAGGGAAGTTTTCTGCCAAGAAATCTTCAACAATTTTCTCTGTATTTTCTGTTATTCCTCCGTGTTCTGGTACTCCAATCACTCATAGGTTATTTCTCTTGAAAGAGTCCCATATGATTCTTAAGGTTTCTTCATTTTTTTTAATTCTTTTATCTGATTTCTCTTCGAATATATTAGTGCCAAGTGATTTATTTTCGAGTTCAGAAATTCTAGCTTCTACTTGCTCAGTTCTGCTCCTCTAACTTTCTCGAGTTATCTAATTCTGTAATTTTATTGTTTATCTTCTGAATTTCTGGCTGCTGTCTATGGATTTTTCCAGCTTATTAAACTTTTCATTATGTTTCTCAATAATCTTTCTGATTTCTTCAGTTGCTTTAACTGTGTGTTCCTTGGCTTGTTCTGCGTATTGCCTCTTTTCCTTCCTCATGTCTTGAAGGGTTCTGTATATTAAACTTTTGTATTCTGCATCTGGTAATTCCAGGAATGCACTTTCATCTAAAAGATCCCTGGATTCTTTGTTTTGAGAGCCTGTTGAGGTGATCATGGCATGTTTCTTTATGTGACTTGATATTGACTGTTGTCTCTGAGCTATCTATAAGTTATTGTATTAATTTATGCTTGCTTACTGTGTAGTAGCTGTTTGCTTCGTTTTGTTTTGGTATACCCCTATGGGTTGCTTCAGTGAACTAGCTTGATTATTTTCGCCTTTGGAGCTCTGGTGTCCTGTCCCCAGCTGGCTAGGGCTGTTATCAGGTATATCAGTCTAGGAGTCCATTCAGTTTTCTTATATGAAGTCAGCTCAGGTTTCCAGGTAGCTGATATCAAGTGTGTGGTACAGGCTCTGTCCTACAGTCTTAGAGAAGCAGGGGTGATTGGCATATATACCCGTATCTGCCTGCAGCAGGGGGTCACGCTCTGAACAAGGCAGGGGGCTGAGAACCGACCCCCAAGTGTCTCTGAGGAAAATGCGTCTCTGTTCCCTAGAGCGTGCTGGTGGGTGGGCTCTGCAGAGGGACCATGGGTACCCAAAGTTTTTGTTGTAAGGACTGGGAGGTGCCAGTTATCCCTGGACCCCTGTCGCAGGTGGCTGAGCGACCCAAGTGGAGCCACCAGTCCTTAGGTCCCCATTGTGGGTAGGTGAGGACCTTATTTAATACGCAAAGCAGTCAAACATCAAACACCCACCTCTCCACCACACCGCTGAAATGGTTGGAGTTTGCCAATGAGAGCCTATTCTCCCGAAATAGGCCCACACAGGTCCTATTTTTCCTTCCCCAAGGCCAGGAGGACAGCTCCAGGTGCTCAACAGGGTCTATCTCAGGCTCAGGGATTCAGCCACTGAAGCTGGCTTGGGGGTGGGGGAGGGGGGCGCAGTAAAATATACGCAAGTACTTAGTTTTTGCTGAAAGCGCCCTTCTCCTCAGGTTCTGGAGGTGTGAGTGGGCTGTGTGGCTGGCTGCTTCTCCCTAAGGAAACTGTGGCCGAACGCTAACACCAGCCCGCCGCTGCTGCCACCGCCACTCCAGGAATGGTGTCTGAGGGCTTCCCGTGATTCAGGTCCGGTAACTCCTCTCCACTTCTAAACAGTCTCTTCCTTCACCTACTCCTCAGTTCATTGTCTAAGCTTGCCTTTGATGCTCAGGGCTCCCAGCTTGTCACAAATATACTCGTTTCACTTGTTTTTTGGGGCCTTTCAAATAAATTTATATTTATTTGTTGTAAAGAGGGCTTGACGGATGCATCTGTCTGTTCCGCCATCTTGGCTCCATCTCATGTTATCTCTTTAAATTCTTACAAACCACCCTGTGAAGAAATGATTATATGTGAGTCTACTTAAGTTTAGATACAAGAAACTTGCCAGGTTAGAATGTGACGTCCAGATTCTGGTCCCCAGACCAAAACTTTTTCTCTTTCACTACCTTGCCTCAGTAATTCCAACTACCAAAATTAAAAAATATATATATATATTTCTGCCACCAGCCACATACAAGAAAAACCTACAAAGGCCAAGACATCCCAAGGCAATCTAAGAGCAATTTACAACAAAAAAAAAAAAAGTGGAGACTAAGGAACCACATAAACCAGGGACTCCACTAGCCTGAGACCAGAAGAACTAGATGGTGCCCACTACCACCAATGACCACCCTGACAGGGAACACAGCAGAGAGTCCCAGCCAAAGCAGGATAAAAGTGTGGAGCAGAATTCAAATTCACATAAAAACCAGACTTAACGGGCTGACAGAGACTGGAGGAACCCCTAAAACTCTAGGCCCCAGATGCACTGTTAGCCCAGAACTGAAACCGTTCCTAAAGCCTGCTCTTCAGACAATGATTAGACAGGAATATAAAACAAAAAATAATACAAATGGGGAGTGTGCTTCTTAGTTCAATCAGATACACAAGACCACATGGGCAGCTCCTGTCCCAAGGCAGGAAAGAATAGGAACTGGTTGAACGGGCACAGAGAATCCAGGGTGGAAAGCGGTGCTGTGCTGTCACATTGCGGGGATTGCAACTAATGTCACAAAACAATATGTGTATAAATTTTTACATGAGAAATTAACTTGAGCTATAAACTTTCACCTAAAGCACAATAAAAAAGTAAATAAAAACATTTTTTAAAAAGCAATAAAAATCATAAACAATAAAAAATTAAAACTAAATATCTTATAAATACTTTGCTAGAAAAAAATGGAAACAAGGAAATTAAGAACGATTCATTTCAAATCAAATTTTAGCAAATATATGTTGCTCCCTTACTATGTCAGGCATTATGCTAAGACTCTGGCCCTGTGAAACTTATTTTATAGGATATTTTGATGTAGAAAAATAGACATATGAGCAATAAAAAGAAAAAGCAGGGGAAAGTTAAACACATATGCCTGCACAAGTATGCACAGTAGAAAAAGCGGAGCCGAGTAAGTCAAAGAAAGCTCTGGCATGTTATGTTTTACAGTGGTTTTCCAAATTATTCTAAGTCATGGCAACTAAAAACTTGCCCATTTCCATTAATGTATATTAAGATATTTTCAAAAATCATTGTTTTATCTGTCTTATCTAATTAGAACACTATTCAGGGAACAGAAACAATCCCAAGAACTGTCTTTAGAAAACATCCTGCGGCTTCCTTTCCGATCTCTGTTTTAGACTCTGGACAGGAAGTCCCGTCCCCTGCCGGAAGAGGTGAAACCGAATACGGTTGCAGTTGGGAGCTTGTGAGGTACGGGGATTAAAAGTGACCGCATTGCAGTTATAACCTCTTAAAGGATTACCGGCTTCTTAAAAATAAGTATTTGGTTGTGGAGTCCCTGGATGGCTCAGAGAGCTAAGCACTCCACTACTAGCAGAAAGGTTGGTGGTTGCCCAGAAGCCTCTGGGAAGACTAGTCTGGCGATCCAGTTCTGGAAGGTTACAGCCTGGAAAACCCTGTGGAGCAATTGCGCTCTGCACACATGGGGTCACCATGAGTCGGAATGAACACCAGCAGATAACAAGAGGCACAGCCTGGTTATAGTGACATCTTTACTACCCTGAGGTAGTAGTTCAGTGGTTTTGGCGTTTTAGAGGAAGAGAAGTCACTTGTCTTTCACACCCCTCACGATGGTGCCTGAGTCAGGCCCACAGGGTAGATTCCTGGAAAATGACAAAACCAGGGTCTGGGGCTGAACACTGTTGTGACTAGAGGGGTAAAATGTTTTGTTAACTGGTCAGTTTGAGGGTACAGTAAGGGAGGGACTTGTTTTATATGGTATTAAAGCAATATGCCCAGATTTTAGATGTCTTCTAGTAGTAAATGGACTTGGCTGAATTAGTCCCAAAGTAAACACATTAACTTTACTATATAAAAGAAAGACTCTGAAGCTTTTACCTACAATATCCTCTTCAGTTAAGCACTTCCTGAGGAGGACCCAGAGGTCTGTTTATTTTCCAACTAACAAGGGTTGAGGGGGCTCTCTGACATTTTTGCTTGGAAAAAAAATCTTTGGATACTTGAAAACTTTTTTTTTAATTGGGAGTTGGAGAGAGTCTTAAGCTCAACTCACTTGGCTTTATTGCTGTAATTACTGCTAAAGAGAGAAACTAAGTTGCTTACATTTAGCTCCCAGGCTACTTGGAGGTGGCTGTTGTTAAAGTCTCCTTGAAATACTAATTCTTCTGGGTCAGTCTGAAGAAACAGTTCTGCAACAATGGCAGTCCCCAGGGTGACACTCCCCAGGGGGTCTAGATTCAGCTGTCAGTCACCTTCAGCCCAGAGCCATCAAATCCTTTTACACAAAAGCTGGTTATCACAAACCTTTTGAGAAAGCTAAGAGGAGATTTACCCATCCTTGAGTCTTCATTCTTTCCTTCTTTTATTCTGTCTTCTTTCTTTTTTTTTTTCCTAACTACCTCTTAGAACTTTGTTTGTTTTTTCCTCCTTTTGTTCCACTCCACAGCCTATGCTATTGTTACCTTAAAAACTGGGAATAAACTCGAGCATAACTCTTGAGACATACAGAGATAAATACCTTGTATTCTTCTATGAACAGTTTTAATTCTAATAAATATTTTTGTCCCCAAAAGAATAGAATTTTCTCGGGATTGGGAAAAGATTGTTGTATGCTATAATGTTGAGAAACTGAAGTTCTATAGTATTGTAACTATTTAAGACATACATTTGTCTGCGTAAACATTGACATATCTCTTTCTATACATAATGTTTTTCTTTTTTTTAATTTTTAAACTAATGAGATTATAATTTAAAAGCCTGAAACAGTTTGCAATTGAAATGCCCCCAACAACTTATACAAATATGAAAAATTATTTTGTTGTCTGAATATTACTGAATTTCAGATATAAGAATTCTTTCTCTGAATTCTGTAACTATTATAATTGTAAGTAACTGAATTTCTTTCACAGAGAAAAGGAGAGATTCTGGTTATGCTCTAGAAATTCTGATCTCCATGTAATAATGGCATTATTATAAAATATTTAAGAAATTGAAAGACAGTTTTAATTGGTAAAAAAAAAATCTAAATAAAATACTACATTAAATTTTTTTTTCATTAATCTCCATTTAAACTAACAAATTCCCAGATTTAGACTAATAAATGTCTTGAGGGAGTGTTTATAATAGTAATTGGTTTTTCAGTTATAAGAAATTTTAGTGTCATAACTGGGAATTGAGGTAGTAGATACACTAAACTTGGTGGAAATATAATATGAGGCTTGGTAAGCGAAGCAGATCAAGGAAAAATCTGCCCTTATAACCAATAGACACTTTATAAAGAACTTGATATAGTTGACGTGCAGGCTGTATCAATGAGGCCAATACTAACTATTCCAGTTCCATACAATACACCAAAAACAAAACCAAACCCATTGCCGTCAAGTCAATTCTGACTCATAGCGACCCTATAGGACAAAGTAGACCTGCCCCACATGGTTTCTAAGGATGTAATCTTTATGGAAGCGGGCTGCCACATCTTTCTCCCAGGGAGCAGGTGGTGGGTTTAAACCACCAACCTTATGGTTAGCAGCCGAGCATCTAACCACTGCACCAGTAGTGATATACCAAACCCATTGCCATGGAGTAGATTCCAATTCATAGTGACCCTATAGGACAGAGTAGAACTACCCCATAGTGTTTCCAGGGAGCAGCTGGTAGATTCAAACTGCCGACGTCTTTGGTTAACAGTTGAGCTCTTAACCACTGTGCCACCAGGGCTCCCCCAGTGATATTAAAAAAAAAAAATTTTTTTTTTTTTTCAGTTAATTCAGACATTTCAACACTCACTCTCATTTGGTCATGATCCCAACTTAGTTACTACCTAAGAAAGCTAAGAACCAAACCCAATGCTGTTGAGTCGATTCTGACTCATAGCAACCCTATAGGACAGAGTAGAGCTGTCCCCATAGGGTTTCCAAAGTTATAAATCTTTATGGAACCAGACTGCCACAACCTTCTCCCACAGAGTAGCTGGTCGGGTCAATCAAACCACCAACCTTTCGGTTAGCAGCTGAGCATTTCAACCAGTGTGCCACCAGGGCTCCTCCTACTACAAAAGAAGCACTTAATATTCCATTGAAAAATAATTGAGTGTTTTCATTTGTTAGTTTAACATCCTTTTTTGAACATTTTCAGCGCCCTTGTGATGCAGTGGTTAAAAGCTTGGCTGCTAACCAGAAGGTAGGCAGTTCAAATCCACCAATCACTCCTTGGAAATGCTATGGGGCATTTCTACTCTATCCTATAGGGTTGCTTTGAGTTGGAATTAACTCAATGGCAATGGGTTTGGTTTTTAAGATACAATGGTAAAAGAATCTTAAGTAGCTTACCATATAGTGGAAAGAACCAACACCAATATAAAAATCAATAAGATAAGGATTGTGTCCCAAGGCAGTTCACAATCTACATCACTACCTTTGTATTAAAAAAAAAAAAAACAAAACTGTGAATCCTGATCAAAAGGGGAAAAATGTAGAACAGATTTCAAATCCTCATAGACTAGACTTTCTGGAACCATAGAGGGTGAATGAACCCCTGAAACTATTGCCCTGAGGTTATCTTTAAACCTTAAACCAAAAACATCCTCTGAAGTCACCTTAAAACTGAACAGTAGTTTTGCTTAACTAATAAAAAAAGGTTTGCCTTGAGCATTATGCTCTTTTAAGAACTGTCATTATGGTATTAGATTAACAACAGCAACTTGAAAGATTAAATAGGAACCTTAGGGAGCAGTGAGTTTATGTTGTTAACAACTCAGGAACAACTCCGAAAGGAAGATGAGAATGGTTGCACAACTCAAAGAATGTGATCAGTGTCACTGAATGGTACGTATAGATACTGTTGAAGTGGTATATGTTTTGCTGTGTGTATTCTCAACAACAACAAAATAAGTAAAAGAAGAAAAAAACATTGCTGTCAAATTGTTTCTGACTCATGGCGATCCCATACGTTATAAAGAACTGCTCCATAGGGTTTTCTTGGCTGTAACCCTTATGGAAGCAGATCGCCAGGCCTTTCTTGCACAGTGCCATTGGGTGGGTTCAAACCACCAACCTTTATTTTAGTAGTGAGAAACAGTGTTAATTCTCCTGAAATCTGGGTTTCTAGAGAACATGGAGTTGGGGTGACTCACCCGGGCCATTGCTGTAGATCTTTTGAACCTTAGGCCTTAAGAAAACTGGTTTCCTAAAGTCACCTTTAAGTCAAACAATAGCTTAGTAAGTAGCTCAGTTAAGGCTATTTTGCCTTAGGCATTGGGCTGTTTTGAAGAATTATCTATGTGCAATCAATTTCAAGAAATAGAAACTCCAAGATCAGAGTACAAGTTGTGTTTTAGAGTAAATTGTTACTATGTGAACTTTTCCAGCCCTTTTTCCATGGCCCTGACGGCTCAGTGGTTAAGAGCTACGGCCACTAACCAAAAGTCAGCAGTTAGATCCACCAAGTGCTCCTTGGAAACCCTATGGGGCAGTTCTATTCTGCTCTATAGGGTTGCTCTGAGTCGGAATCGACTCGACAGCACGTGACAATGACAACATGTCAGTAAGATGGGGTATAAGAATTTTCGGAAGTTCTTTCATCTTTGGAAAAATTTTTACACCCCAGTCAAAATGTAATGCCCATTTGCAAATTGTATATTAAATAAAATTCAATCAGTTTCTGTTATTGGCTTAATATGATTTTTTGTTTTAACAGTAGTCAAGCACAAACTGTTTACACTGGCCACTGTTATTTCTCTCTGGATTGTTACAGCATTTTCTACTCTGGTCCCCATCAAAGAGATTCTCAGCAAGATAGCTGAAGTGATCATCTTACAATGTAGGTCCTTCAATACACTTTGCGCTAAGAATAAATTTTAGACATTTTGTCATGACATGCCTAGACCATCATGGCTTGGTTTCCGTCCATTTCTATAGCCTCTTTTCTAGCCACTCTATTCCCCTCTTTTATTTGCTTTCGGTTGCTGGAACATGTCATTTCTTCTTCATCTCAGGGCCTTTGGAATAATTGTGGTCCAAGTTAAGTTTTATTGTATGGTTCACTCCCATACTTTGAGAAAATTAGAAGTTACTAGAATATGTGGTTGGATGTTATTTCTAGTGGGAGATACAGATCACTTAATCCACTGGACTCAAATAACATTGCAAAAAGCATTCATGAAGAAAACTGTTGACTACTTTACTCTTAATGTTTAATTTTTTTAGTGGATTTGTTGGGTTTTCTTCCTAGGCTGCTATCATCATTACCACACAGTTTTATACCTCAACACACATTGTATAATGTTTTACTTTCCTGAGGCTGCTGTTACAAATTATCATAAACTGGGTGGCTTAAAACACAGAAATTTATTCTGGAGGCCAGAAGCCTGAAATCAAGGTGTTGGCAACTCTCCCCCATAGGCTGTGTGGAACAGCCTGTTCCACGCCTCCCTTACTCAGCTTGTAGACACTTCATTCCAATCTCTGCCTCTATCTTTACATTGCCTCCTGCTTTTTTGTCTGTGTGTCTCCCCTCTCCGTGTCTCCTATAAGGATACTTGTCATTGGATTTTGAGCCCACCCAGATAATCTGAGATGATCTCCTCATCTCAAAATCCTTAACTTAATTACACGTAGAAAGACCCTTTTTCCAAATAAAGTAACAAACACAGGTTCCAGGGATTTGACATAGACATATTTTTCTGGAGCCATCACTTAACCTATTATACAAAATTGTTTTTCACACCTGATATTTTATAGCTTTTATGTTTATGGTTTTGCTATCAATTTTTTTTGTTTTCAAAACCAAATCATTTGTGATGCCTGTAATGCAGCTTAAATAACTGGTGTGTATATTCAACATTTAATTTTAAAAGTATGTTTAATCTGTCAGTCGTTATGATTGGGAATTGCTATTAAATTCTGATAATCCGATTCCAGGATTAGAAGATATTTCACTGAGGGAAATATTGGCTCACATTGAATATAAGAAAATATATGTCCTTTTCTCTGTAACAAAGGCTCATTTTCATAATGTAAGAGGAAGCTGAGGTAATGTCTATCAAAATCAACCATATCATGTTACAATCATTTGTTTGAAGTACACTAACAATGAATTAATGTTTTAATAGGGGAAAACACACTAGGGAAGAGTACAAATTTCAGATAACAATAATTGGGGAAATGTAGCAAATTGAGCATCCAAGACTCTCTTTCATGTATATTTTTATTCCCTATACCTAGAGCTATGGCTGCTAACCAAAAGGTACCAAAAGGTAGGCAGTTCAAATCTACCAGGCACTCCTTGAAAACTCATGGGGCAGTTTTACTCTGTCCTATAGGGTTGCTATGAGTCAGAATTGACTTGACAGCAGTGGGTTTTTGGGTTATACCTAGGAAGTGGCCCTATGTATAAAAGAATAGAAAAGCAAAAAAAAAAAAAAAAAAAACTATCTATATCACATACATGTACAGTAATCATTGATAGAAATAGAGCCTAGTATTTTTTAGTTGAAATTTTGGCAGATTATGACTGAGTTGATGGCTTCCAAGGATGATTACATTTCTCTCTCTCTCATTTTTTTTTTTTTTTTTTTTTTGAGGAGGGGGGGATCACATTTAGCCAAATGATCCTCTTTAGGAAAAAAGGAAGTATACTTGGAATTTGGGAGTTAGAATAAGGAAGGGGAAAAAAAAAGATCAAGGAGAAAAACAGTGGTTTAATGAATGATTAATTAGAGAGAAAGAACCTAACATTGGAAACAAAAATGTAACGGAATTCAAAACAGCTCTATTAGATATGAAAAAAAAAAAAGCTGTGTCTAAAGTAATATTTAAATGGAAAAAAAAGCAATATAATGCATTTTTATTTGATTGGATATTAAAGGACAATTTTTTTTTTTGATTTCTAACTCAACCCTGAAGGAAATTATGGTCATCCCAGCATTAAACATCATATCAAAGCCATTGCAGTCCACAATTTACACAAACTTTTCATGGATTAGTTAAGAGCTATTTGACCTAGTCAGAGAGTTTCTGTGTTTTTCGGTTGTAACAATGGACAAGTGTCTGTCACTTGTGTTCTTCCTATTGATAATGAAACAAGGTGGTTGATTTTTCCCATCTGGTAGCAAACCACGCACTTAGGAAGGCATATTAGCTAGAGCACAGCAGTAGCAATTCACCAAATTGGACTTAAGTTGCCTGGATTAATTTCCCCTTCCTTGATCTCCAGCCCTCTAATATTTGAGTTACTAATTTGCTAGCAAGGAATGATCAAGTCACAGCAGAAAAACAAGGAAATTCCGGGCAATAGGTTGTTTGAGTTAAGAGAGACTTTTTATTTAGCAAGGATTGAACATTATAGATTATTCCTAAAAGGAAAAATAGATGATAGAGTAAGTTGGAAACTGATGGGTCAGAAGAGAAAAATAGAAAATAGAAGAGCATGTGTACATGTGTGTGTTGACTTGAGAATGTTTAGGACCCACAGGAGTGAGTGAAAAATCAGGGATGTATTGGAATCTATTTTGCAGCTTTAGCTGTGTTGTCTCAGTCTATTCTTTAATAACCATTCCAACTCTCTCTCTCTCTCTCACACATCACCAACAGTATTTACCCAATGTCATTTCCAGAAATAACACTTCAAGAAGGCAACGTTTTCAAAAAAACAGTTTCTCAATTCCAGGATACTAATAAACTTGGTTTTTTTTTTTTAATACTTTCAGCAGCCAAAAAATAATTTCTGAAAACCATTTCAAAGATCATGATTTCTGAAATCCAAGGGACCAGTTTAAAAAAAAAAAAATTGTATACAGTGTATACACATTGACATGGAAAAAACAAAATTAATAAAAGGGAGCATCCGTGATTTAATCTGACCATTTACCTTTGAATGCACCTGTATTTTTGTCTAAAAATCTTGGCTCCCTTTCAGTCATTCTTGGGACAGTCAAGCTGTTTAGAGATTATTTTTGTACGTAGCAAGGTTGTTTCTAGGAAAGCAGGGATGAAGGTTTTCTTTGAGAAAAAAAAAATCCTTTTATTTATTTAGCTGACAGAGTCCACCCCCTTCTGAGATTTGCATTTGTTTTAAAGTATTTGTTCCTAGGCTCTTGAAAACGTGGAGATAAAAATAAAATCCTTGTGGAATATAGTTTACAAGAATTTATTTGTGTAGAAGGTGGTACTTTTTCCATTTTAAAAGAATCAAATATATTACAAATGAGGGACTCTGCTTTTCATTGACTGCTTCAGTGTATATAAACATGTGTCTGTGTAGGTATCTGTCTATTGTCTTTATCCCCTCATCTCCAGGAAAGATGCATATAACGTACAGGTTAGTCATCAAGATCATCATTACGGACTATAAGAACGGAAAAATCCTGAAGAACCTGTTAGTTAAAATTGAAAATAAAACTGAAATCTGCGATCTTAACCATTTAAAGCCTTGAGATCTCATAAATTAAGCTTCATTGAGCCTGGTCCCATATTTTATAACAACTCTCCAGAGAAAACCTAAAAGCCAGGGCACTCTGGGATGAGCTGTGGATGATTCAGTAGGTGGCACAATTTTCACTGAGTCAGTGCTGAACTGATGCCCCAGCATGGTATGAGGGGGCACAGCACTGCTGGAGGTGTCGTCTAATGGATGAGGGTAAAACCAAGGTCCTGACCACCAGCAGTTATTAAAAATCCCATGGCACTTTTCAAAAGAGTAAAGATGATGTTAAACCCTGTGTCCTGGCTAATTTCCAAATTGGGCAATTATATTCTGCCTACTTAAAATTTCCCTGTAATTTTAGCTGGATAATATATTCTCCATCTTCTGCCCTACACGTTTGCTGTTTCTAGCTTAGAGGTGGATGCATTTCTGTGGTGAGAAAAGTGATGCTTCTTTGAAAAATGTCTTGCAAGGTCTGGGATCAGGGGATGAAAAGCGCCATATTAGTTTGTTTCTCCTGTGATTAGGCTGACTGTAAGAAAATTACCAAATAAGTGCCTTTAAAAATAGCCTCGTCAGGTAGTCAGAGGTGCTATGCTTGCAAAGGTTTCAAAGATGGATATTTTAATTCTATTAAGTTGTGACTAAGAAATGAGGCTTATCTTGAAGTGAATATATTATGTAAATATTAACAATTTAAGCGTGAAATTATAGACATTTAATAAGAATAATTAAATTTTCCAACAGTTACCTAGCAAGGCCTATCACGTTCACTCCAAAACATTAGCCACCATATCATTTTTACTCATATTAGAATTTTTCCTAAATCAGGTAATTGGTAAGAGAGAAGATCACTGTTGGAGAATAAATAAAAACATTTCCAAAAAATAAGTAAATAAATAAACTTAAAATAATTCTTGGTTAGCATGCTCTGAATTTAGAAAAAGCCTATATAGAAGGTTCTTAGGGAAAAGACCAAAATAGTGGGGTTATGTAAGACCATACCCATGCTTTCTAAATATGTTTCCATAACCAGCTTCACACAATACTCTTGAATCAACCCCATTAAAAAAAAAAAAAAAAAGTGAGGTAAGAATTTAGTGTCATAGATAGTATCGTTTCATTTATGTTGTCTGTTTAACTGTAAAAAATACTTAGATAAAAAATGATGAAAACAAACTATCAACAAATCAGTTGCCTCAAGTACTAAGCATTTTCCTGCAAAAGCCAAATATCAGTCTAATCTCTTAGCCTTACAGTGACTTTCCTGTATTGCCGCCTTTGTACAGAATCTTTGTAAGTAGTCTCAAAGTGCTGTAACCTCAAAGGTGTCTCTTTCTAGGAACTAATTTTATTTGTGTTACAAAGACTTTTCCAACTAACTTCTTTGAGTCATTCTGCTGTACAGATATGTTGAAAACTTATGCTTATTAATAACAGAGCTAATACAAGAGAATGCTTGAAAGCAAGAGAAAAATCGGGAGCATTCAGACAGTACCTAATACTATGGTAAATGGACAAAGTAATTCTGTTTGTGTAAACTTTGTAGCTGCTGAATAAAGAAATCAATTGCAAAGAAAATGCTATCTTTAGAATTTGAACTTAAGCAGAAAATAGTATAATGTTTTCAGCCTAGCTTTGACAACTACATCAGACTTTACTGAATAAAAATAAGAGTTCACTTCGTGATAGAAAAAGTAGTCGCACTGATCACTTTGTCTTTTTAGTATGCAGCCCAGAGGATTCAGAAAAAGATTACATTTACCATAATTAACATATATGTAAATGGAGATCATGGCTATGAATGATAAATTTTCATAGCAATTTAAACCTTGTACAAATTAATCAACCATACAGACACTTGATTAATGAAAGGCAGTGTCACTTTAAAATGCAACATGTTAATATATATTGCTGTTATTGCAAATCAAAGAATCTTTAAATGTAAACCAATTAGAAAAAAGTTCAATCTACTTTTTTTTAACACATTTAATTCTCATGTAATTATGATGACAATTTGGGGGAAAAAAGCATTTTATTTTGCTTTCTGTTTACTAATATTAGTGAAAAGTCATTCAAATGAATTTTGGCTGTTTCATTACAGTGATTGGATTCCCAAAATACAGGATTATAGTATAAGATGAATGTTCAAAAGCAATGTCAAATTAGATATAACATATTTATTCACATGCCATGATAAACCTAGAAGTTTTCGTCTAGTTCCCCATTTTTGGTCTCAGTGAGAGCACTATATTAAAAAGATTAAGTAAGTACTAAATGACTGATACCCACCCACTACAATGTTTGAGATGAGATTTATCATGCTACTGTAGGTTCACTATGAGTCAGAATCCACTTGATGGCAATGGTTTTTTTTGGGGGGGGGGGCAGTATTTAGCTTTGATTTTGAAGAATAGAAAGAGAAAATTCTTTAGTAGACTTGAATGTATTAAGAATGATTTACATTTTCACAGTGAAAATAAATGCATAATTTCCAGAAAAATAGTCTTTTTAGAAAAAAATACAAAATATGCTTTAGGACATAAGTGTGCATCCAAAATATAAGTCTGAAACATAATTTTTTTCCTCCCTGTCATGTACCTTTCTGTGCGAATAGAAGTTGAAAACAAACATATTTTACTTTACAAAGTCAATGTAGTTTTCTACAATCAGTCATTCATTTTCATTTGAAACCCTACAATCAGTCATTCATTTTCACTAGTAATTCAGACGTCTAGGCTGCCACCAAATTTCACCATTGAAATTTAAATCAGTACATCATGTAATGAACTGCTTGATAAAGGAACAAATCAAGAAAGCCAGCAGGTTTCCTAGACAATACCAGAAAAACCAAACACACTGCCATCGAGTCAATACCGACTCACAGTGGCCCTATAGGACAGGGTAGAACAGCCCCATAGAGTTTCCAAGGAGCACCCGGTGGATTCGAACTGCCGACCTCTTGGTTAGCAGCCATAGCACTTAACCACTACACCACCAGGGTTTCCACTAGACAGTAGGGTGAAATAAATTTGACATTAAGTTCTATGCCAAATTCCTAGTGACTAACTATACTCAATATGGCTAATAATTATTTGAGCATTTGCTATGTGTCATATGTTGTATTAAGAACATGACACTCCTAAAATATAATGCATTTATTTATGATTTAATTATTAAATCATTCAATCCTAGTAACACCTCTACCAAGAATTATTAGCTCACACAAGTAATGAGGAGTAAAGCTGGTATTTGATCTCCGGTCTTTCTCCTTTCAAAGCTTGTATTCTTAAATACCATGCCATCCTGCCTTTCCATGATGGGGTAGCATTGTTTCTCGTTGTATCTATATCTTAAGCAGTCTCATTAGAGCTGTGATGCTGTGATGTTGGTATTAGACTACACTTTGAGAACCACTGCTAGCGCACTGCAAATTCAGTAAAAAGATTAAATCATACTACTGCAGCATGAGCAGGGTCTGGTTCAGTTAGTCTAATGTAACAAACTTGCCTTGAATCCACCTCTCTGGGGTAAATATGTAAGGAAAAAAGATAAATAGATGGATAAAGCATCACCAAGCCTATTTAGTTATTAAATGAGCTTTTAATAGTTGGCCAGGAAATCATAAAGTGCTAGGGATACAACAGTGAACAAGATTCCAGTCTTCAAGTGTATGGTAAAATGAGGAAGGCAAAGCAGTAAACAACCAATTATAATACATTGTTGTAAGTAATACTATAAGGACTAATTCATGATGCAGTGGGAGTGCATAAATGGACCCTCAAGGATAAAGAAAAATTGAATCCTTTAAGGATACACTAAAGCAGTTTTGTATAGTGTGATATACCTGGGAATGCTAGCAAGGTCTACACTGTAGTGGAATCATTAAAGGGATGACCTTAAGTAAACACCTACAGGCAAGCCAAGGCAAGCAAAGACCCCAGACGCTACTCTGTTGCAAATTATACAGCCTTTTAATGAATATTATAGAAAAGGCTGCTGGTTATTGTTTTAGTGAAAATAACAGAAAGCCAAGAAATAACAGTAGTTTAAAGAAGTTTATTTCTCTCCCACATTTATTAATTCAAGATTAAGACAGTCTAGCACTGCTCTAACAGCTCCATGAAGTCATAAATGATACAGACTTCTTCCTACCAACTCAATACTTCACCATCCCTAGAATGTCATCCTGACTCTTATGGTCCAAGGTAGCTGTTAGAATCTACCTTTTCACAAACGTGCTCCAGGGGAGAGGATGAAAAAAGAAAAGAAATATGGCTGAACCCACCTCCTTTTTTAAGACCCACCTGAAGTATCATTAAACGTTTCCTCATATCTCGCTGGCAAGAGCTAAGTCAAATGGCCACACAGCTGCAAATGAGGCTAGGAAATTCATTTAGGTTGGCAACCAGTATACTCACCTAAAACATGAGATCCAGTTAATAAAAAAAGATTGAGAAAATAGATATTTGGAAGCAATTTGTAGTGTCTATCACAAATTTTTTTTTTTTTTTTATCACAGTCATGAATTAGTTTTCTTAATCCATGGAGGTAGTAATCAGTATTAGTAAAAAAAAAAAATTCTCCTTTTTTTTTTTTTTTTTTTGCCCCAGCCTTCCCAAACCTTCCTTTTGAGCAGCCTGAGATATTGCCCATATTATCTATCTAGAAGGTAGGACATAGGTTTCGCATTGCTTTCTATACTGAGATATAGTCAGTAAACATAGGATATCTTTTCATTAAAAGTTAAACGTCTTGGCTATGTGCAGAAAATAACATCTCCTGGGCATTCTTAAGATTAAAAAAAAAAAAGTTTTCTTTTCATGACTCTTGAATCTCAAACTTAGACTATTAGTATAGTATCTATTGATACTGTACTAATAGTCTAAGTTTTAAGGATTCAATTATCGAATGCTTTTATCATTCATTCATTTATATGCTTGTTCATTAAATAAATATATACTGAGTACCTACCATGTCCCAGACTATGATCTAAGTTCTGGGAACACAGAAATGAACAATACAATTGAGGTCTTTTATGGAGCCAACGTTTTAATGAGGAATGAAATATAGTAAACAAGTAAATATATATAAATATAATTTGATGTATTCCTAGGTGCGAAGATGAAAATAAAAGAATAACTGGGAGACTACTAAGATTGATGGTGAAGGAAGGCAAGTTTTGAATGGAAACCTGAATGATGCAAAGGAGTCAGCCATGTGAATATCTGGGGATGGAGTGTACCTGAAAGAGGAAACATCTAATGCAAGGCCCATTCTGTTACATAATAAATAAGTAAAAAGCCAGTTGGGCACAGATCATTCGCATCATCAAAAAATCATTTAACAACTATCTGTTCATGGTGCTATGGAAGGCTTTGTAGAGTGTGAAGATGAAGTGATATAGCAAGCCATTAATAAATGACCTAATAACTATTTCATTGTGAATTAAATTGTGAATATGTTTGCCATTGGCCATCCAATGTCAAAATGACGTTACAGTTTCTGTTACTTAGTTAAAAGATCATGTTAGCTGTGAGTCAAGTATTCATCTTCCTCTTAGCCACTGGTACACAAAGACCTGTTGACTACATAAAGAAGCAGCTCTTCTGGATGGGACAGAAATGAGAGCCTGGTTCTCATTCAGGCTGTCTTCTTAAACGAGATTTTTACAGAAGAGTCATTTGATACCTAAGAATATATTAAATGACTTTATACTTTCTCAGAAATACAAGTGAAAATGACAATCGTTGTTCTTGTGTCATGCTTTTTTGCCAGGCATTATCAACTTAAACTTTATATAATGACTTTCTAAAGACTATTTGTTACGTAAAATTGTTTCTCTCACAAGATGTAATTTAGTCAGCATTAATATAAACAGATATTTTATTTAGAAAGGAATAAAAGCAGCCAGGATGAAATGCATTTGTTAACATGAGAAAAAAAGTTACAAAAGCCAAATTCAGGAATTGGGAAAAAAGACCTATTTTAGATTGCTTGATCACAGTCCTTTAATAGTTAAGAACAAAATTGTTCTCCTGTAACATATTGGCTAGAAATACATGGTATTTATTTTTTGAACATTTTTATATATTTTACATGTTTTTCTTTATATATCAAAGGGAACATATACCTCACATCTTAAAAAAAAAATAAAAATTAAAGTAAGAACTCTAAGAAGCACTGGCTCGATTTAAATCCCATTTGGTGATCCCAGGATAGTTTTTATATCACAAAAAAGCCATCATAATTTGCATCCCATCAGCTATTCCCTTCACTCTAAAGAGCTATCGTGCCACTCCTAGAGTAGGTCTCTAGGGTTGAAGCCTATTCTATCATTCTTACACTGGATCTATTTGATAATAAAATCAGGGTTACTAGCCTGGTGCCCCTTACCTGGAAAAAAAAAAAAAAAAACCTCTGAATTAACCCTTTCTTCACTCTCCTCAGAAAATTGATAATAAATTTTGTCCTTTTACTCTCTGCTCTTTTCAATTCTTGGCATTCCAGGAGTTGTTAGACTTGCCTTTCCAGAACTTTCCTGGCAATGCTGGAGCTGATGGGCTGTACTAATATTCTAAATCTCCTGCAATTTACCTACTTTGTGCATTCTTTTTTTTTTTTTTTTCATAGTACCTGTTAATATTTTTCAAATTATCAGCAGCTATCTCAACACACTCCTATAGAATTTCATTTCTCTCCTGGGCTATTTTTAACTATTCTCTGTTCTACTTGTAAATGGACTTTCTGACTCTTAATAACTTCGCCTGTTTGTTTTTAGTATTCTTTTTTAGGACGTTTTGTACACCTGTAACTCACATGCGAACAGCTTTGCTGACCTGAGTGAAATTACGTTGGAAAGCATAACCTTTGCATAATATCAACAATATCAGTGATTTAAAAAAGTTTTATGGAATCAAGACTGGCTGCTAGTAACCTTAACATAAACCATTGTTTCCAGTTCTCTCTGCTCAGCACCTACTCACGAGCATTAAATTCACTTTAAAAATGATAAAAAGTATTGAGAAGAATAGAATTATGACTCATTTACAATATCTCCATAATATCATAGTCATTTATGTGTAATGAATTATAGATATAATAAATTATAAGTATAAAGAAGCCATACGTCTTAGCTAATTATTTACAGCATGTGAAAAACATGACAGTTATACTGATAGAAGCCAATAACATTCTTTGGGTTGCTTTGCCACTTGACTACCTATGAACAGATGTTGTTGCATTTTCTGTCTGTCTTACTAACTCTGCCATAGTGATAACAGCTCTTAATAAAGGAGATTTCACAACCAAAATATTAATACCTGCTATGGAGGAGAATTCCTTTGACCATATTGGTAAAAACTTATCTGAATACTGTAGAAAAATATTTTAAACATGCATTTTTAATGTATCCTTACAAATGAAACACAATCTCCAGAAATTGTGATGATCAAGACTTGAAATATGTTTAGATTTCCTTTCCTGGCTTCTAAATATAGAAGAATAAAGTTGCCTATGATCCATATTTTATTTCTCCAACGTGTATACATTTAAAACTCAGTGGGAAAGAATCTATAACCTTGTGCAGCAACTTTTATTCTCAACCAAGGGACTCCACAATTCTGTGTTAATGCTACTAGATGAATATAGCAAAACATATCATATAAGACTATTTGTTATCAATTTACACTAAACAGTTTAACACTATATATATGTAGGTATAGATACTAATTGTCCTACAGAGGTATTTTCTAATGAATATTGTATCGAGTAAAAATATTTTCTTTCATTTGGCATCTGCCCCCTAAGGGTCTACTGCTACAGAGGCTTAAACTATGACTGCTTAATCTGACAAATGATTTTCTTAAATGTCTACTATTTCAAAAATTTCATAAAATACACATAACCTGTAGATTCTTATATTATTATTTAATTTAGGGGGCCAGTTCCTACTTTTTGTTTGTTCTTGAGAAACACTGTAATTACTAAGATTCCAAGATGTTTGAGACAGGGATCTGCCACTAAATCACACTTCTTAATCTCTTAGGACTTGAATATTACCATTTCTGACAGTCTTTGCCAAGACTGACATATCTACACACCGACGCATTAAGGTGTAGAAACAAAGTCTCAGCGACCATGAAGGAATCAGAAGAGTGAATCTAGTAACTTTGTCTTTGAAAAATTGAGATCAATGATGGTACAGTTGAGGAGGCTGTGTAGATCTTCAATGAAAGCATATGAAAAGGTAAGAAGCTATTTTGGAAGTTTGCGGTTATTGTTTGATGAGGGGGTCACTGGAAAAGTTGTAAAAATTACTCTAAATTGTCAGTAGAAATCAACCTTATTAGCTTAAAGCAAAATTGCCAGTCTTTAAATTTCCTTTAAACAAATGTATACTGCACACCTATTATGTATAATACCTAGTGCTATGATCCCCCACATGTCTGTCAGTTTGTCATACTGTGGGGGCTTGCGTGTTGCCATGATGCTGGAAGCTATGCCACCAGTATTCAGATACCAGCAGGGTCACCCATGGAGGACAGGTTTCAGCTGAGCTTCCAGACTAAGACAGACTAGAAAGAAGGGCCCGGCAATCTACTTCTGAAAAGCATTAGCCAATGAAAACCTTATGAATAGCAGCAGAACATTGTCTGATACAGTGCTGGAAGATGAGCCCCCCAGGTTGGAAGGCACTCAAAAGATGACTGGGAAAGAGCTGCCTCCCCAAAGTAGAGTAGACCTTAATGATGTGGATGGAGTAAAGCTTTCCAGACCTTCATTTGCTGATGTGGCACGACTCAAAATGAGAAGATACAGCTGCAAGCATCCATTAATAATTGGAATGTATGAAGTATGAATCTAGGAAAATTGGAAATCATCAAAAATGAAATGGAATGCATAAACATCGATATCTTAGGCATTATTGAGCTGAAATGGACTGGTATTGGCCATTTTGAATCAGACAATCATATAGTCTACTATGCTGGGAATGACAACTTGAAGAGGAATGGTATTGCATTCATCGTCAAAAAGAACATTTCAAGATCTATCCTGAAGTAAAACGCTGTCAGTGATAGGAATAATATCCGTACGCCTACAAGAAAGACCAGTGAATATGACTATTATTCAAATTTATGCACCAACTACAGGGTCAAAGATGAAGAAATAGATTTTTATCAGCTGCTGCAGTCTGAAATTGCTAGAATGTGCAATCAAGATGGATTGTTAATTACTGGTGATTGGAATGCGAAAGTTTGAAACAAAGAAGAAGGATCGGTAGATGGAAAATACGGCCTTGGTGATAGAAACAATGCCAGAGATTGAGTGATAGAATTTTGCAAGACCAATGACTTCTTCAGTGCAAATACCTTCTTTCACCAACATAAATGGTGACTATACATATGGACCTTGCCAGACGGAACACACAAAAATCAAATTGACTACTTCTATGGAAGGAGACGATGGAAAAGCTCAATATCATCAGTTAGTACAAGGCCAGGGGCCAACTGTGGAACAGACCATCAATTGCTCATATACAAGTTCAAGCTGAAACTGAAGAAAATCAGAGCAAGTCCACGAGAGCCAAAATATGACCTTGAGTATATCCCTCCTGAACTTAGAGACCATCTGAAGAATAGATTTGACTCATTGAACATTAGTGACCAAAGACCAGATGAGTTGTGGAATGACATCAAGGACATCATACGGCATTGAAAAAACAGGAAAGAAAGAAAAGACCAAGATGGATGTCAGAGGAGACTCTGAAACTTGCTCTCAAACATCGAGCACCTAAAGCAAAAGGACGAACTGATGAAGTAAAATAACTTAACAGAAGATTTCAAAGGGTAGCTCGAGAAGACAAAGTATTATAATGACATGTGCAAAGAGCTAGAGATAGAAAACTAAAAGGGAAGAACACGCTCGGCGTTTCTCAAGCTGAAGGAACTGAAGAAAAAATTCAAGCCTTGAGTTGCAATAGTGACAGATTCTTTGGGGAAAATATTAAAAGACGCAGGAAGCACCAAAAGAAGATGGAATACACAGAGTCACTATACCGAAAAGATTAGTCGATGTTCAACCATTTCAAGAGGTAGCACATGATCAGGAACCAATGGTACTGAAGGAAGAAGCCCAAGCTGCTCTGAAGGCATTGGCAAAAAACAAGGCTCCAGGAATTGATGGAATATCAATTGAGATGTTTCAACAAACAGATGCAACGCTGGAGGTGCTCACTCGTCTATGCCAAGAAATATGGAAAACAGCTTCCTGGCCAACTGACTGGAAGAGATCCATATTGATGCCTATTCCCAAGAGAGGTGATCCAACTGAATGTGGAAATTATAGATCAATATCATTAATATCACAAGCAAGCAAAAATTTGCTGAAGATCATTCAAAAACGGCTGCATCAGTATATTGACAGGCAATTGCCAGAAATTAAGGCTGGTTTCTTTTTTTTTTCAGAAGAGGACATGGAACCAAGTATATCATTGCTGATATCAGATGGATCCTGGCTGAAAGCGGAGAATACCAGAAGGATATTTACTTGTGATTTATTGACTATGCAAAGGCATTCGACTGTGTGGATCGTAACAAATTATGGATAACATTGCAAAGAATGGGAATTCCAGAATGCTTAATTGTGCTCATGAGGAACATTTACATAGATCAAAAGGCAGTTGTTCAGACAGAACAAGGGGATACTGATTGGTTTAAAGCCAGGAAAGGTGTGCGTCAGGGTTGTATTCTTTCACCATACCTATTCAGTTTGTATGCTGAGCAAATAAACCAAGAAGCTGGACTATATGAAGAAGAACAGGGCATCAGGATTGGAGCAAGACTCATTAACAACCTGCGTTATGCAGATAACACAACCTTGCTCACTGAAAGTATAAAGGACTTGAAGCACTTACTGATGAAGATCAAAGTCCACAGCCTTCAGTATGGATTACACCTCAACATAAAGAAAACAAAAATCCTCACAACTGGACCAATGAGCAACATCATGATAAATGGAGAAAAGATTGAAATTTTCAAGGATTTCATTTTACTTGGATCCACAATCAACAGCCATGGAAACAGCAGTCAAGAAATCAAAAGATGCATTGCATTGGGTAAGTCTGCTGCAAAGGATTTCTTTAAAGTGTTGAAGAGCAAAGATGTCACCTTGAAGATTAAGGTGCACCTGACCGAAGCCATGGTATTTTCAATCGCATCATATACATGTGAAGTCTGAACAATGAATAATGAAGACTGAAGAAGAATTGATGCCTTTGAATTGTGGTGTTGGTGAAGAATACTGAATATACCATGGACTGCCAAAAGAATAAACAAATCTGTCTTGGAAGAAGTACAACCAGGATGCTCCTCAGAAGCAAGGATGGCAAGACTGAGTCTTACATACTCTGGGCATGTTGTCAGGGGCGATCAGTCCCTGGAGAAGGACATCATGCTTGGCAAAGTACAGGGTCAGCGGAAAAGAGGAAGACCCTCAACGAGGTGGATTGACACAGTGGCTACAACAATGAGCGCAAGCATAATGATTGTAAGGATGGCGCAGGACCAGGCAGTGTTTCATTCTGTTGTGCATAGGGTCGCTAGGAGTTGGAACTGACTGGATGGCACCTAACAACAACAACAAGAGTGCTATGATAGGAAATCAAGAGATGAATAAGACATAGTCCTGGATTTCAAGATGATTTCAAAATAGTACCAAAGACAAGAAAATTGATATCTGTGATTTAATGCAGAATAGAGGCATAATCAATGTGCATTGAAATCAGAGGAAGAGAAATTGAGTCTGACTAAGGCAATTAAGGAATGCTTTATAAAGGATATACTGCTTAAGTTTATCTTTGAAGAATGAATGGAAAATTAAATTGGAAGAGAAGGAAAGCAGGTAATTACAAGACAGAAGAATAGTGTAAGCAATATAAAGATAAGAATGTGCAAAGTGAGTTTGAAATATGAGATTTCAGGATTCAGGAAGTAAAGATATGGCACAATAATTGGTCTCTATTCACCTGGAGCAAGACGGGAAGAAGGGCAGTCAGGAATAGCTGGAGGATATGAAATGTGTGGCTGATTGCCTCCATGTACAACTGCCTACTTTGCCATGAGACCAGAAGAATTGCATGGTGCCTGTCTACCATTATTGAATACTTTAATCAAATATTCTATAGAAGAATCTTGATCAAAAGAATCCTGCAGACCAGAATTTCAAATTCTCATGGACTCCAGACTTTCTGGAGCCATGGAGGATGGATGAACTCCTGAAACTATTACCCTGAGATAATCTTTAAACCTTAAACCAAAAATATCTTCTAAAGTCATCTTAAAACTGAGCAACAGTTTAACTTAACTAGTAAAAAAAGGTATGTCTTGAGCGTTGTGGAAACCCTGGTGACATAGCGGTTAAGAGCTACAGCTGCTAGCCAAAGGTCGGCAGTTCGAATCCACCAGGTGCTCCTTGGAAACCCTACGGGGGCAATTCTACTCTGTCCTATAGGGTCACTATGAGTTGGAATTGACTCGTTGGCAATGGGTTTGGCTTTGTTTTTTTAATTGTTATGCTCTTATATCTACATCGGATCAAATCGACAACAGCAACTCAAAAGATTAGATAGGAACGTTAGGGGGCAATGAGTTTATATTAATGGGGAGGAACAACTCAGAAAAGGAAGGTAGAGAATGGTTGCATAACTTGAAGAATGTAATCAGTGTTACTAAATGCTACATGTAGAAACTGTTGAATTGGTTTATGTTTTGCTGTGTATATTCTCAATAACAAAACAAAATAAATAAAAGAGAAGAAAAGAAGTAACGATATGGTTAATTATGGATGGAGACACATAATGTTACTGACCCAGGCTTTAGGCTCCAGTATAGTCAGAAGAAGTACAAGGCTGCATCTGGGAGGAAGAAATATCCTGTACAACTAAGGGCTGGTAGAACCTCCTTGATTTCTATTGGTAGGTGTCTGGCAAACTTATATGGGAGTAAGTGATATGGTGTTAGACAAAGGAAGAAAAAAATACAAGGCTGAATTAGGTTTAATTTGTTGACAAGGGTTTATTCTCACAGGATTTGGGATTTAATGTGTTGTCTTGAGCACCTAGAAGTGGTGTTAATAATCAAGGAGTTTGCCTACTTGAAGTCTGGATTCAGTGGTGGCTGATACTCAATGAGGTTGAATAATGTAACTTCCCTGGCACAATATAGGGGAAGGAGTCCAGTCTCAGGAAAATGAGAATAGTGGAATGGATTTATTATGTGTCATCTGCATAGCCAATCTTTATATTACCCAGAGGGCTCTAAGAACAAAGCCTTCCTCAAAGTCTTAGGGAATACACTGATAAGGAGTACCAGCATGCTTGAAAAACTGAGTCCTGCTCTACGGTGGCTGCTTGCTCTACGCCAAAGGTGATGGTAGGGCATACTACAGTGGAATTTGGTTCCTTGGTGACAATCAGAATAATAGGATACCAGAGAGGTAGAGGCCAAGTAGGGGTGCTTACTCATAGACCAAGTGGGCACAATTACCATAATAAGCCACAGAGATGTAGTAATAATCAGAATATTTTGACCTCCAGCGATCTTTGGCAGCAGCTAATCAATAATGAGATCCTTAGAAACAAAATAAAAGGACAGCCAACTAAGTCGCTGCTTGACATATAAAAAATATAGGCCAAAAAATCCTATATAGGTCTGGCGAATATAAAATTATCTTGAGTAACTTGGAAACCCTGGTGCCATAGTAGTTAAGTGCTATGGCTGCTAACCAAAGGGTCGGCAGTTCAAATCCACCAGGCACTCCTTGGAAACTCTATGGGGCAGTTCTACTCTGTCCTATAGGGTTGCTATGAGTCGGAATCGACTCAACGGCGCTGGGGTTTTGAGTTAATTTAGTGAGGATTCACTTTTTCTTACCTTGTTCCCAGACCAAAGACAGTTTACAGACCTAGAGTACTTTGAGAAGGAGACCAGACCCTATAAAGAATGATCTTGCAATAGGGTCAAAGGTTTATAGCATGACTCTTCCTCCAGGCCTTCCTCAGATGTACCTGAAGTTATTTTACAGAGTGATTTTGTGCTGGAGCAGTGGTTTTTAAACTTTAGTGTGCATCAGAATCACCTGAGGGGCTTTAAAACATAGATTCCTAGGTCCCACATCCAGTGTTTCTGATTCAGCAACTTTGGGAGGAGGACACCAGAATCTGTATGTCTATCAAGTTCCTAGGTGATGCTGATGCTGCTAGTTCAGCTTAAGAATCACTGCACCTGAGAGTGGTAAATAGCCAGACCATTTACCATGGGGATTTTAGTCACTGCCTCTGATATGATGCTAATCCCTGGAGACCTGAAACACCACTGCATTCCACTGATCAGATTTGGGTTTATGGAGGTCTGGTAATAGAATCTTAGCCCAAGTGGATATCAGAAGGCATCTAGAGGGACTTCAGATCCATTTCTTTCAATGGGCCAAGAATATACAGTAAGGATATGAAAACTTAGTAACACAGAATCCCCCAATGTGAAGTGAGCTCTCTTGTAGAATGAAGGCCAAGTTGAAGCCCCTGGAACTGCCTTCCATTGCCCAGATAATAAACCAAAAGTAACCCCTTATCCCAGGGCGACCGCCATCCCAAATACTTGAACGATGACAAGAGGTGGTGAGTTCTTCAGTGTCAACATTTAACTCACTTGCTTGATAAAGCCTATGCAAAATTCAGATGGGTCTTCGAGAATGAGGATAGATTTTCAGCATCTTAATCAAGTAATGGTGCCAATCACACCTGAGGTTTCCAATGTAGTATCTTTGCTGGAGCAAATCAATATAGCCCCTGACACCTACGATTTAACAGGTGCATTTTTCCCTTCACAAGATTAGTAAAGATAAGCAGAAGCAGCTTTACTTCAGATGGCAGGGATATCAACATACCTTTACTCTCTTGGCTGAACCTGTGTCAACTAATCTCCTCTCTGTCATGGTATAGTCTGGAGAGAACTTGATTGTCTTGGTATTTCATAAAATAACATAATCATTGGACCAGTTAAGTCAGAAGAAGAAAGCATCTTAAATGTTTTAGTGCAAAGAGCTACAGATAAATCCTGTCATTTCAGTGAAGTTGCTAGGGGTCAGGGTAAGGAAATGACCACAATGCTTTGGGGGGCGTTTTTTGATTTGAAGGGAAAGTATGCTACTCTTGCACTTTTGTCTTAAGGTTGTAAGATTTGAGTGGGTCCTGAAGCAAGAAAAGGCTCTACAACTTGGGCTTATATCCTAGCACACCCAATGGTGTTAGAAATGTCTGTGGCAAACGGGCACATTCACTCCATTCTCCCCTTTATTCTTTGCACCAGGAGGCTAAACTACATGGACTGAGTAGCAGGTTCTTTTGCCCTCTATGTGGAGCAGCTGGAAATTTCCAATAGGAGAAACAGTGCCTACTCAGAATTTTGGGGTAAGGCCATGCCATATTATGACAACAAACTAAACTTTTTTTTCTTTTTGTTATTGTTGAAAATGTACACAGCTAAACATCTACCAGTTCAACAATTTCTACAAGTACAATTCAGTGACACTGATTACATTATTCAAGCTGTGCAACCATTCTACCCTTTTCCAAATCATTCCACCTCAGTGCCTCCAAAGGAAAAACCCCCCTTCCCCCCCCCTTCCACCTCTGGTGACCACTAATAATCTTTGGTGTCTATATATTTCATATTTCATATAAGTGAGACCATGCAGTATTTGTCCTTTTGTAACTGACTGATTTTGCTCGGCATGTTTTCAAAGTTCATCCATGTTGTTGTTGCGGCACAGACCATCTGTTTCTGTTGACAAGTAGTTTTCCATTGACCGCACACTATACTTTGCTGATCTAGACCCATGCTGATGGACATACGGGTTCTGCTCAGAAGCAGAGGGGCTCAGGGAGCAAGAAAAGGGAGGAGAAATGAATGGGGGTACCTGTTGACCAGAGGGAAAATATCCTGAGAGGGTGGCCCTGATCTTGTACTTTCCCCCTCCACTCTGCTGTTGTTATGGATTGAATTTTGTACTCCCAAAATATGTGTTGGAATCCTAACCCCTATACATGTGAAGGAAACCCTGGTGGCATAGTGGTTAAGAGCTACGGCTGCTAACTAAAAGCCTGGCAGTTCGAATCCACCAGGCACTCCTTAAAAACCCTATGGGGTAGTTCTACTCTATCCTATAGGGTCTCTATGTATCAGAATGGACTCGAAGGCAATGGGTTTGGCTTTTGGTTTTATACATGTAGAAAGGAGCCCTTGTGGCACAGTGGTTAAAGTGCACAGCTGCTAACTGAAAGGTCGGCTGTTTGAACCCACCAGCAGCTTTTCGGGAGAAAGATGTGGCAGTCTGATCCTGTGAATACTACTGCCTTGGAGACCCTATGGGCCAGTTCTACTCTGTCCTATAGGATCGCTATGAGTTGGAATCAACTTGGAGCCACTGGGTAGGTTTGAGTGCCGACTTTTCAGTTAGCATCCAAGAGCTTATGAGTCAGGATCAACTCAACAGTGCACAACAACAACAAAGTTGTGAGTATAAGGGGCTCACTACTAATTCTTTCAACTTTTCTATGTACTTGAAAATGTTCACAATAAAATGTTGGGAAAAAAATTAAGTCATAGTGCTTAAGACCTATGCATAGACGCTTAAGACCTGTGCATTTTTTTCTATGTAAACCAAAAAAAAAAAAAAAAAAAAATTGTTGTTGATTCTGACTCATGGCAAGTCAGAGCCTGTAACCTCATGTGTTACAGAACAGAGCTGCTCTACAAGGTTTTCTTGGCTGTAATTTTTCAGATTGCCAGGCCTTTCTTCTGTAGCAATGCTGGGTAGGTTTGAACAGCCAACTTTTAAATTACTAGTCAGTGCGGCACAAATTGTTTGTGCCACCCAGGGATCTGCTACTGTATACAAGTTATGTTATCAGGTGCTGTTGAGTTGATTTTTGACTCATAGTGATCCCATGTTGTAGAGTAGAACTGCCACATCAGGTTTCTTAGGTTGTAATCTTTTGTGTGTGTGTCTGTGTGTGTGTGCTTTAGGTGAAAGTTTACAGAGCAAATTAGTTTCTCATTCAAAAATTTATACACAAATTGTTTGGTGACATTGGTTGCAATCCCCACAATGTTTCAGCACTATCCCCATTTCTACCGCAGGTTCCCGATTTCCATTCGTCCAGTTTTCCTGTCCCTTCCTGCCTTCTCATCTTTGCTTTTGGGCAGGTGTTACCCATTTGGCCTCGTATATTTGATTGAACTAAGAAACATGTTCCTCACACGTGTTATTGTTTGTCTTATAGACCTGTCTACTCTTTGGCTGAAAGGTGAACTTCAAGAGTGGCTTCAGTTCTGAGTTAGAAGGGTGTCTGGGGGCCATAGTCTCTGGGGTTCCTCCAGTCTCCGTCAGAGCAGTAAGTCTGGTCTTTTTTGTTAATTTGAAATTTGTTCTACATTTTTCTCCTGCTCTGTCCAGGACTTTCTGTTGTGATCCTTGTCAGAGCCTTCGGTGGTCAGATTAATCTTTGAATAAAAAGCAACAACTGTTTCTCCTCCATTAATATAAATTCACCGACCTCTAAGTTTCATGTGTGATCTTTTGAGTTGCTGTTGCCAGTTTGATTCCTTATAGATAGATCTTAAAAGAGCACAATGTTCATGTCAGACATTCTTTACTAATTTAGCTAAACTATTGTTTGGTTTTAAGATTTCAGGGACTAGTTTTCATCTAAGGTTTAAAGATTAGCTCAAGGCCATAGTTTCAGGGGCTGAAACCATTGGCTCAACCTCAGTGGCTCCAGAAAGTCTGGATTCTATGAGAATTTGAAATTCAGTTCTGCATTCTCCCCCTTTTGATCAGGGTTCTTCTATAGCATCTTTGATCAGAATGGTCAACAATGGTAGCCCGATTCTATCCAGTTCTTCTGGTCTCACGGCAAAGGAGGCAGTTGTTCCTGGAGGCAATTAGCCACATATTCCATTTCCTCCTCCTGATTCTCCTTCTTCTGTTGCTCCAGGTGAATAGAGACCAGTTGCTGGACCTTGGATGGCTACTTGCAAGCTTTTAAGACCCAGGCACAACAAAACAAATTAGGAGGTAGAACAGAAGCACTAAACACATTATTGGCCCAGTTAATTGGGATGTCCCATGAAACCATGACCATAAGCCTCCAAACCAAGGAACCACTTATTGACAACAATTACATCAATAGGGTGTGAAACCCTACCCTTAATCAATGCAATTTTTCCATCACTGTAAACCCCTCTTTCCCTCTCCCTCCTGCTCCTGGTAACCACTAAGTAACTTTGATCTCTATACGTTTGCCTGTCCTTGTCTTTTTATATAAGCAAGTCTTCATCAAACCAAACAACACTTTAGCTTAACTAGTAAAGAATGTCTGCGTTGAGCATTGTGCTCTTTTAAGATCTATCTATATGGGATCAAATTGACAATAACAACTTGAAAGATTAGATAGGAAACTTAGGGGGCAATGAGTTTATGTTAATGGGGGAGGAACAACTTGGAAAAGGAGGGTGAAAATGGTTACACAACTCAAAGAGTTCATTCAGTGTCACTGAATCGTAAGTATAGAAATTGTTGAATTGGTATATGTTCTGCTGTATATATTTTCAACAACAACAAAAATAAAATAAATTATGAAGAAGATAATAAAAGCTGTATAGACATCTAAACACTTGACTTGTCACTGAAAGGTTGGCAGTTAAAACCCACCCCCCCCAAAAAAGCAACTATTGAGTTACTGCTGAATACGGTAGAGACTGAACATCTAACCATAGAAACCCAAGGCACTCTGCAATCCAAATTGCCTGTCATTAACTGTGTTATGTAATTCATAGAACTATAAAATTGGAAGTGTACAGAAGCATTCTATTATAAAATGGGAATGGTATAAATGATACCATGCAAGTCTGTAAGACATAAGTAAATTGCACAAACAGGTGGCTCAGACTGCCATGTACTGGCTTGTACTGCTCTTCGACCTTTCCCTATAATCTCATGGAAAGTTCCTTATGATGTAGTCTAGCATAGGTCTCAAGTCTAGCTACAGAACTGGGGATGTAGCAGCTACGTTGTATGTTAACTAGCTCTTCTCCCAGCCCCTTGCTACGTTATATTGATAACACTGGTGATGGCTAATGTTTTAGATTTCAGATGGCAGTATGATCAAACTGACATCACCCCGTTGACCATATGGCACCAGATGTGACTTTGTGTGCTCTATTAGTTTCCATTGAGTGCTGCAACAAATTACTACAAACTGGTTGGCTTAAAAACAATGGAAATTTATTCTTCCACATGTTAGGAAGCCAGAAGTATGAAATCAGTATCACTAGGCCAAAAGAAGGTGTCAGCAGGGCCACACTCCCTCCAGAGAGTCTAGGGGATAATCTGATCCTTGCTTCTTCCAGTTTCTGGTGGCTGTCCCCATTCCTTGGCTTATGGTCACATCACTCCAATCTCTGCCTCTGTCCTCACATTGCTTTGTTCTGCATGTATATGTCTTTCTTATAAGGAGACTTGTAATGGCATTTAAGGCCCACTCAGATATCCCAGGATAAGATCCTTAACTTAGTCCCATCTGTAAAAATCTTCCTTCTAAATGAGGTAACATTTACAGTTCCCAGGAATTAGTATCTGATATATTTGGGGGCCATTATCCAGCCTTCACATATGCCCTCTGTCTTGGGGACATAAATTTTTCACCTGGTGAAGCAGAAGAAAGCATGTCGAGATACAAAATGGGTGGGCTGTTTTTGATAACTTTTATTTGTTCCTCTACCTCAACATTTCACAATTCTCCATTTCATTCTCTGCTCCAAGAGGTTGAGCTATATGGAGTTATAATAAGCTCTTTTGCCCATTGGTTTATGCTTTGTTTCTGCCAGTGGGAACCTTCATGAGAGATGGAAGGGAAGGAAAAGAGTGAGGTCAGACTATTTATTTTCTTACTTCCCTCCTAACTTTTTCTCCTCTCATCAAAGGCTTTTTGAAGCCCTTTACCAAAAGTTATACTTCCTGTTACGTGGCTCTCGCCACATAGTTTTCTTTTCTTGGATATCCTTTATGTGCTCGTTCTTCTGGATCCCTCAGGTCTCAGGGAAGTGACAGCGCAGTGGTGTTCTAGTGAATATTTAACAAGTGAATCTCTGAAGAAAACACACACACACACATATCCAAAGAAAACAAAACCTGTTGCCATCAAGATGATTGTGAATCATACTGACCCTATAGGACAGAGTAGAACTGCCCCAGAGGGTTTCCACGGAGCCGAACTGCCAACCTTTTGGTTAGCAGCCAAATGCTTAACCACTGCGCCACTAGAACTCCACATACTTATGTAAGTTTGTTATAAATTTTGCTGACATAAAGGAAGTATAGAACGCAATTTACAAATAATAAGAAAATATACTACAATACAATCAATTCCTTATGGCCAGTTGCTTTTAATAGGATGTTTTTATTGATTTTTGCTGAACTCTTGCAATTGACAAACAAGTGTAGATCCAACATGAGTTTTGATTGATATATTCATTTATGCTAATGTTAATAGGAAAGTAAAACAACAAAGATACAAATGATGCTAGTGACTTCTTGACTAATTGGGTAATAGTTTTTAAATACTGGAAGAATTTATTACCATTTTTTTTGTATAATTCACAATGTGATGGTTATAGACATGATACAGTTCTAAGTATATTCTATATTATTAACACTTTCCATCACTTTCTTAAGTCTATACAGTCAACAAAACAATAAATCAAGCCCTGAACTGTGTGAGTACTCCCACCATGGCCAATTTCAAGCTACCAGTGTGATACCATGGAATGTGGAGTTAATGTGCAGTATCATATTGTGTAATATTTCCATCATACAGCTATAATAGACATAAACCTTAAGAGCATGTATAATAGTAAAAAGTAATAAAATAAGTGGGAAATGGTGGATTTTGAGTATTTATTACTTTTGTTTTTAATATAATTTAAATATATTAAATTTACATAACAATTTTTAATAGTGACTGTGCTTGACAACTAACTTGCAAAATTCCTAAAATTTTAACCACGGGCCCTCTTGAGTAAGTAGAAGCCTACTCTAGCACATCATTTAAAACAGAACTCTGCTGCTCCTTACTCCGGGATACTGTGGTATACCTTCTACTTCTGCCCATACTTGTAATTAGTAGTTCTTTAATCAAACTCTCCTCAAATCACTTGGTCTGAGTGTGCCCTTTATTTTCTACAACGGTCCTTATTGATAAAAGGATGTAAATGTTGTTTAACTTTACAAAGATGAATAATAGCTCCTAGAAGTAAGTAGAAAAGAGGAGGAATGAGGTTGAGGCCATCAAATTTAGAGATGAGGAAGAAAAGGAAGAGACGATAGAGGAGAATGATAAGCAATAGCCTTTGAGATAGAAAGAAAAACAGGAGAACGTGGTGTCTTGGAGACAAAGAGCTGTTTTAAGAAGGAAGTTTTTAGTGACCAACTCTGTCAACTGCTAAGAGGCCAAATAACATGAGGACTGATTACTGACCATTGGCTTTGGTGACAGAGGTTGTTAGTAACTTTAACCAGTGAGATTTCATTGTAGTGGTGGGGATGAAAGCCTTATTATAGTGAGCTCAAAGGAAAGAATGAAAATTGCTTAACTGGAGATGGCAAGTATAGAAAACTTTTATGAAGAGTTTTGCTGTTAAGGGGAGTAGAGAAAAAGGGCTTTAGCTGGGGATGTGGGTGGAACTGGTTATATACGTTAGCAGGAGTGAAGACAGGAGTATATGGAGATGAGTATAAGCATATGACTGCTGGAGGATGATGTGGTTCTGTCCTGACTGTTTCTGTTTTCTCAGGTAAATATTTAATAATGTCCTTAGCTGAGTGAAAAAATAAGGAGATGTTTGAGGTGTTAGGAGATGTGAAATCATTTTTACTGTTTTAAACTTTGTTTTGCTTCAGTGAGGAAGATCAAATTGAACAATAAAATGTAGTAAGATTGACAGGAAATTAAAGAGAGAATAAAACCTCTTTAGGCTCAAGGCTTTACTCAACACTTGGCACACATTAGGAGATTCATTTGTTCACTCACAAGTATTTATTGAGTACCTACTGTACTCTGAGAATTGTTCTAGGCACCACAGATATAGCAATGAGAAAACGGAAAAAAAAAAAATCCCTGCCTGCTCTTTGGTATGTTAGAGACAGAGCTGGCAAACATTCTGTAAAAGGGCAACAGTATATATTTTAAGTTTATGAGCCAGGTGGTTTCTGTTGCAACTACTCAACTCTATCACTGTAGCACAAAACAAATTATAGACAACCCATAAATGAATGGGCTAGGCTGTGTTCCAATAACACTTAATTGACAAAAGCAGCAGTGGACTGGATTTGTCCCAGTGGCTATAGTTTGCCAAACCCTGTGTTAGAGGCTGATTGGTACAATGAAAAAAAAAAAAAAAAAAAGGAAGGCACAGGAAGTGATGTGGGATGTTGGAGTGAAGGATTTAAATTTTAATTACCATGGACAGTCGGTAACATTTAAGTTGAGAAGATAACATTTAAAGAAAGACTGGGAAAAAGTTAAGGACCAAGCCATGTAGATGAGTGTTCCAAAAGGACACCTCCAGTGTAAATAAATGTTCTTAAGCAGGAGTGTGCCTTGTGTGTTTGTGAAATGGCAAGGCAGTTGAGCAGAATGACTGAAGAGAGTAATCGTCGATGAGATCAGAAATTGGATAGAGGGCAGGATAATTTAGGGCCTTGTAGATTGCTGCAAAGATTTTCAGTAAAACGGAATATCGTTGCAAAGTTTTGAGCAGAAGAATGACATGATTTGACTTTTTTTTTTACTAACTTTTATTGAGCTTCAAGTGAATGTTTACAAATCAAGTCAGGCTGTCACATATAAGCTTATATACATCTTACTCCGTACTCCCACTTGCTCTCCCCCTAATAAGTCAGCCCTTCCAGTCTCTCCTTTCGTGACAATTTTGCCAGCTTCCAACTCTCTCTATCCTCCCATCCCCCCTCCAGACAGGAGATGCCAACACAGTCTCAAGTGTCCACCTGATATAATTAGCTCACTCTTCATCAGCATCTCTCTCCTACCCACTCTCCAGTCCCTTTCATGTCTGATGAGTTGTCTTCGGGGATGGTTCCTGTCCTGTGCCAACAGAAGCTTTGGGGACCATGATCGCCGGGATTCCTCTAGTCTCAGTCAGACCATTGAGTATGTTGACTTGTTTTTTAAAGGATTACTTTGGCTGTTGTATTGAGAAAGATTAGAGGTAGGCAAGACTGTAGTCTTAAAAAATAATTTTTGAATGAATGAAGAAACAGATGAACAAGAGTGGATACCACTCAGTTGGGTATTTGAGATTGGAAAGATCAATGTGGGAGTCATTGGAGGATATAGTAGAAACTGCAAGCAATTGTACAATGAGAGCAAAACTGTGGCTAGAACCTTAGAGAATAACCAGATGAGTGATAAAGAGGACTTAGTGAAGGAGATGTGAAAAGAGTAATCAGGGAGATCTGTATTTGGTATTTAATTTGTTTTCATGTCCTTAGAGAGAGAAGGTTGAGTGAATAGTGAAAGAGTGATACAAAGTGTTTCCAAGTAAGAAAAATTAAAGAAATTTGTAAATAAAGAGAAGGAGTAAGATAGGTGGGTAACTTGAATGGAAAACAGTGACTATCAAAGGAGTTAACATTTTTCTACTACTTGCTTCCTATGGGTAAGCCAACCACTTAATTTCATTAGGAGCACAATGCTTACTTCATTGATTGATTCATTCATTCGTTGGCCATTGACTGTTTGCTAGACACTTTGCTAGAAACCAGTCTCTTCATTATAGCCCAATACCTTGTACTGGGAACTAGCAATGACACTGACATACAATATCATCTACAAGGGATTCTAAAAGAATTTCTAAGGAAATTAAGAAGCCAATACATGTGTGTAATGAGTCAAAATAAAAGGGTTAAATAATAAAATTCCACTGCTTTTTGTATTTTTAATGTACTTTATCTTTTTGAGAACCATAGTCTTTCCAAATATTAACCAAGGAGTTTCTGGGTTAAAAAAAAGTCAGAATAATAAACCCAAAAAGTCAAGAGCAGAAATGAAATGCAGTGTCATGTAGGAATGGTTATTATATCAGAAGAAATAAAATTCAGATTACATAATATCTCAGTTCTATTTACCTATTATTTATATTTTCTAGGAAGTATCTTATTATAAATACACATATAAGAACTTGTAACTTTTTAATAGGCATTAGACATGTCTTAATGTTCTTTGATTTCAATCCTCTAAATATAGTTCTCTCTGCTTATTAGTTGTCAAAAGGTGTGCTGACCGATGTGGCCTTCTACCGTAATTTACGTACAATTTTTTAAAGTCAGTAGTTCCAGGTTTCAAATGTTTCCTTTGTAATATACATTTAAATATTTGAACTCTAATGTTGAATAAACTCTGGAATGACTTTGAGCTCTAGATGCTGAGCTCGTAACCTTGAACCTCCCATAAAATGGGGAAAACCTTTAAACAGCCAAAAAAACAAAGCTCTTGACTTTCTAAATATAACGTTTGTTTGACTCCTTGACTTCATTGTGACCTCCGCTGTTTTTCCTTGACTGGTTTGCCATTATCATCTGAAGTTAACCTTTTCTCTACTTAGTTGAAAACCGTGCTTCAGTGGATTAAAAACCAAAAGTGCGTTCCTTCTGATTAAATATCTGAAAGTCTGTAAGATGTGTCTTAAAAAACAAACACACGTGTGCGTTCATTCTCTTAAATTATAATCAAGGATAATGGGTCCTCCCTTTACCTATTTGTCCTTCCTTTTCAGTATGTTTAGCAATAAATTCAGTACGTTCCTTAAATTCTAACTTTACTTTTTGAACTTTTGTTTTATCTCATCAGTCTTCATTTTTATTTTTCAGTCTTTCAAATCTATTTTTCATTCTGAGTATGGCTTTTAAAAATTAAAAAGTTGCACATACTTTTTGCAATAATATCCAACAATATCCAATTGTGTAAATTTAAAAATGAAAGCTCTTCTTCACTTCTACTCCCAAACCACCTCCTGGATGTAAAGTTTGGTAATGAAATGGCGAACATGATGTAGATTGTTTTCTTTATATGTAAAAACACACACATGCTCATATGTGCTCTACAACTTGTATTTTTAAATTATTATTATATCATGCCTGGCAAAAAATAAACATGTTTTAAGTGAATGAATATATTAATCAATTAATTAAGTTAACTGTCATATATCTCATGGAATACTTGAACATTTTAAAAATACATCTACAATATTAGAAATATATATTTTCTCCCTTTTTTTGTATTGTAATGATTTAGTAAAATGTCTTTTTAAACTTTTGGAAAAATATTTACTATCCACATAAAAATTAGTTTGGAGTGTGACAACAGATAATTTGTATTACTTTTTATGTTTTCAAAAAGATTGCTGTTAGATATTTTGTCCTGAATATTCGGGGTTTTTATTTATAAACTATTCAAGTGGATTCAAAATGTGAATGAAAAACTACAGCAGTAAAAAAAGAGAGGTACAGATAATGATTTCATTAAATCATGTTAGCATTTTTAACGTGTCATTTACTGCTTCTTTTTAAATAGACCATTCTGACATATAATTTTCAGTATAGATCCAGTGTACTCTACTGCAGTACTTTCTATAAAGACACATGAAAATAATGTGTACCACTGTGCTTTTGCCAGTTATGAACAAATTATATCCATTTGGCTTATAACATATATGTAGTATCTCTTTAGGATTTATTCTATATATATCAAAACATTAATTTTTAAATGGTAAGCTTCTGTGAGTGCCTGGGGAATTTATAATGTATGGAGTACCTTGCAACCAAATATGTATTGAGTTCCCAGCATTATTGGTGTTTCCAGTTTCAATAACTATAATATTATCACCTTTGGACTTTTATGGCATCTTTCATCTGTGGATCTTAAAGAACTTTACAAACATTAAATCATACAACATTCTTGTGAGGTACAGAAATATCATTAACCCCATATTACAGATGAGGAAACAAGCGCAGAAAGGTTAATAACACGTGCACAACTTTCTACTTGTACAGTGCCTTCGATTCAGGAATCTCAAAATACACTGGAGCCTTTATGATGCTAGCATGGAAGAATAGAACTAATACAGACTTAACTCATTAAAAAAATAAATAAATAAATAACTCATTACATCACATTAACTTGTTAACTCATGACGGACTTTCACCATATAGCATGCAATTCCTAGAAATTTCCCCCATAGTATAGATTAATAATATAATATTAAATTATATTAAAATAATTTTCAATTGTAGTTGGAAATTTTTCATTCAAATTTACCTTAATTTCCTCTTTAGTTTGAAGGCATGAGTAAATGCTAATGCTACATGGGCAATAGATTATATAAAATTTTGTATTACATAAAAAAAAAATGATAAAATAACACCTCAAAACTAATTGAACACACCATGACATGGAAGCCAGATTTGTTGCTGTATGCTTTTTAGGTATTACTGGTAAGTCATTTATATTAAAAACAGTGAGTAACAGTAATTTGATTTTCACCACTTATTTTATAGTTTTTATCTTCTTTGTTAATGTTTTTGTATATAAACCAGTTTCAACATGTTTTCTTTCTACTCTGTTGAGTTCAGTCCTCAATACTCACATATTTGCACTAAGATTCACAATGTTTAAAAAGTTAAGGAGCCTCAGTTTGAGGCACCCACAGCCAGAAATTTCTATATCCTTGACCTCTTTTCCTAAAGACATCAGAGCTCAGTTGTCTAGAACATCTTCATATATTTTCTTGTTCTTTCCACTATTTGAATTTACAGGTTCCTCTCAAGGGAGTTTTTAGTATTATTTCCTGCTCCTCGCTTTCCTTCTTAGAAAGATTGTTTATAGTTTTTATGTCCTGATGAGCTGAAGGTACTGTGGTATACAAGATGGATTGACTAAAAGAGCTTAGAGTCTGCTGGTGGAGACAAACATTGACTGAGAAATTACAATTGTATTAGTTATGTGACCATGCAAAATCTTTTTAAACAAATATATGAATGGTTAACCTGGAGGCTGGTAGCGCAATTGTCACTTAACATAGAAGAACTTAAATCATAAGTCTATTGTGGCAGCAGTTCAAGGGAAAAGAAAATACCATGAATACTTGACTGTTCTCACATCCTGAAACATAGAATTCTTCAAGTAGAGAGCCAGCTGGATTGGGAACTTGTGGTTATTCACACAGGACAGGTTCTGAGTCAATGACTCAAGAATTTAGACATATCTCAGAAGTGCTTAAAATTGGCCTGTAAGGAAGTGAGCTGGGATACCTGCATCAAAGTGGAGATCACTAACATAGAAAAAAAGCTGATAAAAGAGAAAAACTTTTCCTGGCTTTTCTTTTTCTTTCAGTATGCATGCCTTCACACATGTATCTCTCCTTCCAGTATAGTTACTTCTTAGGGCTGTACACTCTTCCCTCATCAGTGCTTTTGGGCATCTCCTCTCTAAATCTCGACTTTGAAAACTAGTAATAAATAAGTAAATTTCGACTTTCATTTCTTCCTTCTTCAACCTGATCTAGCTGAAAGCTCTTGGCCCTTTATTTTTTTGTATTGGTTTACCTTCATCATTGAAAGAAGGGATTGTCACTGAAGGAGAAAAGAAGCTTCTAAAGAAGAGGATCTAAACACCGAAACAATTTGCCTTAGGCCAACACACTTTGCCTTCAATTGTGCACAAGTGTGCTTGTGGTGATATGTGGGTGCATAAGAATGTTGCTCACAATATCTTTTACTGAGAGATGTCAAGAACACCTCCTTTGTTATATCCCAGATTTGTATAGATGGCAACAGAGATTTTAAATGTTATGCTTAATCTCAGCAAATTAAGTTGAAAGCCATATTTGTTTTTAAGGACAGCTCCTCAGTATCGGCCCAATATCATCAGTAGTCTGAGCTGTTTCTAATGTGATAGAAGTTAAAGCCTTGTTTATGGGATTTTATAAACATGTTAAATAGGCAAAAGAAAGATTGATGAATAGGACTAAAGTTGTGCAGAGAGGAATGGAAATAGAAGCAAATTTACTTTGGAACAACTAGAACAACAAATGGAACTCTACCCCAAAACATGGCTAAGCATGCAGGCTTTAAAATCAGGCGATCTTGGGTTCAAATCCTACTATAGCTGCTCACACATACGTGTCCTAGTTCAAGTTTCTTAAATTCAATTTCCTCATTTTAAAATAGGTGAATATTATCTACTTTATATGGTTATTAAAAAAAAAAAAACCTGTTGTTGTCGAATCGATTCTAACTCATGGTGACCCCATGTGTGACAGAGTAGAACTGCTCAATAGGGTTTTCTTGGTTGTAATCTTTACAGAAGCAGATTGCCAGGCCTTTCTTCTGTGCTGCTGTTGGGCGGGTTCAGACAGCCAACTTTTAGGTTAGTAGTTGAGCTCAAACCATTTGAGCCACCTAGGGAGCCTATATGATTATTACCAAAAAAGTAAAAAAAAAAAAACACTTATTGTCATTGAGTCAATTCTGACTTTATGGCGACCCCATGTGTTAAAGAGTAGTACTGCTCCATAGGGTTTTCTTGGCTGTAATCTTTTTGAGAAGCAGATTGCCATGACTTTCTTCCATGGTGCTGCAGGGTGGGTTTGAACTGCCAACCTTTAAGTTAGTAGCTAAGAGCAAACTGTTTGCACTACCTTTATGCTTATTAACCAAACCAAACCTGCTGCCATCAAGTCAGTTCTGACTCATAGTGACCCCATAGGTTTTCCAAGGCTGTAAATCTCTATAGAAGCAGACTGCCACATCTTTCTCTCCATCTTTCGCTGGTAGTTTCAAACCATGAACCTTTCAGTTTGCAGTCATTGCTTTAACCACTGCACTACCAGGGCTCCTTTTATGGTTATTCACAGGCGTTTATTTAGATGCATGTGATAAGTAGCCTCCAAGCAAGTTATCATTCCTTATTTATATGAAACTGATATAGCAGGGGTATAAAAATCCCCATCCCATTCCTCTTGTCATACAAGGTCTCTCAAAATGAATGGAATCAATTCTAATTTATAATCCCTAACCCAATTCACCAGCATAAAGTGAATGACTGGAAATAATCTTCTCTCTCTTCTGTATTTATTAGCAGTATACTAGTGCATGAGAGTTTACAACTGATTCACGTTGTTTCTATGCAGCCTAATGAACCCTGATATTTCACATTTTAATCATCTTCTAATATGTCTTAGTTTTCATCAAATGTAAATTACTTACCCAAGGTCACACAGCTAGCCAGTGGTAAAATAGAGAACAGAGCATAGGTCTCATGACTTCTAATCTAGAGCCTTACCTAGTGGATCACACAACTTTTGAATATATTTAACAGGCTTATCGTCCCCTAAACTTGAAGAAAAACCTTACTAATATCATTAAAACATACCAGGTCTCCTTTTCCATATTCATTTATGTACACTGATCAGCTCGTTCTTTTCAAATGCCAGGGATGTATTGCTCACTAGAGGAACTTCAGTACCCAGCAGACTTCAATGTAAAAGGCAAACCTTTCCACTAATGAGCAGTTTGTCTAGTGTTCTTAACCTTATCAGCAGCTCTTCAAGTGATAAAGGCTTAACTATTATGCACCAAAAGGTGTTGATAATTCTCAATCTTCATGCAGAAAATGGCTCTTTGTCACTTCTTAGAATCTACTGTTAAACTTAGCAGACTGCTTACAAATTACCTTTCCTGTTCTGCAAAGCAGTCAGCTGGAAGTACTGGTGGGCCTGCAGCAGGTGGAGCCTCCTTCTGTCAGAACAAGAATGATACCTGCTGCTTAATAGAAAAAAGCCATCTGCAGTTTAATGATGTAGACCTGTCCCAGGAAATGGACTGGGTTTAAAGACAACGTAGAGGAAAGAAAAAAAAAAAAAGCAAAAATGAGATTGAGTATTAAAGACTGTACAAATAAATAGAATTGGAGTCTGCAGGAGTTTTTGTCAACTTGTACGCTAGTGCGTAATGACTCAGAATTATTTTCTTCCTTCACTACTCAGATTCCCTGAGCGTGGTCCTAAAAAGCAGGCCCACAGCTCATGGGACCATTCCTCCGTCAGCTTCTGGAATGAAGGATGCAGGACAACATTGTCTCCATGTTGCAGCAAGAGAAACAATAAAAGCTTGATCAGCTGAATGCTTAAATATGGCTGAATGTTTGATGAGATGAAGATGTAATTTTGTCTATGCTCCCTAAGGATCTGGATTAAATATGACTACAGGGCCTAATCAAATAGCTAGTCACTGAACAACGGTCCCAACTGCATTTTTCATTCTAGGCATGCCTTTCTTCCCCTCCTCTCGCCAAGTACATTACTTATTCACTGGTTTGTCAGCAGTGTGCATTATTAGCGCTTGAGAGATAAAACTTTAAGTGTTGCTCCCAATTAGCACAACAGTGACCACGCACCATGCTCTGTGCTTAATGCCTGCTCTCAGAGAGGAGCTGGTTTTGAAGGTCTGAGGTGGAGGAGAAAAAAAAATGAAACAGCTTAAGCATTCATTTTGAGTGGAGAGACAGCTCCTATTAACATTTAACAGCATTTGTGCAACTTGGTGCGGAGGTTATGATGCAAATGAGGAGGAATTAAAAGTGGCCAGGGGTTTGTCATTGATGGATTGCAGTCTGGCGGTGTTCACACTTCTGCCGTGTCCATCAGAAGCGATTACTGTGTAATTAAACCTTATTTCTCTACTCTTCAGTGCATAATTACTTTGTGAATGTAACCATCATCTAAAAAAGCTACCAAAATGCTTTAGCATTTAGTCTAGCAGTCATTTCCCTAGCTTGTGTCAGATATAACCATCAGACAGTGCAAAAGAACTGTCACTTTTAATAAGAGGCAAAAAATTAAATGAAACAGTATGCTTATTACAGGAAAATTAGGCGTTCAAGTGGTAGAGTCCTTTTCTGCTATTTGCATAATTTATTCTTTTTTGTCCCTCACACCAGAAGCTTCAGGCAATTTTCTTCACATTTAAATAGATCGCACATTTAAGGCTACTTAAGGAAAATTATCACTTTGCATATTTTAATTGTTGTACAGAAAGTGAATAGAAGAGGTCTGCAGCTTGGACTCTTGAGTCGGTCAGATGCTCAACTGTCTGATTCTGGAGCTCCCCACTGCTGCACTAGAGATAACCCTACAGTTCACAGCCATCTACTTGCATTTCATCAGCATGCAAATGCAGCTCCAAGCACTACAGTAAGTGGATCTTTGATATTTACAAACTAGCCACTAATAACTAAAACGTAATTTGTTTGACATAACTTTAGAGTCTCTTATCGCTGTGCCTCCCCCTCCCCCTTTTTAAGAGCAAAACTTGATAAGTCCTTTAGATTTAGAAAAACTGAGAGATGGTCCGTTCAAACCTGAGGATGTTCTACAGGTTCTAGAAATAAGATTTGTTGCAAAAATCATGTCTCTTTGTTTTAGTAAGGCAACCAACATTTCATTTTGAGCTCTTCTGTTTAATTTGAACTCACCACTAATCAAATGAAAAATTCAAGTACGAATTACAGTAAAAAAAAAAAAAAAAAAAAACTCTTGCCCCCAGAAGAATTATATCAAACTGATGTTGCTTCCAATGAATGATTCCATTACCAAGGGAAGTACGTAATGTTTCAGTAAGCTTGTATTGTAATTCAGAAGGAGGAGAGCAACAGTGTAGGGCATTGCAGAGCCAAAGCAGTAAATAGGCTAATGCCTGTATACAAACTGTTAATTATGAAGCTGGTGGAAAGTTAAAAGGGGATTCCCATGAAAACTTTGATCAAAACATACCTGGCTTATTTCTTGTACTTAAGTGGGTTAAAAAATCTCAGTGGTATAATTTATTTAGTTTTCATTACCAATTTAAAAAAAAATTCCAAAGAGACGGAAAAGTAAAGTCTTAATTTTGACAAGAAAGCAATGCTCTAAAGTATATTAAGATGTGAATTTGATTAACTCAGCAACACTTTTGTTTAATTACAAACAATTATATGTTCCCTTTGGCTACTGGTCATTTTCATTTACAATGCCATTGTCCTCCTTAAGTGCAAACTCTAAACACTAATGAATGTCTGAGGGACTGCAGTTAGCACACATTTGTAGACACTAAGCAAACATTTGTCTTTAAAAGTAAGTGAAGTAGGTCTTAGTTTACAAAAACTATCAGTCTATAGCAAAGTAATATAAAACAGCACATTATGGAGACAGACAAAAGGTCAGAGTAAGATATGAACTTACAATTTGGAAAGGAACATAACATCTTTTTGACTCGATGTGACTTTCAGCACTATCTTTATTCTTCGAATTTTGAAATCTAGTACAGCATTGTATTAAACTGCAATAAAGGATTTTTTTTTTAACCTTCAGAGCAATGGTATATATGCCACGAGTTTTTCAAAGGTATGCATGTCTTTTTGCTTATTATTTTCACTTAAAGTACTTAATGGAGGAAAAAAAAATAAGTAAATCCTGAAAACGGTGAAGAATTTTGAAAATGTTTTCACAATTTTTAAGAGGGAATATAAAACTAAAACCATATCCGATTCTAACATATTGAGTAGAAACGGAAGAAGTTACTTCCAGGGGTCCTCTTTGCATCACTGAGCCCTTGGGTAAATCGAGTAAAAATTTCTCATTTTGATTTTCTGCTTTTCCTCACTTTTGCAAGTGAGTTTTAACTGTGCTGCTGTCCAAGAAAACATATTTAAAAGAGGAATTGCAAATATTTTCTGACTCTTCTGACCATTCATGCTCCCCCAACTACAAAAAAAAACGACAATAGCCAGTAACAAGCGACCTCTAAACATTGCTGAATATGTCAGAGATCAAATGCAGTGATACAGATTTCTGAACATAGCATCTTCTGTTTACTTTTTAATATAGAATTGCTTTTGTGATTGGAAATGGAAGAAGATCTCTATTTCAGATGACAGTTCTTCAGATAGTAAGTTCACTGGAGGCAGAAATGAAGTGTTATCACCTTATAATGCAATTTATACCTTTAACAGCACTTTATAATGAAGGACGGCACAATGAGAGTTGAACATGAGGGGGAAATTGAAAAGTGTATTTCTTCTGAGCAGTTGTCAAGGATTCATTTATCTTTATAATATTCTTTTTAAAAGTTTGCTTCCTTCTGGTTAATGGGGGATAATGATAATGTACCTAACTCATGGGTTCTAGGGTGAGGGTTAATTGCAAGTGAAGTTGGCACTCTGTCCTGCATAGTATATCCAATAAATGTAGACTGTTATTACTAAAGAAAAATAAATACAAATATAAAAAGTTGACTAAAAATATCAGTCTGATAGGCCAAAACTGAAATCCAGAAAGTTCTGATACCCGATATAGTATATTATGTCACTCTTTTAAGGATAACTATCATGGCTTCTGAACAAAGCCTACTTTGACACACGGGTCGATCTGGACTTTAGGCAGCATAATGTAATGGTGAAAAACATGGCCTTTTGAGTTGGTAAAACTAGGTTAAAATTCTGGCTCCACCATTTACTGTTTCACTTTGAATAAATTACTCAATTTCCTAACCCTCAGTTTTCTTCTCTGCAAAATGAACATCTACCTCATAGAACTTTTGGAAAGATTCCAGATAAATAAAGCACTTAGCACTGGGCCAAGTTCATTACCTGGAAGTGGTCATTGTTATCATTATTATAATTATGGTATAGCATATTCACCTTTTTATAAACATATCTATGATGATGTAGAACATAAACTTTGCTTTAATAATATCTTTCCTTAATAAAAATACTTTGAGTTGTGAAAGAAAGTCAAAGTTGCTTTAATAATGTAAACTCAAATTCATTGCTTCTTGGTATATATAGTTACAGTAGAGAGGTTCTTAAATATTTATATATTTGTGTAGTATACTCCATGTTTTCAAACATGAAGTCTATCATTTTATTAGACTCCAAATAATTTTTTGTCTTAGCATGAGGCATTGTAGTGCAAACAGTATTACCTATTTATTTTTCTTTTTACTAGTATGCTAATTTTAATTTGACTTTTTCCCTAAAAATAATTAGCCTTTCATTTATTGAGACTGAATGTCTGTGAATAATAATGCTTAGCCCTAATATTTTGGATCCTCAATTGAAGATATTTGCTTACTAGATTTACCATCTCAAAGACCTAAAATTTTACTTAAATGGCACTATCATATAACTACCTCTTTATATTCTCTAGATTAGAAAGAATAGCTTAGAAAATCTCAGTCCCAACTGCACTTACGTGAGCATATTTAATTATAGCTACTTCCCCTCTTTTCACCCTAGCCATTGTAGGATCACTATGAGTCAGAATTGACTCCATGGCAATGGGTTTGGTTTTGGTTCTGGTTATTCATCATCACAAAAAGTGATCTCATTTGCATTATTATTCTGAAGATATGAAACACAATTTTATGACTTTGGTTTTAGGGAAAATAAAGGTATTAGATCAATTATTTGATAAATAAAAATAAAATGCCGTTTACACAATGGATGAAGCTCATTTAGTTCTTTTCTTTCTGATCTTCCTCATGCTCTTCCTGCTCTACCTCCTTCAACTTTCTTTGAAGTTTGAAAACTTAAAGAGAATGAGGAATATAAATAAAATCTAAAATGGGAGAAATGTAATGGATCCACCTCCCAGAATTGTTATCAATGGCATTTATAATGGGTCAATTAGGATTTTAGACAGTATAGAATTAACTCATCCAACATTTAAAGAACATTCCTACCCAATTGTGTGAATTCTACCTTTTAAGAGGCCATTATCTAGTCATTCAACCCTATTTATCATAGGTAAACCATGGTTCCTAAAAAAGAAAAGAATAGTGTAGACTTAGATCCCCCAACTTTACAAACCATATGACAACATGTAATTGAAACTGTTCAGCTTTTGATCAGGAAAGTAACAAAGTGCTAAGTGATAATATAAATGTCACTGTCAGGAAAATGTTAGATTCCAATGGTTGGGAAAGATAATTTTGTCATTTTGGCTGTTGTCTTGAGTATCTCTTACTTATAATCAAAATTTAATTACTATAGTGATGTATTGGTTTATTAATAATGCAGGCTCAATTTAAGTTAATTATTCAACTAGCATATACCATAGTCCTTGTATATACAGCAGAAATTGGTTCACTTGTAAGAATTGGTAGAAATTATTTTCCAAGGCTCATGATAACTGCCCTGTGAATTCTGTGTCTTTATTACTTACTATTTACAGAGCTGTGTAGATGAAATGCATTTAATTACACTGAGTGAATATTTGGTTACCCAGTATGACTTGTGCATAGATGAAGCCTTAAATCTTTCTCCTGGCATTATTAGAATAATTTGGCTAAGCATCAGGTACTGTGTTCACATAATAAGGTATTTTAATACAAAATGAATGCAAATATTGTCATTTTGGTACTTTATTCATTATGCTATAGTTCCATAATTTTTTTTCTATTTACAGATTTTCACTAAAATGGAGTAAAACTGAAGGAAGGGTGAGGGTAAAAAGAGGATCTAAACTATGTATGCATTGTCTCAGTTTATCACATCAGTTACTTTTATCCATTTTTGTGACACCAACATTCATTAAAGATGTTTGTATCAAATTGCACTCAGTGCATAGTCAATTGGAATCCACAGCTCTGTGCTTAAGTAATTATTTAGGGCTAAGGAGGTATTCCTAATAATGATATGAAAGTAGTTGAAATGATGTTGACAGTTCTACATCCCTTTTAATTTCTAGGTGGTAATTAAAGCATCTTTACTCACTGAGAGAAGGACCAAGAAGATGACTCAACTCTAGATGTTTTCCTGAATTTCCCATAGAATTGAAGATCTGTTGTGGGATAAAAGCATTTCTACCCTGTGATGGTTAAGGTTGTATATCAGCTTGGCTGGGCCATGATTCTCAGTGGTTTGGCAGTTATGTAATGATGTAGTTTGGTAGTTATGTAATGATGTAATCATCCTCCATTTTTTGCAGTCTGATGTAGCCACCCCCCATTTTGTGATGTACTGTGAGTAGCCAATCAGTTGAAAAGGGTGTTTTTTGGGGGGTGTGGCCTGCATCCAATGTATATGCTGATCTGGCAAAGCTCACATACTCTGGGTCTTGCATTCAGCTTGTTATCATCTGACCTCTGGTTCTTGTGACTTGAACCAGCAGCCTACCGTCTGATCTGCCGATTCTGAGATTCACCAGCTTCCACAGCCCTGGGGGCTAGCAGACTGTCATCTGACCTGCTGATTTGGTTTTGTCAGCTTCTGCAATCACATGAGTCAGGAGAAGCCTCCAGCCTGATGATGCCTGAGCCACAGATTTGGAACTTGCCAGCCTCCACAACCATGTGAGCCATTTCTTTGAGATAAATCCCTTTATATATTTTAAAAAAAAAAACAAACCCACTGCTGTCAAATCGATTCCGACTCATGGTGACCCTATACAACAGAGGAGAACTGCCCCACAGGGTTTCCAAGGAGCGGCTGATGGATACAAACTGCTGACCTTTTGGTTAGTAGCTGAGCTCTTAACCACTATGCTACCAGGGCTCCAGTATATATATATATCACAAAAAAAACAACAACAACAAAAAACCCACTGCTGTAGAGTCAATTCCAACTCATAGTAACCCATTGGGCTCCCAAGGCTATAAGTCTTCATGGAAGCAAACTGCCACATCTTTCTCTCATGGAGCTGCTGGTGGTTTTGAATGGGCAACATTTTAGTTAGTAGTTGATCACTTTAACCACTGCACCATCAGGGCTCTCTCTCTCTCTATGTATATATGTATGTATGCTTCACTGATTTTGCTTCTCTAGAGAACCGAGCCTGACATATACTCCTAGGCCAGCGGTCTTCAATCCAGCAGCTTCAGCCTCATCTGTGAGCTCGTCCGAAATGTAAATATATGGGCCCCACTCTCATCTACTGAGTTAGAATCTGGGCATGGGGCCTAAGAAACTTCACTTTAACAAGCTCTCCAGGTAATTCTTACACATGTTAAAGTTTGAGAAACTCTGTCCTAGGCCAAGGAAGTATAAAGGAGACAGATATAAAGTAGGTAAAAGATAAATAAAATGAAGGAAATGTGATGAAGCCTAGAGATGAGGGTGAA